>NC_139344.1:85050873-86250873 GCF_055883805.1 Amblyomma maculatum | reverse complement strand
GGGTTTGCCCTCCTCGAGACCCGGACTGCCCGAAATTCTCTCCGCTGTGGCGGCTGTAGCTAGAATGGCGGCCGCACTTTCTCGCTGTGACGGCTCCGCGCTGCCCCCCGAGATGCCACTCGGGATATGCGCATTTTGCTCGCAAGCCACGTGCGTTCGGGATAGAGTCGGGGTGGGGCAGGAATTGGCTGCGTGAGCGCCTGCTCACGCATTTTATTGACGCGATTTTGCATCTGAGTGCCAGAAATAACATAATGTCTACATTTTCTTTTTACGGTGTCCTAAAATTTCCTCCAAGCACTATGATTGTATGCTCAAATGGGCCCGTAATAAACGTTGCCAATATATGTCCGTAAGCATAAATTGGCTACACATAGCGCACATTACGTACATTTGCGTGCAGGTATAGGAACATGGGTTATTCATGATACCTTGGTATGCTCTGCAAGAAGGTGAGCAAGAGAAAGCCAAATACGATCATGTCTGCAATAGCATACATAGTCAGATATGGGAACTCCCGTAAGAAGATAGCAGGAATGATATAAGCTGAGACAAAGTCCTCCTGAAATCACTCCGTGGCGCTCGACATCACAAACAGAAGAAGGTTACGGGGAGAGAAAAAATGCATGGATTTCTGCCCTAGTCTTACCATGCATTCTCGAACATGACTGCGAAATTTTGAACTATAGAGCCAAATTTAACGAAGAGATCGTAGCGAGATATCTGCTAACCTCGTACCTTGAACCAAAACCAAGACCAATTTGGTCACGACGGAAGAGAAAGCTTCGAAACTTTCCTTCTTTTTTCAGCTATCCGTGCATTGCAAGTTAGCAATGGCCGCTTATCCCATATGTTTACTAGCAGTTTCAGTAAGAAAGAAAACAAAGAAAACAACAAAAGCCAGTATGTGCAGGGCAAACAGCTATATCTGTTGAATTGTCTCAGTGTACGAAAGAGGCCAAGAAAAAAATGTCAAGAAACCGTGAATGCTCCTCAGTGTTGTCTCCTCATCGACTAGTGCTGACCTTCGATATTCAAAAACCCACGAGGGAAGAAGCAACATGTGTGCTCATAGGCTTGTTCCACATACTTGTTCCACATAAGCTTCTATGCAGTTGGACCTTCTTAAGCGTTTAGAATGTCAACCTCCGATCATGTTCATTTCTTCATGAATATGCGCAAACACACGCATTTAGCGTGTGCAGTTGAACCTCGCTATAACGAAACTGACGGGGCACGTAAAGAATTTTGTCCAAGCGAAAATTTCGTTGCGGCGAAATCAGTCAGAAAACACTGAGGTTAGACCCCACAGTTGAGAAATGTAATTTATTTATAGATGCGTCGGTCAGCTGCTTCAGCTGTTTTGCCGTGACTGCCGTACGTGCTGCAATTTTTATACCCAGTGAGCAGTTACCTCACAATACGGTCGTCATGGGCCCCGATAAAACTGTGCATCATGCCAAATGTATCCCTCGCAGGTGATGTTGCTACACGATATGGATTGAGTGCTGCTCGGGCTTAGAAGGAAACGGAACCTTATACCTGCACCTTGTCCCAAGGCAGCCAGTCCAATCGTCATCGCCACTAAGAAATAGCGGTCTTCATGTGTTGGTGATTAGGTGGGTCAGTAGGGCTCATTACGATTTAAGGGAAATGTTTTATGAAGCAAAGCAATGTAGACTTACATAAGTACCCAGATTGGTGGCGATATGCTCATTGTATTATTAAATGCATTTCTAAACTATCCTTCCTTAGCAAGAATTTCATTGAAGTAGAAACGCGCTCCAAAATTGTTTGTTGTGGCGAGAAATTTGTACCCCTTGTTTCTATGGCGAGTTGATGGGGGATAAGAAATATTTGAGTGGAGTAAAAATTTCGTTGATGCGGCGTTCGTTGGAGCGTGATTTGACTGATAAAGTTCGTAGGTTAATTTCTAGATAACTAAAATGGTGTAAACAGGCAAAGAGGCATTTCTTTTAAACTGACATGCAAGGATAATTTTATTTTGTTCAGGTGTCGTCACCAGAGAGTGATGAGCGTCGGGAAAATACAACCGTATTACATGGTACTGTCAAAGGTGCGTTATTTAAAATGCATATGCAAGAAAACAAATCTAAAAAAAAAGAACATTACGAAACTACCCCCATGCATGTCCTTGAAAGCCTTATTAACAAAAGCAACAAAAGGTACGTGGCCGAAGGGCCACATTTATCCACTATGAAGCGTTACCCGAGAAACGACTGGCACATATGCATCCCATTTTATTTTCTCTTTTGCTACTTCGTTTTTAGTCACTTACATAGTTCAGACCCATGCCCAACTAGTACTATTCAACTGGCCCTTGTGCATAAGTTTCAGTTCTAAGAGGGATTTCCGCACATCATATTTGCTTGCATATAAGGCAAGTAGAAGCCCTCCAAACTTAAAGGTATACTGAACAAATATCCAAGAATATTTAGAGAGCACCACAATTGCATTCTTAAGACACGATTACAATAGTACATACACATAATTCGAGGTAATTTTGAGCGGATGGCTTTATTTTTAATGTTTTCTGAGCGGCCGCTGGGTCACAGGCAGCGCTCCCTTCCAGCTAGGCAATGGTCTGAAAAAAAACAAAAAAAAAAAAAAAAAAAAAAACAAAAAAAAAAAACAACTAAGGCAGACTGCGTACTCGAAGCCAAATAACAATATAGGCGCGCTGCAAAAATTCAGAGCAAGTGAACGACAGTGAAGCAGCGCTAAATGTGAAAGCAGCGCAAAATCTAGGACCTAGAATGAAGTATGACTTCCATACTTAGTGGTAACCTAAGCCAAGACAACGGTCTAAAACGGTTACGAGGTCACATGCCTGACGGGGGTCATACGAAAGGCACTGGTCATATGGGTTGAACGTTTACCTAAGAGTGGCCATGTGGCCGTCGCTATCCATCACGTGATCAGATGCTGACGACATTCGGTGTGAACCCACAGGGGAGGGCTCCATGTAACAGCTTTCGCTGTAGAACGTTATCGTACTGCAGTCCCGAGCTGTGTACGGCCTTCCTCCTCCATCGTTTAATGGCGACTGTCTGCGCTAATGAGCCCGTGGGCGCAGAATCGCATCTTTTGCCGAGGAGGCCGCATTTTGACGCATGAAAAATGCAAAACTGCTTGCACTCTCGGGACTCGAGAAAGTAGTCCACGTATTACCAAATTCGGAGCCTTGCACGACGAAGTTGCATGTGAAGTTTTTGTGGGCGTCATATACAAAAATAAGTTATTATCAATTATATCTGCCATGTAGCGCAATCGCATGTCTCGTTTGCGCTCTGTACAACAACTTTGCTCATCAGTTTAGGGAAACAGCGCAGGACGGGATGGGGCGAAGAAAAAAACAAACTCAGATTTTACATCCAGCTTTTCGTCCTAATGACCTCCATTCTTCATCAAAATACCACCTTTAACCAATTTGATAACCTCTGTATACTTAAAGAGCTAAAAGAAAGGACATCGAGCTCTTGATATTTGAGTCAGCTGCGCATACTTCCAAATTAAAACGTCAGTAGGATTGAGTCAAAGCAGGTATGGTTTGCCCTTAGCAACTGATGCTGTTGTCGTGTAAGCGGATTCAATGAATAAAAATAAAGACAAAAGAGGCGTCTACCGCTATAATTACCGCATTCTGTGTGTATGTGACTACACACACACACGCACGCGCGTACGGCTTTAATGATGTGTGAAGTTAATTGGCCAGAGCTTTACCACAAAGAAAAAATTATGCTTAAAAACAAGTTCATTGCAGTGTAATTTATAATATATGTGCGCATGCCTTTGCTCTTCTTTCAGAGACGTAAATGTAGCCAGTTTCTACGAGAGGATTATTTATTTTCCAAACATTTTTGGCCTCGCTTCTCTTCAGGAAGGTTCTTTTACTGGCCATGGCCTGACGTTTTCTGCCGGTTAAAGTTATCGTCCATCATTTATTTTATACCCAACAATTCTCGACAGTACCACTGCATTCAAATGGCGTCCTTTAGTGGCGACCTTCCCCTCTATCTACATGTATGACGAGCCGCGCAACAGCTTTAAATATGCTTAACGTTTGAGATACTCATTGTCTACACCTTTGGAGGTGGCCCACAGTGAAATACAAACCTTTACTATACTTCGTCTCACAAGATATCTGCAGCACTGCGAAAGGCAGAGGAGCCCTTGCAATTGTGCTCTTAAATGCCTCTCGCCTCTGCGCACTATAACAGACAATTGTGCTCCTACTGTCCCCCCTGTCAATTTGGGGGGCGAGAGGCGCGTAGCAGCACAATTGCCTATTGTAGTGCGCGTGATCCTGATTGGACCGGGGTGCCTTCAAATACTGCTGCACTGCAGCGGAGCACAGTGATAAACATCAATGCTTGCTTATATTGCTTCCTTCATCGTACTATAGCACTGTTTAAAACAAAAAAAATACAGATGCTGTTATAAGTGAATGATAGCTGAAAATCTGGATATTTATGTCCTCGATTTCTGCATTTCTTGTGTAATATATTTGTCGATATATCGCATACATCTCAGTTCATTACTCGGATTTTCCCTTATCCGCGATATTGAGCATAGGCTATCAACTCTGGGAACAACAGTATCGCTTTGTTCATGCCTGCATGGGGTGCAAATAACGGCCTCATCAACATTGAGGTCAGTGACGTTACAGATTAGTTGCGTCAATGGGGCGTGCAGTGCCCCCTCCCGCCATTCTACACACGTTTGCACACGAGCATGACCCGAGAACATTTTTATGGAGGGGACATGCGTAACAAATTAGCCAGGGCAACGACCCTGGCTAATTTGTTAAGCATGTTCTAGTGCTTGTGATGTTGATGACAGAATTCCCTGTTTTCTTTACCATGAAACACAGAGAAAACAGCTGCGTTCAGAACCTCGCAGAAAGGATTGCTCTTCAAACGAAGAATGCGTGTATGAACGGGATTTTACTTTGTTGAGGCAAAACGACGCGAAATGGCGCGAATGCGAGTTCTGCCACTTGGCGTGACGAGAAGAGGCGTTTCAAAGCGAACAGAAACATGCAAGAGAGGTCGCTGCTGCCAGCACAATTAAAAATGCTTGTGTTCATTTCAGCAACCGCAGTACATCCAATCGTTAGGAGAAAGCTGTGCGTATAGCCACAAATCACCAAGCATCAAACCATACAGCCGTGCTATATCTATTATAGCCGCGAAGATGTCACCAAATGCGAACGCATGAAGCTGTGCGCATCAGAGTCACTATTTTTATTGGCGCAACTTCGCTTAGTATCGAAAAAAGAAAAAAAAAAAAAGACCATCAAGCACTCGCGCTAATGGACATTCCGAAAGTTGGCTGCAGAACAAGCAAATAGAATCGTACAAGTTTAGCAACAAACGCATAATGAGTGAAGAAAGGTAATCCTCCAAACCTTTTGTCATCAGCTACAGGAATCACTGTGGCGACAGCTACTGCAGCCGTCTCCGCCATTCTCTAAACCCGCCGCGGACTCTCCTCCAGCCGCGACTTCCGAGAGGCCTGAAGAGCTCCGTACGCCCGGGTGCTCGCGTGAAGCTGCCCGATTCGCGAGCAGGGACAGCTCAGCGAGCCGCACTTGCCGATGCGCTGCCACACTGTTTGGCGGCCCCGAAGGGCTTCTCAGGTTGTGGAGTGGCAAACGCGTCGCCATGTTTCGTACAGCCGTGCGTATGAAGTGTGTGCGTGCGTGCGTTCAGAAGTGGGAGTCTGGCGCCACGTCTGGGAAAGAGAGCCGCCGCGCATTCGTCGCCAGAGTGGAGACATGGCAATGTGTTTTCTGTCACACAACCGGCCGCCCTTCGCGACACAGTGGTGGACGATGTTTGTCGTGTGAGCGCGCCGGCGATGGGATGTCAGGCACGCAAAAACGAAATGAGAAAAGACCGAATGTCTTCGCCTCAGTGGCCTTGCATTATGTATGGTACAAAGAATGTGCCTCCGAAGAATGCGCTGTGTGTATGTATGTACGGCGTGTTTGCCCCCTTCGTCCTCTCTCCTCCAAGGAAAAAGGAAAAAAAAAAAAAAAGAATACTAAGGCGGTGCATTTCGGAAGCCGCATTGGGCTCGGAAGCCGCTGAAGAAGCGAAAACTTTAACGAATAAAGTGAACCTAACGTGACATGAAGTTCAAAGCGATTCTTAATGTGCTATGCTCGTTCGATTGTATTAGCACCTCGTGAGGCAGCGCTAAGTAAAGCGTTCACGCGTTTATTCTCTTTCTATGTGACGCAATCTTAGTGAGAGAGAGAGCGGCCAGGCTGAAACTCAATTGTCCAAAGTGTGTTCAGTGCTCATGGAAAACGCAGCAAAGTACCAGTTTCCCTCCTTCTGCTTTTGAATATATCGTCGGAGTTCAGCATGTAACATAAGCTTTGGCCGGTCCCTGTAGTTAAGAGAAATAACAAATACAATTGGCAACATAAAAGCTTTGCTTACTTATGAGTTACATTTCAACTACAATATAATTTTATGTACAGCTCGTCTTCATGTTATCATTATTAACGACAGACACAAAGAGCAGTAGCACTAACATATTAGTAGTTTGCAGTAAATTCCGTTCTTTTAGAAGATCAAACGTATATAATGTTGCCTTTCCTGCCTGCACAATGAATGTAACCGAGCAAGATGCCTTCGCGAGAAACATGGAGGACAAAGCAATTCTTCTCAGGGCAAAAAACAACTTGAGAATGTTTATAATGAGTATGAAACGGATCTAAACATGAATAATACCGCTCGTGTTGATTTGCTTTTTGATCCTAGTTTATGTTTTTTGTTTACAAGCGACGGTACATACATGGCCTCGTCACTTTTTTGCCTGTACGCGAGACGCCACCAGTTTGCTCTAGAACGGTTCTGATGACGCGCAGTAGTTTTTACGTTGCTTGAGATTGTTGTAGGTTTAGGATCTTTATCTGTAAAGTTTGCATTTGGCGTTCGAGCTGAGCACGCCCGAGAGCGGGAAGTGATCCTTATATTCAATGCTGCAACGATGTTCAAATATTTTGGGCTCAAGTTCGCTTTGTTTGCGCGTCAACCATGCCTACTCTTTGTTTCTTTCGTCCACGACTTGATAGGGTGTGTCGTCGCACCACTCAAGACACCCCAAGATATGTATATGTATTGCTGCCTGAATGGGCACCGTTCTACAAAAAAAAAAAAAAAAAAAAGGAAGACGAGGCCAATTACTTTAAAGCCAGCGTCTATACACTAAAGCGAATTATACATAATGGTAATAAACACCTCTCCCCATTTCACCTGATATTTAATCGCTCTATTTCAATTCTTGCATGAAGCGCAGTTTGTTTCGAATTATTCAACCATCCTTCTGACTAACTTCCTGGCCCGGGCAGCTTCCGACTTTCTTTCGCAATAACTCAATCCAGTTCTCAGGCAAGACGACAAAAAAATGAACAAACTCAAAACACGAGCAACCAGGACGACTTTAAAGGCAGTGGGGGTACTCTGTAAAAGCAGAAGTGTTCGTTCGTTATACGCAATGACCATCATGCTATCCCCATCACATCCTAGTTTTGTCAGGACTCAAAAAGACCAAATGCGAAGGCACTCATTCGGCTAGATAAACTGCACTGCTTAAATTATGAATGCCGGTCGGCACTCACAAAGTCGTTTGAATAAAACTCGCATCTCGGCGGAGAACGCATGCAGGACGCCGCGTAAGTTTAAGCCAGAGGAACATTTAACCTTTGAACTTAAAGGAAGCGCGCCTATTTCAAGAAAGTTCGAAGCAGAAAAAAAAAAAAATCTGCATTTTACAGCCTGCTGCAATAACTTTTACTACGTATATGTTAAAAAAAAAAAAAAAAGCTCAAAGACGACTTCAAAGGACTGCACCTCTCCCCGCACACAAAGGAGCTGTTTCGTAACAATGAGGCTCTTGCTCCAGACGCTCTACTGAAGGCCAAAACATCTCTCCGCAACCACATTTTTAATTTAGCGGTTCCGTTGTGTCTCCAGTTCTTCGCGAATCCTACTCGAGCCTTTGTTACGCAAAATAATTTTTTAAATATACATTTCGTGCTCTCCTGTGCCATTCGAGTTGTAAATTCGCCATTCTCGGTAGAGGAACTTGTACCTCCAAAAAATATATTGAGGAAGAAATAATGTAACCATGTGCAATCTACGTATCTACGTATGGAAGCCAGAACTCCCATTTCAGGTAATCTTTTACTCCGACAAATGCTGAAAAGATGTGTTGGCATTCGTGATAAAAGAGTCGTCCTCGACAGTGTTGTATATGAGCAAACCGTTCTTCAAGGATTTATTCTCTGTTACTTCAAAGGTGCACCATATGCCCGTGTGCCGTGTGTGTCTTTGAAGCAAGCAGAATGGGTGCGTTCTTTCCCACCATCTCCCAAATTCAACTAGTGGCATTTAACTTGCGAATGCGAGATTGAAGACATCGGTCATCAAAGTTGTCCCTGAATCTGCTTCATTTATTCATTAAAAGCGCATAGCCCACCGCTGAGCGTATACCTTAGATTTGACCGACAGTGCCAGCCAGCCACGTTCATTCTTTCGGTGTCTACAACTAAAGCAGCCACACGAGCGGCTGTCAGCTCCGAAGCACCATTACGCAAACGCCGAAACAGCGCGCCGCCAAAGCATACTGCATCCGTCTCTATGCATACGGATGCGTCCATCGACGTTGTCGTTTCGTCGTTCTGCTCCTTGCCAGAGCCGACACACACGAATCCACTGTGTGCATATTGAGGCGTGCTCAGGGCGGGTTTTCGCTACGTATATCCCAAAGTTCGCGCTCGCTTGTAGAAATTCTGCTCATTACGAGAGTTTCACGCAAATGAGAAAACTCCAATAATTATGTACTGCCTGAGCTCTAGAATGTAAACGTTCGGCTTCTTCCGGTTAATTGAAACTAATTACTGTGTCTTAGATAAACGGGCTTATCTCCAACGTATTTTCCCCCGCAGTGGAGTTTCTGCTTAGGATATCCCACTGCCTTGAAGGCAAAGACGGTGGATCGGGCCGACATTTTATATAAACTCAGCTAGTGAGAGGGTGTGTTTTCTTAAATTCTATACAGAGAGGATTTGAGATGGTCTCTCGTGTTAAATTGTTTGCATCGATATTGACTTCAGAAGCGCTAAGATACGTAGTGAACTTATACTCGACTATAAAGTTTTCGGCCAGCCTGCAAGGCCGGTGATGGTTTTCCACGTGACAATATCAGGGATAGAAGTACCCTGTGTTATGTTGGGTTTCGTGGCGCGTAGTCAAATTAAAGGCCATCATGCGCCTAAAAAAGGGTGTTTTCTTTTTGTATGAAGAAATACTTTTATAAAAAGCTCGTTCTATAGGAAGCTAAATAAATAAATAAAAAAACTCTCGAACATTCAACCAGGGCATTTTTTATTAGCTGTATGGAAGAACGGAATAAGATGTGTTGACTTTAAAAATGTGACTCTTATTGCTTCAGTAATATAGAGTCGGGTTCCCTTCAATGCTTCAATTCGCTCATACGAGCGAATTGAAGCATTTTGATGCCAAATATCCCACGTAGCCAAATCTGGTAACGCGCATTTCCCTGTCCCTCGCTTCTTAATTTTATCACTTCTTTATCTACCCACAGAGTTCACAGAAAACTTGTGTTCAAAGTTGCCATGCCTGTTCCTATTATAGAAATGTATTGCCCGTAATACGGCATGCGAAGTTATCGGAGTGATTAGTGTAACACAATATGTGAGCTTACGAGCGAAGCTATTTGCTTTAACCAGCGTGTACATTATTTTATTCGGTGCCACATATTAATGTTCTGACCAATCTCTGCTCAGGGGTCCGAGATATCTTCTTCAGAAAGGGGGCTCGAAGCGTCCGCGTGAAAACCTATCCTTTCACATCAGGACACGGGAAAGAGATGTGAAAAATTGCCTCTGGTGCATTCCACGTGGATCAATTACGGGTATTTTCCTCATCCAATCTTATGGCGATACTGTGGCTTACATCGACGCTAAGCCTTTCCGGACGAATAGAGTTTCCTAGCCTCGTCGGATCTTAAGTGGAAAATGAAACCACAGCCTGGCGCCCTGTCTGCAAGGTCGAACCTGTCGATAGCGTGGACGATTCCAGAACGATTTCTTTGCGACTAGAATGGAATGCAATAGCAGACTTGCAACACCAGCTCTGGAAAATGGAACTGTGATTGAAGCTCCGCTCGTATCGCCGAGTCTTCCGTTATGATCCGTTGCTGTATCACTTTTCTGTTTTCCTTCCTCTCGTCTTACCTCGCCTCGTTTTCGCGTGCGTCTAAAAAACATCGTTTGCCAGCACTGGACCCTTTGCGCCCTTAGTCATCAGAGCCGTAGAAGCACGTCAACAGCAAACGCCAATTCGCGCTAACGCTTGACGTTGCTCTTTGGTGGTCCTGTAATTCGTAGCTGGCGCTATTTATGCGCACGTATAGGATTGTGAAATTTCCTCTCTGATGTCGGACTCAGATCCAGCTAACGCGTAATAATAATAATAATAATAATAATAATAATAATAATAATAATAATAATAATAATAATAATAATAATAATAATAATAATAATAATAATAATAATAATAATAATAATAATAATAATAATAATAATAATAATAATAATAATAATAATAATAATAATAATAATAATAATAATAATAATAAATCAATCTTTATTTAATGTGCGCAGGAACAACCGTGTGGTCTTTGTGCTGCAGCACAAATAAAAAAACAGAAAGAAAAATGAAAAAGCATAAACATGTTTGCGCACACAGAGAGAACACAAAGAAATAAATAAATAATACATGAAATGAAACTGAGACGAAAAGTATCACGGAAAGTAAGCAATCAATCACTTATATACACAGTGAGAGAATTTTTGAGCACACCAGATAGAAGAGAGAAAAACAACAACAAATAACTGACATTGATTATAGTAATATAGAAATATACATAAAATAAACAACCATTCCAGGCGCAACAAGTGCATGGCACTTAAAACACAGGCTAGAAATACAGAATAATACAATAAAGAAGTAAAATTGAACAAGGGACAGTAAGATTCGAATATAAAGTTTAAAGTTTAAATATAAGTAAGAAACGGATGAAAAGTAGTTCAAGATACAGACAGTATTGAACAGGAGAAAAAGCAAAAAGTGAAGTAAATACAATATTAAGGCTAGAAAGTGGGAGTTATATGTGATAAAGTACTATTTAGAATACAACGCTACGAACATCCAATGTAAATGAACAGAGCGAGTTTTGGAAGATGTCAAGGTGAGGACAAAAAGAGTTAAATAACCACTGCATCCTGTCCAGAGGGGAGTGGGAATGAAGAGGAGAAACCTGAAATGATCTGAATTCCCTCATGCTCTTTCGCGGAACGCGCAGTAGGATGTACTCTAAGAGCTGAGGGCACATAATGTGGCCATGAAGGAGTTTGTACAGAAATATGATATCAAGTCTGATACGACGGCAGTGAAGAGAAGGAAGATTCAGTTGGGCGCTCCTGGTGGAGCGAGAGGGGGAAGTTGCGCAAGGAAAGCGATAATGAAATATCCGTAAAAATTTTTTTTTTACTCTGTCAACCTTGTCCAAGTTCGATTTGCAAGTTCCATTCCAAACAATTGACGCATACTCCAAGACCGGCAAGCATATGGAAAGGTACAGTTTTAGGAACGGAAGTGGAGTATGGAACTCTCTCGAAAGTCTGCAAACGAGTCCGAGTGTGCGCATAGCCCGCTGAGCAATGCGTTTAGTGTGAGAGGAGAAGCTGAGGGTGCGGTCAGAAAGTACACCAAGGTCATTAATTTCATCAACCCTGTCCAACAACACAGAATTCACAGAATAATGATAGAGAAAGCTATGTGTTTTACGAGTAAAGGACACAACCCTAGTTTTGGAAGAATTGAGGGTAAGTCGATTCTTCGCACACCAATCAGAAAAAGCAGATATGTCCGATTGCAACAACAAGCAATCTTGAAAAGAATGTATTGCCTTGAATATTTTTATATCATCAGCATAAAGAAGAAACGAGGAGTTCTTTAACGCCGAGGAAACATCATTAATAAAAACGGAGAAGAGAAGCGGGCCTAGTACTGAACCTTGAGGAACTCCACTCGTTGCAGGGTAAACGAAAGAAGTCTGTCCATTGACACTGACAAAGCAGAAGCGATCAAGGAGATAGTTGCGTAGGAGGGCTACGAGTGAGACTTCAACGCCAGAGAGTAGAAGTTTTTCAAGAAGTAGTGAGTGAGTAACAACGTCGAAAGCTTTGCTCATATCACAGTACACAGTGTCAACCTGACCCCTCTGAAGGACTGCAGCAGAGGCATACGTCATAAACGTGACTAGGTTGGTAGAAGTAGAGCGACCCGACATGAAGCCATGTTGATTCGGTACTATGATATGTTTGAGATGGAAGGAAAGTACGCTGTGCAAAGCTAATTCGAAAAGCTTAGAGGTTGCACATAGAAGAGAAATCGGACGATAATTGGAAACATCAGATTTGTTTCCAGACTTGAAGACAGGAAACACGCGTGCTATTTTCCACACGCGAGGAAAGGCAGCATTTTTTAAACAGTTATTAAATATGGCAGTCAGTACTGGTACAAAGATATAACTGAAGGCATTTATTATGGCAGCTGGAATGCCATCAGGCCCAGGAGACAAAGATGGTCTCAGACGCTTAAGACTCTCAGTTATCAACTCCTCGTCAAAGAGAATGGAATTAGATAGTGCACCAGATGGGAGGCAAACGGAATCACAATGTGGATGTTTGTAAACGGAGGAAAAATGTTGGGCAAAACTGTCGGCAACATCCCGAATTTCCGAACCCTGAGAGTAAACTAAGCTGATACTTAACTCTGATTAAATGGAACGCTTGCGAACGTGACGCCAGAACTGACTAGGACGATTTGAGGCACTCCTCTCTAAAGACTCAAGATAGGAGTCATAGTCCCGCTTGTATAAGCGTTTGCAAAGGGAACGCACACGGCGAAACTCATCTGCCCAATTGTGAAACCCAGGGCGTTTCGCTTTACGATGGGCCCGTTCCTTGAGTTTTAACGCCGTTATTAGTTCCCTTGAAAACCAGGAAGGGAACTTCCTACGCGTAGGAGTATGCAAAGGTATGTACCGACGCATACCATCAAGAACTATTTCTGTAAAGCAACTGACTTGTCCATCTGAATCATTAATGTCATTTAAAAGGGACCAGTCGACGGAAGAGAAGAAATTGAAAAGACCGACATAATCACCACGTGCATACGCGAAACGGGGCGAATTCCTCACCCGATCTGAATTAGTAGAAGGTGAGGCAGAGACAGCAGTAGTAACTAGAAGCGGAGGGTGAAATTTGTCACAGCGAGTAAGCGGTATGTCTGAACTCGAGACTCGAACACTTTCAAAATTCGATAAACAGACGTCAAGAACATTACCACAGTAGTTTTCAATGAAATTGTGTTGCTGCAAAGAGTTAAAGGCTATAAAATCAAGTAGACCGTTACACTTACTTAATATGTAATTATTGTTGTGAGAAGAAATAAATGAGTTCCAGTTGATACCAGGAGTATTAAAATCGCCTAAAATAAGAAGTTTGTGTTTGCTATGACGGGTTATAACATGTTCGATTGAGAGCAGAACATCATCATAGGCTGGAGGAGGAAGATTCGGAGGAATGTAGAAAGCTGCAAGTAAAAGTTTTTCATGTCGATTTAAAGTGAGCTCGAGCCACACACATTCTTCAACAGTTTCCAGATCGGAACGTCGAACACACTTCACAAATCTGTCAATAGCAATGAGAACTCCACCTCCTCTTGATTTAGGACCTGTTTCAGGGCGGTCGCTACGAAAAACAGAGTAATTATTTGGAAAGAAATCATTGGAAGGAATATCGCTTGACAGCCAGGTTTCGGTAACCACAACAGCGGTATAACAAGAGGACAAGACGCTAGAAAAAAATTCAGATCCCTTAGTCCGAAGACCTCGGGCGTTTTGATAATAGATATCCAAATTAGGGGCCACTGCAATTTTAATAATAATAATAATAATAATAATAATAATAATAATAATAATAATAATAATAATAATAATAATAATAATAATAATAATAATAATAATAATAATAATAATAATAATAATAATAATAATAATAATAATAATAATCAATCTTCATTTAATGTGCGCAGGAACAACCATGTGGTCTTCGTGCTGCAGCACAAATAAAAAAAAGAAATAAAAATGAAAATATACAAACATGTTTACACACACAGAGAACACAAAAGAAGAAATAACACATGAAATGAAACTGAGACGAAAAGTATCACGGAAAGAAAGCAGTCAATGAGTAGCATCACTTATATACACAGTGAGAGAATTGTTGAACACATCACGAAAGAAAAAAAAAAGAACGGTATATATAGAGAAAAAAACAACAACAAATAACTGACATTGATTATAGTAATATAGAAATATACATAGAATAAACAATCATTCCAGGCGCAACAAGTGCGTGGTACTTAAAACACAGGAAATACAGAATTATATAATAAACAAATAAAATTGAACACGGGACAGTAAGAATCGAATATAAAGTTTAAAGTTGAAATACAAGTAAGAAACGGATAAAAAGCAGTCCAATATACAGACAGCATTGAACAGGAGAAAAAGCAAAAAGTGAAGTAAATACAATATTTTAGGCTAGAAAGTGGGAGTTATATGTCATAAAGTACTATTTAGAATACAACGCTACGAACATCCAATATAAATGAACAGAGCGACTTTTGGAAGATAATAATATTAATAATATAATTAATAGGTTCACAGGAAAGGAAAAGCTCAATATTTGTCGCATTTGTGCTGTGGACACCTGACCCGCGCCATAAGGGAAGAAAGGTGGGAGTGAAAGTGGAAAGAGAGAAAGGGATGTTGTAGTGGAGGGCTCCGGAGTAATTTAGACCCCCTGGAGACCTTTAACGTGCACTGACATCGCACAGCATTTCCCTTCACGCTAAAAGAAGCCTTGTTACTGCTAGATGCATATATACCATGCAACAGTATCAGCGAAGCAGCAACAAAGTGTTTGCATCCTCCATCTTCCTACATGCATTGTCGGGGTCTTTTAAACACAGGTTTGGTTAGCCCTAAATGTTAGCCACGGTGTTAGCCCGAGATAACATAATATATGTGTCCCTTTTTCCAGGCATCACTACTGTGGGCTACATTAAAGCAAACTTGGGGATGCAGAATTCGGGCCAAAGCAAGACTAGTGATTAAAATTGGCGCCAAGTTTTATGGCCTACGAGTTTTCTGGCACCTTACCTGTCGCCTCATCCCCTGCCATGATTGAAGCGTTCATGATACCAAGACAGTAACGGACCATTTTTGAACGTGACCAGGTTCCGGAACCTGAGGTCCAGGAACTGGCGCTCTGTGCCCTGATGGCGTTGCAACGCCACAAAACGCAGCATTACCGGCCCTCCATTATTAGATGCTTCTAAATAACACCTGATATCCACTGTAATGATAAGAATATGACATTCGGAAACTCAGGAAGCTATATTTGAGTATTCGAGATCATGCTGTGTACAGGGATTGCAGGTGAAAACTACGCTTGCGTTGAAATGCGCAAATGATATCTAGTATGAGCCTGGCACAAATGATTTCGTCTGATAGCAGTTCGGCACACAGCCGAACAGTGGACCACCACCACAACCGCTTTAAGCTTCAATATGACGGGGCGTCTCGACGCGGTATTTAGCAGCTGCTACACTTAGGCTGAAGCGTATAAGTATAGCCGATAAGAATAATGTATATTTACGCGTCAAAATTTATGGCCAGAAATTCTGGGCAAGCGCTTTTAGTTTGCGCGGCTGTCAACATGTGCTCAATGGCGCTGACCCTCAAAAACTTTACAGCGGATATTATGAACGTTAGTTTGGCGCACTCCACCCATCTCCTATATGGAAATAGCCAGAGCGAGCGCTGGATTGAGTGCGATTCTGCAAAGCGTAGGAAGAGTAGGCTTTCGGTATCACCAGCTTCATGCACTAGGCACCTCATCGTACGGTCCAGTTTTCTCTAGATCACGTCCATACGTATTATTTGTGTATTTATTTATTGCATATTATACTAGCTGCAGTGTCAGGCTTTAGGCAGGAGTGGGTGGTAGAGAGCAAAACAGTCTACAACAATAAAATGTGCATTTAGTAGAATGAAGAATGGCGTGAAAATACATGTTCAACACGTTCAAAGTAAAGAATGAAATACAAACTTTTACGGCAATATATGGAGCACTGCTGTGTGCTATGGAACGCATCCAGAAAAGAAGACCCAGTAGAAGACTCAACCACACTGGCAGATAGGTCGTTCCAGGTACGGATTGTTCGAGAAAAAAAACTAGGCTTTAAAAAAATTTGTCTCGCAGGAAAATTTACTTTTTTTTTTTTTATGAAAAGAATGAGTTTGTCGCCGGGTGACTGACTCAAAATATGTATTTATGTTTGTTCCATGTTGGTTATGGTGAACCGAAAAGAATAGTTTTATTCTTTCGTGGTGTCTTCTCGATTACAAAGCCTTTAAACTGGCAGTCTGCAAAAGGGCTGATGGGGATGCTTTCTAATAATAACAATTATCGATAAACCTAGCACATTTGCGTTGAAAAATCTAAAGTTCGGTAATATTTATCTTTGTGTGGGTCCCACACATTTGTAGCAATTCTAAAATGGGTCTAATGGAAGATTTCTATGAAAGTATAGTCTGATTTCTGTTCGGGATTTACCCAGGGTTCTCCATAAAACTCCAATTTGCTTCTTTGCTTTGTTTACAGTGTCCCTGATATGAACGTTCTATTTAAAGTCTGGTCTAATAATTACTCTGAAGTATTCGTAATTAGTAACCTGAACTTTGAAGTTCTCCGCTGCAATAGACGGTGCAGCGGAGAACTTCAAAGCATTAATTTTGCCCAGCACTATCATAGCTACTCTTTATTTTAAAGTTGATGCACATTTGCTAAGTCGGGTACCAGGCCTGAACGTTCGCAAATATATGCTTAATTGCTCCTGATCGTCTTGGTTGCAATGTCATAACAAATAATACAATCATCGTCGAACAGACATATTTTAATAGATATATCGCAAACGATGTCATTTAGAAAATGTATGAAAAGTGGTGGTCCCAGGACGGAACCCTGTGGAACACCAAATTGTAAAGAGGCAGTGCGCGAACTGATTCCACCAATAGGTACTGTTTGACGCCTGAACGATAGATAAGCTGCCAGCCATGCAAGCAGTGAATCATATCTAAGAATAGGTTGAAGTTTAAAAAGCAGGTTTCGGTGACGCACGATCGAAAGCCTTCTCAAAATCCACAAATGTGATATTTGATGGCTACCCCTATCCAAAGCTGCTGCAATATCGCAGACAGCTTCCAACAGTTCTGTCACAGTGGAATGTTTTGACGTAAACCAGACTGTCGGCTATCAACAATGCCGTTCTTGTCTTCAAAAGGGGAAATGTGCGCGAAAATAACATGCTCAAGTGTCTTCGCACAAGTGTACAGCAAACAAATAGGAAAGGAAAAAAATATTCACAGTGATTTATGCGGTGTTCGCTACTGGCGGCCGACAGTTGGCATTAATGTTTAAGCAGCAGCGCAAAAGGACAGAGACGAGTGGAAGGAGGTCCACTCGTCTCTGTCCTTTTGCGCTGCTGCTTAAACATGGATGATCACCAACTAGCCCAAACCTCCGTTCTTCTACAGTTGGCATTAGTTGGTACAAAATGCCCAGGAGCCCTATTTTCGACACACATGGCTACAGTGTACTAGAATACTTTGGGTAGTGGAAAAAGCGGCGGTCAGCGCGTGAGGCACTTCATGTTAACTCTACTAGGTGGCGCTAGCGGTGCCTAACCGAGCAGCATTCAGAGACCGACCGTAGCCAGGCAGCAGCAACCACGGAAGTTTTCTTTATTTTTGCCACATGTAAGAGTAGTACTCCCGATTCAAACGCTCTTATTTGCTTATTTGCTTATGAGCGAATAATCTAAGTAATATGACTTCAGCAAGGCTAAGATTTCGTCAGATTACCTCAGGTGAGCAGACGGCGCAAGGCACGAAATGCGTGAAGCTTCGCGTTTATTTCAGTAACCAGTCAGACTTTGCTCTGAACGGTGACGTCTGCGTCATTTTACTGGCGGGTTAGTACGAGCAGTTCCTGCGAGAGGCAAACAGCACATTATGGGCCCCCACTTCGCACTCCAGTTCTCTTATCACAGGCGCTCGCCTCTGCGACACTAGCAGACAGCATCGCAACACCTGCGCGTTTTTTGTTTTGTAGTATCCCGTTCCTCGTATCGCCGACTTTTTTTTTTTTTCGAAAAGTTTGCCACAAGGCATAAGTTGAGGAAGGGGGAATGGGATGACGACCTCTCCTCTGTTGTTATTTTGTCTTTTTCTTCAAACACGCAGGTCAAAGCTATAATTTTATTTAGTACTGAAGCTGATAAAGTTAGAATTGAGAAAAAAACACCTTTACACATCAAACATTTATTTAAAATCACTGATTCAAGACAGGTGTAGTAGGCATAATCACAAAACAATTTGTTCAAAGCTGGTGTTCGAAACTGTTCACACGAAAGCGCATTGTTCTCTGAAAAACAAGCAAACACGCACATGTGCAACGGCTTAGCTTTAGGTAGTTATCGGCTTCCCGTTTCTGGCACCTGGTGCGATTAAGTGCCCTTACAAAGAAGTGTAGACGTGTGGTCACATAGAAGGCAACCATTTTCACTGTCAGCGACTCGGAATGATTAACACATCCAACGCTCTCTTGCTGCTTTTTCTTTATCAAACTAACAATGTCCATGACACTGTCATGATGAAGCTCATGTAAGCTGAAGCAACTAGTGAAGAGGTCTTCAAGTTTACATATGAACCGGAACAGGTGGCCATGAGGGTACAGGAGACCACCCTCCTTCAACCCGTGTAGTCAGCAGCACCCAGCAACTGTACACTCTCCTTGCTTGTTAGGAGCAATTTGTGACACTCTTCACAGTTTGTTTTGAGGACAAACTTCCTTGCTACATATCCACATATGTAAAAAACTAGCCTTGCATCACTCTTTGCAACAACGCATGGGGCATGATCTGGAACAACATTACTGATGTGTTGCTCTGCACTAGTTAGGTTGCCATCTTCAAGCAATCTTTCAATGAGGTCCTGTTTGCTTTGCTTACTAGGGCCTACTCCATCTGGTTTTAGGAGGGACGACAGCACACCTGACTCTGCATTCCCATTTGACACAGATTTGGCTAGCCCATAGAAGCTTAGGCAGCCAACAGTTATTAAGAACTGTTGCGGTGTGGGATGACTGTTGCACCCCGATGATTGTCTTACAATCCCAAAAAGGTTTTCGACAGGGTCTTGACTCAGCTTCGATGTCATTATATGCTTGTAGCCAACATGTTTTGACAAATAATCAAGTATTGATAAAACACTAGCCACAGTAACTCGAAGCCCCACTGCTGTAGATGTGGACAGGAAGCCCCCTTGTCCCCCAGCATGAAGCTCCCTCTCTGTAAGGTAGGCCAGGAAAGACAGCAACTGGCCCTCAGCGACAGATCCAGGCCGCAGGGCTTTAGCAGGGAACCGGGACGTCATAATGCCAATCAAGTCTCGAATCATTCTGCAGTACAAATGTATGATAAAAAGATGTTTGAAATACTGAAGATAATAAGTGGTTGTTACACTAAACAGCACTGTATTCTTTTTCATTGCAGTCCACCAAAAAATGGCTTTCATGCTTAGACAACAAGTTCATTGAGGAAAGGACATACCCAAAAAATGTGAGAACTGGATCTAGGCTTCCCCAGCTTGCTTCAAGCTCGGTCTTGTAGAGGCGGAGGCCATTGAGGACAGTGTCGCCAAACAGCTGAAAGGCATAGTTGACCCTCATTTTTTCAAAATTATTCGGGTTGACGTGGCAGCATCTGATCCCGGGCATAACTTGAAGTGTAACATTAGATCCATCGAGTTTCAGGGCTTCTCGCACAGGCCGTAGTGACATCTGTAATACACATAAAAGATATATTTTTTTATGAGAAATTGCACATGACTACACATATGGCTCAATGCTACTTGCTCCGAGTCCTTAGGAAAAGAACAAAATGGAATGCTGCTATTACCTCGCCTGATGGGGTGTTGAAGCTCGACTTCAGGAGTCCATTCCTAAGGCATTTTACCAGATGAGGGAAATCGGATACAAAATGGAGTGAGCGGCTGGGAACCACTGGATGTTGCACCTTGTTCCTAGTGAAAGTTGGAGTTGTCCGAATACCCATGAGCGCCCACATCCTCCTGTTCCATGCAGCGCCATCGCTGGTAATAAAATCAACAAATAAGCCTGCTTGCTCAGCAAGGATTACAGCCTCTGTCATGATTTTTGCTAGCAGGTTTCCTTTCACATTGCTGTGTGTAGCAAACACAGCAATAATTTGTGTCCAATTGCCAACAAAAGGCACAAAGACAATTACCATCCCGTGGTCACACACTGCATGTTTGTCAGTGCCTGGGGTGAAAGCGCCCAAATCAACGAACCCATCAATGTGGCCACCAGGTATCACAGAAAGGTTCTCTGAAAGTTTCATTTCGTCGACCAGGAGTCCTCCGTGTTTCTTGAAGACATCCATTGAGCTCGTCTTCTCCTTTAGCACATCGAAAACCTTTCTGCTGAATCCGAATCATGACCTGTATTCCCTAGTGTAATTGCGTAGGGTGACTTTTGACGGTAGAACAAGGATCTGCTGCTTGCGCATATGTTCATACAGCTTTGGTCCTTTCATTTTCGTAATGATGCATTCAAGCATCCACTCCTTTGAGTAAACCATACCTTTCATGCTCTTACGCTTGGCTGCTGCAAAAATGTGATGGGCTGCTTGCTTTTGCTTAGGTGGCAGGCTTTCTATTTTTGTTTTGAAAACTTCTTCAGTAATGCGACTGTTCTGGTCCTGCATTCTGAGAATATGCTGCTGCAGCGTGCACAGGCGTGAGAGAAGGCGCTTTGTTTTTTGCCGGGAAAACTTCAGCGAATTTCGAAGGTTTCTTTTCACTGGTTTCTGCATTTTTACTCGGAATCTTCTTGCCTGGAGCCCTTTCCGGAGGTAGCGACGTGCCAGACAGGCAGTACCTGTAATTTAAAAGCATATGATGTGAAAAATGCTACATACAAAATCTTAGCTCTATGTCCTCTTTGCTACAATATAGTTTCTGTAAATGAGTGGTAATACAGGCCTTTGGAGGCGTAATTAACAGTTGCATCAGTTAAAAGAGATTAAAACCAAAAATATGATCACTATTACTCAAACAGCATAAAATGCATAATTTAGGGATGATAAGCTGCGATTATGTACTACATTATTTTTACAATGATCTTCCTTGCCGATTAAAAGTACTTTCATTGCAACCTATCCTATCTCGACAACGAAATATAGCTGCTTACCTTTGTCAGTAACAGTCCCTGTACAGGACTTGCTGAACACACTATCTTGTACGAGGAGCACAGAAGCCTTCAGCCGGTCTGTAAGAGGTTCAGCGTAGTCGCTGGTGTACTGCTGTCGGTCCATCGCTCCTTTGCAAACAATAGCAGTGGCTGTTTGATGAAGAAGTTTTCGAGCGTCTACCATGGTCTTAACTTCAACTTCTTTCGCTTCTTTGACATGAAAATAAGGGCGAGCGAAGCAAGTTTCCTGTCGTCTGCAGTAAACACCAGCAGCTTCTCGTGCGCGACAAGAAATGGATCTCTGGTCACGGTAGTTGTAGCGTACCCAACTCCATCAAAATCGGGCACATTAAGTTTTGTCCACGTGCTCGGAAGGCTGAGTTTGTCAGCGATGTTCTGCAATGAAGCAGGCTCATTGGGCTCGTTCAAATTTGGGCTCACGCCCTCGTCTTGCACATTTGTGTCGTGCTGACCGGAATCGTGAAAGTCACGCCGCAACAAGCGCACTTTCTTGGCCGGTGTCACAGCACATGCAACTGGACGCTTTCTCTCTCGTCGTTTTTGCTGAACTTGCTTGGAAAGGTAGGCCGGCAAGTCGGGCAGCAAGGTTGGGACCGCATCAGCGGTCAGTGCAGGTTTGCCACGAGGGATCCTCACTTCTTTGCCGTTGATTTTGTGCACATAATGCCGCACGATGAACGACGCTTCGAAATGCCTTTCGCACACAGCCGACGTTTCTGAGAGTGGCTTGTCACTGCGGTGCAAATTCCTCTCCCACTGCTGTCGTTGGGCTTCGTCTTTCGGAGCTTTAAACAACGACAACGTCCGTCCGTTCAACTCACGAAATCCTGGCGCGTAGCAATGCGTGTCCGCTCTTTTGGCTTTCTTCTCCATGGCTGCAGGCGAACCACTCACTGTTTGTGCGTACGACGCAATGCAAGAAAGTATAAGATGTCGGAAACGCTGTAAAAAAAGCAGACACAGCGTACGTGCACAACCTAACTAACAGCAACCTACACGTGCTACCGTGCTACTGCGGCGCCGATCTCCTCGGTTTCTAGACGCCACCGCCACGCGCGGCGGTTAACAGAAATGGCAACAGCCCTCCCGTAGGCCGCGCCGCGCGCTCTTTCCACTACCCAAAGTATTCTAGTACACTGTACAATGGCCGCCGTTCGGCACCAAGATGTTTCTCTGATTTGTTGTCAGAAATGTCACGTGTTTAAAGTTTGCGGTGCGAAATTGTGGTCTGTCAAAATGGCTCTTTTGTGGTGACGTAAAAAGGACATGAGCAGGAAAAGGGATTTTTAGCAGCGCTATTCACGATGCATGGAGGGTATATATAAGTAACTGTGGCGGGAAAACAGAGGTATATATGATAGGAAGGGAAGCACTTACGCTTGTATTACGAATGGGCTGAAATGAACCGCCCACTGTCAAGAGCATACTCCTGAAATCTGATTGGCTGACGTTGTGTGGCGGGAAATACGTCATGCACAATAAACATTACATGATGTTAGCTCACCGCCGCTTGGTAGACAGTTTGGTGGGTGGTGAAGTAAGCTGAGACTTCTTGTTTTAATTGCAGAAAGCACTGAAACGACATCATAAGGGTACTTTTCAGCTGCGCAATCTTCTAGATGATTAATAATGAAGACGTAAAGTTACAGCCGCATGAGGGTCGTAGCTACCCTCCGGTTGCAAATGCTCTGCTCTCATAGAGAAACCATCGATCCGCGCCGTCATTGCCAAGCGCAGCAATGCGGCCCGCTAACTAAAGCGGTTGATCTGCGCGAGACGAGGCATTTCAGACAGCAACAGAAGGGGAAGTTGGGCGAGTTGTAGGTTGTTCATGATGGTTTGGTGAGCGCTCTTTAACGCAGAGACCAAGAGAAGAAAAGAAGGAAAACAAAGGCGCTAGTCTCGTATTTTCTTCTCTTTGTCTCTGTGTTAAACAGCGCTCACCAAACCATCATGAATTTCAGAGATCACCGCGATGCTTTCTAATTATCTGTCTGGTCGGTTCGTGAGTACAACCTGAGGGGTAATATGATTCGATGGCTGTGCAGAAACTTTGTGCGACAGGCAGTGAGGTATCACCAAAGACTGCGTTAAACGTTCACCGTAAACACTGCCTTTTTTGCCTTGCACTATGCACTCACTGCAATGTCAATCAATTGAACAGCCTTTCCGCGATGGGAAAAGCAAGCAAAAATACTCACAACTACTATTTTAATAAAGGAATGTATGTGTCACGTACATGGCACATGTTTGCTTGCCACATGTGATGTGGTTCTTATGTAAACTTTTCGTTTAATATGCATGCGGGCTCACCGTTTGCTTATTTTTTATAAACCAATAAGTACTGCAGAGCACGTTATGGCGGTACGCTCCAATCATATGATTTTGTTGAGTGACATTTGTGTTGATTGCTCTTTTTTAATACAGCCGGAAAATAATCTCCCTTTATTGATTAGCATTTTACCGTTTCGACAGTAAGGAATACGCGAATACGCGAATACGCGCGGCGCCGCCCTAGCTTGATACCACGATTTTCTCAGCCACCTTCCGCTTTCTTTCCTTATTCCCCATTTATTCCCCATTGCACATGTACGGTAGCCTGGGCATCGCCTAATTAACCTTCCTGCTATTCTATTCTTCTGTTTCTGTCTCTTTCTTGGACATCGTTTGCGTTTCGCAAGAGCCTTTCGCATGCCAGCGCATGAAAATTTAACCGACTAGGGGTAAGGGCCAGTGTGTGCCTTCCACTTTGTGTGTGTGTGTGTGTGGGGGGGGGGGGGGGGGCGTACGTGGGTGTGCTCTACCCCCCCCCCCCCCCCATTCTCTCTCTCTCTCCATCTCCCTCTTTCTGCACTGCTTTCCGCGCTCTACACAACTCAAGCCGACACAAGATATTAGAAACGTAGACTTGGTGACTTGACGGTAGTTGGTCATGACGCGGCTTTTCGAAAAAGGTGGGTAGCACAGCCAGTATCTAACAGTAATTGATGCTGTGAGACTGCGAGCGTTGTCCTCAGTCATGGACAATGCCGGCTGCGCCGGCGCCTCTTCGTCAGTGCTGGAGCTACTTTGGAAATCTGTCGATTACTTCTGTTTGCGACGAGGTCCTTAAACGTTTTAGTTCCTGCATTTAAAAACCGCTGATAAGTGAACGTGAGCGGTTATCGGCGTTTGCGGGGATCAATGCTACTTTTCGAGCCCATTCTGCGCCAACCCACTGCGCATATTCCGTTGCCTTTCTTGCTCTTCAGCTAAACCTCGCCCAGCCTCTCCGTGCATAGCTGCTGTCGAATGTCCGACCGCAAGTATGTCATGACACACTGATACCGCAACGCCACAACATACTTCACTCGCCCTCACTGAAAGCCGAGGCTTCCGAATCACGGAATGCCCCGCAGAGTATCGGTTCCTACAGGAGCACCGTCATTTTTCATACTTGGCGCCAATATATAGTAGCAGACGACAGCGCGCTTTTTTATACCACTTTATTTCTCTTTTTCCTCAGAATGCGTAACACGATTGATTGTGTGCTTACGCAAACTGGCACCGTCCTACAGGTCACGCCACGCGTACGTCACAATTTGAACGAAATGGCGAATTGTTGAAAATAGGGCGCCAGGAAAGCTGGGAATGGACCCGTGTGCTACGAGGCACATCGTTGTCAAACAATTTGGATTGTTTCCGACAAAATTTAATGCGTTTTGGACGCTTTGTATTTTGTACCAAACTCATGGCTTCTAACATGGCTGTCTCCACGTTATGGCGTTAAACTCGATATGACGACTTCAGCATTAGCCTTTTCTTTAATTATTGGCGCACAGCTATCCCTCTTCTGGGGCCACCATGTGGCCGAATCATATCTTTGCACGTGGCCGAGCGTCTTCTTCATGTCGCTCGAACTTCCCCTCATTAAAAGACCAGCTGCGTTTTACTGCTGCTTCCCACGTTTGCTGGTGACGATACTTCAGTATTTTACTTACACTAGCATAGCAGCTACTTAAACCTGAATACATACAATAATATTTATTTAGGCCTCCGTATGCATTTTACTGGCGCCACTGGTTTCTGCCCACTTATATTTTCCAGAAAAAAAAAAGAAAAAAAAATTGAAAATATTTGCTCGTCTCACCACCGTAAAACTAAAACCGCCAAGATTAACAATCGGCTACAGGAATTTTCTTCCGCTAGAAAAATTCAATTCACTTCAATTTCAATAAATTCAAAACGATCGAACCTGACGCCATTGGTTGAGCGTGAGAGGACATAAGACGTCAAAATGAAATGTTTTGTTAGTACGAGTGTGCGAATATTTGACATTTTGAATAAGAATCAGATATGCTTGTTCTTCGATTGGTATTCGAGAAACTGATATTCGGAATATTTGAATATTCTAAAATTACCAAATACACTGAGAAGTTTCGTATTCCTCGCAGTTTCACCGCGCTGCAAGCTTCAACGAAGTGCTTCACTGCAGTGCTTTACCGCAAAATTTGTGCAGTGAAGCACCCTCAAAAAGCGACGAGGCCGTATTGTGAAAAGGGACACTCCCTTTTGTGATGAGGGCCTTCCCAAGAGTGTGCGCCAAGAGAAGCACTTGACGAAGCTAGAAAAAAGTGTCGTTCTCACCTTGGTTTTGTCTCAAATACAGACAACCATAGTGCAGGTGTCCATAAGATAAAATTACTGTGATGCAAATAGTTTCCGGCAGTCTTTTCAGGCCCTTTCAATAATTCGAGCTTCTGGTTAATTCTGACATTTTTTTTTCTGGACCCTTGAAGACCCAATTAGCGAGAGTTTACTGTATTCAGCATCGATACGACAGCTCCCCTGAGTTCTATGTAGGTCCTTCCTGTGCAAAAAATACTGTATTAAAATAATGCTGGATTTTTCATTAAGGTATCCACTAGTGTGCTATTCAAACTTAATTTCGTTTGTAAATATCACACGAATTTTGAAATAAACAAGGGGAACAATGTTTGCTATTTCTTAACTTTATATTTTTACACCGATATTCGATATTCGATTCTATGTTCGAGCACATTTTTTTATCATACTCGTATTCGATTCGTATTCAAAAATTGCAGTATTCGCACACCCCTAGTCGTACATCCCCCAACCAGAGTTTCCTTTACTCAACAGTAACAACTCGAAAGAAACCGTTGCAACTACAAACAGAGCGGGCGCTTAGCTTAGTACAGCAAACGTCCGCTCTGGATTCGCCGCTTCTACGGCGGCTTCTCTTTCAGGCAGCACTCAAAAATAGATGAAGTAAACTTGCGTTGCAAAGACAATGCTCCCAAGCCGAGGCCGTACGCAAATAAACTTTTTTTCTAGCACTCCTTTTTTTAACAGAACAGACCAAAACGGAGCTTCGAGCGGGAAGATGAAAGCTTCGAAATGAGCCATAAGGCACGCACAAGCCTCTCCCGTCTTTTCCGCTTCGCAAAACAACACTGTATCGACAAACCCGATATGTTACCGACTGCTGCTTCTCCGGGAACAGACAAATTCGCGAATACGAATTAATGAACGCCGTAACAGCAAACAACACGCAGTGGTCGCGGCGAACTCGGATGGATCACTGCAACACCCTTTGGTATGAAAGCCAGGGCGTGAACGTAACTCTTCGGTTACAACAGAATACAACGGGCACACCGGATACGTTTCGCACGAAGAAAGTCGTCATAAAACCTGCCGCTAAAAACAGCGCAACTCCTAGGGAGAACTGAAAAATACGGATGGCATTAGCGGCACAACGCTGAATATAGTTCCCTATTAGCCCCGAGAACGAACAATGGTGCCACTGCGATCGCCGCAATGTGACGTCACGGCAAGGACTCCGGCAGCCGGGCTGCTACCAGCCTCCCGGTCGATGCCGGCTCCTTTCGTTAGTTTTCGCTCGCGAATACGTAATCATGGTGACTTATTAATCAGTGCCACAGCGCAAATCGCGGAAAGAAGCCGGTTTAAGCTTCCACTTCAACACAAACTCGTCCAAAGTGAAGAAAGTTTGGACGATAAAGTTAAGAATGGGGAAGCAGCCGTCGGCATCGTCAGTTGTGTGCAGCAAACACTTCAAAGAGGAAGACTGTGTACCCGGTGTACAAGATACTAGGTGAGGTGTGTAGCGACGTTTTTACGTGCTGTTTGTCAACTATTATTTTTTTTGTAATTATCAGGATACAAGTACAGAAAGCTATTGCCACAAACTGTTTCATTCGTCAACCTTCCCGTGCGTCCTAGCTATGCAAGGCGATCGCTTCCGGGATCGACGAAGTGGCGGCGTATGTAAATTAGACATGGCTCTAACCTTCGTCTCCTCGATCTTTTTGTCAGTGAGTGCCCAGGCATTTATTTAGAGCGGACTAATTGTCTCAAACTGGTTCTGGCAGTCGCGGAATGTCCAAGCTGGATCAACTGGGACTGTGCTTGAAATTTTGTTCAAAATGTGTCTCACGGCAGGGGTGTTTCCGTGTTCATTATTACCGCGAAATATGATACAGTCCACACAACTGTGCTGGTGTTTTTGCTTGCTTGGATGCTGATATTTTCCAAGACATTGTCCTCAGATTTAATGCAACGCGTCCCTAAAAACAGCACTTCAGTAAAAGTTGTGATAGGGAATGTTTTTTTCCGTTCTCTGTAGAGCCCTTGCCTTAGCTACGTGGCAGACTTGTGTGCTATGCAACAAGCGGGGCTTTAAAGTGCCCGCGATGTGCAGCTGCTCTCTTATTTCCTGAGATAATGCCAAAACTTCGTTAAGACTTTGTTTCAGTGGTTATTATTTTTATTTTTTTTTAGGTGGTAGCCTGAACCCCTCTATTCGATTCCAGGTGAAAGAGGCGTTCCTGCGTACCAGCTCTGCGCACACGCTGAGGCAGAGACAGAGAGAAAGAGAGAGACAAAAATGGACAATGCTGTACGACTATAAGAGTAGGTGGAAGTTATGGATTGCGACGGTCTATTGATACGCTATGCGGCCACTATTCCCATGTGATGATTCAGATTGACGTGATTGATTTTTTTCAGGTAATCGGGAAAAAAAAAAAAGCAAATTATATGTCCCGAATTGTGTTGAGTTTTGAACACGAAACTGAAATGCACGAGTATAGGCACAAAGCGTTATAAATTATCGGCTTTACTTCCTCACCCCTAGTGTTGATCAAAACAACCACCTTACCTTACACAATCTTATATCATGGGCAGTGACTACTAGTGAAGCGCTTGCTATAACATACAATTTAAGTAATGAAACCATATGTAACTCCTCAGGAATAACCTCTTAGGAATATTGTTTTAGGAATATTGTCTTAGGATTATTTTCTTATCTAGTCACGTCACCAAATGTACATGAAAATATTGCATTTAAACCCTACCACTCTAAGCCTCATGTTACCCTGAGAACAGAGAAGGACTGGCCTGTTTAAAATAAGACCTATTTTTCATCCTCTTCACATGGATTCAACGAGCTTTTTGTAGTATTTAACAAAACTAAAATGTGTTCAATCTATGGCGGAAATCTAATGATATCTCTGTACCTGTAAATAGTGTTTTAGATGACATAATTCTGCCGTTTTTTCCCTGAATGCTTCAGCAGTCCCGACACACAGCGCTGACCAACGTATAGAAAGTTCTCAAGGTATGTAATACAGTTTTATACACTGTCTGTTTCACCGGCAGCTGATTGTTGTTTTTTTTTTTTGTTTTTTTTTTTTTTAACAGAGCTTACACTTTTTTCCAGGAGTTACTGTAGAAGTTCAGAAGTTTTTTAAAGACCTGCAATCCAGGTCAGCACGAATGACATCTTCAAGCGAGAACAGCTAATAACTGTTTCAAAAATAATTGGTGAAAGTGGTTTCTTTGGTTCAATGAGGCAGCGACTTGTTTCGCACGCCTTGCCCTCATAGGAATTGATGCTTCTCAGTGGGACGCAGACTGGAAGGAAATCATTTGAATATTAACAATACCCCCAAGACATCCCATGCACGCACGGCTGCTGCGCAATACGCAGAGGCGAACGGAATGACTGAAATGCTTACGATACGGTAATAACTCATATTTCTGGCCATCAGCGATTGAAAGACAAAAAATGCACGCTGCTCTTGGCAAATCATGCGTAATTGTTTCTCAAAACGCTCGACAAGCAAGCTCATTCTAACAAAGTTTTAATCAGTAGCCTCTTTTTTTTTTTTTTTTTAATCCGTGCGCAAGTGTCACAGCGCGAAGTCCATAATGTTACCCTGTGCTAGGTTTGACTTCAGTAAAACAAGCTTTTGGGCGAGCTGGTAGCATACATTCGACATAGCCGCAGCGAAAAAAACACAATCACAGAAGGAACACACGTACACAAGGACCAACGCTGCAGCGTTGGTCCTTGTGTACGTGTCTTCCTTCTGTGATTGTGTTTTTTTCGCTGCGGCTATGTCGAATCTAGGTTTGACTGTCGGCTGCACTCAACTAGCTGGACTTCAGTGTAGTGGAATGACAAATATTGTTGAGCGCTGCGAGGTCCCCCTCAAAAGGATGGCCTCTACAATACGGCACAGTGCATCTAGAAAAAATGCCACTTCATAATTCGCGTCAATATCATACGTAGTCCTGCCGTCATTCAACGTCACAAATTTTAGTTGCCCCCTGGGTTTCAGGGGGCGCCGAAGTGCTCATGAGCCGCCATGTTTTGAACGTATCGGCGTCGATGGAGCCTTCGCTACTGGTGAACACCTGCCTTGTCTTAGCAACAAGGAGACCATCGTAAGCATAAGCGCGTGAAAACATTGACAACGGCTTGCCCTGCCATACATCGGCCTTCCCTCTCACCCTCTCCGCTTGGCCGGCCCAGTAAGGGATGGAATCACGGTACAAATCAAGCGATACGCCTAGATACTGAATCGACTTATTTGAAGATTGCAAATGAGAGAAGTTTTGAGGCGTGACGTCCCAATACTTGTGACAAAAACCGGCACTTTCCAATTTGCTTCAAAATATGTCTGCCGACCGGAATTTAGAGCCTTATCTCTAATGCTCGTATCACTCAAGGTCACGTTATTCTGTACATACAACTTTATGCTTTTGTTCCGCTATATATGCTCCTGTTTGTGAAGCATCGAGGTCGGACAGTTCAGCACAACCATTCGTATAAACACTTGTGGACTATTTTTTTTTTTTTGACGCAGAATCTTCCGAGTGGTATTAAAATATTCAGTGTGTTGCGGAGCACAAAGTTGCTGGTTAAGTAATATTTTGTCATCCCAAACCATACTTCCCAAGAACCTTCGTCCGCCGCGCGCCAGGTCCAGTGCAGAGGAGGAATGGAGACGGTGGTCCAGGTAGTCTCCATACGAACGCTGTTCTTCGGGCAGTACACAGGAAAGGCTAAGTATTTGTCACACTTGGGTCCTGGTGCGGTAATTTAAAGAAAAATGTCTTAGCAAATTACACACCGGAACATTATCAGTAAAGAAGTTTTTGGAGGAAAGGGATTTTTTTTTTACCGTGGGGGGCGCACTGTTTAATCTGCAAGCAGCCGGAAACAATAGACCATGTTTTTTTGCATTGTTGGGAAGGGGTTTATTTCTGGGATGTTTTGCAACGTACGATAAAGAAAGAATTTCCACTAGACTCCCACGGCATCCGGTATTTAAGCATTGATAATGAAGACGGCGTTCCGTATGATTTAATCATGCTCATGGGCCTCCACTCTATATGGCGCTCCAGAATGGCGGGCTATCACTGCGACAGGGACGCTCGACCCGCTAGAATATACTTTCGAGAAAGTGTGAATTGGTTTATTGCCATACAGAAAGTGGCTGCTGAACCTCCCGAATGGCTCTCAAGGGTAGAGCCTTTGCTGTCGTTGCGGGAGTTTTAATGTACTGAGACGAAGCCAGCCTGACATTGGCTGATGATGACCTTCCAATATGTACTTTGTTTTGTGTTATTCGTGTTGTGTTCTTGTGAAATGGTATGAACCAAAGCCAGGAAATAAAGAAAAAAAAAGTCCTGGTGCGGTGGTTAGGGCGCTCGACTACAATGCCAAAGGATGCAGGATCAAATCCCGGCCGTGGCGCCCCCTTTTCCATGGAGGCGCAAAGCAAGACACCCGTTAGCTGTGTGACGTCAGTGCACTTTAAAAAACCTGTGGTGGCCTAAATTTCCGGAGCCCTCCACTACGGCGTTCCTCATAGTCGGAATCGCTTTGAGACATTAAGCCCCATAAACCAAACTAAACCGAACTAAACCAAAACTTTAGCTGACGTTTAGCTGATGTTAGTTCTTTTACCATCTCAGGGAAAATTCCATCCTCTAATAGTATGTTATCTAGTTTCCATAATTCCCACTGGAATTCACTATATCGCTTTTTAAAACCTACTCTAAGCAGAACGATGCAGCGGTCTGAGAAAATAACGGGTGCGACATCATAGCTGTGGCATTTTGGTACTACTATATCTGAAGACACAGACTCGGTCAAGTCTGGCATCATTACGGCATTGGAAATGCGTGACACTAAAAGTGCACTTACTATCCACACATTCAGCTGCATCTTCCAAGGCGAAATGATCGACTAAATGGCGCAAAATATCAGTGATTCCACCCCTTGAAAGCGAGTCCACGAAATATATGGTCTCGCCCGACGAGTGACAAATCCAGTCTTTTAAAAACATTGGTTTATTCCAGGTAAACGAAAAAAGCATTCAATAAAAAGAAATAACATCGGGTGCCACTGCTCTGGAAGCATGCTGTCGAGGAACGCGACAACAGACCACGAAGGATAAAACAGAACGAATATCAGGGCTTTACCGCGGCAAGACAAAACACACTGCTGCGCGAATAAGGCCAGCGATAGGGTCAAAGCGCTAACGACGACACAAGAAACATTGCTCCTCTCGTGGCAGCAACTCACGCAAATACGCCTAAGCCATTCCTGCAGGCACTGCTTCAGTCTTCGTCTCGTAGGTCTTCCTGCCATCGTCCGTGCAAACTGCGCTGGCCCGTGAGGCTAGCTGGCCGCCCCTCGCTGGCCTCCCGCCGGGAAAGCCACGAGCCTTGCTTTTGAAGCACTTATACCGATAACATTCCGCCCCTACAATTGCCAGCTCGATCATGCGTTAGAGGAACTAGAGGAACTAGAGGGTATGAAATGGGATATCATAGGGCTTAGTCAGGTTAGGAGGCCGAATGAGGCATATACTGTACTGAAGTATGGGCATGTACTGTGTTATCGAGGTTTACCAGAGAGGCGACAACTAGGAGTAGGTTTCCTTGTCAATACGTATATACCGGGTAATATAGATTAATTCTATAGTATTAATGAGAGGGTGGCAGGCATCGTTATTAGGCTTATAATAAGCGATATAAACTGAAGGTTGTACAGGCCTATGCACCTACATGTAGTTATGATGACTAGGCAGTTTAAAGCTTCTACGAAGATGTAGAATCGGCAATGCGAAAAGTAAAGACACAGTACACTGTGCTAACGGGCGACTTCAGTGCCAAGGTAGGGAAAAAGCAGGCAGGAGACCATGGCAGTAGGTGACTATGGCATTGGTTGTAGGAATAGCAGGGGGGAGTTACTAGTTGAGTTTGCAGAGCGCAATAACTTAAGAATCATGAATACCTTTTTCAGCAAACGGAAGAACCGGAAATGGACATGGAAAAGTCCGAACGGGGAGACTAAAAATGAAATTGACTTCATAATGTGTTCAACCCCCGCCATTATGCAAGATGTAGAGGTAATCGGGAAAGTGCGATGCAGTGACCACAGGATGGTGAGGTCCCGAATTAGCCTAAATCTGAAGAAGGAACGCAACAAATTAGTAAGAAAGAAACCCATCAACGAATTAGCGGTTAGGGGGAGGGCTGAAGAGTTCAGGATCTCGCTACAGAATAGATATTCAGCTCTAAACGAGGATGGCGACATTACCCTAGAAGCAACGAACAATAATTTCAGAGATATCATTACTGAATGTGCGGTAGAAGTAGGCGGTAGGATAGCTAGAGACGAGAGGATACCGGTAAGCTGTCCTGGAGACGAAAGATTTGATTAAGAAACGCCAGAATATGAAAGCTTCCAATCCAACAGACCAGATCGAATTGGCCGAGATATCAAAGCTGATCAATAAGCTCAAGGTGGCTGATATAAGGAAGTATAACGTGGAGAAAATTGAGCACGCTGTAAAGAACGGGGGAAGTCTTAAAGCGGTAAAGAAGAAATTGGGCATAGGCAAAAACCAGATGTATGCGATAAGGGACAAGGCGGGCAACGTCATCACTAATATGGAAAAGATAGTCAAAATAGCCGAGGAGTTCTATACAGATCTCTACAGTAGCCAAAGTAGTCAGGACCGTAATGAGATTGGTGGTAGGGAAAAACAGTCAGACGTTCCACCAGTGACAAAGGACGAGGTCAAGAAAGCACTAGAAACTATGAAAAGGGGGAAATCAGCTGGAGAGGATCAGATAACTACAGATTTGCTGAAGGACGGGGGGGGATATCGTGCTAGAAAAACTGGCCACCCTGTATACGCAGTGCCTGGTGTCATCGACGGTACCGGAACCTTGGAAGAATGCAAACATTATCCTCATTCACAAGAAAGGGGACTCTAAGGACCTTAAAAATTACAGACCAATCAGCTTACTGTCTGTTACGTATAAGGTATTTACTAAGGTAATCGCTAATAGAATCAGGACAACCTTAGACTGCAATCAAGCAAAGGATCAAGCAGGGTTTCGGAAACGGTACTCTACTATCGATCATATCCATACCATCATCAGGTGATAGAAAAATGCTCGGAATATAACCAGCCCTTATACATAGCATTCATAGATTGCGAAAAAGCATTTGACTCAGTTGAAACCTCGGCGGTGATGCAAGCATTGCGAAATCAGGGGGTAGACGAGCCGTACGTGAAAGTGCTGGAAGATATATATAGTGGCTGCACAGCAACATTAGTTCTGCATAAAGTAAGTAACAAAATTAAGTAATTAAGTAACCCATAAAGAAAGGTGTTAGGCAAGGAGACAAAATCTCCCCAGTACTATTCACTGCTTGTTTAGAGGAAGTATTCAGAGACTTGGAATGGGAGCAGTTAGGGATAAGGATAGATGGAGAATACCTCAGTAATCTGCGATTTGCTGATGACATTGCTTTGCTAAGCAACCCTGGGGATGAATTGCAAATAATGATTGATGACCTAGACAGGAAAAGTAGAAAGGTAGGCTTCAAAATCAATATGCAGAAGACTGAGGTAATGTTCAACAGCCTCGGGAAGGAACAGCAGTTTACATTAGGTAGCGAAATACTGGAAGTAGTAGGCGAATATGTCTACTTAGGACAGGTAGTAACCGCAGATCCGGGCCATGAAAAGGAAATAACAAGAAGAATAAGATTGGGATGGAGCGCATTTGGCAAGCACTCGCAGACTATGACTAGCAGCTTACCGGTATCGCTCAAGAGGAAAGTATACAACAGTTGCATCTTGCTTGTACTCGCCTATGGGGCTGAAACGTGGAGGCTAACCAAGAGAGTTCTACTTAAGTTGAGGACAACCCAGAGGGCTATGGAACGAAAAATGGTAGGGGTAACATTAAGTGATAGAAAGCGTGCAGAGTGGGTCAGAGAAATAACTCAAGTTACCGACATTCTAGTGGAAATTAAGAAGAAGAAATGGACATGGGCAGGACATGTAGTGCGAAGAGAGGATAACCGATGGTCGCTGAGGGTAACAAACTGGATTCCAAGGCAAGGAAAGCGTAGCAGGATGCGGCAGAAAGTTAGGTGGGCGGATGAGATTAAGAAGTTCGCAGGGGTCAAGTGGATGCAGCTAGCACAAAACCGGGTTAAGTGGAGAAATATGGGAGAGGCCTTCGCCCTGCAGTGGGTATAGTCAGGCTGATGATGATGATGATGATGATGATGACTGCGCCTTTTCTATCCTGAAAATCAATTTCAAACTCCGCTGATGCCTGCTGTACTAACGCTTCCTAGACATCTGGGTTTGTTTTTGTTTGCTGTGTGGTGTGGCATTCGAGGAAGCAGCAAATGAAAGATGCTGCACGGACGCCTGGATCGGACGCCCGGCGGGATCAGCTTCGAATATGCATGAATCGCCTGGTGACGTCATGACCTGTCGTGACCGAACATCCCGTGTCCAGTCTCGAACACAACCAGCATTTCATTGAACGCATCAAAGTTCACCGGCGTTCTATAATTCGTTTACAAGAAAGGAAAGGCGCAGTATCTGTCACTCGCGGAATCCCACTATCATCCTCACAGTAGACAAAAGGAATTATGAAGAGCGTTTCACGATTAATGGTTTTATGTTACAAGCAGCCGAGGTGAAGTTGTTGGCGCACGCGGACGACGTTGCTGTTTTTGCAGTTTACCAGGAAAGCGTACTTGAGGCAGTCAAATGTGTCCGTACGTTTTCTAATGTTACCTATAGTGGGGTGAATTGAGCCAATTGCCTTGGGCTACGACATGGACAGTGGCCATCGAAGCCTTACCACTTTGCCAATCTGACGCGGGCGAAGACCCCGACCAATTGCTTAGGTATCGAGCTGGATAGTTACCGCTAAAGCGAGCAATATTGGAAAGGGAAGACGCAAGAACTACGGGACAAAGCAGAGAAGTGGAAAGGCGCCAACATATCCATTTTTATCAGAGCTACAGTATGTAATATTTTTTTTTTTTAATCAGCAAGCTATGGTACGTGTTGCAAGTGTTGCATTGTTCGCGTGCAACTTATAAAAACTTCACAGGATTTTTGCAGTTTTCATTTGGGCGACGAAGTGGGAACGCTATAGCAGGACGAATCTGTTCCGGCGGGTTATATATATAGAGTCTGGGGCTCGGGCATCTCTTTTTACGTAAGGTGATCAATCGATTTTTGTTTATTTCGCGACGTTTCGGCCCATTCTTACGCACCGTTTGCCAAGTTAAGCTGCAGCGCCTGTTGCCGGAATTTGTTGTCTCCACCGAAGAAATTGCGTGTAGGATGTCTGGATATTACTAGGAGGTCATCGACAGTGTTAGATTTCTTTCAGCGCGTTTCTCTCTGGAATATTTGTTTGGTGTAAAGAGAAAAAAGTTGTACTGCGATCTGTGTGATATTGTCTTCCCAGAAACCTTGTACAGGGCCATATAAAGTGGAGGTCCTGGCCCAGATGTATTAAAAAGGGTTAAGAAAATGCAAGCGCCGCCAGGAGCTAAGACCTCTTTTTTTTTTTTTTTATTACATACCGGAACATTACTAGTAAATAAGTTTTTGGAGAGAAGGGGCTTTTTTTTTTTCACCGTGGAGAGCACATTGTTTAATCTGTAAGCAGTCAGAAACAGTAGATCATGCTTTTTTACATTGTTGGGAAGGGGTTTATTTTGGGATGTATTACAACGGACCATAAAGAAGAATTTTTCACTAGAGTCACACGGCATTCGATATTTATGCATAGATAATGAGGATGGGGTTTCATTTGACGTAATTATGTTTATGGGCCTCCACTGTATATGGCGCTCCAGAATCGCAGGCTACCACTGAGACAGGAATGCAAGACCAGTTCGAATTTATTTTCGAGAGAGTATGGAGTGGTTTATTGCCGTTCAAAAAGTGGCTGCAGAACCTCCCGAATGGCTGCGGGAGTTTTAATGCGACGAGGCCAGTCTAACGCTGGCTGATCACGACATTCATTCACGTACATGGCCTTGTGTGTCTTTTCTCATGTTTTGATCGGAGTTTCCTGTCGTGTTATGGTGTGTGCCAAAGCCAGGCAAAAAAAAAAAAAAAAAAAAAATACCCGGGGCGTGGCGCAGTGGTAAAGCGCTCGGCTGGGAATTCAAGGGATGGAGGTTCGACTCCCAGTAGAGACAAGGTTCATTAATTTATTTTTTCGCTCTCGCTCTCGAAAAGCCACACCTCTGCAGTTCTGAGAACGTTCTGTCGACAACGATGAGAAATTAAAGGCTTCCGCCTTAAAAAAAACCGCCAAACCCCCCCCCCCCCTCCCCCCTTTCCAGGCGGTGCACCTCCCGAGACGTCAAAGAAAGAAAGAAGGGGAGAGGGAGAAGTACAAAAACTATACTGCTGCTGCTAAAAAGGCACCCGCCGGGTTGGGGAAATTCCAGTCAGACAATCTACGTACATTCTGCCCACTCGTATTACTTTGAGGTCGGCGACGTTTACTGGTCCGGTCCCTCGACCACCCTGCACATGATGAGGCATGTAAGCGAGCTGCGATAGATGCTTTATTACAGTGAAAGGGTCAGTCAGCCGAGGAGCGAGAGAGGCGGCAAATCCTTTTGCTGCATCGCTTAGTGGGTGCGAGCGGCGAAGTACTTTATCCCCAGCCCTTGTTGCTGCTGTGGCTGCAGGCGGGCGAGGTCCAAATTCTCCCTGGCCTCCTTCAAGGTTGCAACGAGACGAGTGGAGAGGTCTTGGGGGAACCTTGAATAGCTGGGAGTCTGTAATGCAGAAGCATGTGAAAAGGCATGCTCAATAGGAACCCGGAGTCTTTTATTTCCTTTGCATATCTTTCCGGCTGGAAGCTATCCATACTAAGCAAGAACTCAATTGGTCCTCGTGCATTTCTTTCTTTTTTCTTTTCTGGGCATATCGAATTTCGCTTGCAGTTTCAATCGCTGAAAGATTTACTCAGTGTTTCAGCTCCTCCCACCAAACTTTCGGGCTGCGTCGCAAGTAATTTGTCGAGTTCTTTCGTTATCCAGCATACAAAACTGTCGCCCTCTAAAAGGTTTGCGTTAAATTTCCACAGCTGCCAGTTAAATCGCGACCTCTGCTGTTTCGTGCCAAATGTTCCAATTGCTAAGGTCACTGAAGCTTACGAGCTTTACGTCATACCCTGTACACAATGAAACAAGTTCAAGAGAGACATGCATTCGATCTAATCTGGCTTGGATACCCCGTTGAAAGTGCGCGTGTATTTCGGGTGTGCATCGTAGGCGAACAAATGGCCAACGTCTTCGAGATCACATTAATGAATTAAAGAGTTTAGGAGCTGAGCACTCTTATTCCTCATTGCCAAATTTGTCGCGTAGTCCTGAACGAAATAAACGCAATTGAAATCTCCTATCAACATCATTACCTTATCGCACCTAAGATACATTTCGAGACTTTCAAAAAAAGGTTTCGCGCTCGCTCGCCGCGTTCGGTGGATAAACACATACACATGATAACTGTATTTCGAAAACAAGAAGTCAACAACAAGAAAGCTACTGCATTGGGAAGCCACGGCAGAAATAACGTCGATGCCTAAACATTTACGAATAAAAAAGAAGCGCAGACACCCGCTGCACCGACAGAATGGCAGACGCATACGTCGTACAAAGAACAAAAGGACGACACCATATGATCAGTTAGCTCTTCGTTTCAATCTTAGTTTCTTAGATGGCGATTAGAATAAGGTCATTTTCAAGAAAAAGGTGACAAAGTTGGCTTTGTCGCCTTTTTCGACGAGGACGAGAGGAGACACCGCTCTCGTCCTCGTCGTATGCGCTGCACCGATAAAGAAAAACCAAGTTTACAGACTCTTAACCGACCGCTGGATTGATGTGCTAGATATTCAAGAGACAAAGTTGAAAGAAAAAAAAGAGACCGGGGCTTGTTTTAAAGGCAAATTAACCCTATTGCAAAAATCAGTGCCACTGAATCCCAGCGCCCCAGCGCCATGCCTGATTATGGTCCCAGTATGACTCTGGAAACTGGGCGCACATGGGACGCGGCATACTGGCCCGCTCCGCACTGGCGGCACTGTTCGCCCGGAGAAAAAAAGGCCTGGGATAAAAATTAAAAGGTAAAAACTAACGAAGCAAGTTAGGTACATTAAAAAAACCCTAAAGAAGTAAAAAAAAGTGGCACCTAGCTCGCTTCGAACTCGGTACATAAGCACCTAATCAATCGCTAGCTCTCCACGCTAACCACTCGGCCGCGCCGAAGTTTTTTTTATTGCCTGACTTTTGCAAGACAACACAAACACACACAAGACATTGATATAATATGCCTGCCAGAGGCTGGCTTCGTCGTTCTAAAATTCCTTTAGATCCACCAAAGGTTCTACCTTTGGCAACCACTCAGGATTATCATCGATAACTGGAACTCTTCGAAACATTTTTGCTTTTTATGTCATGACCGCATTAAAAAGTTGGGACTTCATGTTTCGCAGTCTGCAGGCCATTGCTGAACTCTAACAATTACAACTTCTTGATCGTTGGAGCTTGCTGCCTGCTCTCACGACTTGCAACTAATGTTCTGGATGCCTATTTTGTGCTCTGGAATCATTTCAACATGTGGAGTTTGATATCGCTGGCAATTTTACCAACGCCGGCTCTTCGGGAGTGCTCTGCTACCATGGGCGTAATTTTCGCTAACACTGAGCTTTAGTACAAACCTTTAAGGAAAAAAGTGCGACCAAGCTTCAATACTCGCAAGTGCAGCAGCGACGGCACTATTTTGCGTGTAACTAAAGCTTATTTGTATGTAAACATATCGGGAATCGTTGCGATGACCGAGGGCTCGGCTGCTTTATACGCAGAGTAAGATAGAGCGCGAAAGCTTGAGAAACATGCAAAATATTATGCATTACAAGCGGTGTCAGTTTTTTTTTTTTTCTCTCATGGGCCCATCGCTCGGTAAACTACACTCTTCCTCGTTTTATTTTTTTTTTTGTGCTATTTATACTGGGCTACGTTCGCCTGCAATTGAGCCCGCATTGAATATTTTGGCAGTAATCATTGTGTTAGAGTGCCCTTAACATCAGCTGTTAAGTTTGTTATGCATGGTAGCCCACATTATTCAATTCCAGTTTTAGTTGTACGTTAATCGTCAGTGTGTCATGAGATATCAGAGGCGCGGCGGTCGTGGTCTCTCTCGAAACGCTCGAAATGACCTATCGAAACATGGAAACTTTAGAAAAATGATACTGCCTTTGTTTTCTTACAGGTGCGCAACGACTTCGCGGCAAAAAACGCTTGCTTGAATCATATTTTTCATATGCGCCCCGATGTCGATTGCCAGTACGCGGTTGCCATGTTGAGGGATGCTACACCGGTCGACGCCGCAGGCCGCACCGGCTATACTGGACACTGGGACCAGTCCGGCCCCAGCGCGCATACAGCGTTTCTCCCAGTGCATCGCGGATGTCAGCGACACACCCAGCGTCAAAAAGCTAATCCCAGCGTTTTTCTCTCATCGTACCAGTGCAACCAGTGTCTTCCCGCTACTGCTCCAGTGAATATCGCAGACCTCCAGCGTGCCCAGCAGATTCAGCGCAAAACCAGCACGAAAATCTTACTGGTTTCGCACTGGAAGACGCTGGGAGACGTTAGTTTTTGCAATAGAGAAAGCTCACATAATTAGATTTCGTAGCGGGCAACAAAGCGACACTAAACTCACAGTGCATGAAGCCTCCATGCAGCGCTCCCCAATACAGTCTTCTGCAAAACGTCGTACAGGTCAGAGCCACTAGCTGTCTTCGTCGAGTCCACCTGGACACAGGCACCAAAAGGATTATGGAGGCGGTTTCACCGCCTGCCTTCGCTCGGCCGGGACGTTCGGCCGTGGTTTGAAGGACGGCAGTTTCACCCCGGCTGTTTTGGTGGCGGTTCCTCGCAGCCACTACCACCCGGTTGCTCACTTTCGGCATCTTTCTGGTCACGCGGCCGCTGTCCGGGAAGTACACCGGCACACACTCCAGCTGCTCCCCAAGTAACGTCTATTGCGGTTACTTCGGTGCTCTCGATGTTCGATTCATTGTCGTTAGTCGCGTTATTAAACGCAGGTTCCTCTTGCTCGGTGTCTTTTGAGTTGCTTGAAGGACTGGCGTTGACACTAGGCTTCTGCGGCACCAGGGCTTGCCTAGGCAGCAACACTTTCTTGAACGCTGGTACTTTTTCTGCTTTCTAAGTCTCTTCTGCGCCCGCCTCATCTATGTATAGCTTGGACATATCATCGCTTCTGCCAAGACCGCTGACACTGGCATATGTGCGGGTGCACTGGCTCTCTTCGTGTCCGAACCGCTGGCAAGAACCGCATCGCGGAATATACGGCATTCGCGCCGAATGTGACCTGTACCTCGGCAGCGCAGGCATAGCGGGGCCTTGCCAGGCATTACTGCGATGGCCAATTCGCCACTGACGCTCACCTGATGAGGAAGGTCGTCGAACTTAAGGCCTGTATTCAACTTGAGTGTCACAAGCTTTGTGTTTGAGCCTTTGTCAGACACGCCCTGTGCTCTCCACCTCTCGCTTGAAACATCTGTCACCTTCCCGAAAGCAGTAAAGGCGAGACGCACGTCTTCGTCTGGCTCACTAGCTGTGAAGTAACCAGCGTACTTTCATTTGGAGGTATCGGTTGGTAGGATTGATGAAGAGACACCATGAACTTTTAGCTTGCAGCTCTTCAAAGCGACGAATTCTCTTCCTCGAGTCAGCGTCCTTGAAAGTCACGACCTAGGCGCGGTTCATGCTGTACGCCCCAAGGGATAACATCCGGCATGAGCAAAAGAAGCGCAAGCGCATCGCGAAAGTCTTTCACCCGTTATGGGCTGGCCCTGATATCACCGTGCAGAAAAAAAATTAAAAAAATATGGCCGATTCGAATAGTTAATCAAATACAAAGTAGGGGCGTAGCACCGCCTATCCCCGTTATGCCTTTCATGCACATCTGTTACCCGTTATACACACATCTGCGATTTACACTCTCTGCAATATCTGCCCTCAGCTAACGCAAGAGGTGGCCAGCAGTCACAAAGCCAAACAGTGCCGACGGTTGCGCTTCCAAAACACACAACACACAAAGGCCCAAACATTCCGATCGCTGCCCTTGGTCGCTTGCGCGCGGGTGGAGGTTTCAAAGGGATGTATGTCCTGGTGTCTTCCCGAGAAGACACCGACAGCAGCTCCCCTGCCGCGCATTCCCCCCGCCCGTGTTTCGCCGCGATTTATGGCCTCCGCGCCCTTTCCTCTCGAACCGAGAGATAGCAGTTTGCGCCGAACCCACAACCACTGTGCTTACACTGTGCTTTTTAACTGCTCTGGTTTGCCTCCATCGCTGTACGGTCGAAACGCGACATTTCCGAGAATCGGAACGGACCGAACCGATGGCGTCTCTCGTTTCCATGTGTTCCTACCACTTCCCGTAGCTCCGTAGCTTTCCGTAGCTCCGCGTTTAATCGGTTCCCTAACTTTTTGAAAGAAAGCAGCGCATCTTCTGTGCGTGTTCGAAAGAACATTTGATAGAGGCAATTTTTGTCCTTTATCATTTTAAACAATTGTTATGTAACCCATGGTTTTCTTATCTTTTTGGGAGGGGTGTATACTTCCAGCGGGAAGTACTTTGTATAAAGACGAAGGAAATGCTGCAAAAATAGGTCGTACGCATCATTGACGCTCGTTTTCTGCAACACATAAGACCAGTCAAAGTTCACAATATCGTGCTTAAAAGCTTCCAATGAGGCATCGTTGATGCGCTGGACACGTGTGGACTATTTCACAACGTTTCGCTTAACATGCTCATTCCGAAAAACGATAAATACCTGACAGTGATCTCTTACATCAGAAGCAATTGTACCGCAAGAGACTACACTGGTTTCAATATCCGTAATTAATAAATCAAGTGCAGTCGCACTAGTGCACGTGACACGTATCGGCATTTCTATCAAGTTTACAAAACCGCAGGTAATAATTTTGATGTTAAAATCACGTACAGTAGCGTTCTGGTCAAGCAAATTGATATTAAAATCACCACCGCACAAAAGCGAGCATTTGTTCAGTGACGCATATTCTAGAACCTGGTCGAAATCTGTAAAAGTTTTTATGTTGCCATTTGGGGGGCGATATAAAACAGAGATCACTTGGTTTCGATTTTGCAGTGTTAAAACTTCATAATCTTCTGTAACTTCACTAAGATAAGGCAGAACGTGGCATATTTTGCACGCCAGAGTATAGATAGCGACACCGCTGCCTCGTTTATTTGGTCTGTTAAGGAAGTAGGATTCGTAACCGGGTAACTCTAACATCTTGCAGCCAGATTGATACCATGTTTCAATGAGCATCAGAACCGTAAATTCAAAAGTGAACTGTCTTAACAAGAAAGTGATTTCTTATTCCTTATTTCCACCTGAGCGGGCATTAAAGTGCAGGGCAGTTTCACACTTTCGGTCCTTTAGTTTCACCTGTTGTGGTAGTGCAAGTTCGCGATAGGCCATTTTTCTTTCATTCCTATTGATCACCAAGCAGAAGGACGTCCCATTTCAATTGCTAGGTGAGCTATGAACATTGCCTGTTTCTAACTCAGCACGACTGCTTTTCGGCGAGAAGAGCTTGATAAGGTCCTTCGCGCTGGTTATCGGCATAAGCGCCGAGCTATTAGATTGCCTCATTACATTTTTTTTCTATTTTGCGACCATACAGCCTTCCACTGGTGCCCATACTTTGTTTTAACAGCGTATGCAAGCAGTTTCTTTTGTGCCGGGCAGAGGTGTTCGTTTACGTATATAGGGTCAGAAGTTTCTATCCCAACATCAGTGTTTGTCTGCCTTACGTGTCGGCACTCTATGACAGGCTTCAATGTCCCGTTCTTCAATAGGCTCACTAATTGCAGTTCCTATCTTTGAGACTATGTCAATCACAGACTCGCTGTCATTTTTTATGACTCCTTGAATTTCTAGGTTGACTCTTCTCGAGTATTGCTCAGAAAGAGTAAGTCGCTTCTCCAAGTCAAGCATTTTACCTTCCAGACTCGTGTGCAATGACTGAAGAGTCTCATTTTCTTCAGCAAGGTTCTTGTTTTTAACGATTTCAGCGTTTAGCTTTTCCTCAAGCCCTCTGATAGCGTCATGTGCGAACTCGATGCTTTTATAACAAAGCCTTGCTTTTCACTCTTCAGTTCTCTAATTTCATTACGGATTTCTCGCTCCATCGATTCACGAAATGTTTTGATTTCAGCTTTAATTTCTTCTCGTAGCTTTGCGATATCAGCTTTAAGGTCATCTTTCACTTTTACCGCCTCCTTCCCATTCATTTTTGAAAATATGTCCCTTTGCAGAACACTCGATAAGCCTCAGCAAACAGACGGAGAACAGCACAAGTTCACAGAGCACTTTCCTTTAAAACCATTTTCACTTGAAAGCAAATAAACTAAACTGAAATGAAAACGCTTGGCAGCAACGACGAGGGACCAATAATAATGCTTAAGGTCAATGTGTTGTTTTCACTAACCTGCGATGAGTGCAGAAGTATATTAGGACGTTTCCAACGCACTCGTCGCTACTGCCAAATGCCGCGAACGTCGATGAAGGTGTTCCTTTTGTAGTGGTTGAGGTCACGTGGAAGCAAACGTAGCAGGTCACAACGCAGCCGATAATGACGCCTCCTTGAACCAGGTGGTGTCTAGCGTAATCCCTGTTTTCACGACGGTAGGCTTCCAGAGGAAAGTGTTGGCGCCTAGTACGGCTGCGCGGGCGTGCCCTGCGATGGATGCAGAAGTAGATTAGGACGTTTCCAACGTACTCGTCGCCACTGCCAAATGCCGCGAACGTCGATGAAGGTGTTCCTTTTGTAGTGGTTGAGGTCACGTGGAAGCAAACGTAGCAGGCCACAACGCAGCCGATAATGACGCCTCCTTGAACCAGGTGGTGTCTAGCGTAATCCGTGTTTTCACGACGGTAGGCTTCCAGAGGAAACAGTGTTGGCGCCTAGTACGGCTGCGCGGGCGTGCCCTGCGATGGATGCAGAAGTAGATTAGGACGTTTCCAACGCACTCGTCGCCACTGCCAAATGCCGCGAACGTCGATGAAGGTGTTCCTTTTGTAGTGGTTGAGGTCACGTGGAAGCAAACGTAGCAGGTCACAACGCAGCCGATAATGACGCCTCCTTGAACCAGGTGGTGTCTAGCGTAATCCGTGTTTTCACGACGGTAGGCTTCCAGAGGAAACAGTGTTGGCGCCTAGTACGGCTGCGCGGGCGTGCCCTGCGATGGATGCAGAAGTAGATTAGGACGTTTCCAACGCACTCGTCGCCACTGCCAAATGCCGCGAACGTCGATGAAAGTGTTCCTTTTGTAGTGGTTGAGGTCACGTGGAAGCAAACGTAGCAGGTCACAACGCAGCCGATAATGACGCCTCCTTGAACCAGGTGGTGTCTAGCGTAATCCGTGTTTTCACGACGGTAGCTTCCAGAGGAAACAGCGTTGGCGCCTAGTACGGCTGCGCGGGCGTGCCCTGCGATGAATGCAGGAGTAGATTAGGACGTTTCCAACGCACTCGTCGCCACTGCCAAATGCCGCGAACGTCGATGAAGGTGTTCCTTTTGTAGTGGTTGAGGTCACGTGGAAGCAAACGTAGCAGGTCACAACGCAGCCGATAATGACGCCTCCTTGAACCAGGTGGTGTCTAGCGTAATCCGTGTTTTCACGACGGTAGGCTTCCAGAGGAAACAGTGTTGGCGCCTAGTACGGCTGCGCGGGCGTGCCCTGCGATGGATGCAGAAGTAGATTAGGACGTTTCCAACGCACTCGTCGCCACTGCCAAATGCCGCGAACGTCGATGAAGGTGTTCCTTTTGTAGTGGTTGAGGTCACGTGGAAGCAAACGTAGCAGGTCACAACGCAGCCGATAATGACGCCTCCTTGAACCAGGTGGTTTCTAGCGTAATCCGTGTTTTCACGACGGTAGGCTTCCAGAGGAAACAGTGTTGGCGCCTAGTACGGCTGCGCGGGCGTGCCCTGCGATGAATGCAGAAGTAGATTAGGACGTTTCAAACGCACTCGTCGCTACTGTGTGTTAAGCCGACGCCCCCGGCTCGAACAGAACGAAATAAATTTGTACAGCTAGACTTTTCCCGTGTGGAATTCCACACGAAGACAGCGAACACCCTGTGCAGTTTCTGCACGTTCACGCGCGCCATGCAGAGAACATGTAGCACATACCATATTTTCAACACCAAGAAAAGGTTGCACACTGTTGCGCGCGCGAACACCGACAGGTCACGGCCACCCCACGCGGTGGTTTTCTCTTTTAGCTTTTCCGTTTTCGTTGTCCAGTACCCTTTCGTGTCCTCGTAGACTTCTAGGGGCACTCCTAAATATTTGCGAGGCATATGGCGACCACTGCACACCTTCGAACACTTCTGGCGTTGCGTCCCAGTTTCCGTGCCAAAACCCAGTGCTTTTTTCCCGATTGATTGCACTTCCTGTCTGGGCACAGAAGGACTTTGTTAGCCTGATTACTGCGCTGACGCTTCAACGATCATTACAAAGTACTGCCACGTCGTCAGCGTAGGTGAGTATTTTAACTTCAGAGGATTCCAGCCGAAAACCGTTTATTTTTCCGCTTGCAGTTATTGGCAGGTGTCAAAGGTTCCAAAAATATATTAAACAGCAGGGGCGACAGGGGACAGTCCTGTCGCACAGAGCTCCGGACCAGAATATCCGCACTAACTTGCTTATTAACAATGACCTGCGTAACGCAGTTGGAGTAAGCCATCCCGAGGCCATCCAAAACAACACAACCAATTTGCACATGCTCCAAAATTCTAAACAAAACTTCCTGTGAGACACGGTCGAAAGCCTTCTGTAAGTCGAGCTGTAACATGGCGACTCTGCCTGAGAAGGCATTCCAAATTTCTAGCACGCTTCTTAAAATGTGTATGTTTGTCACTATAGTACGCCCCTTTATTCCGAATGTCTGATGCGGTCCTACCAGTTCCCGAATGACAGCTTGCACCCTCTTTGCCAAAACTTTCATAAAAATTTTCTAATCGGTGTTCATGAGGTCTATAAGATGTTACCGACAAAAGCTTAATGGGGTCGTCCGATTTAGGAATAAGCACAGTGTGCGTCTCTGTGAACGATTGTGGCAGTTTGTTGACCCCCTACCCTTCTGCAATCACTTCTTGCAGAGCAACTGCAATGTCCTGCTTGAACGCCTTATAAAACTCTGTTCCCAGGCCGTCCGGACCAGGTGTCTTGCCACCGCTTAATTCTTCTATTGCCATCTCGATTTCTTTTGCGCTTATCGGTGCTTCTAGCCTTTTTTGCAATATTTAGTCAAGTTTTGGCATCGCCGCAAGGGAAAGATTAACAAAATCGCCACCCATTGACACAGTTCGCCCGAGCAATCCGCGATAATGTTCGACGAAAGCATCCATTATCTTTTGTCTGTCATTCGTGCCATCACCTTTGTATATAATTTCTCTTTTATATCGTTCTTTTGAGCGTACTTCTTTTCTTCGCCCAACGCCCTCTTAGTTGGGGATTCGCCAAACCGTAATATTTCACTTCGCGTTCTTACAATCGCTCCTCTGTATCTTTCCATGTGAATTTGTTCCAGCTCATTCTTCACGCCCCCAATTTCCCGAGTCAGTAAGCCTGGTTGCGCACCTTCTTCGTTCAGAAGTGCCTGCAGTAGGCCTTTTAATTTCCTCTCGTTTTCTTTCTTTTCAAAGCTTAGCAAGCTAACACGCTCTATCGCTTTGATTTTTATACTTTGCTTAAAAGCTTCCCATTTTTCGCACCACTCAGCTCCTGTGCTGTCGTGGAGTTCTCGTAAAAGCTCTGTCACAGTTTCTAAAAATATTCCGTCTTTGACAAGGTTACTATTTAATTTCCACAGAGACCAATTAAACTTTGGCTTTCGCATCTTTGAACCAAGTGTGAAAAACACTAAGCTGTGATCACTACAACTCACTGTCCGGACGCAATAATCAACACAGGACATTACCATCTCCAGCGATATGTAGGCTCGGTCTAATGGTGCATGCCTCTGCCCCTGAAAATGCGTAAACTGTACTCTTGCTTTTGACATGCATAACGCAACGTCTTCCAAGCCCTTTTCTGAGACAAGTTCGCTCAGTAAGATAGCGCTTTGGTCACCTCGCCTTATACTACCGTTGCGATCTTCTTCTCTACAAACACAGTTAAGTCGCCGAGCAAAACAAACCGCTTGTTGCAATCAAGCAACCCACCTATTTCTTTAAAAAAAATTGTCCGCTCACTCACTTGATTCGGCGCGTACAAAGAGATCACCCGCCACTCCGCACTCGAGAAAGAAAAATCGCACGCCACAAACCACCCAGAGGCACTACTGGTTACTGAACTTTCAACAACACCCAACGCCCTTCTAATAAAGAGCGCACAACCACCGGACAGAGCTACAGAATGCGACACACACGAATTGAACAACGAACGGAAAGGCAGTACCATGCGGTCCGTGCCTTCTTCACTGTCCACCTTTGTCACTTGCACTGCAATAATATCGACAGCATAGTCCTCGAAAAGCCTGCTTAGCTGATACTGCCTACGCCAGGCGAGGCCACGAACGTTTATAGAGGCAAAACGTATCCCTGTTTGTAGCGTCATTCTGAAGTTCAGAGAAAGTGGCTATGAGGCGCTCACCAGTCCTTGTTCCCGCAGTGTCAGCCGGCAGCATTCCCTTGGTCCGTGGTTACAGCCTGTCCACGAAACTCACTGTCAGGTAGGCGGGTTGTCCGCCCTCTTCACGCCTTCGACGACATTAGGCCTCACCCCAAGTTTTGGTCTTCTAACAAATGGCGTTTTGGGGGCGGTTCTTGACCAGTGCCACTCGTCTCCGAATCGACTGCTTCGCGTGTTCACTTCCCCGCTGAGCCGCCCTCGTTATGACCCGTGCAATCCATGGAAGCTTCGTCGTTGCCCGCTTCCAAGCTGTTAGCACTCGACTGCAATACCTCTCGTCCGTCAGCGTCCTGGGCACAGCTTGCGTTTTGCCCGTCCGTCTTCGCCGCCTCTAGCGTATCTTCAACAGGAGTAGGCACTGGCACCGTGGCTTCCTTCGAGGCTTCTCCGACGCTGTCGGCACGACTTGTTGAAGAATTGTCAACAGCTGTCACAGAGGCGAGACTTTCTTCCGCCTCCACCTCGTCCATAGTCAACTCCGACTTTTCAGTGAGCGCTGTAGTGGCAACTGCAGCATAGGTCCTTGTACAACGGTCCGCTGCATGCCCGAAACGCTTACACAGTTCGCACTTTGGGGCATGACCCTATGTGCCCAAGTTGTTGGCACCGGAGGCATCGCGGTGCCCGGCCTGGCACAACAACAACAGCCAGCTCTGTACCAACACGGATCTATCTGGTGGGGTATGTCATCCAGAGTAACACCAGCCTTCATCCTAAGAACGGCTGTGCGTGTCATGGGGTTCTGCTGGCTATAACCATCAACACGACATTCGTCCATTTCGACTTCAATAACCCGCCTATACGGTGCAAGTGCCTCACGTACGTCTTCCTCACGTACGTGGAAGAGCAACCAGTGCAGTTTTAGCCGTACGTCCTGTTTATTTGGGTCAATAATCATGCCCTTTTTCTTCTTAACGGTTAATTCCGGCTTCGCTAAAAGCTTCTTAACACCTTCGGCACTTTTGCACGTCACTGCCCACACATGGTTCATTTGATATGCGCCGAGCGCAAGAACTTCGGTGGGCGGTACTCGTTGAAAAAGTGGCTCTCGGAAATCTTCGGCGCAGTATAGACGCGCTTTCACGTCAGCGTGCAGAAAAACAGTATTTTCAACGACATGCCCAGTTGGCAGTGGGGGCAGAAGGACGACATAATCTTGGCTAATCTTGAGTGGGCGTGGGACATAATCTTGAGTGGGACATAATCTTGAGTGGGACATAATCTTGACGACATAATCTTGAGTGGGCGTGGGAGCAGCTACGTGATGCGGCTCTTCAATTTTGTCCGTTTTTTTGCCCAGGTTACTTCCTATCTACAGCTTGGCGCCCAGTGTACTTCGGATGCGTGGAATTGCAGTGACGCGCCTGTGCGTTTCGTCGGCCTTCACGATGAAAATTTTGACGACCAACACTGGCAACCCTGCTGGATAACCTCTCCGTGGATCAAGGCGTCCGGATCGACTATGCCATCAACACCCGTCGTCGATAAGAACTGCTGGCGTGCTCCGGAACTGTTCAGTGGGCGTGGGAGCAGCTACGTGATGCGGCTCTTCAATTTTGTCCGTTTTTTTGCCCAGGTTACTTCCTATCTACAGCTTGGCGCCCAGTGTACTTCGGATGCGTGGAATTGCAGTGACGCGCCTGTGCGTTTCGTCGGCCTTCACGATGAAAATTTTGACGACCAACACTGGCAACCCTGCTGGATAACCTCTCCGTGGATCAAGGCGTCCGGATCGACTATGCCATCAACACCCGTCGTCGATAAGAACTGCTGGCGTGCTCCGGAACTGTTCAGTGGGCGTGGGAGCAGCTACGTGATGCGGCTCTTCAATTTTGTCCGTTTTTTTGCCCAGGTCAGTAACGACTCTTGTCTATACGCTAGTAAATCGGACAATGCCTGTTTGTTGCTGTTCCCACGCCCGGGAATACTTTTGTCTTTGCTACGCGAGTGTGTGATGGTTGTTAAAGAGTTGCTTTTGCTGTCTGGTGACGTGGAAGAAAACCCAGGACCCGGACGCAATACGCGTTCCCAAGAACCAGGAGCTAATGACGATACACAGCAGAAACAGTTAAGTGATCTGTTTTCATTGCTACAAGATATGAATACTCGAACCGCCAAAATGGAGAAAGACCAAGTTGACTTAATCAGTACTGTAAATGAAATCAAGAAGAGCCAGGAGGCTATTCAGAATCATCTATCAGATATTGACAGAAGGCTAACTGTAGTCGAAGGCAAAGCTGCCGCTAGTGAATCTTTGCAGAAGGAATGTCAACGACTGCAAAGTTTTGCTGATAACCTAGCTTGCGAAAATTTGAAACTGAGGGCTAGTCAGGCAGAGCTCGAAGATAGGCAGCGCCGTGATAATCTTCTGTTTTTTTGGCCTTTCTGACAGCGATTCTGAGTCCTGGGATGACACTGAAGTAAAGCTTCTGAATGTACTTTCATCCGCCTTGAACTTGACACCATCGGAGCTATCAATTGAACGGGCTCATAGACTTGGTACTTTTTCTGAGGATAAAAGCAGGCCGGTTATTGTGAAGTTCTCATCTTTTAAAACTAGGCAAAAAATTCTCTCTTCAAGTTCTAAACTGAAAGATAAAGACATTAAGGTAAGCGAAGATTATTCTTTCATGACTCGGCAGGCACGGAAAAAACTCGTAGAATTTGGTATCGCTCAAAAGTCTAAATTCAAACTGCGCTATAATAAGCTTTACATGAACGGCAAGTGTTACTGTTACGACCAGCTTAATGACAGCGTTTCTGAAGTTCGCAGTACTACAAGCTTTTCACCGGAAACTACTGTACAATAACGATGCGTGAGGGGTAGTGGGCGCTCCTCGGTGTCTGAGCGTTCATTATCGTTCCTTTACACAAATATTAGAAGTGTCGTGCCTAAACGTGATGAGCTATGCGCGACTATCGATGCATGCGATGCTGATATTGTTTGCCTTACTGAAACGTGGCTTTCAGCAAAAGTTGATAGCTCTGAAATCTTTCATTGCAATAAACATTTTACCACTTATCGGTGTGATAGGGGTGACAGAAATGGTGGTGGCGTTTTGATAGCTGTTGCCGACACACTTTTTTCTTCTCCTGTTCATGTCGTCACCAGTTTAGAACTTGTCTGGGTTGAACTGCGCACGCGCTTTAAAAAACTGATCTTGGGAGTTTGCTATCGCCCTCCCTCGTACAGTGCCACGTTTGTTGAAGAACTTCATGATGCTATTTGCGCCATTACCGTTCGTTTTCCAAACGTTCCTACTGTTTTGGTAGGTGACTTCAATTTTCCAACTGTATTTTGGTCCAATGAACGTTCTTATGTTGATCCTTTTTCTACAGAGTGCGATGGTTTTTTTGCGCATGTGTGCCGACTTTAATTTCTCCCAACTTGTTACCCAGCCTACCCGTGTTACATCTTCTTCGTCAAACTTGTTAGACCTTGTTCTCACCACGTCGCCTGATATCGTTGCTCCAATATCTTGTTTGCCAGGTTTAAGTGATCATTACATTCTCCATTTTTCAGTAAATGTCGCGATACCACACCGATATAACACTTCTAAATATATCCGTGACTACCAAAAGGCAAACTTTGATGCAATTAATCGTGAACTCGCTGCTTTTATCGATGAATACTTGCCCTCTTTTCATGACCGCCCAATTGAAATTAACTGGACCCTTTATAAGGATAAAATATCCTCCCTGACTAATTCTTACGTTCCGCTGCGAAAAATATTAACTAACAACTGTTCGCCCTGGTATAATTCTTCACTAAAACGGCTATCAAACAAAAAGAAACGTCTGTTTCGCTCCGCCAAAGTGTCTAATTCTATGCCCCGATGGGACGCTTACTATTCTGCTGCGTCTGCATATAAATCGGCACTAAAACAAGCTAAGGAGTCATTTTTTAGTCATACTCTTCCATCGATGCTAATAAATAACCCAAAACAATTTTGGAACGTGGTTAAGAAAACTGACCCATCTACAATCAATCTGAAAACTACAGATGAACAATTAATTCCTAGTGAAATGTGTGCTGATGTTCTTAATGATGTGTTTACTGCTTCTTTTACGAACAATTTAATTACCGAAATTCCTCATTACCCACCGCGTGACTTCTTTGTTATGGACCCCGTTATAATGGATCCTGTGGGCGTAGAAAAAATAATTGAACAACTGAAGATGTCATCATCATGCGGAGTGGACAACATTAACTCAAAATTTTTGAAAAATACTAAAGTGTATAGTGCCATTATTTTTGCCGAACTGTTTAAACAATCTCTTGAGTGTAGCTGTGTTCCTAGCGACTGGAAGGTGGGCAAGGTGGTTCCCCTGCACAAGTCTGGGGACAAACATTCTCCTAATAACTACCGACCCATTTCACTTACTAGCATCCCATGTAAGATCATGGAACATGTCATCTGCTCTCATCTCGCCAATTTTCTTGAATCGAATTCTTTCTTCAGTCGTTCCCAACACGGGTTTCGTAAAACATTCTCATGCGAGACTCAGCTTCTATGCTTTTCACAAGACCTTCATTTCATTCTTGACCGGGGTTCCATAGCAGACTGTATATTCCTCGATTTCTCCAAAGCTTTCGATAAAGTTTCTCACCAATTACTACTTTTCAAATTAAGTAACCTCAAACTCGACCCTAACATCGTTTCGTGGCTTCAGTCTTTTCTCACTAACCGTTCTCAATACGTGACAGCAAATAAATCGAACTCTCGTTCCTCTCCAGTGGGCTCAGGCGTTCCCCAGGGCTCCGTACTTGGGCCCCTACTTTTTCTCATTTATATTAATGATTTGCCTAACAGCATTGCTTCTTCTGTGTGTCTCTTTGCTGATGATTGTGTTATTTACCGTGAAATTAACAGTGACTCTGACATTTCTGTTCTTCAGTCTGATATTAACCAAGTTTCAGAGTGGTGTAAATTATGGCAAATGGAGCTTAACATTAACAAGTGCAAACATATGCGTATTTCTCGTCGTAACAATGAAGTAGCTAATTACAACCTCAATAATACTCCTCTTGAAACTGTGTCTTCGTATAAATACCTTGGTGTGCACATAACTTCCAATCTTTCTTGGAATCTGCATGTAGAATCTATTACTAACAATGCTAACCGCATGTTGGGGTACCTGCGCCGAAACTTTAACCTTTCTTCTAGTTCAATAAAATTGCTTCTTTATAAAACCCTTGTTCGTCCTAAATTGGAATATGCAGCCTCTGTCTGGGACCCTGGCCTTGCATCTCTAGAATCTGAAATCGAATCTGTTCAAAACCGCGCGTCACGTTTTATACTTTCCAACTATCACCGTAACTCCAGTGTTACCGTTATGAAAACAACATTATCATTACCACCGCTTTCACTACGCAGAAAAATTTCTCGCTTATTCCTATTTCACAAAATCTATTACCACAATCCTGTCCTTAAGAGCCAGCTACTAACTACCCCCACATATGTTTCAGGTCGCATTGATCATCTTCACAAAGTAGGTGTTCCGTCATGTCGTACTAAACACGCCTCTTATTCTTTTGTTCCAAACACTTCTGTCAGTTGGAACCACCTTCCTAGGCACATTGCTGATATTACGGACCCAAATTCTTTTAAGACTGCCGTATGTAATCTATATTTATAGATGGTAGTCAATTGTTTTTGTTCGTTTTCGGTGACATTGTTGACTGTCGGAAATGTTTTTTTTGCCTCAACTGCTTTTCCGCTTTTTTTTTTTTTTTCTTTTTTTTTTGCGCCAATCCTCTTTTTTTTTTTTATCACTTTTCGCCGTGTTATTGTTTCTTCTATGTTGTTTTATGCTGCACTGTACCCTGTACCAATGTATCTTTCCCACTCCCCTCTTTAATGCCTTCGGGCCCTGAGGGTATATGAATAAATAAATAAATAAATAAATAAACTTCTTTCCTGGTACCCCGGTCCGCAAGGCCCGCTGAAACCGCTCCAATAGAGCTCATGATACACGTCCGTCGTGCTCGGAAGCCGGAAGTAGAATGATCGCTCGGCCACCCTGGCAGTACAACGCGAATCAAAATCGTGAGTAGGATTCGAACCCAGGCCCAGAATACTGGACTGCGACCTGAACGCAGCGCCTTGAACCGCTCGGCCATCCTGACTTTTTTTTTTCTTTATTACCGACTTGGCAATTACAAAGAACGATGAGCAGTCGCATGGAATTAAAAACACAAGTCACTACTCTGACAGGATTCTTGTGGTAGAATCGATTAAGTGACGTGAGCTTATCCAAGACTGGCAGCCATTCCGGGGGTTCAGATTGCCCCCCGAAAACATCACGCGTGTACATTACACTTTCAACAAAATACTGATGGGCTGGGTGTACGACAACATGCTCATGGCGAACATCCATCCGCGTTCTCCATAAGCTGTGCATACACAAGACCATTAATAAATCACTGGGCACTTCTCCTGGCTGGGCGCATGGTAGGCAGCGTATGCCAAACGGCGTTATTGGTAAGTCCTTTTGAATAGTACGCTGTAGCACGTCCCACAAAAAAACCGCATCGTGACAATCAAGGAAAATATGCTCTAAGGTTTCCAGCTTTTTGCAAATTAAACAGTCAGCAGACCAAGGCACAAAAAGACATTTGCTTTCCAGCCATGGCTTCACCGGAAGAGTGTCGGTATGCAGTTGAAAAAAAGATTTAGCGGACGATCTGATGGGCATTCTTTTCACTCTTTTCAACACGTCCCGCTCCGAAACCAAAACATATGCAGCGCGATAAAGAGGGACAGGTAAAAAGGTTTGCAATAAATCTTTGTAAAGCCGTTTTCGCGTAACAGTACACATACAATATTTTGAAAATCTCGCCTTCACTTTTTGGAAAGACGCGACAACTTCGCGAAGAAAAGCGCTTAGAGCCATTGGCCCTGTAGACATAGACGAAACTACATATTTCGGCAGGGAATCATGCAATCGCACTTGGATTACAGTTCTAAAAAAAAAAAATCGCTTTGTTCGCGCAAAAAAAGAAGAACCTGGTTACAATCTGATTTAAGTATAAATGTGACAAGCCCAGTCCACCGTTATGCACCGTATGAAACAGATTGCATCGACTGGTACGCTCCCATGTTGAAGCCCACACAAACGTGGCAAATACCCTATGCAGTTTTTGAACAGAAATTCTTGACATAGATAACACTTGCAGGATGTAAAAAATTTTTGCAACTAGAACATATTGCAAACGGTAGCTCTTGCGAACATAGAAAAGTTATGCCCTCCCCATTTCTTTGCGTGGGTTTTCACTTGCTCAACTTCACCGGCCCAACATTCCTTGCTTTCACGGTAATGCTTTAGTGGCACGCCAAGGTAATTACCTGGCGTTATTGTCCATTGCATACTGGAGAACAGTTCAGGCGCGTATTGCCAGTTTCCATGCCAAAATCCTAAACACTTTGCCCAACTAATTTCACTTCCACTTGCATTGCAAAAGACAATGGCTTCTTTTACAACTTCTTGCAAGCTCTCATGTTCCGTCCAAAAAACGCAATATCGTCGGCGTATTCCAAAACCAGAACTTCACTTTGAAAAAATCTATAACCACGTATGTTTGGCCTTGTAAGCAATCTTAAACCGAAAGGCTCCAGATAAAGCGCAAACAAAAGGGGAGACAGAGGACAGCCCTGCCTTACTGACGACTGAACAGGTATACAATCGGTTAAATGCTTATTCACGACCAGTCTCGCTGAACAGCACTCGTAAACCATTTTCACGCCATTTGTAATCACGGAACCAGCATTGACATACCCTAAAACAGAGAACAAAATTTCATGTACCCCTTTATCAAATGCTTTGTGTAAGTCTAATTGCATCATGGCTACCTGCTCTTGCATCGCGTCACAACATTCGAGAACACTCTTTGCTGCGTGTATATTAGCAAAAATGGCCCTTCCTTTTATGCCGCAATGTCTGATGTGGGCCTACAAGCGAAGTAATTGCACATTGGATTCGTCGCTCTAATACTTTCATGTAAATTTTATAGTCAACATTCGTTAGACTTATAGGACGGTAAGACGCTACAGACTGAAGCTTAACTGGGTCATCTGTTTTCGGGATTAGTACAACGTGTGATATTCGAAAAGACGGAGGAGGTACGTTCTTTTCGTAGCATTCACTAATAACTCTTTCCAGTAAAACAGCCATTTCAGTTGGAAAGGCCTTGTATATGGCAGCACCAAGACCATCTGGTCCGGGTGACTTATTGGAATTTAATTCCCCGATAACGGCCTCAATTTCCCCGGAAGTAATACTTGCTTCAAGTGTCTGCGCAACTTCGTCTTCCACTCTTGGCATCAGCGACAGAAAGTCTTTTCTGAAGCGTTCAATGTCCGGTGTTTTCAGGCTAAACAATTCCCTGTAAAATTCTACAAACGCCCGTTCAATCGTTTTTTGTTCCCGAGGTAACTACGTTCTGATAGCAGATTTCTTTCATCTCTTTTGACACTGCGCACCTTTTTTCATCACTAAGTGCCCTTTTTGTGGGCGTCTCTCCGAGCCACCACTTTTCGCTGCGTGCCCTTATCACCGCACCGCTATACTTCTCTTCGTATATCACCTCAAGTTTGGTTTTTATCTCTTTTATATCTTGGGCGAACAAGCCAGGCTTAACGCTCTCCATGCTAAGCATGTATTCAAGTGTGCTACGAAGCTCTTTTTCTTGTTCTTTTTCGTTACGTCGAGGAGTGCATGCTCGGTCAATAGCAGCTATCTTTATGTCGCGCTGAAACTCCTCCCATGCTTGTATAAAATTAGTCATTTTGTAACATATGCGTAATATATTATTTCACTTTATTAATAAACTCTTCATCCAGCAGCAGTTTTTCATTAAATTTCCATAGATCCCAATTGAACTTTGTTGCCTTAAATTTCTAATCATTACGAGGGAGTGGTCACTAAAGCTCATGGGAAGTGTTTTCCAAGCACAAGGGCACACAATCAATGGGAACACATATTCGGTCCAACCTTGCATGACAGCTACCTTGAAAGTGCGTGAACTTTGCTTGGCCTTCATGCGTCAGTATACAGCCAGCATCTTCAAGCTCTGCCTCATTAACAATGTCATTAAGTAGCTCTGCACTCTTGTCACGAAGGACACGGTCTGTTGTTCTATCTTCCGGTCTACAGACACAGTTGAAGTCTCCAAGCAGGAGAACACGCCTCTCATGTATTAGGAAGGATTTCATATATTGAAAAAAACTCTTCGCGCTCAAACGTTCTAGTCGGCGCATAAACGCTGATCACTCTCCAGTCCAATCCAGAAAAACTGAAATCACTTATCAATAGCCGTCCACTCTCACACGAGAACACAGACTGTACGCACTCTATGCAATCTCGGATGAAAATGACACATCCCCCCGATCTTCCAACAGCATGACAAACGCAAACACTATATCTAGAACGATATATTTCAGCCATTTTATCTGTTTGTTGTTGCTTTCCATTTTGCTCTCTTGAACTGCTAGCACATCAATTTCATTTTCCAGCAGAAGGCGGTTCAGCTGCTGTTGTCTCCGACGCGTTGACAGCCCCCTCACATTTAGCGTGGTTACGCGCAAGCTAGTGGATAAATTGGTCGCCATCTCAAGAAATTGTAAATCGCGAAAAATATCACTCACATCTCTCTTGCAGAAAGACAGCATTGCGGTTGATCTGTTGCACGGGATGACCATTCTTCCGTTTTGACGAGTCCGTCCCTCGTTCCAGGCGCTGCTCCCGATCATGGACCGGGCTTGTAGTGTCTCGACCGAAAAGGGTACCCCCGCTATGGCGGAGGCACAGGTGACACAGTTCTCCGGTCTGGAGGCACGTTTGGCCTTTGCTTGAAGGCCGACCGGCGAAGGAGGGCCGCCTTCAGTGGAGGCTGTCCGTTTTCCGCTCCTCCTTGCGTTGATCCCTCGCTGGCACTGTCTTCGTGCACACGCTTGACAGGCAAGGTAAAAGCAGCTGGCATCTCAGCTTCAGTGTCTCCCTGTTCCTCACTGTGCTGCGTAGTCGAAGCTGGGCTTCCAGCACTGGCATTGCCGTTTTCTTTCGTGGGTGTCTCGGTCCCAGCAACATTCGACAACGGAAATATCAAATCAGATTCACAGTGTTCTTTAAGGACAGGGGTCTTCTAAGAGGATTGTTCTTTCTGTTCTGCATCCTCAGTGATTCCACTGCTAGCTTCCTCGGCGTCCACTGCATCCATCAAGTGCTCGCCTGCCACTTCACTCGGCACGGGGCCTGCAACGTTGGCATACGTGCGCACACACTGGGACTCGTCATGGCCGTAGCGACGACAAGCCCGCAGCGCGGCACACGACACTCACGACGTATATGACCTTTCTCGTGGCACCGGAGGCAAAGCGGGACTCTGCCTGGGACGTGGACGAGTGCGACGTCCTCGGCGACCCGAAGCTGCAGGTCCTCAATGGTAACGCCCACTTTTATCTTCCGCGTGGCCGTTCGAGTCGTTGAAGCCTTGTCGACACACCCTTGCACTTTCCACTTGTCTCTTGATAGTTCAGTAACTTTTCCAAAAGCCGCCAACGCCGCTCGCACATCATCGTCGTGCACGCCGTGAAGTAGCCAGAAAAGTTTTAACCTGATGCCTTGGTTACAGGGGTCAATGACCACGCATCGGTGCTCCTTCACTTCAAAAGCTTCGCCTCTTCACCTTTAAACGTCACCACCCACACATAATTCATTTGATATGCCCCGAGGGCAACCACTTCCGGCAGCAGTGAATGACAAGCGAGGAAGTCTCGAAAGTGCTCCACCCGGTACGGCCTGGCTTTTATGTCGCCGTGCAAAAAAAAAAAAAAAAAAAAACTATGCAAAACATTCGAACCTGTAGGCAGATGCGATAGAACCAGTTCATAATCCTTGGCAGGCCTTTCCGTACTCCTGATACCACGGCCCAGCTGGGCCGCTGAATACGCTCCTTGGGAGCCCATGATAAACACGTCCGTCACGCTCGGTGGCCGGAAGTGGAATCCTCTCGGCCATCCAGACAGTACAAGGCGAATCAAAAACGTGCGTAAGTGGACCCTTTTGTTGTACTTTCTTCTAAAAAAATAGAAAATAACTGTTAGAAGTGGGATTCGAGCCCACGCTCGGAATACCGGACTGCGACCTGAACGTAGCGCTTTGGACCGCTCGGCCATCCTTTTTTTTTTCTTTATTGCCGACTTGGACATTCAAAACAAGACGATGAACAATAAAACGTGCCAGAACACTTTCGCGTGACACGGCAGGTTAAAACGTTTTCAGTTTTACCAAACTGTCAAGCACATGGATCCATTGTGGCTGCTCGAGGAGTGTCATATGCACTTCCTTGAACCGCACACCACTGTGTATGAAATGTTCTCGTACAGGATTGACTTATATATCTGCACTGTTAAACTGCATTCTGGTTTTCCACAAGCTGTGGAGGCCCAGGAGCCTTATTGTGTCAAAGGGAAACTCCCCTGTATTAGGAAAAGGTAAATATCGGATGCCATATGCATCTAGAGGTCGCTCTTTTTTTAAAGTTCTCTGAAGCACATCCCAGAAAAAAAATGGCATCCCAACAGTTCAAAAACACGGGTTTTATCGTCTCAGGTCTGTTACACAAGAAACAGTTTGTTGACTAAGGGACGAAAAGTCCTTTAGCGTGCATCCATGTTTTGACTGATAATGTGCTAGTGAGGAGTTTAAAGAAACATTATTTGACTGGTGTTGATATTGGCATCTTCTTAACTCTCTTGAGTACATCATCTCCTGGGCCTGGACTGTGCGACAAACGGTATATCGGTACAGGAAGCATTGCGTCCACTAGGTCCACATAAATTTTTTCCGCTTAACATTGCACAAATACTCCATGGGAAAGCGCACATGCAGCAATCTGCACGCGAGCACCACTTCTCGCAAGTACCCTCTTACTGTACCACCTACATTGAGACACGAATTGACAAGAAAATTAGGAAGGAGTCGACCAAGCCGAACTTGGATTACTGTTCTGAGGAAGACATCGTTTTGGTCACGAAGGTACAGTCGAGCGCGATTTGAAGGTTATCGCGCGAGCGTCGACCGGGAACATGAACAGCGCCATGGCCCAGAATTCTCTGCCGAGTCGAGGGGGGTATCAAGCCAGCTTCACTCACTCTTTTTGCTGTTCCTTTAGCAGCCGTCACTCCCTGCTGGGACATCAGTTCCTTTTTTTTTTTTACTTTTGGTTCTGCGAACAGGCAATGATCGTTGTGCGCACGACGTATTCTTCGGTATTATCTGAAATTGGACATTTTATCGCACCAAATAGAAAGCTTAGAATAGAGAGAAAGGGCGGTGAGTTTGTCGCGGGGGGGGGGGGGGGGGGGGGGTGATGGTTGCTGTATCGAACAGCGAACGAGGGAGAGAATAGTGCGAAATCATGATTTTTCTTGTTCCAAATTTGGCCGCCAGGTGCCTGGAGTGCTAGGCTGGTCGACGCTCGCGCGATAACCTTCAAATCGCGCTCGACTGTACATGAAACGTGAGACAACTTGCCGCAAAAGTAAATGTGCCGAACCAAGCCCTCCTTTTTGTACGGAGAGAAAAAAATATGTTCGGCTCGTCCTTTCCCAGGTCGACGCCCAAATGAAAACGGCAAAAACACGGTGAAGTTTTTGTATGTTTGTCCTCGAAGCACTCAGCACATTCATCACGTACCACACTTTAGCAGTAAGGAAAAGATTACATATAGTGGCACGCGAGAACATGGATAACTGCCTTCTTTGCCACGCATCACTTTTTCCTTGGCCCTCGATATTTGGTTATGCCAGTACGGATGTGGGTCCCGGTAAGAATCAAGGGGTACTCCTAGATACAATGCTGGAGTGGTTGACCAGCGCATCCGAGAATAGCGTTCGGGTGTGACCTCCCAGCTACCATGCCAGAAACCGCAGCTTTTTTCCCAGTTTATCTGGGCACCTGTGCAGCTGCAAAATTTCTGTACTACATTCGTCACCTCGCAAATACTTTCTCTATTTGCACAAAAGACAGCGATGTCGTCGGCATAAGCCAAGATTTTCACATGCACTGATTGTAGCGTGAAGCCCGTTATGCATTCGTTATTCCGGATGGCCAAGCAAAGCGGTTCAAGGTAGGCTGCGAATAGCAATGGTGACAGTGGACAACCCTGCCTCACAGAAGATCGCACTTGGAGGCTTTCAGTGAGTTCTCGATTCACAACAATCCGTGTGGTACAGTTTTCGTATGCCGTTCTAACGCCCTCTATTATTACTCGGCCGACATTTTCATCATCTAATACGGCAAACAGAACATCGTGAGAAACGCGGTCAAAGGCTTTTGCCAGGTCTAGTTGTATCATCGCCACTCGGTCATCAAATGAGTGACAGCATTCTAGTATGGATCGTGCCACGTGTATGTTAGTGGCGATACTTCGCCCTTTTATGCCGCATGTTTGGTTTGTGCCTACGAGCGTTGTTATAAGACCCTGCAATCTTTTCGCTAGTACCTTCATGAAAATTTTGTAGTCGACATTGGTGAGGCTTATCGGGCGTAAGACCCACCACAAAAGGCGCTTATCAGGGTCATCGGTTTTAGGAGTAAGCACTATGTGGGATGTTGTGAAAGACAGCGGAACACGTTTTTTCTCATAGCTTTTGGTCAACAACCTTCAGCAGAGCCTGGGCTATAGCAGGTTTGAACACTTTGCAGAAAGCTGCACCCAGTCCGTCAGGGGCAAGGGTTTTACCTGCTGGCAGGGCATCTATTGCATCCTCAATTTCTTTCACGGAAATCGGCCGCTCAAGCCGTGTTTTAACTTCTTCCTCAAGTTTCGACATAAGTGGAAGGAATTTACCATAGAAGCCCCGTTCAGTTTTTCGCGACTGACAAAGCATATCTGCGAAATGATCACAGATTGCGTTCTTGATTACGCTACTGTCCGCTGAAATACCTGTGCTAGTTCTTATTTCTCGTATTTCCTTTCGACACGCGTATCGTTTTTCGTCTGATAACGCACGCTTTGTTGGTGTTTCCCTTGCCCACAGCTGTTCCGTCCGCGCCCGAATAACTGCCGCACTATACTTATCTACGTCCATTTTTTCAAGTTGGGCTTTGACACCCCTGATCTCATTACAGCATGCGCCTGGTTGGGCGTTTTCTATACACGTCAGAAATTCGAGCTGTTTACGAAGCTCTGCTTCTTTTTGCTTCTCTGCGTATCTTAATGTCGTGCTTTTTTCAATCGCTCTCATTTTTACCCCCTGCTTAAAATCCTCCAATTTTGCATCGAGGCTCGACGGTTTCGCTGTAAGTCATATATTTAATTCTTAATCTGTTTCGTTAAAAAAACTCTCGTCCTCCAACAACTTATTATTAAGTTTCCATAAATGCCAATTAAGCCGATTTTTGCTTTGTTTTCTTCCAAAGGTTGCAATCACTAAGGCCTGATCACTGAAAGCCACAGGTCTAACTTCGTACAAGGTGTAAAGTGGTACAAGTTCAGATGCGACATACAATCTGTCTAATCGAGCATGGCTGTTGCCCTGAAAATGGGTATACTGCGTGTAAGTGCCATTAGTAAATAAACTTCCAATATCTTCTAAATCATGGCCATGGACGATTTCATTCAAAACATCAGCACGTTTATCACGTACAAATGACTTTTTGGCGCGATCTGAAGCTTGGCAAACGCAATTGAAATCACCCAGTAGGATTAACACCCTGTCACTGTTTAGGTATGACTCCAATCCTTCAAAAACTAATTGTCGCTCAGTCTCTGCGTTTGGTGCATACACACAAATAACTCGGAAATCAAGGCCGCAGTGCAAAAAATCAACGACAAGGAGACGGCCGCTTTGACACGAGAAAATCGACTGTACCATAATACCAAGATTATTGCGAAGAAAAAGTACACAACCACCAGAGGCACCTACATGACAGACACATGCATCAAAATGAGTACGGAAAGCGGACATATTTGGTCTGTAGCAACTTCACTCTCAATTTTCGATTCTTGCACGGCGACTACATGTAGATCGTTATCTAGAAGAAGGCGACTAAGCTGACAATGTCGCCTTCTTCCTCCAAGGCCTCTCACGTTAATAGTTGCTGCACTTGGCTTCACTTATTGTGATCGCCATATCGAAAAGAAAAAACTTATAAAATGGTGTCTGCCCTCGCGCCACACCCCAATACCCTTAGCCAAAATGACACTTTGCACAGAAAACTATGGAGGCGGTTTCCCCGCCTAGCTTGTATCGACCGAAATGTCCGGCCGCGGCTTCAGGGTAGACCGCCTCAAACCTGGTGTTTTGGGTGGTGGTCCTGTTGAAGCGTCCTTCTGTCAACAGCGTCGTGGGGGCGCTTTCCGGCCACCAAGGTAGCCGCACAGGGAATAATGTCCATGCCCTCAGAATCTGGAGGAATGCAAGGAGCCTCAGTATCGACTGAAGATTTCGCCTCGCCCTCCGACTTGGGCCCGACGTCCTGGTGAGGCGCTGGTTCACGTGTGGTGACATCCGCCTCAACCACGGTTTTCTCCTGCTGCGGCATCACCAGGACAGTCTTCCTCTCACCCGCAGCTGTCTCAGTCGCAGCGGAATAAGTCTCTTCCATATCCGTCTCGTCCATGAACAAGGCGGATGCGTCCTGAGCGTTCACGGGCCGGTGCCGCGGCAGCGTACGCAGAGCGGAGCTCTCCCTGGCACGACCACAAGGGCCAGCTCACCGGCGACGCTCACCTGGTGGGGGATGTCGTCGAGCTTAACTCCCGGCTTCAGATTCAGGGTCACATGCCGTGTAGTCGACCCTTTGTCCACCATGCCCTGCACGCGCCACCGCTCGCGAGCGACGTCGGTGACCTTGCCATATGCTGCAAATGCGAGCTTCACGTCTTCTTCCGGAACACTGTGTAAAAGCCAGTGCACTTTCATGCGTACATCCTGGTTAGATGGGTCGATGACAAGACACCGACACTTTTTCACCACCAGCTCACCAGAACTGATAATTTTTTTCACGGCGTCTTCATCCTTGAAAGTAACCGCCCACACATGGCTCATCCTGTAGGCTCCGATGGCGAAAACTGTGTTCACAACAAAACGCCCTGTAGACAAACTCGGTAAAACTACCTGGTATTCACCCCCTGTTGAAGAAACAGCGGCAAAAGATCTGTTACCGCGGCCCTACTGGGCCGCTGAAGCCGCTCCGACGGAGCCCATTTCACACACGTCCGCTCGCTAGCGAAGCCGGAAGTGCACTCCACCACTCGGCCATCCTGACAGTACAACGCAGATCAAAAACGCGAGTAAGGGGACCCTTTTGTTGAACTTTCTTCTAAAAAAAAGAGACACTAACTCTCTCAGAAGTGGGATTCGAAACCACGCCCGGAATACCGGACTGCGACCTGAACGCATCGCCTTGGACCGCTCGGCCATCCTGACAGTACAAACCTAATCGAAAGCGTGAGTGAGGGGATCCTTTTGTTGCACTTTCTTGTAAAAAAAAAGACACTAACTCTGTCAGAAGTGAGATTCGAACCCACGCCCGGAATACCGGACTGCGACCTGAACGCAGCGCCTTGGACCGCTGGGCAATCCTGACTTTTTTTTTTTCTTCTTTATTGCCGTGAAACACAAAACAAAAATACACATGATAAAACACGTCAACTACACTCCAGCTAACGCGTACGTGGCTAAAATCTTTTCAAGTGCACCAACTCATCAAACAGACAGTGCCATTGTGGTGGATCCTGCTGCGTCTTGAACGTTTCGCGTATATACCCCGCACTTTCAATGAACTTTTCACGCGCAGATCGTGTATCTATATCTGCATGACGCACCTGCATTCGTGTTTTCCACAAACTATGGAGGCCAAAATGCATAATTAAATCATAAGGTGCATCATCGTTCTGCACTGGTAGGAATGTTATACCGTAAGGAGTTAGTGGAAGTTCCTTTTTAATTGTCCTTTGGAGGACGTCCCATAGAAAGACAGCATCCCAACACTAAGAAAACGTGCTCAATTGTTTCCGTTTTTTTGCACAACAGGCAATTTGTTGTCCATGGGACGAAGATACCTTTATCATTCAAATAGGTTTTAACAGGGAGCGTATTAGAGTGAAATTTGAAAAGGAACGTTTTAGCAGATGGCCTCACGGGCATCTTCTTGACTCTTTTCAAAACGTCCTGCCCTGGGCGTCCACAGTGTAATGCCCGGTAAAAAGGCACCGGCAGCATCACGTCAATGAGATCATTATATAGTTTTTTTCTGGAAACATTATAAAGGTAATCAAAAAAGAACCGCACTTCAAGCAACTTGCACGAAAAAACAACCTCGCGCAGGTAGCCCGTCACAGTACCAGGCATGTTTTCACATGACACAATCCATTCAGGGAGCAGCCTCTGTAACCGCACTTGCATCACAGTTCTTAGAAAGGTATCTTTTTGATCACGCAGGAATATAAATCGCGAAACCATTTGACGCAAGAACAAATGGGCAAGGCCAAGCCCGCCCTTTTTAACAGAAATAAACAAATTCGTCCTGGTGGTTTTTTCCCATGTGGATGCCCAAATAAAAACAGCAAAAACACGGTGCATTTTCTGAATTGAGCTTCGTGAGACACACAACACATTGATGAGGTACCACAGCCTCGAAAAAAGAAAAACGTTGCAAATAGAAGCGCGTGACAACATTTAGAGTTGCCTTCCTTGCCAGCCATCCGCTTTTTCTTTCGCTCTGGATGTTTCTTCCATCCAGTGCACGTTGGGATCTCGATAACAATCTAAAGGCACGCCTAGATATCGCGTAGGGAGGGCAGACCATCGCAGCTTACAGAAGAAATCAGGTGCCACGTCCCAATCACCGTGCCAAAACCCAGAGCTTTTCTCCCAATTGATCTTACATCCGGTTTGATCATAAAATGTTTGGACGACACCCGTGACTTCACAGATGCTCTTCCTGGTTGCACAAAAGACTGCAATGTCATCAGCGTATGCTAGCATTTTCACGTGCGCTGATTGCAGCTTGAATCCTAAAATACGATCGCTGTCAATGATAGACAAGCAAAGTGGCTCTAAATACAATGCAAAAAGCAGGGGTGAGAGCTGGCAGCCCTGCCTTACCGATGACCGCACCGCGATGCTGTCAGTCAGTTCACCATTCACTATAATACGGGTCGTGCAGTTCGCATAAGCCATTTTAACACCCTCCGCTATGACTTCACCAAGGTTAGAATGCTCCAAAATGGAACAAAGAATTTCGTAAGAAACACGGTCAAAGGCTTTCGCCAAATTTAATTGCATCGTGGCTATCTGACCACCGAGTGCATCAACACATTCTAATACGGTTCTTGCGACATGTATATTCGTGGCAATGGATCGACCCTTGATGCCGCACGTTTGATGAGGCCCAACCAATTTTTTTTATTACGCTTTGCAGTCTTTTTGCTAAAACCTTCATGTACACTTTGTAGTCAACATTGGTGAGGCTAATCGGTCGATACGACCCCACCAACAGTCGTTTCTCCGGATCATCTGTCTTGAGTATTAGCACAATGTGCGATGTAGAGAAAGACAATGGAACAGCATTACGTTCGTAAGCTTCAGTGATTACATCGAGCATAAACTGAGCCGCATACTGCTGAAAAGTTTTAAAGAAGGTAGCGCTTAGACCATCCGGCCCAGGGGCTTTTCCAGGTGTCAGGTCATCTATTGCAGATTCTATCTCCTGCAACGTTATCGGTGTTTCTAGGCTCGTTTTACTTTCGTCATCCAGTGCAGTCATCAGCCTTAGAAAATCTGTTTGGAAGCCGCCTACAGTCTCAAGCTTAGTGCTAAGCAGTTCTTCAAAGTGCTCTGCTACCGCACGCTGAATATCTTTAGCATCTTCAGTGATATGGCCGGCATACCTTATACTCCTTATTTCTTTCTGGCAGGCGTATCTTTTCTCGTCTGCTAGCGCTCGTTTTGTCGGCACTTCTCCAGCCCAAAGTTTTTCAGCCCTTGCACGTATGACAGCCGCTGTGTATCTTTCGCTATCGATTGTGTCCAGCTCACTTTTAATCTCTCGTATTTTAGTGGCGAAATGCCCTGGCACAGTACTTTCCATGCTAAAAAAAAAAACTCGAGTTGTTCATTCAGTTCTTTTTCTTTCTCTTTATGCCGCACCTTACTGCTCTTTTCTATGGATTTCAATTTGACCCACTCTTTGAAGCTGTCCCATTCCGCTGCAAAACTTACAGGTCGCATAACCAGACGATTTTCAAACTCGGCCTTAACTTCCGTAAGGAACTCTTCATCGGCGACAAGTTTGGCATTCAGTTTCCATAGGTACCAGTTAAAGCGCGATTTCTTTCCTTGCCTACCGAACACTGCACTCACGAGACAATGATCACTGAAAGACACAGGTTTGACTCATATGCAGTACATAGGGAAACAAGATCAACCGAGGCATACACCCTGTCCAGTCTAGCATGGCTATCTCGCTGAAAGTGCGTGAACTCTGGCTGGTTTCCAGTGGAGAACACACTACCAACATCCTCAAGGCCGTATTCATGTACAAGTGCATTCAACAGCTCGGAGCTTCTGTCTCTTCGAGGTTTACACTTCGCCGCTCGGTCCACAGCTGCGCACACACAGTTGTAATCGCCAAGTACAAGCAAGATTTTGTCGACCTTCAACCACAATTCAATAGACTCAAAAAACAATTCACGTTCGCATTCTGAATTGGGAGCATACACACACACAACACGCCAGCATAAATTACAGTAGGTAAAATCAGTAACCAAAAGCCGACCACTTGGATAGGCAAAAACGAACTCTACACTTACTCTCAGCGTGTTACGTATAAATAAAAGGCATCCACCCGATACACCAACAGAATGGCATACACCCACATAAAAGTTTGTTTGAAAAGAAGCCACCATACGGTCAGGGCTTTCTTGGCTCTCAATCTTTGACTCTTGCACAACTGCTATATCTATATCATTATCCACAAGGAGGCGACTGAGCTGGCATTGTCGCCTTCTCGCTCCCAGCCCTCTGACATTCAAAGTAGCTACGTGTAACGCCGAATTAAGCTTGAGAGTCACGTGTATGAAAGAGACGCCCGTACCCGCATGGTGCCTACCTTCATGGTTGCGTGGCCTCGGCTGCTGAAGAACAGCAGCATGTGTGTGCATGTATTGTCCTCCGAGCAGAACGCCGGGCTGCATTCAAACGAAGTCCAAGCACCGTCTTTCATTTTTTTTTTTTTTTCACACACGCCCGGCTTGGTTGCAGAATGTTCCTGACGCTGGTCGGTAGGCAGCCGACCCACAAAACGTTCAGGACACCACAAAAATTACGGAGGCGGTTTCCCGCCTGCCGCGTGTCGGCCGAGAAGTTCGGCTGCGGTCTCAAGGTTGATCTTGGGATGCCCCCAGTTTTCGGCGGTGGCTCATCACAAACGCCGCCTGGCAGCTGAGTCTCCTCAAAGCTTTCCTCGTGTGGGCGTTTCGCGGCAATTAAGGCCGCTGTCGCCGGCCCAACTTTCATGGCATCAGTACAAGGAGGCTCAGAACTGAGATGCTCCTCAGAGTCAGAAAACTTGATTACGTCTTCTGACGCTTCCTTTGACGCGCTTTCCTGGTCATGTTGGTCCTGCGATGGAACGAGCAAGACGTGCAGAGTTTTATTCTTTTCACTTGAGACCGTCACCTCATGCTTAGTTAAAACTGTCATGGAGGGCGCGTCCTGTTTCGTTGACTGTCCTCTAATGTCAGCCGCCTCCTCCGCATCCACCTCATCCATTATCAACTCGGACAAGTCTTCGCTGGTCCCAGATCCGGCAATGCTAGCGTAGGTTCGTGCACACTGGCTGTCTTCATGCCCGAACCGTCGACAGGTTCCGCAACGAGGAACCCGGCACTCCTTGCGGATGTGACCCGTACTCCGACAGCGTAGGCACAAGGGAGGTCTGCCTGGCACAACAACGAGCGCCAGCTCACCGCTAACGTTCAACTGATGTGGCAGGTCGTCCAGCTTCACGCCAGCTTTCAATTTAAGCGCGACAAGTCTGGTAGTTGAGCCCTTTTCCACCATACCTTTCACACGCCAGCGCTCCCTTGTAACTTCCAACACCTTTCCATACGGCGTAAAGGCAGCACGAACATCCTCGTCTGGCACGTTGTGTGACAGCCAGAGAAGTTTCAGTCGCACGTCCTGGTCGGCCGGGTCAATTACTAAGCAGCGACCGTTTTTCACACACAACTCACCTACACTAACAAGCTTGGTCTCCGCTTCAGAATCCTTGAGTGACAGCCCAGTCGTGGCTCATCCGATTCGCCCCCATCGCAACCACATCGGGGATCAGCGAATGCTGTGCCAACGCGTCGCGGAAATCTTCCACCCGGTACGGGCGGGCCCTGATATCGGCGTGCAAAAAAAAACCGTATGCAAAACAAACCGACCTGTTGGCAGTGCAGGCAAAACAACTTGATCAGTATTATCCTGTTCAGCAGTCCTGTTACCGCGGCCTGACATAGCCGCTGAAGCCGCTCCTAAGGAGCCCTGCATCCTGCATCCGTTCACTGGCGTGGCCGGAAGCAGAATCCGCTCGGCCATCCTGACAGTACAAGCGAAATCAAAAGCGTGAGTGAGGGGATCCTTTTGTTGCACTTGTAAAAAAAGAGACACTAACGCTGTCAGAAGTGGGATTGGAACCCACGCCCGGAATACCGGACTGCGACCTGAACGCAGCGCCTTGGACCGCTCGGCCATCCTGACAGTACAAGCGAAATCAAAAGCGTGAGTGAGGGGATCCTTTTGTTGCACTTTCTTGTAAAAAAAAAAAGAGACACCAAAGCTGTCAGAGGTGGGATTCGAACCCACGCCCGGAATACCGGACTGCGACCTCGACCAGACCGCTCGGCTATCCTGACTTTTTCTCTTTATTGCCTGAGTTCGGCAGGGACCATAATACACAAAACCACTTACAGGGGACAATGAGCAATCATTAATACAACAATCAGCCAGGTGGGTTGTGGCGTCGTCGTGCTAAAAATTCTCTTAGGGTCACTGATGGCTTCAATCTTCCGAGCCACTCGGGAGCGTCAGGAGGAAGTTTCTGAATTTCAATATATCTATTCATGCCTTCCCGAAAATAGATCCGTGCTGGCCGTGCGTCAGGATCGCAATGGTATCCTGCCATTCTCGAGCGCCAAATAAAATCGAGGACCATTAGCATAATAAGGCCAGATGGCACCCCATCCTCATTCTCTACTGGCAAGTACCTAATACCATGCGAGTCTAATGGAAATTCCTTTTTTTAAAGTCCTTTGTAAAATATCCCAAAAGACCCCTTCCCAACAATGTAGGAAAACGTGGTCTATAGTTTCTGGCTGTTTACAAATTAAGCAATGCGAACCCAAAGGTAAAAATAACTTCCCTTCCAAGAACTTCTTTACTGGCAGTGTTTCCGTGTGTAACTTAAAGAAAAATGTTTTTGCATTTGACTGCACCTGCATCGCCTTCACCCGCTTAAGTACGTCGCGTCCTGGTCCTCCACTGTATAAGGCCCTGTACATTGGTATGGGAAGAACTACGTCACACAAATCCTTCTACAGCTTCTTCCTGCTAACACAAGATAAATATTCATAAGAAAATCGAACAGACAGGACGCGCACACTCGCGACAACTTCTCTAAAATAACCAAAAATGCGTCCCGATACACTTTTGGTCGAGACAACAAAATCCGGCAGTGCATTTCCGAGTCTTAATTGGCACACAGTACGCAAAAATGGATCTCTTACATCGCGAACAAAAAGAAATCTGCTGACAATCTGTCGTAGAAATAAATGCCCCAAACCCAGTCCACCGTCCTTTACCCGCCTAAACAAACTGGTCCGGCTAACTCTTTCCCATTCTGCTGCCCACATAAAAATGGCAAATATCCGGTGCAGTCTCTGTACGTTCATCCTTGCACAATGCAACACTTGCATCACGTACCACAGCTTCGACATAACAAAAAAACATATTGCACACTGTGGCCCTGGAGAAAACTGACAATTGTTGCCCTCTCCACCTTTTCCCGCGTGGCTTGAGTCTGTGCCCTCCAGTACGATTCGCTATCGCGATAACTATCTAGTGGACGCCCAAGTACTTTACTGGTGTTGTCACCCAGGACATGTTTGCGAACTTCTCGGGCGTCGTTGGCCATCCTCTGTGCCAAAGCCCAAGGGACTTTGACCAATTAAGTTTACCGCCGGAAACCTTTGTGAATTCTTTTACAGACGACACGGTCTCGATTGCCCCTTCGCGATTCACTGCGAATACAGCCACATCGTCCGCATATTCCAGCAGCTTAACTTCTGCAGCTTGCAATTGGAAGCCACGAATTTTGTAGTTTTCTATGATATTTAAACACAGTGTCTCGATGTAAATGCAGAATAGCAGAGGGCTGAGGGGACAACCCTGGCGCACCGATCGCTGCACGTTTATGGGGGCCCCCAAACTCTTATTTACAATCAATCTTGTTGTGCAGCTTCGGTACGCCATGGCCCCTCCCTCGCGAATGACGAACCCTACATTCACATGGTCGAGTATGCAGAACAGGATTTCATGTGAGACACAATCAAATGCTTTCTCCAGATCCAACTGAAGGATGGCTACACAACTGTTTGTGTGATCAAAGCACTCAGGCACACTCCTCACTTTATGCACATTGGAAACAATGGATCGACCCTTGATCCCAAACGTCTGGTGTGGTCCAACTAACTGTTGAATTACTGACTGTAGTCTACGGGCTAGAATTTTCATAAATACTTTGTAGTATTCGTGAGTGCGATAGGGCGATATGCTGTAACCTGTTGTAACTTATCTGCTTCATTGTATTTAGGAATCAACACTGTGTGGGATTTGCCATAAGACGGGGGCAATTCATTTACTTTTTAGGACTCGTTGTACACGGCTGTCAGTACCGGCACTATTTCCTGTTTGTATGCTTTGTAGAACGCCGCGCTTAACCCGTCGGGGCCGGGAGATTTTCCCGGGTTCAATTTTTCTATGGCAAGCTCGACCTCCGACGCGGTTATTGACAGCTCCAGCCTATCTTTCTGCTCATCATCTAATCGCGGTAAAGCGCCCAGAAAATTTTCTTTGAATGCGTTTACTTCCACGTCTTGCTTTGTAAACAGCGTTGGATAATATTCAAGAAATGCCTGCTGGATATGACCGCTTTCTCCAGATAACGTCCCGCCCCATTCGATCAGTTCAATAAGGTTTCGCTGAGCATGCGTCTTCTCGATTCCTAGTGCTCGTTTCGACGGTGTCTCCCCAGCAGCCATATCTTGCGCCTTCGCCCGCACAAGCGCACCACGATAGCTCTCTTCTTCGAACAGTTCAATCCTGTTTTTTTATTTTCCTAATATCGTCCATCCATTTACCAGGCTCTTAGCTTTCTTTTTCAAGTAGTCTAGCCAGCAAGGATCTTAAATTGTCCTCTTCACGCTTCTCTTTTTGTCGTATACAGCTTGACCGTTCGATTGCTGCTATCTTTATTTGCTCTTTGCAAAGTTCCCACTGCTGCCATATTTTCATCTCCCGCCTAGACTCTATTTTGTCAATTTCTTCGCTTACTTTCCTACTAAAGATATCGTCTGTAATGAGCTTATTCCCATGAAAACTGATTGCCTCGATTTTTTGACCCTATCCCCCACTCCACTAACAATGATCAGAAAATGAATTCGGTACTACATTGTAACTGCTGCATTTTGATATGACGTTCGTAGACACATAAATGCAATCCAGCCGCGCGTGGCTTGACCGCTGGAAATGTGTAAACTTCACACAACGTGATCCTTCTAAACATTCCGCCACGTCGTCAAGGTTGCTTGTGTCTATAATTTCTGAGAGAGCCTCAGTACTTCTGTCCCTAAACGCTCTTGTACTGGATTTATCGCAGCCACTCAAGACGCAATTAAAGTCGCCCATGACAATCAGGGATTTCTCACAACTGAAGTACTTTTGTACGTTTCGAAAAAAGGCTACCCTCTCATCCACAACATTTGGAGCGTACACACTAATAATGCGCCAATACTTTTTGTTGTACATAAAATCAACACAAACACACCTGCCCGACGGACATGCCATATGCGCCTGAACCTCGAGTCCGGGTAATTTCTTAACAAAAATGACACAGCCCGCAGACGTGCCAATTGCGTGACTCACTACTGCAAAATACCTAGACGTGAAACGTCGCACCATGTTACCGGTCTCTTCTTCCCCAACAACTTTCTTTTCCTGCACGGCCAGGACGTCGATGTCATGCTCAGCTAAAAGGTGGTACACCTGGCCCTGCTTCTTCTTGCTTGCCAGTCCCCTGACATTAAGTGTACCTACTTTTATCGGAGCCGCAGAAGCCATTTCCATGCAGAGGAAAGAGGCCGGTAACATGATGCTTACCTCTCGCGTCTAGCGCGTGGTTAGACGACGTCTTTGACACCGGAGCCATACGGTGCTGGCGGCAGGCCTGGCTGCGGTGGCGGTTTGTCGTGGTCTCTCCTCTCCGCCGACACTTTAGGTCACGGCCGCACAGTGGGCCGCCGTCCTTGGCTGGTTTTTGCCGGCGGCTCCTCGACGCTGGGAGCTGTCGCCTTATCTCCCTCAGCACTGGTCTGGGCGTGGGGCCGCTTCAATGGGGCAGGAACACAGGTGGAGCGGGTGGCGCTCTTGTCATGGTTCTGCTCAAACAGAGGCGCTGGTTCTGCTTCCTAGTGCCGGCCCGCTTACTCCTTCAGTCGGCTCCTCCATCTGGTTTCCCGCAGGTTCTCCCGCTTCAGGTTTCCGCCCGGCATCGCTGCTGGAAGGTCCTGAAAAGTCCATAGCACCGGTTTTCTTTTCCTGTTCCTCAATGCCTTTTGCGGATTCCTCGGCCTCCACTGCGGCCATCAGGAGCTCCGCCATGTCGTCTTTTGACGCGGCACCCGTAGCTTCCGCGTAAGTGCGTACAAAATCGTTGTCTGCGTGGCCGTACCGCCGACATTTCGTACAGCGGGGGACTTTGCATTCCCGGCGCACGTGACCGGTGCCGTGGCAGCGGAGGCACTGCATCGGGCGTCCAGGCGCCACGACAAGGGCCAACTCTCCGGCGACGCGTACCTGATGTGGCAGGTCGTCCACTTTCAGACCCGGCTTCAACTTCAGTAGGACAGTCCTTGTCGTAGAACCCATGTCATTGACGCCTTGTATCCGCCACCGCTCACGCGTGCCTTCCGTCACCTTGCCAAACGCCGCGAACGCCTCCGGATGTCGTCGGCCACGCCGTGAAGCATCCAGTGAAGCCGCAGCTTTACCTGCTGGTCTCCCGGGTCGATGATGAGACAGCGACGTTTCTTCACTTGCAGCTCCTTGAAGCCGAGCAGCTTCTTTGTTGCCTCCGTACTCCGCAGGGTAACCGCCCAGAATTGGTTGATTTGGTACGCCCCCCGCAACCACGTCGGGGAGCGCCCCGGACTCGGCCAGGGCGTCACGAAAATCTTCGACCCGGAAAGGCCTCACTCGTACATCGCCGTGAAAAAAAAACGTGTTTAAAACAACACGACCAGTTGGCAGTGTAGGCAAAATGATCTGGTAGTCCCTATCTTCGCTTGCATCGATCCTGTTTCCGCGGCCGTCAACGGCCGTTATCGCCACTCGAGCCCATGACCCTGCGATCCGTTCAGCTCGGCCATCCTGACAGTACAAGCCGAATCAAAAGCGCGAGTGAGGGAATCCTTTGTTGCACTTTCTTGTAAAAAAAGAGACACCAACGCTGTCGGAAGTGAGATTCAAAAACGTCCGGAATACCGGAATGCGACCTGGACGCAGCGCCTTGGACCGCTCGGCTATTCTGACTTTTTTTTTCTGTGTTTCCGAAGTATACATGAACAACCAATGGTCACACTTAATAAAACCCTTCAGCTGCTCTTGAGGTGACACGTGTGAGGTTAAAATTTCTTCAATTTTACCAGGTCACCCAGAACTTCTGCCCACTGTGGTGGGTCAGGGAGCGCACAGATACATTCCAGTAGATAAACAGCAGTTTCAACAAAATTTTCACGCACACTGCGAATGTTAATATCTTCATGCCTTACTTGCATTCGTGTTTTCCACACGCTGTGGAGGCCTAGAAGCCTTATTAAATCATAGGGTACGTCTTCGTTCTCCACCGGTAAAAACCGGATGCCATAAGGGTTTAGTGGCAGTTCTTTTTTAATTGTTTTTTGTAGCACGTTCCAATGAAATACTGCATCCCAGCAGTCTAAGAATATGTGTTCGATTGTCTCTGGTTTCTTGAAAATCTGCCAGTTTGTCGTCCAAGGGACATATATTCCTTTTTCGTGAAGCCAGGTTTTGACGGGTGGACTGTTCGAGTGCAACTTAAAAAAGAACGTTTTGGCGGCCGGTCTAACTGGCATCCTCTTCACTCGTTTTAAAATATCCTACCCTGGGCCTCCACGGTGAGGCTCTCAATACAAAGGTGCCGGCAGCATGATTTCCACTAGGTCCTTATACAGCCTTTTTTGCCAACACTGTACAAATATTCAGGGGGAAAACGCACTTCTAACAACTTGTAAGAGAGAACTACCTTGCGCAAATATCATGTGACTGCACCACGCATGTTTTCACTTGAGGAGACAACAAATCCGGGTAACAGCCTTTGCAGCCGCACTTGTATGACTGTTCTTAAAAAGATGTCATTTTGGTCGCGAAGAAAAAATAAGCGCGATTCCACTTGGCGCAGAAACAAATGAATCAATCCGACTCCTCCACTTTTTAAAGAAATAAATAAATTCGTTCGCCTCTTCTTTTCCCAGGTCGAAGTCACAAGAAAAACCGCAAACACACGATGAATTTTTTTGAATGGCAGTTCGTAACGCACATAGAACATTCATTACATACCATATCTTTGAAATCAAAAACACATTGCAGATGAACGCGCGTGAAAAGATTGACAGTTGCCTTCCTGCCATGCTTCCGCTTTCTCTCGAACTCTATTTGTTTCTTCCTTCCAGTGTAAGCTAGGATCGCGATAACATTGTAGGGGCACACCCAGATACTGCATTGGCAAGGAAGACCATTGCAATCGGGAGAAAGAAGCCGGTTCGGCATCCCATAAGCCGTGCCAAAATCCGAAGCTTTTTTTCCCAGTTAACCCGACATCCAGTTAGGTCACAAAACTTTTCGACAACGTTAACCACTTCACAAATGCTCTCTCTGTTTGTACAAAATACTGCAATGTCGTCCGCGTATGCAAGTAACTTCACCTGCGCCGACTGCAGCTTGAAACCCGAGATGCATTCATTATTGAGAATGGCCAAGCATAATGGCTCGAGATAGGCTGCAAAAAGCAGAGGAGAGAGAGGGCATCCTTGCCTCACCGAAGAACGCACTGCGAGGCTATCAGTGAGATCACCATTCACTATAATACGCGTCGAGCAGTTTGCGTATGCCATTTTCACTCCTTCCACAATTACCGAGCCCAGGTTACAATGCTCTAGAATGGAGAAAAGGATGTCGTGCGATACGCGATCGAACGCTTTTTCCAAATCCAGCTGAATCATGGCAACCTGACTTCCAAGCGTGTCTACACATTCCAGCACGGTTCGTGCCACATGTATATTTATGGCGATGCTGCGACCTCTTATGCCGCACGTTTGGTGCGGTCCGACTAATTTGGCTATTACACTCAGCAATCTCTTCGCTAAAACCTTCATAAAGATTTTGTAATCAACATTTGTCAGACTTATTGGCCTATAGGACTTCACCAACAGGCGTTTCTCCGGATCATCACTTTTTGGAATAAGTACGATGTGTGACGTAGTAAATGATAATGGCACTTGTTTGCGTTCGTAGGCTTCTCTTATCACTTCCAACGTAAGGCTGGAAACATGGTTTTTAAATGCTTTGTAAAAGGAGGCGCTCAGCCCATCTGGTCCAGGGGCTTTCCCACATGGGAGGTCGTCTATTGCCTTTTCTATCTCTTGCATTGTAATAGGCATTTCAAGGCTATCTTTCACACGATCATCGAGCGTTGGCTTTAGCCGTAAATATTCTATTGCAAACCCTTCACTATGTTCGCGCGTATTACACAGAAGCTCAGCAAAGTGTTTCAGAATCGCACACTTTATATCTTTAGCATCGTTCGTAATCTGCCCTTCATGTCTTATTTGCCTGATTTCCTTCTGGCAAGCGTACCTTTTTTCATCTGATAGCGCTCGCTTTGTCGGCGCCTCGCCAGCCCACAGTTAATCGCTTCTTGCGCGTATAACCGCGGCTCTGTACTTCTCAGCGTCGATTCTTTCTAAATGAGATTTCACATCTCTTATTTGCTTAGTGAACTTTCCTGGCGCACAGCTTTCCATGCACAACAGGCACTCAAGTTGTCCATGAAGTTCCTTTTCTGTTTCTTTCTGTTTGTACCGAATAACACTGCTCCTTTCTATTGCTTTTATCTTCACCTGCTCTTTAAATCTTTCCCATTTATCTGCATGACTTTCTTCATGCCCCTTAAGTAAACATTCCAAGTCGTTCGTGATTGCCTTAACAAACTCATCCTCCAAAATTTTCTCGTTCAGTTTCCAAAGATGTCAGTTGAAAACAGATTTCTTAACCTTCATTGCAAAAGTCGCACTAACAAGGCAATGACCACTAAACGTAATAGGTTTTACATTATAGTCGGTACAAATTGGAACGAGATTAATAGATACGTACAACCTGTCTAGTCTCGCATGACTATCGCGTTGAAAGTTGTGGGGACCTGCGCTGCATATCTTTAGGGCCCTTGGCGCGGCACGGATTCAAAGGCCGCGCCACTTCCCAATACTCCCTGCGCGCGCTGCCTGTTACCCTCTCCCCGCTCGTTCGGGTATAACCGGTCCCGCGCGAGGGGGCAATAAAGGAAGACACGCGCCGCAGTCTCGCCTTCTCTTCGCTTCTGCTCTTCGTTCCTGCTTCGCTCCCGGCGCTTCTCCACGGAAGACGACCCGCAGGCTGCAGCCCCCCGGACGACGACCCCGCACCGCCTTCGACAACCCCTGTGAGATTAAAGATGTTTGTTACACGGCCCGCTGTGTATTTGTCGTGCGCATCCCTCGGGCAGAGGAATCGCCCACAAATGGCACCCAACTGGGGCTGATTAGCACCCATGTGGACGATTTCTCTGCCAACGTGGCAGCGCACGGCAACACGACGGGCCGGTTCTTTGTATGTTAGGCGCGACGCCATTTTGAGTTTAGGGTTATCGTGTATGCAGATGACGCGGAGTGTAGTATAGTAGTGTTTGTACAGTGTTTTAATTTTGTTTTGGGTTATGTGCGTGTTTTTTTAGTGTCGGGCGGTTTGTGTTTTAATTTTTTTTGTGCATATGTTAGTTTTATGAAGTGTTTAGCCTTTGTGAATAGCCTCCTGACGCGGGCTAGGTGGTAGTCGTGCGCGTGCACCAGTTCTGCGGCTCCCGGCCGGCCTTAGTTGCTGAGTGCAATGCCTCCGAGAAAAGACGCGCCAGATAGGGCCGCCGCTTCGGACGCCAGTGCGTCCGGAAGTGAGGTGAGGGACGCGGTAGAGTCTGCGCAGGTTACCGATGCGGCCGCCCTGATGAGGCAGATGAACGAAATGTTGTCGGTGTTCACCCGTCAGCTCGGTTCGGTGGCTAGCGCCAACCAAGCCACAGTTGCGGCGACAGTCTCGCGTCCGCGGATAAATGTAGAGGTTCTCTTTTTCCGGCTACACGGACGTGAAGTCAGTCCACGAGTTCTTGCAAGAACTCGAGGATTATCAGACGGCACTGGGTTCCCCAGACGACGTGGTGCTAGCGCAGGTAATCCCCGTGGCACTTGTTGAGAGCGCGGCGCGATGGAGACGCTGCCAGCCGGCCTTCCAGTCGATGGCAGACTTCACAAATCGCTTCCGCGCCGAGTTCTTGCCGCCGGATTACGAGCGCCGGATGCTTGAGCAGCTAGCGTTGCGCACACAGCACCCAGAGGAGGGAGCCTCCTCAAGTATGTACGCGCAATGCAGGAGATCTACAAGAGGGCAGATCCCACGGCAACCGATCTTGAACAGGTCGCGCGCGTGATTAGGCAATGCCATCCGCGCTTCAAGCCGTATTTGCGGGGATGTGGTTAAACCTCGAGGCCCTAGCACAGGAAGCGAAGGTAGTGCAGGCGGATTTACTCACTGAATTGCGCTACCAGCCACCCCCCAGGCCAGCCGAATCGCTAGAGCCGCGATGCGCCTGGGCCGGAGGCCAAGACTCCGCGCCGCGCACCAGTGGCGCAGACGTAATGACGGTAGGGCAGGAAAGGCCAGCGGAAGGCTCCGCGATTCGTCGCGCTCTTGACCCGTACGCGTTCGAGCAGCGGCGTCGAGCTGGGCTCGCCAGCGACGTCCGCATAGGCGCGGAGAGAGGGGAAAGACGTCCCCAACCGCTTCGTGGAACGCGACATCCCCCGATCGCGCGGCAGGTGAACGATCGGCTTTGCTGGAATTGCAACCAGCCGGGCCATGTGGCACGAGAGTGTCAAGCAAGGCGTATGCATGGAAACGCGGACCGCCGGCGGCCATAATTGGTAACACCAGCCTGTCGCCGTCGGCGGGAGAATTTCGTGGTAGCCACGGCGGAAAATAGGAAATGTACTCCCACGCCGCGTCACCGGGCGACCGCCCCGGGGGCGCAGAGGCTTTTGTCCCCCTCGCCTGTAGAGCGCAAGGAATGTTGTCGCGCTCGAGCCTTTTTGTGCTAGTGCGGTTAGCTGGTCAAAGCTACTCGGCACTCCTTGACACGGGCTCAACTCTGTCACTGGTCGGTGATGATGTGTTGGAGGCCTGCCGTAGATGTAACATCCGTACCATGTCAGCCGAAACCCCTTTGAGCTTAGCAGCAGGGATGACAAAAGCGGAGGGAGCGGGACGTCTGGTCCTGCGTTTTGACGGCAGGAAGCGGAGGCATCGCTTCGTCTATCTGCCCGGCTTAGCCATACCAGTTATTCTGGGAAGAGATTTTCTTTCGAGCGAAGGCATTGTGCTTGACATGGGGGAGAACGGCTATCGCTACAGCCCCTTCACCCCCCTCATTCCCTTTGTTAGCGCACCCAAACAGGAATGCGTCGCTGAGCGAGCGTCTATGCTTTTGTGGCAGACGGCTCCCCCGCGACACTGAATGGTAGCCCATTAGAAGCAATTATCGTGTCCTTCTCAGGAACCGGTAGTCAGCGTCGAAGGCTCGTGGAAACTTTACTCCCGTTTTCGGACTGCTTCACAGAGAAACCAGGCGGAACCGACTTGCTTCAGCACGAGATCGAAACGGGTGATGCGCGCCCTTTCAGATGTAACCCGCGGCCGTTAAGCGCGCATAAGAGACAGCTTCTCGACAGCGCCCTTGACGAGATGATAGATACCGGCGCGGTGAGACCCTCACAAAATCTCTGGGCGTCCCCAGTGGTTCTAGCGCCAAAAAAAGATGGTTCGGTCAGGCTGTGTGTTGATTATCGAAAGCTCAACTCACTGACGCCTACGGTTGCGTACCTTTTCCAGTCGATCGAGGCTGTAATGTACGCGTTAGGGAATTCAAGGTTCTTCACAGTCCTGGATGCAAGCAGAGGGTACCTGCAGATTGAGGTGGCGGAAGGTGACATTCAGAAAACCGCATTCACCTGTCACCGCGGGCTCTTCGAATTTACTCGACTCCCATTTGGTTTGTCTAATGCACCGAGCACGTTCATGCGATTGATGGACATCGTGCTGGGCGATGCAAGGTTCAACTACGCGATGGCGTACATCGACGACGTCGCGATATTCTCACAGTCGTTCGAAGAGCATCTCATTCACTTGAATTCCGTTCTTCAAAGAATGAGACGTGCGGGTATAACGATCAACCCAAAGAAAGTGCAGTTGGCATCGAAGAGGGTGAACCTCTTGGGATTTGTGGTTGATGATGGCACTTTGAGACCGAACGATGACAAACTGCAGGCAATTCTGAACTACCCCTGCCCGACGGACGTGAAAAGCTTGCAGAGGTTTTTGGGAATGGTTGCCTTCTACAGAAAATTCATCCCTAGTTGTTCAGAGCTCGCTAGGCCGTTGAACCAGCTGTTGCGAAAAGGCTCGAAGTGGGTCTGGGGCAAGGAACAGAACGACGCTTTCGCTGCCTTGGCTCGCGCGACAGCGAACACCGCTAGTTTGCGCCTCCCCGACCTGAACAAGCCGTTTGTCTTGCAGACAGATGCTAGTGATGCCGGTGTAGGAGCTGTTTTGTTGTAGGAACACGAGGGCAAGCTGCGCCCTGTCGCGTTCGCTAGCCGCACGCTCACATCGGCGGAGCGGAATTACTCCGTGACCGAAAAGGAATGCCTGGCGATAATGTTCGCATTGTCAAAGTTCGACATGTGCCTAGACGGAGCGGTTTTCACCGGCAGACAGATCACCAGGCACTTTCGTGGTTAAAGAGGCTGAAAAACCCCGCAGGCAGACTCGTGAGATGGGCGCTGACGTTGTAACGTTACGCGTACGCAATGGAGTACCGTCGCGGAAGCATGAATAAGGTGGCCGATGCTTTATCGCGCGCACCTTTGAATGATGGCAGAAGCGCAGAAGAGGCACAGACCAGGATTTCTGAAAGCGGCGTCGCCACTAGTGGAGAGGAGGAAAGGGCGGACGCGAGTGTCGCGCCCTGCGTAGAAGAGAGAAAAGAGGCGGACAGAGGCTCCGCGCTGTGCTGCGAGAGAGAGAAGGCGCAGCAGCTGGTGGCGGCGACCACTCGCCTGCCAAGAAGCGCGGCAGAGAGAAATCAGTCTTGGGGAGTAGCGGTCAGTAGGGAAGAGCTAATTGAGGCCCAGAAAGCAGACGGTTTATGCCAGCGGGTGCTGACAGAGCTTGCGAGTAGTGCAGCTTGCACCGGGAATGCTGAGGGCAAGTACGACGCGTATCTGCTGGGCGATGATGGCTTACTGCTCCGCTACATCCCCCAACTTGACGAGGAAGAGGCGATTGCATCCCCCTTCCGAGTCGTGGTCCCGAGGAAGTTGCGGAAACGATTCCTCCAGTACTTCCATGACTCAGCGCTGGCAGGCCATGGCAGCGGCAGTAAGACTTATGACAAGTTATGCCGTGTCGCGACCTGGCCAGGTATGAGAAAGGTTGTGCTGGGTTACGCCTGCACATGTCCTGTTTTGCCAGGTAGCCAAGCCTCGGGCGGGGAAACCCGCTGGCATGATGAAGCCGGTAGTTAGCAACTATCCGTGGCAAGTGGTCGCGTGCGATATCATGGGACCCCTCCCTCGCTCCGCGCGCGGACACCAATATATCCTGGTAATAACGGACCACTATTCCAAGTGGGTTGAGGTTTTCCCCCTTAGGAAGCTTGTGTCAGAACGGATTTGGGAGAAACTGTTGGAGACTTTCACTCGTTTCGGTTTCCCTTCCGACCTGATTACAGACAATGCTTCGTATTTCACAAGCAAAGCCTTTGTTGATTCCTGTCGGGCGCTTCAAATCCGCCACAGGAAAACGAGTCCCTACCATGCTCAGAGCAATATAACCGAGAGAGTGAATCGGAATGTTAAGAGTATGCTGGCCGCGACGACCGAGCAGCACAGAGATTGGGACGCACGGCTGTCCGAACTGGCTTTCGCCACTAGAACAACCGTGAACAGGTTGGTGGGTATGACACCTGCTTACTTGAATTTTGGGAAAGAGATCGCTTTTCCGCTAGAGAACGCCCTACTTGACGCGGCGGGGCCCGCGCCCCCTCCGCTTACGCAGTACGCTGCAAAGCTCCGCAAGCGCCTTGAGGCAGCGCAGCGCGCGGCTCGTGAAAACCTCGATGTCGCGCGCATGCAGCAAGCGGATGAGTACAACAAAGGTCGTCGTCACGTCGTTTTCAACATAGGCGACTTGGTACTGAAAAGAACGCACCCGCTTAGTAACGCAGCGCGTGGTTTCGCCGCGTCGCTAGCGCACAAGTGGGTTGGACCGTTCGAAGTTACGGCACGGACTACGCCACTCACCAACCAGCTGCGGTTGTTGGCGAGCGGTGAAACCGCTGGTCCGGTGCACGTCGCAGACTTGAAAGCTTACCACCTTCGCAAGGGCGATAACTGCGAAGCGGGGAAAGCTCAAAGCGATGCAGCGATCTCCCCCAAAGTAAGGCGTACAGGTAGCAACCCGGTTCGCAACCGATGCTTTAACCTAAGGCCAAGGTAGTGCACTACTTTGTCTAACGTCTTTGCTTCTTTCAGAATGCATTCTGATAAAATTTTGCAGCAGCCAGATGAACCACCGTCGCTGGGGCGAGAAACCGCACCCAGCGCATGGTTCAAGGAGGGGCCACTTAAACAGGGGGTACCCCCCTAGTTTGTAGTGGTTTGTGGCCCATCATTGTGACCAGCGCGGCCATGCTGGCCGTCTTCAACGAGTCTGGATTGGAGCCCGCTGCCCAGGCCTGGAGTACGGGCCTCAAGAAGCCAGGTGAGCCTGGGGCGGAAACGCCTGCTGCAAAAGGGTCCCAGTGCATCCAGCACGGCGCCACGTGGAAAGGGGTCAACGATATAGAGTAGCAGCTCAGGGCCGCTGCCAGACGTATCCGTGGCCGCTGCCGGAGAGGGACCAGACGGAACAGTCCCGCCATGCCTACTGCTTCTCCCGTCCCACGGACCAGCTGAGATGGCATCGCGCCAGAGCCAGGCGACAAGCCTTCATATTTTGTGCCGACCCGGGCTCAGACATGGACATGGCCCGGCTGTTGGAGGAGCCTGGGTCGGACGCTGAGTGGGGGGAGGGGGGGAAGATGTGTGGACCTGCGCCGCATATCTTTAGGGCCCGTGGCGCGACGCGGATTCAAAGGCCGCGCCACTTCCCAATACTCCCTGCGCGCGCTGCCTGTTACCCTCTCCCCACTCGTTCGGGGATAACCGGTCCCGCGCGAGGGGGCTATAAAGGAAGACACGCGTCGCCGTCTCGCCTTCTCATCGCTCCTGCTCTTCGTTCCTGCTTCGCTCCTGGCGCTTCTCCACGGAAGACGACCCGCAGGCTGCAGCCCCCCGGACGACGACCCCGCATCGCCTTCGACGACCCCTGTGAGATTAAAGATGCTTGTTACACGGCCCGCTGTGTATTTGTCGTGCGCATCCCTCGGGCAGAGGAATCGCCCACAAAGTGCGTGTATTCCGGACGGGATCCAGAAGAAAACACATTTCCAATGTCTTCCAAGCAATAGTCATGCACAAATACATTCAACAGTTCAGCGCTCTTGTCTTTCACTGATCTAATCTTCACTCGATCAGTACCAGCATACATACAGTTAAAATCGCCCAATACAAGCAAAAGTTTGTCACATTTCAAGTACGGCTCGACTGAATAAAAGAAGTTTTGACGATCACTTTCAACATTGGGGGCGTACATACAGACCGCACGCCAAAATAAATTTGAGAACAAAAAGTCAACAACCAAGAGTTGGCCACTTTCTCATGCAAATACACAGTGTACGCTCATACCCAAAGTATTGCGAATGAAAAGAAGGCATCCGCCTGATGCCCCCACAGAGTGACACACACATCAAAGTTTGTATGGAAAACAGACACCATGCGGTCTGCATGGTCCTGAGATTCTATCTTCGACTCTTGAACTTCTAATAAGTCGATTTCATTATCTATGAGCAGGCGATTCAACTGGCATTGCCGCCTTCGGGCTCCAAGCCCTCTAATATTCAAGGTTGCTACACGTAATGGGACATCTAGCTTAATTGCCATGCGTCTAGAGAAAAAGGCGCCCGATCCATGTGATGCCTACCTCAATCGTCCGTGTGGCTCTGCTTGTCCGAGGTTCCGAAGCGTACGCGCTCGATTCCGGCCTCCCAACGGGATGTCTGAATGCGTACTGAGGCGTGCCTGACCACCGCACTTGCCACCTTCCATAAACACAGTCAGAGCCACAGCCGAAAACAGGCTATGATGGCTGACGCACCACCTGCACTCACATTCATTAGGTCACGTCCAAACTACGGAGGCGGTTTCCCCGCCTGTCGCGTCTCGGACGAAACGTTCGGCCGAGGCTTCAACGTCGAACCCCCGGTGCTTTCGATGGCGGCTCGTCACTGCCACCACCAGGCTGCAGATCCTCACCGGCGCTCTCATCATGGGGCCGCTTCCCAACGGGTAGGCCGCTTACTCCTGCGTTGAAGTCCATAACGTCGGAGTTGGGAGACTCCGCGCTGCCTTGGCGTTCGAGCACAGGTTCTCTGGCGTCCGCCACGCAGTTATTTGCGTCCAGTTGGGAACCATTCTCCACTGGTGTAGAATCCGCTACCGCAGCTGCCGTGGACGTCCTCCGCTTTGTCAAAGGTGTCAACACCGGCCCATCATTCCTTGCCGGTTGCCAGGTTGTTTTGGCTGCCTCTTCCGCGTCCGCCTCATCCATCAGATGCTCGGAAGAATCTTCGCTGTTCCCAGGACCAGCGATGCTCGCGTAGCTGCGAGAATACTGCCCTTCTTCGTGACCAAAACGACGGCATGCACCACAACGCGGAACCTTACACTCTCGGCGAATGTGGCCGGTACTTCGACACCGGAGACATAACGGAGGCCTTCCAGGTACTACGACGAGCGCCAACTCACCGCCGACGTTCAGCTGGTGCGGCAAGTCGTCCAGTTTGACCCCAACTTTCATCTTCAAGGTGACAATCCTGGTACTCGAACCCTTATCATATATGCCATGCACGCGCCAGCGCTCCCTGGCCACTTCGGAAACCTTTCCGTACGGCACGAAGGCCACACGCACATCTTCATCCGGAACGTTGTGAAGCAACCAGTGGAGCTTTAAGCCTCACATCCTGGTTGGCCGGATCAATAACGAGGCAGCGACGTTGCTTCACACACAACTCACCCACTCCTGCAATCTTCTTCGCAGCATCCGCGTCTTTCAGGGTGATGGCCCAGACGTGGCTCATGCGATACGCCCCCATAGCGATAACGTCAGGAAGCAGCAAATGCTGAGCCAACTTCCACCCGGTATGGGCGGGCCCTGATATCCGCGTGCAAAAGAACTGTGTTTAACACAAGACTCCCTGTTGGAAGACTTGGCAGAACAACCTGGTAGTCATTATCCTGTTCCATAGCACTGTTACCGCGGCCAGACATGGCCGCTGAAGCTGCTCCTGCGGAGCCCGTCATTACACGTCCGTACGCTGTGGCGGCCGGAAGTGGAACTCGGACCGCTTGGCCATCCTGACAGTACAAGCCGAATCAAAAGCGTGAGTGAGGGGATCCTTTTGTTGCACTTTATTGTAAAAAAAGAGACCAACGTTGTCAGAAGTGGGATTCGAACCCACGCCCGGAATACCGGACTGCGACCTGAACGCAGCGCCTTGGACCGCTCGGCCATCCTGACATTTTTTTTTCTTTATCGCCGGTCATCACCAACAAAAACTCGCTACAAACAGTATGCTCACAGCAGAGCGGTTGCCACAAGCATGACACTTAATACAGAAGCCGGAAGGCTCATACGAGTTGCCTTTGTCAAGTTAAAATTCTTTCAGCTCGCATAGTGGTTCGACTCTTGAAATCCAGTCTGGCACAGTGGTCTTCAATTTGTGCATTTCAACCAATGCGTGTATACTCTCGCGAAAGTAGAGCCTTGCGGGGCGGGCGTCAGGGTCACAGTGAAAACTCGCCATTCTGGACCGCCATAGACTGTGCAGGCCTATTAGCGTAACCGCATCAAGTGGAATCCCATTTTTATTTTCAGTTGGCAGGAATCTAATCCCGTATGAGTCTAATGGTAATTCTTCTTTAAAAGTTCGTTGCAGCACATCCCAAAAATAGACGCCCTCCCAACAGTGCAGAAATACAGTGTCTATTGTCTCTGGCTGTTTACATATTAAGCAAAGTGAACCCCATGGCAGATAAAAGCCCTTGCTTTCAAAAAACGTTTGTACCGATAATGTTCCTGTATGTAGCTTAAAGAAAAACGTCTTTACCCCAGGAGAAACTGGCATTCTTTTGACACGCTTCAGTACGTCTTGACCTAGACGGTCGCTATACGAGGCTCTGTACACAGGAACAGAGAAGTCGTCACAAACAGCTTTATACAGGTTCTTCTTTTTCACTGAACTTAAGTATTCTGTCGAGAAGCGAGCTGACAGAATTCGAACACTGCTGATAACCTCTTTGAAAAAACTAGAAAGACGCCCTGGCATGCTTTCCGTGGCAACAACGAAATTGGGCAACGCCCACGCAAGCCTCCCTTGGCACACAGTGCGCAAAAAGGGGTCGGTAACGTCGCGAAAGAAAATAAATCTGTCTACAAGCTGGCGCTCGAATAAGTGAGCAAGCCCGAGACCTCAGTCTTTAATTGACCGGAACAGGTTATCCCGACTACATCTTTCCCAGTTTGATGCCCATACAAACACAGCAAAGATTCGGTGTAGCTTTTGAACACTCAACCTAGAACAATGAAGTGCTTGCATGACGTACCACACCTTGGCAACAAAAAATTGATTACACACAGTGCTCGTGCAAAGATAGACAGCGGCACTCCTTTACACTTGCCAGCCTTCTCCCGTATTTCCTAAACTTGGGCGCGCCAAAATGGCTCGCTCTCTTCATAGAATTCTAGAGGTACGCCCAAATACTTCACGGGTGTTGTAACCCATGTAACGTTGGCAAAAAAGTCAGGCATTGATGTCCACGCCCCGTACCAGAAGCCAATACACTTTCCCCAGTGGACTTCCTGTGGTCGCACTAAAATCTTTCACAACTTCAACTGCGGCGCGAATACTTTCTTTGTTCGCACAAAACACTGCTACATCATCAGCGTACGCCAAAAGTTTGACCTCAGACATGTACAGTTGAAAGCCCTGAACAGATGGATTTTGCATAATAGACAGGCATAAAGTTTCGATATAAATGCAGAATAGAAGAGGCCTGAGGGGACAATCCTGACGTACCGAACGTCGCACATTTATGGGTTCCCCTAGTACTTTATTAACAATCAATCACGTTGTGCAGTTTCGGTACGCCAGGGCTACGCCCTCTCTGATTATGGAACCAACACTGATATAATTCAATATTGCAAACAATGCATCATGTGGAACACAGTCAAACGCCTTTTCTAGGTCGAGCTTAAGAAGCGCGACCCTCGCTCAAGCAACGTCACAACATTCCAGCACGCACCTCGCCTTATGAATATTTGTTGTAATGGACCGGCCCTTTATACCACACGTCTGGTGGGAGCCAACAATATGTTTTATCACTGTCTGTAGCCTGGCTGCCAGAACTTTCATCAGTGTTTTGTAATCCACATTTGTTAAAGAAATAGGCCTGTATGACGTCACAAATTTTAGTTTCTTTGTTTGGTTTGACTTACGAATTAACACTATGTTTGAGGATGCGAACGAAGGAGGGAGTGCACCAAGTTCATAGCCTTCGTTAAATACTGCAGCTAGCAATGGGGACAGATCTAGCTTGAATGCTTTATAAAAGGCTGCGCTCAAACCATCGGGCCCAGGCGACTTTCCTGGGTTCAGATTATCAATGGCGCGTTCAACCTCATCCTCGGAAATCGGCTGCTCTAACTTTTCTTTTGTGGTGGCATCCAGTCGTGGCAAGGAGGAAAGAAACACCTGCTTAAACGTCTCCAACATCATGTCCCGAAAAGCAAACAGCTCCTGATAATAGTCGAAGAACGCACGCGCAATGTCGTTCTTATCTGTCACGAGGCTTCCGTTTCATTCTAGTTCGGTTATGTCATTTCGATGAGCCTGTGCTTTTTCAAAACCCAGAGCCCGCTTAGTGGGCGTCTCGCCGGCGACCCATCTTTCGGCCCCGGCGCGAAAGAGCGCTCCTCGATATCGGTCCTCGTCTAATAATTCTATTTTCTTTTTTATCTTTCTGATGTCCTATTTGTAAACCCCCGGCTCCTTACACTCCTGCGCTATTAACTTCTTTAATGTTGATCTTAGGCCTGCTTCTTCTCGCTTTTAGTTATGGCGAATATAGCTGGCTCTTTCTATCGCTTTCATTTTAATTTCTTGCTTGCACAGTTCCCATTGCTCCCCAATGCTGCTGTTAGGTCGTTTATTTATTTCATTTAGCTTCTGTACGATAATTTCGATTAAGTTATCGTCTTCTAAAAGTTTGGAATTCAGCTTCCAAAGGTCCCACACAAAACTTTTGCTTGGGCTTCTAGCTCCTATAGTGCATTTTACCGGACAATGATCGGAGAAGGACACTGGGGTAACAGAATAATTTTTACACTTCGGTATCACATCCAACGATAAATAAATTCGGTCAAGTCGAGCATCACTAGAACTCTGAAAATGGGTGTATTGCACGCTGCGTGCCCCCTCCAAGCACTCAGCAACATCCTCGAATGAAAACTGTGCAATCATCTGCAACAAACAATCGGTGCTTGCATCTTTAAAGGGCCGGTTAGAGGTTTTGTCTCGGGCGCTTAAAACACAGTTGAAGTCACCCATAATTATCAGCTGCCTTGTTGAATCTAAATATCGTTGGATATTTTTAAAGAAAGTGAGCCTGTATTCAGCTGCATTTGGTGCATAAACGCACAGAATGCGCCATTCACTGTTATGCAAGACCAGGTCACAAACAATCAACCTTCCGCACGTAGACGAAATCACGGCCTGCACTATAAGTCCTGGCAACCGTTTGACAAGAAGGCACCCGGCCGCCGTGCCCACTGCGTGACTAACAGCCACTTCGTACCGCGACGTGAAACGCTGCGCCATGCTCCCTGTCTCCTCCTCTCCCTCCACTTTAGTTTCCTGAACTGCTAGCACGTCTCTGTTTTGCTCTGTTAAAAGGCTAAGTACTTGGCTTTGCTTCCTTCTACCAGCCAACCCTCGGACGTTGAGCGTTGCAGCGTTCAGACACTGATCCATCGCCATAATCATGCATTAGTAGGAGGCCGGGAGCATGACGCCTACCTTTGAAGTCTAGCATGGCGCTAGACGTTTCCAGAATGCCCACCTCCATCACCTTTTACGGGCTCGACTTGCTGCGAGGGGTGCTTTTCCTCGGCCCTCCTGTCCGCCGCGATGTTGGGCCGTGGCTTGAAAGGAGTTCGCCGGTTCAGGGTCGCTTTCATAGGCGGCTCTTCATCATTCTTAAGGGTCTGCTGTTCGCTCCCGTCTCCTGCCTTGGTATGCGGGCGTTTAGGTGCGTTGCCGGCGCTCGTTGACCGAACGCCGTTTCCCGTAACCGTGTGTCCAAAGCGTCGGCAGCGAGACCAACGCGGTACTTTGCACTCGCGTCGTACATGGCCACAACCATGGCAACGTAGGCACTGCATAGGCCTTCCGGGAACGACGACTAGGGCCAGCTCACCTGCTACCCTTATTTAATGGGGCAGGTCGTCCGCCTATATCCCGGCCTTCACCTTGAGAAGTACTGACCTCGTCGAGCCTTTCTCGCTGACGCCTGGACGCGCCACCGTTCTCGAGTGACCTCCGACACATTCCCGAATGCGGCGAAAGCCGTGCGAATGTCCTCATCTGCGACACCGTGTATCATCCAGTGTAGTCCGAGTCGGACTTGCTGGTCTTGAGGGTCGATAATAACACACCGTCGGCCCTTCACTTTCAGCCTTTTCAAAGCCACAGTACGCTTCGTGGCTTCAGCAGTCTTGAAGGTGACAGCCCACACGTGAGTAACCTGATACGCCCCCAAGGCTACAACCTCGGCGAGCGCGTCGGTCTCGGCGAGTGCATCCCGAAAGTCTTCTACGCGGTAGGGCCTAGCTGGAACGTCACCATGCAAAAAACCGTGTTTAAAGCAACACGTTCTGTGGGCAGCTGCGGCAAAACAATCTGATATTCACTATCTTCACTTAGATCGGACGTGTTACCGCGGCCAGCCTGGGCCGCTATCGCTGCTCCTGTGGAGTCCATGATCCTGCGTCCGAACACGCCGCTGGCCGGAAGTAGAATGCTCGGCCATCCTGACAGTAGAAGCCGAATCAAAAGCGTGAGTGAGGGGATCCTTTTGTCGCACTTTCTTGTAAAAAAAAGAGACACCAACGCTGTCAGAAGTGGGATTCGAAGCCACTCCCGGAATACCGGACTGCGACCTGAACGCAGCGCCTTGGACCGCTCGGCCATCCTTTTTTTTTTCTTTATTGCCGGCTTCGACACGCAATACACAACATACAAAAGTGATAAATCGTGTCAGCAAACCTTTATCGGACACGACGCGTTAAAATTTATTCATCTCTACCAAGCTGTTAAGCTGGTCTATCCATTCTGGTGGTTCGGGGAGTGTTCGATACACTTCCCTCAAACGTACAACACTTTCTATAAAATGTTCCCGCACAGGGCGCACATGAACATCTGCATTGTTGAACTGCATTCACGTTTTCCACAAGCTGTGGAGGCCGAGGAGCATAATCGTATCCAGTGGACTATTGTAAGCGTGTAAAACCGGAAGGAATCTTATGCCGTACAATCTAGGGGTAATTCTTTTTTCAAAGTCCTTTGAAGCACATCCCAGAAAAAGATGGGATCCCAACAATCCAGGAATACGTGTTCTATGGTTTCAGCTTTCTTACATAGGTAACAGTTAGTTGTCCAGGGTACAAAAAGACCTTTTTCATGAAGCAATGTTTTTACTGATAACGTGTTAGTATGAAGTTTAAAGAAAAAGGATTTGACCGAGGGTAACACCGGCATTCTCTTCACTCTGTGCAAAACATCTCCTCCTGAGCCTTCACATAATGGCAAACAGTAAAGTGGAACCGGAATCATTGCATCCAATAAATCTGAGTACAATTTTTTCCGCGTGACATCACTCAAGTGTTGCATCGAAAATCGCGCATGCAGCATCCCGTATGCAAGTACCACTTCGCGTAGGTACCCTATCACAGCCCCACCCATAGCATGACAAGAGCATACCACATATCCTGGAAGGAGTCTGCACAGTCGGAGTTGCACAACTGTGCGCAGGAACATGTCATTTTGATTTCGCAGAAACATAAATCGTGAGACGACTTGCCTCAAAAACAAATGTGCAAGACCTAGCCCACCTTTTTTTTTGCAGACAGAAACAAGTTTATTATTTAACTTCCACAATTCCCAATTAAAACCGCTACCTCCCTTTCTTGTTCCAATTGTACACAGAACCATGCAGTGATCTGAGTACGTTACCGCCAAAACATAATAATCCTGGCATTTTGGAGCCAGTTCTGCGGACACATAAATCCTGCCAAGCGGGCGTGGCTAGCACCCTGGAAATGAATATACTGAACCCGTCGCTCGCTCGTGAGACACTCTGCAACGCCCACCAGTGCAAACTCGTCAATCAAGCGCGAAAGTGCCTCTGTGCTACGATCCCTAAATGTACGATGGCTAGTTTTGTCACCGGAGCTCAGTACACAATTGAAATCTCCCAGAAAGACAAGTTGCTTATCCGTGTTTAAATACTCTTCAACAAAATCAAACAAAGCAGCCCTCTCATCAACTACCGTAGGTGCATATATACAAACAGCACGCCACTCCGCCGAGCAAAAACTAAAATCGAGGACCAAACCCCGACCCGACGGAAAAGAAGCATGCGACTGCACTACAAGACCCGGCAACTTCTTCACAAACAGGACGCATCCAGCAGAAGTACCGACTGCATGGCTGACAACTGCGTAAAACCGCGACGTGAAACGTTGCACCATGCTCTCGGTCTCTTGTTCACCCTCGACTTTTGTCTCTTGAACTCCAAGTATATCGATGTCATTTTCATTTAAAAGGCGCAGGACATGGCTCTGCTTCCTTTTCGCTGCTAGACCTCTCACGTTAAGGGTCGCAACCTTTAGTGACAGTACATAAGCCATTTTCTTAGAGTGAAGAGAGGCCAAGAGCTTGGTGCTTACCCTTCACGTCTAGCATGGCGCTAGACGCTTTCGTTGACGCCAGAGCCATGAGGTTGGACTGGCAGACCTTGTGACAGGGGCGGCTTTTCGGCAGCTCTCCTGTCCGTCGAGACATTCGGTCTTGGTTTGAAGGTCGCCCTCCTCCCTATTGGCGTTTTTATCGGCGGCTAGTCGTTGCTAGCTGCCTCTGCCTTGCTTGTCTCACTTGTGCTCTCGTCGTGGGCATGCTTCGCAGGGCCTTGGACGTTGGTCGCTCGGCCGCTGCTCTTTTCAAGGGTTTCCTGTCGGCCCGCAGACTCCGGAAGTTCAGTTTTTGAGCTCTCGGCATCGCTCACCCTTTCTTCCTCTGACGGTCCGTTGTTCGGTAGCGTGACTTCCTTGTCTGGCCTAATGAGTATCTCGTCACCGCCCCCCGGGGGCACTAACATGCCTATCGTTGCTGTTAGCTTTTCAGCTTCTCCGACCCCCTTTGCGGCCTCTTCTGTCTCTGCGACATCCATTTGGTGCTCCGTCATGTCCGCCCTCGCTGTCGGTGCAGTGGCCACTGCATACGTTCGTACGCAATCTTCCTCGGAGTGGCCAAAACGCTTACATGTCGAACACCGCGGAATTTTACATTCCCGGCGCACATGACCGGTCCCGCGGCAGCGCAGGCACTGCATTGGCCGCCCAGGCACCACAACAAGGGCCAACTCCCCTGCTACTCTTATCTGGTGAGGCAGGTCTTCTATCCTCATCCCGGGCTTCAACTTCAGGAGTACGGCTCTCGTTGTTGAGCCCTTTTCGTGAACGCCCTGGACGCGCCACCGCTCACGGGTCACTTCGGTCACCTCACCGAAAGCCGCAAAAGCAGTTCTGATATCCTCATCCGCCACGCCATGCAACATCCAGTGGAGCCGTAGCTTCACCTGTTGATCCTCCGGGTCAATGATGATACACCGTCGGCCTTTCACTTGAAGCTCTTTGAAGGCTAGCAGCCGCTTGGTTGCTTCAGTGCTGCTAAAGGTCACCGCACAGACATGGTTTATTTGGTAGGCCCCCAAGGCCACCACGTCTGCGAGCGTACCAGTCTTGGCCAGGGCGTCTCGGAAATCTTCAACCCCGAAGGGTCGCACTCGTACGTCTCCGTGCAAAAAAACTGTGTTGAAAACACAGTTTTTTTGCCGGAGCTCATGATTCTGCGTCCGTACACGCCGGTGGCCGGAAGTAGAATGCTCGGCCATCCTGACAGTACAAACCGAATCGAAAGCGTGAGTGAGGGGATCCTTTTGTTGCACTTTCTTGTACAAAAAGAGACACGAATGCTGTCAGAAGTGGGATTCGAACCCACGCCCGGAATACCGGACTGCGACCTGAACGCAGCGCCTTGGACCGCTCGGCCATCCTGACAGTACAAACCGAATCGAAAGCGTGAGCGAGGGGACCATTTTGTTGCACTTTCTTGTAAAAAAAAAAGACACGAACGCTGTCAGAAGTGGGATTCGAACCCACGCCCGCAATACCGGACTGCGACCTGAGGGCAGCGCCTTGGACCGCTCGGCCATCCTGACAGTACAAACCGAATCGAAGCGTGAGTGAGGGGATCCTTTTGTTGCACTTTCTTGTACAAAAAGAGACACGAACGCTGTCAGAAGTGGGATTCGAACCCACGTCCGGAATACCGGACTGCCACCGGAACGCAGCGCCTTGGACCGCTCGGCCATCCTGATTTTTTTTTTTTTTTTGCCGGTCCTCGGCTTTCACAAAAGAAAGACAAAAAAACAAAATATGTACACAGTTATACAAGAAGCGAAATCCCCAAGAGAGGACCAGGCTTTGTCACATTAAAATTCTCTGAGTGTTGTCAAAGGCTCTATCCTTGAGAGCCACTCAGGGACCGGATTCCGTATCTTCTGTATTTCTACAAACTTGCAGATGCTCTCTCGAAAATATATACGCGCTGGACGCGCTTCGGGGTCACAGTAGTACCCGGCCATACGAGAGCGCCATATACTGTGGAGGCCCACCAGCATGACTAAATCGAACGGGATCCCACCCTCATTTTTTGATGGCAAGTACCTAATTCCGTGTGAATGCAACGGGAGCTGTTTCTTTATGGTCCTCTGTAGCACGTCCCAAAAATAAACCCCTTCCCAACAGTGCAAAAAAACATGGTCTATGGTCTCCGGTTGCTTGCAGATTAAGCAGTTTGGCCCCCACGGTAGAAACAACTCTTTTTCTTCCAAAAAAGATTTGACGGGTAAAGTTCCAGTGTGCACTTTAAAGAAAAAACTCTTGACTTCCGGCGATACATTCATTTTTTTAACCCTTTGCAACACATTACCGCCGGGGCCTCCACAGTACAAGGCCCTGTACTACGGCACCGGAAAGATAACATCGCACACATCTCTGTACAACGTTTTCCTTGTTACGCTGCTCAAATATTCCTTTGAAAACCGAGTAGTTAAGAATCTGACGCTGGTTACTATCTCTCGGAAATAACCAAAAATGCCTCCTGTCATGCATTTTGTTGCAACTACATACTCTGGCAAGGCTCGCCCTAGCCTTACTTGGCACACTGTGCGCAGGAAAGGATCTTCAACATCACGGAAAAACGAAAATCTGTTTACCAGTTGCCTCGCAAATAAGTGTCCCAGCCCTAGGCCTCCGTCTTTGACCCGTCTGAACAAGTTTGTCCGCATGCACCTTTCCCAGCTAGAGGCCCATACAAAAACCGCAAAAATTCGATGTACCTTTTGTATGTTAATTCGCGAGCACTGGAGCACTTGCATCACATACCACAGTTTACTAATAAAAAACAGGTTACACACAGTTGCTCTTGCAAACACGGATAAATGAGTACATTTCCACTTTTCTGCTTTTTCTTGTGTCTCTTGTGCCTGCGCCTCCCAATACTGTTCAGTATCCCTGTAAAATTCCAACGGGACTCCAAGGTACTTTACAGGGGTCGTACACCAGGTCACATTAGCGAAAGTGTGAGGAGTGTCCGGCCATTCTCCGTGCCAGAACCCCACGCACTTTCCCCAGTTCACCTTGCTTCCCGTGACCAAACTAAATCTTTTAACACCTTCTACCGCACTGCTAATGCTATCCTTTGTGACACAGAAAATTGCTACATCATCTGCATATGCTAGGACTTTCACTTCCGCTTCATGCAGCCGAAAACCATGAACAGCATTATTCTGTATTATGTGCAAGCACAAAGTTTCAACATACATACAAAACAAGAGTGGACTGAGGGGGCAACCCTGACGCACCGAACGTTCCACGTTAATGGGGGCCCCCAACGATTTATTAACAATTAACTTTGTAGTGCCGTGTCGGTACGCCATGGCCACACCCACAGTGATAATAGAACCTACATTGATATGATCTAAGATAGAAAACAAAATCTCATGAGCAACACAGTCAAACGCTTTTTCAAGATCTAGCTGGAGAATTGCCACAGGTACCCCAGTGACGTCGCTACACTCCAGCACACACATTGCCTTATGAATATGGTAAGCAATAGACCTGTTCTTTATGCCACATGTTTGATGAGGGCCAACAATTTCTTTAATAACGCTCTGAAGCCTCGCCGCCAACACTTTCATGAATATTTTATAATCGACGTTCGTTAGTGAGATCGGCCTATATGCAGTAACCTGTCTGAGTTTTATAGGATCTGTCGTGACGCTGGGGCTATGTCGACCCGGCCTTCACTTGGTAGCGTGCAGAGACTCGGGGTTGATGAAGGATTGAATCTTCGAAGTTGGTAAAATATGTACAAGCAGGTTTATTGGCACTTTGAGAAATCTTATTTACATGAATATTTACATGAACAAGGGTATAACGGCAAAATGGCAAGCGTTAAAAGTTCATAGCGAGAAGCATCTGGATGAGCCGTTTACCCAGGGCTCAGAGCGACATTTCGTGCTCTGCAGCGTCCTTAAAACCCCCTATGTCCAGCCCCTCTCTGAAGATGCTGACCAACCAAATCCAGGGCACGCCCCTCAGATATCGGCATCCAATCGAACACATCACTGCACTGATGGTCTGAAGCACTGACTGGCCCGGCATTGTTTCGTTGGGCCTGGTCACTTGTTGGCGGGAAAAGCTTGGGAACGGCGAGGAGGTACATTTCTATTCTTCAGCCAAGAATCGATAGGCTGGTTCCGGCAAGTGGATTTACTTCTCAGAAACCCAAGTGCACGTGCGCGCCGCATGCGGCTCCCAGCATTGTCCCTTTCCAACAATTGCAAATCTTTCCTGCATTCCCAGGAAATCCTCTAATGGCCGTAATCACCTTGCTCCTGTCTTGTCCTGTACGTCAGCGGACGTGTCACTCTGTCGCCTCCTTTGGACAATAAGCATTCCTTACTTGACCATAGCGCTTCTCGACGGGAAGGGTGAACAATTGAACGAAAGCACTTCCGGCTATTTCCCGCAGGGTGACATTTCTTTGTGTTTTTTTAGACGTTCTCTTGACAGGGTCAATTTGGCATTTGCAGGGTGTCCACAAAGCAAAACAGGCTTACACAAAAGGATTCCTGGAAACAGGCTCACTTAGCGCCCTTGTACCAACAGCACATATCCACAGCACTTATCCATGCCCACAGGCGCGCAAGTGCGGATGATGCATAGAGCGCGCAAGTGCGGATGATGCCCGGTCGTAACAGCCTCCTCCCCCGCCAGAAGAGTCTCGGAGGGCAGCAGTCGCAGTTGCTGCATGAAGAGACGACTTAATGGCCTGCACATGAACGCTTGAAGCTCGCTGTTGCTTGTCGCGTTGTCTTGATTGTCGTAGGCCAAATTGCTCGAGCTGTCTGAAACTCAACCACATGTCGAAGCAAGCACTCGGCTCCCGTCTGAAGAGACCAGGTTAAAAGAAAACTGCCATTGTTGTTCGAGAAAAGCCCACTCTCAAGACGTTCAGGACGCACGTATTCCTAGAAAACCAAATGTGCTGCTTTACATAGTCACACATGTACAAGTGCACAAGGAAAAAAAAAACCTGATTATCAATTTGGATACATGGTGAGGAACACCTCGGACCGCTTAGAAACAGCGGCTAAGCGCGTCCGCATTCCCATTTAATTTCCCCTTTTTGTATCTTATTTCAAAATTGTACGGCTGTAAAATCAAGCTCCACCTAAGAAGGCGACTGTTCTTCGATGTCGCAGTTTGTAGCCAAGCCAGGGGACAATGGTCCGTCTCTACGGTGAATTTGGCCCCTCCAAGATAGCACTGCAATTTTTGAATGGCCCATACAATGCAAGCGCACTCTTTCTCTGACGCGCAATAAGCCCTCTCTTTAGAACTCAGTTTTCTGCTCAGGTAGAGCACGGGGTGCTCATTACCGTCGTCATCTCTCTGGCAGAGAACAGCACCTAACCCTCGATCACTGGCATCACACTGGACTGTGAATTCTCGGCCATAGTCTGGAGCTCGCAATACCGGACGGCTAATCAGCACAGCCTTCAGGTTTACGAAGGAGGCTTCCTTTTGTTCGTCCCAGGCTACATTTGTCGGTTCTGTCTTGCGGAGAGCGTCGGTCAGAGAGCTAGCCAAAGCTGAATAGTTAGGGATGTAGTGATTGTAGTACCCAGTCAGACCCAGGAATGCTCGAATTTCCGTCTTCGTGCTCGGCCGCGGGTAGTCTTCTACCGCAGAAATCTTAATCTCGCTGAGTTTCCTGAAACCTTGACCTACATTGTGACCCAAGTAGTCCACGGTCGCCCTTGCCAGGCAACATTTCTCGGCCTTTACGGTTAGTCCAGCTTGACGCAAAAGGCTCAGTACAGCTCTTAGATGTACCATATGGTCCGCCCATGAGTCGGAAAAAACCGCAATGTCGTCTAAATAAGGCACCGCGAATGTTTCACACCCCTTTAAAACCCTATCCATGAGTCGGGAAAAACAAAATGGAGCATTTTTGAGCCCGAAACTCATCATTGTTGGCTGGTAGCTGCCCGTCGGAGTGACAAAAGCCGCGTATCTGCTGGCGCGTTCAGTGAGCGGTACTTGCCAGTATCCTCGAGTAAGGTCCAGCGTAGTCACATATGCCGCTCTACTGACCTGTTCTACTCTCTCCTCAATATTCGGAATAGGATACACTTGATCCCTGGTGAGAGAATTTAGCTTTCGGTAGTCTACCACAGGCCTAGGGTCTTTACCTGGAGCTTCTACTAAGATCATAGGCGAAGCATAATCGCTTTCCGAGGGTTTTATTACTCCTAATTCCAGCATGCGAGTTACTTCCCTATCCAGAATTTCTCTTTACCTTGGAGAAAATCGGTAGCACCTTGATCGCACTGGCACATCTGAAGTCAGCTCAATATCGTGCTCAGTCAAATCAGTCCTGCCTGGCCTGTCCACGAAGCAGGCCTCAAACTCTGTTATTATCTCGCCCAGATCGGACAGCTGGGATTTCTTTAGTTCTCCTCTCTGCTCCGTCTTTTTGAGAAGCTCCTGAGCGTTGCTTCCCTTTCCGCTGAGGCAAATCAAGTTGTCCCCCATCTCCTCGGGAAGGTTTAACGTTAGATTTACCACGGCTTGCTCCATAGCTAAGTCCTCTCGGGTTCCACTTAAAAGTCTCGTGAGATTACTAGACACTGGCGGCAAGAGGTTACTCTCTAGAACGTCCTCATTCCGCGTCTCATCAAGCTCACTTTCAAGTTGACTTATCTGAGATGCCTCGCTCTCAAAGTTTTCTGACCCGCTATTTTCCGCATCGACCACTGTTTTAACTGCCGTTTCCTCCGCTGTAGATTTTTCTGGAATGAGCAGTGTAGCTAGTTCTCGCGCCTTTGAACGTGATAAGGCTTGCACAACTCTGTCTCCGAAAAGGATGCCCCTCTTTCGCAGTAGAATGTCCGATTTGTTGGAAAACAAATACGGATAGCACTTAGGAAGCTTTCCTGAAACGGCAGCCTCGGTTGTTAACTCGCCGAAAGGGCCCTCGATGACCACGTTCGCGATTGGCAAACACACACTCTGTTCCTCCACTACCTGGCGGATCCATGCACACTGACCTGTATAGTCGGAAGGCGACACATATGCCGGATGGACAACATCCACCGTTGCGGCCGAATCGCGCAGTACCTTGCAAGGCTTCCCGTTGACTACTAGGTCATGCATGTAAGGTTCCAAAAGCTGCATATTTTCATCGCAGTCACTGACATACGAGAAAGCAATCTTTTCTTTCCGGCAGTTGACGGCAATGTGACCCTGCTCATTACACCTAAAGCATGTGAGCGGCTTCCTAGCCTCAAGCTTATTCTTAGTGTTCTGCGCGGTGGTCACTTCCCCACTTTTCTCACTGCCGTCCTTTCTAGGGAGTTTGCCTGAAGAAACCTTCATTTCTTCGTTTGCAAATCTAGTAAAGTGCCTTTTCTGACGGTTATTCACACTGAACTTGGGATTGCGGGGCCTATCCACTGCTGGGTTGCTGAATTGTCGGCGCAAAGCATACTCTTCAATAAGTTCGGCAGCTTCAGTTGCCGACTTAATGTCGCCTCGGTCCTGTAACCAATTTCTTTCTTTTTCTGGGAGGCAGTTATAAAACTGCTCCAAAAGAATTCGCTCGACTACAGCGTCCCTATCACTGTAGGAATCTGTGCTCTTTAGCCACTCGCCCAAATTGACTCTTAAATTGTACAGGAATTCAGGGTAACTCTCGTCTCTGGACTTAGTAGCGTTCCGAAAACGTTGTCTGAACGCCTCGGCGCTAAGCCTATACTTTCTCAGAAGGCAAGTTTTGACCTTCTCGTAGTTATCCGCGTCCTCCTCGCTCAGCCGCGCGACAACCTCCGCTGCCTCGCAGGGCAGAACCGTCAATAATCTCTGAGACCAAGTGTCTCGCTGGAAGGACAGTTTTTCGCAGGTTCGCTCAAAGTTAGCCAGATACAGATCGATATCCCCTGATATCACATATGGCTGCATGTACTTTGACATCTTGAAATCTGCCTCCTTGTTGAGAAGAGGTACCGCTAGCTGGGGACAATTGCCCGACCTCTTGCTCAACTCTAGTTCTAATTTCCAGAGCTCAATTTCTAGCTCCAGCTTTTTTGCTTCTCTTTCAATTTCACGCTTCTTTTCCTCTTTTTCCCTCTCAAGTTCACGCGCCTTTTCCTCTTTTTCCCGCTCTTTCTGCTGTCTGAGCTGTTCCTTTTTTTGACCGATGAGGTTCCATGCTTCACTGAGCTCCTCATCATCGGTTCCCAGATCAGTGATTGCCTTTATAATCAAGGGTTTTCGTGCCAAACCACTTGTATCAATTCCCAATTCCTCACACAATTGCAACAGTTCCGGTTTCTGCAGCTTTTGTAGGTCCATGATCGCTCCGAGTGTCGGCTACTTCCAAAACAACTGTGCAAACTACCAAACCTAAAGGCGTTTCCACACTCTTTTTACCAGTTCTAAAATCTAACCCTGTTCTAGAACCTGGTCCACATCAGAAGAAAAGCCAAGCACTCACCCACACATGCGATCGATGTTCCGAGCTGCTCTCTTGTTGGCCGATTGTTGCTCCTGCTTGTTGCTTGAGATGCCACCTCCGATCACAAGATGTTGTGGCTTGTAGCTTCAGATCCACCTCCAATCACCAGATGTTGTGGCTTGTAGATTCAGATCCCAACGCTGGTCACCAGTTGTCGTGACGCTGGGGCTATGTCGACCCGGCCTTCACTTGGTAGCGTGCAGAGACTCGGGGTTGATGAAGGATTGAATCTTCGAAGTTGGTAAAATATGTACAAGCAGGTTTAATGGCACTTTGAGAAATCTTATTTACATGAATATTTACATGAAGAAGAAGGGTATAACAGCAAAATGGCAAGCGTTAAAAGTTCATAGCGAGAAGCATCTGGATGAGCCGTTTACCCAGGGCTCAGAGCGACATTTCGTGCTCTGCAGCGTCCTTAAAACCCCCTATGTCCAGCCCCTCTCTGAAGATGCTGACCAACCAAATCCAGGGCACGCCCCTCAGATATCGGCATCCAATCGAACACATCACTGCACTGATGGTCTGAAGCACTGACTGGCCCGGCATTGTTTCGTTGGGCCTGGTCACTTGTTGGCGGGAAAAGCTTGGGAACGGCGAGGAGGTACATTTCTATTCTTCAGCCAAGAATCGATAGGCTGGTTCCGGCAAGTGGATTTACTTCTCAGAAACCCAAGTGCACGTGCGCGCCGCATACGGCTCCCAGCATTGTCCCTTTCCAACAATTGCAAATCTTTCCTGCATTCCCAGGAAATCCTCTAATGGCCGTAATCACCTTGCTCCTTTCTTGTCCTGTACCTCAGCGGACGTGTCACTCTGTCGCCTCCTTTGGACAATAAGCATTCCTTACTTGACCATAGCGCTTCTCGACGGGAAGGGTGAACAATTGAACGAAAGCACTTCCGGCTATTTCCCGCAGGGGGACATTTCTTTGTGTTTTTCTAGATGTTCTCTTGACAGGGTCAATTTGGCATTTGCAGGGTGTCCACAAAGCAAAACAGGCTTACACAAAAGGATTCCTGGAAACAGGCTCACTTAGCGCCCTTGTACCAACAGCACATATCCACAGCACTTATCCATGCCCACAGGCGAACAATAGAGCGCGCAAGTGCGGATGATGCACGGTCGTAACAGATCATCTGTTTTAGGGATGAGGACGGTATGGGCCGCACCGTAAGACGGGGGCAACTCCTTACGATCATAGGCATCATTAAACAGCAAAGTCAAAAGTGGGGTTAATTCCGTTTTAAACGCTTTGTAAAAAGCTGCACTTAACCCATCTGGGCCAGGAGACTTTCCCGGGTTCAAGTTCTCTATTGCTCGTTCAACTTCTTTTTCACTAATTCGCCTCTCCAAGCTTTCCTTTCGGGATTCATCGAGCCTAGGCATAGCGCCGAGAAACTCGCCTTTAAATCTGTGCATGTCAACTTCATGTTGTGCGAACAACGCCTGATAGTAATCAAAGAAAGCATGATGGATGCGATCGCTATCGGTCACTACCCCACCCGGTCCTTCGATCTCCTGAATTTCGTTGCGTCGAGCATGCGCTGTTTCCATTCCTAAAACCCGCTCAGTGGGCGTCTCCCCTGCAACCAATTCTTCCGCTCTCGCCCTCACTATCGCCCCTCGATATCGGTCTTCCTCGATAAGTTCAAGCTTTTGCTTTGTTTTCTTAATATCTTCCTTACCTATGCCGGGCGTTTTACATTCCTGCGCCAACAATTTTTCAAGCATATCTCTCAGCTGTTTTCCTGTAATCTTTCCTGGTGCTTTAGCAAAGTAGACCGCTCAATGGCCTTCATCTGAAATTCTTCTTCGGCTAGTACCCACTGGAGCCCGATTTCGTTTTGACACTCATTTACTATTTTGGAAATTTTTTCCGTCACATACTCAATGAAAATTTGGTCTTTTAGCAGTTTACAATTTAATTTCCACAGCTCCCATGAAAATCCACTAACTCGCTTCCTTTTGCCTAGAGTGCATATCACTGCACAGTGATCTGAAAAGGCCACTGGTAAAACTCGGTATTTTTGACACTTTGGTATTAAGTCCAGTGACATGTAAATCCTGTCGGAGCGAGCATGACTAATACCTTGAAAGTGGGTGTATTGCACACTACGTTCACCGTCTAAACACTCCGCCACATCATCTAATGCATATTCATCTATCAGTCGTGACAATAAGTCTGTACTTCTGTCCCTGAAGGCTCGGATGCTGCTTTTATCGCGAGCCGCCAGAACACAATTGAAATCGCCCATGAGCACTATCTGTTTCTCACTAACGCAGTGATATTTCAGGCTCTCAAAAAAGGAACACCTATCCTCCAATTCATTAGGGGCATAAACACAGATAACCCGCCTATCTATATTCTCAAAACCGAAATTACAAATCACGTATCGCCCTGTCTATCCGGAAGCCTAAGTCTGCACGTTAAGTCCAGGCAACTTTTTTACAAGAAGGACGCACCCGGCAGAAGTTCCGACTGCATGGCCCACAACGGCATAATACTTCGACGTGAAGCGCTGCACCATGCTCCCGGTCTCTTCCTCTCCATCGACTTTGGTCTCTTGAACGGCTAGCACATCGATGACGTCTCTGTCCGTTATAAGGCGCAACACCTGACTCTGCTTTTTCTTCGTTGCTAACCCTCTAACATTAAGCGACCCGAATGTCAGAGCAGGGGTTAGATCCATTTTAAAATAGAGTGAAGAGACCGAGAGCATTTGCGCTCACCTTTCGCGTCTAGCACCCGGCTAGACGCCTTTGTTTCCGACGCAGCCCTCCGGTGCGGCTGCATGGTCTTGCAGCGGCGGTGGCTTATCGCTGGCCCGCTTGTCCCCCAGAAAGTTCGGCTTCGGTCTGAGAGAGGACCGCCGGGACTGGACCGTTTTCGTAGGCGGCTCCTCAACGCTTGACGCTGTTGTTTTGTCCACTCCATCACCAGTCTGGGCGTGAGGCCGTTTGGCCGAGACATTGCCCGCACGAACATTGCACTGTTGCTGTTGCTCCTCGCTGCTCGTCGAGGCCATCATCACGGGTTCCGTAGCTGCCAAAAAGCTATCTTCCTTCTCCTCAGTATCAGCCCAGTCCGCTGCCGAGTCTTTTCCTTCAGGTTGCCTCTCTGCCTCACTTGACACGTTTGTGTTTCTGCTAGAAGTCCCAGAAGAGACAGTCGACGCTTCCGGCTCGCCTACTTCCTCGACTCCTTTCGCAGCTTCTTCCGCCTCTGATACGTCCATCTGGTGTTCAGCTATCTCCTCCCTCGATGCGAGCCCCGTGGCCACCGCATATGTACGGACACAATCACTGTCGACGTGACCGTAACGCCTGCATTTCGAACACCGGGGCACCTTGCATTCACGTCTAACGTGACCGCTACCACGGCAGCGCAGGCACTGCATAGGCCGCCCAGGCACCACAACGAGGGCCAACTCACCGGCGACTCGCAGCTGGTGAGGTAGGTCATCGGTCTTAATACCGAGTTTCAGTTTCAGGAGAACTGTTCTCGTTGTTGACCCCTTCTCTTTGACGCCTTGGACGCGCCACCGCTCCCGGGTCACCTCGGTTACGTTACCGAAAGCAGCAAAGGCCGTCCTGATGTCGTCGTCGGCCACACCGTGCAACATCCAGTGCAGCCGCAGCTTCACCTGTTGGTCCTCTGGGTCGATGATGATGCAGCGACGTCCCTTTACTTCTACTTGTTTCAACGCAGCCAGCTTCTTCGTTACTTCAGCGCTGCTGAGCGTGACAGCCCAAACGTGGTTAATCTGGTACGCCCCCAACGCCACAACATCGGGGAGCGCACCAACGTTGGCGAGGGCATCGCGAAAATCTTCCACTTTGTACGGCCTATTGCGCACGTCGCCGTGCAAAAACACGGTGTTTAAAACAGCACGTCCCGTAGGCAGCGTCGGCAAAATCAACTCATAGTCCTTATCATCCGCATCAAGATTCCTGTTTCCGCGGCCGGCAAGGGCCGCTGGCGCCGCTCCGCTGGAGCTCATGATTCTGTTACCGTCCCGCTCGGTGGCCGGAAGTAGAATCGGCCATCCTGACAGTACAAGCCGAACCGAAAGCGCGAGTGAGGCGATCCTTTTGTTGCACATTCTTGTAAAAAAAGAGACACCAACGCTGTCAGAAGTGGGATTCGAAACCACGCCCGGAATACCGGAGTGCGACCTGAACGCAGCGCCTTGGACCGCTCGGCCATCCTGACTTTTTTTTTTCTTCATTGCCTGGCTTTGACACAAATACACAGCACTGGAACTCAAAACAACAGGAAAAAAAGGAATAATATATGTACACAAAGGTAGCTAGCGTTGCCTAACACCCACTGAGGGGCAGGCATTGTCATGTTAAAATTCCTTGAGCACCGTCAAAGGTTCCAGCTTTGACAGCCACTCGGGAGCACATGGTTGCAATTTAAGCACGTCGAGCCATCGCTGCACACTTTCACGGAAATACATGCGGGCTGGCCGTGCATCTGGATCGCAGTGATAACCAGCCATTCGTGCGCGCCATATACTGTGGAGGCACATTAACATAACCTGGTCTAACGGCATATCATCGTGGTTATCCAATGACAAATACCTAATGCCATGGGAATCAAGTGGCAACTGTTTTTTTATTGTCCTTTGCAGAACATCCCACAAATATACCCCCTCCCAGCAATGCAAAAACACGTGATCTATTGTCTCTGGCTGCTTGCAGATGAGACATTGGGCCCCCCACGGTAGGAACATACCCTTCTCCTCCATAAATGATTTTACACTCAAAGTACCGGTATGTAGCATAAAGAAAAACGTTTTAGCTCCCGGGGCAACTTGCATTTTCTTTACGCGTTTTAATACATTACTTCCTGTGCCTCCATAGTATAAAGCTCGGTACAAGGGCACCGGGAACACCACCTCACAAACATCCTTGTATAATGTTCTCCTGTTAACATTACTTAAATACTCTTTCGAAAAACGTGCACTTAAGAATTTCACGCTCAAAACAATTTCCCTAAAGAATCCAAACAGAGAACCAGGCATACATTGAGTATAAACTACGAAATCAGGCAACGCTCGACCAAGTCTTTGTTGACACACTGTGCGCAGGAATGGATCGCTGGCATCCCTAAAAAACATAAACCGGTTGACAATCTGTAGCACAAACAAATGACCCAGTCCAAGCCCCCCATGCTTCACCTGCCGGAACAAATTTGTCCGACTGCACCTCTCCCAACTCGAGGCCCAAACAAACACCGCAAAAACTCGATGCAATTTTTGCACATTTACACGGGATCAATGCAACACTTGCATTACATACCATAGCTTACTAATTAAAAACAGGTTGCAAACTGCGGCTCTTGCAAATATTGATAATTGAGCGCTTTTCCATTTCTCCGCTTTTTCACGGGTTTCTTCGACCTTCTCTAGCCAGTATGGCTCACTTTCCTTGTAAAATTTCAAGGGCACACCCAAGTACTTTGCAGGCGTTGTAACCCACGACACATTAGCGAAAGTGTCGGGGGTCAGCTGCCATTCACCGTGCCAAAATCCCAAGCACTTACCCCAGTTAACTTTACTCCCTGTGACTTTGCTAAAATGTTTTACCACATCCATTGTCCTCTTTATACTCTCTTTATTCACACAAAAAACCGCAACGTCATCTGCGTAAGCCAGCAATTTGACTTCTGACTCCTGCAGTCGAAAGCCATCAATGTCATTGTTTTGTAGGATGCTTAAACACAATGTTTCAATATAAATGCCGAACAAAAGAGGGCTGAGGGGGCAACCTTGGCGCACCGAACGTCGTACGTTGATGGGGCCCCCAGTGACTTATTGACAATTAATCTCGTAGTGCAGTTACGGTACGCCAAGGCCACTCCCTCTCGAATAACAGAGCCGACATTAACATATTCTAATATACTGAACAGAATAGTATGTGCCACACAATCAAAAGCTTTCTCCAAGTCCAACTGCAGTAACGCAACACATGCATGAGTTGCATCGCAGCATTCGAGCACACTCCGCGCTTTGTGAATGTTCTGAAAGATAGATCGCCCTTTGATACCGCACGTTTGGTGAGGGCCCACTAGTTCGCATATAACCGTTTGTAGTCTGCCAGCAAGCACCTTCATATAAATCTTGTAATCAACGTTTGTCAGAGCAATGGGCCTGTAAGACGACAACTGCCTAAGCTTATCTGGTTGGTCAGTTTTCGGAATAAGTACTGTGTGCGACGATCCGAAAGACGCAGGCAGTGCCTTCAGTTCATACGCTTCATTAAATAAGGCACACAACAAAGGAGATAGCTGTTCCTTGAACGCTTTATAAAAAGCCGCACTCAGGCCATCAGGCCCGGGTGATTTCCCTGGGTTTAAATTTTCTATTGCCTGCTGCACTTCTTTTTCGCTTATTGGCCGCTCCAGTCTTTCTTTTTGTTCCTCGTCAATTTTTGGCATCGCATCAAGAAAGGATTCTTTAAAACGGTCCAAATTAACCTCTCGGGACGAAAACAGCTCTTCATAATACTCCCGGAAAGCTTTCGCGATTCCTTCGTTATCGGTTTCTGTGCGTCCTGCCTAATCTACCTCTGCCACATGATTTCGCCTTGCATTTGCTTTTTCTATTCCCAACGATCTTTTTGTCGGCGTCTCATCCATGGTCAATTTTTCCGCTCTCGCACGCACCAGTGCTCCGCGATAACGGTCTTCGTCATTCAGTTGAAGTCTTTGTTTTATTTTTCTAACGTCGTCCATGTATAACCCTGGCGTGTTACACTCCAGGGCTAACAATTTATCTAGCAAAGATCTTAAATGCATTTCATTTTGTTTTTCTTGAAACCGTATGCAGCTGGCTTTTTCTATAGCTTTGATTTTAATTTGTTGCTTACACAGTTCCCATTCTGGACCCAGTTCGTGGGTGTCCTCCTGACAAATCTTACCAATTTCTTCTTCTACTAGTCTGGTGAATTGCTCGTCATTCAGCAGTTTATTATTTCACTTCCACAATTCCCAATTAAAACCGCTACCTCCCTTTCTTGTTCCAATTGTACACTGAACCATGCAGTGATCTGAGTACGTTACCGCCAAAACATAATAATCCTGGCATTTTGGGGCCAGTTCTGCGGACACATAAATCCTGTCAAGGCGGGCGTGGCTAGCACCCTGAAAATGAGTATACTGAACCCGTCGCTCGCTCGTGAGACACTCTGCAACGTCTTCCAGTGCAAACTCGTCTATCAAGCGCGAAAGTACCTCTGTGCTACGATCCCTAAATGTACGATGGCTAGTTTTGTCACCGGAGCTCAGTACACAATTGAAATCTCCCAGGAAGACAAGTTGCTTATCCGTTTTTAAATACCCTTCAACAAAATCAATCAAAGCAGCCCTCTCATGAACTACCGTAGGTGCATATATACAAACAGCACGCCACTCAGCCGAGCAAAAACTAAAATCGAGGACCACACCCCGACCCGACGGAAAAGAAGCATGCGACTGCACTACAAGACCCGGCAACTTCTTCACAAACAGGACGCATCCAGCAGAAGTACCGACTGCATGGCTGACAACTGCGTAAAACCGCGACGTGAAACGCTGCACCATGCTCTCGGTCTCTTGTTCACCCTCGACTTTTGTCTCTTGAACTCCAAGTATATCGATGTCATTTTCATTTAAAAGGCGCAGGACCTGGCTCTGCTTCCTTTTTGCTGCTAGACCTCTCACGTTAAGGGTCGCAACCTTTAGTGACAGTACATAAGCCATTTTCTTAGAGTGAAAAGAGGCCAAGAGCTTGGTGCTTACCCTTCACGTCTAGCATGGCGCTAGACGCTTTCGTTGACGCCAGAGCCATGAGGTTGGACTGGCAGACCTTGTGACGGGGGCGGCTTTTCGGCAGCTCTCCTGTCCGCCGAGACATTCGGTCTTGGTTTGAAGGTCGCCCTCCTCCCTATTGGCGTTTTTATCGGCGGCTCGTCGTTGCTAGCTGCCTCTGCCTTGCTTGTCTCACTTGTGCTCTCGTCGTGGGCACGTTTCGCAGGGCCTTGGACGTTGGTCGCTCGGCCGCTGCTCTTTTCAAGGGTTTCCTGTCGGCCCGCAGACTCCGGAAGTTCAGTTTTTGAGCTCTCGGCATCGCTCACACTTTCTTCCTCTGACGGTCCGTTGTTCGGTAGCGTGACTTCCTTGTCTGGCCTACTGAGTATCTCGTCACCGCCCCCCGGGGGCACTAACATGCCTGTCGTTGCTGTTAGCTTTTCAGCTTCTCCGACCCCCTTTGCGGCCTCTTCTGTCTCTGCGACATCCATTTGGTGCTCCGTCATGTCCGCCCTCGCTGTCGGTGCAGTGGCCACTGCATACGTTCGTACGCAATCTTCCTCGGAGTGGCCAAAACGCTTACATGTCGAACACCGCGGAATTTTACATTCCCGGCGCACATGACCGGTCCCGCGGCAGCGCAGGCACTGCATTGGCCGCCCAGGCACCACGACAAGGGCCAACTCCCCTGCTACTCTTATCTGGTGAGGCAGGTCTTCTATCCTCATCCCGGGCTTCAACTTCAGGAGTACGGCTCTCGTTGTGGAGCCCTTTTCGTGCACGCCCTAGACTCGCCACCGCTCACGGGTCACTTCGGTCACCTCACCGAAAGCCGCAAAAGCAGTTCGGATGTCCTCATCCGCCACGCCATGCAACATCCAGTGGAGCCGTAGCTTCACCTGTTGGTCCTCCGGGTCAATGACGATGCACCGTCGACCTTTCACTTGGAGCTCCTTGAAGGCTACCAGCCGCTTGGTTGCTTCAGTGCTGCTCAAAGTCACCGCGCAGACATGGTTTATTTGGTAAGCCCCCAAGGCCACCACGTCTGGGAGCGTACCAGTCTTGGCCAGGGCGTCCCGGAAATCTTCAACCCTGAAGGGTCGCACTCGTACGTCTCCGTGCAAAAAAACTGTGTTGAAAACAACACGTCCGGTGGGCAGATGCGGCAAAATGAGCTGATATTCCTTATCATCGATTGCGTTAAGCCTGTTACCGCGGCCAGCCTGGGCCGCAATCGCCGCTCCGCCGGAGCTCATGATTCTGCATCCGTACACGCCGGTGGCCGGAAGTAGAATGCTCGGCCATCCTGACAGTACAAACCGAATCGAAAGCGTGAGTGAGGGGATCCTTTTGTTGCACTTTCTTGTACAAAATGAGACACGAACGCTGTCAGAAGTGAGATTCGAACCCACGCCCGGAATAAAGGACTGCGACCTGAACGCAGCGCCTTGGACCGCTCAGCCATCCTGACAGTACAAACCGAATCGAAAGCGTGAGTGAGGGGATCCTTTTGTTGTACTTTCTTGTACAAAAAGAGACACGAACGCTGTCAGAAGTGGGATTCGAACCCACGCCTGGAATACCGGACTGCGACCTGAACGCAGCGCCTTGGACCGCTCGGCCATCCTGACTTTTTTTTTTTTTTTCTTTATTGCCTGACTTTGACACAAATACAACGCACTGGAAAACAAAACAACAGGAACAAAGGAATAATATATGTACACAAAGCTAGTTCGCGTTGCCTATGCCCCACTGAGGGGCAGGCATTGTCATTTTAAAATTCCTTGAGCACCGTCAAAGGTTCCAGCTTTGACAGCCACTCAGGAGCACATGGTTGCAATTTAAGCACGTCGAGCCATCGCTACACACTTTCACGGAAATACATGCGGGCTGGCCGTGCATCTGGATCGCAGTGATAACCAGCCATTCGTGCGCGCCATATACTGTGGAGGCACATTAACATAACCTGGTCTAACGGCATATCATCGTGGTTATCCAATGGCAAATACCTAATGCCATGGGAATCAAGTGGCAACTGTTTTTTAATTGTCCTTTGCAGAACATCCCACAAATATACCCCCTCCCAGCAATGCAAAAACACGTGATCTATTGTCTCTGGCTGTTTGCAGATGAGACATTGGGCCCCCCACGGTAGGAAAATACCCTTTTCCTCCATAAATGATTTTACACTCAAAGTACCGGTATGTAGCATAAAGAAAAAAAGTTTTAGCTCCCGTAGCAACTTGCATTTTCTTTACGCGTTTTAATACATTACTTCCTGTGCCTCCATAGTATAAAGCTCGGTACAAGGGCACCGGGAACACCACTTCACAAACATCCTTGTATAATGTTCTCCTGTTAACATTACTTAAATACTCTTTCGAAAAACGTGCGCTTAAGAATTTCACGCTCAAAACAATTTCCTTAAAGAATCCAAAAAGAGATCCCGGCATACATTGCGTATAAACTACGAAATCAGGCAACGCTCGACCAAGTCTTTGTTGACACACTGTGCGCAGGAATGGATCACTGGCATCCCTAAAAAACATAAACCGGTTGACAATCTGTCGCACAAACAAATGACCCAGACCAAGCCCTCCATGCTTCACCTGCCGGAACAAATTTGTCCGACTGCACCTCTCCCAACTCGAGGCCCAAACAAACACCGCAAAAACTCGATGCAATTTTTGCACATTTACACGGGAGCAATGCAACACTTGCATTACATACCATAACTTACTAATTAAAAACAGGTTGCAAACTGCGGCTCTTGCAAATATTGATAATTGAGCGCTTTTCCATTTATCCGCTTTTTCACGGGTTTCTCTGACCTGCTCTAGCCAGTAAGGCTCGCTTTCCTTGTAAAATTCCAAGGGCACACCCAGGTACTTTGCAGGCGTTGTAACCCACGACACATTAGCGAAAGTGTTGGGGGTCAGCTGCCAGTCTCCGTGCCAAAATCCCAGGCACTTACCCTAGTTAACTTTACTCCCTGTGACTTTGCTAAAATGTTTTACCACCTCCACTGTCCTCTTTATACTCTCCTTATTCACACAAAAAACCGCAACGTCGTCTGCGTAAGCCAACAATTTGACTTCTGACTCCTGCAGTCGAAAACCATCAATGTCATTGTTTTGTAGGATGCTTAAACACAATGTTTCAATATAAATGCCGAACAAAAGAGGGCTGAGGGGGCAACCTTGGCGCACCGAACGTCGTACGTTGATGGGGGCCCCCAGTGACCTATTGACAATTAATCTCGTAGTGCAGTTACGGTACGCCAAGGCCACTCCCTCTCGAATAACAGAGCCGACATTAACATGGTCTAATATACTGAACAGAATAGCATGCGCCACACAATCAAAAGCTTTCTCCAAGTCCAACTGCAGTAAAGCAACACACGCATGAGTTGCATCGCAGCATTCGAGCACACTTCTCGCTTTGTGAATGTTCTGAAAGATGGATCGCCCTTTGATACCGCACGTTTGGTGAGGGCCCACTAGTTCGCATATAACCGTTTGTAGTCTGCCAGCAAGCACCTTCATATAAATCTTGTAATCAACGTTTGTCAGAGCAATGGGCCTGTAAGACGACAACTGCCTAAGCTTATCTGGTTGGTCAGTTTTCGGAATAAGTACTGTGTGCGACGATCCGAAAGACGCAGGCAGTGCCTTCAGCTCATACGCTTCATTATATAAGGCACACAACAAAGGAGATAGCTGTTGCTTGAACGCTTTATAAAAAGCCGCACTCAGGCCATCAGGCCCGGGTGATTTCCCAGGGTTTAAATTTTCTATTGCCTGCTGCACTTCTTTTTCGCTTATTGGCCGCTCCAGTCTTTCTTTTTGTTCGTCATCAATTTTTGGCATCGCGTCAAGAAAGGATTCTTTAAAACGGTCCAAATTAACCTCTCGGGACGAAAATAGCTCTTCATAATACTCCCGGAAAGCTTCCGCGATTCCTTCGTTATCGGTTTCTGTGCGTCCTGCCCAATCTACCTCTGCCACGTGATTTCGCCTTGCATTTGCTTTTTCTATTCCCAACGATCTTTTTGTCGGCGTCTCATCCATGGCCAATTTTTCCGCTATCGCACGCACCAGTGCTCCGCGATAACGGTCTTCGTCATTCAGTTGAAGTCTTTGTTTTATTTTTCTAACGTCGTCCATGTATAACCCTGGCGTGTTACACTCCAGGGCTAACAATTTATCTAGCAAAGATCTTAAATGCATTTCATTTTGTTTTTCTTGAAACCGTATGCAGCTGGCCTTCTCTATAGCTTTGATTTTAATTTGTTGCTTACACAGTTCCCATTCTGGACCCAGTTCGTGGGTGTCCTCCTGACAAATCTTACCAATTTCTTCTTCTACTAGTCTGGTGAATTGCTCGTCATTCAGCAGTTTATTATTTCACTTCCACAATTCCCAATTAAAACCGCTACCTCCCTTTCTTGTTCCAATTGTACACTGAACCATGCAGTGATCTGAGTACGTTACCGCCAAAACATAATAATCCTGGCATTTTGGGGCCAGTTCTGCGGACACATAAATCCTGTCAAGGCGGGCGTGGCTAGCACCCTGAAAATGAGTATACTGAACCCGTCGCTCGCTCGTGAGACACTCTGCAACGTCTTCCAGTGCAAACTCGTCTATCAAGCGCGAAAGTACCTCTGTGCTACGATCCCTAAATGTACGATGGCTAGTTTTGTCACCGGAGCTCAGTACACAATTGAAATCTCCCAGGAAGACAAGTTGCTTATCCGTTTTTAAATACCCTTCAACAAAATCAATCAAAGCAGCCCTCTCATGAACTACCGTAGGTGCATATATACAAACAGCACGCCACTCAGCCGAGCAAAAACTAAAATCGAGGACCACACCCCGACCCGACGGAAAAGAAGCATGCGACTGCACTACAAGACCCGGCAACTTCTTCACAAACAGGACGCATCCAGCAGAAGTACCGACTGCATGGCTGACAACTGCGTAAAACCGCGACGTGAAACGCTGCACCATGCTCTCGGTCTCTTGTTCACCCTCGACTTTTGTCTCTTGAACTCCAAGTATATCGATGTCATTTTCATTTAAAAGGCGCAGGACCTGGCTCTGCTTCCTTTTTGCTGCTAGACCTCTCACGTTAAGGGTCGCAACCTTTAGTGACAGTACATAAGCCATTTTCTTAGAGTGAAAAGAGGCCAAGAGCTTGGTGCTTACCCTTCACGTCTAGCATGGCGCTAGACGCTTTCGTTGACGCCAGAGCCATGAGGTTGGACTGGCAGACCTTGTGACGGGGGCGGCTTTTCGGCAGCTCTCCTGTCCGCCGAGACATTCGGTCTTGGTTTGAAGGTCGCCCTCCTCCCTATTGGCGTTTTTATCGGCGGCTCGTCGTTGCTAGCTGCCTCTGCCTTGCTTGTCTCACTTGTGCTCTCGTCGTGGGCACGTTTCGCAGGGCCTTGGACGTTGGTCGCTCGGCCGCTGCTCTTTTCAAGGGTTTCCTGTCGGCCCGCAGACTCCGGAAGTTCAGTTTTTGAGCTCTCGGCATCGCTCACACTTTCTTCCTCTGACGGTCCGTTGTTCGGTAGCGTGACTTCCTTGTCTGGCCTACTGAGTATCTCGTCACCGCCCCCCGGGGGCACTAACATGCCTGTCGTTGCTGTTAGCTTTTCAGCTTCTCCGACCCCCTTTGCGGCCTCTTCTGTCTCTGCGACATCCATTTGGTGCTCCGTCATGTCCGCCCTCGCTGTCGGTGCAGTGGCCACTGCATACGTTCGTACGCAATCTTCCTCGGAGTGGCCAAAACGCTTACATGTCGAACACCGCGGAATTTTACATTCCCGGCGCACATGACCGGTCCCGCGGCAGCGCAGGCACTGCATTGGCCGCCCAGGCACCACGACAAGGGCCAACTCCCCTGCTACTCTTATCTGGTGAGGCAGGTCTTCTATCCTCATCCCGGGCTTCAACTTCAGGAGTACGGCTCTCGTTGTGGAGCCCTTTTCGTGCACGCCCTAGACTCGCCACCGCTCACGGGTCACTTCGGTCACCTCACCGAAAGCCGCAAAAGCAGTTCGGATGTCCTCATCCGCCACGCCATGCAACATCCAGTGGAGCCGTAGCTTCACCTGTTGGTCCTCCGGGTCAATGACGATGCACCGTCGACCTTTCACTTGGAGCTCCTTGAAGGCTACCAGCCGCTTGGTTGCTTCAGTGCTGCTCAAAGTCACCGCGCAGACATGGTTTATTTGGTAAGCCCCCAAGGCCACCACGTCTGGGAGCGTACCAGTCTTGGCCAGGGCGTCCCGGAAATCTTCAACCCTGAAGGGTCGCACTCGTACGTCTCCGTGCAAAAAAACTGTGTTGAAAACAACACGTCCGGTGGGCAGATGCGGCAAAATGAGCTGATATTCCTTATCATCGATTGCGTTAAGCCTGTTACCGCGGCCAGCCTGGGCCGCAATCGCCGCTCCGCCGGAGCTCATGATTCTGCATCCGTACACGCCGGTGGCCGGAAGTAGAATGCTCGGCCATCCTGACAGTACAAACCGAATCGAAAGCGTGAGTGAGGGGATCCTTTTGTTGCACTTTCTTGTACAAAATGAGACACGAACGCTGTCAGAAGTGAGATTCGAACCCACGCCCGGAATAAAGGACTGCGACCTGAACGCAGCGCCTTGGACCGCTCAGCCATCCTGACAGTACAAACCGAATCGAAAGCGTGAGTGAGGGGATCCTTTTGTTGTACTTTCTTGTACAAAAAGAGACACGAACGCTGTCAGAAGTGGGATTCGAACCCACGCCTGGAATACCGGACTGCGACCTGAACGCAGCGCCTTGGACCGCTCGGCCATCCTGACTTTTTTTTTTTTTTCTTTATTGCCAGACTTTGACACAAATACAACGCACTGGAAAACAAAACAACAGGAACAAAGGAATAATATATGTACACAAAGCTAGTTCGCGTTGCCTATGCCCCACTGAGGGGCAGGCATTGTCATTTTAAAATTCCTTGAGCACCGTCAAAGGTTCCAGCTTTGACAGCCACTCAGGAGCACATGGTTGCAATTTAAGCACGTCGAGCCATCGCTACACACTTTCACGGAAATACATGCGGGCTGGCCGTGCATCTGGATCGCAGTGATAACCAGCCATTCGTGCGCGCCATATACTGTGGAGGCACATTAACATAACCTGGTCTAACGGCATATCATCGTGGTTATCCAATGGCAAATACCTAATGCCATGGGAATCAAGTGGCAACTGTTTTTTAATTGTCCTTTGCAGAACATCCCACAAATATACCCCCTCCCAGCAATGCAAAAACACGTGATCTATTGTCTCTGGCTGTTTGCAGATGAGACATTGGGCCCCCCACGGTAGGAAAATACCCTTTTCCTCCATAAATGATTTTACACTCAAAGTACCGGTATGTAGCATAAAGAAAAAAAGTTTTAGCTCCCGTAGCAACTTGCATTTTCTTTACGCGTTTTAATACATTACTTCCTGTGCCTCCATAGTATAAAGCTCGGTACAAGGGCACCGGGAACACCACTTCACAAACATCCTTGTATAATGTTCTCCTGTTAACATTACTTAAATACTCTTTCGAAAAACGTGCGCTTAAGAATTTCACGCTCAAAACAATTTCCTTAAAGAATCCAAAAAGAGATCCCGGCATACATTGCGTATAAACTACGAAATCAGGCAACGCTCGACCAAGTCTTTGTTGACACACTGTGCGCAGGAATGGATCACTGGCATCCCTAAAAAACATAAACCGGTTGACAATCTGTCGCACAAACAAATGACCCAGACCAAGCCCTCCATGCTTCACCTGCCGGAACAAATTTGTCCGACTGCACCTCTCCCAACTCGAGGCCCAAACAAACACCGCAAAAACTCGATGCAATTTTTGCACATTTACACGGGAGCAATGCAACACTTGCATTACATACCATAACTTACTAATTAAAAACAGGTTGCAAACTGCGGCTCTTGCAAATATTGATAATTGAGCGCTTTTCCATTTATCCGCTTTTTCACGGGTTTCTCTGACCTGCTCTAGCCAGTAAGGCTCGCTTTCCTTGTAAAATTCCAAGGGCACACCCAGGTACTTTGCAGGCGTTGTAACCCACGACACATTAGCGAAAGTGTTGGGGGTCAGCTGCCAGTCTCCGTGCCAAAATCCCAGGCACTTACCCTAGTTAACTTTACTCCCTGTGACTTTGCTAAAATGTTTTACCACCTCCACTGTCCTCTTTATACTCTCCTTATTCACACAAAAAACCGCAACGTCGTCTGCGTAAGCCAACAATTTGACTTCTGACTCCTGCAGTCGAAAACCATCAATGTCATTGTTTTGTAGGATGCTTAAACACAATGTTTCAATATAAATGCCGAACAAAAGAGGGCTGAGGGGGCAACCTTGGCGCACCGAACGTCGTACGTTGATGGGGGCCCCCAGTGACCTATTGACAATTAATCTCGTAGTGCAGTTACGGTACGCCAAGGCCACTCCCTCTCGAATAACAGAGCCGACATTAACATGGTCTAATATACTGAACAGAATAGCATGCGCCACACAATCAAAAGCTTTCTCCAAGTCCAACTGCAGTAAAGCAACACACGCATGAGTTGCATCGCAGCATTCGAGCACACTTCTCGCTTTGTGAATGTTCTGAAAGATGGATCGCCCTTTGATACCGCACGTTTGGTGAGGGCCCACTAGTTCGCATATAACCGTTTGTAGTCTGCCAGCAAGCACCTTCATATAAATCTTGTAATCAACGTTTGTCAGAGCAATGGGCCTGTAAGACGACAACTGCCTAAGCTTATCTGGTTGGTCAGTTTTCGGAATAAGTACTGTGTGCGACGATCCGAAAGACGCAGGCAGTGCCTTCAGCTCATACGCTTCATTAAATAAGGCACACAACAAAGGAGATAGCTGTTGCTTGAACGCTTTATAAAAAGCCGCACTCAGGCCATCAGGCCCGGGTGATTTCCCAGGGTTTAAATTTTCTATTGCCTGCTGCACTTCTTTTTCGCTTATTGGCCGCTCCAGTCTTTCTTTTTGTTCGTCATCAATTTTTGGCATCGCGTCAAGAAAGGATTCTTTAAAACGGTCCAAATTAACCTCTCGGGACGAAAATAGCTCTTCATAATACTCCCGGAAAGCTTCCGCGATTCCTTCGTTATCGGTTTCTGTGCGTCCTGCCCAATCTACCTCTGCCACGTGATTTCGCCTTGCATTTGCTTTTTCTATTCCCAACGATCTTTTTGTCGGCGTCTCATCCATGGCCAATTTTTCCGCTATCGCACGCACCAGTGCTCCGCGATAACGGTCTTCGTCATTCAGTTGAAGTCTTTGTTTTATTTTTCTAACGTCGTCCATGTATAACCCTGGCGTGTTACACTCCAGGGCTAACAATTTATCTAGCAAAGATCTTAAATGCATTTCATTTTGTTTTTCTTGAAACCGTATGCAGCTGGCCTTCTCTATAGCTTTGATTTTAATTTGTTGCTTACACAGTTCCCATTCTTGACCCAGTTCGTGGGTGTCCTCCTGACAAATATTACCAATTTCTTCTTCTACTAGTCTGGTGAATTGCTCGTCATTCAGCAGTTTATTATTTAACTTCCACAATTCCCAATTAAAACCGCTACCTCCCTTTCTTGGTCCAATTGTACACTGAACCATGCAGTGATCTGAGTACGTTACCGCCAAAACATAATAATCCTGGCATTTTGGAGCCAGTTCTGCGGCCACATAAATTCTGTCAAGGCGGGCGTGGCTAGCACCCTGAAAATGCGTATACTGAACCCGTCGCTCGCTCGTGAGACACTCTGCAACGTCTTCCAGTGCAAACTCGTCAATCAAGCGCGAAAGCACCTCTGTGCTACGATCCCTAAATGTACGAAGGCTAGTTTTGTCACCGGAGCTCAGTACACAATTGAAATCCCCCAGAAAGACAAGTTGCTTATCCGTGTTTAAATACCCTTCAACAAAATCAAACAAAGCAGCCCTCTCATCAACTACCGTAGGTGCATATATACAAACAGCACGCCACTCAGCCGAGCAAAAACTAAAATCGAGGACCACACCCCGACCCGACGGAAAAGAAGCATGCGACTGCACTACAAGACCCGGCAACTTCTTCACAAACAGGACGCATCCAGCAGAAGTACCGACTGCATGGCTGACAACTGCGTAAAACCGCGACGTGAAACGTTGCACCATGCTCTCGGTCTCTTGTTCACCCTCGACTTTTGTCTCTTGAACTCCAAGTATATCGATGTCATTTTCATTTAAAAGGCGCAGGACCTGGCTCTGCTTCCTTTTTGCTGCTAGACCTCTCACGTTAAGGGTCGCAACCTTTAGTGACAGTACATAAGCCATTTTCTTAGAGTGAAAAGAGGCCAAGAGCTTGGTGCTTACCCTTCACGTCTAGCATGGCGCTAGACGCTTTCGTTGACGCCAGAGCCATGAGGTTGGACTGGCAGACCTTGTGACGGGGGCGGCTTTTCGGCAGCTCTCCTGTCCGTCGAGACATTCGGTCTTGGTTTGAAGGTCGCCCTCCTCCCTATTGGCGTTTTTATCGGCGGCTCGTCGTTGCTAGCTGCCTCTGCCTCATTCGTCTCACTGGCGCTCCCGTCGTGGGCACGCTTCGCAGGGCCCTGGACGTTGGTCGCTCGGCCGCTGCTCCCTTCGAGGGTCCCCCGTCTGCCCGCAGACTCCGGAAGTTCAATTTTTGAGCTCTCGGCATCGCTCACCGTTTCTTTCTCCGACGGTCCGTTGCTTGGCAGTGCCACTTCCCTGTCTGGTCCACCGAGCATCTCGTCGCCACCCCCCGGGGGCACTAACATGCCTGTCGTTGCTGCCATCCTCTCATCCTCTCCGACCCCTTTTGCGGCCTCCTCCGTCTCTGCGACGTCCATTCGGTGTTCCGTCATGTCCGCCCTCGCTGTTGGTGCAGTAGCCACTGCATACGTTCGTACGCAGTCTTCCTCCGAGTGGCCAAACCGCTTACACGTCGCACACCGCGGAATCTTACATTCCCGGTGCACATGACCGGTCCCGCGGCAGCGCAGGCACTGCATGGGCCGCCCAGGCACCACAACAAGGGCCAACTCCCCTGCTACTGTTATCTGGTGAGGCAGATCTTCTATCTTCATCCCAGGCTTCAACTTCAGAAGCACGGTTCTCGTTGTTGAGCCCTTTTCGTGCACTCCCTGGACTCGCCACCGCTCACGGGTCACTTCCGTCACCTCACCGAACGCCGCAAAAGCTGTTCGGATATCCTCATCCGCCACGCCGTGCAACATCCAGTGGAGCCGTAGCTTCACCTGTTGGTCCTCGGGGTCAATGACGATACACCGTCGATCTTTCACTTGAAGCTCCTTGAATGCTAGCAGCCGCTTGGTTGCTTCCGTGCTGTTCAAAGTCACCGCCCAGACATGGTTTATTTGGTAAGCCCCCAAGGCCACCACGTCTGGGAGCGTATCAATCTTGGCCAGGGCGTCCCGGAAATCTTCAACCCTGAAGGGTCGCACTCGTACGTCACCGTGCAAAAAAACTGTGTTGAAAACAACACGTCCGGTGGGCAGATGCGGCAAAATAATCTGATATTCCTTGTCGTCGTTTTCCCCAAGCCTGTTACCGCGGCCAGCCTGGGCCGCAATCGCCGCTCCGCCGGAGCTCATCATTCTGCGTCCGTACACGCCGGTGGCCGGAAGTAGAATCGCTCGGCCATCCTGACAGTACAAACCGAATCGAAAGCGTGAGTGAGGGGATCCTTTTGTTGTACTTTCTTGTACAAAAAGAGACACGAACGCTGTCAGAAGGGGGATTCGAACCCACGCCTGGAATACCGGACTGCGACCTGAACGCAGCGCCTTGGACCGCTCGGCCATCCTGACAGTACAAACCGAATCGAAAGCGTGAGTGAGGGGATCCTTTTGTTGTACTTTCTTGTACAAAAAGAGACACGAACGCTGTCAGAAGTGGGATTCGAACCCACGCCTGGAATACCGGACTGCGACCTGAACGCAGCGCCTTGGACCGCTCGGCCATCCTGACAGTACAAACCGAATCGAAAGCGTGAGTGAGGGGATCCTTTTGTTGTACTTTCTTGTACAAAAAGAGACACGAACGCTGTCAGAAGTGGGATTCGAACCCACGCCTGGAATACCGGACTGCGACCTGAACGCAGCGCCTTGGACCGCTCGGCCATCCTGACAGTACAAACCGAATCGAAAGCGTGAGTGAGGGGACCCTTTGTTGTACTTTCTTGTACAAAAAGAGACACGAACGCTGTCAGAAGTGGGATTCGAACCCACGCCTGGAATACCGGACTGCGACCTGAACGCAGCGCCTTGGACCGCTCGGCCATCCTGACTTTTTTTTTTTTCTTTATTGCCTAGCTTTGACAAAAATACACCGCATTGGAACTCAAAACAACATGAACAAAGGAATAATATATGTACACTAAGGTAGTTAGCGTTGCCTAACACCCACTGAGGGGCAGGCATTGTCATGTTAAAATTCCTTGAGCACCGTCAAAGGTTCCAGCTTTGAGAGCCACTCAGGAGCACATGGTTGCGATCTAAGCACGTCGAGCCATCGCTGTACACTTTCACGGAAATACATGCGGGCCGGCCGTGCATCTGGATCGCAGTGATAATCAGCCATTCGTGCGCGCCATATACTGTGGAGGCACATTAACATAACCTGGTCTAACGGCATATCATCGTGGTTATCCAATGGCAAATACCTAATGCCATGGGAATCAAGTGGCAACTGTTTTTTTATTGTCCTTTGCAGAACATCCCACAAATATACCCCCTCCCAGCAATGCAAAAACACGTGATCTATTGTCTCTGGCTGTTTGCAGATGAGACATTGGGCCCCCCACGGTAGGAACATACCCTTTTCCTCCATAAATGATTTTACACTCAAAGTACCGGTATGTAGCATAAAGAAAAACGTTTTAGCTCCCGGAGCAACTTGCATTTTCTTTACGCGTTTTAATACATTACTTCCTGTGCCTCCATAGTATAAAGCTCGGTACAAGGGCACCGGGAAGACCACTTCACAAACATCCTTGTATAATGTTCTCCTGTTAACATTACTTAAATACTCTTTCGAAAACCGTGCGCTTAAAAATTTCGCGCTCAAAACAATTTCCCTAAAGAATCCAAAAAGAGAACCCGGCATACTTTGAGTATAAACTACGAGATCAGGCAAAGCTCGACCAAGTCTTTGTTGACACACTGTGCGCAGGAATGGATCGCTGGCATCCCTAAAAACATAAACCTGTTGACAATCTGTCGCACAAACAAATGACCCAGACCAAGCCCCCCATGCTTCACCTGCCGGAACAAATTTGTCCGACTGCACCTCTCCCAACTCGAGGCCCAAACAAACACCGCAAAAACTCGATGCAATTTTTGCACATTTACACGGGAGCAATGCAACACTTGCATAACATACCATAACTTACTAATTAAAAACAGGTTGCAAACTGCGGCTCTTGCAAATATTGATAATTGAGCGCTTTTCCATTTCTCAGCTTTTTCACGGGTTTCTTTGACCTGCTCTAGCCAGTATGGCTCGCTTTCCTTGTAAAATTTCAAGGGCACACCCAAGTACTTTGCAGGCGTTGTAACCCACGATACATTAGCGAAAGTGTCGGGGGTCAGCTGCCATTCTCCGTGCCAAAATCCCAGGCACTTACCCCAGTTAACTTTACTCCCTGTGAATTTGCTAAAATGTTTTACCACATCCACTGTCCTCTTTATACTCTCTTTATTCACACAAAATACCGCAACCTCATCTGCGTAAGCCAGCAATTTGACTTCTGACTCCTGCAGTCGAAAACCATCAATGTCATTGTTTTGTAGGATGCTTAAACACAAACTTTCAATATAAATGCCGAACAAAAGAGGGCTGAGGGGGCAACCTTGGCGCACTGAACGTCGTACGTTGATGGGGCCCCCAGTGACTTATTGACAATTAATCTCGTAGTGCAGTTACGGTACGCCAAGGCCACTCCCTCTCGAATAACAGAGCCGACATTAACATAGTCTAATATACTGAACAGAATAGTATGCGCCACACAATCAAAAGCTTTCTCCAAGTCCAACTGCAGTAACGCAACACATGCATGAGTTGCATCGCAGCATTCGAGCACACTTCTCGCTTTGTGAATGTTCTGAAAGATAGATCGCCCTTTGATACCGCACGTTTGGTGAGGGCCCACTAGTTCGCATATAACCGTTTGTAGTCTGCCAGCAAGCACCTTCATATAAATCTTGTAATCAACGTTTGTCAGAGCAATGGGCCTGTAAGACGACAACTGCCTAAGCTTATCTGGTTGGTCAGTTTTCGGAATAAGTACTGTGTGCGACGATCCGAAAGACGCAGGCAGTGCCTTCAGTTCATACGCTTCATTAAATAAGGCACACAACAAAGGAGATAGCTGTTCCTTGAACGCTTTATAAAAAGCCGCACTCAGGCCATCAGGCCCGGGTGATTTCCCTGGGTTTAAATTTTCTATTGCCTGCTGCACTTCTTTTTCGCTTATTGGCCGCTCCAGTCTTTCTTTTTGTTCCTCGTCAATTTTTGGCATCACGTCAAGAAAGGATTCTTTAAAACGGTCCAAATAAACCTCTCGGGAAGAAAATAGATCTTCATAATACTCCCGGAAAGCTTTCGTGATTCCTTCGTTATCGGTTTCTGTGCGTCCTGCCCAATCTACCTCTGCCACGTGATTTCGCCTTGCATTTGCTTTTTCTATTCCCAACGATCTTTTTGTCGGCGTCTCATCCATGGCCAATTTTTCCGCTCTTGCACGCACTAACGCTCCTTGGTATCTGTCTTCTTCTATCAAGTTAATCTGTTCTTTTATTTTTCGAATATCCTCTATCCATCTGCCGGGTGCCTTACATTCCTGTTCGTGTAGTTTTGCAAGCAAAGCCTTAAGCTGGGTTTCTGTAATTTTCTTCTCGTACACCAGGCAACTTGATCTGTCAATGGCTTTAATTTTAATCTGTTCCTTGCACAACTCCCACTGTTTCCAGATTTCGAGCAAAGTCCCTGGCCTCACTTTAATCAATTCATTCAATACCACGCGTCTAAAGGCATCATCATTAAGCAATTTATTGTTAAATTTCCATAACTCCCAGCTAAATGCATTGCTTCGTTTTTTGGTGCCGAATAAGCATTGCACCAAACAGTGATCCGTGAATGTCATAGGCACAACTCGGTATTCATTGCATGAAGGAATCAAATCCAGCGACGCGTAAATTCTGTCCAGACGCGCGTGGCTAGAACCTTGGAAGTGCGTGTACTGAACGGCACGCGGTCCTTCCAAGCAATCAGCCACATCCTCCATATTCCATTCGCTTGTTAACTGGCATAACATTTCAGTGCTCTTGTCTCTGAATCCGCGTGTGCTGGTTTTGTCTCGAGCATTCAGTACACAGTTAAAATCGCCCAGCAATACTACCTGCCTTTCCGTACTTAACTGCTGCATAACATTCTCGAAAAACACTGTTCTTTCCTCCACACAGTTAGGAGCGTACACACAAATAATGCGCCACTCAACACCGCTGTATACACAATCAGCCACTACACACCGTCCAGAAGAGCATGAGGAGTAGCCCTTTACAACCAGACCAGGCAGCTTTTTGACAAACAATACACACCCGGCCGATGTCCCAACTGCGTGGCTAACAATGGCGTAAAATCTAGCCGTGAAACGTCGCACCATGCTCCCGCTCTCTTCCTCCCCGTCAACCTTAGTTTCTTGCACGGCAAGCACGTCAATATCGTGGTCAATTAAGAGCCGATGCATCTGGCTCTGCTTCTTTTTGCCTGCCAATCCCCTGACATTTAACGTGGCTACTCTTAACGTGGTTTCGGGCGCCATTTTCATCAAGGGTGAAGAGACCGAAAGCATGGTGCTTACCTTTCCCGTCTAGCGCGTTGCTAGACGCCGTCGTTTGATCCATCCCCGTCCGGTGCGAGCGGCTGACCCGGCAGCGGGGGCACTTTATGCGCTACCCGTCTCTCTGATGAAATGTTTGGCCGCGGACGTAGCGTGGACCGCCGGGATTGCCCCGTTTTTGCTGGTGGCTCGTCGACGCTGGGGGCTGACGCCTGGATACCTTCGGGTTCGGACTGTGTGTGGGATCGCTTGGCTGGGGCTGGGACGCCTGGCTTACGAACACCGCTGGTGTCTGAGTGCTCCTCCCCATTATCCTGTTCCATGCCGTTTGAAGGCTCAAGTGACGGGCCTTCCTCATTGCTAGGGAGCTGAGGTGCAGAGTCCGCTCTCCCAACATCCCTCGCAGCATTGCCGCTTTCTGCCGAGTCCACCGACGAATCCGTCTCCCGTGTCTGCGTTCGCACCTCTCCGGCACCCTTCGCCGCCTCCTCCGCCTCGACCACGTCCATGGTGAGCTCCGCCGACCGTTCCGCAGTTCCATGTCCCGCTGCCGAAGCGTACGAAAGCACACAGGCTGCCTCGTCATGACCGTAGCGTCTACACTTTGGACAACGCGGCACCTTACATTCTCGTCGAACGTGACCGGTACCACGGCAGCGCAGGCACTGCATCGCTCGCCCAGGCACCACGACAAGGGCCAGCTCTCCGGCCACTCGCAGCTGGTGAGGTAAGTCATCGACCTTAATCCCGGGTTTCAATTTCAGGAGCACAGTCCTCGTGGTGGACCCCTTCTCCCTGACGCCTTGAACTCTCCACCTCTCCCGGGTCACCTCGGTCACCTTCCCAAAAGCCGCAAAAGCCGTCCGTATGTCGTCGTCTGCCACACCGTACAACATCCAGTGAAGTCGCAGCTTCACCTGTTGGTCCTCGGGATCGATAATGAGGCAACGGCGTCCCTTAACTTCGAGCTCCTTGAAAGCCGCCAGTTTCTTCGTTGCTTCTGTGCTGCTTAACGTGACCGCCCAAACATGGTTGATCTGATACGCCCCCAACGCCACAACGTCGGGGAGCGCACCAGCGTTGGCAAGGGCGTCGCGGAAATCCTCGACCCTGTATGGCCTGACTCGCACATCGCCGTGCAAAAAAAGCGTGTTAAAAACAACGCGTCCGGTGGGCAAAGTTGGCAGAATAATCTGATATTCGCTATCATCCATGTCCTCAAGCCTGTTTCCGCGGCTGGAAATGGCCGCTATCGCCGCTCCGCTGGAGCACATGATTCTGCCACCGTTCACTACGGTATCCGGAAGTAGAATGCTCGGCCATCCTGACAGTACAAACCGAATCGAAAGCGTGAGTGAGGGGATCCTTTTGTTGCACTTTCTTGTACAAAAAGAGACACGAACGCTGTCAGAAGTGGGATTCGAACCCACGCCCGGAATACCGGACTGCGACCTGAACGCAGCGCAGCGCCTTGGACCGCTCGGCCATCCTGACAGTACAAACCGAATCGAAAGCGTGAGTGAGGGGATCCTTTTGTTGCACTTTCTTGTGAGACACGAACGCTGTCAGAAGTGGGATTCGAACCCATGCCCGGAATACCGGACTGCGACCTGAACGCAGCGCAGCGCCTTGGACCGCTCGGCCATCCTGACAGTACAAACCGAATCGAAAGCGTGAGTGAGGGGATCCTTTTGTTGCACTTTCTTGTGAGACACGAACGCTGTCAGAAGTGGGATTCGAACCCACGCCCGGAATACCGGACTGCGACCTGAACGCAGCGCCTTGGACCGCTCGGCCATCCTGACTTTTTTTTTTTTTCTTTATTACCGACTTGGCAACTACAAAGAACGATGAAAAGTCGCATGGAATTAAAAACACAAGTCACTTTCTTACAGGTTTCTTGTGATAGAATGGATAAGGTGACATGAGCTTGTCCAAGACTGGCAGCCATTCCGGGGGTTCAGATTGCCCTCCGAAAACATCACGCGTGTACATTACACTTTCAACAAAGTATTGATGGGCTGGGTGTACGACAACATGCTCATGGCGAACATCCATCCGCGTTCTCCATATGCTGTGCATACACAAGACCATCAATAAATCACTGGGCACTTCTCCTGGCTGGCCGCATGGAAGGTAGCGTATGCCAAACGGCGTTATTGGTAAGTCCTTTTTAATAGTGCGTTGTAGCACGTCCCACAAAAAAACCGCATCGTGACAATCAAGGAAAATATGCTCTATGGTTTCCAGCTTTTTGCAAATTAAACAGTCAGCAGACCAAGGCACGAAAAGGCCTTTGCTTTCCAGCCATGGCTTCACCGGAAGAGTGCCGGTATGCAATTGAAAAAAGAAAGATTTAGCGGACGATCTGATGGGCATTCTTTTCACTCTCTTCAACACGTCCCGCTCCGGACCCAAAGCATATACAGCGCGATAAAGAGGCACAGGTAAAAAGGTTTCCAATAAATCTTTGTACAGCCGTTTTCGCGTAACAGTACACATATACTCATTTGAAAATCTCGCCTTCACTATTTGGAAGGACGCGACAACTTCGCGAAGAAAAGCACTTAGAGCCATTGGCCCTGTAGACATTGTCGAAACTACATATTCCGGCAGTGAATCACGCAGTCGCACTTGGATTACCGTTCTAAGAAAAACATCGCTTTGTTCGCGCAAAAAAAAGAACCTTGTTACAATCTGCTTTAAGTATAAATGTGACAAGCCCAGTCCACCGTTATGCACCGTATGAAAAAGATTGCATCGACTGGTACGCTCCCATGTTGAAGCCCACACAAACGTGGCAAATACCCTATGCAGTTTTTGAACAGAGATTCTTGACATAGATAACACTTGCAGCATGTAAAAAATTTTTGCAACTAGGAACATATTGCAAACGGTAGCTCTTGCGAACATAGAAAAGTTATGTCCTCCCCATTTGTTTGTTTGGGTTTTCACTTGCTCAACTTCACCGGCCCAACATTCCTTGCTTTCACGGTAGTGCTTTAGTGGCACACCAAGGTAATTGCCTGGCGTTATTGTCCATTGCATACTGGAGAACAGTTCAGGCGCGTATTGCCAGTTTCCGTGCCAAAATCCTAAACACTTTGGCCAACTAATTTCACTTCCACTTGCAGTGCAAAAGGCAGTGGCTTCTTTTACAACTTCTTGCACGCTCTCATGGTCAGTACAAAAAACCGCAATATCGTCCGCGTATGCCAAAACCCGAATTTCACTTTGAAAAAATCTATAACCGCGTATGTTTGGCCTTGTAAGCAATCTTAGACAGAAAGGCTCCAGATAAAGCGCAAACAAAAGGGGAGACAGAGGACAGCCCTGCCTTACTGACGACTGAACAGGTATACGATCAGTTAACTGCTTATTCACGACCAGTCTCGCTGAACAGCACTCGTAAGCCATTTTCACGCCCTTTGTAATCACGGAACCAGCATTGACATACTCTAAAACAGAGAACAAAATTTCATGTACCACTTTATCAAATGCTTTGTGGAGGTCTAATTGCATCATGGCTACGTGGTCATGCATCGCGTCACAACCTTCGAGTACACTCCTTGCTGCGTGTATGTTAGTAAAAATGGTCCTTCCTTTTATACCGCATGTCTGATGTGGGCCTACAAGAGAAGTAATTACACTTTGGAGTCGTCGTCCTAATACTTTCATGTAAATTTTATAGTCAACATTCGTTAGGCTTATAGGACGGTAAGACGCTACAGACTGAAGCTTAACATGGTCATCTGTTTTCGGGATTAGTACAATGTGTGACATTCGAAAAGACGGAGGAGGTACGTTCTTTTCGTAGCATTCACTAATAACTCTTTCCAGTAAAACAGCCATTTCAGTTGGAAAGGCCTTGTATATGGCAGCACCAAGACCATCTGGTCCGGGTGACTTATTGGAATTTAATTCCCCGATAGCGGCCTCAATTTCCTCGGAAGTAATACTTGCTTCAAGTGTCTGCGCCACTTCGTCTTCTACTCTTGGCATCAGCGAAAGAAAGTCTTTTCTGAAGCGTTCAATGTCCGGTGTTTTCAGGCTAAACAATTCGCTGTAAAATTCTACAAACGCCCGTTCAATCGTTTTTTTTTCCGAGGTAACTACGTTCTGATAGCAGATTTCTTTTATCTCTTTTGACACTGCGTACCTTTTTTCGTCACTAAGTGCCCTTTTCGTGGGCGTCTCTCCGAGCCACAATTTTTCGCTGCGTGCCCTTATCACCGCACCGCGATACTTCTCTTCGTCTATCACCTCAAGTTTGGTTTTTATCTTTTTTATATCTTGGGCGAATAAGCCAGGCTTAACGCTCTCCATGCTAAGCATGTATTCAAGTGTGCTACGAAGTTCTTTTTCTTGTTCTCTTTCTTTACGTCGGAGAGTGCATGCTCGGTCAATAGCAGCTATCTTTATCTCGCACTTAAACTGCTCCCATGTTTGTATAAAATTAGAGTCATTTTGTAACATATGCCTAATATATTCTTTAACTTTAGTGGTAAACTCTTCATCCAGCAGCAGTTTTTCATTAAATTTCCATAGCTCCCAATTGAACTTTGTTGCCTTACTTTTCATGCCTAGAGTAATCATTACGAGGGAGTGGTCACTAAAGCTCATGGGAAGTGTTTCATATTCCGAGCACAAGGGCACACAATCAATGGGAACATATTTTCGGTCCAACCTTGCATGACAGCTACCTTGAAAGTGCGTGAACTTTGCTTGGCCTTCATGCGTCATTTTACAGCCAGCATCTTCCAGCTCTGCCTCAATAACAATGTCAGTAAGTAACTCTGCACTCTTGTCACGAAGGACACGGTCTGTTGTTCTATCTTCCGGTCTACAGACACAGTTGAAGTCTCCAAGCAGGAGAACACGCCTCTCATGTATTAGGAAGGATTTCATATAGTGAAAAAACTCTTCCCGCTCAAACGTTCTAGTCGGCGCATAAACGCAGATCACTCTCCAGTCCAATCCAGAAAAAGTGAAATCACATATCAATAGCCGCCCACTCTCACACGAGAACACAGACTGCACACACTCTATGCAATTTCGAATGAAAATGACACATCCCCCCGATCTTCCAACCGCATGACAAACGCAAACACTATATCTAGAACGATATATTTCAGCCATTTTCTCTGTTTGTTGTTCGCTTTCCATTTTGCTCTCTTGAACTGCTAGCACATCAATTTCATTTTCCAGCAGAATGCGGTTAAGCTACAGTTGTCTCCGACGCGTTGACAGCCCTCTCACATTTAGCGTGGCTACGCGCAAGCCAGTGGTTAAATTCGTCGCCATCTCAAGAAATTATATATCGCGAAACATATATCACTCACATCGCTTTTGCAGAAAGACAGCATTGCGGTTGATCTGTTGCACGGGATGACCATTCTTCCTTTTTGGCGAGTCCGTCCGTCGTTCCAAGCGCTGCTCCCGATCATGGACCGGGCTTGTAACGTCTCGACCGGAAAGGGTACCCCCGCTATGGCGGAGGCACAGGTGACACAGTTCTCCGGTCTGGGGGCACGTTTGGCCTTGGCTTGAAGGACGCCCGGCGAAGGGGGGCTGCCTTCAGTGGAGGCTGTCCGCTTTCCGCTCCTCCTTGGGTTGATTCCTCGTTGACACTGTCTTCGTGCAAGGTAGAAGCAAGGTAGAAGCAGCTGGCATCTCAGCTTCAGTGTCCCCCTGTTCCTCACTGTGTTGCGTAGCCGACGCTGGGCTTGCTGCACTGGCATTGCCGTTTTCTTTCGTGGGTGTCTCGGTCCCAGCGACATTCGGCAACGGAACTATCAACTCTGATTCACAGTGTTCTTTAGGGGCAGGGGTCTTCTCAGAGGACTGTCCGTTCTGTTCTGCCTCCTTAGTGATTCCACTGCTCGCTTCCTCGGCGTCCACTGCGTCCATCAAGTGCTCGCCTGCCACTTCACTCGGCACGGGGCCTGCAACGTTGGCATACGTGCGCACACACTGCGACTCGTCATGGCCGTAGCGATGACACAGCCCGCAGCGCGGCACACGACACTCACGACGTATATGTCCTTTCCCGCGGCACCGGAGGCAAAGCGGGGCTCTGCCTGGGACGTGGACGAGTGCGACGTCCTCGGCGACCCGAAGCTGATGCGGCAGGTCCTCGATGGTAACGCCCACTTTGAGCTTCAGCGTGACCGTTCGTGTCGTTGAAGCCTTGTCGACACAACCTTGCACTCTCCACTTGTCTCTTGAAATTTCCGTAACTTTTCCAAAAGCTGCCAACGCCGCTCGCACGTCATCGTCTTGCACGCCGTGAAGCAGCCAGAAAAGCCTCAACCTGATGCCTTGGTTACAGGGGTCAATGACCACGCAGCGGTGCTCCTTCACTTCAATAGCTTGGGCTTCCAAAATCTTCGCTTTCGCCTCTTCACCTTTAAACGTTACCGCCCACACGTGATTCATTTGGTATGCCCCGAGGGCAACCACTTCCGGCAGCAGTGAAAGACGAGCGAGGGAGTCTCGAAAGTGCTCCACCCGGTACGGCCTGGCTTTTATGTCGCCATGCAAAAAAACAGTATGTAAAACACTCGAACCTGTAGGCAGATGCGGTAGAACCAGTTCATAATCCTTGGTAGGCCTTTCCGTGCTCCTGATACCACGGCCCAGCTGGGCCGCTGAATCCGCTCCTTGGGAGCCCATGATAATCACGTCCGTCACGCTCGGTGGCCGGAAGTGGAATGCTCGGCCATCCTGACAGTACAAACCGAATCGAAAGCGTGAGTGAGGGGATCCTTTTGTTGCACTTTCTTGTACAAAAAGAGACACGAACGCTGTCAGAAGTGGGATTCGAACCCACGCCCGGAATACCGGACTGCGACCTGAACGCAGCGCCTTGGACCGCTCGGCCATCCTGACAGTACAAACCAAATCGAAAGCGTGAGTGAGGGGATCCTTTTGTTGCACTTTTTTGTACAAAAAGAGACACGAACGCTGTCAGAAGTGGGATTCGAACCCACGCCCGGAATACCGGACTGCGACCTGAACGCAGCGCCTTGGACCGCTCGGCCATCCTGACAATACAAGCCGAATCGAAAGCGTGAGTGAGGGGATCCTTTTGTTGCACTTTTTTGTACAAAAAGAGACACGAACGCTGTCAGAAGTGGGATTCGAACCCACGCCTGGAATACCGGACTGCGACCTGAACGCAGCGCCTTGGACCGCTCGGCCATCCTGACAGTACAAACCGAATCGAAAGCGTGAGTGAGGGGATCCTTTTGTTGCACTTTCTTGTACAAAAAGAGACACGAACGCTGTCAGAAGTGGGATTCGAACCCACGCCCGGAATACCGGACTGCGACCTGAACGCAGCAGCGCCTTGGACCGCTCGGCCATCCTGACAGTACAAACCGAATCGAAAGCGTGAGTGAGGGGATCCTTTTGTTGCACTTTCTTGTACAAAAAGAGACACGAACGCTGTCAGAAGTGGGATTCGAACCCACGCCCGGAATACCGGACTGCGACCTGAACGCAGCGCAGTGCCTTGGACCGCTGGGCCATCCTGACAGTACAAACCGAATCGAAAGCGTGAGTGAGGGGACCCTTTTGTTGCACTTTCTTGTGAGACACGAACGCTGTCAGAAGTGGGATTCGAACCCACGCCCGGAATACCGGACTGCGACCTGAACGCAGCGCCTTGGACCGCTCGGCCATCCTGACAGTACAAACCGAATCGAAAGCGTGAGTGAGGGGATCCTTTTGTTGCACTTTCTTGTACAAAAAGAGACACGAACGCTGTCAGAAGTGGGATTCGAACCCACGCCCGGAATACCGGACTGCGACCTGAACGCAGCGCCTTGGACCGCTCGGCCATCCTGACTTTTTTTTTTTTAATACCTTTTTATTGAGACAAGCACGATACATTGTTAAAAGCACCCCGGCTGCTTCAGCCGGTCAAAAGTTAAAATGACTTGATTTGAACTAAATCGTCAAGCACACACATCCACGCTGGTGGGTCTTTCTGCACTCGGTACACATCACGTATATAACATACACTTTCCACAAAGTTTTCCTTTGTAGTTCGGACGTTTACATCTGCATTGCGCACCGCCATTCGAGTTTTCCATAAACTATGGAGGCCGAGGAGCATAATCATGTCATAAGGGACACCTCTGTCATCTGTGTCTGTTGGTAAGTAGCGGATTCCAATCGGTGTTAAAGGTAGTTCCTTTTTTAGTGTACGTTGCAGGACATCCCAATAGAAGATGGCGTCCCAACATTCAATGAACACATGTTCAACGGTTTCTGGCTTTTTGCACAGCAAGCAGTTCGTTGTCCATGGTACAAAAATGCCTTTGTCAGATAGCCATGTCTTAACCGGCAAGGTTCCCGTGTGCAGTTTGAAAAAGAATGTTTTTGTACTTGCTTTAACTGGCATCCTTTTAATTCTTTTAAGAACATCTTGACCTAGGCCTCCAGAGTTTATTATACGGTACAGAGGCACTGGCATGATTAGATCTATAAGATCTTTGTACAGTCTTTTCCTCTTTACAGTGCTGAGATACTCTTGTGAAAACCGAACCTTGAGAAATTGCACAGAGTCAACAACTTCCTTCAAATAACCTCTAGCGCCACAAGTTGACAATCTCACAGTGGACACTATAAAATCAGGAAGAGTTCTGCTCAGACGCACCTGCATCATTGAGCGCAGGAAGGGGTCTTTCTGATCCCTCATAAACATAAAACGAGACACAACCTGGCGAACAAACAAATGTGCGAGACCCAGACCACCATCTTGAACTGTTCGAAACAAATTGGTTCTTCTGACCCTCTCCCAACTTGAATTCCAGATAAACACAGCAAATACCCTATGCATTTTTTGCACATTTACACGCGACATAGCCAGAAACTGCAAAACATACCACACTTTGGCAATTAAAAAAATGTTGCATACTGTTGCTCTCGCAAACATCGACAAGTCTCGTCCTTGCCATGCCCTTGCTTTCTCGCTCACTTTTGACGTCGCCTCGTTCCAGTAATCTGCGCTCTTGTTATAGTGCTCGAGAGGCACACCCAAGTAGTTCAACGGCATGTTTGTCCACTGCAGATTCGCGAACAACGGTGGTGTAATTCCCCAGCTTCCGTGCCAAAAGCCCACACTCTTTTCCCAATTGATCTCAGCCCCAGTTTGCTGGCAAAACCGCTTGGCGACGTCAACACTTTCTTGTACACTCTCGCGGTCACTACAGAATACAGCAATGTCGTCCGCATACGCAAGAATTTTAACATTAGATGGCTGAAACCTGAAGCCATTTATTCGGTCGTTGTTAATAAGACTTAAACAGAAGGGTTCAAGGTAAAGTGCAAAAAGCAATGGTGAAAGCGGACATCCCTGCCGTACGGAGGACCGCACAGGGATGGGTTCACACAGGTTCTTATTGACAATTATTTGAACTGTACAGCTGCTGTAAACCATTTTAAGCCCGTCTTGTATTATGCTGCCCACATTTACATGTTCCAAAACTGAGTACAAGACATCGTGCGCCACGCGATCAAACGCCTTCGACAGGTCTAGCTGTACCATTGCAACTCGGCCACCGAACACATCACAGCACTCAAGGATACTTCGAGCGATGTGCACATTTGTGCAGATGGTACGCCCTTTCACTCCGCACGTTTGGTGCGGTCCAACTAGGTCCGTGATGACACTCTGTAAACGTTTGCCAAGAATCTTCATATAGATCTTGTAGTCGACATTTGTGAGGGTTATCGGGCGATAAGCCCCCACAGATAGCATTTTTTCTCGGTCACATGTTTTGGGGATAAGCACAATGTGGGCAGTAGAGAAGGAAGGTGGCATTAGTTTTACATTGTATGCTTCTGCAATCATATCATATAGCAGCGGGCTGACTTCTTCTCTGAATGTTTTATAGAAAGCAGCGCCTAACCCATCCGGTCCTGGTGTTTTCCCAAGTGGCAGGTCCTCAATAGCCTTCTGAACTTCCTCTAAGCTAATAGGCTGTTCTAAGCGCGCACGTTTCTCTTCGTCTAATCGAGGCATGAGGTGCAAAAATTCGTCCCACAGACTGCCCTTTGCGCTTCTGTCATTCCCTATCAGTCCTTTGTAATGCTCAACAAACACTCGCTCGATTTCTTCGCGGTCGGTCGTTATTCTGTTGCGGTAGCGGATCTGTTGAATTTCATTTTGTGCTGCATATCTTCATTCATCACACAATGCACGCTTATTCGGCACTTCACCAGCCCACAACTTTTCGGCGCGCGCCCTTATCACAGCCGCTCGGTACTTATCTGCCTCCAGAGCTTCTAGCTGGCTTTTGACTTCTCGGATTTCTTTTATGTACAAACCGGGCACTGCTGTTTCCATACTTGTCAAAAAGTCTAATTTGCACTCCAATTCTTTGATTCGTTTCTTTTCGCTTTGATGAAGGATAGTTCCTCGTTCTATCGCTTTCATCTTGACTGTGTTCTTAAAATTTTCCCACTTATCTGCGCAGCTTGCTGATTTCACGCAAGGCATTTTGATTAAGTCTATAATTTGTTTAACAAAAGTTTCATCCTCCAGCAGTTTAACATTAAATTCCCAAAGTTTCCAGTTGAAACGAGTCCTACTATGTTTCTTCCCAAAGCTTACAATAACAAGGCTGTGATCGCTGAAAGAAACATGTTTCACTTCATGGCTGGAACACATTGTCACAAATCCTATGCTTGCGTATACTCTGTCTAGTCTTGCATTGCTACCGCGTTGGAAGTGCGTAAAACATGGCTGCGAGCCTTGAAGCAACACCCAGCCCAGATTTTCCATGTCGTGTTCTTGAATTATTACATCGAGATACTGCGCACTCTGATCACGCACAGGGGTGATCGGCACTCGATCCTCTGGCATGCAGACACAGTTAAAATCACCCATCAAAACGACGCTTCTCTCGCAGTTCAAAAACACTTTGACCTTTTCAAAAAAACTAACACGTTCTTTGTAATTGTTAGGGGCATACACACAAATCACTCTCCAAGAGCATCCAGAAAGGGTGAAATCGACAACCAGTAACCGACCCTCTTCGGATGTGACAATGGTTTCATTCCCAATTCCAAGATTATTTCTCAAAAATAACGCGCAACCTCCGGACTTTCCAACCGCGTGACATACGCAGACATTGTATCGGGACCGAAAAATTTCAACCATGCGATCTGTGTGCTCCTCGCTCTCAATCTTAGTTTCTTGTAATGCGATTATATCCAATTCATTTTCTAAAAAGAGGCGGTTGACCTGACACTGGCGCTTCCTCGCCGCCAGTCCACGCACGTTCAGTGTGGCTACGCGTAGTGGCAGTTCAATCTTTCGTTCATTCTTAAAGGCACCCACTGCTCGCGCAGTGCTCACATCAGGGTACCGTGGCGCTGAAGGGGATTCCGCGTGCTGGAGCTCCACAAAGTGCCCCGCCTCGCAACGATCACACGCACTTTCACAGTCCATGGCCAAAGTTTGACGGTCAAGCTCACAGTTCCCTTCCATGGTATATCGTCTCCACCATGGCACGCTGATCCGGAAACCGACGGCAGCACATTACAGCTGTAGAAGCGCTATTCAGGCGCCTCTACCGCAGGTCGTATGTCTGGTGGAATATTTGGTCTTGGCCTGTAGGGAGACCGTCGCGTCATTACCGCCTTGGTGGGCGGCTCCTCCGCGGGTGCTCCATCAGTTTGTCAATCATCTTTCACAGTTTCGAGGTAAGCGCGTTTTGTGGCCGTGACAGCAGCTTCCTCCAATGAGACCTCATTATGGGGGTGTTCGACGTGCGGTTCGTCAAGTGTTCTAGCAGGGGCTCTGAGAGTAGGCGGCTGCTTTTCTTGGCTCGTCTTTTCCTCCGAGACGCGTTGCGGTACTGGAGGTGCCTCGGCCGGACTTGTGCCGCTAGGCCCAACACTTGAAGGCTGCGTGCTCTTCTCGACGGTTGCTGTTTTGCCTCCAGCTGCCCTTGATGCTTCCTCAGCCTCCACCTCGTCCATAACGTGTTCAGTCACATCGGCGTTCCTTCCTAGTCCGGTCTTGCTTGCGTACGTAGGTACACACTCGCTTTCGTCGTGACCAAACCGGCGACAGCGCGAGCACCGAGGTACCCGACAGTCGCGGCGAATGTGGCCTTTCCCTTGGCAGCGGAGGCAGAGCGGAGGCCTCCCAGCTACAACCAAAAGTGCAGGTTCACCGGCTATTCGCAGTTGATGAGGTATGTCTTCAACTGTCAAGTTGGATTTCAGCTTCAGGCTTAGTACACGGGTCGTTGACCCTTTTTCTGTGACGCCGTGCACACGCCAGCGCTCCTTCGAACACTCGGTCACCTCGCCGTACGGAAGGAAGGCCGCAAGCACTTCTTCATCAGTCACGTTGTGAAGGACCCAGTGCACTTTAATGCGAACCTCTTGCTTGTTGGGGTCAATCACAAGACACCGGTGCTCCTTCACAGTCATGCTCCCGGCAGCAAGCACTTTCTTAACGGCTTCCGTGTTCTTAAACGTGACTGCCCACACATGATTCATTTGGAATGCTCCCAAGGCCACAACCTCGGGAAGCAATTCCAAACGGGCAAGGGCATCCCTGTAGTCCTCGACCCTATACGGCCGCGCTCGAACATCGCCGTGCAAAAATACGGTATTAAAAACAATACGACCTGTTGGGAGGTGGGGCAGCATAACTTCGTAGCCTGTGTCGTTATCTTCAGCAGCAAACCTGTTTCCGCGGCTCGGCTGAGCCGCTAACACCGCTCCGACGGAGCTCATGATAACACGTCCGTTCACAGTGGTGGCCGGAAGTAGAATCCCTGGACCGCTCGGCCATCCTGACAATACAAGCCGAATCGAAAGCGCGAGTGAGGCGACCCTTTGGTGCACATTCTTGTAAAAAAAGAGACATCAACGCTGTCAGAAGTGGGATTCGAACCCACGCCCGGAATACCGGACTGCGACCTGAACGCAGCGCCTTGGACCGCTCGGCCATCCTGACAATACAAGCCGAATCGAAAGCGCGAGTGAGGGGATCCTTTTGTTGCACATTCTTGTAAAAAAAGAGACATCAACGCTGTCAGAAGTGGGTTTCGAACCCACGCCCGGAATACCGGACTGCGACCTGAACTCAGCGCCTTGGACCGCTCGGCCATCCTGACTTTTTTTTTTTTTTTTTTTTTTTTTTTTTTATTGCCTGCTTTGACAAATACACTGCAAATATATACAGATAAAACACGGTGACCATGCCGTGGTCAGCGTGAATGCTTAAAACTTCTTAAAATGAACAAGTTCATCTAGGACGCCAATCCAGTCTGGAGGTTCTGGCAATGTACGGTAAACATCTCGTAAGTACAAAATGCTTTCAATGAAATTCTCCCTGACTGGACGGACGTTTACATCGGCGTGCCTAACAGCCATCCTTGTTCGCCATATGCTGTGGAGCCCCAGAACCATGATTAGATCATAAGGAATGTCTCCATCGTTTTCAATTGGTAGAAAACGGATTCCGTACGGTGTTATTGGTAGGTCTTTCTTTAGAGTCCTTTGCAAGATGTCCCAGTAGAAGACTGGATCCCAGCAATCAATAAATACATGATCTATTGTTTCTGGTTTCTTGCATAATATACAGTTAGTTGTCCATGGAACGAATATTCCCTTTTCCTCTAACCAAGTCTTAACTGGGAGCGTGCCTGTATGAAGTTTAAAGAAGAAGGTTTTTATGCTGGGCTTAATATTCATCTTTTTAACTCTCTTTAAAACATCATTTCCTGGGCCTCCACAGTATATTGTTCGGTACCTGGGTGTTGGCAACATTGTATCCAGTAGGTCTCTGTACAGTTTTTTCCTTTGCACTGAACTTAAGTACTCAAGGGAAAATCGAGCCTTTAAGATTTGTACTGCAAGTACGACTTCTCGCCAAAACCCAGTTACTGCGCGTCCACCGTCATTGCATGATGAAACAATAAATTCAGGTAAGGCATTGCCTAAGTGCACTTGCATTACTGTGCGCAAAAAGTAGTCTTTCTGGTCCCGCAGAAAAATAAATCGCGACACAATTTGTCTTAAAAACAGGTGAGACAGGCCTAATCCACCATTACAAACAGAATGAAACAAATTCGTCCTACTAGTACGTTCCCAACTTGCCCCCCAAATGAAAACCGCGAACACTCTGTGAATTTTTTGCAGATTTGTGCGTTTCATAAACAAAAATTGGAGTACGAACCACACCTTGGATATCAAAAAAAGATTGCAGACAGTCGCGCGGGCAAACATGGACAAATTACGGCCTTGCCAGCCTTGCGCCTTTTCCCTGACCCTTTCTGTCTCTTTACGCCAGTACTGTTCGCTCTCTTGATAGCTATCAAGTGGCATACCCAGATACTTCGTAGGCAACGATGTCCATCGCATGTTTGCAAACGTTTCCGGTCTTTCGTACCAGTTACCATGCCAAAAGCCAGCCGATTTTTCCCAGTTAATCTCACAGCCAGTTGCGGTGCAAAAACCGCCAGCAACCTCGACTGCCTCACTTACGCTTTGTCGGTTCACACAGAAAATGGCAATATCATCCGCGTACGCAAGTACTTTCACTTCAGATGCTTGTAGCTTGAATCCACGGATTCTTTCATTATTAATCAGGCTTAAACAAAAGGGCTCTAGATACAAGGCAAATAGAAGAGGGGACAATGGACATCCTTGCCTCACTGACGATCGCACGGCTATTGCGTCAGTAAGACTTTTATTTACAATAATACGGGTAGAGCACCCAGCGTATGCCATTTTGACTCCATCTACGATAACACTTCCGATATTTACATGCTCTAAAATGGTGAAAAGGACGTCATGTGAAACGTTGTCAAATGCTTTTGACAAGTCAAGCTGCATCATTGCTACATGTCTTCCGTCTGCATCGCAACACTCTAAAACGCATCTTGCTGTGTGTACATTCGTACAGATAGTGCGGCCCTTAATGCCGCACGTTTGGTGTGGACCTACCAACTGTTTAATGACACCTTGCACCCTCCTTGCCAACACTTTCATAAACAATTTATAATCCACATTTGTGAGGCTTATAGGCCGATAGGACTCCACCGATAGAAGTTTGACTGCGTCATCTGATTTAGGAATTAAGACATTATGTGAAGCTTTGAAAGATGGCGGCATTTGTTTAACATGGTATGCTTCCTTTATTACGCAGTACAATGCCCTGCTGGCTTCTGATTTGAATTTCTTGTAAAAAGCAGCCCCTAATCCGTCAGGACCGGGTGATTTTCCAGCGCTTATTTCTTCTATAGCCTGCTCAATTTCAAGTACACTGATTGGTTGCTCAAGCCTGGCTTTAACTTCATCCTCAAGCCTGGGCATGGTCTGCAAAAACTGACTTTCGAATTGTTCTTTCCTTTGCTTAGCCCGCCCAAGTAGCTCACTATAGTACTCTGCAAACGCTTCTTTGATAACCTCGCATTCTGTTGCAACTTCGTTATGGTGAAGTATCTTTTTAATTTTGTTTTTTTCCACGTATCTTTTCTCGTCACCGAGTGAGCGCTTGTTCGGTGTCTCGCCAACCCATAATCGCTCTGCTCGTGCTCGCACAATAGCTCCCCTATATCTTTCTTCATCGATAAGCTCAAGTTTATTCTTAACTTCTTTAATCTGCTTCGACCACAATCCAGGCGTCCCGCTATCTAGGTTCAGCAACAAGTTGAGTTGACGGTGCAGATCTTGCTCGTTCTCTTTACTGACATGTCGTAAAATGGTTGCTCTTTCTATTGCTTTCATTTTTATATTGTTCTTAAAACTTTCCCACTCACTCATCCAGTCCCCTGATTTCGTCGCAAACAGTGCGTTGAACATTTCCTTTACTTCGTTCACATAGCTCTCATCATCCAAAAGTTTAGAATTAAATTTCCAAAGCTCCCAGTTAAATTTAGATTTATTTTCCTTTGCTCCTATGCAAAAAACTACTAGGCTGTGATCTGTAAAAGACACGTGCTTAACTTCATAACTTCGGCACAGAGGCGCGAGTTCTAGGGAAATGTATGCACGATCTAGCCTCGCATGGCTTTCTCTTTGGAAATGGGTGTACTGGCATTGTCCATTAGGTGACAGAAGCCAACCAACATCTTCTAGATGATACTCTGTGGTTAACGTCCTTAATAAGTGTGCGCTGGGGTCCTTCACAGGCTGAAGTTTTACGCGATCTTCAGGCATACATACACAATTGAAGTCACCCACCATAACAACACATCTTTCACCCTTCAAATGCTGTTCGAGCTGCTCGAAGAACAACCTACGCTCCCCTTCCTTATTAGGTGCATAGACGCATATCATACGCCATTTCAAATTAGAGAAGGAAAAGTCAACAACAATCAGGCGTCCAGAAGGGCACACTGTGACTGCCTCCTCGACAATGCCCAGACTGTTGCGAATAAAAATAACACATCCTGCCGAATTGCCAACAGCATGACACACACATACATTGTACCTATCTCTGAATGGTTGCACCATGCGGTCCGTTTGTTCTTCACTTTCTACCTTTGTTTCTTGTATAGCGACCAAGTCCAATTCGTTTTCAAGAAATAGCCGACTAACTTGATATTGCCGCCGCCTCGCTGTCATTCCGCGAACGTTTAAGGTGGCTATACGTAACGCAGACTGGAGGTTTACTGCCATTTAATTGCAAAACAAAAGGACCGCACAGCGCTTACCACGGCAGTCTGGGAAGCAGTTGAGCATGTGCACTTGCTTTTTTGGTTGAGCCCGTAGCCACTGCGAAGAGGCCTTGCTTCTCGGTCGAAGCACCTTGAAGGGTTTGTCCAGTTCCTTGTGCACAAACTTCACAATCGCTCTTTGCTACGAGGGCGGTGTCCCGACCGTATTCCGGTCGAGGGAGATGTTTGGCTTCGGTCTGAAGCTAGGTCGCCGTGGCATGACGGCTTTGGGGGGCGGTCCCTCGTTGTTAGTGTAGTCAAGGCCGTCTCCTGCTCCCACGCTGTCCCCGTGCGTTCTTTTTGAGTTCACAGTTAATTCCATCGGCTCCCGCTGACTTCCATTGCCTGCGGCTGACGCTGCTCTTCGGTCACTACTAGACGCAGCCTTCGTAACTTCAGGTGACTGCATGCCGTCCTGGGTGTGTTCGTCTGGCTGGCCCTCCGACAAGGTGCTCTCGGAGGACTTCTCAGCAGCCTCCGAAGGCGTCTTTACTTGTGTAGCAAGTGACTGGCTTTTCGTGTCGCGGCTTGCGGCCTGCGTGGAGCCTTCAGAATTTTCGGAAGACGCGTTAGGGCATCGCGTGGACACTTCTAGCCGCCCTTTCGCTGCTTCCTCGGCGTCGGCTTCATCCATAATGAGGTCTGAAGCGTCCTCTTGTTGCAGTGGTCCAGTAACACTCGCGTAAGGTTTAACGCACATGTCCTCCCGATGACCAAAGCGCCTGCATCGGGTGCAACGAGGAACACGACACTCGCGTCTAATGTGCCCCGCAGTCCGGCACCGGAGACAAAGCGGAGCTCTGCCCGGCACTACAACCAGAGCCAACTCGCCTGCTACGCGGAGCTGGTGCGGGAGGTCATCCACCGAAACACCGGATTTCAGCTTGAGCCCAATTACTCTTGTCGTTGATGCTTTGTCCGCAACGCCACTGACACGCCACTTTTCTTTCGAAATGTCCGTTACCTTCCCAAAAGGTGCCAGGGCAGATCGCACGTCGTCGTCATGGACACCGTAGACAAGCCAGTGCAACTTCAGCCTCACGTCCTGGTTCATTGGGTCGATGATGACGCATCGTCGTTCCTTCACCTTGAAATCACGCAGGGCCAACATTTTCTTCATCCCGTCTCCGCTCTTGAATGTAAGCGCCCAGACGTGATTCATCTGGTACGCCCCCAAGGCAATCACCTCGGGGAGCATATCCAGACTATCCAACGCATCGCGGAAGTCTTCCACGCGATACGGCCGACATCTCACATCGGCATGCAGAAAAACAGTATTTAAAACATTCCGACCTGATGGCAGTTGAGGCAAAATGACTTGATAATCCTGGTTTGGTAAGTCCGCAATCCTGTTTCCGCGACCCAGCTGGGCCGCTGTTACCGCTCCGTCGGAGCACATGATGGCACGTCCGTTCGCCTCGGCGGCCGGAAGTAGAATCCTCGGCCATCCTGACAATACAAGCCGAATCGAAAGCGCGAGTGAGGGGATCCTTTTGTTGCACATTCTTGTAAAAAAAGAGACATCAACGCTGTCAGAAGTGGGATTCGAACCCACGCCCGGAATACCGGACTGCGACCTGAACGCAGCGCCTTGGACCGCTCGGCCATCCTGACAATACAAGCCGAATCGAAAGCGCGAGTGAGGGGATCCTTTTGTTGCACATTCTTGTAAAAAAAGAGACATCAACGCTGTCAGAAGTGGGATTCGAACCCACGCCCGGAATACCGGACTGCGACCTGAACGCAGCGCCTTGGACCGCTCGGCCATCTTTTTTTTTTTTTTTTCTTTATTGCCGTGAAACAGAAAACAAAAATACACATGATAAAACACGTCAACTACACTTGAGCTAACGCGTACGCGGCTAAAATCTTTTCAGGTTCACCAACTCATCAAATAGACATTGCCAATGTGATGGATCCTGCTGCATCCTGAAAGTTTCGCGTATATACACCGCACTTTCAATGAAGTTTTCACGCGCAGATCGTGTATTTATATCTGCGTGACGCACCTGCATTCGTGTTTTCCACAAACTATGGAGACCAAGAAGCATAATTAAATCATAAGGTGCATCATCGTTCTGCACTGGTAGGAATCTGATTCCGTACGGAGTTAGGGGAAGTTCCTTTTTAATTGTCCTTTGGAGGACGTCCCACAGAAAAACAGCATCCCAACACTGTAAGAAGACGTGTTCAATTGTCTCCGGTTTTTTGCACAACAGGCAATTTGTTGTCCATGGGACGAAGATACCTTTTTCATTCAGCCAGGTTTTAACAGGGAGCGTATTAGAGTGAAGTTTGAAAAGGAACGTTTTAGCAGATGGCCTCACGGGCATCTTCTTTACTCTTTTCAAAACATCCTGCCCTGGGCCTCCACAGTGTAATTCCCTGTAAAAAGGCACCGGCAGCATCACGTCAATGAGATCTTTATACAGTTTTTTTCTGGGAACATTGAAAAGGTAATCAAAAGAAAACCGCACTTCCAGCAACTTGCACGAAAAAACAACTTCGCGCAGGTAGCCAGTCACAGTACCAGGCATGCTTTCACATGACACAATCCATTCAGGGAGCAGCCTCTGCAATCGCACTTGCATCACAGTTCTTAGAAAGGTATCTTTTTGATCACGCAGGAATATAAATCGCGAAACCACTTGTCGCAAGAACAAATGAGCAAGGCCAAGCCCGCCCCTTTTAACAGAAATAAACAAGTTCGTCCGGGCGGTTTTTTCCCATGTGGATGCCCAAATAAAAACAGCAAAAACGCGGTGCATTTTCTGAATTGAGGTTCGTGAGACACACAACACATTCATGAGGTACCACAGCCTTGAAATAAGAAAAACATTGCAAATGGAAGCGCGCGAAAACATTGAGAGTTGCCTTCCTTGCCACGCATCCGCTTTTTCTTTCGCTCTGGATGTTTCTTCCATCCAGTGCATGTTGGCATCTCGATAACAATCTAAAGGCACGCCTAGATATCGCGTTGGGAGAGCAGACCATCGCAGCTTACAGAAGAAATCAGGTGTCAAGTCCCAATCACCGTGCCAAAACCCAGAGCTTTTCTCCCAATTGATCTTACATCCGGTTTGATCACAAAATGTTTGGACGACACCCGTAACTTCACAGATGCTCTTTCTAGTTGCACAAAACACTGCTATGTCATCAGCATATGCCAGCATTTTCACGTGTGCTGATTGCAGCTTGAACCCTAAAATGCGATCGCTATCAATGATAGCCAAGCAAAGTGGCTCTAAATACAGTGCAAAAAGCAGGGGTGAGAGTGGGCAGCCCTGCCTTACCGATGAACGTACTGCGATGCTGTCAGTCAGTTCACCATTCACTATAATACGGGTCGTGCAGTTCGCGTAAGCCATTTTAACACCCTCCACTATGACTTTTCCAAGGTTAGAATGCTCCAAAATGGAAAAAAGAATTTCGTGAGAAACACGGTCAAAGGCTTTCGCCAAATCTAACTGCATCATGGCTATCTGACCACCGAGTGCATCAACACATTCTAGTACGGTTCTTGCGACATGTATATTCGTGGCAATCGATCGACCCTTGATGCCGCACGTTTGATGAGACCCAACCAGTTTTTTTTATTACGCTTTGCAGTCTTTTTGCTAAAACCTTCATATACACCTTGTAGTCAACATTGGTGAGGCTAATCGGTCGATATGACCCCACCAACAGTCGTTTTTCCGGATCATCTGTCTTGGGTATTAGCACAATGTGCGATGTAGCGAAAGACAATGGAACAGTATTACGTTCATAAGCTTCAGTGATTACATCGAGCATAAACTGAGCCGCATACTGCTGAAAAGTTTTAAAGAAGGCAGCGCTTAGACCATCCGGCCCAGGGGCCTTCCCAGGTGTCAGGTCATCTATTGCAGATTCTATCTCCTGCAACGTTATCGGTGTTTCTAGGCGCGCTTTACTTTCGTCATCCAGTGCAGGCATCAGTCTTAGAAAATCTGTTTGAAAGCCGCCTACAGTCTCAAGCTTAGCGCTAAGCAGTTCTTCGAAGTGCTCTGCTACGGCACGCTGAATATCTTTAGCATCTTCAGTGATATAGCCGGCATACCTTATACTCCTTATTTCTTTCTGGCAGGCGTATCTTTTCTCGTCTGCTAGGGCTCGTTTTGTCGGCACTTCTCCAGCCCAAAGTTTTTCAGCCCTTGCACGTATGACAGCCGCTGTGTATCTTTCGCTGTCGATTGTTTCCAGCTCACTTTTAAGCTCTCGTATTTTACTGGCGAAATGCCCTGGCACAGTACTTTCCATGCTCAAAAAAAGAGCAAGTTGTTCATTCAGTTCTTTTTCTTTTTCTTTCTCTTTGTATCGCAGCTTACTACTCTTTTCTATTGCTTTCAATTTGACCCACTCTTTGAAGCTGTCCCATTCCGCTGCAAAACTTACTGGTCGCATAGCAAGACGATTTTCAAACTCTGTCTTAACTTCAGTAAGGAACTCTTCATCGGCAAGAAGTTTGGCATTCAGTTTCCATAGGTACCAGTTAAATCGCGATTTCTTTCCTTTGCGACCAAACACTGCACTCACGAGACAATGATCGCTGAAAGACACAGGTTTGACATCATATGCAGTACATAGGGAAACAAGATCTACCGAGGCATACACCCTGTCCAATCTGGCATGGCTATCTCGCTGAAAGTGCGTGAACTCTGGCTGGTTTCCAGTGGAGAACACACTACCAACATCTTCAAGGCTATACTCATGTACAAGTGCATTCAACAGCTCGGAGCTCCTGTCTCTTCGAGGTTTACACTTGGCCGCTCGGTCCACAGCTGCGCACACACAGTTGTAGTCACCAAGTACAAGCAAGATTTTCTCGACCTTCAACCACAACTCAATAGACTGAAAAAACAATTCACGCTCACGCCCTGAATTGGGAGCATACACACACACAACACGCCAGCATAAATTAGAGTAGGTAAAATCGGTAACCAAAAGCCGACCACTTGGACAGGCAAAAACGGACTCTACGCTTACTCCCAGCGTGTTACGTATAAATAAAAGGCACCCACCCGATACACCAACAGAATGGCATACACACACATAAAAGTTTGTTTGAAAAGAAGCCACCATACGGTCAGTGCTTTCTTGGCTCTCAATCTTTGACTCTTGCACAGCTGCTATATCTATATCATTATCCACAAGGAGGCGACTGAGCTGGCATTGTCGCCTTCTCGCTCCCAGTCCTCTAACATTCAAAGTAGCTACGTGTAACGGCGAATTAAGCTTGAGAGTCATGTACTAGAGAGAGACGCCAGTACCGGCATGGTGCCTACCTTCATGGTTGCGTGGCCTCCGCTTCTGACAAACAGCGGCGTATGCATGCATGTAATGTCCTGCCAGCAGAATGTCGGGATGCATTCAAACGAAGTCCAAGCCCATTGTTTCATTTTTGCTAACACACGCACCACTTGGTTGTAGAAGGTTCGTGACGCTGGTCGGTAGGCAGCCGACCCACAAATCGTTAAGGTCTCCACAAAAAATACGGAGGCGGTTTCCCCGCCTGCCGCGTGTCAGCCGAGAAGTTCGGCTTCGGTCTTAACGTGGCTCTTCGGATGCCAGAAGTTTTCGGCGGCGGCTCACCACAAACACCGCCTGGCAGCTGAGTCTCCTCGACGCTTTCCTCATGCGGACGTTTCGCGGCAATTAAGGCTGCTGTCTCCGGCCCAACCTCCATGGCATCAGTACAGGAAGGCTCAGTACTGAGATGATCCTCAACGTCAGAAAATTTGGTTAAGTCTTCTGACCCTTCCTTTGACTCGCTTTCATGGTCCTGGGATGGAACGTTCAAGACATGCCGAGGTTCATTCTTTTCATTTGAGACCATCACCTTACCCTTTGTTAAAACCGTCATGGAAGGCGCGTCCTGTTTCGTTGACTGACCTCTAATGTCAGCAGCCTCCTCCGCATCCGCCTCGTCCATAATTAACTCGGACGAGTCTTCGCTGGTCCCAGGTCCGGCAATGCTAGCGTAGGTTCGTGCACACTGGTTGTCTTCATGCCCGAACCGTCGGCAGGTTCCGCAGCGAGGAACCCGGCACTCTTTGCGGATGTGACCCGTACTCCGGCAGCGTAGGCACAACGGGGGTCTGCCTGGCACAATGACGAGCGCGAGCTCACCGCTAACATTGAGCTGATGCGGCAGGTCGTCGAGCTTCATGCCAGCTTTCAGCTTCAGCGTGACGAGTCTAGTTGTAGAGCCCTTTTCCAGCATACCTTTAACACGCCAGCGCTCCCGGGAAACGTCTGACACCTTTCCGTACGGCGCAAATGCAGCACGAACATCTTCATCTGGCACGTTGTGAAGTAGCCAGTGAAGCTTGAGTCGCACGTCCTGGTTCGCCGGGTCAATCACCAAGCAGCGACCGTTTTTCACAGACAGCTCACCTACACTGACAATCTTGTTGACGGCTTCAGTATCCTTGAGAGTGACGGCCCAGACGTGGCTCATCCGATACGCCCCCATAGCGATAACATCGGGGATTAGCGAGTGTTGTGCTAAAGCATCCCGGAAATCTTCCACCCGGTACGGGCGGGCCCTGATATCGGCGTGCAAAAAAACGGTATTCAAAACAAACCGACCTGTTGGAAGTGCAGGCAAAACGACCTGGTAAGTGTTGTCCTTTTCAGCAGTCCTGTTACCGCGGCCTGACATGGCCGCTGAAGCCGCTCCTGAGGAGCCCTGCATCCTGCGTCCGTTCACTGGCGTGGCCGGAAGCAGAATCGCTCGGCCATCCTGACAATACAAGCCGAATCGAAAGCGCGAGTGAGGGGATCCTTTGTTGCACATTCTTGTAAAAAAAGAGACATCAACGCTGTCAGAAGTGGGATTCGAACCCACGCCCGGAATACCGGACTGCGACCTGAACGCAGCGCCTTGGACCGCTCGGCCATCCTGACTTTTTTTTTTTTTCTTTTTTTTTTCTTTATTGCCTGGCTTTGACACAAATACACTGCATTGGAACTCAAAACATCATGAACAAAGGAATAATATATGTACACTAAGGTAGTTAGCGTTGCCTAACACCCACTGAGGGGCAGGCATTGTCATGTTAAAATTCCTTGAGCACCGTCAAAGGTTCCAGCTTTGACAGCCACTCAGGAGCACATGGTTGCAATTTAAGCACGTCGAGCCATCGCTGCACACTTTCACGGAAATACATGCGGGCTGGCCGTGCATCTGGATCGCAGTGATAACCAGCCATTCGTGCGCGCCATATACTGTGGAGGCACATTAACATAACCTGGTCTAACGGCATATCATCGTGGTTATCCAATGGCAAATACCTAATGCCATGGGAATCAAGTGGCAACTGTTTTTTTATTGTCCTTTGCAGAACATCCCACAAATATACCCCCTCCCAGCAATGCAAAAACACGTGATCTATTGTCTCTGGCTGTTTGCAGATGAGACATTGGGCCCCCCACGGTAGGAACATACCCTTTTCCTCCATAAATGATTTTACACTCAAAGTACCGGTATGTAGCATAAAGAAAAACGTTTTAGCTCCCGGAGCAACTTGCATTTTCTTTACGCGTTTTAATACATTACTTCCGGTGCCTCCATAGTATAATGCTCGGTACAAGGGCACCGGGAAGACCACTTCACAAACATCCTTGTATAATGTTCTCCTGTTAACATTACTTAAATACTCTTTCGAAAACCGTGCGCTTAAGAATTTTGCGCTCAAAACAATTTCCCTAAAGAATCCAAAAAGAGAACCCGACATACTTTGAGTATAAACTACGAAATCAGGCAAAGCTCGACCAAGTCTTTGTTGACACACTGTGCGCAGGAATGGATCGCTGGCATCCCTAAAAAACATAAACCTGTTGACAATCTGTCGCACAAACAAATGACCCAGACCAAGCCCCCCATGCTTCACCTGCCGGAACAAATTTGTCCGACTGCACCTCTCCCAACTCGAGGCCCAAACAAACACCGCAAAAACTCGATGCAATTTTTGCACATTTACACGGGAGCAATGCAACACTTGCATAACATACCATAGCTTACTAATTAAAAACAGGTTGAAAACTGCGGCTCTTGCAAATATTGATAATTGAGCGCTTTTCCATTTCTCCGCTTTTTCACGGGTTTCTTTGACCTGCTCTAGCCAGTATGGCTCGCTTTCCTTGTAAAATTTCAAGGGCACACCCAAGTACTTTGAAGGCGTTGTAACCCACGATACATTAGCGAAAGTGTCGGGGGTCAGCTGCCATTCTCCGTGCCAAAATCCCAGGCACTTACCCCAGTTAACTTTACTCCCTGTGACTTTGCTAAAATGTTTTACCACATCCACTGTCCTCTTTATACTCTCTTTATTCACACAAAATACCGCAACGTCATCTGCGTAAGCCAGCAATTTGACTTCTGACTCCTGCAGTCGAAAACCATCAATGTCATTGTTTTGTAGGATGCTTAAACACAAACTTTCAATATAAATGCCGAACAAAAGAGGGCTGAGGGGGCAACCTTGGCGCACTGAACGTCGTACGTTGATGGGGGCCTCCAGTGACTTATTGACAATTAATCTCGTAGTGCAGTTACGGTACGCCAAGGCCACTCCCTCTCGAATAACAGAGCCGACATTAACATAGTCTAATATACTGAACAGAATAGTATGCGCCACACAATCAAAAGCTTTCTCCAAGTCCAACTGCAGTAACGCAACACATGCATGAGTTGCATCGCAGCATTCGAGCACACTTCTCGCTTTGTGAATGTTCTGAAAGATAGATCGCCCTTTGATACCGCACGTTTGGTGAGGGCCCACTAGTTCGCATATAACCGTTTGTAGTCTGCCAGCAAGCACCTTCATATAAATCTTGTAATCAACGTTTGTCAGAGCAATGGGCCTGTAAGACGACAACTGCCTAAGCTTATCTGGTTGGTCAGTTTTCGGAATAAGTACTGTGTGCGACGATCCGAAAGACGCAGGCAGTGCCTTCAGTTCATACGCTTCATTAAATAAGGCACACAACAAAGGAGATAGCTGTTCCTTGAACGCTTTATAAAAAGCCGCACTCAGGCCATCAGGCCCGGGTGATTTCCCTGGGTTTAAATTTTCTATTGCCTGCTGCACTTCTTTTTCGCTTATTGGCCGCTCCAGTCTTTCTTTTTGTTCCTCGTCAATTTTTGGCATCACGTCAAGAAAGGATTCTTTAAAACGGTCCAAATAAACCTCTCGGGAAGAAAATAGATCTTCATAATACTCCCGGAAATCTTTCGCGATTCCTTCGTTATCGGTTTCTGTGCGTCCTGCCCAATCTACCTCTGCCACGTGATTTCGCCTTGCATTTGCTTTTTCTATTCCCAACGATCTTTTTGTCGGCGTCTCATCCATGGCCAATTTTTCCGCTCTTGCACGCACTAACGCTCCTTGGTATCTGTCTTCTTCTATCAAGTTAATCTGTTCTTTTATTTTTCGAATATCCTCTATCCATCTGCCGGGTGCCTTACATTCCTGTTCGTGTAGTTTTGCAAGCAAAGCCTTAAGCTGGGTTTCTGTAATTTTCTTCTCGTACACCAGGCAACTTGATCTGTCAATGGCTTTAATTTTAATCTGTTCCTTGCACAACTCCCACTGTTTCCAGATTTCGAGCAAAGTCCCTGGCCTCACTTTAATCAATTCATTCAATACCACGCGTCTAAAGGCATCATCATTAAGCAATTTATTGTTAAATTTCCATAACTCCCAGCTAAATGCATTGCTTCGTTTTTTGGTGCCGAATAAGCATTGCACCAAACAGTGATCCGTGAATGTCATAGGCACAACTCGGTATTCATTGCATGAAGGAATCAAATCCAGCGACGCGTAAATTCTGTCCAGACGCGCGTGGCTAGAACCTTGGAAGTGCGTGTACTGAACGGCACGCGGTCCTTCCAAGCAATCAGCCACATCCTCCATATTCCATTCGCTTGTTAACTGGCATAACATTTCAGTGCTCTTGTCTCTGAATCCGCGTGTGCTGGTTTTGTCTCGAGCATTCAGTACACAGTTAAAATCGCCCAGCAATACTACCTGCCTTTCCGTACTTAACTGCTGCATAACATTCTCGAAAAACACTGTTCTTTCCTCCACACAGTTAGGAGCGTACACACAAATAATGCGCCACTCAACACCGCTGTATACACAATCAGCCAATACACACCGTCCAGAAGAGCATGAGGAGTAGCCCTTTACAACCAGACCAGGCAGCTTTTTGACAAACAATACACACCCGGCCGATGTCCCAACTGCGTGGCTAACAATGGCGTAAAATCTAGCCGTGAAACGTCGCACCATGCTCCCGGTCTCTTCCTCCCCGTCAACCTTAGTTTCTTGCACGGCAAGCACGTCAATATCGTGGTCAATTAAGAGCCGATGCATCTGGCTCTGCTTCTTTTTGCCTGCCAATCCCCTGACATTTAACGTGGCTACTCTTAAGGTGGTTTCGGGCGCCATTTTCATCAAGGGTGAAGAGACCGAAAGCATGGTGCTTACCTTTCCCGTCTAGCGCGTTGCTAGACGCCGTCGTTTGATCCATCCCCGTCCGGTGCGAGCGGCTGACCCGGCAGCAGGGGCACTTTATCCGCTACCCGTCTCTCTGATGAAATGTTTGGCCGCGGACGTAGCCTGGACCGCCGGGATTGCCCCGTTTTTGCTGGTGGCTCGTCGACGCTGGGGGCTGACGCCTGGATACCTTCGGGTTCGGACTGTGTGTGGGATCGCTTGGCTGGGGCTGGGACGCCTGGCTTACGAACACCGCTGGTGTCTGAGTGCTCCTCCCCATTATCCTGTTCCATGCCGTTTGAAGGCTCAAGTGACGGGCCTTCCTCATTGCTAGGGAGCTGAGGTGCAGAGTCCGCTCTCCCAACATCCCTCGCAGCATTGCCGCTTTCTGCCGAGTCCACCGACGAATCCGTCTCCCGTGTCTGCGTTCGCACCTCTCCGGCACCCTTCGCCGCCTCCTCCGCCTCGACCACGTCCATGGTGAGCTCCGCCGACCGTTCCGCAGTTCCATGTCCCGCTGCCGAAGCGTACGAAAGCACACAGGCTGCCTCGTCATGACCGTAGCGTCTACACTTTGGACAACGCGGCACCTTACATTCTCGTCGAACGTGACCGGTACCACGGCAGCGCAGGCACTGCATCGCTCGCCCAGGCACCACGACAAGGGCCAGCTCTCCGGCCACTCGCAGCTGGTGAGGTAAGTCATCGACCTTAATCCCGGGTTTCAATTTCAGGAGCACAGTCCTCGTGGTGGACCCCTTCTCCCTGACGCCTTGAACTCTCCACCTCTCCCGGGTCACCTCGGTCACCTTCCCAAAAGCCGCAAAAGCCGTCCGTATGTCGTCGTCTGCCACACCGTACAACATCCAGTGAAGTCGCAGCTTCACCTGTTGGTCCTCGGGATCGATAATGAGGCAACGGCGTCCCTTAACTTCGAGCTCCTTGAAAGCCGCCAGTTTCTTCGTTGCTTCTGTGCTGCTTAACGTGACCGCCCAAACATGGTTGATCTGATACGCCCCCAACGCCACAACGTCGGGGAGCGCACCAGCGTTGGCAAGGGCGTCGCGGAAATCCTCGACCCTGTATGGCCTGACTCGCACATCGCCGTGCAAAAAAAGCGTGTTGAAAACAACGCGTCCGGTGGGCAAAGTTGGCAGAATAATCTGATATTCGCTATCATCCATGTCCTCAAGCCTGTTTCCGCGGCTGGAAATGGCCGCTATCGCCGCTCCGCTGGAGCACATGATTCTGCCACCGTTCACTACGGTATCCGGAAGTAGAATGCTCGGCCATCCTGACAATACAAGCCGAATCGAAAGCGCGAGTGAGGGGATCCTTTGTTGCACATTCTTGTAAAAAAAGAGACATCAACGCTGTCAGAAGTGGGATTCGAACCCACGCCCGGAATACCGGACTGCGACCTGAACGCAGCGCCTTGGACCGCTCGGCCATCCTGACAATACAAGCCGAATCGAAAGCGCGAGTGAGGCGACCCTTTGGTGCACATTCTTGTAAAAAAAGAGACATCAACGCTGTCAGAAGTGGGATTCGAACCCACGCCCGGAATACCGGACTGCGACCTGAACGCAGCGCCTTGGACCGCTCGGCCATCTTTTTTTTTTTTCTTTATTGCCTGACTTTGACACAAATACAACGCACTGGAAAACAAAACAACAGGAACAAAGGAATAATATATGTACACAAAGCTAGTTCGCGTTGCCTATCCCCCACTGAGGGGCAGGCATTGTCATTTTAAAATTCCTTGAGCACCGTCAAAGGTTCCAGCTTTGACAGCCACTCAGGAGCACATGGTTGCAATTTAAGCACGTCGAGCCATCGCTGCACACTTTCACGGAAATACATGCGGGCTGGCCGTCAATCTGGATCGCAGTGATAACCAGCCATTCGTGCGCGCCATATACTGTGGAGGCACATTAACATAACCTGGTCTAACGGCATATCATCGTGGTTATCCAATGGCAAATACCTAATGCCATGGGAATCAAGTGGCAACTGTTTTTTAATTGTCCTTTGCAGAACATCCCACAAATATACCCCCTCCCAGCAATGCAAAAACACGTGATCTATTGTCTCTGGCTGTTTGCAGATGAGACATTGGGCCCCCCACGGTAGGAAAATACCCTTTTCCTCCATAAATGATTTTACACTCAAAGTACCGGTATGTAGCATAAAGAAAAAAGTTTTAGCTCCCGTAGCAACTTGCATTTTCTTTACGCGTTTTAATACATTACTTCCTGTGCCTCCATAGTATAAAGCTCGGTACAAGGGCACCGGGAACACCACAAACATCCTTGTATAATGTTCTCCTGTTAACATTACTGAAATACTCTTTCGAAAAACGTGCGCTTAAGAATTTCACGCTCAAAACAATTTCCCTAAAGAATCCAAAAAGAGATCCCGGCATACATTGCGTATAAACTACGAAATCAGACAACGCTCGACCAAGTCTTTGTTGACACACTGTGCGCAGGAATGGATCACTGGCATCCCTAAAAAACATAAACCGGTTGACAATCTGTCGCACAAACAAATGACCCAGACCAAGCCCTCCATGCTTCACCTGCCGGAACAAATTTGTCCGACTGCACCTCTCCCAACTCGAGGCCCAAACAAACACCGCAAAAACTCGATGCAATTTTTGCACATTTACACGGGAGCAATGCAACACTTGCATTACATACCATAACTTACTAATTAAAAACAGGTTGCAAACTGCGGCTCTTGCAAGTATTGATAATTGAGCGCTTTTCCATTTCTCCGCTTTTTCACGGGTTTCTCTGACCTGCTCTAGCCAGTAAGGCTCGCTTTCCTTGTAAAATTCCAAGGGCACACCCAAGTACTTTGCAGGCGTTGTAACCCACGACACATTAGCGAAAGTGTCGGGGGTCAGCTGCCAGTCTCCGTGCCAAAATCCCAGGCACTTACCCCAGTTAACTTTACTCCCTGTGACTTTGCTAAAATGTTTTACCACCTCCACTGTCCTCTTTATACTCTCCTTATTCACACAAAAAACCGCAACGTCGTCTGCGTAAGCCAGCAATTTGACTTCTGACTCCTGCAGTCGAAAACCATCAATGTCATTGTTTTGTAGGATGCTTAAACACAATGTTTCAATATAAATGCCGAACAAAAGAGGGCTGAGGGGGCAACCTTGGCGCACCGAACGTCGTACGTTGATGGGGGCCCCCAGTGACTTATTGACAATTAATCTCGTAGTGCAGTTACTGTACGCCAAGGCCACTCCCTCTCGAATAAGAGAGCCGACATTAACATGGTCTAATATACTGAACAGAATAGCATGCGCCACACAATCAAAAGCTTTCTCCAAGTCCAACTGCAGTAAAGCAACACACGCATGAGTTGCATCGCAGCATTCGAGCACACTTCTCGCTTTGTGAATGTTCTGAAAGATGGATCGCCCTTTGATACCGCACGTTTGGTGAGGGCCCACTAGTTCGCATATAACCGTTTGTAGTCTGCCAGCAAGCACCTTCATATAAATCTTGTAATCAACGTTTGTCAGAGCAATGGGCCTGTAAGACGACAACTGCCTAAGCTTATCTGGTTGGTCAGTTTTCGGAATAAGTACTGTGTGCGACGATCCGAAAGACGCAGGCAGTGCCTTCAGCTCATACGCTTCATTAAATAAGGCACACAACAAAGGAGATAGCTGTTGCTTGAACGCTTTATAAAAAGCCGCACTCAGGCCATCAGGCCCGGGTGATTTCCCAGGGTTTAAATTTTCTATTGCCTGCTGCACTTCTTTTTCGCTTATTGGCCGCTCCAGTCTTTCTTTTTGTTCGTCATCAATTTTTGGCATCGCGTCAAGAAAGGATTCTTTAAAACGGTCCAAATTAACCTCTCGGGACGAAAATAGCTCTTCATAATACTCCCGGAAAGCTTTCGCGATTCCTTCGTTATCGGTTTCTGTGCGTCCTGCCCAATCTACCTCTGCCACGTGATTTCGCCTTGCATTTGCTTTTTCTATTCCCAACGATCTTTTTGTCGGCGTCTCATCCATGGTCAATTTTTCCGCTCTCGCACGCACCAGTGCTCCGCGATAACGGTCTTCGTCATTCAGTTGAAGTCTTTGTTTTATTTTTCTAACGTCGTCCATGTATAACCCTGGCGTGTTACACTCCAGGGCTAACAATTTATCTAGCAAAGATCTTAAATGCATTTCATTTTGTTTTTCTTGAAATCGTATGCAGCTGGCCTTTTCTATAGCTTTGATTTTAATTTGTTGCTTACACAGTTCCCATTCTTGACCCAGTTCGTGGGTGTCCTCCTGACAAATATTACCAATTTCTTCTTCTACTAGTCTGGTGAATTGCTCGTCATTCAGCAGTTTATTATTTAACTTCCACAATTGCCAATTAAAACCGCTACCTCCCTTTCTTGGTCCAATTGTACACTGAACCATGCAGTGATCTGAGTACGTTACCGCCAAAACATAATAATCCTGGCATTTTGGAGCCAGTTCTGCGGCCACATAAATTCTGTCAAGGCGGGCGTGGCTAGCACCCTGAAAATGTGTATACTGAACCCGTCGCTCGCTCGTGAGACACTCTGCAACGTCTTCCAGTGCAAACTCGTCAATCAAGCGCGAAAGCACCTCTGTGCTACGATCCCTAAATGTACGAAGGCTAGTTTTGTCACCGGAGCTCAGTACACAATTGAGATCCCCCAGAAAGACAAGTTGCTTATCCGTGTTTAAATACCCTTCAACAAAATCAAACAAAGCAGCCCTCTCATCAACTACCGTAGGTGCATATATACAAACAGCACGCCACTCAGCCGAGCAAAAACTAAAATCGATGACCACACCCCGACCCGACGGAAAAGAAGCATGCGACTGCACTACAAGACCCGGCAACTTCTTCACAAACAGGACGCATCCAGCAGAAGTACCGACTGCATGGCTGACAACTGCGTAAAACCGCGACGTGAAACGTTGCACCATGCTCTCGGTCTCTTGTTCACCCTCGACTTTTGTCTCTTGAACTCCAAGTATATCGATGTCATTTTCATTTAAAAGGCGCAGGACCTGGCTCTGCTTCCTTTTTGCTGCTAGACCTCTCACGTTAAGGGTCGCAACCTTTAGTGACAGTACATAAGCCATTTTCTTAGAGTGAAAAGAGGCCAAGAGCTTGGTGCTTACCCTTCACGTCTAGCATGGCGCTAGACGCTTTCGTTGACGCCAGAGCCATGAGGTTGGACTGGCAGACCTTGTGACGGGGGCGGCTTTTCGGCAGCTCTCCTGTCCGTCGAGACATTCGGTCTTGGTTTGAAGGTCGCCCTCCTCCCTATTGGCGTTTTTATCGGCGGCTCGTCGTTGCTAGCTGCCTCTGCCTCATTCGTCTCACTGGCGCTCCCGTCGTGGGCACGCTTCGCAGGGCCCTGGACGTTGGTCGCTCGGCCGCTGCTCCCTTCGAGGGTCCCCCGTCTGCCCGCAGACTCCGGAAGTTCAATTTTTGAGCTCTCGGCATCGCTCACCGTTTCTTTCTCCGACGGTCCGTTGCTTGGCAGTGCCACTTCCCTGTCTGGTCCACCGAGCATCTCGTCGCCACCCCCCGGGGGCACTAACATGCCTGTCGTTGCTGCCATCCTCTCATCCTCTCCGACCCCTTTTGCGGCCTCCTCCGTCTCTGCGACGTCCATTCGGTGTTCCGTCATGTCCGCCCTCGCTGTTGGTGCAGTAGCCACTGCATACGTTCGTACGCAGTCTTCCTCCGAGTGGCCAAACCGCTTACACGTCGCACACCGCGGAATCCTACATTCCCGGCGCACATGACCGGTCCCGCGGCAGCGCAGGCACTGCATGGGCCGCCCAGGCACCACAACAAGGGCCAACTCCCCTGCTACTCTTATCTGGTGAGGCAGATCTTCTATCTTCATCCCAGGCTTCAACTTCAGAAGCACGGTTCTCGTTGTTGAGCCCTTTTCGTGCACTCCCTGGACTCGCCACCGCTCACGGGTCACTTCCGTCACCTCACCGAACGCCGCAAAAGCTGTTCGGATATCCTCATCCGCCACGCCGTGCAACATCCAGTGGAGCCGTAGCTTCACCTGTTGGTCCTCCGGGTCAATGACGATACACCGTCGACCTTTCACTTGAAGCTCCTTGAATGCTAGCAGCCGCTTGGTTGCTTCCGTGCTGTTCAAAGTCACCGCCCAGACATGGTTTATTTGGTAAGCCCCCAAGGCCACCACGTCTGGGAGCGTACCAATCTTGGCCAGGGCGTCCCGGAAATCTTCAACCCTGAAGGGTCGCACTCGTACGTCACCGTGCAAAAAAACTGTGTTGAAAACAACACGTCCGGTGGGCAGATGCGGCAAAATAATCTGATATTCCTTGTCGTCGTTTTCCTCAAGCCTGTTACCGCGGCCAGCCTGGGCCGCAATCGCCGCTCCGCCGGAGCTCATCATTCTGCGTCCGTACACGCCGGTGGCCGGAAGTAGAATGCTCGGTCATCCTGACAATACAAGCCGAATCGAAAGCGCGAGTGAGGGGATCCTTTTGTTGCACATTCTTGTAAAAAAAGAGACATCAACGCTGTCAGAAGTGGGATTCGAACCCACGCCCGGAATACCGGACTGCGACCTGAACGCAGCGCCTTGGACCGCTCGGCCATCCTGACAATACAAGCCGAATCGAAAGCGCGAGTGAGGCGACCCTTTGGTGCACATTCTTGTAAAAAAAGAGACATCAACGCTGTCAGAAGTGGGATTCGAACCCACGCCCGGAATACCGGACTGCGACCTGAACGCAGCGCCTTGGACCGCTCGGCCATCCTGACAATACAAGCCGAATCGAAAGCGCGAGTGAGGGGATCCTTTTGTTGCACATTCTTGTAAAAAAAGAGACACCAACGCTGTCAGAAGTGGGATTCGAACCCACGCCCGGAATACCGGACTGCGACCTGAACGCAGCGCCTTGGACCGCTCGGCCATCCTGACAATACAAGCCGAATCGAAAGCGCGAGTGAGGCGACCCTTTGGTGCACATTCTTGTAAAAAAAAGAGACATCAACGCTGTCAGAAGTGGGATTCGAACCCACGCCCGGAATACCGGACTGCGACCTGAACGCAGCGCCTTGGACCGCTCGGCCATCCTGATTTTTTTTTTTTTTTTTATTGCCTGCTTTGACAAATACACTGCAAATATATACAGATAAAACACGGTGACCATGCCGTGGTCAGCGTGAATGCTTAAAACTTCTTAAAATGAACAAGTTCATCTAGGACGCCAATCCAGTCTGGAGGTTCTGGCAATGTACGGTAAACATCTCGTAAGTACAAAATGCTTTCAATGAAATTCTCCCTGACTGGACGGACGTTTACATCGGCGTGCCTAACAGCCATCCTTGTTCGCCATATGCTGTGGAGCCCCAGAACCATGATTAGATCATAAGGAATGTCTCCATCGTTTTCAATTGGTAGAAAACGGATTCCGTACGGTGTTATTGGTAGGTCTTTCTTTAGAGTCCTTTGCAAGATGTCCCAGTAGAAGACTGGATCCCAGCAATCAATAAATACATGATCTATTGTTTCTGGTTTCTTGCATAATATACAGTTAGTTGTCCATGGAACGAATATTCCCTTTTCCTCTAACCAAGTCTTAACTGGGAGCGTGCCTGTATGAAGTTTAAAGAAGAAGGTTTTTATGCTGGGCTTAATATTCATCTTTTTAACTCTCCTTAAAACATCATTTCCTGGGCCTCCACAGTATATTGTTCGGTACCTGGGTGTTGGCAACATTGTATCCAGTAGGTCTCTGTACAGTTTTTTCCTTTGCACTGAACTTAAGTACTCAAGGGAAAATCGAGCCTTTAAGATTTGTACTGCAAGTACAACTTCTCGCCAAAACCCAGTTACTGCGCGTCCACCGTCATTGCATGATGAAACAATAAATTCAGGTAAGGCATTGCCTAAGTGCACTTGCATTACTGTGCGCAAAAAGTAGTCTTTCTGGTCCCGCAGAAAAATAAATCGCGACACAATTTGTCTTAAAAACAGGTGAGACAGGCCTAATCCACCATTACAAACAGAATGAAACAAATTCGTCCTACTAGTACGTTCCCAACTTGCCCCCCAAATGAAAACCGCGAACACTCTGTGAATTTTTTGCAGATTTGTGCGTTTCATAAACAAAAATTGGAGTACGAACCACACCTTGGATATCAAAAAAAGATTGCAGACAGTCGCGTGGGCAAACATGGACAAATTACGGCCTTGCCAGCCTTGCGCCTTTTCCCTGACCCTTTCTGTCTCTTTACGCCAGTACTGTTCGCTCTCTTGATAGCTATCAAGTGGCATACCCAGATACTTCGTAGGCAACGATGTCCATCGCATGTTTGCAAACGTTTCCGGTCTTTCGTACCAGTTACCATGCCAAAAGCCAGCCGATTTTTCCCAGTTAATCTCACAGCCAGTTGCGGTGCAAAAACCGCCAGCAACCTCGACTGCCTCACTTACGCTTTGTCGGTTCACACAGAAAATGGCAATATCATCCGCGTACGCAAGTACTTTCACTTCAGATGCTTGTAGCTTGAATCCACGGATTCTTTCATTATTAATCAGGCTTAAACAAAAGGGCTCTAGATACAAGGCAAATAGAAGAGGGGACAATGGACATCCTTGCCTCACTGACGATCGCACGGCTATTGCGTCAGTAAGACTTTTATTTACAATAATACGGGTAGAGCACCCAGCGTATGCCATTTTGACTCCATCTACGATAACACTTCCGATATTTACATGCTCTAAAATGGTGAAAAGGACGTCATGTGAAACGTTGTCAAATGCTTTTGACAAGTCAAGCTGCATCATTGCTACATGTCTTCCGTCTGCATCGCAACACTCTAAAACGCATCTTGCTGTGTGTACATTCGTACAGATAGTGCGGCCCTTAATGCCGCACGTTTGGTGTGGACCTACCAACTGTTTAATGACACCTTGCACCCTCCTTGCCAACACTTTCATAAACAATTTATAATCCACATTTGTGAGGCTTATAGGCCGATAGGACTCCACCGATAGAAGTTTGACTGCGTCATCTGATTTAGGAATTAAGACAATATGTGAAGCTTTGAAAGATGGCGGCATTTGTTTAACATGGTATGCTTCCTTTATTACGCAGTACAATGCCCTGCTGGCTTCTGATTTGAATTTCTTGTAAAAAGCAGCCCCTAATCCGTCAGGACCGGGTGATTTTCCAGCGCTTATTTCTTCTATAGCCTGCTCAATTTCAAGTACACTGATTGGTTGCTCAAGCCTGGCTTTAACTTCATCCTCAAGCCTGGGCATGGTCTGCAAAAACTGACTTTCGAATTGTTCTTTCCTTTGCTTAGCCCGCCCAAGTAGCTCACTATAGTACTCTGCAAACGCTTCTTTGATAACCTCGCATTCTGTTGCAACTTCGTTATGGTGAAGTATCTTTTTAATTTTGTTTTTTTCCACGTATCTTTTCTCGTCACCGAGTGAGCGCTTGTTCGGTGTCTCGCCAACCCATAATCGCTCTGCTCGTGCTCGCACAATAGCTCCCCTATATCTTTCTTCATCGATAAGCTCAAGTTTATTCTTAACTTCTTTAATCTGCTTCGACCACAATCCAGGCGTCCCGCTATCTAGGTTCAGCAACAAGTTGAGTTGACGGTGCAGATCTTGCTCGTTCTCTTTACTGACATGTCGTAAAATGGTTGCTCTTTCTATTGCTTTCATTTTTATATTGTTCTTAAAACTTTCCCACTCACTCATCCAGTCCCCTGATTTCGTCGCAAACAGTGCGTTGAACATTTCCTTTACTTCGTTCACATAGCTCTCATCATCCAAAAGTTTAGAATTAAATTTCCAAAGCTCCCAGTTAAATTTAGATTTATTTTCCTTTGCTCCTATGCAAAAAACTACTAGGCTATGATCTGTAAAAGACACGTGCTTAACTTCATAGCTTCGGCACAGAGGCGCGAGTTCTAGGGAAATGTATGCACGATCTAGCCTCGCATGGCTTTCTCTTTGGAAATGGGTGTACTGGCATTGTCCATTAGGTGACAGAAGCCAACCAACATCTTCTAGATGATACTCTGTGGTTAACGTCCTTAATAAGTGTGCGCTGGGGTCCTTCACAGGCTGAAGTTTTACGCGATCTTCAGGCATACATACACAATTGAAGTCACCCACCATAACAACACATCTTTCACCCTTCAAATGCTGTTCGAGCTGCTCGAAGAACAACCTACGCTCCCCTTCCTTATTAGGTGCATAGACGCATATCATACGCCATTTCAAATTAGAGAAGGAAAAGTCAACAACAATCAGGCGTCCAGAAGGGCACACTGTGACTGCCTCCTCGACAATGCCCAGACTGTTGCGAATAAAAATAACAAATCCTGCCGAATTGCCAACAGCATGACACACACATACATTGTACCTATCTCTGAATGGTTGCACCATGCGGTCCGTTTGTTCTTCACTTTCTACCTTCGTTTCTTGTATAGCGACCAAGTCCAATTCGTTTTCAAGAAATAGCCGACTAACTTGATATTGCCGCCGCCTCGCTGTCATTCCGCGAACGTTTAAGGTGGCTATACGTAACGCAGACTGGAGGTTTACTGCCATTTAATTGCAAAACAAAAGGACCGCACAGCGCTTACCACGGCAGTCTGGGAAGCAGTTGAGCATGTGCACTTGCTTTTTTGGTTGAGCCCGTAGCCACTGCGAAGAGGCCTTGCTTCTCGGTCGAAGCACCTTGAAGGGTTTGTCCAGTTCCTTGTGCACAAACTTCACAATCGCTCTTTGCTACGAGGGCGGTGTCCCGACCGTATTCCGGTCGAGGGAGATGTTTGGCTTCGGTCTGAAGCTAGGTCGCCGTGGCATGACGGCTTTGGGGGGCGGTCCCTCGTTGTTAGTGTAGTCAAGGCCGTCTCCTGCTCCCACGCTGTCCCCGTGCGTTCTTTTTGAGTTCACAGTTAATTCCATCGGCTCCCGCTGACTTCCATTGCCTGCGGCTGACGCTGCTCTTCGGTCACTACTAGACGCAGCCTTCGTAACTTCAGGTGACTGCATGCCGTCCTGGGTGTGTTCGTCTGGCTGGCCCTCCGACAAGGTGCTCTCGGAGGACTTCTCAGCAGCCTCCGAAGGCGTCTTTACTTGTGTAGCAAGTGACTGGCTTTTCGTGTCGCGGCTTGCGGCCTGCGTGGAGCCTTCAGAATTTTCGGAAGACGCGTTAGGGCATCGCGTGGACACTTCTAGCCGCCCTTTCGCTGCTTCCTCGGCGTCGGCTTCATCCATAATGAGGTCTGAAGCGTCCTCTTGTTGCAGTGGTCCAGTAACACTCGCGTAAGGTTTAACGCACATGTCCTCCCGATGACCAAAGCGCCTGCATCGGGTGCAACGAGGAACACGACACTCGCGTCTAATGTGCCCCGCAGTCCGGCACCGGAGACAAAGCGGAGCTCTGCCCGGCACTACAACCAGAGCCAACTCGCCTGCTACGCGGAGCTGGTGCGGGAGGTCATCCACCGAAACACCGGATTTCAGCTTGAGCCCAATTACTCTTGTCGTTGATGCTTTGTCCGCAACGCCACTGACACGCCACTTTTCTTTCGAAATGTCCGTTACCTTCCCAAAAGGTGCCAGGGCAGATCGCACGTCGTCGTCATGGACACCGTAGACAAGCCAGTGCAACTTCAGCCTGACGTCCTGGTTCATTGGGTCGATGATGACGCATCGTCGTTCCTTCACCTTGAAATCACGCAGGGCCAACATTTTCTTCATCCCGTCTCCGCTCTTGAATGTAAGCGCCCAGACGTGATTCATCTGGTACGCCCCCAAGGCAATCACCTCGGGGAGCATATCCAGACTATCCAACGCATCGCGGAAGTCTTCCACGCGATACAGCCGACATCTCACATCGGCATGCAGAAAAACATTATTTAAAACATTCCGACCTGATGGCAGTTGAGGCAAAATGACTTGATAATCCTGGTCCGGTAAGTCCGCAATCCTGTTTCCGCGACCCAGCTGGGCCGCTGTTACCGCTCCGTCGGAGCACATGATGGCACGTCCGTTCGCCTCGGCGGCCGGAAGTAGAATCCTCGGCCATCCTGACAATACAAGCCGAATCGAAAGCGCGAGTGAGGGGATCCTTTTGTTGCACATTCTTGTAAAAAAAGAGACACCAACGCTGTCGGAAGTGGGATTCGAACCCACGCCCGGAATACCGGACTGCGACCTGAACGCAGCGCCTTGGACCGCTCGGCCATCCTGACAATACAAGCCGAATCGAAAGAGCGAGTGAGGCGACCCTTTGGTGCACATTCTTGTAAAAAAAGAGACATCAACGCTGTCAGAAGTGGGATTCGAACCCACGCCCGGAATACCGGACTGCGACCTGAACGCAGCGCCTTGGACCGCTCGGCCATCCTGACTTTTTTTTTTTTTTTTTTTATTGCCGTGAAACACAAAACAAAATACACACGATAAAACACGTCAACTACACTTGAGCTAACGCGTACGCGGCTAAAATCTTTTCAGGTTCACCAACTCATCAAATAGACATTGCCATTGTGGTGGATCCTGCTGCATCCTGAAAGATTCGCGTATATACACCGCACTTTCAATGAAGTTTTCACGCGCAGATCGTGTATTTATATCTGCGTGACGCACCTGCATTCGTGTTTTCCACATACTATGGAGGCCAAGAAGCATAATTAAATCATAAGGTGCATCATCGTTCTGCACTGGTAGGAATCTGATACCGTACGGAGTTAGGGGAAGTTCCTTTTTAATTGTCCTTTGGAGGACGTCCCATAGAAAAACAGCATCCCAACACTGTAAGAAGACGTGTTCAATTGTCTCCGGTTTTTGGCACAACAGGCAATTCGTTGTCCATGGGACGAAGATACCTTTTTCATTCAGCCAGGTTTTAACAGGGAGCGTATTAGAGTGAAGTTTGAAAAGGAACGTTTTAGAAGATGGCCTCAAGGGCATCTTCTTGACTCTTTTCAAAACGTCCTGCCCTGGGCCTCCACAGTGTAATGCCCGGTAAAAAGGCACCGGCAGCATCACGTCAATGAGATCTTTATACAGTTTTTTTTTGGGAACATTGAAAAGGTAATCAAAAGAAAACCGCACTTCCAGCAACTTGCACGAAAAAACAACCTCGCGCAGGTAGCCAGTCACAGTACCAGGCATGCTTTCACATGACACTATCCATTCAGGGAGCAACCTCTGCAATCGCACTTGCATCACAGTTCTTAGAAAGATATCTTTTTGATCACGCAGGAATATAAATCGCGAAACCACTTGACGCAAAAACAAATGGACAAGGCCAAGCCCGCCCCTTTTAACAGAAATAAACAAATTCGTCCGGGCGGTTTTTTCCCACGTGGATGCCCAAATAAAAACAGCAAAAACGCGGTGCATTTTCTGAATTGAGGTTCGTGAGACACACAACACATTCATGAGGTACCACAGCCTCGAAATAAGAAAAACATTGCAAATAGAAGCGCGCGAAAACATTGAGAGTTGCCTTCCTTGCCACGCATCCGCTTTTTCTTTCGCTCTGGATGTTTCTTCCATCCAGTGCACGTTGGGATCTCGATAACAATCTAAAGGCACGCCTAGATATCGCGTTGGGAGAGCAGACCATCGCAGCTTACAGAAGAAATCAGGTGTCACGTCCCAATCACCGTGCCAAAACCCAGAGCTTTTCTCCCAATTGATCTTACATCCGGTTTGATCACAAAATGTTTGAACGACACCCGTGACTTCACAGATGCTCTTTCTGGTTGCACAAAAGACTGCAATGTCATCAGCGTATGCTAGCATTTTCACGTGTGCTGATTGCAGCTTGAATCCTAAAATGCGATCGCTATCAATGATAGCCAAGCAAAGTGGCTCTAAATACAGTGCAAAAAGTAGGGGTGAGAGCGGGCAGCCCTGCCTTACTGATGACCGTACTGCAATGCTGTCAGTCAGTTCACCATTCACTATAATACGGGTCGTGCAGTTCGCATAAGCCATTTTAACACCCTCCACTATGACTTCACCAAGGTTAGAATGCTCTAAAATGGAAAAAAGAATTTCGTGAGAAACACGATCAAAGGCTTTCGCCAAGTCTAATTGCATCATGGCTATCTGACCCCCGAGTGCATCAACACATTCTAGTACGGTTCTTGCGACATGTATATTCGTGGCAATCGATCGACCCTTGATGCCACACGTTTGATGAGACCCAACCAATTCATTTATTACGCTTTGCAGTCTTTTTGCTAAAACCTTCATGTACACCTTGTAGTCAACATTGGTGAGGCTTATCGGTCGATATGACCCCACCAACAGTCGTTTCTCCGGATCCTCTGTCTTGGGTATTAGAACAATGTGCGATGTAGAGAAAGACAATGGAACAGCATTACGTTCGTAAGCTTCAGTGATTACATCGAATATAAACTGAGCCGCATACTGCTGAAAAGTTTTAAAGAAGGCAGCGCTTAGACCATCCGGCCCAGGGGCCTTCCCAGGTGTCAGGTCATCTATTGCAGATTCTATCTCCTGCAACGTTATCGGTGTTTCTAGGCGCGCTTTACTTTCGTCATCCAGTGCAGGCATCAGTCTTAGAAAGTCTGTTTGAAAGCCGCCTACAGTCTCAAGCTTAGCGCTAAGCAGTTCTTCGAAGTGCTCTGCTACCGCATGCTGAATATCTTTAGCATCTTCTGTGATATGGCCGCCATACCTTATACTCCTAATTTCTTTCTGGCAGGCGTATCTTTTCTCGTCTGCTAGGGCTCGTTTTGTCGGCACTTCTCCAGCCCAAAGTTTTTCAGCCCTTGCACGTATGACAGCCGCTGTGTATCTTTCGCTGTCGATTGTTTCCAGCTCACTTTTAAGCTCTCGTATTTTACTGGCGAAATGCCCTGGCACAGTACTTTCCATGCTCAAAAAAAGAGCAAGTTGTTCATTCAGTTCTTTTTCTTTTTCTTTCTCTTTGTATCGCAGCTTACTACTCTTTTCTATTGCTTTCAATTTGACCCACTCTTTGAAGCTGTCCCATTCCGCTGCAAAACTTACTGGTCGCATAGCAAGACGATTTTCAAACTCTGTCTTAACTTCAGTAAGGAACTCTTCATCGGCAAGAAGTTTGGCATTCAGTTTCCATAGGTACCAGTTAAATCGCGATTTCTTTCCTTTGCGACCAAACACTGCACTCACGAGACAATGATCGCTGAAAGACACAGGTTTGACATCATATGCAGTACATAGGGAAACAAGATCTACCGAGGCATACACCCTGTCCAATCTGGCATGGCTATCTCGCTGAAAGTGCGTGAACTCTGGCTGGTTTCCAGTGGAGAACACACTACCAACATCCTCAAGGCTATACTCATGTACAAGTGCATTCAACAGCTCGGAGCTCCTGTCTCTTCGAGGTTTACACTTGGCCGCTCGGTCCACAGCTGCGCACACACAGTTGTAGTCACCAAGTACAAGCAAGATTTTGTCGACCTTCAACCACAACTTAATAGACTGAAAAAACAATTCACGCTCACGCCCTGAATTGGGAGCATACACACACACAACACGCCAGCATAAATTAGAGTAGGTAAAATCGGTAACCAAAAGCCGACCACTTGGACAGGCAAAAACGGACTCTACGCTTACTCCCAGCGTGTTACGTATAAATAAAAGGCATCCACCCGATACACCAACAGAATGGCATACACACACATAAAAGTTTGTTTGAAAAGAAGCCACCATACGGTCAGTGCTTTCTTGGCTCTCAATCTTTGACTCTTGCACAGCTGCTATATCTATATCATTATCCACAAGGAGGCGACTGAGCTGGCATTGTCGCCTTCTCGCTCCCAGTCCTCTAACATTCAAAGTAGCTACGTGTAACGGCGAATTAAGCTTGAGAGTCATGTACTAGAGAGAGACGCCAGTACCGGCATGGTGCCTACCTTCATGGTTGCGTGGCCTCCGCTTCTGACAAACAGCGGCGTATGCATGCATGTAATGTCCTGCCAGCAGAATGTCGGGATGCATTCAAACGAAGTCCAAGCCCATTGTTTCATTTTTGCTAACACACGCACCACTTGGTTGTAGAAGGTTCGTGACGCTGGTCGGTAGGCAGCCGACCCACAAATCGTTCAGGTCTCCACAAAAACTACGGAGGCGGTTTACCCGCCTGCCGCGTGTCAGCCGAGAAGTTCGGCTTCGGTCTTAACGTGGCTCTTCGGATGCCAGAAGTTTTCGGCGGCGGCTCACCACAAACACCGCCTGGCAGCTGAGTCTCCTCGACGCTTTCCTCATGCAGACGTTTCGCGGCAATTAAGGCTGCTGTCTCCGGCCCAACCTCCATGGCATTAGTACAGGAAGGCTCAGTACTGAGATGATCCTCAGCGTCAGAAAATTTGGTTAAGTCTTCTGACCCTTCCTTTGACTCGCTTTCATGGTCCTGGGATGGAACGTTCAAGACATGCCGAGGTTCATTCTTTTCATTTGAGACCGTCACCTTATCCTTTGTTAAAACCGTCATGGAAGGCGCGTCCTGTTTCGTTGACTGACCTCTAATGTCAGCAGCCTCCTCCGCATCCGCCTCGTCCATAATTAACTCGGACGAGTCTTCGCTGGTCCCAGGTCCGGCAATGCTAGCGTAGGTTCGTGCACACTGGTTGTCTTCATGCCCGAACCGTCGGCAGGTTCCGCAGCGAGGAACCCGGCACTCTTTGCGGATGTGACCCGTACTCCGGCAGCGTAGGCACAACGGGGGTCTGCCTGGCACAATGACGAGCGCGAGCTCACCGCTAACATTGAGCTGATGCGGCAGGTCGTCGAGCTTCATGCCAGCTTTCAGCTTCAGCGTGACGAGTCTAGTTGTAGAGCCCTTTTCCAGCATACCTTTAACACGCCAGCGCTCCCGGGAAACGTCTGACACCTTTCCGTACGGCGCAAATGCAGCACGAACATCTTCATCTGGCACGTTGTGAAGTAGCCAGTGAAGCTTGAGTCGCACGTCCTGGTTCGCCGGGTCAATCACCAAGCAGCGACCGTTTTTCACAGACAGCTCACCTACACTGACAATCTTGTTGACGGCTTCAGTATCCTTGAGAGTGACGGCCCAGACGTGGCTCATCCGATACGCCCCCATAGCGATAACATCGGGGATTAGCGAGTGTTGTGCTAAAGCATCCCGGAAATCTTCCACCCGGTACGGGCGGGCCCTGATATCGGCGTGCAAAAAAACGGTATTCAAAACAAACCGACCTGTTGGAAGTGCAGGCAAAACGACCTGGTAAGTGTTGTCCTTTTCAGCAGTCCTGTTACCGCGGCCTGACATGGCCGCTGAAGCCGCTCCTGAGGAGCCCTGCATCCTGCGTCCGTTCACTGGCGTGGCCGGAAGCAGAATCTCGGCCATCCTGACAATACAAGCCGAATCGAAAGCGCGAGTGAGGGGATCCTTTTGTTGCACATTCTTGTAAAAAAAGAGACACCAATGCTGTCAGAAGTGGGATTCGAACCCACGCCCGGAATACCGGACTGCGACCTGAACGCAGCGCCTTGGACCGCTCGGCCATCCTGACAATACAAGCCGAATCGAAAGCGCGAGTGAGGGGATCCTTTTGTTGCACATTCTTGTAAAAAAAGAGACACCAACGCTGTCAGAAGTGGGATTCGAACCCACGCCCGGAATACCGGACTGCGACCTGAACGCAGCGCCTTGGACCGCTCGGCCATCCTGACAATACAAGCCGAATCGAAAGCGCGAGTGAGGGGATCCTTTTGTTGCACATTCTTGTAAAAAAGGAGACACCAACGCTGTCAGAAGTGGGATTCGAACCCACGCCCGGAATACCGGACTGCGACCTGAACGCAGCGCCTTGGACCGCTCGGCCATCCTGACAATACAAGCCGAATCGAAAGCGCGAGTGAGGCGACCCTTTGGTGCACATTCTTGTAAAAAAAAGAGACATCAACGCTGTCAGAAGTGGGATTCGAACCCACGCCCGGAATACCGGACTGCGACCTGAACGCAGCGCCTTGGACCGCTCGGCCATCCTGACTTTATTTTTTTTTTTTTTTCTTTATTGCCGTGAAACAGAAAACAAAAATACACATGATAAAACACGTCAACTACACTTGAGCTAACGCGTACGCGGCTAAAATCTTTTCAGGTTCACCAACTCATCAAATAGACATTGCCAATGTGGTGGATCCTGCTGCATCCTGAAAGTTTCGCGTATATACACCGCACTTTCAATGAAGTTTTCACGCGCAGATCGTGTATTTATATCTGCGTGACGCACCTGCATTCGTGTTTTCCACAAACTATGGAGACCAAGAAGCATAATTAAATCATAAGGTGCATCATCGTTCTGCACTGGTTGGAATCTGATTCCGTACGGAGTTAGGGGAAGTTCCTTTTTAATTGTCCTTTGGAGGACGTCCCACAGAAAAACAGCATCCCAACACTGTAAGAAGACGTGTTCAATTGTCTCCGGTTTTTTGCACAACAGGCAATTTGTTGTCCATGGGACGAAGATACCTTTTTCATTCAGCCAGGTTTTAACAGGGAGCGTATTAGAGTGAAGTTTGAAAAGGAACGTTTTAGCAGATGGCCTCACGGGCATCTTCTTTACTCTTTTCAAAACATCCTGCCCTGGGCCTCCACAGTGTATTTCCCTGTAAAAAGGCACCGGCAGCATCACGTCAATGAGATCTTTATACACTTTTTTTCTGGGAACATTGAAAAGGTAATCAAAAGAAAACCGCACTTCCAGCAACTTGCACGAAAAAACAACTTCGCGCAGGTAGCCAGTCACAGTACCAGGCATGCTTTCACATGACACAATCCATTCAGGGAGCAGCCTCTGCAATCGCACTTGCATCACAGTTCTTAGAAAGGTATCTTTTTGATCACGCAGGAATATAAATCGCGAAACCACTTGTCGCAAGAACAAATGAGCAAGGCCAAGCCCGCCCCTTTTAACAGAAATAAACAAGTTCGTCCGGGCGGTTTTTTCCCATGTGGATGCCAAAATAAAAACAGCAAAAACGCGGTGCATTTTCTGAATTGAGGTTCGTGAGACACACAACACATTCATGAGGTACCACAGCCTTGAAATAAGAAAAACATTGCAAATGGAAGCGCGCGAAAACATTGAGAGTTGCCTTCCTTGCCACGCATCCGCTTTTTCTTTCGCTCTGGATGTTTCTTCCATCCAGTGCATGTTGGCATCTCGATAACAATCTAAAGGCACGCCTAGATATCGTGTTGGGAGAGCAGACCATCGCAGCTTACAGAAGAAATCAGGTGTCACGTCCCATTCACCGTGCCAAAACCCAGAGCTTTTCTCCCAATTGATCTTACATCCGGTTTGATCACAAAATGTTTGGACGACACCCGTAACTTCACAGATGCTCTTTCTAGTTGCACAAAACACTGCTATGTCATCAGCATATGCCAGCATTTTCACGTGTGCTGATTGCAGCTTGAACCCTAAAATGCGATCGCTATCAATGATAGCCAAGCAAAGTGGCTCTAAATACAGTGCAAAAAGCAGGGGTGAGAGTGGGCAGCCCTGCCTTACCGATGAACGTACTGCGATGCTGTCAGTCAGTTCACCATTCACTATAATACGGGTCGTGCAGTTCGCGTAAGCCATTTTAACACCCTCCACTATGACTTTTCCAAGGTTAGAATGCTCCAAAATGGAAAAAAGAATTTCGTGAGAAACACGGTCAAAGGCTTTCGCCAAATCTAACTGCATCATGGCTATCTGACCACCGAGTGCATCAACACATTCTAGTACGGTTCTTGCGACATGTATATTCGTGGCAATGGATCGACCCTTGATGCCGCACGTTTGATGAGATCCAACCAGTTTTTTTATTACGCTTTGCAGTCTTTTTGCTAAAACCTTCATATACACCTTGTAGTCAACATTGGTGAGGCTAATCGGTCGATATGACCCCACCAACAGTCGTTTTTCCGGATCATCTGTCTTGGGTATTAGCACAATGTGCGATGTAGCGAAAGACAATGGAACAGTATTACGTTCATAAGCTTCAGTGATTACATCGAGCATAAACTGAGCCGCATACTGCTGAAAAGTTTTAAAGAAGGCAGCGCTTAGACCATCCGGCCCAGGGGCCTTCCCAGGTGTCAGGTCATCTATTGCAGATTCTATCTCCTGCAACGTTATCGGTGTTTCTAGGCGCGCTTTACTTTCGTCATCCAGTGCAGGCATCAGTCTTAGAAAGTCTGTTTGAAAGCCGCCTACAGTCTCAAGCTTAGCGCTAAGCAGTTCTTCGAAGTGCTCTGCTACCGCATGCTGAATATCTTTAGCATCTTCTGTGATATGGCCGCCATACCTTATACTCCTAATTTCTTTCTGGCAGGCGTATCTTTTCTCGTCTGCTAGGGCTCGTTTTGTCGGCACTTCTCCAGCCCAAAGTTTTTCAGCCCTTGCACGTATGACAGCCGCTGTGTATCTTTCGCTGTCGATTGTTTCCAGCTCACTTTTAAGCTCTCGTATTTTACTGGCGAAATGCCCTGGCACAGTACTTTCCATGCTCAAAAAAAGAGCAAGTTGTTCATTCAGTTCTTTTTCTTTTTCTTTCTCTTTGTATCGCAGCTTACTACTCTTTTCTATTGCTTTCAATTTGACCCACTCTTTGAAGCTGTCCCATTCGGCTGCAAAACTTACTGGTCGCATAGCAAGACGATTTTCAAACTCTGTCTTAACTTCAGTAAGGAACTCTTCATCGGCAAGAAGTTTGGCATTCAGTTTCCATAGGTACCAGTTAAATCGCGATTTCTTTCCTTTGCGACCAAACACTGCACTCACGAGACAATGATCGCTGAAAGACACAGGTTTGACATCATATGCAGTACATAGCGAAACAAGATCTACCGAGGCATACACCCTGTCCAATCTGGCATGGCTATCTCTCTGAAAGTGCGTGAACTCTGGCTGGTTTCCAGTGGAGAACACACTACCAACATCCTCAAGGCTATACTCATGTACAAGTGCATTCAACAGCTCGGAGCTCCTGTCTCTTCGAGGTTTACACTTGGCCGCTCGGTCCACAGCTGCGCACACACAGTTGTAGTCACCAAGTACAAGCAAGATTTTGTCGACCTTCAACCACAACTCAATAGACTGAAAAAACAATTCACGCTCACGCCCTGAATTGGGAGCATACACACACACAACACGCCAGCATAAATTAGAGTAGGTAAAATCGGTAACCAAAAGCCGACCACTTGGACAGGCAAAAACGGACTCTACGCTTACTCCCAGCGTGTTACGTATAAATAAAAGGCACCCACCCGATACACCAACAGAATGGCATACACACACATAAAAGTTTGTTTGAAAAGAAGCCACCATACGGTCAGTGCTTTCTTGGCTCTCAATCTTTGACTCTTGCACAGCTGCTATATCTATATCATTATCCACAAGGAGGCGACTGAGCTGGCATTGTCGCCTTCTCGCTCCCAGTCCTCTAACATTCAAAGTAGCTACGTGTAACGGCGAATTAAGCTTGAGAGTCATGTACTAGAGAGAGACGCCAGTACCGGCATGGTGCCTACCTTCATGGTTGCGTGGCCTCCGCTTCTGACAAACAGCGGCGTATGCATGCATGTAATGTCCTGCCAGCAGAATGTCGGGATGCATTCAAACGAAGTCCAAGCCCATTGTTTCATTTTTGCTAACACACGCACCACTTGGTTGTAGAAGGTTCGTGACGCTGGTCGGTAGGCAGCCGACCCACAAATCGTTCAGGTCTCCACAAAAACTACGGAGGCGGTTTCCCCGCCTGCCGCGTGTCAGCCGAGAAGTTCGGCTTCGGTCTTAACGTGGCTCTTCGGATGCCAGAAGTTTTCGGCGGCGGCTCACCACAAACACCGCCTGGCAGCTGAGTCTCCTCGACGCTTTCCTCATGCGGACGTTTCGCGGCAATTAAGGCTGCTGTCTCCGGCCCAACCTCCATGGCATCAGTACAGGAAGGCTCAGTACTGAGATGATCCTCAGCGTCAGAAAATTTGGTTAAGTCTTCTGACCCTTCCTTTGACTCGCTTTCATGGTCCTGGGATGGAACGTTCAAGACATGCCGAGGTTCATTCTTTTCATTTGAGACCATCACCTTACCCTTTGTTAAAACCGTCATGGAAGGCGCGTCCTGTTTCGTTGACTGACCTCTAATGTCAGCAGCCTCCTCCGCATCCGCCTCGTCCATAATTAACTCGGACGAGTCTTCGCTGGTCCCAGGTCCGGCAATGCTAGCGTAGGTTCGTGCACACTGGTTGTCTTCATGCCCGAACCGTCGGCAGGTTCCGCAGCGAGGAACCCGGCACTCTTTGCGGATGTGACCCGTACTCCGGCAGCGTAGGCACAACGGGGGTCTGCCTGGCACAATGACGAGCGCGAGCTCACCGCTAACATTGAGCTGATGCGGCAGGTCGTCGAGCTTCATGCCAGCTTTCAGCTTCAGCGTGACGAGTCTAGTTGTAGAGCCCTTTTCCAGCATACCTTTAACACGCCAGCGCTCCCGGGAAACGTCTGACACCTTTCCGTACGGCGCAAATGCAGCACGAACATCTTCATCTGGCACGTTGTGAAGTAGCCAGTGAAGCTTGAGTCGCACGTCCTGGTTCGCCGGGTCAATCACCAAGCAGCGACCGTTTTTCACAGACAGCTCACCTACACTGACAATCTTGTTGACGGCTTCAGTATCCTTGAGAGTGACGGCCCAGACGTGGCTCATCCGATACGCCCCCATAGCGATAACATCGGGGATTAGCGAGTGTTGTGCTAAAGCATCCCGGAAATCTTCCACCCGGTACGGGCGGGCCCTGATATCGGCGTGCAAAAAAACGGTATTCAAAACAAACCGACCTGTTGGAAGTGCAGGCAAAACGACCTGGTAAGTGTTGTCCTTTTCAGCAGTCCTGTTACCGCGGCCTGACATGGCCGCTGAAGCCGCTCCTGAGGAGCCCTGCATCCTGCGTCCGTTCACTGGCGTGGCCGGAAGCAGAATCGCTCGGCCATCCTGACAATACAAGCCGAATCGAAAGCGCGAGTGAGGGGATCCTTTGTTGCACATTCTTGTAAAAAAAGAGACATCAACGCTGTCAGAAGTGGGATTCGAACCCACGCCCGGAATACCGGACTGCGACCTGAACGCAGCGCCTTGGACCGCTCGGCCATCCTGACAATACAAGCCGAATCGAAAGCGCGAGTGAGGGGATCCTTTGTTGCACATTCTTGTAAAAAAAGAGACATCAACGCTGTCAGAAGTGGGATTCGAACCCACGCCCGGAATACCGGACTGCGACCTGAACGCAGCGCCTTGGACCGCTCGGCCATCCTGACAATACAAGCCGAATCGAAAGCGCGAGTGAGGCGACCCTTTGGTGCACATTCTTGTAAAAAAAGAGACATCAACGCTGTCAGAAGTGCGATTCGAACCCACGCCCGGAATACCGGACTGTGACCTGAACGCAGCGCCTTGGACCGCTCGGCCATCCTGACTTTTTTTTTTTTTTTCTTTATTGCCTGACTTGGACACAAATACAACGCACTGGAAAACAAAAACAACAGGAACAAAGGAATAATATATGTACACAAAGCTAGTTCGCGTTGCCTATCCCCCACTGAGGGGCAGGCATTGTCATTTTAAAATTCCTTGAGCACCGTCAAAGGTTCCAGCTTTGACAGCCACTCAGGAGCACATGGTTGCAATTTAAGCACGTCGAGCCATCGCTGCACACTTTCACGGAAATACATGCGGGCTGGCCGTGCATCTGGATCGCAGTGATAACCAGCCATTCGTGCGCGCCATATACTGTGGAGGCACATTAACATAACCTGGTCTAACGGCATATCATCGTGGTTATCCAATGGCAAATACCTAATGCCATGGGAATCAAGTGGCAACTGTTTTTTAATTGTCCTTTGCAGAACATCCCACAAATATACCCCCTCCCAGCAATGCAAAAACACGTGATCTATTGTCTCTGGCTGTTTGCAGATGAGACATTGGGCCCCCCACGGTAGGAAAATACCCTTTTCCTCCATAAATGATTTTACACTCAAAGTACCGGTATGTAGCATAAAGAAAAAAGTTTTAGCTCCCGTAGCAACTTGCATTTTCTTTACGCGTTTTAATACATTACTTCCTGTGCCTCCATAGTATAAAGCTCGGTACAAGGGCACCGGGAACACCACTTCACAAACATCCTTGTATAATGTTCTCCTGTTAACATTACTTAAATACTCTTTCGAAAAACGTGCGCTTAAGAATTTCACGCTCAAAACAATTTCCCTAAAGAATCCAAAAAGAGATCCCGGCATACATTGCGTATAAACTACGAAATCAGGCAACGCTCGACCAAGTCTTTGTTGACACACTGTGCGCAGGAATGGATCACTGGCATCCCTAAAAAACATAAACCGGTTGACAATCTGTCGCACAAACAAATGACCCAGACCAAGCCCTCCATGCTTCACCTGCCGGAACAAATTTGTCCGACTGCACCTCTCCCAACTCGAGGCCCAAACAAACACCGCAAAAACTCGATGCAATTTTTGCACATTTACACGGGAGCAATGCAACACTTGCATTACATACCATAACTTACTAATTAAAAACAGGTTGCAAACTGCGGCTCTTGCAAATATTGATAATTGAGCGCTTTTCCATTTCTCCGCTTTTTCACGGGTTTCTCTGACCTGCTCTAGCCAGTAAGGCTCGCTTTCCTTGTAAAATTCCAAGGGCACACCCAAGTACTTTGCAGGCGTTGTAACCCACGGCACATTAGCGAAAGTGTCGGGGGTCAGCTGCCAGTCTCCGTGCCAAAATCCCAGGCACTTACCCCAGTTAACTTTACTCCCTGTGACTTTGCTAAAATGTTTTACCACCTCCACTGTCCTCTTTATATTCTCCTTATTCACACAAAAAACCGCAACGTCGTCTGCGTAAGCCAGCAATTTGACTTCTGACTCCTGCAGTCGAAAACCATCAATGCCATTGTTTTGTAGGATGCTTAAACACAATGTTTCAATATAAATGCCGAACAAAAGAGGGCTGAGGGGGCAACCTTGGCGCACCGAACGTCGTACGTTGATGGGGGCCCCCAGTGACTTATTGACAATTAATCTCGTAGTGCAGTTACGGTACGCCAAGGCCACTCCCTCTCGAATAACAGAGCCGACATTAACATGGTCTAATATACTGAACAGAATAGCATGCGCCACACAATCAAAAGCTTTCTCCAAGTCCAACTGCAGTAAAGCAACACACGCATGAGTTGCATCGCAGCATTCGAGCACACTTCTCGCTTTGTGAATGTTCTGAAAGATGGATCGCCCTTTGATACCGCACGTTTGGTGAGGGCCCACTAGTTCGCATATAACCGTTTGTAGTCTGCCAGCAAGCACCTTCATATAAATCTTGTAATCAACGTTTGTCAGAGCAATGGGCCTGTAAGACGACAACTGCCTAAGCTTATCTGGTTGGTCAGTTTTCGGAATAAGTACTGTGTGCGACGATCCGAAAGACGCAGGCAGTGCCTTCAGTTCATACGCTTCATTAAATAAGGCACACAACAAAGGAGATAGCTGTTCCTTGAACGCTTTATAAAAAGCCGCACTCAGGCCATCAGGCCCGGGTGATTTCCCTGGGTTTAAATTTTCTATTGCCTGCTGCACTTCTTTTTCGCTTATTGGCCGCTCCAGTCTTTCTTTTTGTTCGTCATCAATTTTTGTCATCGCGTCAAGAAAGGATTCTTTGAAACGGTCCAAATTAACCTCTCGGGACGAAAATAGCTCTTCATAATACTCCCGGAAAGCTTTCGCGATTCCTTCGTTATCGGTCTCTGTGCGTCCTGCCCAATCTACCTCTGCCACGTGATTTCGCCTTGCGTTTGCTTTTTCTATTCCCAACGATCTTTTTGTCGGCGTCTCATCCATGGCAAGTTTTTCCGCTCTCGCACGCACCAGTGCTCCGCGATAACGGTCTTCGTCATTCAGTTGAAGTCTTTGTTTTATTTTTCTAATATAGTCCATGTATAACCCTGGCGTGTTACACTCCAGGCCTAACAATTTATCTAGCAAAGATCTTAAATGCATTTCATTTTGTTTTTCTTGAAACCTTATGCAGCTGGCCTTTTCTATAGCTTTGATTTTTATTTGTTGCTTACACAGTTCCCATTCTTGACCCAGTTCGTGGCTGTCCTCCTGACAAATCCTACCAATTTCTTCTTCTACTAGTCTGGTGAATTGCTCGTCATTCAGCAGTTTATTATTTAACTTCCACAATTCCCAACTAAAACCGCTACCTCTCTTTCTTGTTCCAATTGTACACTGAACCATGCAGTGATCTGAGTACGTTACCGCCAAAACATAATAATCCTGACATTTTGGAGCCAGTTCTGCGGCCACATAAATTCTGTCAAGGCGGGCGTGGCTAGCACCCTGAAAATGCGTATACTGAACCTGTCGCTCGCTCGTGAGACACTCTGCAACGTCTTCCAGTGCAAACTCGTCAATCAAGCGCGAAAGTACCTCTGTGCTACGATCCCTAAATGTACGATGGCTAGTTTTGTCACCGGAGCTCAGTACACAATTGAAATCTCCCAGAAAGACAAGTTGCTTATCCGTGTTTAAATAATCTTCAACAAAATCAAACAAAGCAGCCCTCTCATCAACTACCGTAGGTGCATATATACAAACAGCACGCCACTCAGCCGAGCAAAAACTAAAATCGAGGACCACACCCCGACCCGACGGAAAAGAAGCATGCGACTGCACTACAAGACCCGGCAACTTCTTCACAAACAGGACGCATCCAGCAGAAGTACCGACTGCATGGCTGACAACTGCGTAAAACCGCGACGTGAAACGTTGCACCATGCTCTCGGTCTCTTGTTCACCCTCGACTTTTGTCTCTTGAACTCCAAGTATATCGATGTCATTTTCATTTAAAAGGCGCAGGACCTGGCTCTGCTTCCTTTTTGCTGCTAGACCTCTCACGTTAAGGGTCGCAACCTTTAGTGACAGTACATAAGCCATTTTCTTAGAGTGAAAAGAGGCCAAGAGAATGGTGCTTACCCTTCACGTCTAGCATGGCGCTAGACGCTTTCGTTGACGCCAGAGCCATGAGGTTGGACTGGCAGACCTTGTGACGGGGGCGGCTTTTCGGCAGCTCTCCTGTCCGTCGAGACATTCGGTCTTGGTTTGAAGGTCGCCCTCCTCCCTATTGGCGTTTTTATCGGCGGCTCGTCGTTGCTAGCTGTATCTGCCTCATTCGTCTCACTGGCGCTCCCGTCGTGGGCACGCTTCGCAGGGCCCTGGACGTTGGTCGCTCGGCCGCTGCTCCCTTCGAGGGTCCCCCTTCTGCCCGCAGACTCCGGAAGTTCAATTTTTGAGCTCTCGGCATCGCTCACCTTTTCTTCTTCCGACGGTCCGTTGCTTGGCAGTGCCACTTCCCTGTCTGGTCCACCGAGCCTCTCGTCACCACCCCCCGGGGGCACTAACATGCCTGTCGTTGCTGTCACCCTCTCGTCCTCTCCGACCCCTTTTGCGGCATCCTCCGTCTCTGCGACATCCATTCGGTGTTCCGTCATGTCCGCCCTCGCTGTTGGTGCAGTGGCCACTGCATACGTTCGTACGCAGTCTTCCTCCGAGTGGCCAAACCGCTTACACGTCGCACACCGCGGAATCTTACATTCCCGGCGCACATGACCGGTCCCGCGGCAGCGCAGGCACTGCATGGGCCGCCCAGGCACCACAACAAGGGCCAACTCCCCTGCTACTCTTATCTGGTGAGGCAGGTCTTCTATCTTCATCCCAGGCTTCAACTTCAGAAGCACGGTTCTCGTTGTTGAGCCCTTTTCGTGCACTCCCTGGACTCGCCACCGCTCACGGGTCACTTCCGTCACCTCGCCGAACGCCGCAAAAGCTGTTCGGATATCTTCATCCGCCACGCCGTGCAACATCCAGTGGAGCCGTAGCTTCACCTGTTGGTCCTCCGGGTCAATGACGATACACCGTCGACCTTTCACTTGAAGCTCCTTGAATGCTAGCAGCCGCTTGGTTGCTTCCGTGCTGTTCAAAGTCACCGCCCAGACATGGTTTATTTGGTAAGCCCCCAAGGCCACCACGTCTGGGAGCGTACCAATCTTGGCCAGGGCGTCCCGGAAATCTTCAACCCTGAAGGGTCGCACTCGTACGTCACCGTGCAAAAAAACTGTGTTGAAAACAACACGTCCGGTGGGCAGATGCGGCAAAATAATCTGATATTCCTTATCGTCGTTTTCCTCAAGCCTGTTACCGCGGCCAGCCTGGGCCGCAATCGCCGCTCCGCCGGAGCTCATCATTCTGCGTCCGTACACGCCGGTGGCCGGAAGTAGAATGCTCGGCCATCCTGACAATACAAGCCGAATCGAAAGCGCGAGTGAGGGGATCCTTTTGGTGCACATTCTTGTAAAAAAAGAGACATCAACGCTGTCAGAAGTGGGATTCGAACCCACGCCCGGAATACCGGACTGCGACCTGAACGCAGCGCCTTGGACCGCTCGGCCATCCTGACAATACAAGCCGAATCGAAAGCGCGAGTGAGGCGACCCTTTGGTGCACATTCTTGTAAAAAAAGAGACATCAACGCTGTCAGAAGTGGGATTCGAACCCACGCCCGGAATACCGGACTGCGACCTGAACGCAGCGCCTTGGACCGCTCGGCCATCCTGACAATACAAGCCGAATCGAAAGCGCGAGTGAGGCGACCCTTTGGTGCACATTCTTGTAAAAAAAAGAGACATCAACGCTGTCAGAAGTGGGATTCGAACCCACGCCCGGAATACCGGACTGCGACCTGAACGCAGCGCCTTGGACCGCTCGGCCATCCTGACAATACAAGCCGAATCGAAAGCGCGAGTGAGGCGACCCTTTGGTGCACATTCTTGTAAAAAAAAGAGACATCAACGCTGTCAGAAGTGGGATTCGAACCCACGCCCGGAATACCGGACTGCGACCTGAACGCAGCGCCTTGGACCGCTCGGCCATCCTGTTTTTTTTTTTTTTTTTTATTTTTTTTTTTTTTTTTTTTTGCCTGACTTTGACACAAATACAACGCACTGGAAAACAAAACAACAGGAACAAAGGAATAATATATGTACACAAAGCTAGTTCGCGTTGCCTATCCCCCACTGAGGGGCAGGCATTGTCATTTTAAAATTCCTTGAGCACCGTCAAAGGTTCCACCTTTGACAGCCACTCAGGAGCACATGGTTGCAATTTAAGCACGTCGAGCCATCGCTGCACACTTTCACGGAAATACATGCGGGCTGGCCGTGCATATGGATCGCAGTGATAACCAGCCATTCGTGCGCGCCATATACTGTGGAGGCACATTAACATAACCTGGTCTAACGGCATATCATCGTGGTTATGCAATGGCAAATACCTAATGCCATGGGAATCAAGTGGCAACTGTTTTTTAATTGTCCTTTGCAGAACATCCCACAAATATACCCCCTCCCAGCAATGCAAAAACACGTGATCTATTGTCTCTGGCTGTTTGCAGATGAGACATTGGGCCCCCCACGGTAGGAAAATACCCTTTTCCTCCATAAATGATTTTACACTCAAAGTACCGGTATGTAGCATAAAGAAAAAAGTTTTAGCTCCCGTAGCAACTTGCATTTTCTTTACGCGTTTTAATACATTACTTCCTGTGCCTCCATAGTATAAAGCTCGGTACAAGGGCACCGGGAACACCACTTCACAAACATCCTTGTATAATGTTCTCCTGTTAACATTACTTAAATACTCTTTCGAAAAACGTGCGCTTAAGAATTTCACGCTCAAAACAATTTCCCTAAAGAATCCAAAAAGAGATCCCGGCATACATTGCGTATAAACTACGAAATCAGGCAACGCTCGACCAAGTCTTTGTTGACACACTGTGCGCAGGAATGGATCACTGGCATCCCTAAAAAACATAAACCGGTTGACAATCTGTCGCACAAACAAATGACCCAGACCAAGCCCTCCATGCTTCACCTGCCGGAACAAATTTGTCCGACTGCACCTCTCCCAACTCGAGGCCCAAACAAACACCGCAAAAACTCGATGCAATTTTTGCACATTTACACGGGAGCAATGCAACACTTGCATTACATACCATAACTTACTAATTAAAAACAGGTTGCAAACTGCGGCTCTTGCAAATATTGATAATTGAGCGCTTTTCCATTTCTCCGCTTTTTCACGGGTTTCTCTGACCTGCTCTAGCCAGTAAGGCTCGCTTTCCTTGTAAAATTCCAAGGGCACACCCAAGTACTTTGCAGGCGTTGTAACCCACGGCACATTAGCGAAAGTGTCGGGGGTCAGCTGCCAGTCTCCGTGCCAAAATCCCAGGCACTTACCCCAGTTAACTTTACTCCCTGTGACTTTGCTAAAATGTTTTACCACCTCCACTGTCCTCTTTATATTCTCCTTATTCACACAAAAAACCGCAACGTCGTCTGCGTAAGCCAGCAATTTGACTTCTGACTCCTGCAGTCGAAAACCATCAATGCCATTGTTTTGTAGGATGCTTAAACACAATGTTTCAATATAAATGCCGAACAAAAGAGGGCTGAGGGGGCAACCTTGGCGCACCGAACGTCGTACGTTGATGGGGGCCCCCAGTGACTTATTGACAATTAATCTCGTAGTGCAGTTACGGTACGCCAAGGCCACTCCCTCTCGAATAACAGAGCCGACATTAACATGGTCTAATATACTGAACAGAATAGCATGCGCCACACAATCAAAAGCTTTCTCCAAGTCCAACTGCAGTAAAGCAACACACGCATGAGTTGCATCGCAGCATTCGAGCACACTTCTCGCTTTGTGAATGTTCTGAAAGATGGATCGCCCTTTGATACCGCACGTTTGGTGAGGGCCCACTAGTTCGCATATAACCGTTTGTAGTCTGCCAGCAAGCACCTTCATATAAATCTTGTAATCAACGTTTGTCAGAGCAATGGGCCTGTAAGACGACAACTGCCTAAGCTTATCTGGTTGGTCAGTTTTCGGAATAAGTACTGTGTGCGACGATCCGAAAGACGCAGGCAGTGCCTTCAGTTCATACGCTTCATTAAATAAGGCACACAACAAAGGAGATAGCTGTTCCTTGAACGCTTTATAAAAAGCCGCACTCAGGCCATCAGGCCCGGGTGATTTCCCTGGGTTTAAATTTTCTATTGCCTGCTGCACTTCTTTTTCGCTTATTGGCCGCTCCAGTCTTTCTTTTTGTTCGTCATCAATTTTTGTCATCGCGTCAAGAAAGGATTCTTTGAAACGGTCCAAATTAACCTCTCGGGACGAAAATAGCTCTTCATAATACTCCCGGAAAGCTTTCGCGATTCCTTCGTTATCGGTCTCTGTGCGTCCTGCCCAATCTACCTCTGCCACGTGATTTCGCCTTGCATTTGCTTTTTCTATTCCCAACGATCTTTTTGTCGGCGTCTCATCCATGGCAAGTTTTTCCGCTCTCGCACGCACCAGTGCTCCGCGATAACGGTCTTCGTCATTCAGTTGAAGTCTTTGTTTTATTTTTCTAATATCGTCCATGTATAACCCTGGCGTGTTACACTCCAGGCCTAACAATTTATCTAGCAAAGATCTTAAATGCATTTCATTTTGTTTTTCTTGAAACCTTATGCAGCTGGCCTTTTCTATAGCTTTGATTTTTATTTGTTGCTTACACAGTTCCCATTCTTGACCCAGTTCGTGGCTGTCCTCCTGACAAATCCTACCAATTTCTTCTTCTACTAGTCTGGTGAATTGCTCGTCATTCAGCAGTTTATTATTTAACTTCCACAATTCCCAACTAAAACCGCTACCTCTCTTTCTTGTTCCAATTGTACACTGAACCATGCAGTGATCTGAGTACGTTACCGCCAAAACATAATAATCCTGACATTTTGGAGCCAGTTCTGCGGCCACATAAATTCTGTCAAGGCGGGCGTGGCTAGCACCCTGAAAATGCGTATACTGAACCTGTCGCTCGCTCGTGAGACACTCTGCAACGTCTTCCAGTGCAAACTCGTCAATCAAGCGCGAAAGTACCTCTGTGCTACGATCCCTAAATGTACGATGGCTAGTTTTGTCACCGGAGCTCAGTACACAATTGAAATCTCCCAGAAAGACAAGTTGCTTATCCGTGTTTAAATAATCTTCAACAAAATCAAACAAAGCAGCCCTCTCATCAACTACCGTAGGTGCATATATACAAACAGCACGCCACTCAGCCGAGCAAAAACTAAAATCGAGGACCACACCCCGACCCGACGGAAAAGAAGCATGCGACTGCACTACAAGACCCGGCAACTTCTTCACAAACAGGACGCATCCAGCAGAAGTACCGACTGCATGGCTGACAACTGCGTAAAACCGCGACGTGAAACGTTGCACCATGCTCTCGGTCTCTTGTTCACCCTCGACTTTTGTCTCTTGAACTCCAAGTATATCGATGTCATTTTCATTTAAAAGGCGCAGGACCTGGCTCTGCTTCCTTTTTGCTGCTAGACCTCTCACGTTAAGGGTCGCAACCTTTAGTGACAGTACATAAGCCATTTTCTTAGAGTGAAAAGAGGCCAAGAGAATGGTGCTTACCCTTCACGTCTAGCATGGCGCTAGACGCTTTCGTTGACGCCAGAGCCATGAGGTTGGACTGGCAGACCTTGTGACGGGGGCGGCTTTTCGGCAGCTCTCCTGTCCGTCGAGACATTCGGTCTTGGTTTGAAGGTCGCCCTCCTCCCTATTGGCGTTTTTATCGGCGGCTCGTCGTTGCTAGCTGTATCTGCCTCATTCGTCTCACTGGCGCTCCCGTCGTGGGCACGCTTCGCAGGGCCCTGGACGTTGGTCGCTCGGCCGCTGCTCCCTTCGAGGGTCCCCCTTCTGCCCGCAGACTCCGGAAGTTCAATTTTTGAGCTCTCGGCATCGCTCACCTTTTCTTCTTCCGACGGTCCGTTGCTTGGCAGTGCCACTTCCCTGTCTGGTCCACCGAGCCTCTCGTCACCACCCCCCGGGGGCACTAACATGCCTGTCGTTGCTGTCACCCTCTCGTCCTCTCCGACCCCTTTTGCGGCATCCTCCGTCTCTGCGACATCCATTCGGTGTTCCGTCATGTCCGCCCTCGCTGTTGGTGCAGTGGCCACTGCATACGTTCGTACGCAGTCTTCCTCCGAGTGGCCAAACCGCTTACACGTCGCACACCGCGGAATCTTACATTCCCGGCGCACATGACCGGTCCCGCGGCAGCGCAGGCACTGCATGGGCCGCCCAGGCACCACAACAAGGGCCAACTCCCCTGCTACTCTTATCTGGTGAGGCAGGTCTTCTAACTTCATCCCAGGCTTCAACTTCAGAAGCACGGTTCTCGTTGTTGAGCCCTTTTCGTGCACTCCCTGGACTCGCCACCGCTCACGGGTCACTTCCGTCACCTCGCCGAACGCCGCAAAAGCTGTTCGGATATCTTCATCCGCCACGCCGTGCAACATCCAGTGGAGCCGTAGCTTCACCTGTTGGTCCTCCGGGTCAATGACGATACACCGTCGACCTTTCACTTGAAGCTCCTTGAATGCTAGCAGCCGCTTGGTTGCTTCCGTGCTGTTCAAAGTCACCGCCCAGACATGGTTTATTTGGTAAGCCCCCAAGGCCACCACGTCTGGGAGCGTACCAATCTTGGCCAGGGCGTCCCGGAAATCTTCAACCCTGAAGGGTCGCACTCGTACGTCACCGTGCAAAAAAACTGTGTTGAAAACAACACGTCCGGTGGGCAGATGCGGCAAAATAATCTGATATTCCTTATCGTCGTTTTCCTCAAGCCTGTTACCGCGGCCAGCCTGGGCCGCAATCGCCGCTCCGCCGGAGCTCATCATTCTGCGTCCGTACACGCCGGTGGCCGGAAGTAGAATGCTCGGCCATCCTGACAATACAAGCCGAATCGAAAGCGCGAGTGAGGGGATCCTTTTGGTGCACATTCTTGTAAAAAAAGAGACATCAACGCTGTCAGAAGTGGGATTCGAACCCACGCCCGGAATACCGGACTGCGACCTGAACGCAGCGCCTCGGACCGCTCGGCCATCCTGACAATACAAGCCGAATCGAAAGCGCGAGTGAGGCGACCCTTTGGTGCACATTCTTGTAAAAAAAGAGACATCAACGCTGTCAGAAGTGGGATTCGAACCCACGCCCGGAATACCGGACTGCGACCTGAACACAGCGCCTTGGACCGCTCGGCCATCCTGACAATACAAGCCGAATCGAAAGCGCGAGTGAGGCGACCCTTTGGTGCACATTCTTGTAAAAAAAGAGACATCAACGCTGTCAGAAGTGGGATTCGAACCCACGCCCGGAATACCGGACTGCGACCTGAACGCAGCGCCTTGGACCGCTCGGCCATCCTGACAATACAAGCCGAATCGAAAGCGCGAGTGAGGCGACCCTTTGGTGCACATTCTTGTAAAAAAAGAGACATCAACGCTGTCAGAAGTGGGATTCGAACCCACGCCCGGAATACCGGACTGCGACCTGAACGCAGCGCCTTGGACCGCTCGGCCATCCTGTTTTTTTTTTTTTTTTTTATTTTATTTTTTTTTTTTTTTTGCCTGACTTTGACACAAATACAACGCACTGGAAAACAAAACAACAGGAACAAAGGAATAATATATGTACACAAAGCTAGTTCGCGTTGCCTATCCCCCACTGAGGGGCAGGCATTGTCATTTTAAAATTCCTTGAGCACCGTCAAAGGTTCCACCTTTGACAGCCACTCAGGAGCACATGGTTGCAATTTAAGCACGTCGAGCCATCGCTGCACACTTTCACGGAAATACATGCGGGCTGGCCGTGCATATGGATCGCAGTGATAACCAGCCATTCGTGCGCGCCATATACTGTGGAGGCACATTAACATAACCTGGTCTAACGGCATATCATCGTGGTTATGCAATGGCAAATACCTAATGCCATGGGAATCAAGTGGCAACTGTTTTTTAATTGTCCTTTGCAGAACATCCCACAAATATACCCCCTCCCAGCAATGCAAAAACACGTGATCTATTGTCTCTGGCTGTTTGCAGATGAGACATTGGGCCCCCCACGTTAGGAAAATACCCTTTTCCTCCATAAATGAATTTACACTCAAAGTACCGGTATGTAGCATAAAGAAAAAAGTTTTAGCTCCCGTAGCAACTTGCATTTTCTTTACGCGTTTTAATACATTACTTCCTGTGCCTCCATAGTATAAAGCTCGGTACAAGGGCACCGGGAACACCACTTCACAAACATCCTTGTATAATGTTCTCCTGTTAACATTACTTAAATACTCTTTCGAAAAACGTGCGCTTAAGAATTTCACGCTCAAAACAATTTCCCTAAAGAATCCAAAAAGAGATCCCGGCATACATTGCGTATAAACTACGAAATCAGGCAACGCTCGACCAAGTCTTTGTTGACACACTGTGCGCAGGAATGGATCACTGGCATCCCTAAAAAACATAAACCGGTTGACAATCTGTCGCACAAACAAATGACCCAGAACAAGCCCTCCATGCTTCACCTGCCGGAATAAATTTGTCCGACTGCACCTCTCCCAACTCGAGGCCCTAACAAACACCGCAAAAACTCTATGCAATTTTTGCACATTTACACGGGAGCAATGCAACACTTGCATTACATACCATAACTTACTAATTAAAAACAGGTTGCAAACTGCGGCTCTTGCAAATATTGATAATTGAGCGCTTTTCCATTTCTCCGCTTTTTCACGGGTTTCTCTGACCTGCTCTAGCCAGTATGGCTCGCTTTCCTTGTAAAATTCCAAGGGCACACCCAAGTACTTTGCAGGCGTTGTAACCCACGACACATTAGCGAAAGTGTCGGGGGTCAGCTGCCATTCTCCGTGCCAAAATCCCAGGCACTTACCCCAGTTAACTTTACTCCCTGTGACTTTGCTAAAATGTTTTACCACATCCACTGTCCTCTTTATACTCTCCTTATTCACACAAAAAACCGCAACGTCGTCTGCGTAAGCCAGCAATTTGACTTCTGACTCCTGCAGTCGAAAACCATCAATGTCATTGTTTTGTAGGATGCTTAAACACAATGTTTCAATATAAATGCCGAACAAAAGAGGGCTGAGGGGGCAACCTTGGCGCACCGAACGTCGTACGTTGATGGGGGCCCCCAGTGACTTATTGACAATTAATCTCGTAGTGCAGTTACGGTACGCCAAGGCCACTCCCTCTCGAATAACAGAGCCGACATTAACATGGTCTAATATACTGAACAGAATAGTATGCGCCACACAATCAAAAGCTTTCTCCAAGTCCAACTGCAGTAAAGCAACACACGCATGAGTTGCATCGCAGCATTCGAGCACACTTCTCGCTTTGTGAATGTTCTGAAAGATGGATCGCCCTTTGATACCGCACGTTTGGTGAGGGCCCACTAGTTCGCATATAACCGTTTGTAGTCTGCCAGCAAACACCTTCATATAAATCTTGTAATCAACGTTTGTCAGAGCAATGGGCCTGTAAGACGACAACTGCCTAAGCTTATCTGGTTGGTCAGTTTTCGGAATAAGTACTGTGTGCGACGATCCGAAAGACGCAGGCAGTGCCTTCAGCTCATACGCTTCATTAAATAAGGCACACAACAAAGGAGATAGCTGTTGCTTAACGCTTTATAAAAAGCCGCACTCAGGCCGTCAGGCCCGGGTGATTTCCCAGGTTTTAAATTTTCTATTGCCTGCTGCACTTCTTTTTCGCTTATTGGCCGCTCCAGTCTTTCTTTTTGTTCGTCATCAATTTTTGGCATCGCGTCAAGAAAGTATTCTTTAAAACGGTCCAAATTAACCTCTCGGGACGAAAATAGCTCTTCATAATATTCCCGGAAAGCTTTCGCGATTCCTTCGTTATCGGTTTCTGTGCGTCCTGCCCAATCTACCTCTGTCACGTGATTTCGCCTTGCATTTGCTTTTTCTATTCCCAACGATCTTTTTGTCGGCGTCTCATCCATGGCCAATTTTTCCGCTCTCGCACGCACCAGTGCTCCGCGATAACGGTCTTCGTCATTCAATTGAAGTCTTTGTTTTATTTTTCTAACGTCGTCCATGTATAACCCTGGCGTGTTACACTCCAGGGCTAACAATTTATCTAGCAAAGATCTTAAATGCATTTCATTTTGTTTTTCTTGAAACCGTATCCAGCTGGCCTTTTCTATAGCTTTGATTTTAATTTGTTGCTTACACAGTTCCCATTCTTGACCCAGTTCGTGGGTGTCCTCCTGACAAATATTACCAATTTCTTCTTCTACTAGTCTGGTGAATTGCTCGTCATTCAGCAGTTTATTATTTAACTTCCACAATTCCCAATTAAAACCGCTACCTCCCTTTCTTGGTCCAATTGTACACTGAACCATGCAGTGATCTGAGTACGTTACCGCCAAAACATAATAATCCTGGCATTTTGGAGCCAGTTCTGCGGCCACATAAATTCTGTCAAGGCGGGCGTGGCTAGCACCCTGAAAATGCGTATACTGAACCCGTCGCTCGCTCGTGAGACACTCTGCAACGTCTTCCAGTGCAAACTCGTCAATCAAGCGCGAAAGTACCTCTGTGCTACGATCCCTAAATGTACGATGGCTAGTTTTGTCACCGGAGCTCAGTACACAATTGAAATCTCCCAGAAAGACAAGTTGCTTATCCGTGTTTAAATAATCTTCAACAAAATCAAACAAAGCAGCCCTCTCATCAACTACCGTAGATGCATATATACAAACAGCACGCCACTCAGCCGAGCAAAAACTAAAATCGAGGACCACGCCCCGACCCGGCGGAAAAGCAGCATGCGACTGCACTACAAGACCCGGCAACTTCTTCACAAACAGGACGCATCCAGCAGAAGTACCGACTGCATGGCTGACAACTGCGTAAAACCGCGACGTGAAACGTTGCACCATGCTCTCGGTCTCTTGTTCACCCTCGACTTTCGTCTCTTGAACTCCAAGTATATCGATGTCATTTTCATTTAAAAGGCGTAGGACCTGGCTCTGCTTCCATTTTGCTGCTAGACCTCTCACGTTAAGGGTCGCAACCTTTAGTGACAGTACATAAGCCATTTTCTTAGAGTGAAAAGAGGCCAACAGCTTGGTGCTTACCCTTCACGTCTAGCATGGCGCTAGACGCTTTCGTTGACGCCAGAGCCATGAGGTTGGACTGGCAGACCTTGTGACAGGGGCGGCTTTTCGGCAGCTCTCCTGTCCGTCGAGACGTTCGGTCTTGGTTTGAAGGTCGCCCTCCTCCCTATTGGCGTTTTTATCGGCGGCTCGTCGTTGCTAGCTGCCTCTGCCTCATTCGTCTCACTGGCGCTCCCGTCGTGGGCACGCTTCGCAGAGCCCTGGACGTTGGTCGCTCGGCCGCTGCTCCCTTCGAGGGTCCCCCTTCAGCCCGCAGACTCCGGAAGTTCAATTTTTGAGCGCTCGGCATCGCTCACCTTTTCTTCCTCCGACGGTCCGTTGCTTGGCAGTGCCACTTCCCTGTCTGGTCCACCGAGCATCTCGTCACCACCCCCCGGGGGCACTAACATGCCTGTCGTTGCTGCCACCCTCTCGACCTCTCCGACCCCTTTTGCGGCATCCTCCGTCTCTGCGACATCCATTCGGTGTTCCGTCATGTCCGCCCTCGCTGTTGGTGCAGTAGCCACTGCATACGTTCGTACGCAGTCTTCCTCCGAGTGGCCAAACCGCTTACACGTCGCACACCGCGGAATCTTACATTCCCGGCGCACATGACCGGTCCCGCGGCAGCGCAGGCACTGCATGGGCCGCCCAGGCACCACAACAAGGGCCAACTCCCCTGCTACTCTTATCTGGTGAGGCAGGTCTTCTATCTTCATCCCAGGCTTCAACTTCAGAAGCACGGTTCTCGTTGTTGACCCCTTTTCGTGCACTCCCTGGACTCGCCACCGCTCACGGGTCACTTCCGTCACCTCGCCGAACGCCGCAAAAACTGTTCGGATATCTTCATCCGCCACGCCGTGCAACATTCAGTGGAGCCGTAGCTTCACCTGTTGGTCCTCCGGTCAATGACGATACACCGTCGGCCTTTCACTTGAAGCTCCTTGAATGCTAGCAGCCGCTTGGTTGCTTCCGTGCTGTTCAAAGTCACCGCCCAGACATGGTTTATTTGGTAAGCCCCCAAGGCCACCACGTCTGGGAGCGTACCAATCTTGGCCAGGGCGTCCCGGAAATCTTCAACCCTGAAGGGTCGCACTCGTACGTCACCGTGCAAAAAAACTGTGTTGAAAACAACACGTCCGGTGGGCAGATGCGGCAAAATAATCTGATATTCCTTATCGTCGTTTTCCTCAAGCCTGTTACCGCGGCCAGCCTGGGCCGCAATCGCCGCTCCGCCGGAGCTCATCATTACACGCCGGTGGCCGGAAGTAGAATCCGCTCGGCCATCCTGACAGTACAAGCCGAATCGAAAGCGCGAGTGAGGCGATCCTTTTGTTGCACATTCTTGTAAAAAAAAAAAGACATCAACGCTGTCAGAAGTGGGATTCGAACCCACGCCCGGAATACCGGACTGCGACCTGAACGCAGCGCCTTGGACCGCTCGGCCATCCTGACTTTTTTTTTTTTTTCTTTTTTTTTTTTTTTTTAAAGCCTGCTTTGACAAATACACTGCAAATATATACAGATAAAACACGGTGACCATGCCGTGGTCAGCGTGAATGCTTAAAACTTCTTAAAATGAACAAGTTCATCTAGGACGCCAATCCAGTCTGGAGGTTCTGGCAATGTACGGTAAACATCTCGTAAGTACAAAATGCTTTCAATGAAATTCTCCCTGACTGGACGGACGTTTACATCGGCGTGCCTAACAGCCATCCTTGTTCGCCATATGCTGTGGAGCCCCAGAACCATGATTAGATCATAAGGAATGTCTCCATCGTTTTCAATTGGTAGAAAACGGATTCCGTACGGTGTTATTGGTAGGTCTTTCTTTAGAGTCCTTTGCAAGATGTCCCAGTAGAAGACTGGATCCCAGCAATCAATAAATACATGATCTATTGTTTCTGGTTTCTTGCATAATATACAGTTAGTTGTCCATGGAACGAATATTCCCTTTTCCTCTAACCAAGTCTTAACTGGGAGCGTGCCTGTATGAAGTTTAAAGAAGAAGGTTTTAATGCTGGGCTTAATATTCATCTTTTTAACTCTCTTTAAAACATCATTTCCTGGGCCTCCACAGTATATTGTTCGGTACCTGGGTGTTGGCAACATTGTATCCAGTAGGTCTCTGTACAGTTTTTTTCCTTTGCACTGAACTTAAGTACTCAAGGGAAAATCGAGCCTTTAAGATTTGTACTGCAAGTACAACTTCTCGCCAAAACCCAGTTACTGCGCGTCCACCGTCATTGCATGATGAAACAATAAATCCAGGTAAGGCATTGCTTAAGTGCACTTGCATTACTGTGCGCAAAAAGTAGTCTTTCTGGTCCCGCAGAAAAATAAATCGCGACACAATTTGTCTTAAAAACAGGTGAGACAGGCCTAATCCACCATTACAAACAGAATGAAACAAATTCGTCCTACTAGTACGTTCCCAACTTGCCCCCCAAATGAAAACCGCGAACACTCTGTGAATTTTTTGCAGATTTGTGCGTTTCATGAACAAAAATTGGAGTACGAACCACACCTTGGATATCAAAAAAAGATTGCAGACAGTCGCGCGGGCAAACATGGACAAATTACGGCCTTGCCAGCCTTGCGCCTTTTCCCTGACCCTTTCTGTCTCTTGACGCCAGTACTGTTCGCTATCTTGATAGCTATCAAGTGGCATACCCAGATACTTCGTAGGCAACGATGTCCATCGCATGTTTGCAAACGTTTCCGGTCTTTCGTACCAGTTACCATGCCAAAAGCCAGCCGATTTTTCCCAGTTAATCTCACAGCCAGTTGCGGTGCAAAAACCGCCAGCAACCTCGACTGCCTCACTTACGCTTTGTCGGTTCACACAGAAAATGGCTATATCATCCGCGTACGCAAGTACTTTCACTTCAGATGCTTGTAGCTTGAATCCACGGATTCTTTCATTATTAATCAGGCTTAAACAAAAGGGCTCTAGATACAAGGCAAATAGAAGAGGGGACAATGGACATCCTTGCCTCACTGACGATCGCACGGCTATTGCGTCAGTAAGACTTTTATTTACAATAATACGGGTAGAGCACCCAGCGTATGCCATTTTGACTCCATCTACGATAACACTTCCGATATTTACATGCTCTAAAATGGTGAAAAGGACGTCATGTGAAACGTTGTCAAATGCTTTTGACAAGTCAAGCTGCATCATTGCTACATGTCTTCCGTCTGCATCACAACGCTCTAAAACGCATCTTGCTGTGTGTACATTCGTACAGATAGTGCGGCCCTTAATGCCGCACGTTTGGTGTGGACCTACCAACTGTTTAATGACACCTTGCACCCTCCTTGCCAACACTTTCATAAACAATTTATAATCCACATTTGTGAGGCTTATAGGCCGATAGGACTCCACCGATAGAAGTTTGACTGCGTCATCTGATTTAGGAATTAAGACAATATGTGAAGCTTTGAAAGATGGCGGCATTTGTTTAACATGGTATGCTTCCTTTATTACGCAGTACAATGCCCTGCTGGCTTCTGATTTGAATTTCTTGTAAAAAGCAGCCCCTAATCCGTCAGGACCGGGTGATTTTCCAGCGCTTATTTCTTCTATAGCCTGCTCAATTTCAAGTACACTGATTGGTTGCTCAAGCCTGGCTTTAACTTCATCCTCAAGCCTGGGCATGGTCTGCAAAAACTGACTTTCGAATTGTTCTTTCCTTTGCTTAGCCCGCCCAAGTAGCTCACTATAGTACTCTGCAAACGCTTCTTTGATAACCTCGCATTCTGTTGCAACTTCGTTATGGTGAAGTATCTTTTTAATTTTGTTTTTTTCCACGTATCTTTTCTCGTCACCGAGTGAGCGCTTGTTCGGTGTCTCGCCAACCCATAATCGCTCTGCTCGTGCTCGCACAATAGCTCCCCTATATCTTTCTTCATCGATAAGCTCAAGTTTATTCTTAACTTCTTTAATCTGCTTCGACCACAATCCAGGCGTCCCGCTATCTAGGTTCAGCAACAAGTTGAGTTGACGGTGCAGATCTTGCTCGTTCTCTTTACTGACATGTCGTAAAATGGTTGCTCTTTCTATTGCTTTCATTTTTATATTGTTCTTAAAACTTTCCCACTCACTCATCCAGTCCCCTGATTTCGTCGCAAACAGTGCGTTGAACATTTTCTTTACTTCGTTCACATAGCTCTCATCATCCAAAAGTTTAGAATTAAATTTCCAAAGCTCCCAGTTAAATTTAGATTTATTTTCCTTTGCTCCTATGCAAAAAACTACTAGGCTGTGATCTGTAAAAGACACGTGCTTAACTTCATAACTTCGGCACAGAGGCGCGAGTTCTAGGGAAATGTATGCACGATCTAGCCTCGCATGGCTTTCTCTTTGGAAATGGGTGTACTGGCATTGTCCATTAGGTGACAGAAGCCAACCAACATCTTCTAGATGATACTCTGTGGTTAACGTCCTTAATAAGTGTGCGCTGGGGTCCTTCACAGGCTGAAGTTTTACGCGATCTTCAGGCATACATACACAATTGAAGTCACCCACCATAACAACACATCTTTCACCCTTCAAATGCTGTTCGAGCTGCTCGAAGAACAACCTACGCTCCCCTTCCTTATTAGGTGCCGGCGCACAAAAAACGGCAAAGAGCCCGAACTGCCTGGACACCCTTCCCCTTGTCCTGCCAAGCGCCCAGCAGCAGTTCCTCCGACAGAGGCCTCTTGTCTAAACGCTTCAAAGAAGACGCTAGCAACACTTCTTTCGCGCGCATACGCTGGGCACACCAATAATATATGGTCCACAGTATCTGGGATGCCACAAGTTGAACATTCCGGCGAGTCCATCTGTCCAATTAAATGTAAGTACTTTTGCATGAAAGCCACGTTTAAATGAAGTCTATGTAGTAAGCATGCCTGATGACGCGGAATATCACGCGGTACATAAAAGTTTAATGTTTGATCGAGCCTTCTTAGACGAATGTGTCGGGCGTCTGGCTGGGCCCAGTAAGCTGCTGTAGCATTATTCATACAACTCGTAAGAAAGCACGTCGTGTCACCTCTTGAAAAAGGCACAGCTGTTTGGAGGCCATTGATGAGTGCGCTTTTCGCTTCAAAATCGGCCTGTTCATTCCCATGGAGCCCGCAGTGGGCAGGGATCCATTGAAACATTATCCTGTGGCCTTGCAGCTGGGCAGATGTGAGGAGCTCCATAATGTTTAGTGCCAGGGACTGATAGGCAGTGTGGCGTAAGAAGTTTTCCAAAATTTGTAATGCAGTTTTTCAGTCCGTGAATATACACCATTTTTGAGATTGTTCCCCACATATGTAGCGAATAGCTTCCCAAATGGCTAGAGTTCAGCAGCGGTTGATGTAGAGGTATGTCCCAAAAGGAAAAGCAGAGTCGTTTTATGAGTTGGTATGACCACAGCTGCAGCGGATGCCTGTGCTGACACAGATCCATCGATGTATACGTGAATATAATGAGGATATTCTGGCCAGATGTGCGCCAGAGTAAGTTGTTTGAGTCCACTAATTGGCACCACTGATTTCTTTAGTATTCCGGGAACACGAAGGTGCACCAATGGTTTATCCATCGTCTAAGGTGGTTGGGCGGGACGATATGGGAGGGCATATCCGGTCGGTACTTGCGACTGATGGCAGCGGAGTGCACTTGTAAAACTGCAGTCCGGCTTTTCATCCAGAATCTTGCTGAGTGGGTGAAAACTGTGTCTTGTAAGTGCTCGTAAATATACACGAAGTGGTTCGTGTGACAAGTACATGGATATTGGGCGAGCATGTACCTCTTCAACTGTACCTTTTTTAGCGGTGCATCTAGGCAGTCCAAGGCATATTTTCAGTGTCTGCGATTGTACGCTCTCTAAAGTCCGCAAGCATGAAATGCTCATACTAGAGATACAGGAAGACTGTACCGGATGTAGCCAACAAGCAGGATCTCGTAAAGCCGTATTAAGGAGCGCTCAGTTGGACCCCGTTTGATGCCAGCTATGTAACGAAGTACATGGCAAAAATTAATTAGCTTTTCCTCACCATAGTAACATGTTTCGACCAAGATAGTCGGTGGCCACTGAGATAGCTTACAATCCACAAGTACAGCCGGCCACCAACTCCCAGTCGTCAAGTGCATCAAGAATAGCATCATGTGGGATGTTGTCGTAAGCTCCCTTTATATCTAAAAAGACAGCAGCTACTAGTCCACGGTGACGCTTTTCGTGTTCTACTGTCGCCACAAGGTCGATGACGCTATCAATGGAAGAGCGTCCGCGGCGAAATCCAGTCATCATATTCGAATGAAGATCATTACTCTCTAGATACCACTCCAGTCTTGTCAGCACCATTCGCTCCATAACTTTTCCAACACAGCTTGCTAAGGCAACTGGCCGGTATGAGGTAAGTTCGAGAGGAGGCTTTCCAGGCTACAAAAGGGCAACCAGGCGGCTACTCTTCCAATGTTCAGGAACAGTACTAGAAGCCCATATATCATTGAAGTAATTAGGTAGTGCAGTTCTGCCATCCTTGCCTAGGTTTGATAAGGTGGTATAAGTAATCCCGTCAGGACCAGGTGCAGATGAATGCCGACAAGAAGCAAGAGCGGCGTCTAATTCAGCTATTGTAAAGGGCACGTCGTATTGATCATTCGGCGAAGGTGGCGCGAAAACCTCTGAAATTTGTAACTGTGCCTGGTTCGTGTCCACAACCACTTTACAAAAATCTTCAGCTACGTCAACTTCATTGCGGCTTTGATAAAGGGCCAGGGCACGAAAAGGGTGCCTTTCTCGCGGAGGTGTGCGCAAGCTTCTTGCAACATGCCAGATACGCGACAGGGGCTTACGGGGATCCAGTGATGAGCAGAACTGCCTCCAACGTTGTCGTCCTAACCTCTCCAGGTGGCGTAGAACGTGTCGTTTAGCTTTGCGAGAAAGTGCGAGATCTTGCGCGGATTTCGTTCTTCTGTACTTCCTTTCAGCTCGCTGACGGATCGAGCGAAGTCGCTCGAATTCCACGTCGATGCTGGACCGCACAGCGCTTATCTCGGGAGTCTGGGAAGCAGTTGAGCATGTGCACTTGCTTTTTTGGTTGAGCCCGCAGCCACTGCGAAGAGGCCTTGCATCTCGGTCGAAGCACCTTGAAGGGTTTGTCCAGTTCCTTATGCACAAACTTCACAATCCCTCTTTGCTACGAGGGCGGTGCCCCGACCGTATTCCGGTCGAGGGAGATGTTTGGCCTCAGTCTGAAGCTAGGTCGCCGTGGCATGACGGCTTTGAGGGGGGGGGGGGGGGGGGCGGTCCCTCGTTAGTGCAGTCAAGGCAGTCTCCTGCTCCCACGCTGTTCCCGTGCGTTCTTTTTGAGTTCCCAGTTAATTCCATCGGCTCCCGCTGACTTCCATTGCCTGCGGCTGACGCTGCTCTTCTGTCACTACTAGACGCAGCCTTCGTAACTCCAGGTGGCTGCACGCCGTCCTGGGTGTGTTCGTCTCGCTGGCCCTCCGACAAGGTGCTCTCGGAAGACTTCTCAGCAGCCTCCGAAGGCGTCTTTACTTGTGTAGCAGATGACTCGCTTTTCGTGTCACGGCTTGCGGCCTGCGTGGAGCCTTCAGAATTTTCGGAAGACGCGTTAGGGTATCGCGTGGACAATTCCAGCCTCCCTTTCGCTGCTTCCTCGGCGTCGGCTTCATCCATAATGAGGTCTGAAGCGTCCTCTTGTTGCAGTGGTCCAGTAACGCTCGCGTAAGTTTTAACGCACATCTCCTCCTGATGACCAAAGCGCCTGCATCGGGCGTAACGAGGAACACGACACTCGCGTCTACTGTGCCCCGAAGTCCGGCACCGGAAACAAAGCGGAGCTCTGCCCGGCACTACTACCAGAGTCAACTCGCCTGCTACGCGAAGCTGGTGCGGGAGGTCGTCCACCGAAACTCCGGATTTCGGCTTGAGCCCAATTACTCTTGTCGTTGATGCTTTGTCCGCAACGCCACTGACACTCCACTTTTCCTTCGAAATGTCCGTTACCTTCCCAAAAGGTGCCAGGGCAGATGGCACGTCGTCGTCATGGACACCGTAGAAAAGCCAGTGCAACTTTAGCCTCACGTCCTGATTCACTGGATCGATGATGACGCATCGTCGTTCCTTCACCTTGAAATCACGCAAGGCCAACATTTGTAAGCGCCCAGACGTGATTCATCTGGTACGCCCCCAAGGCAATAACCTCGGGGAGCATATCCAGACTATCCAACGCATCACCGAAGTCTTCTACGCTATACGGCCGACATCTCACATCATCATGCAGAAAAACAGTATTTAAAACATTCCGACCTGATGGCAGTTGAGGCAAAATGACTTGGTAATCCTGGTCTGGTAAGTCCACAATCCTGTTTCCGCGACCCAGCTGGGCCGCTGCTACCGCTCCGTCGGAGCACATGATGGCACGTCCGTTCGCCTCGGCGGCCGGAAGTAGAATCCACCGCTCGGCCATCCTGACAGTACAAGCCGAATCAAAAGCGTGAGTGAGGGGACCCTTTGTTGCACTTTCTTGTAAAAAAAAAAGACACCAACGCTGTCAGAAGTGGGATTCGAACCCACGCCCGAAATACCGGACTGCGACCTGAACGCAGCGCCTTGGACCGCTCGGCCATCCGACTTTTTTTTCTCTTTATTGCCGGGCTCCGACAACCAACTCAGTACATCGCGATACACTATATACAAACACAAGCAAGACATGAAACAAAAAAAAAGAAACGCTGTCAGTTTTGTACTGACATTGTCACTTAAAATTCATTTAGCCCTGCCAAGGCTTCCACCCTTGGCAGCCACTGCGGCACACACTCAAGTATCTTCTGCACCTCAACGAAGCGGGACATGCTCTCCCGAAAATACAACCGTGCAGGCCTCGCATCAGGATCACAATAGAAGCCGGCCATGCGGGAGCGCCATACAGAGTGGAACATTACGAGATTGAAAGGAAAACCATATTTGTTATCTATCGCCGAATAACGAATCTTCCAGAGGACCTTGATGTGATGCTCTGCACAGTAAGACCCGGTAACTTTTTGACAAAGAGTACGCATCCTGCCGACAACCCAACAGCGTGGCTAACCACAGCGTAGTACCTTGAGGTAAAACGCAGCACCATGCTCCCAGGCTCCTCTTCTCCCTCGACTTTTGTCTCCTGAACAGCTAGTACGTCAATGTCATAATCTGTTATCAGCCGATACAATTGACTTTGTTTTTGTTTGCTCGCTAGTCCTCTGACATTGAACGTGGCTACACTTAGAGACGGTTCAGGTGCCATTGTTGCTCTCATTATGAGGTAGGCCCAGGAGCACGGTGCTTACCTTTAACGTCTAGCAAACCGCTAGACGCCTCCGGAGCCGCCCGGCTGGCCGGTCTCGCTTTTCGGCGGGAGTGGCTTGTCGGCAGGCTTTCTTTCCGCTGCAAAGTTAGGTCGCGGCTTGAAGGACGGCCGCCGTCCCTGCACGGCTTTCACAGGCGGCTCGTCAACACTGCTTGCATACGGCATGTCGTCGAGATCGCCGGCTGCGTCGTGGGGGCGTTTAGTTGCAGTTCCGGAACCCACTGAACTGACATTGCCATTGCCTGGGAGTTCCTGACCTTTCACTGCTGCTGGCTGCTGCGCTTGACTGGATCCATCTTCGTTGATGTCCGACTCTGCCGATGATGGGTTTTCCACCATTTCACTTGCCCTGTCCGTGCTTTTATCCTGAGCTCCTTCGCTAAGGAGAGGCATTTCTGCTCCCGAAGAAGTCGCTATCTCACCAGTCCCCTCCGCAGCGTCCTCCGCCTCAGCCTCGTCCATGAGGTGCTCAGTGTCATCACTCGCCGCCGTTCTCGTTGCCACGGCGTAGGTAAGGACGCACTGCGAGTCCTCATGCCCAAATCGCCTGCAGATCGAGCAACGCGGCACCTTGCACTCTCTTCTCACGTGGCCCGAGCCATGGCATCGCAGGCACTGCATCGGGCGACCAGGTGCGACAATTAGTGCCAGTTCACCACCCACCCGTAACTGGTGCGGCAGGTCTTCTATTTTTATGCCGTTCTTCAGCTTCAAAATCACAGACCTCGTTGTGGAGCCCTTGTCACTCACACCCTGCACTTGCCAGCGCTCTCGTCTGACATCTATTACAGTCCCAAAGGCCGCAAGTGCGGACCGGACGTCCTCGTCCGCCACTCCATGCAATAGCCAGTGAAGCTTCAGCTTCACCTGCTGTTCCTGCGGGTCCATGACGACACAGCATCGCCTCTTCACCATTAGTTCCTTCACGCCAAGCAGCCGTTTTGTAGCCTCGGCGCCATTAAGGGTGACTGCCCAAACGTGGTTAACCTGGTAGGCTCCCAGGGCCACCACATCCGGCGTAAGCCTGTAGGCACGAGAGCATCGCGTAAATCTTCAACCCTGTAGAGCCTTGCTCGCACGTCGCCGTGCAAAAACACGGTGTTCTGAACGATGCGTCCGGTTGGCAGCTGAGGCAGAATAAGCTGACAATCGCTGTCTTCGCTATCTGAGATCCTGTTTCCGCGGCCGGTAAAAGCCGCAATCGCCGCTCCGTCGGAGCACATGATTCCGCGTCCGTACACGGCGGTGGCCGGAAGTAGAATGCTCGGCCATCCTGACAATACAACACGAATCAAAAGCGTGAGTGAGGGGATCCTTTGTTGCACTTTCTTGTAAAAAAAGAGACACCAACGCTGTCAGAGGTGGGATTCGAGCCCAACTTTTTATTTTTTTCTTTATTGCGGTGAAACACAAACAAAAATTCACTTGATAAAACACGTCAACTACACTTCAGCTAACGCGTACGTGGCTAAAATCTTTTCAAGTGCACCAACTCATCAAACAGAGAATGCCATTCTGGCGGATCCTGCTGCAGCCTGAAAGTTTCGCGTATATACACAGCACTTTCAATAAAGTTTTCACGTGCAGATCATGTATCTATATCTGCATGACGCACCTGCATTCGTGTTTTCCACAAACTATGGAGACCAAGACGCATAATTAAATCATAAGGTGCATCATCGCTCTGCACTGGTAGGAATGTTATACCGTAAGGCGTTAATGGCAGTTCCTTTTTAATTGTCCTTTGGAGGACGTCCCATAGAAAGACAGCATCCCAACACTGTAAGAAAACATGTTCTGTTTCCGGTTTTTTGCACAACAGGCAATTTGTTGTCCATGGGACGAAGATACCTTTTTCATTCAGCCAGGTTTTAACAGGGAGCGTATTAGAGTGAAGTTTGAAAAGGAACGTTTTAGCAGATGGCCTCACGGGCATCTTCTTAACTCTTTTCAAAACGTCCTGCCCTGGGCTTCCAAGTGTAATGGCCGGTAAATAGGCACCGGCAGCATCGCGTCAATGAGATCTTAATACAGTTTTTTTCTGGGAACATTGTAAAGGTAATCAAAAGAAAACCGCACTTCCAGCAACTTGCACGAAAAAACAACCTCGCGCAGGTAGCCAGTCACAGTACCAGGCATGTTTTCACATGACACAATCCATTCAGGGAGCAGCCTCTGCAATCGCACTTGCATCACAGTTCTTAGAAAGGTATCTTTTTGATCACGGAGGAATATAAATCGCGAAACCACCTGACGCAAGAACAGATGGGCAAGGCCAATCCCGCCCCTTTTAAGAGAAATAAACAAATTCGTCCGGGCGGTTTTTTCCCATGTGGATGCCCAAATAAAAACAGCAACAACGCGGTGCATTTTCTGAATTGAGGTTCGTGAGACACACAACACATTCATGAGGTACCACAGCCTCGAAATAAGAAAAACATTGCAAATAGAAGCGCGCGAAAACATTGAGAGTTGCCTTCCTTGCCACGCATCCGCTTTTTCTTTCGCTCTGGATGTTTCTTCCATCCAGTGCACGTTGGGATCTTGATAACATTCTAAAGGGACGCCTAGATATCGTGTTGGGAGAGCAGACCATCGCAGCTTACAGAAGAACTCAGGTGTCACGTTCCATTCACCGTGCCAAAACCCAGAGCTTTTCTCCCAATTGATCTTACATCCGGTTTGATCACAAAATGTATGGACGACATCCGTGACTTCACAGATGCTCTTTCTAGTTGCACAAAACACTGCTATGTCATCAGCATATGCTAGAATTTTCACGTGTGCTGATTGCAGCTTGAACCCTACAATGCGATAGCTATCAATGATTGCCAAGCAAAGTGGATCTAAATACAGTGCAAAAAGCAGGGGTGAGAGCGGGCAGCCCTCCCTTACCGATGAACGTACTGCGATGCTGTCAATCAGTTCACCATTCACTATAATACGGGTCGTGCAGCTCGCATAAGCCATTTTGACACCCTCCGCTATGACTTCACTAAGGTTAGAATGCTCCAAAATGGAAAAAAAGTATTTCGTGAGAAACACGGTCAAAGGCTTTCGCCAAATCTAACTGCATCATGGCTATCTGACCACCGAGTGCATCAACACATTCTAGTACGGTTCTTGCGACATGTATACTCGTGGAAATGGATCGACCCTTGATGCCGCACGTTTGATGAGACCCAACCAATTTCTTTATTACGCTTTGCAGTCATTTTGCTAAAACCTTCATATACACCTTGTATTCAACATTGGTGAGGCTTATCGGTCGATATGACCCCACCAACTGTCGTTTCTCCGCATCCTCTGTCTTGGGTATTAGAACAATGTGCGATGTAGAGAAAGACAAAGGAACCGTATTAGGTTCGTAATCTTCAGTGATTACATCGAGCATAAACTGAGCCGATCACTGCTGAAACGTTTTAAAGAAGACAGCGCTTAGACCATCCGGCTCAGGGGCTTTCCCAGGTGTCAGGTCATCTATTGCAGATTCTATCTCCTCCAACGTTATCGGTGTTTCTAGGCTTGTTTTACTTTCGTCATCCAGTGCAGGCATCAGTCTTAGAAAGCCTGTTTGAAAGCCGCCTACAGTCTCAAGCTTAGCGCTAAGCAGTTCTTCGAAGTGCTCTGCTACCGCACGCTGAATATCTTTAGCATATTTTGTGATATGGCCGGCATACTCTTTCTCTATGGGCATACTTTATACTCCTAATTTCTTTCTGGCAGGCGTATCTTTTCTCGTCTGCTAGCGCTCGTTTTGTCGGCACTTCTCCAGCCCAAAATTTTTCAGCCCTTGCACGTATGACAGCCGCTGTGTATCTTTCGCTGTCGACTATTTGCAGCTCACTTTTAAGCTCTCGTATTTCATTGGTGAAATTCTCCGGTACAATACTTTCCGTGCTTAAAAAAAACTGAGGTTGTCTATTCAGTTCTTTTTCTTCCTCTTTATACAGCACCTTACTACACTTTTCTATGGCTTTCAATTTGACCCACTCTTTGAAGCTGTCCCATTCCGCTGCAAAACTTGCTAGTCGCATAGCAAGATGAATTTCAAACTCCGTCTTAACTTCCGTATGGAACTCTTCATCGGCAAGAAGTTTAGCATTAAGTTTCCATAATTACCAGTTAAAGCGCGATTTCTTTCCTGCCCTACCGAACACTGCACTCACGAGACAATGATCGCTGAAAGACACAGGTTTGACCTCATATGCAGTACATAGGGAAACAAGATAAACCGAGGCACACACCCTGTCCAATCTAGCATGGCTATCTCGCTGAAAGTGCGTGAACTCTGGCTGGTTTCCAGTGGAGAACACACTGCCAACATCCTCGAGGTGCACTCATGCACAAGTGCATTCAACCACTCGGAGCTTCTGTCTCTTCGAGGTTTACATTTCGCCGCTCGGTCCACAGCAGCGCACATACAGTTGTAGTCACCAAGTACAAGCAAGATTTTGTCGACCTTCAACCCCAACTCAATAGATTCAAAAAAACAATTCACGCTCGCATTCTGAATTGAGAGCATACACACACACACAACACGGCAGCATAAATTAGAGTAGGTAAAATCAGTAACCAAAAGCCGACCACTTGGACAGGGAAAAACAGACTCTACACTTACTCCCAGTGTGTTACGTATAAATAAAAGGCATCCACCCGATACACCAACAGAATGGCATACACACACATAAAAGTTTCTTTGAAAAGAAGCCACCATCCGGTCAGTGCTTCCTTGCACAGCGGCTATATCTATATCATTATTCAAAAGGAGGCGACTGAGCTGGCATTGTCGCCTTCTCGCACCCAGTCCTCTGACATTCAAAGTAGCTATAAGTAACGGCGAATTAAGCTTGAGAGTCATGTATTAGACAGAGACGCCCGTACCCGCATGGTGCCTACCTTCATGGTTGCGTGGCCTCCGCTTCTGACGAACAGCGGCGTATGAATGCATGTAATGTCCTCCCAGCAGAATGTCGGCATGCATTCATAAGAAGTCCAAGCATCTTGTTTCATTTTTGCTCACACAAGCACCGCTTGGTTGCAGAATGTTCCTGACGATGATCGGTAGGCAGCCGACCCACAAATCGTTCAGGACACCACAAAAACTACGGATGCGGTTTTTCCGCCTGCCGCGTGTCGGCCGGGAAGTTCGGCTTCGGTCTCAACGTTGCTCTTCGGATGCCCGAAGGTTTCAGCGGCGGCTCACCACAAACACCGCCCGGCAGCTGCGTCTCTTCGACGCTTTCCTCGTGCGGACGTTTCGGGGCAATTAAGGCCGCTCTCTCCTGTCCAACCTCCATGGCTCAGTACTGAGATGCTGCTCAGTGTCAGAAAAATCGTTTAAATCTTCTGACGCTTCCTTTGACGCGCCTTGTTGGCCCTGTGATGGAACGTGCAAGACTTGCCGAGTTTTATTCTGTTCACTGGACACCCTCACCTTATGCTTTGTTAAAGCCGTCATGGAATGCACGTCCTGTTTTGTTGACTGACCTCTAATGTCAGCAGCCTCCTCCGCATCCATCTCATCGATTATTAACTCGGACGAGTCTTCGCTGATCCCAGGTCCGGCAATGCTAGCGTAGGTACGAGCACACTGGCTGTCTTCATGCCCGAACCGTCGACAGGTTCCGCAGCGAGGAACCCGGCACTCTTTGCGGTTGTGACCCGTACTCCGGCATTGTAGGCACAACGGAGGTCTGCCTGGCACAACAACGAGCGCCAGCTCACCGCTAACGTTCAACTGATGCGACAGGTCGTCCAGCTTCATGCCGGCTTTCAACTTCAGCGTGACGAGTCTAGTAGTAGAGCCCTTTTCTAAAATACCTTTCACACGCCAGCGCTTCCGGGTAACTTCCCACACATTTCCGTACGGCGTAAAGGCAGCTCGAACATCCTCGTCTGGCACGTTGTGTAGCAGCCAGTGAAGTTTCAGCCGCACGTCCTGGTCATCCAGATCAATCACCAAGCAGCGACCCTTTTTTCACACCCCCGACTCATCTACACTAACAATCTTGGTCACCGCTTCAGAATCATTGAGAGTGACGGCCCAGACGTGGCTCATGCGATACGCCCACATGCAATAACATCGGGGATCAGCGAATGCTGTGCTAACGCGCCGCGGAAATCTTCCACCCGGTACGGGCGGGCTCTGATATCGGCGTGCAAAAAACCGTATTCAAAACAAACCGACCTGTTGGCTATCAGGCAAAACAACCTGATAAGTATTGTCCTGTTCAGCATTCCTGTTACCGCGGCCTGACATGGCCGCTGAAGCCGCTCCTGAGGAGCCCTGCATCCAGCGTCCGTTCACTGGCGTGGCCGGAAGCAGAATCCATTCTGACAGTACAAGGCGACATAAAAGTGGGCGCTTGAGGGGATCCCTTAGTTGCACTCTCTTGTAAAAAGAGGAAGACCAACTCTGTCAGAAGTGGGATTCGAACCCACGCCCGGAATACCGGACTGCGACCTGAACGCAGCGCCTTGGGCCGCTCGGCCATCCTGACTGTTTTTTCCTTTGTTGCCCTACTTCAGCACAATACACAAAACCACTTACAGGGCACAATGAGCATTCATGAATACAACAATCAGCCAGGTGGGTTGTGGCGTCGTCGTGCTAAAATTCTCTTAGGGTCGCTAATGGCTCCAATCTTCCGAGCCACTCGGGAGCTTCAGGAGCAAGTTTCTGACTTTCAATATATCTAATAATGCCTTCCCGAAAATAGATCCGTGCTGGCCGTGCGTCAGGATCGCAATGGTATCCTGCCATTCTCGAGCGCCAAATAAAGTGGAGGGCCATTAGCATAATAAGGTCAAACGGCACCCCATCCTCATTCTCTACTGGCAAGTACCTAATACCATGCGAGTCTAATAGAAATTCCTTTTTTAAAGTCCTTTGTAAAATATTCCAAAAGTATACCCCTTCCCAGCAATGTAGAAAAACGTGGTCTATAGTTTCTGGCTGTTTACAAATTAAGCAATGCGAGCCCTAAGGTAGAAATAAATTCTGCCTTTCCAAGAACTTCTTTACTGGCAGTGTTTCCGTGTGTAACTTAAAGAAAAACGTTTTTGCATTTGACGGCACGTGCATCGCCTTCACCCGCTTAGGTACGTAGGGTCCTGGTCCTCCACTGTATAAGGCCCTGTACATTGGTATGGGTAGAACTACGTCGCACAAATCCTTGTACAGCTTCTTCCTGCTAACACAAGACAAATATTCATAAGAAAATCGAACAGACAGGAATCGCACACTAGCGACAACTTCTCTAAAATAACCAAAAATGCGTCCCGATATACTTTCGGTCGCGACAACAAAATCCGGCAGTGCATTTCCGAGCCTTAATTGGCACACAGTACGCAAAAATGGATCTTTTACATCGCGAACAAAAAGAAATCTGCTGACAATCTGTCGTAGAAACAAATGCACCAAACCCAGTCCCCCGTCCTTCACCCGCCTAAACAAACTTGTCCGGCTACATCGTTCCCATTCTGCTGCCCACACAAAAATGGCAAATATCCGGTGCAGTCTCTGTACGTTCATCCTTGCACAATGCAACACTTGCATCACGTACCACAGCTTCGACATAAAAAACATAATGCACACTGGGGCCCTGGCGAAAACTGACAATTGTTGCCCTTTCCACCCCTCCCCCTTTTCCCGCATGACTTGAGTCTGCTTCCGGGAGAATCGGCCATCCTGACAGTGCACAGTTTGTTGCACTTTCTTGTAAAAAAAAGACAAACCGACTCGTTCAGAAGTGGGATTCCAACCCGCGCCCTGAATACCAGACTGCAACCTGAGCACAGCGCCTTGGACCGCTCGGCCATCTCGGCTCCTTTTTTTTTTTTTTGTTCTTTATTGCATGAATTGGTACAAATACACCAGTAAAAGATCGAGGTTGCCATGCTCCTTGGCTGACAACCCTGTCTAATGGACTTTCATTACCACAAGTTCGCCCATCAGACTCAAGACCTCCTCCGCAGCGTCTTGCTGCTTCAAAATTTCTTTTAGTTTATACACTTGTTCAACAAAATAATCGCATACAGATCGTGCATCGACATCACAGTGTCTATAAGCCATCCTACTCCTCCAAATACTGTGAAGGCCCAATAGCATAATGAGGTCATACTGAAAATCATCATTAACAGTTGTCAAGTACTGAATTCCACGTGGCGTCAATGGCAGGTCTTTTTTAAGTGTCCTTTGTAACACATCCCAGTAAAACCCCGCATCCCAACAATCCAGGAACACGTGCTCAACTGTTTCAGGTTTCCTACATAGTAGACAGTTTGAGCCCCAAGGTACAAAAAGGCCCTTTTCTTCCATCCATGTTTTGACTGGGAGGGTTTATGCAATGTAAAAAAGAATGTTTTTACGCCCGGCGCAACAGTCATGTTTTTAACTCGCTTGAGCACATCTTTCCCTGGGCCTTCACAGTATAAGGTTGTTTCCTTTATATTACTGACTTGGCAGCAGGAATAATATACAAAAATTCAATGACATGACAATACAAGCAATAGACACTTTCTGGCCGGTGCACGACGATAGAAAGGGTTAAATGATATCAGTTTTTTGAGGACAGGTAGCCACTCAAGTTGAGTAGCTTGCCGTCCAAAAATTTCATTTCTGTAGATGACGCTTTCAATGAAATACTGATGAGCGGGTTGCACAACAATACATTCGTGACTGACATCCATTCGCTTGCGCCATACACTGTGCATGCATAGCCACATTAACGGATCATTAGGCACTTCATCCTTTTCAACACACTGTGGGAAGCGTATTCCAAAAGGTGTTTAAGACAAGTCTTTTTTCAGGGTGCGTTTCAAAACATCTCAATGAGAAACAGCATCGTGACAGTCAAGATATGTTCTGTGGTTTCCACTTTTTTACAAATAATACATTCGACCGACCAACGTAGAAAAAGGCATTTGCTCTACAACCATGGCTTTACTGGAAGGGTTCCAGTATGCAACTGAAAAAAGAAAGACCGCACTGAAGGCTTAACCGGCATTCTTTTGACTTTTTAAGCACATCGCGTTCTGGGCCCAAAATATATGCACTACAATAAACAGACACTGGCAAAAACACATTGATTAGTTCTTTGTAGTACATCTTTTTCTCGTTACAATGGCCAGATATTCATCTGAAAATTTCGACCTAAGAATATGGACTGCGGAAACAACTTCTTGCAAAAAATACTTCAATCCCTCCGACCTGCAGACATGGACGACACTACATACTCAGGCAGTGATTCCGACAATCGCAATGGGATAAAAAATCGTAGAAAACCATTATATTGCCTCAAGAAAAGGAATCTAGTCACAATCTGACTCAGAAATAAATGCGGTAACCCTAGCTCACCATTCAGAACCGTGTGGAACAGATTGCATCGGCTGGTGCGTTCCCATGTTGACGCTCAAATAAACGTTGCGAACACTCTGTGCAATAGTTGCACTGAAATCCTGGACAAAGTTAACGCTTCCAGAACATAAAAAAGTCTCGCTATTAAATGCATGTTGCACACCGTAGCGCTTGCAAAACAAGGAATAGTTGTGACCGCCCCATTTGTTTGTCTGAGCTTTGACTCACTCGACTTCATTTGACCACCCAGTCGGAAAAAACTACAGAAAATTTTCTGATGTTACGACAGAATTTCTGTGCGGTTTTTGTTGGGCAACCTGTTGTGACAACAGACCATTCTGTAGTAACATCAGAAATTTCTGTAGTTGCATACAGAAAAGTACTACAGAACTACAGAAAAATCTGATGGTTACGACAGAACTACAGGATATTTTGTCGTATTTTTGACAAAGTTGTGTAGTATTTTTCGTATGGGCAGTAATTTTTTGCTTCCTCTCTAACGGGTTAGCGCCACGCCAAGGTACTTTCCTAGCGTGTCTAACCGCTTCATTCGATAAAGCACTTCTGGCGTGACTTGCCAGTTTCCATGCCAAAAACCAAAGCACTTCGGCCAGCTTATCGCACAGCCACTTGCATCACAAATGTGTATGGCTTCTTTCACCACTTCTTGCACGCTCTCGTGGTATCCGAGAACACTGCTATATCATCTGCATATGCCAATACCTGCACTTCATTATCACAGAATGAGTAACCTCAAATGTTCCGCCTAGTTACCAACTTTAAACAAAAGGGCTCCAGGTAAAGTGCAAAAAGTAGCGGAGAAAGAGGGAAACCCTGCCTTATTTCCGACAACACAGGAATACTGTTACTCAGGCGGTTATTAATTATGAACCTTGATGTAAAGCCAATATACATCATTTTCACGCCATCAGTGATGATACATCCTACGTTCACATGTTTTAAAAGCGAGAACAAAATTTTATGTATAACTTTATCAAACGCATCATGCCCGTCTAGTTGCATTATGGCGACACAGCCTTGCTTTGCATCACAGCATTCGAGTACGCGTCTATCTACGTGTATATTAGTAAAAAACAATTGTCTTCTATGCCACAGGTCTGGTGTGGGCCAACAAGGATTTTCATTACTTTTTGGAGTCGTCAGGCTAGCACATTCATAAATATTTTATAGTCTACGTTAGCTAAGCTTACTGGGTGGTAAGAGTCTACTTACTGTAACCTATTCTGGTCGTCCGATTTTGGGATTAACACCACGTGGGAGGTTCGAAAAGATGGAGGAGTTAAGTTTCTTTCGTAACACTCGTTTATTACTCGTTTCAATACTACTGCCATTTATGTTTTCCAAGCTTTATAAAGGGCTGCAACAAGGCCATTCGGTCCACGTGATTTAACTCTTGTATTGCAGCATCGATTTCTTCTGCCGTTATGGGGTCTTCAATTGCCTGCGCCAGACCATCCTCTACTCTTGGCATTAGCGGCAGGAATTCATTTTTGTACTGTTCAACGTCAGGCATTTTAAGACTGAACAAGTTTTGATAATATTCCAGAAACGCCAGTTCAATCCTCTCGCATTCGGAAACTACTTCATTGTTATAACAAATTTCCTCTATCTCTTTCGAAACTGCATACTGCTTTTCCTCACTAAACGCCCTTTTTGTGGGCGTTTCCCCAAGCCAAATTCTTTCTTTACGCACCCTTACCACAGCACCGCGATATTTTGTTTAATGTCGCTGTCCCTTATGCTGTCGCTAGACGTCATTTCGATGCAGTCTTCCCGAGCTCTGTCCCTGCCTGAGCGTTGTATATTAAGTTTAGTAGTAGTGGTAGTAGTTAGTAGAAGTGTAGTATACCTAGTATAGCTATAGTTTTAGTCTCTTATTTCTTGCCTGTACAACCCCGGCTTGCCGCCTTCTACTGAGCATGAAATCAAGCTCTTTGTAAAGTTCTTTTCTTGCTGTTTTTAATTACGCTTTGAAACACATGCTCTTTCTATACCGGCGACTTTCACGTCGCATTTAAATTGTTCCCATGTTTGTATAAGTGGTATAAAGTCTGACTTTTTCTGACGAGATTTCGATTAGGTGTTTTAGTTTCGTGCTTAACCCCTCAGCCTGCAACAATGTGTCATTAACTTTCCGCAATTCCCAACTAAACATGACCTCTCTCCAAGTACCCTCATTCCATGATTTTTTTGTAATATTTCAAAAGAACATGTATAGCTTCTTGCCCAATGCTTCCAAGCGCAGAGTACGTCAGACCGTCGGAACCCGGCGATGATGACCGTCTGCAACAAACCAGCGTAGCGTCAAGTTTTTCTACGGAGAACGGAAGGCCGATTCATGAACCCCGAGAAGCCGGAACATCGTTGATATGTTGCGTTGTCATTGCGGTTGATAGGCCTGCTACCTTAACACAGAAATCTTCAGGTACCTCGACCTCACCATGTCTCGAGAGAGATTTTAATGGGTAGAGCTGTTGAGGGGATGTTCGAAGGCCACGAACGACATTCCAGATGCGTGATAAAGGATTCCGTAGATCAAGCGTTTCACAGAGTGACCTCCAACGTTTTGCTTGAAGGGCTTGAATTCTGCGCTGATATTTCTTTTGCGCGCGCCTCGCATCTTGGAGGTCAAGGCGCGACTTTGTGCGTCGGTATCTACTCTCTGCCCTCCGTCGCAGTGATCGCAGGCGCTGTAATTCCATATCAAAACTCTTTGTAGTTAGGCATTGGGATGAAGAAAGACGTCGCGTTTACCATGGCCTCCTTTTTATCTTCAAAATCTGCGGAGAGGCGCTTTGCAATCATCTTCCATAAGTGCTTGAAACACTGACCAATCGATGCGGCGCATACGTGTGGCAGAAGTGGATGTGGAAAGGCCATTAATGATCAGATATATAGGGATGTGGTCGCTTCCGTGCGTTTCTATAGCCCCAAACCACCGGACGCTGCTGGTAAGGTATCGAGATAAGAAAGCAAAGTCAAGACAGCTACTGTAGGAAGCCCCTCGAATATAGGTCAATATACGAATATAGGTCAAAGACACTAAGGTCATGGTCAAAGGCAAAGGACACAAGCTTTCTTCCCTTGAAATTCATTCTAATGCCTCTCCACATGATGCGGTGAACGTTAAAGTCTGCTATGATGATCTAAGGACCAGGTGTCATCGCTATCAAGTCGTTCAATTGTGTGGCGTCAAAACGAAATGGCGACGACATATAAGCACCCGCAAACGTAAACTTCAGATTATGCCCCTTCACCGTCAGGTACACGTACTGGTTATCGCTACTGGGAGGAACCAGATGGAGCACATAGGTGAGTTCTCGTCGAATATAGACGATGACCTTGCTGTCTCCCTGGTGCGTAGGAGATGCAAATTCCTCGTAGCCTGACAGTTGCAGGACCTTTGGTGTATACATTCGGTTGACAAATAACAAGGATGAGGATATAATTTAAATTAACATAGCAGCATTAACAGAACAAGATAAATAGAACAATAGCAAAAGTACATAATTGCGAAAGCAGGTGCAAGAATTTTATCTTAAAATACAAGATAACATTCAAAATTAAACGATTAGGCAGTTCTCGCGCAAAGTTATCCCTAGACAGTAGAAGCAATGCACAATCTAAATTATTTCATAGTTCGACTGTAAAAGGAAAGAAATGAAACTTAAAGCTATCCAAGAAAGGCATAAACGGCGACACGTTAAGTGGGTTTGTACGGCAAGTGACACGTGCCGAAGAAATGGTGAAAGATCTTGTGAAAGCGAATAATGTCTGTCTGTCTGTTTTGAAGCGTGTCAAGTTATAGGGTGCGAGCATACGATGAGGGTGAAAAGTGGCGGTCATAGCTCTGATATATAAATCTTATAGCTTTTTTTTTTAGACACTTTCAAGTCAAGTGCAGCGACCACGTTGCCGAAGCATATTCAAGCACAAAAGTCTTATTTGGCACTTGTACACAGTCAGCTTGCAGTTTTGGTTGCATACTTTAACGTATGTTTTAAAAACCCAAGTTTTCTGAGTGCCTTGGAGCATGTTAGATCTATAGTACATGTCTGGACCACTTCAGATTAGAACAAAAAGCTACATCGAGATACTTGAACTCTTTTACGACTTCTAATAGATGTTTATGGTTATCATATAAAAAACGGAAGGCAGATTTCTTTTTAGTCATTGTCACGATTTTGCGATAATTTATCCTCATTTGCCAAGTATTACTCCGATCACATAATGAAAAAAAAAAATACCTTGTAAAAAGTTTGCTGGTCACATACGCTATTAACACTTGTATACAGTACCTAATCTGCACCTAATATACACCTAATATACAGTACCTAATAATCTGCACCTAAATGGAGTTTAAGTGATGTGTTTATAATAATCTCAACGACATCGTTAATACACATGAGGACGTAAAACGGCCCTAAAACTGATCCCTGTGGGACGCGAGATGTTAAATCTACAGGCAATGAATGGGAATGATTAAACTTAACAGGCTGTGATATTAAGCGTAAGTACTCCCTTAATCCATCCTATTAACCGGGCACCATGATTTCCTGCAACATATGCACCCAGTTTAGTTATGAGCTTGCTATGAGAAACCAAGTCGAAAGCCTTTGAGCAATCGATAAAAATGGCATCAATCTGACCGCGGTTATTTAGAGATGAGGCAATTACGTGCATGAATTCAGTTAACTGCGTGACAGTAGAGAGCTCAACCCGAAGCCAATACTGATTATGAGAAAGAAGGTTGTTGTTAGACAAGTACGAAACTATATGTCTATGAATAATAAGCTCCAGAACCTTATAAGAAGTGCATATATTAAAGAAATCGGTCTATAGGTGGAGAGACTGTTTGTTACCGGACTTAAATACTGATACTAGATTATCTATTTTCAAGGTTAGTGGGACGGTTTGAGATTGAAGTGATTTTTGGAAGATAACACTCAGGTACTGGGCACGCAACTCAGAATACGTTTTTAAGAAACCCATTAGGAATGCCATCTGCTCAAGAACTCTTGGTCAGGTCAATATGCAATAAAAAATGAACTCAGTCATCTCCATTTAACAATGGAGATGACGCATGTGCTGTATGTGGAAACTCCAGTGAAACAATTGACCATATTATACTCGAATGTAATGGTATCTATCCGGAAGTTGGTGCAGGCGCAATCACTGTTCCTGAAGCTCTGGGCTTTAGATATAACAGTGGCTGGGTGAATAAACCGGCGGTTGAAACTAGCAAAAAACGACTGGAAGATTGGTGGCTTAAAAGCAGAGAAGTGACATAATGTTAGTAATGTAGGAACAAAATTTAATAAATAGAATGGTGGTTTAGTTAACCATTCTAAATCAATAATTAAGATATAGGGGAAAAAATGAGCATGATAGCTACTGCTACCACCCGGTTTCAAAGGGGACGCTCCTATATTACATCCATCCATCCAGTTGTAATCTATATCCAAATTCGGAGAGAGGCAGCCTCACCGATTAAGTGAAACATTTGTCTGGTATCATTGTCACTATCAAATGCCGATCTGAAATAGTTATTAAAGGTTCCACAGATAGCAGAAGGGTCAAAACAAGGTTTACCCTTAATAACAAATAAGGAAGAGCGAGGACTAGGCGGAGTAATTGTCTTCCAGAACTTAGATGGGTTATCCTTCATGAATGTCGCTAGTGTGTTCTCATAATAAAATTCCCTATCATCAGGCATTTTAGTTCCAACAGCTGTTCCTAGGGAACCCAACAACGAATATTCGTTGCTGTGCTGCGAATTACATCGTCTACGAAGTCTCTTCCTGCAACGAGCAAGTTGAATAATTTTCTTGTGAGCTTCCAAGTGACCTGGAGATTTCTTCTAACAATTGCCCTTGGCACAAAATTGCACAGACATTCATGTGTAAGTTCACAAAATCACTCGGCCAATCCATCCACCTATTCCAGTATTTACCACAAAAAGAAAACATCAAAATTTGACGTTAGCGCACCAAGTATTGAGCTGACACCTGAGCGACTAAGATCTGTGATCATTCAGTACTAAGGCAGTCAAGGCAGAAAGCTGGGCTATTTGGTGTGTCATCATCAATAAAACGACTAGAGCATTTAACACGGGCACAGGAATAGACATACACATCGTAGACATAGACATCGTCCTGTCTTCTATGTCTGTGTCCGTGCTAAATGCGCTAGACGTTTTATTGATGATCACTACAAAGGCTTTTAGGTTCAGCTACAGCATTCAATTCAAGGAAAAAAACCTTGTTATCAAACAGACCATCACTAATGTCGCATTCGTAGCCATATTGTGATAACTGCTCGTTCAAAAGCGCAAAATCCACCAAAGCATCACCAAGTGTGGGTTAGCGAACAACCTGCATGAAATCAAATGAAACCAAAACGTCGATAAGCGAGCCACACTCTACCTTGTCGCAACGAGTCGATACAAGAGAAGCCTAATTTATGCATGAATAATTAAAGTCTCCACAGAAAACCACTGTGCAGTGATCTAGTCTGTGCGCTATGATGTAATCAGTAAGAGCAGGAAATACACTTTGATCAACATTTGGAAGATGATATATCACATATAAACGAATTTTAGCCAGAACATATTAAGTTTGCACCACCATGCCCCAGTTTCTGGAAGCTGAGGAAGCTGAGGTAGCAGGGAAAAGCTAATGCCATTTTTAAGAAACAAGGCTACGCCACCACCGCGACCAGCTGGTCTGTCTTTTATCAAGACGCAGTAACCAGGCGGCACAAATTCTCCATCTGAGATTCAGCTATTTAGCTATGTTTCGATTACGCGTACGCATCATAGAGGAGCAGCAAGTTTCTACCAGCCAGTTAAAATTTACAATTTTGTTCAGTAAACAGGGCGCAATAATATTTAAAGGTGTGAGGGGATAGATTTCATGATAATGTCAGCCTTTATTTCTGGGAGGCCTGGGATTCCAGGCTTTGATAACCGAGTTATTCACAGAGTCCCAATAGTACCGAACACCATCAATCCCTAATTGATCATACTGTAATTGCACTTCCGTTTTAGAGCGCAGCTCTTTGGCGCCCGTTCCTGGGTTTCGCGTCCCGTCGGCGTCATGCCTCGTAACCGGCTCCGCCCCCCTCTTCCTCCGTAGGGCCCACCACGCGTGGTCTCCGATTGCTGCGCGCGCTCCTGCCAGCACCGTTCGCCGCTGCGTGTGAAACAGCTCATGAGCTGTTTCTGAAAAAGGTTAAACATCTGAAAAAGGTGAAACAGCTGATGAGCTGCGCTCAAGTTTCGCATTAGGAAGTGACGTAATTGCCGGCAATTTTTTTTCTTCAGGCTTACCTAACCATTTTAAAATTCTAGGCGCACTTGCCGTATTTGCACACAAAAATCTTCATTAATATATTGGTTCGGTCTTTACGTTTCCTGGCGCAGTAGTTAGGGCGCTCAACTACTGGACCCAAGGACGCGGAATCGAATCCCGGCCTCGGCGGCCGCTTTTCGATGGAGGCGAAAAGCTAGGCGTCCGAGTGCTGTGCGATGTCAGTGCGCACTAAAGAACCCCAGGTGGTCGACATTTCCGGAGTCCTCCACTACGGCAGCTCTCATAGCTTGAGTCGCCCTGGGACGTAAAACCTCAAAACCAAGCCAAACTTTTCAGTTTCCGGGTGTTAATAAGAATATCTTTAGTCCTAAAATCTAGGAGCCGAAGGATAACCGGACTGTGCCTACCATCGTTGCATCTACCGAGCCTGTGACAACGTCTATGTTATCGCACTTGGCCTCTAACTTTCATGTTATTGTTATTAACCATATATTATGAGGCTATTCCGTCGGGAGCATTTCTCTAAATCTTCGCTTTTCCCCTCTAGTGATCGCAAAATCTTGTTCAGATTGGTCACTTGTTGCTGTAAGTTATGCACCCACTGGGCAACGCCGTTCGCACTCGCAACGCGTAATTCAAGTCGCGTCATTCTCTCATCAAATGACGCAATCTTTCCCGTGAGAGCTAGTATGTCCTGGGTAATGCGTGACTGGCCCGCTAGGAGTTCTAGTAGCAACGTTTTATAGCCAGGACCATGATTGACCTCGATATCCCCCAACAACAACAGGAACTTTAAAAAAAAAACATGCGATAGTCCGGGAAACAATTTGTCAAGAGATGACGGGTCCGGCAGCAGCTACAAGAAACGGTCATCGCTTCTATAGCACTTAGGGTACGCTGCCTGCAAGAAGAGGCAGAAGAAATTGTAGCGTTACAAGCAATGCCGCTATCGGACCCACTGAAAGGCACTACCGTCATTGATGGCTTTATATCCTGTCGAGTCGATGCAGGTGACGTTGTTGTTCCCCATTGAAAAATGCTGAGCCGCCAATTTGTAGACCACTTGATTGATTAACAGGCCAAGCCAGGTGCGTTGTAGTCACCGGAATGTGTCGCACACGTAGAATTGACCGATATATCGCACGCCAAGGACGGCGCATACCACATGCTAGGATGGTCAGGCAGGGGACTGCAGATTATAGTTGCTACCAGCACTTGCGACAATCTGCAAGATCAGAATAATGGCCTGCGGGGCGAGTTGGTGCATGATGGAATTGAACGGCGGCGCAACACGGAAACGGACACAGACAAGGGGACACCACATGCGCACACTACCAACTATTTATTAAACGGAAAGGTGGCATATTTATACGCCCATCTCAAGCATCAGACTCATCGCCACAGTCCGCTCCAAACCCAGCACGTGAACGCCGAGCAGCACCAACAGGAAATCAGAGAAGATATTTCTAACCTCAGTAGATAAACTATAAAAAACGGAAAAAAAAAAAAACATTTTTTTTTAAACGGAAGGCAGGCCATATCTCATAGCAAATGCAGTGTGGACCGAAAATAGCAGAGTAAGACATGAGAAGCGACCAGCCCGAACCCTAACAAATAAAAAATAAAACGATAAAACAATCGTAGCAAAAGCAGAGTCAAAACAGATAAGCAAAAGCAGTCAGAACCCTAAGCCAACAACAAAAGACGATCGTAGCAAAAGCAGAGTCAAAACAAATGAAGCAAAGGCAGCTAAAAACGATCGTAGCAAAAGCAGTGTCAAAAAACAAAAGAAACAACAGCGGTCAAACCTAAAACAACAGCAACAAAAAAGCACTGGTAGCAAATGCAGAATCAAACGAGCGACGAAATTAACAACCCGCCTAACTAAACATCACAAGGCCGTTAAAAATTCCGGGCTTAAAGTCGCACAGTGCATGCCGTCACAAAAAATTATCAAGGAATGAAACTTCATTTCTACGGAGGGATGCAGACGAGTCGCTAACACAAATGCTACCCTTCTTTTTGATCATAAAGGCTTCAAGAATTCAAAGGCTTCAAAGGCTGCAAGATCAGGCAGAAGAAATTGTTGCGGTTGCATGCAATGCCGCTTCCAGACCCACTCATGTATGAAAAAACAAAATGCACAAAAGAAAATAGCAGCCAAACAGAAAATCTGGGATAATAGACTTCATTCCTTCCCGACGTCGTATAAAGGAGACACAAGTATATAGGCAAGTCGTTAAGAACGCTTGGTGCATACAAACCATGAATGCGTTCAAAATATCTTCACCCCAACCACCATCGGTGTAAAATGAAATGGTTGCGCTCACGCCATACTCGGTCGCTGGCATATGGAAGGCAAAATACATGACGCGACAGGCAGTTCACAGCAGTCCTTACTTTATATAACAAGGTGAATGATGAAAAACAGGCAAAAAGACATTTGAAGCAGGGTGATATCGATATACAGTGCATACTGCGTTGTCTCCAGTTAGAATGGCAATGAGACACGATCTATTTTGGCTATATTAAAAAAAAAAAAACATTGAATTGTGCGGTTTTTCTAGCATTAGGTAACCAAACAGCATGCGATCAGTTATTCGCTTTTGAACTCTACAGAAAGGTATTGGTGCCGTACGTTAGAGCGCCACTGAGCCAGGAAGTCAACGATGCTATCAATTGATCCAGTCTTCGCAGTGATCGCGCAGGAAGGTACGGCGAATTTCGATTCACTGCATATTCGCTCCGCAAACGACTAAGCCGCAGGCCAGCTAACTGTACTTTTCTCATTCTGTCCCGTGTTCAACGTGCTCGAAGTTGGCTAGGCATGCTGGCAAACGTTTTGAATTCCGGTAATCGTGGTAATCGTTCGAGCCCCATTTTATTTCTTTTGCGTTGCAAAACGCAATAAAATGCGCAATTTGTCGGAAATGAGCTGGTGAAACTAAAATACATTTAAAGATGTGCTGAATTCTCGCTGTCTTTGCAGACAACTTTAATGTGTGACATGCGCTTGACAGCTCTCCCGTGAAGCCATGAGCGAAAGCCTTCATCTTCACTTTGATAGTACTTGTGTATGCGCTTCCTGGTCTAAAATTGCAGTTGAAGGTTCGAGAAAAATGTGGCAGTTAGAGACAGAGAGAAGAATTACCAGCATTAGAAAAATCGTCGCTTCAAAGCCCTCGATGCCGCAGCATCCTAACAACGATTCGAGTTCCTGCAGCTCGTTTATATGTAGATGGTAATAGAAGTCAACGTCAGACTGAAGAAAAAAAACTGCAGCTAGAGTAGAGATTGGCAAGACGACTCACTTTAGTGAGCGGATCGGAGCGGCTCCGCTCACTAAAGTGAGCCGGCTCACTTGAACGGCTCACTACGTTTGGCGCAATACCCGTTACAGTCTGGTGGAGTGCGCTGGGTACGCTTTCCCACGCTTACACGCTTCACGACGGATCTGACTCCGGTCCACCAGCGACTCATTCGCCGCCTCCGCGGACAGTCGCCTGAGGTTGGGCCCCTTCCCACCCCTACGAGGATCACGCAGCCGCAACTCTCGAGCCACCTCGACATGGCCACTGATCCCAGGCTCTCAGCTCCGATCCTTTGCCACCCGCCGCGAACACCACCATCTTTCACGGCGACGTCTTCGAAGACGCTGAGGATTGCCTGGCGACCTTCGAGCGAGTGGCTCGGTACAACGGCTGGAGTGACTAGCGAAAGCTCAATAATGTTTACTTCGCCCTAGAAGAGTCTGCGCGTACGTGGTTCGAAAACCACGACGGCGCCCTTACCACCTGGCAAGCATTTTGCGTGAACTTCTGACAACCTTCCCCAACGCCGACCGCCGCGAGAAAGCTGAAGCTGCACTTCAGTCCAGAAACCAGCGGCCAAATGAAAGTGTGCGCATGTTCTGTGAAGACATGACCCGTCTTTTCCAGCGCGCAGACCCCAAAATGAAAGAGGCGAAGAAGCCTCGCCACCTCATGCGTGGAGTTAAGCAGGAGCTGTTTGCGGGCCTCGTTCGCAGTCCACCGCGTACCGTTGCTGAATTCCTCGTGGAGGCAACGACCACGGAAACGACGCTCCAACAACGGGCCCGGCAGTACAACCGAGATGTCAGCAGCCTGGCCCCAGATGTTTTTTTTTGTCGTGCCATAGAGGCGGTGTGGACGCCTTACGTGACCTGATTCGGTCGGTTGTTCGAGAGGAACTCCAACGTTTCCGTCTGCCTCAGAGTGCGCCAGTGACATCACTGACCGAAGTCGTCAGAGATGAAGTACGCTAGGCTGCTCGTGAATTCCCGGTCACCAACGTACTGCAGGGCGTCGATGAAATGCCCACGCACACATCCGTTGTTCGTCAAGCAGCTGCCTACGATCCTGTCGCTACCATGCCTCCACGGGTCGACGACAAACGAACGCACGCGTTCGTTGCACGTCAAGCAGCTGCCTGTGGTCCTATTGACCCGACACCGGTGGTTAGCCACATCAGTCCGTATGACGCATCGGCTCAAGCTGTGGTGCCTGTTCCACGCCCTCGCAAGTCGGACGTGTGGCGTACGCGGGACCACAGGCCAATCTGTTACTACTGCGGGGAGGCCGGTCACCTTTACCATGCATGCCCGTATCGCCGAGTGGGACTTCGCGGCTTCGGACCCGATGCGCCCTGTCCACGGAACGGTGAACGGCCACTCGAAATTGAAGCTCATCTGTCGGCCCGTCAGAGGCCTGGGAAATACAGGCGCTATGACTCAGGATCGTCATCTCCGCTGCGGTACCGTTCCCCAAGCCCTCGCAGAGACGCCAGCAATACTGAGCGGCGTTCTCCAAATCCACACCGGGAAAGCTAATTCCAGCGGTCTCCGGAGCAGGGCCGCTGCTGTCGAAAAAATTGAAGATCCTCCGCCGCCGATACACCGATACACTGATTTCTCACAGGGGCAGGGTAGCGACAGCATCCGACGCGCTACTTCTGATTTGTGCGTGACACTTGACGGAACTGACACGATCGCTCTACTTGACACCGGTGCAGACTATTCAGTGATGAGCCACGCCCTCGCCCAGGAATTGAGCAAAGTTGTGACGCCATGGTTGGGCCCTAGCATTCGCACGGCTGGAGGTCACCTTATTAGCCCGGCCGGAAGGTGCACAGCCCGAATTGGCATCCGCGGTTTCGTCTACGTCGGGGAATTCGTTGTCTTGAGCGAATGTTCGAGAGATTTGATTCTGGGGCTCGACTTTCTGCAGGCAAACGGTGCTGTGATCGACCTACACGAGGCACAAGTCACATTCTCGACTAAACGGGCAGTGGCACGCTTCGACACCCGCGATCCCTGTAGCCATGCTCTGCGTATTGTGGAGGATGATGTCACGGTGCCACCACGGTGCAGTGTCGTAATGCGCGTGCAGAATGACCTATTTCATGACTTTGAGGGCATGGCGGAGGGTCATATCCCGCTTCTGCTTGAGAGGGGGTCTCACTGTAGCCCCAGGGTCTCGTCCACCTACGGGATGTCTGCACTACCGTTCTGCTCACCAACTTTTCGAACGAATTTCAGCACCTCGTCAAAGGCACGGTGATCGCCTTCCTTCAAGGCGTCACGGAGTGTCCACATTTCTGCACCGTGGAAGAAGCCCTTCAAGACGACACTGGACCTCGCCATGTTCTGCCACCTGTCAAAATAAACACCGAGTTATCGCCGGCCCAGAAGGATCTGCTTTCGGCTGTCTTGGCAGATTTTGCAGACTGCTTCGCAACGTCTTCCAAAGTGGGCCGAACTCCGGTCGCCAAGCGCCGTATAATAACAGACGAAATCACGCGCCCCGTATGCCAACGCCCATACCGCGTTTCTCCAACCGAACGAGCAGCGATTCAGAGACAGGTCACCGAAATGCTTTCCGGCGATGTCATTCAGCCGTCTACAAGCCCGTAGGCTTCGCCGGTTGTTCTCGTCAGAAAGAAGGACAACACTCTGCGGTTCTGTGTCGATTACAGAAAACTTAATCTCGTTACTAAAAAGGACGTTTACCCACTTCCCCGCATAGACGACGCACTCGATCGACTGCGAGATGCCCGATACTTCTCGTTACTAGACCTAAAAGGTGGGTACTGGCAAATAGAAGTGGGTGAGAGAGACCGGGAGATGACGGCTTTCGTGACACCCGATGGCTTGTATGAGTTTAAGGTGCTACCGTTCGGCCTATGTTCGGCACCGGCCACGTTCCAACGCATGATGGACACCGTTCTGTCCGGTTTGAAGTAGCAGTCGTGTTTGGTTTACCTGGACGATGTCGTCATATTTTCGACCACCTTCGACCAACACCTAGAAAGGTTACGCCTTGTGTTAAAAGCTCTCCGAGACGCCAACCTGACAATCAAACCGGAGAAATGTCACTTCGGATTTGAGGAACTTCGCTTCCTTGGTCACGTGGTCAGCGCAAAAGGTGTTCGCCCGGACCCTGAAAAGACAGCTGCCGTTTCTGGTTTTCCGCACCCTACTGACAAGAAAGCTGTTCGACGGTTCTTAGGTTTATGCTCCTATTACAGACGCTTTGTACGAGACTTTGCGCACATCGCGGAACCGCTAACCACACTGACTCGAGATGACACGCCGTTCCTGTGGGGAAGTGAACAAGAGGCCGCTTTCCTTGAGCTTCGCAGCCGCCTACAGAACCCCCGATACTAGGCCATTTTGACGAAAACGTCGCAACTGACGTTCACACTAATGCCAGCAACGTTGGGGTTGGTGCAGTACTAATTCAGTGGCAAGACGGTACAGAACGGGTCATCGCTTACGCGAGCCGAACACTTACCCGCTCCGAAACCAACTATTCAACAACTGAGAAAGAATGTCTGGCGGTAATATGGGCCCTCACCAAGTTCCGACCATACCTCTACGGCCGAAATTTCCGCGTAATAAGCGACCACCATTCATTATGCTGGCTCGCGAGCCTCAGAGACCCCTCAGGACGATTGGCTAGATGGAGCCTTAGATTACAAGAGTATGACGTAACAGTCGTATACAAATCAGGACGGGAGCATCAGGATGCTGACTGTCTGTCACGCTCGGCTATCGCCATATGTCCAGAAGAAACGGCCGATGATTTTCCCTTTCTGGGGACTATTAGTACAACCCAAATGGCGCAGCTGCAGAGAATGAACCCAGAGTTAGCATCACTCGTCGACTATCTGCAGTGCGTCGATGCCCGTATTCCCCGTGTTTTTCATCGTGGGCTTGAAACGTTCACTCTGCGTGGTAACGTGCTCTACAAGCGAAATTTTGCTAACAGTGAAGAGACGTTTCTCCTTGTTGTGCCCTCCGAGTTGCGCCGAGATATATTGAGTGCCTGTCATGATGAACCCACCGCCGGCCACCTGGGGGTGAGCCGTACACTTGCACGAATTCGTCAAAAGTATTATTGGCCCGGTTACTCCCATCGGTGCGGGCCTATGTACGCTCATGTCGTGACCGCCAACGTCGGAAGTCTCTGCCGTTGAAACCCGCTGGATTTCTTCAGCCTATTGCTCCGCCGAAGACCCCTTTCCATCAAGTGGGCATGGATCTTCTCGGTCCTTTTCCGAAGTCCTCGTCTGGCAACCGTTGGGTAGTCGTCGCGACATACTACCTAACACGGTACGCAGAGACCGCGTCCCTTGTTAAAGGTACTGCAGCCGAAGTTGCTCAATTTTTCGTTCATAACATTGTCCTACGTCATGGCGCGCTGCCGTGGTAATCACTGACTGTGGAACAGCTTTTACGGCTCGCCTAATCCGGTTGGTCATGACTCTGACTCACACTAGCCATCGACGTGCGACGGCGTATCACCCTCAGACCAACGGGCTGGTGGAGTGCCTCAATCGCACCCTCACCGACATGATGTCTATGTATGTGGACGCAGAACATCGCACCTGGGATGCGATTTTGCCCTATATAACTTTCACATACAATACCGCCACTCAAGAGACGACGCGACTCACCCCGTTCCAACTAATCTTCGGTCGCCAAGTGAGCACGTCGTTGGATGCCATGATGCCAGTTGGTCCTTCTTGTGGCTCTGACGCCGAACTTGACGCCGACATATTTGTTCAGCGTGCTGAGGAAGCGCGGCAACTAGCACGCCTCAGAATCCACCGACAACAGGCAAATGACGCTGCTCGGTATAACCTCAGCCGAAGAATCGTCACTTACGAGCCGGGCGACTTCGTCTGGGTGTGGACACCTGTTCGTCATCGCGGCCTATCTGAAAAGTTACTATGCCGATACTTCGGCCCTTACGAGATTGTTCGCCATATCAGTGACGTCACCTAACGGCGTTGTTCCCACAGCTTCAGCTCCATCCCGAAGGCCACAGCGTCCTGAAGTCGTGCACGTGGTTCGGCTGAAGCCCTATTCATGATCGTGCATGACTGAACTTTTCGTCAACGCCGCTGGGTCCTAGTGACACTTTTGTGCACCCTTTCGCTAACTTCTTCCTAGTAGCACCGCATATATATATATATATATGCAGTGAAACTTCACTTGAACCAACTTCAAGGGACCTTAGGACAATGTTTGTTAAAGTGAATGTTCGCTGAACTGAAATAAGTGCGTGGAAGCTTTTTCTATTAGCACTAAGAAGCTGTTTTGCGGCAAATATTATACTCGTAATGCAGTCGTCTTTTGCAGCACTTTTGATTTAGGACTGCAGTGGTCTAGGCCTAAGTCACTGTGTGCAAGCTCTCGTGAATCTCATCCGGCACAACGGTCTGCTGGGCAGTAGAGGCCTTCATTTCCTCCAACCAGATCATTCCTTGCACAGATCGTAGTTAACCATGCATGCATACGTACGCCTTTCTTAGAGCTAGGAACCTTTATAGGGCTGAAGTTAGGGCTATGGGAGGCTATGACTGTGGATTCAATTAAGCATGCAAAGCCAGCTGTGATTCCGCTGGATACAAGCTTCTTTAGATAGCCAGTTAAGCTTAGAGCTAAATGACTGCCAGCTTTCGTCACGCGCTAATAAAATATGTTTCTCAAAATATTCAACAAAAAGTGCACGTTGTTCTGGTTGAAATACTCAGTATCACGTGGGAAACACAGGATGACGTTATAGAAAATGTTCGTAGAACTGAAATGAGCAGCAATTGAATTTCGTTAAAATGAAAGGCGCTTGCGTAGCGTTCAATGGAACTTTGGCGGGGGAGTTTAATGAAGTTCGCACAACTGAATACTTCGTTTAAGTGACGTTCATTCAAGTGGTATCTTACTGTATATATATATATATATATATATATATATATATATATATATACGAGCGCGACGGGCATATGGTCATTATTTCCCTCTTCTTACCAACCACTGACTTATTTCACTTCTCTTCCGATCAGATGTATAATAGTTGCAGTCAGTGATCCCTGTGTCCCCTACTATCTTCTTTCTCGTTCTACGCGCTATTTCATCAAAATAGTAGTTGTTGTTGTTCTCCTCTAATTAGATGGCACATACCCACACAGGGAAATCAAAAGAGTAAACTGCACGTTCGATTGTCTTTTGAGACACGAAAAACTTCGTCTTCAAATGGTGTTGTTGCACCAGTGACAATGCATGAACGATGAGTGTAAGACATCGTTCGAACTACAGCATGGCAATTAACGACGCCATTCTTTGCCAATTAAGGCTTCTCTACTCCCCCCTTCAGTGTCATCGGGTGTGACACTATATTACTCATACAGAGCCAAAGGAATTGCCGCGTACCACTTTGCACAGCGGACGAGTACGAATACAGGTCCCCACTCGTCGGCATGGAACGAAACGACAAGACTGCAAGACAAAAAAAAAAAAAAAGTGCTGGTACCAGCAGCAGTGCGCCCGCGGTACCCGCGAGATCTAAAGGCAATGGGTTGGTTGTGACACTGACAAGGAAGGACGGTATAGTTGCTTTTTCCCTTTGCGTTTTGAAAAATGTCACCCGGCTCCGACAGACAAGGCTCACTGAACAAGAGAGAATCGGCTTTAAAAAAAAAAAAGGAAAAAAAAACGCCGTTCCAGCCATCTAGCAGATCTCCATCTATAGAACAAAAACAAAAGAACCACCTCACTCGCTCTCCAAAAGAACTGCGCACTCCGCTCAAAAGACAGCCGAGGGCAAAGACATAATTGCGACTCTTGCGGGAAAGGGCAGGAGGTTGCTTTTTCGCATCGCTAATAGATGGTGCGGAAGTCGCACTCCCATGTGACGGAAAGGTTTACTGAACGAGAGAACCAGCAACCAGCTCTCCGAAAGATCTGACGGCTCCGGCCGCTCCGACGGCTCCGGCTGCTCCGGCTCCGATCGCTCCGATCCAACGGCTCCGGCGGATCCGGCTCCGACTTTGCGGAGCCAAATGGCTCACCCGCTCCTTAAAAGGAGCTGCTCCGAAGATCCGGCTTGCTCCGGAGCGACTCATCTCTTAACTAGAGCACAACAAATTTGAGGCTAAGGGAAATAAAGCACATGCCTACTCAGTTCGGGTCGTGCTTGCCCTTCTCTCTGGCTGCTCCTACCGAACGTGTAAACTATTTTCCCACAGAGTATAGGCGTTGATTCGCGGAGTCCAGGAATCAATGCAAGAAGGAAAAAAAGGAAAGAGAAAGGAAATAGAAACGAAAGAAAGAAAGGAAGAAAGGATAGAAGAGAGAAACAAAGACGAAGAAAGAAAAAATGAAAGGAAGGAAGAAAGAAAAGAAAGGAAGAAAGGATGGAAGAAAGAATTAAAAAAGGAGGAAGAGAAGGAAGGAATTAAGGAAAGAAAGATGGAAGGAAGGAATGAAGAAGGAAAGAAAGAAAGGAAGGAAAAATGAAGGAAAGAAATAAGTAAGAATGAAAAAGTTAAAGGGAAATGGAAGGAAAGAAGAATGAAAGAAAGATAACGCGTTTCATTCATCTTCATTTAGAGCATATTGTGCTGAATCGTTGGCAATGTGCTTTTGTGAATTGACTGAATGTGGAAAGAATATTCCGTTGGGATGAAGCAAGGAGCTGTCGTCTATAATCGGGGCTATGAACCAACTCTATTTGATGTGATGAGCGCATTGATATATAAACTTTAGGCAGCACTGACATGGATACGATATCAAAGGCAAATGATGAGCCGTGTCTCCTTCCCGTAGACTGGCATCGAACGATGTCAACAGATTATCTCTGATGAAAGGATGAGATAATAGTGCGGCACGACGGTTATCATAATTCTGTTTACCCCACGACGCCTCCCCCCCCCCTCCCTCCATTTTTTTTTCTTTGTAACATTCATTCGCAGGAACCTGCATAAACTTGCCGCCATTCCATTCCATGCTTTTTAAACAACATTAACCGACCGACGTCAGTTCATCGCTCTCAACCCTATCACGCTATAGCCGACAGTCTGCGAAATCCTGATGGTAACATTTCCCCATGTAGTGTAATCCGCATCGTCACCCATCATGACCTCCTTTCTTCTCTCCTTCCCTTTCCCCAGTGCAGAGTAGCCGGCCAGATTTGAAGTATTCGGGCCAACCTCTCTGCCTTTTCCTTTCAATAAATCCATCTATCTATCTATCTCCGCATTTCTACAGAACTCTTCGCCTCTTCTTGATACTCTGCCACCACGCTCGTGTACTATTTCCCACGTTCACTACTTGCTTGTAATTGGCTGCGCTGCTCCGCACTCAAAAATTACATCATAGCAAAAAAATGAAGTATAACCACGTATCCACCTGTCGCGGTAGCTGCGTGGCATGGCTTTGTGCTGCCGAGACCAAGGTCGCGGAACCAAATCTTGATAGTGGTGGCCACGATGCCACATGCTCATGAACTATGCTATGTGAGTGCATGGTAAAGAACCCATGAGCTCAAAATCAATGCGCAGCCTTCCACTACGGCGTCCCTCACAGCCCACGTGCCACTTCAGCCCGTCGAACACCGCATACGACGACCAGGAATCCACGTAGCGCCGCACCACGCATCTTGGTACGCTGTATGAGCAAACAATTCAAACCACGCTTGTTTTCAGGCCGCTGCTCAAAGCTGAGACAGCCCTGATCCTCGTGCCCTCAACATACTTAAACAAACGAACGATTGCATGAAAGCCGTCACGGGATCGTAAGGACTGGTTCTAGCGCTGGCGGCTCTCCAAAGGGGAGACCCGACCTCGCCCTCTCAGTACGCTGCTGCGGCCAGGACATAGACAAGGAACCGCCGTCTGTCCCGGCGGCGAAGTGGCATCCATGTCTCCGCGAACACCTCTAGCTCACTTCCGTATTTCGCTTTGCTCCCACCGTGTTTGCTCCTTTCCACAAGTGACTGCAACTCGAGGTTGCAGCGGCAAGAAAATGGCATGGGTGGCAAAAGTAACAAAAACGGGAGAGAGAAAGAGAGAGAGGGGGGGTAAAGAGGACAATAATGCTGTCGCTTTCCCTCTCTGTGAAAAAACCAGGGCGGCCTCAAGCTTTCCGCTCTGAAACATGAAGGGTTGACTGAGAGAGGTGGGGAAAGCTAACTCCTCGCTGGCTGTCGCCGCAGGAAATATCGGCCAATGCCAAGCCGCATGCGATTTCTGCGGCTTCAGAAAGTTTGCCTCTGCTCGTTCTCCCTGTCAGCCAGGCGCGGGTTGGGGGCACCTGCTTTCTAAATCTGGCGCGCCAGCACCGGGACACCCTCTTCGTGAAGCCCCACGCGGCCACGGTTTCGCTTATTTCACCCGCCCATCACCCCTACTCAGTCCTCTTATTCTGCCAGCAAGTCTGTATTTTCTTTTTGCGACTCGCGCGACCGCCGATGCGAGTCGCAAGCGTTGCCCCGCCTGGTGCCGGCCCCGGAGAATCTAGGTCGCACCCCAGCCACCGCAGCGAAGCGCGGGCGACCGCTGCAAAGGTGACAGCAGTACTGGTCGGTGTTTTCAGACACGTGGTCGGTGAGTCGGTGGTACGGCGCTTCAAAGATGGCGCCACAGGCTCGTTGTTTCGCGACAACGTGCTGCCACTGTTGCGTTCTCTCAGTCATAGGCGGCGCCAGGGGATATACTTGCTAAAGGCTACGAATAAATTGAAAAGTGTTATGTATGAAGTGGCCGCTGCAACGCACTTTTGCATTAAGATTCGCAAAAGCGACGGCATGAAGACCTCTGCCCCACCAAATCATACACATAATATGAACGCCAGAACGTCATCGCGCTGCGACATAATGAAGCGCATAATTTCTTTGAACGTTGTGCTTTAGCAAACTCTGTTTAGTCCTTTACGAATTTCGGGGTATGCTGTAGCGAATAAAAATATTTTGAGAGTACTGCAGAGTCTGCAGTGCAGAAATGTGAAAGCCTGAGATAGATAGATAGATAGATAGATAGATAGATAGATAGATAGATAGATAGATAGATAGATAGATAGATAGATAGATAGATAGATAGATAGATAGATAGATAGATAGATAGATAGATAGATAGATAGATAGATAGATAGATAGATAGATAGGTAGGTAGGTAGGTAGGTAGGTAGGTAGGTAGGTAGGTAGGTAGGTAGGTAGGTAGGTAGGTAGGTAGGTAGGTAGGTAGGTAGGTAGGTAGGTAGGTAATTAGGTAGGTAGGTAGGTAGGTAGGTAGGTAGGTAGGTAGGTAGGTAGGTAGGTAGGTAGATAGATAGATAGATAGATAGATAGATAGATAGATAGATAGATAGATAGATAGATAGATAGATAGATAGATAGATAGATAGATAGATAGATAGATAGATAGATAGATAGATAGATAGATAGATAGATAGATAGATAGATAGATAGATAGATAGATAGATAGATAGATAGATAGATAGATAGATAGATAGATAGATAGATAGATAGATAGATAGATAGATAGATAGATAGATAGATAGATAGATAGATAGATAGATAGATAGATAGATAGATAGATAGATAGATAGATAGATAGATAGATAGATAGATAGATAGATAGATAGATAGATAGATAGATAGATAGATAGATAGATAGATAGATAGATAGATAGATAGATAGATAGATAGATAGATAGATAGATAGATAGATAGATAGATAGATAGATAGATAGATAGATAGATAGATAGATAGATAGATAGATAGATAGATAGATAGATAGATAGATAGATAGATAGATAGATAGATAGATAGATAGATAGATAAAAGCTGTGGTGCCGGGTTCAATCCCCGAATCAGGACGAATTTTTCTTTAACTTGTAGTTTCTGAGAAAGCTGTATAGTTTTCCTTTGTAGCCATTTTGCTGCGCTTGAGTGGATGTCCATGAGTAAATACTCCCTTATTGGTGATGCCATGTATGCCCATGTGGAAATCCTCCAGCTCGACCTGGAGAAAGCATTTGACTGCGTCTCACACGAACAGCTGTTTTGCATTCTAGATCATATAAACGTTTCCTCTGTGATTATTGAGGGAGTTGCCACGGCGTACCTTAACTGCAGCACAAGGTTCATCGTAAATAAGCAACTGGGGGCCCCCATAAGTGTACATCGTTCGGTACGCCAAGGCTGCCCCCTAAGCTATCTTCTGTTTTGCATATATATTGAAACCCTGTGTTTGCATACAATCGAAAAGAAATCAATTCATGGTTTTCGACTGCAATCAGCGGAAGTCAAACTACTTCCATATGCACATGATGTTGCGGTTTTCTGTGGGGACGGCAGCAGTGTGAGTGAGACAGTCGACGTGATAAAGTACTTCAGTACTGTAACTGTTAGCAGGGTGAACTGATAAAAAAATGCCTCGGATTCTGACAGGGCGATTGGCCTTCAACCCCTGCCACTTTCGCCAATGTGCAGTGGGTAACAAACCCCGTTCAGTACCTTGACATCCCATTATAATATGATAAAGATTCTGAGCTATATTGGCGATAGCAAGTGAAAGAAAGTGAAGGTAGAGAAATGGAAAAGCGCCCACTTATCTATATTTTCTAGAGCCACTGTTCGTAATAGTTTTTTTTTTTTCATAAGCAAACTGTAGTATGTGCTTCAAGCGTTGTACTTCTCTCGATTGAATGTACAGAAGTTGCACTGTGTTTTCGCCGTTTTTATTTGGGCCTCAAGTTAGGAAAGATGTATTCGAACCAATTTATTTCGGTGCGTCAGAGCAGGCGGGCTTAAACTCTGATATTTGTATCTTTGCTAAACTTTAAATAGATTCTTGTTTTTACGGGATGTAGAATACCCCATTCTTCGAACCATATGTCAAGTGCGCCTCGGACGTGTATTGCCGGATTGGGTTGTTGCTACGCAACATGTGAATGAAACGATCATTGGCTTTTTAGAGAGATTGTCTTTGGTGCGAGTTTTCTGGCCGCCCGTTTTTCCAAAGAATTTTTAACGAGTGTCAACAAAAAATCACTGTACAAAGAATTATGTGACGCCGCTTTTCCGGAACCCATTTACAGAGCCTTATACTCTGGAGGCCCAGACAGTAATGTGTTAAAACGTATTAAAAAGATGTATGTCCTGTCAGGCATAAAGACCTTTTTTAAACTGCACACAGGAACAATCAGCGTGAAATCATTTCAAAAGACAAAGGGGTTTTTTATTCCATGGAGTGCACAATGCCTTATTTGTAAACAACCGGAAATTACTGATCACGTTTTACTCATTATTGGGAGGCGATTTATTTATGGTATGTCCTGCAAAGGACCATAAAGAAAGACTTACCGCTAAACCCTCATGGGATCAGGTTTTTGCCTAAACAGGAAGAAGATGGGACACCATTGGACCTTATCATGCTCTTTGGCCTCCATAGCATATGGCGGTCCCGCATAGCCGGGTATCACTGTGGCCCAGATGCTAGACCTGCGCGAATGTACTTCCTGGAAAAAATGCACATTTTTGTTGAGGTGATCAAAGCAGGTTCAGGTGTTTCTGATTGGTTGTCAAAGGTACAGCCTTTGACGCATATCAGAGAATTTTAATTTGGCAATGTCTAGCCGGCAATAAAGAAAAAAAAAAGAATTATGATGCGGGTTTCACAACTGCGGGTGTAACGTAAAGTCAGGCAATAAAGAAAACATAAAAAGGGAGTAGCGCCGTTAGTTAAAGCGCTCGGCTGGGGATCCGAGAAATGGAGGTTCGATTCGCGGTGGAGTCAAGACTTGTTTTTCTGATGGCGTCATCAGGATGATTGACAAGTGGAATGCCGCGATATTCCGCGGAACCTCTGTGAAGAAGTCGGACGCTTCTCGCGGAAGCACGGACGGACACGCTGGCGAGTCATGAGCCATACAGTGACGAGGTTGACTGAGGAAGCGCCGGAGATAACGCTGCATTAAGTGCTGTGGTGGTAACAAGCAACCTTCTTTTACCTCCTGGAAGCTACTATCAGGAACTACACTTATTCTTTTGTAATATTAGGCTTCGCTGGGTCCGCCGGTGTCTCAGAAGGCAAATCTTCCGAAATTCAGCGATAGGCTCTAACAGACATCGTGTCGCCAAGCTTGTTACGCAGGGGCATTTCATGAGATTTTTTTTTTTTTTTTTATGAGGAGACTAGTCTTCGTATCTAAAATCATTGTTACCTACTTCGGTTTGGTCTCTTTATCTTTTTCTACCAGTCATATGGCTCACGCCACAATGGACGTATCGCCCTTGCCAAAGGTTTCCATGCAAGGAAGTTTGCTTGTTTGCTGTGTAATGGAACGCTAACGGTCCCTATAAGTCCCAAACGATTTTAAAAGGCTAAGATGTAGATTCTTCTTACCTTGCATAAATCTAGAGCTCAAAGGGAGGCAAAAGTGCTCCGCTACAAGGCTAAGAAACAATCCCCGTTGTTTGGCTACACTTGGCAAAGGCGGCATACGTCCATACGTGCGGCGCTCGACCATATATATCTTAGCACTGTGGATAGTATTTTGTGCTTTTTTTTTTTGTTTATAAAAGACAACATTTTTTCAAAATATTTCTGGCGAAAACAAACTTATGACCGCTGGGCACCTTTCAAAAGTTACACCTTTGTTGTCTACGATCCCATAAGTCTAGTTCCCTCTTTCTGTACATTAAGTGAAAGTGATGAATGCGTTTTGATGAGCGCGTGCAATATTGCATACGAAAGCACGTTTGCGAGACATGGCGGCGTGAATTTCTCCTACTTTTTCTCATTCGTCCTGCCGCTGCAGTCGGACTGTACATCATTTGATCGGCGCTTCTCTTCAGAGACCGTTCGCACGACTACCACCAGTGATATTACTCTCCTAAAGTAAAGGGACGCATGCGTCTAGGGGAGGTTGAAATGAATATTTTATTAGTTTTCCTTAGATGCCCTTAGTTTCCTACTCGCCACAAGAATCAACACACACAACGCAATATTTTCGCTGGTTAGGTGGAATGACAATAATGTTGTTAAAATCAAAAAATCTCAGTTGCTTGTCAACGATTGAACTTTCCATGGAGCGATTGCGCCAAGAATTATTTGCGATAACTCATTTTACGATGTATATTATGTTAAACGTACAATTGGCAATTACTAGGTAGCAATTGGCCAAATGGTTGCGATCGTGCAGATGGTCCTAATTCCTCTTCACACGTCGGTCTCGCGCCATTCGTCGCAACGGAAAACACATTGACACGTATCATCTTTTTGGTCGGCTTTCTGGGCGTGCTGTTCCCAAACTCACTGCTTCTAAAGCTGTTCTATTTCCGTACTCACACCCACCCTATGCATATTACTTCGCAAAGGTACAGCAGCGCGAGTCGCCATCGTACACATAGTACAGCAGTTCTTTCTTTAAAGATTGAGAAGTAAATGGTCTCGTCCATTAAGACATGGAGGCCCCGACAACCATAATACATACTCACTAAAAATTATGGGGGTCACTAAAGCTCCGCATTTAAGGATATGACGCGATAGCGTAAGCCACCAGCCCACTATAAAGCTCCGGTTTAAGTAAGCCGCATGAACGTGCTTGCGTGACCTAAGGGTAACGTGAATGCAATGTTTCTGGCAGGCTGATTATGATATCCCCCTGCCATATGAAAGGAGAGGCCCAAGTTGGCAGCTCCTGCCCAACGTAATGTCGAGAAACTCTAGGTCCAGTTAGTGCTCGGCGATGTTTGCCGCAAGCTACCGCTTGCCGGCGCCATGCTCGCAATTTTTCGCTCACAACGACAACGCTATGGCGTCAAAATTCCGATGCTCTAGAAGAACAATTGAACGATGACAGCGTAAACATTAACTTAAACACTGAAAACTGCACTCATGTTTTGCTCAAATGCGCGAAAGAAATATCGGATCCTAGTATATCAGAGAGAATAATGCACTAAAGCGACAATTTCAGAGCACCAACTAGGTGCGATAATTTCATTCCATTGTTAACGAGACGTTAGCGTTGACGATTTGAATTTAAAAAGCTGTCACGACATTAGATTTGCATAAACCTGAGACGTGCACCTCGTACAGTTCATGTATGCCGATCGAGGCCGATTCTTGAATAACCTGTGCGCCACAGAGCAAAACAGTGGACGAAATTATAATTAGCCAAGGAAAGTTTGTCTACTGTCGACATTTGAACGGAATGACATAGTACGAGTGTTAGTGGAAGAAACATTTCCTGGCTTCAAAAATTGCGGCTAAAACTTGATTTCGAATATCTCACTGTAAAACACGAAGTAGTAAGGGATAATAGATACCACTCATGATGTTTACAGACGTACGTATCCTTGTTTTGAGTTTCAGGAAGAGTGTACCAGAACTTAGTGAATAGAACTGTCTTTTAGAAGAAAAAAAAATAAAACATTTATGGCGGGTATACTCTGTTAAGCGTGGACAAACGTAGGTATATTTACCAAGCAGATTGTTTACAAAGTCCGACTCGAACGTTCTCGTCGCCGATGCGCTGGCTGCAAACCATATGGTGTGATCGGCGATTCGGCGCGTCTTTGGCGCCTTCCGAATCTATTGTTATTGCTGCCCTCATAAAAATGGCGCATACCCACAAAGGGGATTGACTATGTCCAGGCGGTGGTTACAGTTTCATAGATTCCATACTGAAGAGCTGAGATTAGAAATTCGAGCAAATCAGGTTCATTGACAGAGATGATTGAGGGTGGTACTGGGGCTTACTAAGCTTTAAATTTGTGAGCTTAAAAAAAAAGAAAATATAATTAGGAATAACAAACAGAATATAGAAAGTAATGCACGAAAAGTTAACCAATTATGATGCAAGCGTTTTGATTCCAGAGGAAAATTTTGCATGGCAAAGCAAGCATTCCCATCGGTACGTCCCACCATAGAAACGCCAAGAGACAGAACCGCTGAAGACGAGCGCGAACTAAGTTTCTGTAATGACATTTCTAACAATCGCCCCCTGAGCGATGTATACCGGTAACAAAAGAGCAAAAAATGTTGAATTGTTCTCAGCACAATATTGACACACAGGGGAGGTTGCGTACCGCTGGTTATCCCAATTTATTGAATGAGCAAAGTTTACGCTTTCTAGAGGTTCAGATGCGATAAGTTCAAAACGTGCGGTACACAATGATCTAAGCGCGTCACAGGCCCGAAATGTATTGCTTAATTTACAGATAATGTCATCCACAAGTTTGCCCATTCCGCTGTGCCTGTGGCCTCAAGCACTTTAAAATACCTCCTCATATTTCCCAGTCCTGCTGGCATTTGGATGGCCATGTTGGCAACCACTGCATCAGTTTGAATGTTGTTGTTGTTGTTGTTGTTGTTGTTGTTGTTGTTGTTGTTGTTGTTGTTGTTGTTGTTGTTGTTGTTGTTGTTGTTGTTGTTGTTGTTGTTGTTGTTGTTGTTGTTGTTGTTGTTGTTGTTGTTGTTGTTGTTGTTGTTGTTGTTGTTGTTGTTGTTGAAGCTCTACCACACGACTGCTTTTCGCTGCTTCATCGTCGTCTCCAAGAGCCAAAGCGGTGGCTTGCGCCTTCTGTGTAAAGCGAAGCGCATGGTAAAGTGGGAGCACAGCGTCCAGAAAGTAATAGTGCGATGAGACGATTGGGGAGGCAAACAGCAGTTTGGAAGGACGCGGCTGGGAAAAACGCAGAGCGTAGACATGCGGAACGACCGTGCAGCAAGTTGGTGAGGAGGGTGTCAGTGCTTTGCCAATTGTAAGTAGGCATAGCACACAGCATGGTACGACAAGGGCACCGAAGATAGCAGCGGCTTGGGCAGGCAGGATTCTGCGAGTCAGTGTTGGACGCAGAGAGGTGAATGTCGACAAAAATGAGAGTGAATCATAAAGGTGAAATGATTAAATGATCAGTAATATATTTGTGATAAGAGTGATAGTTTAAAAGGGGTTAGTAATGAATTTGTGACGAAAGAGATTATTCTTAAAATTAAGTGACAAAGCATCAACGCAATAAAGAGTGTAAAACAAGAAGAAACAAAACGGAAGGAAAGGAAGGGATAAAAAGGAAGAATAAAAGAAAGCAAAAGAAAGAAGAGAAAGAAACAAGAAAACAAGGAAGAGAAAACGAGCCACAGTTCATAATGTGGAATAAAGGTGTCAAAAGTCTAATGCAGTCATCGTGGATATAAATGCGGTGTTAAAATGCCGATAGCATCGCAATTTCTGCACCATGATTGGAATTAATCCTTTCTAAGTTTTTAGCCTAATGATGGTTTAGAAATATACTAACAAAGTATGTTGACTCTTTACTCCCTGCTATTTCCATCAGCTTTGGTTTTAGAAATATTTTGCAGTAGTAAAGGACTCCTATTTGATACAGAAGTCGCAGGGTGAGCGTGTCGACGGCCTGGGCGACCAGTCATCTCTATTCTTCTGCCCCTTCATCACCAAGTTAGTCGAGTCAGATGATGACGGAAAAAGAGAAGAACAAGAAACCCTCTTCTGGGGTGCAGCCGAGCAGTAGAAAGGATGTCGTGACGCTGGGACTAAGTTGACCCGGCCTTCACTTGGTAGCGTGCAGAGACTCCGGGTTCATGAAGGATTGAATCTTAGAAGTTGGTAAAATATATACAAGCAGGTTTAATGGCACTTTGAGAAAACTTATTTACATGATTATTTACGTGAAAAAGAAGGGTATATTAACAAAATGGCAAGCGTAAAGAGTTCATAGCGAGAAGCGTCTGGATGAGCCGTTTACCCAGGGCTCAGAGCCTCTTTTCGTGCTCTGCAATGTCCTTAAAACCCCCTATGTCCAGCCCCTCTCTGAAGATGCGGACCAACCAGTTCCAGGGCACGCCCCTCAGATATCGGCATCCAATCGAACACATCACTGCACTGATGGTCTGATGCACTGACTGGTCCGGCATTGTTTCGTTGGGCGTGGTCACTTGTTGGCGGGAAGAGCTTGGGAACGGCGAGGAGGTACGTTTCTATTCTTCAGCAAAGATTCGATATGCTGGTTCCGGTAAGTGTATTTCCTTCTCAGAAACCCAAGTGCACGTGCGCGCCGCATACTGCTCCCAGCATTGTCCCTTTCCAGCAATTGCAAATCTTTCCTGCATTCACGGGAAATTCTCTAATGGCCGTAATCACCTTGCTCCTTTCTTGTCCTGTACGTCAGCGGACGTGTCACTCTGTCGTCTCCTTTGGACAGTAGGCATTCCTCACTGGACGATAGCGCTTCTCGACGGGAAGGGTGAACAATTGAACGAAAGCACTTCCGGCTATTTCCCGCAGGGGGACATTTCTTTGTATTTTTCTAGACGTTCCCTTGACAGGGCCAATTTGGCATTTGCAGGGTCTCCACAAAGCAAAACAGGCTTACACAAAAGGATTCATGGAAACAGGCTCACTTAGCGCCGTTGTACCAACAGCACATATCCACAGCACTTATCCATGCCCACAGGCGAACAATAGAGCGCGCAAGTGCGGATGATGCACGGTCATAACAAGGACTACTAAAGGGTAGCAGCCCAGACTAAAGGGTAGCAGCCCGCCGCAACCCTCTCTCCCACTCGCCGAGGTCACTTTACTCCCAAGTTTGCAACCGTAGGGGAGAGATAAGTAAGAAGGAGTAACATCCATACCAAGAGAAGGCAGCGCTGCACAGTCAGGTGGGAAGCCTCTATGGCCCGGCACAACGGCACGCTGCCTGTGTTCTCCTGTAAAGGGTACTTTGCCACTGACAGTATAGTAACGTGGAGAAGCTAAACAAAATAGTTTCACACCTCGCAATTGACTTCTCCAAGTGACTTAAACTTGACTGAAGGAAAACAATGCTGTGGAAAACAGTGTCAGCCTTGAAAAAAATGGACTAAGAAAATTTTGAATGTAAGAGAAGCACTACAGAATAATAAAAATGTGTGCGTGCTCTGATGCGTGATAAACGTAAATTGAGCAATCAGATGACACGCTTAATTAAACTTTAAATAGGGCGGCGAGCATAGCCTGTCTTGCTTTTTCTTTTTAAAATATTGGTGGTGGCTATTTGCATCCACAAGGGTAGCGGCGACAGAGCACCCTCTTGCTTCTAAAAATCTTTGCCATCGAGCAGTTGGGTTAATTTTTTTTATGAGGCATAGAAACAAGGAAGGGAAGAACGCGTGTCCCTTAATAGACGTTTTTGAATGGGAACCACTTGCGGCTGCAGCAGTGGTTTGGAGCAGCTTTGAAAGCTTTTTTTTAAAACAAGGCTCACTCCAGTAGTGTAAAACCGAGCCCCTATACATTCCGTATATGGCGCACAAATTGCAAGCATGCACGATGCATAAAGTAGCAAGTTTTCAAGGTTATATTTTGTTCACGTGCTCTAACGTGACCTCTTCCTTTTACAAGCGACCTTCTTAGCCTACCTAAAATAGGCCAAACTTTTGGCGAGGCATCCGAGTTCAGCGCTCCGAGGCAAGAAAGGCGGTTTTCTCCAACATGTGTTGTGTGATCCTAGTTCGAAGGAAATAGAGATGAAAGCTACCACCAAAGTTCTTTGAAGACCATTCAAATTCATGTTTTGTGCTGCCGTTGATAAATGGCGATACTCTTAGCTCGTTTCGACACAACGCCTCATGAATAAAATTCTGATAGGTTCCGTTAGGGTTGAATGATTGAATTGTTCCGCATGACCTGCTTATGCTGATATTGTGTTCACCTATCTCATCTGCGGCGAATGCAAAGTAGTTGCCATAATAAAAAAATTGATAACATTACGCAAAAAAAAAAATAACTCCGATCGACAGACAATAAAATTAAAAAAAAAATGCATAAAGAAACAAACCGGGACCTATATGACAAATAATGACGGTAATCACAATGCTAACGTCAGTCTATAGCGGTTAGACAAATATTCGTTAACTGCTAGATTGCGTAAGGACGTGTGCGACCGTCAATAACGCGCGACTAAGGCAAACCACGAATGAAGGGCATAACTGGAGGCAAGGGCGTTGCCGGGGAGGGAAAACCGAGGGCTAGGGGCATGGTCTGACAGCGGCGCCCGGCGCTCTGGCCCCGTACTCGGCTGACGTGTTCGAAATAGAAGGCGCACCGCACACTCGTCACCGTTCTGGAAATGGGCTAAGAAACGGCGCGGAAAGTGGCGCCACTTGCCGGCATGCGTCAAAAAAATTGGCCATCTCGCTACTACGCAACGGTGCGTCAGTCTTCGCCACTGTCATGGAAACTTTGCGGAAGACTGAAGAGCGATGGCGGCTTGGTAGGGATGAGTGAAAGAGAGGGTGAAAAGAGTTGTTGATTGGTTTTAAATAAAGCTGGTATTCGCAATGCGTTTCAAGCGTTGTCTTGGCTACCAGTTAATAGGGATGATTTGCCCGTGGATTAATTTGTAGCACGCGCAAGTAATAAAACAAGAAGTGTTGAGCATTGTGCTTGGGAAGGGGTATGTTGAATTACTATATTTTATCGATCTACCACGTCGATGGACGAAAAGTAGTTATTTAACATTGACAATATCGAGTCTTGTTTTCACTGTGATGCTGATTGAAAATATGCATCCACTGTCGCTGATTCATTGACGGGAGTGGCGAGTCACCCCCGCACGCCTTCAGGGCATGCCAGCAGGTCGAACTCGTCCCCTCGACAGGCTAATAAGCCCACGGTTACGTAAGCGCCCTCGACTGACTGAAGATGGGCTCAAAGCCAAGTGTCACCAACTGAGCTGTCACCGCATCGAAGTTGACTTGAACTCAGAGTATAACCCTGAACTTTGCTGAAGGCATACCTACTCTCTCGTGACAGTTAAATCGATGTTAAGAGGCGTCAACTTCACTATAATTCACGGACAGTGTGTATAGGTGTGAAGAGCAATATCTTTCTCGGCAATTTTTCACTTAAGATTGCGCTTCGACGGCTCATAATAAATAACATGCCGCAGCCCGAATGTAGGCCATCCAATAGCCGTTGTTACGTGCGAGGAATTTTGCGAATACGGTCCCCAATTGTTTGCAGCCGGCTCAAGCATCTTCATACCTGCACATTTACGTAATACGAGCTTTCGGATGATCTCGTTGGAATTTCGGACATAATAGGAGCGGCCAAAAGGCTGTTGAGAAGAGAGGGCTAAAATGGGCTCGACAGCGATCGTTTTTTTTTATATATATATATATTGTGTTCTTCCTTGTGCGCATCTACTTTGCGCCGCATTTACGTTAGAAAAAAAAAGTAACATTGTATATTTAGTGCGACACTGTAATCATTTTTGGAATAACTAGCGCGAAACAACGCACAACAGAGAAAATGGACATGCATGCCGCTGATTTAAAGCAGAAAATTTGCACATTCCAATAACACAAAAAGAATTGATAATGTCGATTCAAACATTTACGCTAACACTGACTCAGTGTTCGGCTTAAGAGCGTTAGCTACGAGAGCTTCAAGCAGCACCATCTATTTTGTGAATTTTGCACTATTATTGCAAACTACAGCCATCTTCGCTGTATCCGGTATATTTCTTCGTTATATCACTTATTAAATTTCATGAACGTGTGCATCTTAACACAGCGAATCATTTGACACCAACTTGAATATCATGAGTCAAACGGGCAACCCGAAACTTTTATCCAAATGGTGGTCCTGGGGGTGGCCTCACTTGGATTGCCGACATACTGACCCATATATAAGGACTCAAAGGTATGGTTGCCAGTCGAAGCGCTGTGCGCTTATTATTGCTCTGCATCTTAGAGCGATCACGTGATATATCTTCATTGCCCTCTCACCTTGGTTTGACCTTCATATCAGACAAACGCAACCTTGAAAACAGAAAGTAGTAAGAATCTCTTAAAATGCAGGCTCCCTTTCAAAAAGCTGTACGGAGGGATGACTTACGGCTGGATCACCGCGTATAAAAAGGTTTTATATTTCAAAGAAAGGTGTGGCGCGGTAATTTACTGTGCACAAATTCATCGTAAAAATTCCGAGAGCGCTGAAGAATCTGCAGTGGAGAAATGCGTAAGCCTGAGCGCTCCTGCTGCTCACGGTATATGACGCGACCCTTGTACAGATTTCACTCTGCGGAAATTGATAGCAGCTGCGCCGTTGACGACAAACAAGATGCGCTTGTTCTTTTATTAATACGTTAAGCATTAAGTGGGTATGTTTTCAAGGTCCGGCAGGATTACGTTCGAAAGAAACGAGTGATAAGAAAACATATAGCTGCACTAGGCCCAGACGAAGACATACCGTGTAAGCCATCTTCTTCCTCTTGTTCCGCATGTAATAGATAGAGAATGAAATAATCTAGCTGGGGAAGAAATTTGGTGCATGCAAAAGAATTATTTAATTAATTATAGCCAATTAAGTCTATCGATGTAGGGTATGTTGCGTCCCCAGTAGCAGGAGTACGTTCGAACCAAACGAGTGATAAGAAAACGAATGATTGCAATAGATAGGTGATGAAAAAATCTCGCCGGAGAAAACATTTCGCGCAGGCAAAGTAATTAGTTAAATAATTAGAGCTAATTAAGTCAGTCATACGTCGGGTACGTTGTGTCACTAGAAGTTTGTCGGCAGGATTATGTTCGAATAAAACGAGCGATAAGAAAACGAATGGTTTCACTAGACAGAGGATGAAAAATCTCGATGGAGAAAACATTTGATGCATTCGAAGTAGTTAGTCCATTGTTTAAAGCCAATTAAGTGAATCAGACACGGAAATAGCCAAGGGGGTAATGCCGATGCACAAGGGGAGTCACATGGTACCCAACTTCCATGGGGTGTTACGCTATAGTTTGCTTTTTCTTCCGTGTCATTTCTTTCGTAAAGAATGCTTACATATTTCCCAATGCGGGTGATCTCAAACGTTTTTTTTTTTTGTTCTTTGGCTTCGATTAGACGACACTTCACACATTTTTTTATCAAATTTACCCATTTTATTCCTGGCTTTTTCTTAAACGCCGAACTGCCGGTCACGTGGCACACGTGAAGGCATATATCGCACTTCCTGTCACATGGCCATTGCCACAGGTCACGTGACCCTACCACACATCACGTGACTGAAAGTGTGACATCAAATCCGGAAGTCGTCATTACTCTGCCTGGCTATTTCGACGTCTGATTGATTTGTTTTGCTAAAATTAATTACCTAATTACTAAATTTTACCCAGACGGGATTTTTTCATTCTCTAACTAGTACAACCATTCGCTTTAGTAACTTGTTAGATTACGGCGAAATCGTGTACGCAACTTTTGTGAACGCCAGAACCATACACACTTAATGCTTACGCATTAATAAAGCAATATTCTAGAAAAGCAGCGGCATCCCTCGTAACGTCCCTTGCTAGCTCTAACACTGGAAAAATACGCAAAAAAAAGTTCCAACAGCTTTCCAGTCTAAATCTTTCTAGATTCAAGTTGCACGTGAGGATATTTACAATTGTCATTAAACGTATTGTCATGATTTGGTTAGCAAAATGGTTCATTTCAGAGACGTGTTGATTGACTTCTTGGGTCATTATGAAGTTATCTTTAATTTCTTTTTTCTACCACCCAGCTTAATCGCATACAATGGAGCTCTCAACCACACTAGATATATTAAAATGGGAGAGCACTGCCTGCCCGTGCTTGAAAGTTCCACACTCATACAGCATTGAGCGTGCTATACGACAAACCGGAGTTGTTTTGTCGTTACGTCTTTCCGAGAGAACGCATCAACCTGCACCGTTTAGACCGAACTCGCATGCGACGGACGAAAACGTCGCTGGTCGACACCGTTAAAACGCAACAACGTATAACTCGCATCGAAGTGTCATGCTTAACACGACGCCTCTGCGGCTTTCCCCCAACGCCATCTTTAGTAGCCACCCACCTCGAACGGGCACAGTGGCAGGCGACGAAGTCGAGATCAAAGGCAAGCTGCACTGGGCGAGACAACAAAACACAGAAACTTAAACTAGAAAGAAGAAAAAAAAACAGGAAGGATTAGCTGAGGAGAGAAGCAGGGCGTATGAGACGGCGAGGACGGGCTAGACGTCACAGCACGCTGCTTGTATGGGGGGCTCTCGATAAACGGGCCCCTCAGCGAGAGCGGACAGCGTGTTAGAAGGGCACCGCTCAGCCATTTTCTAATTTTAAACTGGCCGACGCGCTCTTTCGACTTGCTCGTTCGGTATTTTTATCATTTTACACTTTTAAATGTCGCCTTCCCGCCCCACCTTCTTTTTTTTTTTCTTTGAGCCAAAATCAAGTTCTGGTTATGTAGCCACGTTGACAGCACTCCAGCATTTCTGCGTCCAAGCAACGCACCCTGCCAGCCTTTTTACTTTTTTTTTAATAACCTGCTCTCTCGCTTGGCCCTCTTCAGAAAATTGCGCGACTGAGTCGCGACTTCCGTCCAACATAGGCGGGAAGCGGTGAGAATGGTGGCAATATCGAAACCCCTGGCTCAATGCTGCGGGCTTGCGAAGCTTCCCTGGAAACGAAATCTGCCTCCATTTTGCTTCTTTTCTGTGTAAATTTTCATATTACGAGGCCACACTGTGCATGACTTTGGTCAGTTGCATCAGTTGCATGGAAGCATTCATCAAAAATGCGCATTTACACGCTGCTTAGTCTTCGGACTTGGACCCTTTTCTGTTTGCAATATATATGAGAGGTATGCTTTTTGCAGGTGTGAAATCGGATTTTCGAGGCACCAACTACCACCGGTCTAGAAAACATTTTGAGGCTAAACTGCGCCTTTTCCGACTTTCCCCTCCTTTCCGCCGGCAGCGTCTCCCGTGACGTCGGGCACGTAAGTATGCTCGGGCTTCGCAAAAACAGAGCTCCTGGTCGCTTTCCAGCGGGTGTCTATACAGGATCAACTCAAAAGAAAAGCGTGCAGAGGGGAGAGTGAACGGCTAAATGGCAGGGCCGGAAGGAGTCAAACACGAGTGTTTCAAAATTAAGAGTTGAAGGCCGCCAGTACATGACGTGCGAGTGTCGGCGGGCAAGTGGACGTCAGGAAGAAGGCCGCGGCGTGCGGAGAGGAGGTTTCTCTGCTGAACAGGCGAGCGGGCTGCTGAGGGCGAAAATCTGGCTTCTGTACATCAGCCACGAATTCTTCGCGGACGGCCCAGGGTCGAGCCGTGGTGATGGAGGCGGCTTTAAAAAAAGGACCCGGTGGACCCTCTCCCTTCCTTTCCGTGTTTCTTTTCCTTCGTCGTTTGTCGCGTGTGGGGAAATATTGACGGCAGCACTGCACGCAGCCAAGGAGGTAGCAGCCTTCTGGACGTGCTGAGGACCGACGCACGTATCGAAGACCTTCGAAGAGCCTTTTTTAAGACCCGACTTTCTAAAGCAGCTTCGCGATAGGTTAGGCGAGGGACGAGAAAAAAAAGAGCGAAAAGAAAGAGTCGAACAGAAGAGGGAAAGTAGAAAGAAAGCGAAGAGGGAAGTTCCTTCTGGGGCTCAGTGCGGCAAGCCGCGTTTCTGAAGCCTGGACATTCGTTTCGAGCCGAACTCGAGTGCACGGGAACAGCGCCTTCCCTCTGCTCTTAGGCATCATCCCGGAACAACGTCCTAAGCGTTCGTTACTGTCCGCCAGTTTCTTTCCCCAATCCACAGCTCGGTATGTTGAAGGCAACGGAGAAGCCGGACTGCCTCAAGGATGCACGGGACTACAGGCGCTACACCGCGGCGCCCAAGAAGAAAACCAAAGATGTGAGCGAGGTACGTGGACGACGTGTGTATTGCGCGCAGTAGCGAAGCTTTCGGTGGCGTTTCCGCGCGCAAACGCGCGCGTGCTCGTGTGCAAGGCGCAGGTGTCCGCTTCCTGTTAGCAGACGGTGAGGCTATTCGCCAAGAAACCTTTTGTTTCTTCTATTCTGACAAGAAGTATGGAAACTTGCAAAGTAGGGTGTCGTTGCGCTCTGTCCGGAATTTTCTAATGGCTGTAGTACTGTTTTTTATTTCTTGGGTAACCAAGTGATTAAGAGAGACAGCGTGCTTTCTGTTGAAATCCCAACAGAAATTGCGCTAACTGATGCTGGACAAAAAGGGAGGCATTATATTCATTATCTAACGTGTAGCTGCAGCTAAATTTGCTAATAAAGGTTTTTTTTTACTTGGCCTTTTGGGACTGGTAGGAATGGCAGAAGCAGCCCCATGCAAATTCCTTTTCCATTACTCACTCAGCGCACTAGTAACGACGCGTACATTCTTTCTTTTTCCATACTCGCAACACTGGTGTCGTCATTCTTAATGACATATATGATGCAGTTTGTTCCACAGACGAAGTTGCTCGCTTTTCCTTGTGCACAAACCACATGGCACATTGACTTGAGTGTAAGCAGGCTGGAGCACATGCTCCCGATTTGGTTGGTATGTAGGCCTTAGCTTCCCAAAGCAAAATCGGCTATAAGGAAAGCCGTTGTGGAAGGTTCCGGAAATTTAGGCCACCTGCGGTTCTTTAACGTGCACTGACATCGAACGATACATGGTGGTCTTCCATTTCGCCTCCATCGAAACGCGGCCACAGCGGTGGAGACCGAACCTGCTTTCTCGAGATCAGCAGTCGAGTGCACTAAACATTGAGCCACCGGCACTGCCATTACAATCATCAAAAAGTGCCCGTTTATTCAAATAGCGCACTTACTTCCTTTGCTGTTTTATCCAACTATCCAACTGTTTTATCCAACATGACACTTAAGCGTTGCGGTGCCCATATCGCATGAAGGGTGATATTTAAATTCACACCAACTTTGCATAACAAAGTGCAATTTTTACGCTTGTAAATTTCAAGCATACGGCATTTCTAGAAGCACTTCCTAAAATATATTTGAAACAGTATGCGCCGTGCATCAATTAAAAAAAATGACGGTCGCAGTTTGTAACCAAATGACATATATCCAGAATTGGCTGGCTTGTGATAGCAAAACATTTCAGGCGTAATAAAGATGATTTATTAGCGTGGCCTAGCGTGGTTTGCGCATCCGCATCGCATTCGGTAGGTGCTAGAGGTTAATTTGTAATTTCATTCATTTAGAGGTTCATTTGTAATTTTCACCAATAGGTGCCTGAATGTAGTTTTAGTTGGAAGTTCCGGCCTCATAAATGGGAGTTATGTAGTTACCGGTGGGTGCTGGCAGCTGCATTTTTCGCCGGTAGGTTATGCGGAAGGTGTCATATCCTGGCGGAGCTCCGCCAGGATATGATATTTGAAAGACAACCATCTGATCTCATTTTCTTCAGCTTCCTTCAAATTACCATCAAAATTTGAAGACATATATTAGAGTTGACAAATTAGCGTGGATGTGATGTGAACTAATGTGATTCTACAGAGGAGGCCTCGGAGTATCAGCCTTTTGAGAGACAAAATCACGGCAGTTTGGGCTAGTTGGTTGCTATCCATGGTGAAAAAATATGCAGCACAAAAGAGACGTGGACACAAGCGTAAGGAACAAACAAGACAGGACGGGTGCTACGCCCAGTGTAGAAGAAATACGTTGCAAAAACACGGCGGTTTGGGTTAGTTGGTTGCTTTTGCAACGTATTTCTTCTACACTGGGCCAAGCACCCGTCCTGTCTTGTTTGTTATTTACGCTTGTGTCTACATCTATTTTGTGCTGCGAATTTTCTCAGCATTTCTAGAGGTGCTGGGAGATAGGGAAGCGCTGGGTTTCGAATCGACGCACCCAGAGCTCGATGGGTGCTCGGCGGCAGGCTGAGTGGATGCCACTGACTCCACATTTCATAAGTAAGGGACTTATAACATCCAATGCTCTAGAAAACGTAACCCTATTGCTAGCAGACCTGGTGTTCTACTTCCTGCTAGCCTTCTTGCGGTTATGCTGCGATAGATTGAACTGAAAAAACCCCAGACATTCGACCGAACTAATTGGACATCCGTGGCCTGTTAGCCTTTCTGATATACTTCTTTGCGACTATGGTGGCCACGGATAAGTTGAGTTGAATTGTATGCTACAGGTAGGATTAACCTTACTTATTCTACCGGCAATTGCTCCACCGTAGCGTCATTTATGTGTTAAAAAAAGTCAAGTCCTAATATCTGTGAAATCTGCCCCACTATTTGAGCACAGTCACTTATAACAGTACATATTCTACTCCAGCAGTCACCATCTATGCACATATTCACTCACAGAATAACATAGTCCACTCCAGAAGTCACCATCTATGCACACATTCATTCACAACAAAACACAGTCCAATCCAGCTGCCACCATCTATACAGACATTCACTCACACTATAACTTAGTCCAATACAGAAGTCACCATTTACGCACACATTCATTCACAGTAGAACATAGTCCATTCCAGCTGTCACCATCTATAGTCAAGATCAGTGTCCTGCAGAAATTGTAAAAGAAGGCGCGAGGCCTCCCTTCTGCATGTCTGGTTTCCACTCGGGTAGAAAATGTCCTGAAGTGCACTTTGAAGGGCTCCTATCTTCTTGAAGGAAGCGAGCATCACTATCTTTCAGCGTCGTACTTTGGACAACACGTAATATAATGTTCTATATTCCCGCACACACCACATATAGAACATAGCGGAGACGATGTCGTGCCAGTCTTAAGCATCCAGGCAGGAGTACGAGCAGAGCCCGCGCGAATTCGTGGAGTAGAGTGGCCTGGTGTCCTCTCACACCCTTGGTCACACATGACTTGTGAGGCGCACTGCACAGGGTACTTGCGGCCCGGTCTATGCTACGCCTGCACTATTCCCGGCCAGAAGGCATGCATGCTACGAATACCGCTGGCTGCACCGTATTTCTTTCGGTTTACATGGAGGCTCATGACTGCATTTTCCTTCTGACGGGAGGTTTGACAGGTCTGCGCATTAGGCGAGGGGCGCTTCATTTTTCTTCCGACCCTGAAAAGCAGAAGTTTCGGAATAACGGCATACGTATACCGCCTTCAGCTCGCGAGTCAACAAAAAGAGTCAACCATTGCCTTGTTGCTCAAGCACTAGCAATTACAATGGCATCTCTTACCATTAAAACAATTATAATAGCTAAGCTTAGTTGCTTAGCGCATGAATCAACGAAATCAGTTATAGTTTTGGTCCTCCAATATCGCCCTGAATTCGGTTCTAGAACCACCTTCAGATTACTCAATTCGCCACCTTCGTCATTACCTCCTAAGCCACTGCATAGGCCACCTGTCGCCCTCCATCTTCTTTCAATCATTCCCCTTGCACTTTTGCTTTCCCGCCGCTTGCCCCGGAGTGAAGAAGGGGGTTCCGCTACCTGAACTTCGTCACCTGCTCACCGTGGCGGGCAGGAATTAAATCAATTCATTAACTAATCGGGGTATTACGCCTAACGCTGCCGGTTCCAGGGTAGAATGTAGGGCTGCATGGCAACACCAGTTCTAAACAGCTTTCCCTGTAAAAATGAGAACACTGTGTAGGCAAACAAAGCAAACATATCGACTCGTTTTCCTATTTTTCCCATTGCGCTTTGGCAACCAAGTGTGGTTCAAGTGTATTACGGCATGAATCTAACGGGGTAATTTGTCCATTTTAGGAGACGCGCATATTCCAGTACTGATAGTCGTATCTTGAGAAAGCGAAAGGCTGCGATGCCTGCCGTAACCACCCTTGCTTGGGTAACTCCGAACAACGTTTTCAGGAACAGCGTGGTACAGCTGCTAGCTAGCACCACGCCAAGCCTTGCGACCTATGCCGCTTCAATGGAAGAGTTGTATTTTTTTTTTTTTTTTTGTGGAAGTAATCGTACAGACTCAATTAAGGTTTTGGCCCAGTATCAGATCCTAGCTAGCCTACACGCCGAAGGCAACAAATAGCATCCGATGCCTCGCTTAACGTTTGTTCCTATAGGGCATTCGACTTTTAAACAGGCGTCTATGAAAAACAAGAATTTGGAGCAATTCTTACAGACAAAAACGCAATCTTAAAAGAATCTGCAGCTCTAATTCCTTTTCGCCAGCAGCTACAAATATACCAATGTCTGGCTGCCCATTATTTATTGCCGTTTTTATTAGGCAGACAGAAAAAATTCCCGTAATTGACATTTTCACAACACGATTGGGCCTTTCTATCTGTCTGGCTCTAAGCCAGAGCGTTCACGCACACGTGCACGACATGCTGTAGTTGCTGGACGTATCCGACTGGTCTGACTCTACAATTAACGTACGATAAAGAGGTCTTCAGATCGACGTATGCCACCGCCGCGTTTATTTTGTCTTTTTCCGGGAAAAAAAAAATAATAAATTACAGACTTTAGTGTCTTGCCATGCTCTACGCGGCTGTTTTTGCAGCCGAGTAGAGCATGAAGGAAAATAGACTACTGTTCCGGATTCCTGGCAACGGGCAGTGAACCATTAGCCTTCGAAGCCAGCCCCATCGACAGACGGTAAGTTCGCGTTAAGTTTCGGCTCTTTGAACTGTGCAGCCTCGCTCTCGCCTCTTCAATGGGAGACGAACGCGACACACCGTACCGTGCCGACCTGGCCGTGTGTTCCAGTGGTGCTGTGCAAACAAGCAATTCTTTCATTTGAAGTCCTGCATTAAATTATACATTTCGTGCATAAGGCGTAGACATAGCCGTATAGTGCATACATACATTAAAAAAAAAACATACATTCACCGTGCGCCTAACAGAAAGAATTGAAATTACGATGCAAAGGCCGCACACACAAGAGGGTCTTGTCTCGTCAAGATAAAGATGCTTTGGTTCAGTTTAGTACACGTTAGCCCAATGGCGTATTGGTTAGGGCGGATTGATTTACAGATCAGTAGTTTGAAGTTTGGCTTCTGTCTTGTGTGTGCCTTTCTTCTTCTATCCCCATAGCTCACTAAGCTCGGCCTGCGCTGCGCCAATTACAAGAACACCGCAAAGTGTACATCTCCAGAATTTCTTGTGGGAGCGCAATTTCTCTACTTTAACTAACATGCCGAGGAAGTACAGTGTTTATCACGGGCAGCCCCAGGCCGCGCTAACCAATGGCCGAATATTAAAGCGTGTTGGTAAATCACTGGTCCTCTGCAGGACCAGACATTACCAACGTACTCCCAATATTTGGTAGATTGCGCTGCCTGGGCGTGACAGTGTGAACCTTAGCAGCTAGTCTGTATCGGTGCAGGTATGTTTAACCCTTATGAATTCACGAAAGGATCTACGTTCTTCTCTTTTTTCTGATAGCCGTTGCCTTCGAAACAAGGATTGTTCTGCAATTAAGTCGACAGGTTGTTTTAGTGTAATTGTGTTATTTTTGGGGGCGACCTCAGGTTCCACACAGAAGCTACCAGCGTCTCTGATGTGATAGTCACCGCGAAAGCCTTCCGATTTTAAATGTGTGCTGCTTCGATACAGAAGAGCTCGAGCTGCGTGACTGAAGGTAGTGACTGTCGGGAGACTTCTATAATTTCTTTTTTGTTGTTGTAGTTTTGACCATCAATTCGACACTAAAAAGACCTAGGTACCATAATGAATCGCACTACAGGCGCCTTAAAGAGGACAACCGCGAAAACTAATCGTTGCTTAATGTATAGTTAATTTACGTAAAAGCAGAACGATGGGCAAGATAATCCGCATTCGGCATGAAAAAAGAAGGAAACGGCGCTAATGAAAGGACGGCGTAGGACGACGGGGATTATATGGACGGGTTGAATGTAGGCCTACTGCGCGGCTTCCGAATGAAGAACGCCGTTGAGCAGCAATCGAAAACCCAGCCTTATTACAAGGCTAATTATTTAACGACTTTCACAGTGAGTCCTAAGACGTCCTCTTTGACTGCGACCGATTACCAAAGAACGCCAAGAACACTTTGAGCGCATGCTTCCTGTCAGGAAAAAGGATTGTGGATGAAAGACCGGATGAAAGAAGGTTGGGCGAGTTGAAGGAATCGTACTGCAGCCGCCTCAGTGTTGCGTGCTGACACAAGAAAAGGTCGCAGGGCTGGAGTTGGCTCCCTGGTAGCTTTGCATATTCGAAAACAAAAATACAGCATTTGTACATTGCCACGTGTGGGTGAAAAGAGGACATAAATAAGATGCAGGAGGCGGACAGGAAGGTTGGCGTAGTAGGTGCAACGAACTGTTTATTTGGGTACATTGCGCCCCCAACGAAAGGAATTCGCTCATGGCAACCTGAAAACGTTCATTTCATGGTATTCGAGAGAAGAATTACCAAGGTGGTTGACTCCGCTTCATACATGCATAAATACGATTCTTAACACTCTAGGTAACGAGTATGTATCTGTTCGAACAGTCTCGAACATCGCAGCGCAAAACAGCCACGGCACGATTTTGTTATTGCTCTTTAGTCCCCTCTGGCAGCTCACCAGAAACAGCTCGAGTGGCCCGCGGAGAGTGGAAATTTATGAACCGTGAGCCGGCGCTAAGAAATAAAAACATGGATGAAAAACAGCCATAATAAATGTGCGCGCGACGTTCTGTCACGTTGATGAAGGCAATAAAAAAAAAATCTAGGATGTAATGCCAGCGCTCTGCAGTCATTACTGATGCAACCATATAAGACACTACGCATACATGTCTGCGCTATTGTGTAACTAAGATAGAATGCACACTGTGTCAGTACTTCGTATTCGCCCCTTTTTTGCTGCATCTCTTTCTAGGGACGCTTGTTCGAGTGTCGCTCAGGAATATCCTTATTTGTACCAGCTTGCGTACAAAATGCTTCACCTATCCCTCTATTTCCAGACCGACCTTCACTCTGCGCTCTACCAATTTCGCTACGTATGGTGCTTGCCACCCTTAGCAACATGCCAGAGTCGCGCTGATGGCACGACTCCAGCGTGCCGATTTTAGCATTTTAGTAAAATCGCCTGATTTCCCCATTAGTTATCGGTTCCATACAAAAACATGCCTCTTCCCGGGCGTTGACACAGTGTGCTGTCGTACTGTGAAGGGACTGAGCCCCACAATAGGTGCAGGAAAATACTTTTATTTGACAGGAAACTTACCTGCCTTCTCTTGACTGCAAGATCAAACTATGAGTGACTAAATACGGTCGTAATGTGCTGAAATTATGTTACTTTCTTTCCAGTTCCCTTCCATGTCCCACAGTGTACAGAAACTACATGCTCATCTCTGCTCGAATTAGAACTAAATTCGCTGATGTGCTGTATTGGCATGAACAGCGCGTTCACGCACGTATTAATCCTTTCTGTGCTGATGGCTTCCTTATTTTTCGGGGGTGAGTCAACTTTAGTCGGTTGCAGAACTATATTTGTATACATACAGAGATATATTTAGGCGTAAGTAATAGAGAGGAGGGAAGACGGTAAGGCACTGCCACCACCCGGAGATGGACGCCCGGAGAGCTGGCCAACAGCGCCTTCTTTTTGTCCTTTCCCCGGGGCATCTGCCGCTAGGCACGAACGTCAGTGATGACGTGAATCAGACCGCCAACCTGGCAGCGTGTTTACCGGTGGCAATGTGCCATTATAACCGCTGCGGCAGTTTTACCCTTTTATTCGATGCTTTTCGCCATTGTTTAATGTTCCAAATTTTTGTTGTTTTTTTCTTCAGCAGTTTTTGCTGGTATGGTCTAATTCTTACCACCGCTTTTTAAATTTTAGTTTTTCTTCAGCCGCATGTTATCTGTTGGCCCATGAAAAAAGGCATTACGGCGAGTGACAAAATTATATCAGCAACTCGAATAGCCCAGCCAAATCTAACTTGAACCCCTAACCCTACAATATAGTGATTTGGGTATTCACTTCAAAAGACTAGTCGTGTCATATCAACTGTATATGCAATATTATAATCGGATCTAAAAATACAGGGCATATGGAAGGAGAACAGAAACCAACGGTCTGACTATTGTTAGACGGGGCAGGGAGGACAATTTTCGTACTCCCAGTGCCATTTCTGCACAATTAGCAAACAAAAATGGAACACACGTCCAGTTTTGAAGAAAGAAAAATATTCAGCATCGCTCTAGGTGTGCGCATAAGACTGTCAGCGTTGAAACCACCTACAGCGGCGTAAACTAAACATGACGCACTGCGAAAGCCTCCCTCATAACAATTCACTTCTCCGATGCCAGCCGGCTAAACATGTGGCACAGAAGAAAACGTTAAGAACGAAAGCACAGATAGATTGAAGAAATGTAGCAAACTCCAGCCAAAAAGGGAACAACTGTCTGCCTTGTGAGGAGGAATGCGGCAGAGAGTTGCAAAAAATAAAGCGTCAGTGCCGGAACAGCAAATGAGTGATAGAGACGCCAAGTTCAAGACAAGGCCGAAGGCTGTCAGCGCTTCAGTTTGATGTCGTAACAGCAGCGGTGAAAGAGTCAACAGCAAAACGAAATTCCTTGGCCATGACACGACATGGGCTCTTTTACACTCAGCGCCGAATCTGGACCTAGTAGCGCCCCGACTCTGGAACGAGCTTAGTGGAGAAGGTTAAGAAAACTCGGAAAAAGGAGTATTTTTCTGTTCTCCAGAAGATAAACTATATCTCCTGTGTGACACGTCTGAGTAAACTTTTAAATTCACTCCCACATCGTGCACCAAGATATATTTGAAGAGTATAGCTGTTATCTTCCCTGCACTGCTAGCATGAGCGTGCGTAATAAACATTTCCAGCAAAACTATTATGACTATCCCTGATTCGTGCTTTCTAAATGACGCGGATTAAGCCATCCTGATCTATTGTGGTCACGTAAGAAGCAGCAACAAATATGGGTTTGTAACTGGACCAGTTAAAAAATAGAAAGTTACGAACTTTCCTCCATCTACTATTCGTTTAAAAACCCCTCTAACTCTATCAATTTTTTTTTCTTTTCTTTTTGCAGAAATAAGACGCAGCTAAGCGCAAATTTCTGCCGCTATAACCTGTATCTGAAGCTAGTGTGAGCAATTAAAAAGAAATAAAAATAGTGTTGCCCAGCCCGCACCACCAAAAGTACAACGAGCTTAAACCAATACGAAATAAAGGCCCTGGGGTGGAAATCGGCATTTCAGAATAGAAAAACAAATTGGCTATGGTTTAGCTCTGGTTAAACCGGGTTGAACTGCGTTAGCAATGCTTGGGTCTCTCGTTTCACATGGGACGATTATGTCAGAATCAGCCTGCTAGAACCCTGGCATTCACGTTACCCCTACAGGCCACGAAGGCACGTTCATACGGCTTGGTTAAAGCCGTATTCGGCTCGGCTGCGGCTCAAGGTCAAACGTGGCCCTTCCCCGGACTACGCAACGGGCTGAAACCTGGCGTAGTATTGCTAACACAATAAAAAAAAACAGCAGAAACAATAGAGAAATGTTTGGGGGAGTGTACGCCAAAGCTATTAAAATTTGTCTAGCAACGAGAAATGCTTGATTCTACAACGATGCGCGTTGGCGGAGGCGCAGTGAGGGTAGGTAGTACGGCGAGAAGGTCACTGGACGCATAGTCTGCATAACACTATCAGTTAGCCTAACGACCGCCTTGAACACGCAGTTTCACTACCACCAAACCCCACAATGCCAACTGAAGAAAGATGCGTCTGTGCTTTCTTTTTATACACTGTTTTTTTTTTTTCATTCCGTATCCACTTAGTAAATTAGTCTATGAGCCTGCCACAATCTGCAGTGGCAATTGATGAGCTAATCGAAGTGCGTATATGTACAGTGCATCGTCCTGGTGTAGGCTACTTAGGCAGCTTGCATCGCAGATTGCCCTAAAGATCACCTTGGCTTCAATCCAGTTAGCCCACCGATTAGGCTGAAACATTCGCGTGACGCGCTAGTCTGTTGTGCGAATTCAGCGTTATTTTATTTAGACCGACATGGTTTTCCACACGCCACCATTATTTCTGGCCGCGGAGACGATATTATATCGAGGGAAGTACTAAAATAAATAATCTGGGTTAAGAGGTGAATCTTCATCTCTTCTCAGGTCGTCAGAGAGCAATTCGGGAAGCGGCCGCTCTCTGCGGCGACCGAGAATTCCCAGCTTTTAGCGACTCTGCAAAAGTGTGCCCCCCCCCCCCCCCCCCCCTCATGCAGGACCTGTGCAGAAGCGAGTGCTGTGTTAAATAGAACGGTGACACACTTCCGGTGAGCGTTTCTCACCCCGCCCCCTCCCCCCCCCCCCCCTCTCCTCCTCCTCCATCTCTGGTCCGTAGTCGCTGTTTCTGTGCGTGCTATACGAAGCGAGCCTTCTCGGTGCCGCCCAGCCTGTGTCAACGTTCTTCGTCGAGGCCTCGAGACGAAAACACTCAGCCCTTAGCTTCATATTCTTTAATCCGGTTGCACTCTCGTCTCTGAAATGCTTTTCTGTTGTTGTTTCGTCTCTCTCTTTTTTTTTTTTCCTCTTTCCTTCCACGCTTATATGACTTGGAAGTAAGAGGTTGCGTTTTTTTTTTTTTTTTTCGTGACGGCACCTTCTATTCTGCGTATAGGCAGAATAGAAAAAAGAAAGAAAAGGTAGCAAATGCCGCTACCATGAGCGATAAAAGATCTATTCCCTAGCATTTATTTTTTTTATTTTTGCGATGTAGTCATACATCTCAAAATCTAATATCTCTGCACCCCAATTCTTGGCCGATCCCCCTGTGTGGGTAGTGCCATCAAATTAGAGGAGAACAACAACAACAACAAGAGGCGAAGAAAAGGTAAGTTGATCGACATGTTGAGCTGTCAACAAATGTCCCAATATTTCCAGCCCCTAGTGGTCCGACGAAAACCATCCTTATTTCGGCTCTTGTTTATTTTCAATGGTGGGAATGGGAATGTGACCAACTCTTAGAATTAGTAAGGAAATGGTTGAGATTGAAACTGGCAAATTTAAACAGTGTTTACCACTGTTCCGAAAGAAGGCAGAAGGAGGGGAGGGAGCGAGCTTCATTAAGGTTAACCCCTCCCTATCTTTCCCTAAAATAATTTTCTCCTTTCTTTAGGCTTTAGCCATGCAGACTTTTTGACAACTATTTATTTGTCAATTAATTTTTCGCATCTCTCTCAAACGTTTTTTTTTAAAGATGTCATCAAAAATTCTAGATGTCACTTTGGGCCACTAAAGTGCGATGAGGCGAAAGCCATTATAGTGCGGTGGATCGTAGCCCTCCAAAACGGCACCTCCATCTCCCTCTCTTCTTTCACTCCCACCGTCATCATTTCCATTACGGCGTGGTACATGTGTCCGCGGAGACTTGTGACAGATACTGCGCCTTTTCTATCTTGTAAATAAATTTCAAACGCCGCTAATTCCTGCTGTGCTAACGCCTCCTAAACATCTGGGTCTGCTTCTGTTTGCTGTGTGAAATGAAAGGCGCCGCACAGACACCTGGATCGGACGCCCGGTGGAGTCAGCTTCGTACATGCATGAATCGCCTGGTGACGTCATAACCTGTCGTGACGGTACGTCGCGCGCCCCTTGTCGAACATAACCAGCGTTTCATTGAACGCATCAAAGTTCACCGGCGTTCTATAATTCGTTTACAGGAAATTAAAGGCGCAGTATCCGTCACTCGCGGAATCCCGCTATCATCCTCACGGTAGACAAGGCCATTTATGAAGAGTGTTTCACGATCCGGGCCATGGCGCAGTTGGTAAAGCGCTGTGCTGGGGATCCAAGGGATGGAGGTTCGATTCCCGGTGGAGGCAAGGTTTATTAATTAGTTTTTAACTCTCGCTCTCAAAAGCATGACACCTCTGCTGACAGCTTTCTGTCGACAACGATGAGGCATTGAAGGCTTTCGCCTTAATATTTACTTTTTGTCAACCCGCGCAACGTTGCGAAAGCTACTGCTTGCTTCAGCTACCCGTGGCCACTAAAGCTCCCATGCGTAGGCCGGTACAATATCCGAAGCTTTGGCCGATTACAAACCGTCTCAAGGGCTAACAGGCCATTGACGTGAAGCCCTAAAAAGGTGACGATTCACGAAGGATCAAATATATTCTCGAAAGGTGTGAGGACAGCAGCGTTTCATGGTCCGAAGGAATGAAAAGGGAGGGAGGGAGGGAGGGAGGGGGTGCTTGAGTTAGGTGTGGAACTCAATAGGGCACACCCAGCAGTCCTGATACTTGGGCTCTGCATCATTTTCTATTTCAATGCAGTGCTCCTCTCGCTGATGCGTTGGTAAGAAAAGCCACGCTGCTTATTATGAACCGCAAAAGAACCAGTAAGACCACCTTATATCAATGTTGAACCCTTGTGAGCGTGAGACTTGTGTCAGTTTTGGGAGTATAGGGCACAACCAGCAGTCCTGATACTTGGGCTCTGCAGCATTTTCTATTGCAATGCAGTGCTCCTCTCGCTGATGCGTTGGTAAGAAAAGCCACGCTGCTTATTATGAACCGCAAAAGAACCAGTAAGACCACCTTTTATCAATGTTGAACCCTTGTGAGCGTGAGACTTGTGTCAGTTTTGGGAGTATAGGGCACAACCAGCAGTCCTGATACTTGGGCTCTGCAGCATTTTCTATTGCAACGCAGTGCTCCTCTCGCTGATGCGTTGGTAAGAAAAGCCACGCTGCTTATTATGAACCGCAAAAGAACCAGTAAGACCACCTTTTATCAATGTTGAACCCTTGTGAGCGTGAGACTTGCGTCAGTTTTGGGAGTATAGGGCACAACCAGCAGTCCTGATACTTGGGCTCTGCGGCATTTTCTATTGCAATGCAGTGCTCCTCTCGCTGATGCGTTGGTAAGAAAAGCCACGCTGCTTATCATGAACCGCAAAAGAACCAGCAAGACCACTTTTTATCAATGTTGAACCCTTGTGAGCGTGAGACTTGTGTCAGTTTTGGGAGTATATCTTTGGTCCAACACGCAGACGGAATGACCAATAACGACCTGTACATTTGCGTACTTGCACTGAACCAGATGGTCTGGCTCGTGACCACGAAACCGACTGGAGGATATTGCATGGCTTTTGAACCATTGTTGTACTCGCGCTGCTTTCGTCCATTTGTCAGTGGCGTTCTGAAGCTTGCTCACTACACAAGAAATGTTTGAATAGAAAAAGTCGACGTTGATTATTTACCTGTTTAGTATGTCAAATATGCAGACTTCGCTAAAAACGTTGCTTTTAAAGCAGACAGAACCGAGTAAAAGTGAAGTTGCTTCGATGACTCAAATGTGTTTTTCTGCGCTACAAGTGATGGCAGATTTAAGCCCAGCAACTTAGTTGGCTGCGTGTCAAGAAAATCGCATATCAAAAATGACAGCACTCATAGCGTGCTCTGCCGAGATGCCTTTTCTCCGGGAGAGGTCTTCGCATACTTGTGCGGGAATATGGCAGCAGCCGGAAGCATCGAACAGGTGAAAAAATAAATTAATAAAGCTGGCAATAGTGTAGTCGCATACTGGCCATTCAATCATAGCGAGCAGATTTGTGAAGTCCCGCTTCACACCAGTATTTTACACCCCTCTGGCACGTTACATAAATTCGTTCAATCGTAAGCTTTTTTATTTTTTTTTTAATGTAGATGGAGAATCAATAAATACGGCACCCATTATTCGGCTCATAAATGCGTTCTGGTCAACAAATCAAATATCCTGCATTTACGCGAGCCACGCTCATTTCAGGTTGGGCCCAAGAAGGAGTTACTGAAGCACACATATATTCCCAACGACCGATTTCACATTGCTCACTGGCGCATCCAAGACAATCGTCCCTTTCTTATATTTCTGTAAATTCTAAGGCACAATACTATTAAGTGCAGTTTCAATCGCTTTCATTTCCGACCACAATCTAGCAGTGTGGTTCTCCAATCGGGCCTGCTATTCAGCTGAACGGAAAGATTGTAAAGCCGAGATAAGCGTTCCAAGGTTAGTTTGTAACATTTTCCGCATCTTTGCGGTCAGTTATTCTCAGTTGATTTGGCTACTTCTGCGAGTTTTATATGCCGCTTTGCCAGGCGTGAGCGCAGCAGCGTCCTATTTCTTACGCTTTCACATCCACGCCTTTATCCTACGCGTCCTATGTCTTCCCTCACCCCGGCGATTCTATTCGCCTTTGTATTTTTTTCACGTGTATTTCGCTCTCTACGAGCCTTGACATGAAGTTTGTGTAAGGCACCGGTGACCGCGAGACTGCGGACCTTGCGAACCAACGAAGGACAGTGAAAAACGAGGCGCACGTCGAGAGCGAACGAACGCTGAAACCGAGACCGCGGATATTTAAAGAAAGAAGCGCCTGCTGCTGACGAAGCGAAGGTTTTCGCGAGGGGCTGGAGCTCGTTACTGCAATCGGCTGTCGGGACGGCGCGGCCAGACTGACACGTCTGCGAACCTTGTTTCTCGCTGGCAACCGCCCCTTTACTGCTTGCGTGTGTGCTTGTGTTCGTCTGTGTGGGTGTCACGCGTTCAAAAATGTGAAAGTCTATTTTGCCTTCGTAGTCTCTGCTTCTTGCGGGAAGGGCGCTGACACTTTCAAAATAAAGTAAACATGCACTTCAGTATTAGCGTGGATGCACTACTGAAGCTTAGAAGAGCCCTGCGAAAAAATTCTCATTGAATTACAGCAGCCACCATCCCTCACAAACCCCGAGAAAATCAGCCCCAAAAAAGCATGCTCTCGAAATACCTATTTCACGCGATAGCTTTTTGGGCTCGTTCAGCAGAAAAGCCGTTGACATAACCCACAATTCAAAATCGCAACCCAGAAACGTGCCGAGAAAAAAAATACGCAGTTAATAAAATTAATTCTTCGTCACGGAGGTTCCAGCCCATGCCTTCTGTACGACAGACGAGCACGTAACGCATAGACCACGAAGTGTCTTTCGTTATGTCAGTTTTATTTCTTGCACAAAACAATCGATACTCTTCGAATCATCAAAAGTGAGTCAGTTTACACCAACTCATCCTGTTACTCAATTCAAGTTGGTCCCTTTCCCCAATACGCATTGGTACCAAACGTGTTAGATGGGCACACAGTGAACGCGTTGGGGTTCGATAGGACCGATAACTAACATGTGTTTGGGAGGTGTACTCATGCTAGGGTAATAATTTTAAGAACCTAAAACTTTTAAAGAAGAAGAAAAAATGAAAATGGAGCAATTAAAAGACAGTGTTCAAGGCATTATCACGTCTACTCTTAAGGCGAAGCTTAGGCATCTTCCTAATTATTTGCAGCAATGCTGGTTCATACGTATACAAACAGAAAAAGAAGACATTGACGTCATCACTAGGGCGATTCATATAGATCAGCACTTTCCGGCTCAGCAAGAATTTTAGTGCAGAAGCACTTCAGCTTCCACTCAGCAGTTTAGCCGTTCTGCAATGCGAGTGGGATTCAAACTGAAAAAGTGGGAAGGGGGGGGGGGGGGGGGGGGGGGCGCCCGCCGATCATCTTCGCTCGCCACTGTATAAGGCCACTACGCCAACACCACAGCTGAGCACCTCGCGCTTTCAATTGCAAGTCGCTCGCGCTGCACTTTGCATCCATCAACTGTCACTGGTGCGCTATGGATTTAAACAACCCTATGGCGCATCGTCTTCCCAAAGCGGAGCCTAATAATATACAGTGTGCTACCATTATGATTCCCAATCACAGATTGCGACGACCTTTGCCTGAAGCTTGCTTGAGCTTGAAAACTAAGCCTCGAGCCGCAATCAAATCCAAGTTAAAACCCCGATGTACTAGAACATCTAATTGGTATTTGGCGTGAACATGCTATATCGTCCGTTAAATTGTTGTTGTAATAACGACCATTCTTTTTTTTTGTTGTTGTTGTTGTTATTCACTGCTCGGTCTTGCAATCGTACTACCTTGAAACCTGTTTTTCTCTTGAACACCTGTGCATGTCATTTTCATGTTCATAACCATGAAAGTGACGAGCCCTTTTGTCGCCATGCTCTATGAGACAGATATAGCTATACAGCTTGCATTGTGTTCAAGCAACCCTAGTTGATTAAACAGGCTCACTCGACCATTTGGTGTTGCCCTCAAACAAAAGCATATCAAAATACAGAAACATAGGCAATAATACTCAGAACGGCGCACGTGAATTTACGCGAGCACCCAATGATCACAATCCGCAGCAGTTTTCCTTCCCTCACGCTTCGGCTGGACGCGCGAATTTTTAAAACGTCCCATGCGCAACAGTTTGCGAGCTTAGCTTGTACTCTAATACATCCGCAGAGGCTGCCGACATTTCCGAAGTTTCTCTGCTCCTTAAGAGCAAAAATGGGGGTCCAGAAACATGGGCAGGTGTAAAAGTCGCACGGCCTTTTAAGAAGAGAGTTGTAACGGATACCGCTCTTCCAGGCTTCAGCCAGTTCTCCCATTATAGCGATTCCAACGCAGACTTGGCGACAGCGGTGAACTATGGCTGTTTGCATGGTTTCTCTTCCGGTACTTTTAACATATTTATGTAAACGAGACTGTACATTTTGACGGCAAAGATGTTGGCACAGTTAAACAGCGCGCTCCTTCGTAACGGTCATTCTTGAGCCGTCCGAAGGTGGGATGCCCTTGACCAACATCTTTCGCCACTAAACTTCTTCCTTTCCGCGCGTTGGTGCACCCCATCAAGGAAGGACCTTCAGACAGCGATATAGCCGACTCTTTCTATCGTTCCACTGTAGCAGACAAACCGCCCTGATTCCTCCGTTAACTGCACAGCCTCTCCCATCCAGCTTCGATGCAGCATCGGCGGGATATTGTTTGCTATCTCGAAGCCCAGAGCTGCTGGGGATGCTTCGCCCTACAGCTGGCCAAGAGGATCCGCGTCTCCTGACGGCCGGTGAGGCTGCTATTCTGAGCGGCGCACTCTGCTGCCAGGCGTCGCCCCCACCGAGCGGCCGAACGCGAATCTGCTGAGGAGGTCTTGGAAGGAGAGCCAGTTGTAGTGGCAAAAAGAAAGGAGGAGAAAGACATAGGGGGCGCGAATGGAAGGGAGAGATAAAAGCGGCGTCTCGGTACGGACAAAACAAAACCCCAAGAAGCTTGAGCCAACGTGTTTTGGAGGCAAGCCCAGTGGAAGGGATTGCAGAAGAGAGGTTGCCCAGGATGACGACCACTCTGCGCCTGGTTGCGCAGTTCCATGCAGCAAGATAGGCAAGCTGGACGGGTACAGAGCAGTATAGGCGCTCAGATCGCGCCTAATCTTAACTAGCAATCAGGCACGAAGGGAATTACTTGATATAGTGTCTCTCGACTCGGCTGCGACCATCAAAACTGGTTGACACGGCTGAGAAGGGTTAAAAGTTCGAATTCGTTTCTTCAATCTCATTTTGAGTGTGCTAGCACTAAAGCTTTACCTTGGCTATTTGGTCGTTGTGTGATGTCTGAAGCCTCCAAGTCCATGAAGCAGCGACTCTCGTGCGACCCGCCCGCGTCTGCGTCAGTGGTTTGTGTGACGTCACGAGATCATATCTTATGGCCGAAAGTGGGGCTCTGTATGTCTGTTGGGTGGCCTTTCACGTGATGTGGTATATTACCGATGTGGGCTAATCGGTATGAACGATCTTGAACCGAAATTGAAGTGAAAACTGTAGCATTAACGCACATATTTCGCATTTGATGTAAGCATAATATATCGTCCATCCCTTTTTTTATAACCACGATAGCTGTATAGAGCGCTTTCTTCGCGTTGATCGGCGTAGGTGTTGTAATACGTCGCAGCAGAAAATTCTCACTTCCACCAACTAGCCAACGAATATGAAATCCTTGATGGGCCAGGAGAGAGTTCTCTCGGCAATTCAGCCTTTGAAGTCGCATGATGCAGCCAGGTGGTCCTTGGGCTGGGAGCTGCCATCGAGGGGAGGGAGGAATATGAATTGGCGACGCCGTTGTTATCACTGCTTTTATGCCTCACAGTCATCATCATAGTCAGCCTGACTACACCCACTGCAGGGCGAAGGCCTCTCCCATATTTCTCCAATTAACCCGGTTCTGTGCTAGCTGCAATAGAGCTAATCATGATAGGTTGCGGCCAATTGCTGCACCAGGGTGGCCAACTCCTGTTCTGGTGAGGGAGTGCATTGCCGGAGGTGTTCACCGGCATCAGGTCGCACTCCAAACCGGTTTATGCAATTCCATCGACACGCGGGGTTCTTTTTTTCTTTTTTTCCGGTGGAGAATTGCGCGGCACCAGGATTTGAACCCCGGTCCTCTTGCATGCGAGGCGGATGTTCTACCGCTACGCCACCGCTGCACACAGTACCAGTTGCTATTACAACGCGGAATGTGAAAAGATTAAAGTCACTACTTTTTCTCTTACTTCAGTTCCGAATTTATGCTCCGAACAGTTCCGAATCGGTGCTCCAAGAAAAGCGCCTTAGTTTCACAACAATGACCAGTGAAAAATTATGCTCGTTCAAGCAGCAGTAGTGAAGGACATATTTCGAATTTGAGGTTGGAGTGTGATACGAGTGTGGAAGAGGGGTGATGTCGACTATTCAAGCAACTCTGGTCGTCGTTTTACTTTCTTTTATTTTAGACAAGGTGTTGATTCAAAGCCAATAATTTTGATTTTGACTGAACCTTTCTATTGCCACGATATGTCGACAAGTGCAGCCTTGTCCCTGAGTGTTATATTTTTCAGAATCGACACTTTTCCGCAAGAAGAATACGATGAATGAACAATCACCACAGCCGTAAAATCCTTGCAGGCATTTTTATTAAAAAGATAAGAAAGTATAATTGTGCTTTAGTTAGAGTCAATATGGATACGTGGTATGTCACCTCGTATACTTATTGTCTCACGACAAAGAACTATATTAAATCGACGCCGCTGCCTAGCCATACGTAAAATGAGCACTTTTTCGTCATGTACTATATAAAAAAAAACATGAGCAATAAATAAGGGAGCGTTTTTCATTGCACTCGTGTTGTGTGCAAATTTGAACGATAGCAGAGCAAACGTAAACCGTCCAATGCATCTTACAACGTTGCTATTGCAAATTTTACACGGGCTGCTTAGCGATATTTACACTTTTGTACGCACTACCTGACATACTGAACGGCTTGCACCTGTTGACAGTATCCCTCAAATGCTACATCCTACGGGGTCAGACACCCACAGGAGTAGACACACCGCAACAGTGCTGTCAACCAGCATAGCCCGTCCAGAGAAGAGATTTTTTTTTTTTTTTTTCAGTTAGCCCTAGCATTCCTCCTTAACTTCCACCCCACCGAGGTGGTGCAGTGGTTAGGGCGCTCGACTACTGTGCCCAAGCATGCCCGATTGAATCCCGGCCTCGGCAGCCGCTTTTCGGTGGCGGCGAAAAGCAAGCCGCCCGTGGGCTTGTACGATGTCAGTGCACGTTAAAGAACCCCAGGTGGTCGAAATTTCCGAGCCCTTCACTACGGCGTCTTTCATATCCTGAGTCGCTTTGGGACGTTAAGCCCCATAACCCAAATAAATCCTTAGCTTCCATGGAGCTAATAATGTCGCCGCATGTCTGTACCATAGACGTGCTGCAGCGAAATACTGGAAAAGCGGAGGCGCAGTGGCAATGATGATGATGAGCTCCGGAGGACAGTGTCTCGGATGGGGTCAGAGCCAGCAGCGCCGGTTACGAAGCTCCTGGGATGTATATATAATCCCGCCCGCTGGGAGACCAAGGAGTGTCGCAACCCGGATTCTTTTCTGGCACCGTCGAGACAAACTGTGGCGCGGAATGAGGAGCGATAATAACAAACAAAAACAAGTGACGCGGCGGCGCGGCCAGCTGTCGCGTTGCGACAGCGGGAAATCTGTATAGCGCGTGGTGACGGACAAATGTACGCGCGCGTGCTGCAGTGACTAGCTATGGAGAAGGGAAATCGGATCACATCTCCGCTGACAGCGTCGCGCATACGCACCGCTAGTCGGCCGAGCGCGAGGCCACGCCAGGCTTTAGCCAAGTGTCGCATCTCGGACATTCACAGGGTTCATTCGTACACGCGCTCAAGCGTCACTGTGCGGCCAGCCCGGTGCCTCTTCATTCGCCGCCAAGCTAATGATTTTCTGATGGCATTTCAGAGCATCCAAAAGGTTAGTCCTCGTAAAGCAGCTCGGCCGAGTTTGAATATATCAGTGAAGAATAAACAAACACAGTATGACATTACAAACAGTGCCTTCAAAAAAAAAAAAAAAAAAAAACGGCCGATTATACGTAGAAAGTTTGTCTTAACGACAGGCAAAGGAGATGTAGTTTTAGTTAATGAAGTTATTAGCTTAGTGCGAGCGTAGACACAAGGGTGAGACACTTATTACATATGTATATATATATATATATATATATATATATATATATATATATATATATATATATATATATATATATATATATATATATATCACATTAATTCCTGAATGCCCAATACAGCCCTCTGGTGTTTGGATTATAAATAATAATTAGACAAGGTAATAGAAGCAATCAATGTTTCTGAGCAATATTTCGCATATATTTCCGCCCCCTTAGTAATCCTATTAGTGAAAAGTATGAGTTATGCTAGTTCAATATGTAGAAACTTAGTGGCACCACTAACATAAATGATAAGCGTTTTGTGCTCATTGTGCTCCAGGGAACTGGATAAAAAATAGGTATATGCATATATAATATATAATATAAAAAATATATATGCACAACTATAGCGAATGTTGTGCCGAGGGCACAAAACTAAATGGATGTTTTTTTATTGCATTAGCATGCGCTTGCGCGCATGCGTGCGCGTTTCAAATGGCTTCCTTATAGATGCTAAGAAACTGGAACTTCTGAATGCGCAAAATTTATTCTCCTCCAAATAGAGAAAATTAGGTTCAGGTTATTCTTCTTGATTTCTTTAAGGAGCGCTGAATTTATCTTCGTCGATATATTTCTGCATTCCAACCGAAGAGACGCTACTTTAACTGGAAACTGGTCTTTTGTAAGGGGAAAAAGAAAGAAATGTAGCTTTCGTCACCCCCATTCCATTTCGCAAGTAACCTTGTGTGTGTGTGTTGGATGTTGATTGTGCGTGTTGAGGTGCTGATCTCAGAAGCTAAGCAAAAATGCTAGGGTGCACTTTGGCCCACCAAAGTGCGATGAGGCGAAAGCCTTAATAGCGCGATGGTCCTCAGCCCTCTACTACGGCACTTCTCTCTTTCTTCATTCACTCTAACCTCCTCCCTCCTTTTCATTACAGCTCGGTTCAGTGGTCCGCGGAGATTTCGGACTGAGATACTGCGCCTTTTATTTCCTGTAAACCAATTTGAGAAGCCGCTGACGCGTGCTGTACTGCGTCTGCTTCTATATGCTGTGTGGTGGGGCGTTCGAGGAAACGCCAAATTAAAGGCGCCACACAGACGCCTGGATCGAACGCCTGACGAGGTCAGCTTCGTATATGCGTGTATTGTTTGGTGGTGCCATGATCAGCCGTGACGTCATGACCGAATATGACATCATTATGACGTCAATTCCGGTCATTACGTCACCCTGTGATGACGCCATAGTCATCTCTGTCATTACCCATATGACTAGTTAGTCATGACTAAATTCCGGTCATTACGTCACCCTGTGATGACGCCATAGTCATCTCTGTCATTACCCATATGACTAGTTAATCATGACTAATACCTAATTAGTACCAGTTAGTGACTAGTTATCAAAAACCATTACTAGTACTAGTTAAGATGTGACATGATCGTGGCCGGAAAGATAGGTGCAGCGGTGGCGTAGCGGTAGAACATCCGCCTCGCATGCAGGAGGACCGGGGTTCAAATCCCGGTGCCGCGCAATTCTCCACCTCTCCACCGGATTAAAACAAAAACAAAAAATCCGCGTGTCGATGGAATTGCATAAACAGGTTTGGGGTACGACCTGATGCCGGTGAGCACCTCCGGCAACGCAGTACCTCACCAGAACAGGAGTTGGCCACCCTGGTGCAGTAATTGGCCGCAACCTTTCATGATAAGCTCCACAAAACCCCGGCCCTCAGTCACCAGTGGCTCCGGAACAACTGACCACGGCGGCGGTCAGACCTGTGACGCAGCAGGGGGTGATAAGAAAGCCTGGCTCCGCTGGACAGGCCGCCATTGGAAACTGACCCTGGCAACGTTTAATGCTAGAACCATATAGCTAGTGAAGCTAGTTTAGCAGTGCTCTTACAGGAACTAGAAGGTATGAAATGGGATGTCATAGGGCTTAGTGAGGCTAGTAGGCCGAATGAGGCATATACTGTACTGAAGGATGGGCATGTGCTGTGTTATCGAGGTTTACCGGAGAGGCGAGAACTAGGAGTAGGTTTCCTTGTCAATAAGTATATAGCGGGTAATATCGATGAATTCTATAGTATTAATGAGAGGGTGGCAGGCATCGCATTAAGGCTTAATAAGCGGTATAAACTGAAGGTTGTACAGGCCTATGCACCTACATGTAGTTATGATGACCAGGGCAGTTGAAAGCTTCTACGAAGATGTAGAATCGGCAATGCGAAAAGTAAAGACGCAGTATACTGTACTAATGGGCGACTTCAATGCCAAGGTAGGGAAAAAACAGGCAGGAGACAAGGCAGTGGGTGACTATGGAATTGGCTCTAGGAATAGCAGGGGGGAGTTACTAGTTGAGTTTGCAGAGCGCAATAACTTACGAATCATGGCAGCGAGTATGAGCCATTAACTGATTTCGCGTTAAAACCACAGTGCATTCCAAGCATTGATCACGCAGTCCTTTCAGGCGTTGGCTTCACAAGTTGGAATAAGGGGTCGGGGAAAACCAAGCCATACAAATTTATCTCGTCCATTATTGCGCCTTCTGCTGCAGTACGAGCGACAACGCACCCAACAATGCTTTAAAAAAAAAAAAAGAACAAATTGCGTTTCGTCTCCATTGAAACACAGCCGCCGCAGTCCGGTTCGAACCCGAGTACTCCGGGTCTGTTGCCGAGCATCCTAACCACAGATCCACAGCAGCAGATCACCAGAGGGAGCCACATAATCGATTTTTGCAAAGCACAATACCAGGATGGAGTTGACTTCCGGATCTCGCTAAGATCACGCCATTAATGAAGTTGATGCAAGTGATGTAGACGGCAAATTCCTCAAGCCTCAGAGGCAGCAGTATTAGTAATAGAAAACACCGCCGTGGTAGCTCAGTGACGACGGCGCTCGGCTGCTGAACACAAGGAAGCGGTATCGAATCCCGGCCTCGGCTGCTGCTTTTCGATGGAGGCGGAAAGCAAGACGCTCGTGGACTGTGTTATGTCAGTGCACGTTAAAGAACCCCAGGTGGTAGAAATTTCAGGAGACCTTCACTACGGCGTCTCTCATAGCCTTAGTCGCTTTGGAACCTTAAACTTCACAAACCAAACCAAACTAAACCTATTATTATTGGAAAAGGAAGAGTGCCTTCTTACGTTTAAAAAAACATAATCATGTACAATATCTTGATCCGATATTCGGTGACGCATATCAAATACGGGATTTCTAATACGTGCTTCAAGCGGCTCTCGGCGCGAAAAAACCATATCGGTCACCGAGCGTAGGTCGCAAGGTTCCAGTTGATTTCCCCTCCAGATGTGCTCTTGGATACATTCCAGTGGACGGTCAGGCAGGCCGCTGTCAAGTACACTCCGCTTTCAGCACCCGTCTGCCGCTCTTTCTTTGATTCCCTCCTGAAGCCTTTTATCGCTGCTGCAACCTCATTTTCTTATCGCTTCGCTGACGTAACAGAAGAAATATGCGGTGTATTTCTCTTGCTTGCGCTGCAGGATCGGTATCACAAAGCTTTGAAGGGTCGCGCTCTTCAGTGCGCCTGAAAAAGGCAATAATAGAACAGAAACAGTACTCCACAAAATATTTCTTCTCTGAGTCACTCCATCCCTTTATCGCCACTGTATGTCTCGAATAAGAGCTCTAAACGATGTTGCCGTTCCCACGGATAACTGGAGCAGAATTGTTGCCAACTGATTGACCAAGGCTGAGCTTTATTCCAAGCAATTTCAAGTTCATGTTGCGCTTGTTCAGTAGCTTGTTGAAGAAGTATTATTTGTCGCCGGTACTTTAAATGTCCAGTTGCCAGAGAAATGATCATGAGCGAAAAGAGAAAGCATCCCAAGAAAGACCAAGTCTTTCTGATCCTTGCTATGCAGCTGAGATGCTTCAAAAGATGCGTGCGCACTGTTCGGGATGTTGCAACAGTACGTAAAGCCTGTGAAATAAGGTGACAAGCGAAATTACTTATCTGGGCACTTATTAAGCCATTATATACGTCTGTAAACGTCCACCACCAAAGTAAGAGTGCTCATTACGTGCTTGGTATTGTTAAACTACGATTGTATCTTTCTTTTCCTCTGTAATTTATTTTATTCAACTTTGAATAATGAGTCAGTGGCTTCGACGTAGCCATAAATGTGCTTTAAAGTCGTGACGGTGGTCCTTGAGTTCAGAAATTGTTAGAGACACGCAACGCGAACCTCAGGGCTATTTAATACAGTTGCTCAAAACACATTTAAACCTCGTACCGGCGCTAAAAGACAAAGAGTTAAGACGAGCTTACCACTTCCGTTCTTTGTGTTTAGCTTTGCTGCCTTCCTTCGCTTCTAGTACTGGCACTTTGTTTCAGTACGTTAAACCGCTGAGACAAGTGCATTGAAGACATGTCTGAGATGACGCGCATATAGAATTTAAAAAAAAAAAATTTCATATTGAGATAACATCGTATGAGCTAAAAGGTATAGATATTCCTTTTAACTCGTGATTACTTGCTGTTGCTTATTACCACAATATAATGTCAAATGCCCGCAAAGCATTTACTCATATTTTTCTGCCCAGTGAAACTATTTGCGAAAGTGAGCATTCATTTAGCACGGCTACACAAAGTTTCGCGAATTTTTGCGAGTGATTCCGCACAATTACAACAATTCAAGTGCAAGTCGACGCCAAGCATAGGTTCCTGACTATGTAAACCAGTAAATGTCCACTTAGTGGAGCGAATGAAGAAAGGAACACAGTTTACGTTCGTAATTATGTAGCTTTACGTCAGAAGTGTCTCCCAACTTACTGGACATGATGAGAAATCAGAATGTTTTGGTTTAGTTTGGTTTGGGTAATGGGGCTTAACGTCACCAAGAGACTCAGGCTATGAGACGCCGCAGTGAAGGCCTCTGGAAATTTCCACCACCTGGGGTCCTTTAACGAGCGCCAACATCGCACAGCACACGGGCGCCTTGTTTTTCGCCTTTATCGAAAAGTGGCCGCCGCGGCCGGGATTCGGTCCCGCATTCTTGGCTACAGCAGTATAGCGCCCTAACCAGTGCGCCACCGCGGCGGGGCCGAAAGCAATATGATATTATATAAATATATTTTTTTTTTTTACGCTTGATGTACCGCAATCTCCAGCGTTACAATGCACTGGTGTTTTTATTTTTGTATTTTTTTTTTATTCCAGTTTATGTCACGAATACAAGAGCTACGTTTATTAACTGTGCCAGTGGACTCGTCTGTTGGTTTTTTTTTTTTGTTTCTTTTTTTTTTTTTTTTTTTTTTTACTGTGTTTATTTAAAAGCGACCGAGTGCAACGCCTAATGATGTCGAAAACAAAAGCAACCGGCGCCTGGAATTTGGCAAGCTGGCGCGCGGAGAACTGTGCAACAAACGGACAGGCTACGCGAAAAGTGTGAAGGGGGAGGGGGCGGGAAGGATCAAGTAACAGATTAAGTAATCAAGTCAAACAGACCTAGCCCGACAGCCACAAGTTTGGAGGTGGCGCTAAGGACACTGCGCCGACATGTGGACCGGTTGTTCCAGCCGCGGTGTGCCTTCGGCCTCGGGTAGACGGTAGATAACGGTCGCTTTCCGTGCGTGCCCATTCAGGTGGGAGAGAGTGAGGCATCTAGAGCAGCGACACCCGACTGAGCGCGCGTTCCGACCTTTAGCGGGAGGAGGGCACGCGACCCTAGCCCAGCAACATGGCCGGTGCAGTGAGGGGGAGAAGGTGACGTCGGCGGGAAGAGCAGGATACACACAGCGCTGAGGGCGCGCCCTCCGTTGCTCGAGGGGGGGGTGGGAAACCGAAGAGGAGGGGGCGCGGCCGGCAGCGGGTGGGGGAAGGGGTGAGGTGAGGGCGAAAGCTCCTTGGTGGAGCGCGGCCCCGGCGTTCCAGAAGGGGGTTTTCGCTGGCCCTACGTAGCTGGCTCCCGAGTTCGACTCCGACGCCGCGAGACGCGAAGAAGCGACGAGGTGGTGACGACGACCGAACGACCTCACCAGCAAACAAAGCCCCGTGTCACCATCGACCCCGTGTGTACGCGCAACGCTCGCGCCTAGTGCGGTAGAACCAAGCCCGAGAAGCAGCAGAAATCATGAGTTACCAGAAGGGAGGCGTCTTTGCAATCAACCTACGGCGGGACTTTAGCGCCACGCCATGGGGATTCCGGCTCCAGGGTGGCTTCGACCTCAACTCCCCTCTCACCATTCAAAGGGTGAGTCCCGCTCTTGCGCCACGGCGAGCGTTGTTTCGTAACCACGCGGGCGCCGTGTCACCTCTGGGCCGCCAAACGTGGGTTTGGCGCCAGGGTTGCGGCTCGCGCGGGCACGAAAACTAGAACAAAACTGGTTGTCGTGCCTCCTTTGCGGCTCGTAGAAGGTGAAGGTCATAAGCAGTTGCTGGGAGAAAAATGAAAAAAAAAAAAAAAGAAATCATGAACAAGGTTTAGACTTGTGAATGTGTTCTGTGATTGTGATCCTGAGTAGTACACAATGTTGCGACTTTGTGCAAGCTTGCCATTGAACGTATGATGAAAACCGAGCGAAAAAAAAGTACAATAATGGTGGCTTCGTAATGCGAAGGAAGAATCAACTGCAGCGCCTTTATCTCCAGCTGGTGCGAAGATTACGCAGCCACTCATTGTGATTTCCTAACAGTCTACGAACAAGAAGGTATACAGAGTGGTGTGTCGTGCTATCAGATTATTATGGTTGCTTTGTACAAAACTGCTTTCTGAACGCAACGTAAACAACCGTCAAAACGCCCTGAAAAAAAAAAAATATTATGCTCCCCAGAGCTGTGACAACAATAATATTGTTTCGAAAGAGAGTTCTAAGGTGACTATTTGGCTTACCAAACTAAGAAAGCTACACTCATAGTGATGCCTGCGATTTTTTCCACTCTTGAAGCATCGAGCACACGGGGAAAAAGTTCTGATTTCTTACTTAATCGCGACACCGCCTCCTGTGCTTCCCCAATCAGAAGTTCATTTCCACAGACCAAAATTCACCCACTTCTAAAGGGCTCATGTGAGAAATGCGATGAATTAAACTGAGGAAGCGATGGTCACAAGCGAGGCCATCTTTCGCATCTTTTAACGCGATGGAGCTTAATAGCAAGCTAGAGTTGTCGACTTCTTTCGTGACAGCTGAAGTTGTACAGGTTTCCAAACATAAGCAATGAAAAAAAAAAAAAAAAAATACACATAGGCTAGTCTCGAAATAATGTTGAGTATCTTATGTACCTCAGAAGATCCCGGTGCATTCAAAGCGGGTAGCTTGGCGTGCACAAAGAAATGGAGAGCTGAAAAAGGAACTTTCTGAACAAATGCGGCCAAGACATAATACAAACTCCCAGGCCATTGCTCAACATCAGCACACTGTAGGCTGCAATATGTCATGCGGCACGACAAAACGCCATGTAGAGATTTTTTTTTTTTTCTGAATCCCACAAAGCTCAGCGTTCACTGCGGCGACCCCGAGACTCTGAAGGGCACAGGACGTTCAGTCTGGCACCTCCTTGTCACTACAAAAAGCGGAGGCACGGTGTCGCTGTAGTCCACGCTGTTGTAGATAGAAGACTAAACGACTTGCCAGTGGAAAGCAGTGATGGTAGACTCCGTTTGCACAAAACTGCAGATGGCAGAACATTTTGTTGCTCTCGACTTCATTTTGGTGTGTTGTGTTTGCTAAGAATCATTTGAGCAACTTTTCTCTCTCAACATTTTCTCTCCACTACCCAAGTAATCATTGTTCGTTTTGTTAGGCGAAAAGCGCATTTAAATTTTAAAAGCCAGCGAATGTTTCGCCTCTATTCGTTCTTTCAGAGAACAAAAACTCAATAAAGTTTACGCGATCATATAAAAATTAACGGAATACCACAATAAATATGTTATCATATGAAAACAAGCTCAAAGAAATAAAAATGAAACTGAACAGTTACCTCACGCACTACAAAGCGCCCATCAGTGTTTCAACGAATAGCATTCAGAATGTAAAAAAAAAAAAAGAAAAAAAAAGGCTCGTTTGTTTGTCCGCTTTACCAGCGTCGAAGAAAAACGTATGATGGTTTATATAATCGTGTTCCAAAGTTCTTGGCTTGGGAGACAACGTTAAAGTACAGGGAACATTTCTTCCACTATTATTACACTGTCCATTTTGGTGGTGTGGAATAGAATGCACACGCTGTGTCAAAAATATACTGGCCATTATAGACTCCCTCCCGAACCATGCAGCATGGCCTGTTTCCATATGTATCGGACTCCATATGTAATGGGAACTACAAGAACCCGATCACTTCGCGCAGTGCCAAACCCGGTGGCCTGTATTACGTTGTATTATATGTGGAAGTCCGTTAAAGTGACTTTCCGTCACGCCTAAGTCACTAATACTGCTGTACAAGGAAACATGTTGGATGCGATACTAATGCTACAGCTAAAGTAACGGGTATTGCTATGAGGTCAAACAGCCAGTTCATAAAAGCGCTTAAAAGGCTTCGCGTTCAGAATTTCATTTCAGAGAAAAAAAGAATTCAGTCCGTACACTGTAGTCCCGCCCTTATGACGCCAGCTGATCCAGTAAGAAAAGTGAGTGAATATAAATAGTCCTCGGTCTCCACAAGTGGTGCTCCATTAGCTTTGCTAACGCGTAACCACGCTCGACCGCAACTCCTTTCGATTGGCTTTATGTCACAGTCTAGCACAGACTTTCAAGCAACGCTACACAGTGACGTAATCGTAATTGTTTTCCATCGGCGATACGCCAGTAGGATGACGTCTACGCGGCGTTTGTTTAAGTTAGGGGATAGGGATGTTACGAGAAGCATCGCTGCAGGGTGCAAAAGCAAGCTTACCCTACACTCTTAATCTGGTTCCACATACGTGTCAAAAAAGTTCCAGTTATAAGTGGAACCTCCACTTATAAACTGAACTTTTTTAACGCATATGTGGAGCGATATTAAGAGCACAGAGACGTTGAATGAAAACATCTATGTTCCCCGGTTCACTGTCTGACCGTGTCGTTGCTCCTAACGCAATTGAGCAACGGAATGCGTAATCAGTGCGAATTTCTCTAGTTTTTTTTTTGTTTGTTTTTTGTTTTCACAACAAGCCACCTTTATATAGTTTAAAGCTCGATTCTCGCGGGGGAACTTTTTGTATATCCTTTGCTGTCCTACAAAGGCAACTCGTGAGGCACCAAATAATGCTTTCCCTACAGCTCTCTAAGCAGACCGGCTAACGAGCTTAAAGACTGCGCAGCCTTGTTTCGTTGCTTATCGACGTTTGCGGGAGCTCGATAGTGGAGCACCTATATATAGGATTATAACATTCGGCCATCTGTTCCCGCTTATCTCTTTGAGGGCATATATATAAGCCTCTAGCACTGCGCGTGAAAGAATCCCGGCTTGAAGCCACGAAGAAGCTTGCATAACCGTAAGCAATAACTAAGGTGGCCATAAAATCGTTGCCTGGCGGCTCACAAAGTGTGTCAGAAGCAGGCTCGCAATGTTTCCCGATCGTTCTCAACAAGACCGTTCGTGCAAAATTCAGTACATAGCACGCACTACGCTCACCTTTCTTTCTTGCTCTCGTAAACTATCAAGCATTGAGAGCTACCGGGTAATGTGGAAGGCCTAAAATTTCCATCTTTTGCTTCGTGCACTTTCACTTTTTTCTGCTAATTAGTTATCATGAAAGCTTTTCTTGTAGTTGGCCACTGTCCTTCCACAGTAATCCTTATGAATTGTTTCTCTTCAACGATAACCTTCAACACGAAAACTTCGACAAAACTCGACGTTTCTCGATAAAACCTGGTTTCGGTTTGTTCTAACCAAAGGTTAAGTTGGTTAAAGTTAAGAGCCAGACATTAATTTTCCGCGAACTTAATTTTGTAATCAATTACGAAGTAAAAGTAACGAGCAGAGAAGGCGATATATATGCATATAAGAAAAAGTTTAAGAAGCAACGGTTCTACACCATTGGTCGGACACATAAAAGCGTCAACAGGCAAGTATAAGTTTCGTAGCCCGCATTGATTAGAGCAATATTTTCTATTTCTTCAGTGGCAGCAGAAAGTGAGATAGGATATGAAGTTTGCTCAAAGGACAACAGTAGTTTGCATTAGTTCTACGAATAAAGGCTTCACGCATGGCTCAACCTTTTGTCTGTATTTTTATTTTTACATAACAGGTTGACTTAGTTTCTTTTTTTCTTTTTTTGCAGATATTTCCCGCATAGAGTGAACTAAGAACACGTTTATAAACTGGTCGACGCTCATATGAGCTTTAGTATGGGACACTCGTGAACATTCCCACGTGTTAAGCCGCAGCATATAACCGTTCTTCTGTGTGTCTTCATTTGTATGTGCCCCGTTTTTAACATGAATGATTACGAACTGGCCCAGCTTTCTATTTTGCTAAACTATATACCCATTTACTTTGCGGCTTTCGCTTCCTTATTATTTTATGTCCCGGTGGCCGCATTCCATCCCCGCTGCCGTGAGTTAGTTCAACAGTGACCACTTGAGCTGACTCTGGCGGTAACCCTTTCGCATCCCACCTCTCTCCAAAGTTGACGTGTGCTTACAAAATTCTTAACCATCTGAACAATCGGCTGGCCAGCCAGCGGCTCGGCAGCAGACGAAGCCCTAAGGTGCAGGCTGCCATTGCTTCCCTCTGCTAACGTGTCCTTTCACTAAGTCTGAGCTCGACCAGTGGAGACGGTTGCAACAATCTCGGACTCGCCCTCGCGACATGTCACCACCTCGTTTACTGCGCGGTGCATGGCGCTGTGCGTATGCCTTTTTATCGCATATTAAAGCCACGGTAGGGGGCACGCCGTCACTACCGACTGCAGGCTACACCACTGTGAACATCTCTCTCTCTCTCTTTCGTTGTTTCGCGCAATCTCGAACCGATATTTTCGTTCCTGCGCAGCAGTCAGCCAAAAATTAATGTTGTGCCTAGAATTCACAGCGTTCCTTCAAAGTGGCTGCCTTACAGGCTAAAACTTCCTCTCAGTGAAACTAGCATATAGGCAGCAGCCACTCTTTGCTCAGAATTTTTTTTTTTTCTCATCACAACTCGTCCATGGTGGCACTAATAGTTGGCACAGGCGATGGTGAGCTCCAGTATCCTTGGGAGTAGAAAGCAAGACAGACAAGGCAGGCAGAAGAGGGGCAGCAGGAGAAGGCAGAAACGGTGCCCAAGAAACAAAAATACCCCCGAGAGAGTCGCACCAAAGAACAACTGCAACCCATTGATCCTCGAGGCTCCACTCTGGCGTCTCGACGGGACGCAGTTTCGGCGGCGTCCCGTATTCCTTACCAGAAGGAAGGCCAACAAGCCTTCGCAATGCGGTCGAGAGCGCGCATGGCAAATGCTAATGTCAAGGGAGCTGAAAAGCCAGCTAGCAGAAAGGGTGTCATTGTGTTGCTGGCAGAAGCTAAAGGGGGAACGAAGACAAAAGCTGGAAAGCGACGGGGAAACGAACGGCAAAAGGAAGAGAGCCAGCAGTGAAATTATACTCGTACTACGGCTGTACCCGCGATGAGCGTCAAGTGGGCGATGTATGCAGCCAGATCCATCAGTTATAATGCGACCGCGCTTTCTGGAGAGAGCTTCCCTTTCATGTCGCATCGAGCCAGTTTTTGCGCGACGATAATTTTTAGGTCGTACAAAAAAGGATGGTATGGTGCTGATCCGCTAGAAATGTCAGCGTTCTGACCGAAAAACACCCACCTCAAGAAACCAGAACCTTCTCATCCCAGCTCAGAAACGTACAGTATGCATATTTGAGATCCGCAGAATACTATAAGGAAGCTACAGCGAAACATTAATATCTTTGGTCTCACATATTTCTGAGATGTGCGCAATAGTTGTTAATGGCGCGCTGTAGTTTCATGTTAGAGGCGACGAATCGCCATTCAAAAGGCGCAAGTAAAAAGCTGCCGCCTCGATCGTATCACAGCGGAATACTTTCCACGTGGGTGAAATAATAACCGCAGGTATGGCTACTGCCTGACGACAAGCTGCAAGCGCGGTATGCTTTCCTCTCTTAGTTTAAAAAAAAAAGAAGGGGGGGGGGGGGGGATACATCAGGGACTGCCTAATCACTGGAGATAACATTACGTCCTAAGTTTTCCAAGTATTGCACCGTGGCCATATTACGCAACTGTCGGTTAAAAAATACCTAGTCGCTTCTGGCTTCTAAACACGATGAAGTGACGAAAAATTTAGCAAAGCGAAAAGAAAATAATCTTGTTTTTGTCGTAAAGTACTCTCTTTTTGACACCTTGCCCAGCGCTTTCTTCCTATGGATGTTCATCTAACTGGACTAAACTTCAATGTTCAGTTCGCAAGCAACCCAAATGGCACGTGAAGAACTCGGGCTGGGGGGGGGGGGGGGGGGGGGGGGGGGGGGGTCTTGTTGATAATTAATACTGTTTCGTTTTTATAACGCACAACGAACACTAATTTGTCAGATGAGAACAAGAAGCCTAATCGGGACGACTGTATGCGCTGAATTATGTGCGCGTTAATCCTCGGACGGCGATTTACCAGTGTTCTGCAAATGCTTTATTGACCTCCTGTCCTCGATTGCGCCCACTGAATAACAAGTGCACCATGAAAAAAGTTCTAGCTGAGATATAGCAGATATGACCACCTTATCAAACTCCCCATTTCGCTAATGTGCTAATTCCTCCATTTTGTCAAAGTTATTCACAGAATTGTGAAAGCAAGAATTCTTTGTGGTGGTCTGTGATCGTTTACAAAGAAATGTGATATTTACCTATGCCAGGAAAATTTGATGTGGTTATTTATTACTTAACCGATCGCATTTCCACGCATAACAGTGGTGATCACGAACGCTTCTTCTTTCTTTCTTTTATTTGAGCGTTTTCCATGTGGCATAATATGCCGCTGTCTCTCGACTAGCGCAGGTCGGGAAGGCTATCCGCCTCCAAAAACCTGACCAGGCTATAGGGGTTTAATTGGGCTGTTCGTTAGCCACAATGACAGATTTTCCTCTCTCGCTTACAACAAAAAGAGTAGAGAACTTGAATTATCAAGTCTCAAACAGAGCGGCTTCAGTTTTCCAACGAAGAACACAACTGTCACCAGGACCCTGTATACTCGCATCGTTTCTAAGAGCGCTGTATGAATGAAGCGCGAAGGAACAGCAAGCAAGAAGCGCGTCGGCCAGTTCCACGATCACTAAAGATGATATTTATGAATACGACCTCGGACGCTTTCCGGGCAATGCTTGAATTAGATACTCATAGAAATGGTTTTCATATTTCCTCCATTGAAGTCAGAGTGTTTAGTTACACGGTAGATGTTGCCCTAAGGGCCTAAGTGCGTAGATATGTGTCCAGAAGAAATGAACCTGAACCGTTCGTGCGCTTGAGGTTTCGAACGGAAAAATGTTTTTCTGCTCTGTGCACTGGAATAGAATTCAAATATGTTAGCGAGTTCGGAGGACGCGTTGGCGTGCACGGGCACCACTGCTTAAATGACAAGTGCTACCAAATCCTGGTTGCGTGGTGAGCGCGTTGCACAGTACCCAACAATGCGAGATCAATATGAAAGCGAAATATTTCGCACAGAGCAGGTTTCTAGTGACTTAAAGAGCTTATAGCTGAAAATATAACACATTAGAGGGTATAATCCTTATCCCAAGAATATATTAAAAAAAAAAGAAGAAACCATAGTTAGGCATATGCCGGTGGTAGTACTTTTTTTTTTTTGTGAGCATCGCAGTCATACTGACTGACTCGATTTCAGCATTTTCAAGCATTGAATCTGCTGGAACGGTTCCTATGCCATTTATCAATTTCATTTTTCAGAGCTTAAGACAGCACAGCCAAGTTAGTTCAGTCATTTTAATTAAAAACTAGTGTCGAACGTGTTGGAACCTTTTTTATAGCCACTGTATGATAAAAAATGAGACCACACATTCCTCATGGCCTATCACTTTCGAACAGGTACAAGTAAGCATCAATGTTCGAGCTTTCGACGGAAGAGCACTGCGAAATCACAGCCAGCTCTGCCTAAACAAGCGCCTCTCTTGATGCCCTCGCTGATAAGCTCCATTTTCTTCTGGCACATTTTCCTCCGTGTCGCTTCCTAAAGTTAGGCTGTTCCGGTTTTCTCGTTCGTGAATCCTCATGCGTTTCGTGGGCCACCGGGCCTAATTTTAGCGACGGCGCAGCAATCTCTACTCTGGGATTCATAAGCGCCAGCTTTAATATAATCTTGGTAGCGCTCGTAAGTCGGCTATCTTCCGGCCTTCATAGGTAATATTTTACGAAAACAATCACTGACACAAAATGGACCACGTACAGCATTAGGTTGACTGCCGTGGAAATATCGTTTGGGTCGTGCGCGACGTCCGAAGGATATTCGTCTTCAATGCATTAATGCAACCTCGTCAGCGCATTTTCGATGCGTTTTTCTTTATGCAAATGTTTCTCTACGATTATACGGCACAAATTCTTTTTGGTGATGAACAAAAAAAAAAAAAAAGAGGCAGCCTGGATCGCGAAGTGCATCAAATGACTCGCAAATGATATGCGCGACTTAATCAAAAAAAGAAAGAAAAAGAGGCTGCATTTCATTTGCCGCCACGTTTTGTCATCATCCTATGGCACGCTTTTTTAGCGTAACCTGAGAGCAGAGCCATCACTTATACCAGTCTGACCATTCAAAAATGAAAGTGTTTGCATATAGACGACATTTGATTCTTTTTTTTTTTTTTCTTAAAATTGTCTTATGCACACATGCTTTTATTGCTATCAACTTAAGTCACTTGGACACGTTGGCGCGTATGAGGTCTTCTATTCGCTTCTTTTTCGTCAATGTTCACTAGTAGATGTTTTCCATGCGCCCTTGGTCGTTACGCAAGAGAATTTTCGTTTGTTTTAACGTGTTTAACGTCCAAGCGACTCAGACTATGATTGACGCTGTAGTGGAGGGCTCCGGAAATTTCGACCATCTGGGGTTCTTTAATGCGTAATGACATCGCACAGCACACGTCCGCCTTGTTTTTCGTCTGCATAGAAAACCGGCCACCGCTATGGTCCCGTTTTCGTCAAGAAATTTCGGCCTGAATAATGAGTGTCTATTGGCCCTGTACCAGGACAACCATCGAGTGTAAAAAGCCTCCGGATACTCTCAGTAAAGCCAGACGGACGCGAAGGAAATTCAGCCCACACGAAGCAAAGGCGCCGGTATTCGAATGAAAGGTTCAAGAATTCGATCCCGCATCCTTTGGTTCAGTAGTCGAGCACCATAACCACTGAATCACCGCGGCGGGGCATTACGCAAGAATAGTGAAATGTTTAGGGGACTTTTCACTTCTTATAGTTTATGCTATTGCAAATCCACAAGGCGTAATCCATGCTCGAGGACCTTCCTGTTTCCAAAGATTCAGGCCTACTATTGACACTTTTTAGCGGGAACTCAACCTTGAGTTATTCCCGTTTTAAATGCGAAAATGTCAGAAAATCTTGCCTCAATCGTTGGTTCAAACCACCTTCGTTGTTTGAACCAACGATTGAGGCAAGATGTGCGTCCCGTCGAACACAACTCTCCTCCTCCCCCAACCCCCAACTTGTACAGCATTTAACAGAAGCGTTTTGTTTCCCTAACTGCAAAATTTCGATCAACGCTTACAAAGCCTTGATTGAGTCAGAGCACAACCTTTACGCGGAAGATTTGAAAAATAAAACATAACACAGTTACGTAGGACGAAGATCGATGCTTTCTCCCTCAGTATTTTCTTAGTCCTTCCGCTGCACCTTCCTAGACCCCCGCTTGTCACCTTTAAATACCGCAGCCTGCAAGGAACCGGCGCGCAGTGTCCCGGCTGAGCTGACATTCGAAGCCCTCGCCGAGGCTTTCTTAAATAAACCGACATAAGACCATTCTTCCCCTCTGGAGAACTGCATCGTCGCACTCGCCTGCAGTGCGGCCACCGCTGTCAGCTGAAACGAGATCCCTTTCGCGCCGTACTCCACCGGAAGGGCAGAAGCAAGAAGCCTTGGGCGCTTTCCAGCTTCCAGGAGAGACAACGTGGTGTGCCGATGGTCCTGTTTTCTTTCGCCGCGCTTGGTTATGCCTTGCACTAGCTGCTTCCTTGACTTTGGTCGAGGCCAGCAGCATGTTTTGGCACCGGTTGCCTAGGATAAGAATGTCACGTTCAAGAGCGCGCCGTCTCGTCCGAGAATGCGCGCGAAAAGGTCGCGTCTGAGTCAGCGCAGCCACTGAGAGCGCAGCCACTGTGGGAATTACTGTGATCATGTGGCAGAACATTTATTAGTAATGGCGGCATCGAAAAAACAAGCACGACAAAATGGGGCCGGGAATGGAAAACACTTGGTAGAATCTATTCGATATCTTGGATCATACGAGGACACAGAATGATGCTAATAAAAGTTCGTTTGCGTATAGCACAGGCGGATAAAAGTTCGTTTGCGTATAGCACAGGCAGCTGATAGGGTGCTAGTAGCTGAAGGTGTTATTGTTTCCTCTCGGACCTAGTCGCGTTACGCGACCGACGATGAGATACCGCGAGATTGGCATTACCGGAGACCACAAAACGGACGTTGAACAACTGAACGGCCCTTGTAATCCGCTTGCGGCACGCTTGGATGTTGTGGTGCCAAACACTATAGCGGTAGATATGATTTCCTGACCATCAACTGAATGAAACTTCCATTTGATTTTGATGTTTTTGTATTAATTTGTCATACCCCGCTAGGCTAATGGCCGCAGGCACAGCCCATTTCAGCCCCCCCCCCCCCCCACACACACACACACACACTTTTGTTTCCTTGTCTCATCTGGGAGCTGAGTGCTACAGAAAGCTTCTTGGAGGTACCCCTTCTCACCGACTTCTAAACGTTAAAACTTTAATAAAACGTTAAATATTGAAACTCCGCTTTCCATTCACACGTCTCCCTCGAGATGTTTGCTACCCGTTTCTTAAAAAACAAGCTTTCTCCGCCGAAAGCGGTAGTGATTCTACACATTGCACAACGCTTTTGAATGCGCCGCCGAAATTTCTAGGTTTCTGTAATATTGAAACAGCTCCTTGCTCAGCATGGCCGAACAGCGGGAATACCTTCGCATAGAGTGGGATGGCCACAAAGAATACAGGGAAACAAAAAAATAAGAGAAGTGGATCTGTATTTGGGGTGTGTTAGTCTGTGAGTGGGGGTGAGCAAGGGAAGATGGGCGTTCGGAAGATTCTTTCGCGAAGAAGCATAGCCCGAGTGTAGGCAACCCCATTCGCCATTAGCGGGCCATGAATTCTGGCGGCGCGTATCCTTAGTGAGTATACTAGAGCGCCCTCGGCGTGTAGGCGTTGCGCATGCGTCTTCTTCCGGCCGCTTAGTGCGCGCGGCTATTTTGAGGGGGCCAGGCGCGCGCGCTTGGCCCTGCTTTCGTTTCAATGCCGGCCCGACCCAAATAGAACGCCGTGTAACCCGAGCCACCTCCCTCGCCGCAGACCCTTCCACCGAGGAGGACCCCGGCCCAGAGCGGCAGACCCGGTCCCCAACACTGGAGGTAAGGGCAGTAGCGCACTCAGCTCACCAGGTCCGGTAGCACCTAGCGATGGTTCTTCCTCTTGCATATATTTTCTTTTTGCGGGTGCATTTTTATGCTTCCTGTACTCTTTTTTTTTTTTTTTTGGTTACTCACAGTTTTTCGGATCCGCCCTCCAGCTGTGGGCACAACTCTGCGAGGGTGTTGTGTATATGTTACACCTATCGCTGACAAAGGCCGTGTTCTTTTGAACTGCGCCCCGCATCGCCTTCGGCCTGTTAACTATCGTGACGGGAGGCTGCAGGTGCGGCCCATCCTTCTCAATCCGGCCGCTAAGATGTATGTGAAAGCCCGCTGCCCCAACGGCTGTTGGCGTCCATAGCGTTCTGAGTTCACGACAGCTAATAAGTAGATGAAGCGAGGCGCGGCTCGACAGGTGAACTTTCGACAGCCGCAAGTTGGCAAGGATAACCGATGGTCGCTGAGGGTAACAAACTGGATTCCAAGGGAAGGAAAGCGTAGCAGGGGGCGGCAGAAAGTTAGGTGGGCGGATGAGATTAAGAAGTTCGCAGGGGTCAAGTGGATGCAGCTAGCACAGAACCGGGTTAAGTGGAGAAATATGGGAGAAGCCTTCGCCCTGCAGTGGGTATAATCAGGCTGATGATGATGATGATGATGATGAAGAAGAGGTTGGCACGTGAAGTTGATGGCACGGAGTCATTCGAACATTGTATTTCCAACGGGTGGAGATCGATGCCGGAAAGACTCGGTATCGAGAAAGTTAATATTGCCAGGAGCTATTACTGCTTTCACACTATGTTGACTTGTTACGGGATGGGTCACTGAGAGCGTACAGCCCCCGTCAAACGTATACAGCCCGATGGGTTTCCTTCCAAGCTGTTTAACGGAACTGCCTACCACTACTAGCTGTCCGAAGTTTGGAGAGAATTAAGAACACAAGGCCGTTTCGGTTTCGAGAGATCGCCGGGGATGCGAAATGAGGCGCTCGGAAGCAAGCCCCTTGCCCTGTGCAGTTTTGACGGGGGCTCTACATGGGTTACTGGAAAGCCCAACAGCACTCCAAGTAAAACAAAATAATCAAAAATTCAGTTTTGCACTTACAACATGCCTGACTGTCAACAAAAACACGAAGGCTGCCGATTTTGCAGCACTGCCTTTCGGATATTGAGCCCGAAATTTAACGTCGCACGACACTGTTTACAGAGGTATCGCCGCTTTTGCAGACCGGCTCCACGATTCCGCGTCTTCAGCGGTCAGTATCACGGTCCTCATAACAAAATTTTCTGCGATCAGTAAACAGCTTCACGGAAAGGCAAAAAAATTGAACGCTTTGCTTTTTAATTCTTATAGGCAGGTAGATGGGGAAAAATAGAGAGGGGCATGATGGATGCCCACTGCCGCTTGAACAACACGCAAAAAATAAAATGCGCCCCCCCCCCTCCTCTTTCGCTTAATCAGCGAGAAGAAACAGTTCATTTCAGCGTATGCGTATGCAATAAGCGTACCTGCTAATCTCCATGAGGTGTCCCTTTCAATCTACTTCGGGTCCCCTACCTTTTTTATGATCCCTTACTCTGTGTTAAGAACAAGCCTATGTACATCGATCGTACTGTGTTTCCTTTTTCTGAGTCCCGTCTTTCATAATGGTGCGTTTAAGTAGGCGCTGACACTCCTGCCAAGACGGTCCACTGCATCATTAGAAAACGCAGGAAAGCTCTGAACACGCTGCAAACATATTAACTTCTGACCATGGGCTCAAGCGCTGGACTCACAACTCAAATTAACCAAGTGCGATTGTTGTTGTTGTTGTGTCGACTGTAGGAAAAAGGAAAAAAAATGCACTGGCCTGCTACTGGCCTTGCGGCTGAGCCACCTCCGCTGCCTCGTGCGGACATAGGATAAAACAGAAAAGAAAGAAAAAAAGAAGAGGGAGAGAGAACGACGCGCGTCGCAACAGCCGTCGTCCGACACCGAAGCGGTTGCGGGTGCAATGACGGCCTACAACAGGTACAATAGCCGATGGCAGGCGAGCCCCCGCCGCAAACGGCGGAGGTCTACCATTCCTAGCCCCGTAGAGCCAGAAGCTGCTCCCAAGTGCGATTTGTGTGACTCGTCTGCTCCTGTTACCAAGGCTGAGATATAGTTACGGGGCGGCATGCCGATGAACACAAAGAACAGAGAACAGAAAGATGTGATGTCCGATGACCGTGAGATGATTTTAAGGCGAAAGCCTTTATTGCCTCATTGTTGTCGTCAGCAAAAGTGTCACGCTTTTGCGGCGGCTCTGATTGGTCTAGACGGGATGACGTCATGGAGGTCTCGACCAATCACAGAGCACTACCACAGTATGCGCGAATGCGTGCCTTATATGACCATATAAGCGCGACAGCGGTGGCGTAGCGGTAGAACATCCGCCTCGCATGCAAGAGGACCGGGGTTCAAATCCCGGTGCCGCGCAATTCTCCACCGGATGAAAGAAGAAAAAAAAATCCGCGTGTTGATGGAATTGCATAAACAGGTTTGGGGTGCGACCTGATGCCGGTGAACACCTCCGGCAACGCACTCCCTCACCAGAACAGGAGTTGGCCACCCTGGTGCAGTAATTGGCCGCAACCTCCTATGATAAGCTCCATAAAACCCCGGCCCTCAGTCACCAGCGGCTGCGGAACAACTGACCACGGCGGCGGTCAGACCTGTGACGCAGCAGGGGGTGCTAAGAAAGTCTGGCTCCGCTGGACAGGCCGCCATTGGAAACTGACCCTGGCAACGTTTAATGCTAGAACCCTAGCTAGTGAAGCTAGCTTAGCAGTGCTGTTAGAGGAACTAGAGGGCATGAAATGGGATGTCATAGGGCTTAGTGAGGTTAGGAGGCCGAATGAGGCATATACTGTACTGAAAGATGGGCATGTACTGTGTTATCGAGGCTTACCAGAGAGGCGACAACTAGGAGTAGGTTTTCTTGTCAATAAGTATATAGCGGGTAATATAGATGAATTCTATAGTATTAATGAGAGGGTTGCAGGCATCGTAATTCGGCTTAATAAGCGGTATAAACTGAAGGTTGTACAGGCCTATGCACCTACATGTAGTTGTGATGACCAGGCAGTTGAAAGCTTCTACGAAGACGTAGAATCGGCAATGCGAAAAGTAAAGACGCAGTATACTGTACTAATGGGCGATTTCAATGCCAAGGTAGGGAAAAAACAGGCAGGAGACAAGGTAGTAGGTGACTATGGCATTGGTTCTAGGAATAGCAGGGGGGAGTTACTAGTTGAGTTTGCAGAGCGCAATAACTTACGAATCATGAATACCTTCTTCAGCAAACGGAAGAACCGGAAATGGACATGGAAAAGTCCAAACGGAGAGACTAAAAATGAAATCAACTTCATAATGTGTTCAACCCCCGCCATTATGCAAGATGTAGAGGTAATCGGGAAAGTGCGATGCAGTGACCACAGGATGGTGAGGTCCCGAATTAGCCTAAATCTGAAGAAGGAACGCAACAGATTAGTAAGAAAGAAACCCATCAACGAATTAGCGGTGAGGGGGAGGGCAGAAGAGTTCAGGATCTCGCTACAGAATAGGTTTTCAGCTCTAACTGAGGATGGCGACATTACCCTAGAGGCAAGGAACAATAATTTCAGAGATATCATTACTGAGTGTGCGGTAGAAGTAGGCGGTAGGATAGTTAGAGAGGATACCGGTAAGCTGTCTAAGGAGACGAAAGATTTGATTAAGAAACGCCAGAGTATGAAAGCTTCCAATCCAACAGACCGGATCGAATTGGCCGAGATATCAAAGCTAATCAATAAGCGCAAGGTGGCCGATATTAGGAAGTATAACATGGAGAAAATTGAGCATGCTGTAAAGAACGGGGGAAGCCTTAAAGCGGTAAAGAAGAAATTGGGCATAGGCAAAAACCAGATGTATGCGATAAGGGACAAGGCGGGCAACGTCATCACTAATATGGAAAAGATAGTCAAAGTAGCCGAGGAGTTCTATACAGATCTCTACAGTAGCTAAAGTAGTCAGGACCGTAATGAGATTGGTGGTAGGGAAAAACAGTCAGACGTTCCACCAGTGACAAAGGACGAGGTCAAGAAAGCACTAGAAACTATGAAAAGGGGGAAATCAGCTGGAGAGGATCAGATAACTACAGATTTGCTGAAGGATGGGGGGGATATCGTGCTAGAAAAACTGGCCACCCTGTATACGCAGTGCCTGGTGTCATCGACGGTACCGGAACCATGGAAGAATGCAAACATTATCCTCATTCACAAGAAAGGGGACTCTAAGGACCTTAAAAATTACAGACCAATCAGCTTACTGTCTGTTACGTATAAGGTATTTACTAAGGTAATCGCTAATAGAATCAGGACAACCTTAGACTGCAATCAAGCAAAGGATCAAGCAGGGTTTCGGAAACGGTACTCTACTATCGATCATATCCATACCATCAATCAGGTGATAGAAAAATGCTCGGAATATAACCAGCCCTTATACATAGCATTCATTGATTACGAAAAAGCATTTGACTCAGTTGAAACCTCGGCGGTGATGCAGGCATTGCGAAATCAGGGGGTAGACGAGCCATACGTGAAAGTGCTGGAAGATATATATAGCGGCTGCACAGCAACAATAGTTCTGCATAAAGAAAGTAACAAAATTCCCATAAAGAGAGGTGTTAGGCAAGGAGACACAATCTCCCCAGTACTATTCACAGCTTGTTTAGAGGAAGTATTCAGAGACTTGGAATGGGAGCAGTTAGGGATAAGGGTAGATGGAGAATACCTCAGTAATCTGCGATTTGCTGATGACATTGCCTTGCTAAGCAACTCGGGGGATGAACTGCAAATAATGATTGATGACCTAGACAGGAAAAGTAGAAAGGTAGGCTTGAAAATCAATATGCAGAAGACTACGGTAATGTTCAACAGCCTCGGGAAGGAACAGCAGTTTACATTAGGTAGCGAAATACTGGAAGTAGTAGACGAATATGTCTACTTAGGACAGGTAGTAACCGCAGACCCGGACCACGAAAAGGAAATAACAAGAAGAATACGATTGGGATGGAGCGCATTTGGCAAGCACTCGCAGATTATGACTAGCAGCTTACCGGTATCGCTCAAGAGGAAAGTATACAACAGTTGCATCTTGCCTGTACTCACCTATGGGGCTGAAACGTGGAGGCTAACCAAGAGAGTTTTACTTAAGTTGAGGACAACCCAGAGGGCTATGGAACGAAAAATGGTAGGGGTAACATTAAGAGATAGAAAGCGTGCAGAGTGGGTCAGAGCAATAACTCAAGTTACCGACATTCTAGTAGAAATTAAGAAGAAGAAATGGACATGGGCAGGACATGTAGTGCGAAGAGAGGATAACCGATGGTCGCTGAGGGTAACAAACTGGATTCCAAGGGAAGGAAAGCGTAGCAGGGGGCGGCAGAAAGTTAGGTGGGCGGATGAGATTAAGAAGTTCGCAGGGGTCAAGTGGATGCAGCTAGCACAGAGCCGGGTTAAGTGGAGAAATATGGGAGAGGCCTTCGCCCTGCAGTGGGTATAATCAGGCTGATGATGATGATGATATGACCATATGCCAATCAGTGATCAATTACTAATTAATGATTAAGTAATTATAAATCTAATCAGTGACATTTGCGTAATTAATTATTAAATTACTAATTACTGCCGTGCACCCGGTAAAATCAACCACACAACAGTATTGCCTCATCATTGTCGTCAGCAAGTGTCACGCTTTTGCGGCGGCTGTGATTGGTCGAGACGGGATGGAGTCATGGAGGTCTCGACCAATCACAGAGCACCACCACAGAATGTGCGAATACGTGCCTTATAAGGCCATATGGCAAAAAATGATCAATTACTAATTAATTATTAACTAATGACTGATTAAGTATTAATTACTGATTAGTGATATTTCCTTAAATAATCTATTAATTACTAATTAATGCCGCGCATCCGGAAAAATTAACCACACAAGAGTAAACGAACAACTGCGAAGATACAATTAAGGAGCCCGATCTCGTCGCTAATGAGCTGATGTCATCTCCCCGAAATGCTTGCACCTGAGGACAGGCGCAAATTTGGGGTACATCTATGTGCACTTCAGTGATCACAAACCAGCAATCGTCGACGTTGACCCACTCAGGCACAAGACTTGCACTGGCCATGAGCGGCAAGAGGATCTCTTCCCCGAGGACAACTTCGAAGCAATGGAGCTGGACTTCGAAGCAGACCTCGGAAGCAACAAGGCGCCGTAGACGCCGTGCCAAGCAGAATTCACTGAATAAATAAATGCACTCGCAGTATGTGAAAGAGTAGTCGCTCGATTTACTCGCAGCAGCATTCATCGCTACATGCGCAACAGTCGCGTAGCAGAATGCAGCACTCAGGCTTTCGCCTTACATCACTTTAGTCGCCAAAGTGTCCTCGAATTTTTCATGAATTCCAGCGGGCCTAGCACGAGCACTCCTGCCCGCGTCACTGCCCGTTTCTTCAAGAAGAACAAGAAGAAGAAAGAAGACAACAGCTTGCCGCCACGATGATTCTCGAATGAAGCCTGGCCCAGAACGCTTTCGGGCCACAGGTCGCCAAGATCCGATGGCCGAGGCCCAGGCACGCACCGCATGGCATGGACACGGATCATGTATTCATGAGTGGCGGCGTCTTGGGTCGTTGGGGTGTCTGGTCGGCAAATCGGGCCAGTGAGGTCACATGGTCGTTCGGCTTTCTCGTTGTGTCTTGTGGTCGTGTGGGTGGCCCCGTCTCGGGTCAGTCTCTCCTTTATCGTGTCTTGTGGTCAGGGTGGGGGACGGGACGGGGGAACGGAGAGGTAGTTTTGGGTTCGGCAGGCTGGGGACCAGCCATGCGATGCTTCCTAACCTGCTGCCGACGGCGCAAGAAGACGCAGGCCGCCGACGCTCCGGGACAGGATGAAGAGTGACGATGACTTATCCCGCACCTCCACCAATATGTTACGGAGCGGCAAGCCGATGACCACAAAGAACAGAGATGATGTCCGATGACCACGAGATGATTTTGATGAATCCCAGCGAGCCTAGCACGAGCGCTCCTGCGCGCGCCACTGCTTACTTCTTCCTCGTCCGTAACAATATGGCCTAATTTACTATTGCGACTGGTCATAGCTATTCATATGTCTTGTCAAAAGTGCACCGAATAAGGTTCCAGTGAAGTAATGCCGTTGAAATTTCAAGGACTTGGTGTGTCAGCAGATGTAAGCGGCACTGAAACTCCCAAACATGGCTGCAGTGCAGTTTCCAAATTCCTCAAAGCCTCACGCATCAGAATAGTTTGATGTCAAGGCTGTTTTCTATTTACTTTTAACGCTACATATATACGTCTCGGCGTGTGCAGCTCTGTTGTGGCTCGCCGACTACCCGGTTCCCATCAGGTTGGATGTCGTAAGTGGCTGAGCCGCTGGCATCTAGGATAACAGGGAGAGATCGAAGACAGATACAGCTCTGTAAGTCTTTCATGCTCTGCGAAAACACGTCGAACGAAATGCCGAAAACGGAAAAGTAATTGAAAAAGAGGCTCTTGTTTCATAAGAAAGCTTTGCCCACGCCTGCACACCGTGACTGACGTACAGTTATAACTGTCAAAGTAGTGTAAACGTGCCGAGTTTTGAGCGCGCGTGTCACAGACCGTTACATTTTGCGGTAGATGTCCTTTTTGTATTTACAGCAGCGAACACGACAAACAGGGCTTGAAGCGCAACTAGACCCTCCTCAATTTATTTTTGCTTTCACCCCAACTATACTGCTTAGCTTGGCACGAAAAAGAACACTACTCTGTTTTGTTCACTGACATTCAGCCTTCCCTGAGCGAGCGCATCTACTTCCCCACCCTATACGTCAGCAGCCGTGATTCAGTGCACTTAGGCTTGGAGTGATAGGCGCCGGTGACATGTGAAAACAAAGCGCCCAGTTCCTTGACGCGCAGCATATACTGCTACCCAAACGCCGTGTTGTTGAATCTTGCCGAAGCATGTCGCTGTCGACAATACTTAAACGCAACTAAGGCGCTCAAGCACCGCACATTTGCTGAACACAGCGCGCGAGTGAGTTCGCGAACTCCCGAATTTTTTGGTCGCGTCAACAGTACGCGACAAAATCGAGCTCGTTGGAGGAGGATGAGGTGCAGAAGAGGTCATCTCCGCTGCTTTCAGAAACAGCGCCCCAAGACAGCTTTAAAAACACTTGCCCGCCACAGTCATCGAACAAGAATTGCAAAACAAGAACTGCGACGCGCGGAGACAACGTGTTTGCAACTTCCTTCGAACGAGACTCAACAGGCCTGAAATAGCGCGAAGCCGTCGGGGCTCGTTTTTGACAAGCCGTGTCTAAGCCGGCGTGACTGAAGGCAAAATATAAATAAGGTAACATGGCGTCGCGACACGCAGAGTGGAAAACATAAATGCCCGAGCGCATCGCTCAAAATGCGTGACGGCTTCAACTTTTCGCGTGGGTTTTTTTTTTTTTTTTCCTCCTGATGATTTCTGCCAGCTCGCAAGACTTTCCAGCGCTAAGGTGCGAGGTCCTGCCTCGCTGTTGTATCGATGGAATACTGTCCCTTTTTTCTAAGCATTTTTGTTCGCGTTGTTACCGCTGGAGAATATGCGCAATTCTAAAAGGTAAGAGGAAAGGGCAACAATACGATGATACGATATATATATATATATATATATAGGAAAATATAAAAGCCTTACTGATATGCTGAAATGCGGGAATAACTTCACATGATCGATTATGCCACATGATATGACGTAATGCCATGCTAAATGTACCATAATTTCCCCGAAAAACCTCCCCTCCTCCCCTCCATTTAAGGAATTACGTTGCTAGCAATTTTTCGGGGTTGTGTGCTAAGACTGCAATCATATGGTACAATTTAAAACTATCAGCAAAGTATACACATACGCACCCCCGCCGCGGTAACTCAGTGATTAGGGAGCTCGACCCTGGTTCAATACAGACCGCGGCGGCTGATTTTTGATGCAGGTGAAAAGCAAGGCGCTCGTGTACTGCGCTTTGTCAGCGCGGGTTAAAAAACCCCGAAGGGTCGAAATGTTCGGAGCCCCCAAAACGGGGATGAGTCCACCCGATTTTATTGAACCTCGGACTGGGGCACCGGCTCATTTCTACCTTCTGTAAGCCCTGCCTCTCATCGCCCCTGTGTGCTTACCCATAATGAGGCATGTCATATGGTCTGATATGGCAAGATACGATCGAAAATGATGTAACACAACCCTCTGCCATATAAGAGTGGTTGCTATGCTATACTTCCCTAGCAGACTCGGAACGAAGTTTTCATTTAAAAGAAAACTTCTTAGCACTGGATTATTAATTTGCAGGAAATCATATTCCTTTGATACCCACCTGCAGTAACAAGCAATGCTGTATGCTCATGTGATACCTCCTGCATATATCGCGCACGCTTAAAACAGCAGATATGTGTTCAGTAGCATTTAAATGCGAAAGTCGATGCTTAAACGTTGGTCACCTGCTCCTCAAGTTTCACTGGCTCAACCACTGAACCAGAGAGCTGCAGTCAGCCTTAACACGGACTACCGCTCGTTTACCGTGTTGTTTAGCGCTACGAGAGCCGAGACGTATGGCATTCGCGCATACAACCAGCCTATATCAATCAGTATAATATTTAAACCTATCCTACACACTCCTATAACAGCTTTATCTTGTTGTCTGAATGGTGCGTGGCTAAATGGCAGCATATGGGACGTAACATGACATCGCGGCCTGAAACAGCTGCTCTCCTTATACTCGGTGTAACATGTGTTAAATACCTGTCTTGAATAACATTACTTCTAATTCTTGCAAAGAAATTGTTAAAAAAACTCCTTAAAAAGGCATTGATCTCTTGTTTTTGATCAGATGCCACAGTTTATGGCAGTAGTATATACACTTTGTGGACAACGCCAGCTCTATGATCATTTGGTGGTATTCTTTTTAAATCGAATGTGAACTCGCCCAGACCTCCATCTTGCTTAGCTCAAAGGCAACTTGAGGGTGTATTTGACTTGATGACAATGACGACATACACTCACGCCGCGTAAGGACCAACAAGACGTTTAGCTTTGCGAGCAACTGAATTGAAAGAAAGCCTAAATCACAACGATCGTTTGAAACTTAACATTTGATCCGTGAACGGTTAGCTCGTGTTGAAGACATTACACTAGGGCATAGAAGTTCGCCCACGCCCTGTTCGCTAATGGCAAATAAAATACTTGCAACGCGTGTGTTAAAGGACATCTCTCATGTAACGCAGTCTTATCCGTCTTCAACGAGAGTGGAGCTGATGGCAGGCCACTCAATTTCCGGCTGCGACATGATTTGCTGACAGGGGACAACTGTATCCCATCAAGTCCGACAAAGCATCCTGATACATTTTCATTTAACGAAAGAATAAAGACAACGATGAATAAGGAAGTTAGAGCCTGCTTCCATAAACGACTGGACAGCTAGACTTAATGGCGTGAGCGCGCACAGATGGACCGCGGCGGTGTATCTGCGGCACAACGACAGAGTTCCTAAATAGTTGCCTTTTTCAGGTACTTGCTGTGCGCACATTGTAGGCAGTTGTACGAGCATCGCGCAAGGACGCCATACTTCGCTCCCTAGCACCATTTGCCAGATTTATATGTTGCGCAAAGGCGGCTCGGCCAGTGAGCTGTAGATAAGCCTGACTTTGTCTAAACCTTTGCAATCCAGGGCCGCCACTAGTGTGCGCGCAGCGGTCGTACAGGGTGGCACGAATCGACTTGCGCTCCTTCTCTGACTTCGGTTGTGTTGTCCGCGCTTCGCACACACTAATATATTGAGGTGGGGCGAATGAAAAACGGGCCGAAGTGGCCATGGATCCGATTCTACTCTTCTCTGTGTCACTTCGGCCTCGTGTTCTGCATGGTCCCATCGATCGTGGCCTGCTGCGAGGCAGGTCTTTGCGCGGAAAGACTGGCGTGTACTTTCTTCCCTATTCTCATTGCGTTCGCGCCTTGCAGGTGTTCTTGGGCAGCCCTTCCGAGGGCGAACTGCACCGCGGTGACCTGGTGCTCAAGATCGGCGAGCGCGACACGTCCCGCATGACCCACAACGAAGCAACCGAACTTATCCGAAACAGCGGCAACAACCTCAACCTGGTCATTCAGAGGTGAGTGCGAGCCTCCGCTGGCTCCCAGTTTATGCCCCCAAGAGAGGTGCGTAGCGAATTCTCTTTTCTTTCTTTCACTTTTAAGGCATAACCTTGTCCAACGAGAGCCTGTTTGAGATCAAGTATAGATAGACGTTTGGTGGAGTGACGTTTCTGTTGCCGCTGCCAACTAACGTTTACGTAGATGTGCTGTGCACAGAGCGATCTGAAGTCCGTCGTGACGGCCGTAACGACGATTAGAATAAAAATATAAATATGCGACAGGACGAAGTTGCCATCAGAGTTAAAGCAAATAAGCGCATCTGTTGTTTTCACCCGTTTCGAAAGCATAGCGACAAAATGTCTTAGGAAGCGCCGGTCGCACGCGTCAGGGTTATGTCGGCACTTTAGAATTGACACTTCAGAGGCGCTCATGGCAGTGTCAGACACGCCCTGCCATCTGTCTCAATGGATTTTGGGTTCTCGTGTCGTACTGTGCTGGTCCGGCCTGACGTTTCCTTCTGGGAACGGACAAACGGCGGGCCTTACCATGCGTTTTTTCTCGTCTAGCTTTCAGCTGCGCGAAACCTCAGCGGTATACGACCCGAAAGATGTCGATGCATCCCGCGAGAGCCTTCTTGGCAGCTCTACCTCCTACTGAAGCATTCCATTCGCACGCGGATGGCGACTAACCTCATTCATCACAGCGTCATTTCGTCATCGCTATGGAATGATGGCAAATGTGACATCAACAGATGCATAGTTACGTTTTGCCCTAAATATGGCGTACATGGAAGTCGCGTGTTGTCACAGTGCAGAAAAAAAAAAAAGGTATAAATGGAAACTTGTGATAACTCTGAATGAGAAAATGATTTAGAGGAGAACGAATAAAGGTTGGAAGTAACCGAAATAAGATTGCTATATTTTTTTTTTCTGAGCCAGGAGCACACTGTCCTATATTACAAACACCAGTGAAAAGCGAAATACGCGTCATTTCTTTCATTACTTCCGAAAAATTTTGTCTTTATTGTTATACGGTTCATGCTTCGGTACTTTTGTTATACCCCTCATTCTGATAAAAAAAATGGGTAGAAATATTAGTGTATTAGTCCTGTTCTGACTGGAGCCTACAGACTCATGCAGCAGAGACGCTCGCGCCAAGCTCTTGCGTTTGTGTCCGGGGCTTTCATGACGTCATGAGACCAGGTGTGACGGCTGAATTGGCAGGACCTGCAAGTTGGGAAGCGGTTTTGAAATGGAAATCGAGCACACCGGCACTCTTGCAGTCTCTATAAGACATACCAGTCTTAGGCGACGAAGGCACGTTCGTACGAAGTGGTTAAACCTGAGCTTGATATGCGTATGCCGGGTGGTCTTTCACGTAACGCGGTAGATTACAACTGTACGCTAGTGAGCATGTGCGCCCTGAAACCGAAGTGATGACCAAGGGTGTAACAACTCGAATTTGTCTAAACAACCTAAATCGAGCGTCATTTTGTTTTGTTAATATAAATGCGACAGTTGCAATCTGAAAGCAGCTACACGCTGGAAAATGCCAGGATCAGAAGAATGACGACGACCTTCACTAACTACGTGTTCAGCACTCGGTGCACAATTAAAGAATGCTACTTTCGAATCGCTGAATCGCAAGGCCAAAATAAGCTTCGGGGATTATCGGACGGTCGGTTTGACAAATAATTGGCTGGAACTCTTTTTAGGAGAAAGTAGACGGCTAAAGTGGTTTGTACACGGGGTGATAATGACAGAAAATATATATTAGCGTTATGGACCTCTATTGCGCGCACCGCATTTGCTTCGGCTTGATTCATCCTGCAATCTGTGATTGTCCCAAGTGACAAAAGTAGCGGCGTCAAGAAAAAGATGACGTCCCTGTGATGTTCTTTCTCATCTATGCATCAGTGATTCTGAGTTCATTGCAAAACAATACCAGTGAATTCAAAGCAGCGTCAGAATAGTTAGTTGTCTTATAAATATTCAATTAGGCGTTTACAGTGTTCATAAAATCCTTCTCTGACGAGATTGCACTGATGGGGGCCGTCTGTACTCGCCTCTTTTCTGGGACCTAATTTGGCTATTGCGTGCCTCGGTTTAAATTTCTTGAGTGAAACTCACTTTTTCCGCAGCCGTATCGACGTCCGTCCCCACCGTCGTTGTGAAGTCCTCAGTTATTTTAGTGCTCTAGTACTAATTGTGTCAATTGCGAAAAAGGCGTTATGTCATGGTGAACCCTGTCATAAAACCACCGGCCGATAACCGCTTGGCGCAACCAAATAAATTAATTAATTGAAGTGACTTGTAATAAAATTATACATAAACAGCTATCACTTACCAAGGCTTACTGGTGATAAAGTGGAGAAAAGGAAGTCGACCATATGACGGCCGAGTTTACATATGTTTTGGCAGGTGGCTGCCGGTAGAGAGAGAGAGAAAGAGGGCGGGTGGGGGGGGGGGGGGGGGGGGGGTTGCAGGAGCTGCAGCTTTTTATATATCCCGTCGCGCTTTGACTGCCTCTCTTGTATATCTCGACATGATCTGAAGTGCCCTCCAGCAACCGGTAGATCATAGATGCAAGTAAAGACAAAGCAAACAAAGCCAAACCATGATAAACAATGCTAAACAAGGTAGAACCGTGCTGGCGAACCTAACTCGCCTGGCAAATCAAGAGCAATTTTTTTTTTCGTACTCTGTTTTCCGACACAGACATCATTAGTTTTCCTGAGATTTGCCTACGTACCTTAATTGGCCGGAAAAATACCTTAGTTAAACTTCTGTGAAGAGACTGGGTCAACAATACGGGGTGGAACAAGACTGGGTGGAACAAGACTGGGCGGAACAATATTTATACGAAACAGCGGAATAAACTATGAGGGCAGGAAGGCAACAAAAGAAAGAATGAGACGTTACGAGTGCTTTTAATTAATTAATTTATTTATTTATTTATTTATTTATTTATTTATTTATCTATTTATTTATTTATTTATTTATTTATTTATTTATTTATTTATTTATTTATTTATTTATTTATTTATTTATTTATTTATTTATTTATTTATTTATTTATTTATTTATTTATTTATTGCACACCACTAGGTGAGGTCCAAGCAGGAAGGGCAACAACAGTGAACAATACAATAATGTAAGACAATGACATACAGGACAAGCAGACATGAATTGGCAATGAATATTAATAGTGAAAATACAATACAGTGATTTCAAACATGGCTAGAAAAAAACACAGGTTACAAACTTTTAAAGCAGCGATGTTGGGGTAGTGAGTTCCCGTCGTTGATGGTGCGAGGAAAAAAGGAAAAGTCAAATCGGTTCTTGAAAAATAAGGTGTTAATAGAGCTTTGTGATAGTGCCGTGTATTTCTTGCTGGCATGGGGGAAAGGTCAAGCGAAGTGTCAAGCATAAGTTTATTGTTCAGAGGTAAAGAAAGAAAATCTAAACGAAAAGTTTGCTCCCTTACCTGTAGTTGTTCAATACCATAAGCTAGCATTAGTTCGGTTGGGAAGTCAGTGCGGAGAAACTTTGAATATATAAACCTAACTGCTTTTCTTTGTATTCTTTCGAGCTTCTTGATGTTAGCCTTAGTGTAAGGATCCCAAATTATGCACGCTTAGATCTAATTAGCGTATTATAGCTTAGGAGTTATAGCTTAGTTATAGCTTAGGATGTCATCTTCTGTCCCGTCAAGGCTCATTTTGTTGCTCTGTAACTAGAAATACTCCAAACGACCCAAGTAAGCGCCTCGCTGAGTAGAAAGAGGAGGAGTCAAAGCAGAAAAAGAATCGTGCTATTGCACGCTGCCATCTCGCAGCCATACGCATTGATCCTCGGAGTCTGCGCTACACAGCGCAATGGATCGAGTACGCTGCTGTAAAACAAATATTCCGCAAAGCCCTTCTCAGAAATACTTTATTTGGCGTAGATGAGGAGGGGGCTACCCTGCAAAACGTTAGCGTGGTGACGATGCGTCACACCTTCTGACCGCCGCCAGGAATTGAGCTTCGACCCAGTTTAGACCTAAAAAAAATTGATTATTGGAAAGTAAGAGGCCGCAAACTGTCATCACAGAGGGGAAATATCACCAGCCTTTTTAAGCGCCGAAATGGCAGCAAATTTCTTCAATACCTCTATCTGCAACTCTCCAAATAGCATGTGACGGAATCGGTCATTTCCTGTCTTTCTTCCTGCCCTGTCTTTCTTGTCTGTCTCTGTTGCGCTTACACAAGTTTACGAGCATGAACAATTAGCCCCACGACGCATATTACCGGTAATTTCCTCGCAGAAAATACTTTCGTGCACTCCTCGCACGGTTCAACCAAGAATCCAGCACACAGCCATTTTGGAAGTGGAAATATTTGGAAAGCAACGCGCTAGCTGATACCCGCGCTACAAGGACGCACCGAAATAAAATTTGAGTCGTGCTTCACGTCGATTTCCAAAGTCATTTGAAAAGTTCACCGTTCGTTCTTTATACTTCAATAGCGCTGCTACTGGACTTTTTTTTTTTTTTCATTTGCTCCCATGACTGCTTGTTGTGTCAACTGCTTCAAGAATGTTTATGACGGTAAAAAAGGCACCGCTAAGGCACAGCTGTCAGTTCTATTTGAAGCTCGCTGCTATTAGAAGCATTTCTCCGAAACCAAGGCGGCAAAAACAAAAGTCGACGACGTCGAGAAATGACCATATATATATATATATATATATATATATATATATATATATATATATATATATATATATATATATATATATATATATATATATATATATATATATATATATATATATATATATATATATCACAACAGATAAAAGATACGTGAAATGTCCACGTATTAAATTTCTTACCTGAAGCACATATTCATGATCTTCCAAATGGTGGCGTGATGGCAATGCGCACGAGAATATGCGCGTTCTCGTTTCCAAAGCGTTTGAAACTGCCATATGCGGTGCTCCGCGGACCGGAGTGACATCTGAGCCGAAAACGTCCGAAAAGAAAATTGTGGAGCCGCGCAAGAATGGCAGTTCAGTCGAATGGCATTTAGTTTGGCGATTCTCTGAACTACTCGCGCTGCACAGTTCATCGCGTACTTACACACACAATAGATAACACAAAAAGGACGTCCACACCGGTGAAGCGCACACTACCAACTGGCGGTTTATTTATAGTGTAAAGAAGAAAGAAGAAAACGTCCACTGACTCTAGAAAAAAAAAAAAGAGTACTAAAAGAATAAAAAGAAGAAAACTTGAAGGAGACAAAAAAAAAATCAAAGAGAAAAGAAAGAAGGAAAAACTTTGGTAAAAAAACGAAGGCAAATAAATTAGAATATGGAAAACAATTCTATCCTCTGCTATTGCCCTAAAGAACCAGCTGTATCTTGTTCCTGCTGACGGCTACCGAACGGCACACTCATACACTCTCCCTCCCGACCCGAAGTCATTCCGAAGGCTTCGATAATGCCCGTCTTCAAAGTATCCTTAGAGCTTGCCACAGCAATTGTGTCCCCGATACTGGCCGCGCAAAGCTTCGCAACTGGATTTTATTTGTATGCCCTCTTTACCGCATTCATAGTTGATTTTTTTTTTTTTTTTCTGTATCACCTTCAGAATCGTACGTGTTACCAACTAGCCCGCACGCAAGTTTACTGGGTACTGGTTCGATGACATTTGGACTATATGTGTAGCATTCGACAGGAGGACGGACAAAAGCTCGGTGAATATATCAGCGCATGGAGAAGGAAGGGGGGATGTGATTCTACAGCCGCTTAGCGCCTCGTCACAGAAATATGGCGTGCCAAGTGGCAGTAGATGTGACTACTGGGGCGGCGTGATCAGGGATAGAATTGTGCAAGAAAACGTTCATATATACTTTATTCAACGTTTGATGTTTTCTATTTTTGTGTGCAAGATATTCAACTCAAAGAGAACATACGACAGCCTGCAACAAAGTTGTCAACGGAATCAGTTGGCTTGCGTTTATCTTGCTCCGAAACAAAACGAGCAAAATGATCCACAGGAAAGTAACGAAGAGATGACGAGAGCGGTCAACGCTCTATTTTTCATTGCTATAGTATGATGCGCTTTCCTTGCTTTTTTTTTTCTTTTTTTTTTACAAAAAGCTAGTTCATATTGTAACGTGGTGCATGCCGGAGTAACTTGTGACACATGAGAAAATAACGCCATGAGGCTATCTTAGCGGCCCCGCCTTAGTGGTGCAGTGGTAAGACGCCCCGGATAGGCGTCCGTGTGCTGTGGGACGTCAGCGTACGTTAAAAGTCCCCAGATAGTCGAAATTACTCCACAGCTCTCCACTACGGCTCATCTTTCCAATTTCACTCCCACCTTTCTCCCTTCCCTTACAGCGCTGTTCAGGTGTGCACAGAAACAAGTATGACAGATACTGCGCCTTCCCCTTCCTGTGAACCAATTAATTTAAAAACAAAAACGCAAGAAAGATCCAGAGGGTGTGCGTGGTAGACAAGTAGACGAGTTAATGTGTCCAACTCGCATTCGCTACATTTATAAACACCTATTGCAGTGACCACTTTATCTCATTGCGTTAAAAGCTTCAAACGTACTAAGTGAATTGACAGGAGCCTAAACATATAGCATTCCTTCTAAAACCGGTGCAACTTCTCTCCCTGTGCCGCTTGCCCAGGAGCCCCGGTCCGCTCTCGCCGGCGACTACTCCGACGACACCCAAGGCGCCCGGCATGGTGTCCGGGGCCCACCCCCTGTCCGGTGCCACGTACCGTCCCCCGGGTCCGCCTTCTTACATCTCACCCCAGAGCCCCGGCATCACGATCACGACGCAGAACGTGACGGTACCGGCACCGGGACCCTACCAGGACGGCCAGTTCCAATACGAGCTGCGCCAGGGATTCCTGGTGCCCGAGCCGCTGGTCGAAAACAAGATCGACTCGCTCAAGGAGAAGGCCAAGATCACCAACCAGGTACGCCTTGCTGACGGACGCATGCGATGGGGCTCGAGAGGGTGCACCCATGATTATTTTAGCTTTCCGCTTGTTTTTGTATCGTAGCACTGGCAAACAAACCAAAAACGAACAAAGCAACGAAACATATGACTCTCGCGCTGTTCGTGCGTGCGTCCGAAAGAAGAAAGATGTTCAAGATTGGATTGTCGCTCTCGGTTATTTTGCTACCACCGGTTTCAGAGTGCTGGTTAGCATGGCTTTCGTAACCAGCACTCGGAAAATGTCCACATCGAACCCAGACTGAAAGACGTGTACCTGGCCAGGAGAAATGTGGACGACTTCGAACGCGATATTTACCACTGAAAAAATTTAGCTGCGTTAAGTCCTTCTGAACATCTCGCCGCCTTTGCCACTAAGCAGGTTGCGCACGACCGCATCAGCGATGACTTCATTTGCAGAGGAGAAAAAGTGTTGACTTAAACACGCAGTATATATTGCCAGGGCGTGTCCTTATTCGTGCGAAGACGGCTGGCGCGAGTGGAAGCTCTATACGGGACGGTATGAAGGCCGAGCTAAAATGTGCTTCTGAGCTATATAGCTATATGCTTCTATAATAAAAGACACTGCATACATGCAACGTACAGCAAATCTTCTCTTGTCCGCAAGCATTCTTACTGAACGTCCGAGCTCATACCAACCTTGCATGCGGAATTTTAAACTTGGGGGGAGGGGGGGAGGGGGGGAGGGAGGAGCGGAAGTAAATTATTGTTCTCTGGAGGCATGTGTGAACGGCTCGCTCAAGATCCCAAAATTAGCACAGCGCTAAACTTCGCATTTCTTTTTGAGTTCACTGACTTATCTCTGAGGGCGAGAGGAAAGGAAGGAGTATCGTAAACGTTGAGTCAAGAGATGCGGTCGTCGCCGAGGCTGCCAAGACCAACAGAGGCTCGAAACGCGGCCCAGCTGTTTTCCACGGAAACTTTGCCATTCGTCGGCATCGCGTCCTCTCCTTCCGCTTCATCCAGTCGACCAAAGCTGAAGCTTCATAAGAAATGCGCCGACTTTATAAAAGTGGCCTTTCCATTTTACTTTATTTCGCCCTTCAGCTCTGCGACGTCTTTGCATTTTAGCTGGTGGCGGACGCTCTAGCGACGAATACAAAGTTTTAAGGAGCTGTAGTGCTTCTAAGCTGTCGTCACGCTCTCATCCCTGCCCCTTTCTAGCCTTAAAAAAAAAAAAAAAAAGAAAAAGAAAGAGCACCACGGCAGCGCAAAACTGACGCGCACAGCTCCTGTTGCTTGCGGAATATAAACTTGGCTCGTGGAGGCGAAAAGTGAACAATATGAATGAGAATAGGACTGAAGAGCTATTTTTTGGTGCGCAATGCTGATTTGAGCTTCAAGTGCATCAAGAGAGAAGAAAACAGGCGAGAAATGAATTTTTCTCGGGAATATCGCAACGCTGTCGATAATATATGCACGCGACAAACAGCCCCATTTAGTTACCGCTGTACACCGGCGAGGCGCAGTCCGCACCTCTCAGGCTCGGATAAATAGTGATGGCGTAAGCTCCGCGTGCAAGCGACTAGTGAGGAAATCTGCACCGTGAGCTCTATTGCGCAGTATACTGTAGATGATGGTAGAGTGACTTTGCGTTGCTTTCGTCATGATAGCTTCCCCTCAAGCCCCACGTGACAACAGCGCAGCTCACTCTAAGAGCAAGGAGCTCGCGAGCACGGAGCACGCGATGTCCGCGACCAGTTCGTGTTACTTTGCGAGCATTCGCAAGCATTTAATCTTGGGTTGGTCGCATGCGATAATGGAATGAAACTGACTGGATGAGCAGCGGAGAGTTTATTCATGGTGTGACGACGCCTAACTCGATGAACGAGCTTAGTTCAACCTGTACACTGCGTTTGCATTTATGCCGAACGCTTGGACTGTCTCTGGCTATTTGTGCTTGCCGATAAGAATATCGAGGCGCAATGGCTACAATAGGCCGTGGAACTACCAGCAGCAGAGGCAGTGTCCTCAAATAATATGCTCGTGCAAGAAAATGTTGGCGACTTGAGCAGTTATTTAACGTGCAGAAAAAAAAAATGATGTGGCTTTGCTTTGGTTAATCACTGCGAAAGCAACGGCGGAAGCTTCTCTTGCCTGCTACATTATTCCCCTATCAAGCACTACATGTCAGTGTAGGGTGCTACATTATTGGGTACACTTAAGCTCATCCTTTAAGGGTATGACGCGAGAGTGTAAGCTACCAGCCCACATATAAAGTCACGCTTCAACCAAGCCGTATGGATGTGCCTGCGTGTCGTAGGCGTAACGAGAATGCAAACAGTTATGACAGGCTGACTCCGATATCACCCTCCCATATGAAAGGAGCGACCCGAGTTGGCAGCTCCTGCCCGTGGCATAGGGGTAACGTGAATTCAAATGTCATGGCAAGCTGATGTTTTTATGAGGAGACCGTAGCTACGCCTCTTCACGGCGTAGCTGCGGCCACCCGAGGTTTCGCATTGGCTGTCGTAGGATTGCTTTCGCAACAAAAAAAAAAAAAAAAAAAGAGAGACAGCAATGCAAGGCTCAAAACTCCTGTTTTTATTTGTTGTCTTTCATTGATTTTATCGTAAAACTTATCTTGTCTAAAGAAAATAAAGGAGAATGTAATACAATTTGTGCTCGTGGCAAAAATGTATTCTTTGTATTTTTCTGGGTATGCTGATGTTTGCCCAGCAGAAAAGGGCGCATTCGATTGTTGCCGTGGAAGCTGCATTTTATAATCTTCCCGCCGTTCAATTCAAATCCAAGATATCCATTTATGGCAGTAAAACCTAGCCTGAGATCCTCAAGTCCAACTTTCGTGGGCACCATTTCTGGCTGTAAATTCTGGCTCGACTCCAATTCTGACCATTTCTGGCTCGACTCCACGGGCCCTTCTCAGCGCCACCCTGTACTGGGCGACGAAAAGAGGCTTGCACCACCATGTTCATGGTACTGACTCGTTCAACATCTCACCGCGATTGACAGCATTCCAAGCCGTGAAGAAAAGTGTATGGGAGACTTGAAAGGACTTCAAGTCATGAAGAAATAAAACAGAATTAGCTAAAGTAATTTAAGGCCGTGAAGAGGAAGTACGGGAGAGCCGCGAGGTTATCTCTTATTTTGATAAATGGGTCACTGTTTCTAGCGCGTGTACCGTGTGTAGTGTGCGCGCCAACTATCTTACAGGGACAGATCGGAGCGTCGGAACTCGCTCAGATACAGTGCCTCGCACCGCGTGCATGCGCAGACCGTCTCTAACTGACGCACGGGATGCGCGGCGCAAGCGTGTTTAGAGTTCGTGCTTAAGACAACTGTAGAACATTGTAAAGATACCTTTATGAATACATTGATCGGATGTTTTAGCAGAAAGATTGCTTTTAAGTTGTTTCAAAGTTTTTAAGCGTGCTGCAGAAAAGCCATGCATGGTGAGGATTTTCAACAATAAATAACAAAATACCACAAGCGTCCCGAGAAAAGATCTTCTAATATTTAGCTGGAATGGGGCGATGATGAAATATGCGAAAAGACTGCGTTCATATGCAACTTCCCGTTGAAAAAATACGCTTGCATATTTTGTTTTGTTTTTGCTTTTGTTTTTAACTTGCGCCCGTCAAAATACACTACGTCGAAATATTAATTTTTATTAGCGAAATCGGACGGCGACAATTACACCTGCGTTTTACTTTTAGAATTTTTCAAATCCACCTTCTTTTTGCGCTGAAAGTATCATCTTTGTCTTTATAATACGGCAACCAGTTAACAGAGACCGACCTCAGTTTGTCCTCGGCGCATCTTGGAGGATTTGTCATGTTTGGTAAAAAATTTTTCTCGATCTGGTAATCAAGCATCGTTACTGATACGAGGCGGCATTTAAAAACATTATCGTAAGAGTGGCATCATAAATGACCTGGCTTACGTCTTTATTTATGTTTTTCTTTTTTTTTTCAAATGAAAAAACTTCACTCCACTCAAGTGGGCTACCCTTTACTGTATCTGGGCTACCCTTTACTATATATAATGGCCCCTTCGACCCCCAGAGCAAAATTTTACCAAGCGTAATGTTCCATTATAAAAAAATTATGTGTGCATATTTGAAACTCTCTAGACTGCTAAGAAAGAAACACTGATAATAGAGACGAAAGACTTGTTTACGTGGAAAGACAGGTCAAATAATTTCCTTAGCTTCAATGAAAAGCAGATGTGGAATACATAACAAGTGCTTGACATAAGGTATTCCTGAACACACGATAAGTGGGAATAAATACGAATCTTCTCTACACTGGAGTATGTCCATCTACGACCTGAGCACGAAATTGTAGCGATTTCCACGGCCGACAAAAACAGTCGGGAAGCGGTCGCTGCGTAGGAGCTTCTGACCACTCCTGCCGCCTCCCTTTCTCGACGATAGCTTCAATGGCTGAGAACAGCCAAGAGCGTCGTAACCGAGCATAACAAAGCACCTCAATTTTTTGTTATGAAAAGTGACAGCTTCGCGACGAGCACTGGCAGAAACGAGAACTTTACGTCCCTTGAGTGTATAGACACGTGTTCGCCCCCCCCCCCCCCCTTTATGGGAGCCACCCAAGGTTTCGAAGCTAAACACACACGGAGTGTGAAAAAAGGGCGGTTCTGAGGTTGGAGGGCCCTGCTCGGAAGGAGGCACAGCGAAAAACACCGGTCTTTTGCCAGGATCAACAGATTCCTCCATAGCGACCGACCGACCGAGTAAAGGCTCAGAAAGCGCGCAGCCCTCGACAGCTGCGCGGCCGGGGGTGGAATTTATTGTCGCTTTTGTTTAACTGGAGCGAAGTCGCGGGGAGGGCTGGGCCTTGCTGACTCGGGCCCGTGTGTGAGCGCGTTCAGACGACCTCAACCGGCAGCGACACACAAACTGTGTGTGCCAGTGCTAAAGTTAGAGAGGGACCCCTGGGGCACACGGAGCGCGCGAGTCTGGAGGCGATAGCTGCTTCAAGGACTGGATTCACGCCAGCAGAAAGACCTGACCCGGGTTCGGGCCGGCCCTAACTGTTTTCCGCCGCGGCAGCGGAGCGGCACTGGGACCGGAGCACGATCTGGAGCGTATACGCCGGTACTCGTTCCCTTCTCGCCGTTGGTCCGATCAGGAGTGAGCGCATGCGCCCCAACCGAGATCCGATCCAGCCTGCCGGGGCACTTCCAGCGCAAGCCGCTTTTCCTATAACAAAACCTAACCAAAAGTTCTGCCGCCTCTTTGGCAGCGCGCGCTGTTTACCAGGATGTGTCCCAGACGACTAAAGGCGCGCCTGGAGGAAAGCGATTCTTTGAGCATGAACAATGAAAGAGAGAAGAGTAAAGAAAAAATAGTTAAAGCTGGCGGGCTGACGAGAGAATAAGCAGCACTGTTTCAGCTCAAACTGGCGGATAGTGATCAACGTATAGGAAGCTAGTATGACAGGGAAGAGGAATAGCGGAGGCGTTTGGCGAGCTATAGAGTGGGTGCTGAGTATAGGAATGCGCGAAAAGGCGTCGTCACAGGGAGGAGGCGCAATGCATAACAGCAGCGGAGCCCACTTGGCACTCGGGAAGAAGGCACTCGGGCGGTGATTCATGCCCGCAGTAATAAAGGCTGGCAGAGTACAAGGCAAGCGAGGAAGGTGGGCTTCGATTTCACTGAACTTCCCTTGAAATTCTGATCCATGCTTGATAACCCGAGAGAGTGGAGAGTGACAACTGTTAAGGTCTAATAAAGGAAGAACACAGAACAGAGGATTCTACGTCGCCTCCCTTTGACTAGTCGAACCGCACCTAACAAAATTTAAAATTCTTCTCATCAGGATCAAACATTTTAACAATAAAGAAGGAGAAAAGTACGAAAAGACTTACTCATGCGCAAATAGTTTGAGGTCGCCTGAAAGCGCAACTCGTGAATATTCCTTCAAGTGCAAGTGAAATGCACGGCCAGAGGAAACTGGGACGGCTACAAATTTTGAAAATCAGAAACAAGTGAACCACAATTAAAAAACACAATATTGCAAACATAAAAAAATGCTCCAGCATTTATTATACTCAGATATTGAGAGAAAAAAATATGCAGCTCGAGTTCGGCAAACCGACAGAAATGCACAAGCAGGCAAGCAGGCGTCTTTGCAGTCTGCTTTGATGATTGCTGACTCACACGGAGACATTTGGAATGTTGAGATTTCTTTCTTTTTTTGCGTTATTTACGTAACTCGGGTAGATTTTTTTTTTCTGGTTGTTTAATCGCATCACCGTTTCAACTTGTAACGCTGACGCGCCATTTGTTTTTTTATGTCATCTTGACATACACTCGGAACTACAAGGTGCTGTCATCCGAAATGAGCCATTTGTTTCCGTCGTTGTATCCTCGTCCCCGTTCTCAATCCATTCTGCTGACAGCGCGCATTGATACGACACAGAATCCTCACCCACATACTGTGCAAAGACCACCCACCATAGATATAAGTCCCTATGTGTTGGAAACCAGCACTTTGCGTTTGAAGTGCTAAAGTAGCAGAAAAATGGGAAAAATTATAGTAAGGTTGTCTTAGTGTGCATCAGTTTCGCTGCCCCAATTTGCGCGATTTCATTGGTCGTAAAAGAGCTAATAAAGAACAGCCATTCAAAGCAGCAGCATCTACACAGATTCCCGCAGTGTAGCACAGAATTACACACCAAAAAATGCATTCCCTTAGTAAGAGACATAATACATAACGTAATAACTACCGATGCACAAGGGCGTAAGATTAAGCTCTACTGGGCACCCAGCTACATCGCAATCAGCGGTGGTGAGAGATACTGACGCAGGTGCAGAAATTACCCGCAGTGCCAAAATAGAGAGAGTAATTACACCGCATAAAGATGGCACAAAATGCGAAAGAGAAAGGTTGAGAGAGATGGCAGTCTCTATGGGATAACCAAGTAAACAACAAACTACACCTAGTGAAGTTAGTGATCGAGCAACGGGAATCATGTAGCCACCAAGAGCCTAATTTTATGTAGCCTTCATACTGGGCACACTCAATGAACACCCAACTTCATTATCGCAAAACAAAATGAATCTATATGTGAACTTTCCGGAAATGTTGTCACCGCATCATAACTTCATGTAAAAAGAAAGAATTCGAGAAACAGAAACAAAAAGGAATTTCTTTAAAAAATTTTTGACGACCACATCCTATTACATTAGCTTACGCCTAGAAGAAAATTCACTCGTCAAAAGTTCCTGTGTTGTTTCATTCTTAAAGCACATCTGTTTAACTAGTTGTAGTACCTTAAACACACTTTTTTAACTCCCTCCCAACTAAATAGACCCACAAAACCTTGTGTCTGGCGTATGATGGCTGTAGCTGCTCATGCGCCATAAAACACAACACTGACGAATGGAATCACTGTAGCTTACACTGATGCAGCTCGCCACGCGGAAACGCGCTCTTCAAAACGCAAGAACGCATGGCGTCAACAGACTTCAGCCCAACTGCACGGCTGTTCCAGACTTCCGCATGGTCGTTGGTTCTGCATGTGTCCTCCGTCAATAGTGGACGCTCCACATCCCACGAATATGAGCAGAAGGCGTTCACTACAAAGTTTCCATGTAGTTAGTTCTGCTTAGCCATCTATAGGTACGGGAAACATGCGATGCGTCTGAGTAGTCTAGCACTTCTCGGACAGCTTCTGGCATAAGGAATATCAATACACACATTGCACCTTCTATAGGTCGTCGAATGGTAGGGAAACAAGAGCGTCCACCATTCCCACGAAAGCACGGAACTATTGATCTTGCCCGAAAATTGCCCTCTAACCTAAGGCCTTAAATTTTAGCGCCGTTGGGTTAAAGGCCTCGTTCCGCACAAAATATGGAGAGAGCGTTGACAGCGTCAGCATAGTGAGCGAAAGATCACTGTCACGACCCTGGGAGGTGGTAGCTGGAATGAACAGGCACTGACTGCTTCATCGTAATGAGGCGCGACGGCACAGGCGCGACCACAGTGTATGGCATATTTGAAAGAAGGTGCCAACTTGGGCTTCGTCTTTCACATGATGGCAGGCTGCGATTGGAATGCAGCCCTGCAGGATCCTTGGATCCATAGTTAGACACGATGCCACTACGCCATGCAGAGACGCTCGTACGACTTCGTTAAGCGGCACTACATATTTGTGTATTTATATTTTTGTGCATAATGGTAGTGATGAACCAGGCAGCATTTAGTGCGGTGGCTCTCACCATGCAGGCGACGGCACAGACGAAACCCCGAGGCGCTTCCGCCGTCTGAGAGCGAGCAACCTCAGCGTCAGGGGCATCGTCTGCAATGGTGCGCAATTTATTTTCGGTTCGTTTGTCGTGGCGTTTGAGAGCTGCTTTTCGCGTAGAGCATCTAGGCTGTATAGATTTAAAGACCGTACTATGAACCAGTGGAGCGCACGTAACGGCATATTCATTGGACTCCTGAAGTAGCTTTTGCGATTCGGACAAGCACCAGCTCACAGAGCACCTCTCAAGGGTATATCTGGCTTCACAGCACACACTTATTGTGCCATTTCAAACATATACCCTCTTAATGTCGGTGCATATTTTGTCACAGTGCTCTTCAAAGTACACGCCAACTGTCAACGAATAGCTGCTTACGCAGTGTAACGAGAAAAACTGAACGTTCTTCTCTGTGAGTCACGCTCCAGTGCTGTGTCGCTGGCCAACGGCGACCCCCACGCGCGCGTATCGTGGTGTTTTAAAAATACATGGCCTTCGAAATAGCGTTTCATAATTTTTCAGTATGTTTGAGGGTGTACTGGGCGCTTTTCTTCACGAAGGGCCGATATTGTGCTTGCACTGTGCAATCACAAAAATGCGTTTAAGACTTCTCTTCACATGCAGTCCTATGGGGTGCATTACCACTCTGGACGCCGATGGTGCCGCTAGTGGCGCGTACGTCTACCCGGGAGTTAGATGTGCACGGGGCGTATACTAAGTGCCTATAATATCAGTTGTTAAACTTCCCATATTGCCCATATATTAAAAAACGTCGGTCCAAGTCAGTCAAACTTCATGTGTTTGCAGATAGAAGCAGCGCCCACTGTCATTGAAGGAAACTCAAAATTTCAAACTTTGAGATCGTTGATAAATGCGCAACCACATATCAACACAATCAGTTCAAAATACAGTAGCAAGAATGTTTTAGAAATAACAGTCGAGAGGTAATTAAAGGGTAAAAGAAAAAGAAGCACTTTTCACAAGGCACGAACATCCAGAGCTTTTGGATCATTCCAGTTAGGAAACTCCCGATTCAAAAATTCACAAATGTTTTCAGGTGCTTATGCGTTGTAGCAACATCGAGAAGCGATCAATACAAGCTTTCTGCTGTTGCTGTTATTGGCTTCTGGAAATCACTTTTTTTTTTTTTTACTGCGTGTTTCCAACCTTAATTTTTACCTCTATGACTGGTATGTCTAGGAATGTTTGCTACTACTACTCCAACTTATTTTATTTTCCAGGTGGTTCTGCATTTATCAACAGTGTGAAAGTTTGCAACTTAGACGCAGTTTCCTTTAATGGCCGCGGTCGCAACCACTATCGTAAACACCCGAATTTTGGACCAATCGAAACCACTGTTTTGATAAATGAGCCCCCTGGGAAGTTTCGCAACTGGTAATATTAAACATCTCTGAGGATAACAATGGCAAATAACTTTTTTGGTCGCTTTTAGATGGCGTTCCAATCCTTAAGCACCCAATCAGCAAATTTTGTGATGAAATCCGCGCGTTTTGTAGCGTAAAGCTGCACTACGTGGGTCAGAGCCGAGTTTCGCGTGAGTCTGGGCCGCCCGTTATGCGCATGCGCGAGAGCCGCCAAATTCGAAGCGACCAATCAGCCGTCTTATGCCTAATCACGATTGAATCGATACTTAAAAAAATAAATTATTAAACCTTGTCTTCCACCGGGAAATCGAACCTACATCCCTTGGATCCCCAGCCCACGCCCCGGATTGTGGAATGATCTTTATAATTCCCCTTGTCTACAGTGAGGATCATAGCGGGATTCCGCGAGTGACAGATACTGCGCCTTTTATTTCCTGCAGACGAATTATAGAACGACGGTGAACTTTAATGCGTTTAATGAAATACTGGTTGTGTTCGACAAAGGTGGCGCGATGTACCGTCACGACAAAACACTTTCCCAGAGCGGTCGCGAGAGAGGCCCGGAACAGTGAATCTTCTCAGTACGAGAAGAACGCCTAGCGAAAAGACGTCGCCGGGAAGCTCAACGACGTGCTATGGCCGCCGCTAAACAACAGCAGCAACAGCCGGACGAAAGAGAAGAGGAGGACGAGGAGGATCAAGAAAGTGATTCCAAGACTTGTCGGTGCACTGAACACACGATAAATCTCAGTGAAAGCGCAAACTCGATCAGCACCAGGCATAACCATACCTTTACTCTACGTACATCCAGGCATAGCAGAGCTAAACCACTGCCAATTTCTTCCTTTTTCATGATGAGACATCTAACGCTGTTGTAATAAAACAAAATTCCACTGCACGCCAATAAGCCAGATTTATGTTTAGTTACAGTGAGCCCCTTTCATTTACCATTCTCGGACAGCCTGGCTGCCAGAGAATTTGCTTCTTACAAGAAATGAGGAGGAAGTGGCCCTGTTGTCACCTGTGCTGGCTGCCACCGGAACCAGCTAGCTGGCCGAAACAATGTTCACAGCGGACGGGGACATGCGAGCCGCCTCGAAGTGCAGAAATACGCGGCGCAACGCAAGTTACCAATCCTGTTTGCAGAAGAGCTCAGAAATATCATAGCAACGCGTTCGAGAGTGGAAAAAGCAGCGCCACTGCTGCGTTCGCTATTTAATTTCGAGGACAAGCCCCCCTTGGCAGTCACTCCCATCCTCACGCTCTCTTGTAGTTCACTGTAGTTTTGCTAAGCGTAATCAAGACATGGTGGAAACTGCATGGTTAAGCTCAGGAATGTGTAAGCAGCTTCCTTCACTGTGAATCTTGTACTAAGGAAAACCACCCCACGCAGTTCCGTAGACCAATTATTAAAGCTTATTTTTCTCCCCCCCCCCCCCCCCCCCGCTTTCTCTCTCTATATATATAAGCATCCTGCTCGACTTGGAACACGGAATCCGAATCGATGCGTCCTTTTTTCTCTTCTTTTTGTGTTCGTGTTTGTTTTCGCGCCTTTTACCTAAGACAAACTGCCACCAGCTGGCCCAACAACATGTTCTTTGATGCGTTTTTTCTTTGAAGTTGAGCTTAGCTAAGTCAAAACCAATTTCAAGCGGCTTTACACCATCCGCAAATGGCATATCTGCTTCCCGCACAACCTGGAATAAACCCGTGAACCGCTGCGTCTTTTGCGCTGTGCGATCAGCTCAGTTGAACCAGCTTCAAACAGAGCCTTACACCATTTCAACAGGTGATATTTCTGATGGGAGCGGATCATTTCTGCGGACAGGGTATCGAACCACCTAGGCGTAGCGTTTAGGCTAAGCGTCGCATCACCGCACGCGGCTCTTGACAGAGTATTCATGCTCACCAAACAGCTAGTTTCACCACGTGCGTAACACCGCCATTTTTAGAACGTAGCTCTATTGCTACCATTATCCAAGGTCATTCATCTGCGCAAGCTATAGGTCGGCAGTTTCATCTGCTCCTCGTCACAGCAGCGCCGCGCACTCCTCCTCCGTCTCGCCTCTATATTAATGAAACTGTACCGCTAGCATTAAACCGGTTGCTCTCGCCTCCACGTGACAGCTGCTTACCTGCGGCTCGCTTCCTCAGTCTAGCCTTGGTTGATGTGGTGTCTGTGATGTCGATGTCTACACTCTGTCGTAAGAATCAGGCTGAATTGGACAATCCTGCTTATGAAGCCCATCACGAGGCCTGTCAACTAGGTTCAGATGGATTGAATCCCGCCGATTTTAATGATAGTTCCGCATGAGCTTTTTTATTTTTATTTTGTCAGCTACAGCGCACATGTAGGACGTGAATACATGAAAAGTCGCGCGTCGCAGAAAACAATTCCCGTTTCGTCCCGATTTCAGGATAGTGCGATCTAAGCGCCGCAAAAAACTGATGGATTAAATGGCGTCCGAGTGATCGCATTTTCATCCAAAGCAGCCTCGGAGTACTGGCTGCCAACGGAAAAGAAATATTAGGGTATATTGTTTCATGCACTAGACACGCGGAGCAACGCAAGATACCAATTCTGCTTTTAGATGAACTTGCAATGCCATAGCAACTCGTTCAAGAGTGAAAGACAGCCCCGCCATCCCTCCGCCAGCTCTTTCGGCGTTAACATTCCATCAAAAGCATCAGGTTTTTGCAAATAAAATTTTTTATTCATCTTATAACAATGCTCTATCAGGAGCACGAGCCAACAAGCGAGACGATGAAGGAGGAGTTGCAGCCAATCGCTGATGTCCGCGTTTTAATTTTTCTCGGGTTTCTTCGCTACATGGAGCTGATGTTTTAGTCAACCAAAACAAAATTAGTCCAAATTATTGCATTATTACTATTACTAATTATTCCCAAACCGTCCCGTAAGAGACTACTATCAAATTGCTGTACTGACAACACGAGCCAAGCGCCTAGACGAAACGTACATTACCGCAGCGATGTTTCGGAGAAACGTTCTATTAAATATGAAAAATGGACATCTTTTAAGATCTGATGACTACCTGCATCTAAATTATTCTTGGAATAGAAAATTATGTCATTCACGGCAACTTGAGATTTCTCTAACAAGGCTGCAATGCCGTATCCCACCTTTAAATTTCTATCTTTACAGGTCTGGTTTCGCACTGTCTCCCGTCTGCGCATTTTGCAGTGAACAAGAAACATTAGATCACTTTTTATTTTTTGCCGCCGCTTTACTACGCTGAGAAAACAGTTGATGGAAAGGCCATTGCAACAGCTTGGCCTTAGTTTAAGCAGCCCGACATTGTTATCATTTGGCGCCACCATCCTTGGGCACAGTCACAGGTCTGTTTTTACCGCCATGCAAAATTTTTTACTGGACTCAAATCGTTTGCCTTGCTAAATATTTAAACATCACTTGTTCTACAATTGTAGTGTCAATCTCCCGTGAGTGTTACCACTTTTCATTTTATATTTCACTTATTTCCCGTTTTATGTCCTTTCCTCTACCCCTCAAATCATTTTTTTTATGCAAGTATACTTAAAAAATTAAAAAAAATGATAAAAATAAAAAAAAAAACAATTCTTTGCTACCCAATTTTTGGCCTATCCCCCTCTCTGGGTATGTGCCATAAGTTATTTGGACAACGACAACAACAACACGTGTCACTTTTCTCAACGTTGATTTGTTACGTGGCGCCGACATCATCATCCAAAAAGAAGAAGCAGACACTCTAAGCTGAACCTTTGCGGGTGGCCTGATAGATAAATTCAGTCCTCGGAGTGTCAGCAGCCTTCAGCGTGCTGAAGAACAATATTGAGGATCTACACAACTTAGTGTCCTGGACCATGGATGGGGCCAGCAGAGCGCCAGCGCCAGGTGATAGACCGCAGCCCGACGCCTGTCTATCTACGAAGGATGCCCGCTGGTCCGCGATGAAGGCCCCGGTACATGTGCCCCCGGCAGCGGAGCATTCAAGAACCAAAGGCGGAGTCGAGAGCGCCAAATTCGTCCAGTGACTGTGGACCCGGCCAACAACGACGAATGCAGTTCAATGCGGCGGCTGAGAGGACAGTTGCAACGGAAACAGCTGCTTCCAAGGGTGCGGTGGCGGTTTGCTCTGTGCAGAGGTTGGACGCAGCGCAGCAGAAAGAACAGTTCCCGAACAACTGCGCTTATCGCATCTAGGAGAGGACCCTAATTGTCTTGGACCTCGAGTAAGAAGCCATTGTTATAGCTACTGAAACATGGCGATCAGACGTGCGTGTTTAGGCATGGCTGAGAAGTTGGAGAGTTTGATGTGTACCGGGGCTGTTAAGGTGCAACACGTTTGTGAGACGAAATATTTGGAGACTTCTTGGATTGCCTTCATTTTCTTGCGTTTTGATTTCTTTTTTGCCCTCCTGATACTTGTGTTTTTGTCCTACATCTTTTTGTTTTTTGTCTCGTCGGACAGCAGCACTGTTTACCTTTGCAACTTTTTCTCGTACTGCATCTCGGGCTCTCTCACAGAAAGCTCGTGCTCCAGTTAACATTCTTTTCTCTGGTTATTTTTTTTTTTTTCGGTGATGCTTCAGCTACAGCTTATTTTGCTCGTACTCCGGACCGATTTTTTCTTTGCTCGGGCTACCTGTTCAGTTTTCTAGTGCTCGTGAATCAGCTGGGGCTTTTTTCTTTTTTCTTTTTTTTTTTAAGAGTGTGCTCTGAGTTCTCGTGGGGCTTTTGTTTATGCTCGAGATTCTGATTCACCTTTTTAGTGCTTTTTAGCAGCAGCAATAGCAGCACACACCTCTCGGCTTCTTTTGAAATTTTGTGTTTTCATTAGGCCATTTTCATAACACTTCTGCTTCTTTCGGCAGTGTCCATGCATTTTTGTCGAGTTGAAATGGGCAGACGGGTGAAAGGATTGCTGGCTTCTCTTTGTGTGGCATCAGTAGTCCAGGTTCACTTTTTTTGCTCTATTTGCTTGAGTACTCTTGCATAAATTTCGTGTCGTCCTTTGGAGTCACAGTGACAGCAGTATATTATCTTTTACCTTTTCCATATAACTGCTTTACGTAGTCTCTCTCTCTCTCTCTGTCTGTGTGTGTGTGTGTGTGTGTGTGTGTGTGTGTGTGTGTGTGTGTGTGTGTGTGTGTGTGTGTGTGTGTGTGTGTGTGTGTGTGTGTGTGTGTGTGTGTGTGTGTGTGTGTGTGTGTGTGTGTGTGTGTGTGTGTGTGTGCGCGCGTGCGCGTGCGTGTGTGTGCGTGTATGTATGTATGTATGTATGTATGTATGTATGTATGTATGTATGTATGTATGTATGTATGTATGTATGTATGTATGTATGTATGTATGTATGTATGTATATATGTATGTATGTATGTATGTATGTATGTGTGTGTGTGTGTGTGAGCGTGCGTGCGTGCGTGCGTGCGTGTATGCGTGCGTGTATGTATGTGTGTGTGAGCGTGCGTGCGTGCGCGCGCGCGCGTGTGTGTGTGTGTGTGTGTGTGTGTGTGTGTGTGTGTGTGTGTGTGTGTGTGTGTGTGTGTGTGTGTGTGTGTGTGTGTGTGTGTGTGTGTGTGTGTGTGTGTGTGTGTGTGTGTGTGTGTGTGTGTGTGTGTGTGTGTGTGTGTGTGTGTGTGTGTGTGTGTGTGTGTGTGTGTGTGTGTGTGTGTGTGTGTGTGTGTGTGCGCGCGTGCGCGTGGCCGCGTGGGCGCGAGGGGGGGGTAGGGGGGCGGGTGGAACTGAGATAACAGATTCTGTAGACCTAGGCCTAAGCTGCGCTAGGTGACCTCGACATCGGACAGCTAGAGAATCAATTTATAAATTCAATTGAAAAGCTGTTCAAGTGCAAGGACATGGATACAGATTGAACTTACTAAATGCGGCTAAACAGTTTCTCATAAAACATCTAATGTTTATTGCGTGCTTCCATTTCCTTGAGTCATTCAGCCATTAGCGGCTTTCGCCAAGAGTCAACGAAGATTCCCTGCGCCGCTCGCAGCACCGTAAGACACAGCACACAAAGGAAGCGACTACTTTGCATGAGAGCTTTTAAAATCCTAAATGCAAACCTTTCGTTTAGGTGTTCTCTATCAAGATTCTCTCACATCCTGAAAGGGAATATCAACATTCTCTCACAATTTAATTCAAAGAGGAAATGAGAACAAATCGTCTACGGCCACATGTTGCTTTCTTCAACGTTTCCTGGAACATAAACGAGAAAAACCAAAGAAAGCATATCAGAGAATTTCAGGTCCCGCGCTGCGGTAACTTCTGCCAGTACGCGGCGTTGGTATCTGCGAAAGGAAAAGAAACTAATAATTCAGCCCAGCCCGGCACGCACAGAAATATGTTATCCACATCTTGCTTCTCGTTGGTGAAAATTCGGACCACTCTCTATGGCAAGGTGTCCTATATAAATAGGTAAGAGAAAAGACTGTCTGCAGGCCTCCAGCAACAGCGGAAGAGACGACGACGAAGCAGATGCAGGGCACGCGCACCGCCGAACGACTGCAAGCCCGGAATGCTGACGCAGCACTCCAAGCTTGGGCAGTGGTGGTGACGGTAGCATCTCCAGCTGTTGCTGCCGTTCGGGCCGGCGCCATGGCGCCGCGGCGCACCTCGGCTCGCCGGCATTGGCGGGAAGGACTCACTGAAGACTAAGGCGCAGGTCTACGACACTGGGAGTCTACAGGTGACCATCGCGCTCGTCCTGAATGGCGGATGCAGCATTCCGAGCTTGGTCAGCGGTGGTGACGGTAGCACCTCCAGCTGGTGCTGTCGTTCGGCCCGGCGCCATGGCGCCGCGGCGCACCTCGGCTCGCCGGCATTGGCGGGAAGGACTCACTGAAGACTAAGGCGCAGGTCTACGACACTGGGAGTCTACAGGTGACCATCGCGCTCGTCCTGAATGGCGGATGCAGCATTCCGAGCTTGGTCAGTGGTGGTGACGGTAGCACCTCCAATTGTTGCTGTCGTTCGGCCCGGCGCCATGGCGCCGCGGCGCACCTCGGCTCGCCGGCATTGGCGGGAAGGACAGTGTGACGGTCGCACCTCCAGCTGTTGCTGCCGTTCGGCCAGACGCCATAGCGTCATGGCGCCGCGCCGCGCGTCGGCTCGCCGGCATTGGCGGGAAGGACTCGCTGAAGACCGAGGCGCAGCTCGACCACACTGAGAGCCTACAGGTGACCATCGCGCTCGTCCTGGACGGCGCTAACCCGTCTTCGCCTCCTCGGATGCCAACACCAGGAGGCCAAGCGTGACGACGAGGAAGAACGCGACAACCCCGTATCCAGAGCACTAAGCTGGTGGGCCAGCAGAGCGGCGGCCCAAGCGTTTTACGCCTGCTAGCGCCCTCAGTCGCAAAGAGACGGTGGTGCGCAGGAGGACAAAGCAGACGCGACTGCTCCTTCAGCGTGGCTGCCAGATACGCGTTCTTTGTGACGGCAACGCAGGACGCACCAGAAACGAAGCGAGCCTTCTGTGTTCCAAGGTGGTTCCCGGTGGCGGCAGCGGGGAAGATTCAGAGGCCGCAGCAGAGCTGCGGATCATGTCTCATAGAGAGGTCAAAATTTAGACACAGCATCATCAACGAGCTACTAGAACCAGGTCACATTCATCATCACTGACGGATTGCAACGCGGAGCGACTTCAGCCAAGCTGCGCGAACGAGCGAGGATCTTTCATCACCCATGAAAAGTGCGGCGGGTTTTCTTTCTAGCAGAGCGGAACTTTTTGGAGAGCAGGTGTGGAGCAAAGGCTGCGTTTTGCGGGCCTGGCAAAAAGACTGCTTTTTTTTTTTCTTCGCCTTGGACACTATACTGAGTGCCAGGTTTACTGGATCGTGTGGCACCGCGATCAAGGGATGCGCAGAGACACGGCAAGAGAGAGAGACAATTGATTTATGAGGGGAGGGGCTCCTGCAGTACGCAGGCGGCCAATGGACTAGCGTCGCCACAAATGGCGCTTTTGAAGACTAAGCGTAGCAAGAGACAATGCGGCGAGGTTCTTCACGGCAGGCTAACCTTTCTATTTCGTGTTATCTCTTTCTTTACCTTCTATCTTTTTCGCGTTTAGCAGCACACCCTACATTTGAGTGATAAGTAACGCTTCTTGGTGTGCTTTTTTCCTGTACTTTCGTGTGTTCTGTGAATAAATGCAAAGAAAAAAAATCTGAAGACTATTACGATACTCCCTAATGAAAGATATGAGCCCATGCTATTTAAGCTTTATTGCGATATATTGAGGCAAACATTTTGGAAGACGCATGTATGTATGTATGTATGTATGTATGTATGTATGTATGTATGTATGTATGTATGTATGTATGTATGTATGTATGTATGTATGTATGTATGTATGTATGTATGTATGTATGTATGTATGTATGTATGTATGTATGTATGTATGTATGTATGTATGTATGTATGTATGTATGTATGTATGTATGTATGTATGTATGTATGTATGTATGTATGTATGTATGTATGTATGTATGTATGTATGTGCGGGAATAGAAAACTCTATTTTTCTCACGAGCTCAAGAGAATTTCCCAGAGGAAGAGAAAGAAAGACCACGAGTGAGCGAGCGGCACAGAGCTCGTGGTTCTTCTTTTTCTTCTTCTGAGAAATTCCATTTGCCTCGTGACTCTCCCGTGGCTCTCGTTACTTTTTCGCCCAGTTACGCGGCTCAACCACCGAACGGGCAAACAAGAGCTTCGCTTTGAAGAAGAAGGATGCGGTGTACATTCTCGCCTAGATTGATTTGATTGATAAACGTTATTACCAGAAGGTTGGAAGTTATTTGCAGTGCGTTAGGAAATAGCTGGTGAAGGAGCAACGGTGGGCAGTCCTCGGTCCAGGAGTCCGCTTGCTTCAACTGCGGCTCTGGCTCGCTCCACCAGCATGAGCTGATGCTGCGCGTACGAGTCGGCTAGAAGGTCCTCTCACTGCTCAGGACAAGGGCTATTTTAGTAACTATGGGGCTAGCCCTACATCCCCATATTGTGTGCTATTATTTAGTAGTGTATCCGTACCAGATACGTTCGCTTTTCCATCGTGTGGGCCATATCTTGCATCGCCTAGAGCAGATTAGAGCATGCTTTGTTTTGAAAGACTGAGACAGTGCATTCCGGGACAAGCGCACAGGTGCTACTAGCTCTACCATTAAGAAAGTATTTGTCAGGATATTACCATCCTTTGTAAGGCGTTCACCTGTTGTTGTTTTTTCTCGGCAAGTGGTGGTGTTGGGTTGTGCCCATCCTAAGACGGCTAATAGATGGCTGCAGTCTCACCTGCAGAACGCGCTCGGCTTCGTTCGCCACTTTGGGTTCGTATATAACGACCTCGCGCCGGCCACGTACCGGAGAAGACGAGGTGACGCTAGCACGCGCGACACACAACGCTGAGATGGCCTTGGCCAGACGCCGCCGACCGCTACCTGTTTCACATCCTGGCGCTATTCATCTTCTTCGGCAAGTGGCCGGCGGTGGTAACGCGATTCGCAATGGGCGCTTCAAGAGCCGCAGCGTTCATCCCTACTCCTTGTAGCACTGGACAGCGTGTTCAACGCATCCCGTAGCATTTTCACCGTTCGAAGAGCCCTTTCTTCAGAGTCCTTCAGAGGCAGAATGTGTATATCAAAGCCTTCAGAGGCCTTGATATACGCATTCGCGGATCAGAGCGAGCAGATTAAAATTGAAGACGGCGACATCCGTAGCCACGTCCGACGCACAACGTAAAAAATTACTAGCTAGAAACACGTACCCAGCATGCACTAAAAGCCATTGCGGCAACGACCAGGCGGTCTAAGGCATCGGGAAACAAAACTGTTGTGTTTGCGCCCCCTCTGTTTTGAATCTTGTTTAGGAATGAAGTTTTTTTATTTGTTCTTCTTCTGCTGAATAACGTTCGGATGAAAAGTTTCGGATAAGGTCGGCTTCATGTTTGCCATCATGCAGGGCTTCAGGCCAGCTGAAGTTTTCGGCCGATATTCGCATTTGATAGCCGAGAATTGGAACTAGAAGCTATTCGTGCTCAACTAATTTCGCCAACAGCATACCGCAACAGCTTACTGCTCTCAGTGGAGCGGAAAAGAGTGGCGAAGAGCGCTCTTTCACGCGCTGTCGAGCCAATTAAGTTCACATGTACGAAGCCACCGTCTCACGCTCCTGACTTTACTGATTCCACCGCAAGAAGTATTTGTATCGGGGAGCCAGCATTTAATGTTTTGCATAATACAACGCGCATTCCATTTTAGGACAGGCCACAGATTCTGCCCAACGCTTCCTTTCAGTACGTCTCTGTCAGGTTGTGTTCTTCGGTCTATGATTCATTGGGGCCGCATTCACGAGTAGCCGCTGGACGTAATACAATATAGTAGTTGAAAATGTCGATTAGCACAGCGCTCCTCTTCTCCAGCATCAAACTCACGTTCAGTTTCACATTTTAAACAAGCTTATTTATTTTCGAGCAATCGGCCCAATCAGATGGTCGAAAGTACTCCCAAGCCTGCAGACGCGCGGATGCGATCGTCAGCTCAATCGAGGATGCGTTCAAGACGTGAATGGATTAACGGTTGTCGATAACGATGACAGCCATTGCTCCCTTTTCATCCGCCTCCGAGGCCGCCTTCGCAGTCCACACAGTCGCCTTCCTCTCGCGACGGTAGACCGCATGACCTGCCGAAACTAGCAACCGACTCTTTCGAGATTTTCACAAACCTGGCGCAGATCTGACAATTCAGTTTTATCTGGAGTGCTTTAATAATGCACCACGTAGCGTGTTACATACATTTCTTCGTTCTTTCTTTTTTCGCTACGTGCTCTCGCAGACCTACCGGACTACGCCCCTGATCACTCCGTCTGCGAAGCCAAGGCGTGACATCACCATCGGGTCGTACCTGCGGCACGTGAAGGAGCCCTACTTCACCACCATGAAGATGCCCGTCGACAGCCTCAGCAATCCCGATGCAATTGCCAAGGTCAGAACCCTTTCGGCTTTCAATATATACATCATCTTTCCTCCCCGCACCCTCGCTTAAACCAACTCCCAGGTCCTTCAAATGGCGACCGCATTTCTTCGAAGCTGGCCTGCGACGATCGCTTCTGAATTCTCTCTCTCAGTACACCAATTTTAGAAGTTTCTAACTCGACTCGAAAGATATACATCCTCAGCGCTGCACGCTCTGACTCGGGAATCATTTCTGCGCTTAATTTGCTCGTTGCCTTCAGAACGGTTGCCCGTACCCATGGAAAGTGCTACTGGTGCTGTACCAGCTGCAAGCAACGTAGGTATATATTGTCACGTAGTGGCGACAAGGTTGGCGACACAAATGAAGGGGGTCGATGATTGCACTAAAGAAACTCTTTATTTGGGCTGACTTGCGCCCGCAAAAGAAATAAGCAACTCGGCGGCGGCGATAGAAACAAACGTGCTCGTCGATCGTCGAACAAAGAACGCTCGTCACACTCGGCAACGCTCAATTTAAAGGCTGCACAGAAGAATCTAGATAACGTCGCAAACAGCTACCAGCACGGGCTGGAACATTGTGGAAAGACAAGCGAGTGGCCGGAACCTTCGAGACAGATCTCGGTGCGTCTTGCGCTACAACAAAACTGATAAAGGTGTGACTCGCGACATCGAGCAGTAACAAACAAAAATTACGGAACTGATACGCGGTCCGGATTCAGAGTGATAAGGCTGTATGCCGGCGGCTGTTAAAAAACAACAAATACTGTTTTGAAGGTTTCGCGGCATTACTCCCCCCTTAAAAAAAACATCGCCTCGATGTTTCAAAACAAAGAAACCTAAACATAAACACTGCAAAGTTTAAACACCACAGATTCTTTAACGCGCGTAATATGGCTTCAGTCGTACAACATGTACAATTTCTGGGCGTGCGCGTCGCCGTTGTGATGCTGATGTTCCGTCGGGAATGACTTCATAGTCCAGTGGTCCGACGCGGCGAAGGATTTTGTATGGCCCAAAGTATCGACGCAACAACTTTTCACTTAATCCGCGACGGCGAATTGGTGTCCAAACCCACACTTGGTCTCCTGGATTGTACTCTGCGTGGCGTCGTCGTAAATTGTATCGTCGGCTGTCGGTGCGCTGTTGGTCTTTAATACGGAGCCGTGCGAGTCGTCGGGCTTCCTCTGCACGCTGCAGGTAGGCGGCGACGTCAAGGTTGTCCTCGCTGGTTACGTGCGGCAGCATTGCGTCGAGCGTCGTCGTGGGCTCCCTGCCGTACACAAGCTTAAACGGGGTCGCTCTGGTCGTCTCCTGGACTGCCGTGTTATACGCGAAGATCACGTACGGCAAGATGGCGTCCCAGGTCTTGTGTTCAGCGTCGACGTACATAGCGATCATGTCCGCGATCGTTTTGTTCAGGCGCTCCGTAAGGCCATTGGTCTGGGGATGGTACGCAGTTGTTCGTCGATGGCTTGTGTGACTGTATTCCAGGATGGCTTGCGTCAACTCTGCCGTAAACGCTGTTCCCCTGTCCGTGATGAGCACTTCTGGGGCGCCGTGTCGCAAGAGAATTTGTTCGACAAAAAATTTGGCGACTTCTGCCGCGGTACCATTTGGTAGTGCTCTTGCTTCGGCGTAACGGGTAAGGTAGTCAGTGGCCACGATGATCCACTTGTTACCCATAGACGAAGATGGAAAGGGGCCGAGGAGATCCATCCCAATTTGTTGAAAGGGCACGATTGGGGGCGGAATAGGGTTTAGTAGTCCTGCTGGTCTGTTCGGCGGCGTCTTGCGTCGTTGGCACTCACGACACGTCTTCACGTAGTGGGCAACTTCGGCAGGCAGTCGCGGCCAGTAATACTTCTCCTGGATTCGACGCAATGTGCGCGCAAATCCGAGGTGGCCTGCTGTGGGCGCATCGTGCAACGCCTGCAGAATTTCTTGCCGAAGGGTTTTAGGCACTACGAGAAGCTGCGTGGTCTTGTTAGGTGCGAAATTCTTCTTCACGAGGAGGCCATTGTTTAACGTGAAGGATGATAAATGTCGCCTGAACACACCAGGAGGGGAAGCGGTCTTTCCTTCCAAGTAATCGGCTAGCGCTTTCAGCTCAGGGTCTGATCGCTGTTGTTCTGCGAAACTGCTGGCGCTTACCGGTCCCAAAAAGGCGTCGTCGTCATCGTCCTTCGGGGGAGCATCGACCGGAGCGCGGGATAAGCAGTCTGCGTCGGAATGCTTCCGGCCCGACTTATAGACTACAGTCATGTCAAATTCTTGAAGTCGTAGGCTCCACCTGGCAAGGCGGCCGGAAGGATCTTTCAAATTAGCCAGCCAGCAGAGCGCGTGATGGTCGCTTACCACCTTGAATGGTCGGCCGTATAGGTATGGACGAAACTTAGAAGTGGCCCAGATGATTACAAGACACTCCTTCTCGGTCGTCGAGTAATTGACTTCGGCTTTTGTGAGGGATCTGCTAGCGTAGGCGATTACTTTCTCCTGTCCGGCACTTTTCTGGACAAGAACGGCTCCTAGGCCCACACTGCTCGCGTCGGTGTGAATTTCGGTCTCGGCGTTTTCATCAAAGTGGCCAAGTACAGGAGGGCATTGCAGGCGGCGCTTAAGTTCATCGAAGGCTTCTTCTTGCGGCGCTTCCCATTTAAAAGGTACGTCAGCCTTTGTAAGCTGCGTCAACGGTTCGGCGATCCGCGAAAAGTTTCTGACAAATCGTCGATAATAAGCGCACAGCCCAAGGAATCGGCGCACAGCTTTCTTGTCGGCAGGCGGTGGGAATTGTGCGATTGCAGCTGTTTTCTCCGGGTCTGGGCGAATACCGTCCTTGCTAACGATGTGACCTAGGAACCGGAGTTCTTCGTAGGCGAAGTGACACTTCTCTGCTTTTAGCGTTAGTCCCGATGACTTGATGGCTTCCAGCACTGTTTGTAGTCGTTTTAGGTGGTCTTCAAAGTTTGACGAGAAGACAACAACGTCGTCCAAATATACCAAACAAATTTGCCACTTCAAGCCTGCCAGGACTGTGTCCATTACTCGTTGAAACGTGGCTGGTGCGGAGCAGAGGCCAAATGGCATCACCTTGAACTCATAAAGGCCATCCGGTGTGATGAATGCGGTCTTTTCGCGATCTCTTTCGTCGACCTCAATTTGCCAATATCCGCTCTTCAGGTCCATCGATGAGAAGTACCTTGCATTGCAGAGCCGGTCTAGAGTGTCGTCGATGCGGGGAAGCGGGTAGACATCCTTCTTCGTTATGCTATTCAAGCGGCGGTAATCAACGCAGAAGCGAAGTGTGCTGTCTTTCTTCTTGACCAAAACGACTGGTGCCGCCCAGGGGCTGTTCGAGGGCTGGATTACGTCATCACGTAGCATTTCCTCAACTTGATCGCGAATGGCCTGGCGTTCTCGCGGCGATACACGATAAGGGCTTTGGCGCAGAGGTCGGGCGTGTTCGTCCGTTATAATGCGGTGCTTGGCCAGTGGTGTTTGTCGTACCTTCGATGATGACGAGAAGCACTCCCCGTAGCTTCGAAGAAGACTAAGAATCTGGTCTTTCCTGCTGTGGGTCAATGCCGGGTTGATGTCAAATTTGGGCTGACGGAATTGGTCCGGTGAGTCTTCCAGCGTTTGGTCGTGGAGGGCGAATACATCTTTGAGGTCGGCTAATTCGTCGAGAAAAGCGATCGTCGTGCCCTTGTTGAGATGCCGGTATTCTTCGGTGAAGTTTGTTACCAGCACCTGAGTTTGACCTCTCCGAAATTTCGCGATGCCTCTTGCGATACCGACACCTCGTTCTAAGAGCAATTGGATATTTCCTTCGACGATGCCTTCAGCGGTTTCGATGTTTGCGCTACCTACGCAGACTGCGATGCTTGATCGGGGCGGGACGGTCAATTCTTCATCGAGGACGTTTAGAGCGATGTGTTGCATCGACGTCGTCGTAGCAGGAATTGCTTTGTCTGCAGAGAGCTTGATGAGCTTGGATCGCAGGTCGATGATAGCCCTATGTTCATTTAGGAAGTCCATGCCTAAAATCACGTCGCGGGAGCACTGCTGCAAGACCACAAAGCTGGTGGGGTAAGTACGCCCATTTACGGTTATTCTTGCAGTGCATCGTCCCGATGGAGTAATCAGGTTGCCACCTGCTGTGCGAATCAGCGGGCCATCCCAAGCGGTGGTAACTTTACTTAGCTGAGAGGCTAACGGTCCACTAATGACTGAATAGTCAGCTCCGGTGTCTACTAGGGCAGTGACTCTGCGACCGTCGACATCAACTTCAAGGTCACTTGTTCGCGTCCTCGCATTGCACGTGGGCCTTAGTGTCCGATCCCGGCTGCGTCGTTTCTTCAGGTCATGGCCGGGGCATACCGTTGTTACTTCGCTGGGCGGCGGTCTCTGCTTGCACTTTGGTCGTGTTGTCGTCGATGACGTCGTGTGGAGCGGTGGTGAAACGGCCGCGTCGTCGTTAGTGGTCGTCGGCGGCGGAGGATCTTCGTCTTTTCGCCGTTGAGCAACCTCACCTCCAAAGGTTGCTGGCTTTAGTTTCCCCTACGGGGGCTTGGGGACCTTCCGCGCACACTATCGTCATAGTTACGTCCTGGCGACGCAAAGCGGGCCCTGTACGGCGATGGAGACCTGAATCGACGGCTTGGTGGCGCAATCTCACCGCTACGCAGATAGTTGTCGATTTCTTGCGGTCGTTCACCAGAGCGTGGTCGTGGAGCGTCGACTGCAAATCCGCGGAGACCGATTCGTCGGTACGGGCAGTGCCGCAGAATGTGGCCGGCCTCACCGCAGTGGAAGCATAATGGCCGGTTGTTTGCAGTCCTCCAGGCGTCGCACTTCCTGGGGTTTGGGGGTCGTTGGTAGGCTTCGCGGGCGGGGGCCAAGGGGCGGTTTTCAGGAACAGGACGGTTGCGGCGAGGGCTCGGAAAGTCATCACGTCGGGGCGGAGGGCGACGTAATGCACCAGCGTAGTTCATCGCTGTTGCCTCGTGTGCTGGAACAGTCGCAGCCGTCGCTTGAGGAACGCCCAGCGCCTGCTGGACTTCTTCACGGACGACGACCGCGAGCGTCGCCACCTGCGGTTGTTGCGATGATGGCATCAGTCGGCGGAGCTCCTCTCGCACGATCTCCCGGATGAGGTCCCGAAGGTTCTCTCCGCTTGTAGATGCGCTGGGGTAGTGGATTGAGCAGTCCGGCTGAAGTGGTCGCTCGTAGTGGCGCGTTCGGGTGGCCAACGTCTTCTCAATAGTAGACGCCTCCGTTTCAAATTCCGCCACAGTTCTTGGCGGATTTCGCACAAGACCTGCAAAGAGCGACTCTTTAACGCCTCGCAATAGAAGTTTGACTTGCTCACCTTCGGTCATATTAGGGTCGGCGCGGCGAAAGAGGCGCTTCATCTCCTCAACATACGCCAAGACAGGCTCGTTAGGGAGTTGAAGTCTTGACTGAAGGAGAGCCTGGGCTCTTTCCTTTCGGACGGCGCTTGAAAAGGCAGTCAGAAACGCTTCCTTGAAAATCTCCCAATCCTTCATAGCTGCCTCATGATTTTCGAACCAAACTCGGGCATGTCCTTGAAGAACAAAGTAGACTTGCCTGAGTTTCGCGGCGTCGTTCCAGCAATTGAATTCTGCAACACGGTCGAAAAGGTCCATCCAGTCTTCTGCATCTTCGTCCGGTCGTCCATGGAAGCAGGGGGGCTCACGGGGTTGAACGAAAACAACCGGTGCTGTAGGCTGGGCCATTGTCAGCGTCGATGTCTTCCGAAATCGAATGGGGTCAGGTAGCAGACCGTGCTCTGGCTGTAGGCCTTGAAGTCGGCGGCTGGCTCGGTGACCTGTAGGCTGGTCTTCCAGGGCGACAGGAACACGACTTGGCTCTTCGCTTGAAGGATAAAAGGCAGCACCTCCACCAGATGTCACGTAGTGGCGACAAGGTTGGCGACACAAATGAAGGGGGTCGATGATTGCACTAAAGAAACTCTTTATTTGGGCTGACTTGCGCCCGCAAAAGAAATAAGCAACTCGGCGGCGGCGATAGAAACAAACGTGCTCGTCGATCGTCGAACAAAGAACGCTCGTCACACTCGGCAACGCTCAATTTAAAGGCTGCACAGAAGAATCTAGATAACGTCGCAAACAGCTACCAGCACGGGCTGGAACATTGTGGAAAGACAAGCGAGTGGCCGGAACCTTCGAGACAGATCTCGGTGCGTCTTGCGCTACAACAAAACTGATAAAGGTGTGACTCGCGACATCGAGCAGTAACAAACAAAAATTACGGAACTGATACGCGGTCCGGATTCAGAGTGATAAGGCTGTATGCCGGCGGCTGTTAAAAAACAACAAATACTGTTTTGAAGGTTTCGCGGCAATATGACTCGTTGATGACAGTCAATCGAGGAAAGGCAGCAGTCCTGTGCACATGCGCCCCTTCCCTCTCTCCCTTTCCTCTCTCTTGGAGCCCCCTCCAACTGCGTTGCTAGTATGCTGGAACAATTCATTTTAACTGCACCAAATTAAAACAAAGTGCGACCCACGGATGCATGAGACAGTAGCATGCAGGATCCCGGATGGCGGTCCACGTAGAAATAGGATCTTGAGAATTACTGCCATACAGTGCCTATGAGGCTTTCTCGAAGTTAATTATCCCTCATCGAAAAAAGTTGTGGGGGTTTAAGTATTGCTTAAACCTTGTGACACGAGCGAAAGCTGTAAGAGTAGCCACGTTAATCACTGTAACACAACTTTTTCAATCCGCGCCTTTTTTTGTATTTTTAATGAAGTTAGATTTTAGGGAAAGGAAGGCGCAGTACAGGTTTGGGTGGACGCCACGGAATAGTGGGCACCTACACCTAATCAAGTCAAGGTCACGGTTTCATATGTTTCTTTTATGTTAGGCCTGAGGAAACGAAGGCGCGTTATACTTTTGGGTGGACACCACTGATGGGCACCTGCGCTTAATCAGGTCAAGGTCAGACCACTTTTTGAAGGTCAAGAAGCCGGAGGTTTTGGGAACGGACGGTGCAGTATCTCATAGCCATCTTGTCCTCTGGCTCCTTGAAGGTTCGTTGCTAGCCACACTGACATTGTATTTGGTTTATAGGAAAGGAAAGGCACAGCATATGTCACATTTTATCCGTTTACACTTGAGCCACATAGCAACCCCCACCGCTCCTCCACTTGAAGGTCAAATCTGGACCGCCGATGAACTTGGCTCCTGCTAGGCAAGCTTTGAAAAGAGTTTTATGCACACTACAAATGCGCTTCCTTATGTTTTTACCACGCATGTTTTTTTTTTTCCTGTAGTGGTAAAATTAGGGATTATTTGGTGCACATCTGGTCCTGACAAGAAAAAAAAAACTTCAACCAGAGAAGCCCCGAATAGCGGCAAAGGCAGCCCGTCAACGGGCGCCGGAGGAGGAGCCGGCAAACGAACATCTTAGAACAGTTCGAGCGGTGTCACCTCATTTGCCTTTTACCACGGCCGATATTTGAGCCTGGCAGGTTTTCCTGTTCATCCCACATATTGTCCCATTATGTCTTTTAGGTTCCCCCCTCCTCCGCCACAGCCCCCTAACCCTTTCTCCCGACACCAGTGGACGCATGAAGGAAAATCGCGAAAAACTCTACCCCAGTCCGCAAACAAACGCAGATATCTGCGTAAAAGAGAGCCCCTCAAGGTGGCGGAAAATTCCCGTTTTTGCAGATCAATAAGGTATCTCCAACTAATAGGTCTAAGCGTAGTTACATTAGGCGGGGGCCCCGTCTCCTCGTTCTAATTTTCTCGCTTCACACGTACAGATCGAAGTTCCATTATCCGTGGTTCCATATATTAGGAAAGCTATAGTTAATGGGCCCCCATCCTTGTTCTGTTCTCAGAAATGAGGTTCCGGACTGCAGCCTGCTTAGCCACCACCCCCAGTTTAGCACAGGCTGTGATGTCGCCTGGTTCTTATCCATGTTAAAAATTACGAAAGTGGAAGGCTCGAAGACAGGCCAGCAACAAGGAATAAACGCGGAAATATTAGCCTATAATATTGTGCGCACCGGTCTTGAAGACGCTTTATGCGTTGCACAGTGCACACAAATGACGGGATCCGTTCGGAAAGATGGAAAATGATGCACGAATGGGGGTGTGTGCTGCTTTCAAAAAAGAAGCATGTACCTTTCGCCCGTCGCTTATACTCGGGCTGCTAGCAGAGGTACGTGGGCATTTGACCTCGAAAACCTCGAGCTCACCTCAAACTCAAAAAATATTTGGTGACTTTACTCAACTTCAAGCTCAGCAACTGAGGTTGAGGTCCCCTCCAGCGACCTTACCTCAATTTTCAGGCGACCACTGGCGACCTCACTCAACCTCACCTCAAGCTCAAATTGTGAAGTTGAGGTCAAGCGCTCGACCTTAAAAGAAAACAATAAGAACCATTAAACCGTAACTAAAAGCAAATATACATTTCTCGATAATTCTGGGATTATAGGTAACCCAGAATTTGTCATATGATGGTTGCATTTTACTGTTAATTTTATACAGCAATTAACATCGGCCAGATAAAAACAGAAAAACTCTGGAGACTTCATGTTCAACTCTGCAGTGAAGTGACTACAATAGTTGACCCCCCACCCCTCTCTCCTTCCCCTCTTCACCTGCCCCTTTTGTGGCCGGTGGTCAGTTTCATTCTAAGGCCTACATTAGTGCCCCTTTACTACGCATGGGCCTATAATGCAACACAAAAAATGAATCCCATCCGGCCCACATGAATAAGATTCGCATTAGGAATAAAACAAGCCAGTTCTTGGTATGTATATACTGAAAATAGAAATGCTGTTGACCCCAGTGATGATGACGAAAATGGCCGTAATTGCGCTTTTTCTTAATTCGAGAAGGAAAATTTATGGCTATCGAGTTCTTAATTAACTTTACATTATTTTGCGACCGAAGGCATTAAATCAAGGAAAAAATAGGCATACCTTCAGAAAATGTTGAACGATTCTGAGGCCCCAACCGGCCGATTCCTTCCCTCCCCACTTTTCCGCTGCAGTGATGTCCTAGATATTTGTCATGTCCTGACTTCAATGTCCTAATTATTTGTCGATAACTCTTTAGTACCATGGCGTATTGCAAGAATTTGCAAATTGCGCGTTTGAACACCACGCCTTTATTTTAAAAAGTACATGAGTCAGAATAGCTGAGCGAAAGGGTTAAACGTGAACTACTTTGACAGTCGCGAACACCAGCTCGCCTATCGAATTTCGCCTGGGCAAAATCTGTCCAAGTCCCATCCATGTCCAAAACAACAAGACGGTATAAATACCCGTACCTCTGAACAGAATTCTGCATATTATTTCGCCAACCAGTCTGAGACGAACTTCTTTGGGGTATTCACTTGGTTTCCTTCAAAGAGAACTAATGAATCACACTCCAGTGTCTCCGAAGAGGCTTAGCCGTATGCACCGTACGTGAATCCAGAGAAACCGTTTCCCAGTTAGGGTTGTATAGTTACAGCTCATAAACGTTTAAAAAAAAAAGAAAAAAAAAAGGCGACGAGCACGCAGCCCGGAGGGACCGCGCTCCCCTGTGCACGAGGTAAAGTCCTCCCTTCGCAGTCTGTCTCTAGACATCTGGTTTTGCTCATGCGGTGAATGCCGAACCGTAACCAATACACACCAGAAATAGCCGGCGTCCGTGTGACAGCTCCGCTTTCAGAGACTACATCGCGCTTTGCATTGCTTGCAACAAAAAGAAAAACTAAATGGGCGTGCCGGTAGGTGAAAAGAGGGATTGAGCTGTGGCCTCTTTAAAGATGCCAAACAAAGATCAAAGTGCGAGGTGAGTAGTCTGTCCTCTGTTGGGCAGCGCGCGAAAGTAACTGATGTCATACAAGAAAATATATAAAAAGAAATACCAAGTTGATGAAAGTACAAACAAAATTCGCACAGTAATAGAAGAAGAGGACAACTGCGCTTCCCATGGCATTTGGTAAAGCATTTCTCAGTGCTAGCGTGCAATCGGTTCCATTCACGTACATTTCAATTTTGGATATATCGCCCCACATTTGACCCCAAAAATGTTCGTCCAGTTGATTTGCCCGTTTTGAACAGATGGCAGCGCAAGATGGCCACACCAAATTTGTCACATTAATTTGTCCGTCTAGACACAAGTATGTAGAGCATCTCAATACCTTTTAGCTCATAAAAGCATATACGAGAACGCTTTTTTTCTTTCCGCCCCTAAATAAGAGATTCCCAGAGATACCTGACATTTTATTAAGTTCACGAATCCCTCATCCTCCTTTCTCCTGCACTGCTTGGTTTCACTCAAATTCGAGATGCACAATGGGCCTTAGCGGACCAAAAACTTTTTTTTTTTTTTTCAGCGGGCTTTACTGCACAAGTATCAGATAACGTTTTTTGTTCCTTCCTTCTAGGTAAACCCTTATCAACGGTTAACGTGCGCAGGCTGCTTTCCTATATGCCAGCTGCGTCTTATAAGCTGTATTGTCTGTCTCGTCCTCATGCATACTGGTTATGTAAGGAACGCTAGTATACTTCATCCCATGCTGCACTGTTTCGGCATTGCAGTTGTTCGGGGCAATTTGTGAATATATGAGGAGGAACAAGGAGCACAAGACCAAAAAAAAAAAAAAGATTATTTTGGAGAATACAATACAAATTTACGGAACCGGAATATGGAAAGATAGCGTTATGGTTCGAAACGGAGGACCTCGATAAAATGCTCAGGGGGTCTTGTGCTGGTTTTCCTGGTTTGTTCACGATTTGTTTTGTCAGTATCATGTTCTCTAAACGATTCCGCTTCATCAGACTGTTATGTCTCGGTGTAATAATGGATAGCGGGATCCTTCTTAATCGAATATAAGGCAGCAGCGATGACGTCAGAGCCTGGAAACAAGCATGGACATGACGGAGAGTACTGCTCCGCGCCGTCCGCGCAAAAACGTTTTTCTTGACTTTGCTTGCGGCATCAGACAAAGGTACCGCGGATCACCGTGAGTTACGTGCTTTGCGCGCTCTTTGGTGTTAGAGGCGGAAAGCATCTGCACCAACAAGGCAGGGACAGGGGGAGGGGGAAGACGCGGAGAGCTTGTGCCGAAAAAAAAAGCACTCCTTCTAAAAAGACAAGAGGGAAGCGTCCTCAGGCTCTGCGACTGCGGCCATTACAGTGGAACAGCGAAAGCTGGGAAGGGGCTGCGGCATCCGGTCGTCCGAACGGGGGGTAACGAACACCGGTAGACACTGCATGCACATTGCGGCGGTACGTTCGAACTCCGCGTCAAAAAGGGCGCTCTTCGCAGTCAGCCGCGCCAACAGCAAAAAGCCTGGGCCTTACAATTTCGATTTCACACAATGATGACCTCACTCAACCGCAACCTCACGCATGAGGGTGAGGTCCGTACCTGATGAGGCAGAAACCGCATGAGGTTGCCCACCTCTGGCTATTAGAGCTGTGAGGCAGAAACCGCATGAGGTTGCCCACCTCTGGCTACTAGAGCTGCAGTATAGCTCAAATCAATAAATTTCACGTTAACAGCTAAAGAAGATACTCGCAGTGAGCACACAGTTCACCCATGTCTTACCGCGCGCGTGCAGAAGGTGCAAGAGACGGTGAACCAGGCGGCGTCCGGCAGCAACTCACCGTGCTTCGGCCTGCCGGCGTCGGTGGCCGTCAGTGGGGGCAGCGGCAGTCGCAGCACACCGGGCGCTGACGGCCCTAGGATTGTACACAACGTGTACAACTCACCAATCCACCTCTACTCGACCCAGAATGTCGCCGACACGCTGGCCGCCCAGGCGGGCGTCAAACTCGGCCAGGGAAACCTCCAGCCGTAAGTACGCGGCCCAGCCATGGAATAACACGACCGTCACCTTGATAAAATGCTTCGGAAGGTCTGACTAAATATCGCGCCAAATATGCTCTATTCATACCGACTTTAAAGAACGTATACTGAGGTCGAAGTAAACGACGTATAGTCATGCGTGAAACTTGAGTTTGTTCTGACCATTGAGAGCAACGCATAAAAAGATACTGAAGTGGTTACGTCGAGATAGTAAACTAGAGACCGGTTATCCGCCATGTGCAATGCCTAGAAAGAGTGCTCGCTGGCATCATGCGGTGCATGTCATCTACGCACGTTTTGTGCTACTGTATATTGGGACACGTGAGCGCGTGACGGAACAACAATATCAGGAATACTCAGGGGTAAAGAAGCTGTGGAAGCCGAAAGGTCAACTTTCCAGTTGAGAGGCAATGCTAAGCATACTTTTCATGCCTCCCTCCGTACTGCTCCCTTTTGACTTAGCACATCCTTTGGTTACTTCCCTGGAGTCTCCCTTTCCCGCAAAGAAAAGCTTTGATGCCAGTGAAGACTTCGTTTAGCTAGCCTGGTCCCGGAATTAAAATACCCTTAAAGTCCTAAATATGCGAGTAGTCAAGTCGCCTTACAGAGCCTTACGCCGAAAAAAACATTTTTTTCCGTATTCCTTTCTCGTTTCTAATGCTTTGCTGCAGATAACTTACAAAGAGCACTTTTAGATAAACGAAACAAAAATATCAGAGCAGCTATTCTCTTCTAAGTTCCTTGCTTGAGCCATACAGTAACAAGAGGTGTTCGCCTATGAAGCCTTCATCGCCACGTCATAACTTCAAGATATCGATAAGTATTGATTGAAATAAAAAAAAAAAACACCACGGCACATTGACCAGAACGTAGAAAGTATTCCACGTCTGCAATCCTGTGATTGATCTTGCTTTGCAAAGTGGTGCGTTTATGCTATGTTTGTGGAAGCACTGCATTATGCCTGGCTTTTGCTGTGCTGCATTGAATGTGCTTGTTAGATGGTTGTGTAGAGAGATAGATATAGAGGCTCTTTGTAGGAGACAGATGAGGACGCCAGCGAGTGAAGCCAACTGAAACTGTAGTCCTTCGTGGAAAACTACCCAAGCTGCTTTATTCTAGTACGAAATGAAGATGCAAAAACTATAGTGCTAAACCAGGACAGTTAAACGGGCCTAACAGTAACTACAAAAAGCAAGCTTAACGCCAGGCTACGTGGCCGCTACATGCTTAGTTGCAAGGCAAATAAAAATAAGTTTCGACGCATGTGACTTTGAGAAGAGAACGCGTGTGCAAAAACCGCAATGCACACCTGCAAGGGAGCTTGAAACCAAAACACAATGCAAATAAGGCTCCCCAAAATGCATCCAAAGCACCCTTTGAAACAATGGCTAATTTGACCGACAAGACGACTTTTCGAACGAGCATGTAGTATAGCGGCTACTGCGCGAAAGAGGTTCATTTTACCTGTCGCTTGAATATAAATGTTCTGATGTCGACAGTACACTGACATCACAGCTACAGCCCCCAGAGTCTAACATTTATGCGCGGGCAATTCTGGTGTGAAAAAAGCCTGACGCCGTGTGAGAAAAGCACGTGTACGCAACGAACAGGTACCCCAGTCAGCCAGACTGGAGCTGTCACTTTTGGCCGAAAGCAGTCCGCAGACTATGTACAGGGTTGGTCATGACATAGAGTCTGCTTTTGAGCAGTATATTCGGACACTTCCAACGCCTTCGAAGCTACCAAGGTCATCAGGGGTGAGGGTGAGACCCTGGATCTTCATCGCACTCCGAAGAATTTGAGCGCGGGAGGAGGGGGGTGGGACGCTGTAAACACGCCATCTATTACGCGGTTCAAAGCCAGGCCCTGTGGCCTAGGGACTTTCGACCGGCCCTGTGCACCTAGAGTATGCGCACACTTGACTTGAACAATGCAACGTGACTGACGAAGCCGCTTCGGCTTCATAGAGTCGAGCAACCCTACAGCGTCGAATTCCACGCACAGATGAGAAACGTGACATGAAAGAGCTGAAAATTTTACTTAATAATCCGTAATTAGACCGTTTCACTTGGCTCAGCTTGCATCCTGGCGAAAATTAATCGCTGCAAATAGTTTGTTGTAGAGAACACTGCAGTGCCTTCTAGCTGTGCCTCTTTGTAAGTTCCTATGCCTGCATTTTGCGTGTTGTTTGAGCAACTGGAAGCTTCCACATTGTGCAGAAAAACGCGGCGCCGACGTAACGTGTGAGACGTGCGCAGAGAGATGTAAATGATGCAGCGCACATTTTGGGCTCACCTAAGGCAAACGCAACGTGCACAGTGTACGGTTCCTTCCCACGAGTCAAGATGCGGAGCAGCAGCACCGTCAGTAAAGCTATACACGAGAGGTACAGCTTCATACATTAGAAACGAGGCCATGCCCCGCTTACTTCGCCGCAATACCTGTATACCATGGACAACCATTGCGGAAACTGGAGACTCACCGCAGCAGATTTCTAGCGCAGCCGGAACGACACTTTTTGTAGAACCAACTGAAGTTAGGCTGGAAATAGTGGGCACATTTAGCAACAGCCACAGATGGGGTATAAAAATTTCCCCCGTCAGTTCACTGAGCATCTCCGACCAATGGGGCTGTAGTTTCACAGGAAACGAAGTCAGGTGTACTGCCTTCGAAGGAAGGCCACACCTCCAAGAAGTAAAGTAAGCGAAAGAAAAATACATGCGCGCAAAATGAAAATATACAGCCTAGATATGCCGCAGTCATTTTAAAGTGATTTTTACTTTGCGTAAATCCGCAAGTCATTGAAGCTGCAAAGCGTTGTGTACCCGAAGCGAATGGAGAATGCGGAGAATTTGTAGCAAAATAAAAGCACAAAGGGCGAAGCAATGTGACGAGCAGTTCGAGGCAATGGCAGATAAAACACAGAGGATACACACATGTACACTTTTCAACGGGGCACTGGATTCGCAGTAAGTTCGTTTTTATGAGAGGTTTGTATAAAATTCCGTATAAAACCTCTAAGTGTAGTTTCATTTCCTGCGCGTTTACCCTTTCTTTCTTGCACGCTTCGGTCATAAGTGTACACTCTCTCAGGTATGTTCGTTTCTGACCAACAGGCAAACTAGCCTTGCCAGTCTCCTGAAGGAAGCGATATTAACTGCAAGCGAAATGATCAGGTCTGTACTCCGCTCCCAGCGCAGTATTGCCTGCAGTCATTCATCATGCTTGCACTTAATACGCATACCTTTGTGCAAGTCTCGGCATGTCTATTGACACCCATGCGCGTCATGTTTGCCTGCTTGTAAACAAAGCGTAAACGCCCTCCTAAGCTTCGATTTGTTTTTTTTTTTTTTCGGATGACGGTCGTCATGCCGTAAAGCTTGCGCGATGTGGTTACCGTTGTTCTCCCCCCATAAAGACATATCCACGTCAGAGAAGGCACTTGCTAAGCTTACTGGTGCAAAACCGATGCAAATTCATGTTCACTAAACGCAGCCACAGATTCAGACCTTTCCTGTACACTGCTTCCGCAGTATCGAAATCAATAGATTAATCCTAAGTCAGATTATTAGGACGAAAAAGATACCTTTGTTTGCTGTGGGCGTCCGCCAACGATATACTGTTTCAGTGTTATGCCTGCAACATGCACAGTTTATTTGGTTTTAAACCTTGACTAATTGTACGCGGGAGATCCTGCGCACAAAACGCCTTCGCTGAACAAACCATCACTTGAAAATCTAGCATTTCCTTCCTTTCGACCCTTCGCCTCCTACTTGTCGTGCCAGCTGACAATTTCACGAACGCGCACCTTGCTGGCTATTATAAGCCATTAAAAGGTCATACACTTCGGCGTGGTACGCCGCATTTGTGTCGGCTACAGTAAAGTATCTGCAAGAGTTATCAATGCGCGTTTTGTAGAGAATCGTCGTTACTACCTGCGTCAAAACTAACTCCCGCCGCCACAGAATTGGAACACTTAAACTGAAATTGGTCAGCAGAGAGCATGGGGCTGGACTCCTGGGGCGCGCGTCCAGTATTTTACGGCGGTATAGTTTCGAAATATGATTCAAACTAGGCGATTGCAGTAACAGCTAAATTACAGTCACAATTTAAGCCCGCACTCCATTGAAAAGTACACCTTGCGCCTATGTGTCGGTCGGAGGCGCCGCGCGGCTGTTAACATGTCCATCGTTGCCAGCGTGGAGCCGATAGTTTTTTTGTTTTTGTTTTTTTGTTTTTAATTGACGCATTTAGGCGGAATATTTACTGCCCATTTCCAGCTGCCTCCTTATCTTTTATGTCATATCTGGTAACCTTGCTGCATTTTCTTTTAGCACAAATAAAGTGTGCATTTTTTTCATTCATTGATCTTAGTTAAGGGGATTTATACGAGCGAATCTATGTTAGTGAGGCCAAAAATACTCATTTGTTGCTTCTCACTTCGCGCTCCCTAAATTAGAAAACGTCGGGCTTGTTTTCTGTGGTCATTCCAGGAATTCCGTAATTAGCAAAGAAGAAAAAAAAAAAACCTACTTGTAGCAAATAAGAGAGAGTTCCAGGAAATGCAAGATTACCAACTGTTTCCAAAAATCCACCGGAATTCTGCATTCCCATTAGCCTGAGAACCCATCTACATCCATCACAGCTAAATCCCAACTCCATGAGCAGATAGATGCGTATCACGCATGCCTAAGGCGGCCGCATTTCGATGCTAAGCGTCCGTCACAACAGGCGCGTAGGCACGGGGTGCACCCGTTAACGGTGTGGGTACTACTGAGCGCACTTTTCCCGCTCCCCCGCCGCACACACTAGCAATAGGAGAAGATTGCTTTACAGGCTACTTTTATCCGCGACCGAGTACAAATGCGGGTGCCCGCGCTCGCGTGTGCTCGTGCCACGCTTCATCCTGCGACCGCAAATGTACAGTCGTGAGCAAAAGTGGTATACAACACTCAGGCATTGACAGTGCTCGGGAAAACTGCATCGAAATGCAATCTAACAAAAGCGTAAGGAACAGCGACATCGGCATGTGCATGTGAATAAAATGAGGCAGCGCCACTATTGTCTCGATCTTGGATAGCTGTCGCCAGATAAAGTTGGGATGCAGTTCTCTCGAGCTCCGCCACCGGCTGAGTGTTGTATACCACGTTTGCTCCTGACTGTATGTAGGCGGACGCTGGTGCATTGTTATCTCATAATTTCACCTTTAGGACTTTCTAGGTGCGTATCGCTACGTGAAGGCATTCCAGAAGGCCCAGTTCGGTCTCTATGATCGAGTTACTTTGTGCACAGAGAGAGAGCAGTGGGCCCGCTAGATTGCCACAGTGCAAATATATAGTCACCCAGCAAGGAAATAGTGCTCGTGCGCATGCTCCATCCAGACGGTGCCACTACGAATGACGGGATACAACAATAAGGGCAGAGCAGCACACTACAGAATGGCGGCGTTAAACTGCGCTCTTCTGTCGATACGACAAGGCGGACGTAAACATTCAACGTTGTGTACACACAGCTGCCATCCAGACAACGCGCTATCTAAGGTTTGCCGCATGAGCCGATACACATAGCTCACAGTCTCGGTTTAACTGAACATTTTTGCATGGTTGTGCAGCTTGATGGTGTCGCCGCTAGTTGTTGCTACTGTAGTGGGAAATGTTTGTTACGGCCTTCTGGCGTTGCACATATGCGAACGTTGCACTTGGTGACAACCTATGTAGTACAAGTCAGTGAAGAGAGGCCAGCGGCTGCTAAAGAGTAATAAGGCTGCCTTCAATAAAAAAAGAAAATAATAATGAAATGCCCACAGTACTCCACTCTTTCGTCACAATTATTTCAAGTATGCAAGTGCTTGAGCACGGAGTCGTGAGGAAAGTCAAGGACAAGCTGAAAGAACTGCGTTCGCCACGTTGTCACACAGTGCAGCCGCACGCTTACTTGCCTGAAAGTCGATATACACAGGGCTCAAAATCAAGGGGTGTCCTAATGAATACCAAATGCACAATTAATCAGTGTGGAGCCATTTGTTAAGTAGCTCTTAATGTTGAGACAAGGCCCACTAACTATCAGGAGAGCAAATTCCAATTACAGCAGTCTTGTTTGCTGGCCGGTTGCCCGCTTGTTACCTTGAGCTGCAATTTTGCAGTTCAAGGTTCATCAGAATGGCACTGCGGATTGTGAACTTTCGCAACAGACAGTACACAAATCTATCAAACAAGGTGGTGCGTGCATGAGAGGCCCCTTGCTCACTCAAGACACCGAGCCCTGAGTATGCAGTCAAAGTTGATGGTCACCGAGAGCATTTTGGCTCACTCTATCAGTCCAATACTGTCAAAAGAAAATTAGGAAGCCATTTAAAACGGCAAAAAGGCCGTACGAGCCACTTTCCAACGAATACAGAAGCAAGCCACATCAAAGGCAGCTTCCAAAATCAATCTCAAGCAGCATATTCTCCGTAAATATACAAGAGACTATTTGCAGGACCCTTTCAGCATGCTTCCTCTCAAGATCTTTTCCTTTTTATTTCAACACACTTCGTCTTTATGAGGTATGCAACGCGCAGTAGAAAAGTTGGAATCAATCTCGCCTAGCCTTGCGACGAGGTGGTGGAACTGAAGAAATGCGCAGGTACTTAGCGCTGCGAGGGAGGCGAAGACACATGCATTCTTGGGAGTAGCCTCTTCCAGCAATCGCGGACATGACCCCCTGTGTGTGTGTGTGTGTGTGTGTGTGTATATATATATATATATGTTATATACGTCAGCATATGTGCAGCATATGCTGCAATCTACAGGAAAATCGGTACCCGTTTCCGCAGTCTCGGTGACCATCAAATGGTTAGCCCTGGCCCGAAAGGCTGCGTAGAGGGAATGAGTAGAAGCAGTGCTTGCTGTTTGGTACAGGCCCGTTTCATGTTTGCAACCACTCGTGCTTCGCCTGGGCATCGAGCACACGCGAAACCGACCTGCGTTAGCGCGCAGCGTGCTCGGTTCTCACAATGGTTCGTTAAGACGTGCAGGAGTGTGAGCCACGCTTTGAAGTAGTTAAGCTAAAGCACCGCGCTGAGGTTGTCCTCCGCCTGTCGGCACACCCTCTGCCGTCATGCGAGCATAGTATACGAAGCACGCGTGTTCGTAAGCACGACACGGGTCCTGCGTGCTGCCTGCCTGCCATGCCTGCCGTGCCGCTGTATGTCCCGAGCAACTAACCAATCGTGAAGTATTTTTATCGACCTGTCCTTCCTGGGCCGCAAACAACAATAGATCGGGGAGCGCCAGCCCTCAGCAGCAGCAGCAGCAGCACTCTCCACGCAGCGTGGGCAGCGCGGGCAGCGGCGTGGGAATGGCCCGGCCCGGTACCAAGCTGTCCAGTGCTGCCGACATCACTTTGTCGCCCACCTACCAGATGATCCATGGCGAGGAGTGGCGCGACATTCGCAAGAGCGACCTCCAGGAGCACCGGCCCGTCCAAAACCAGCTGTACGCAGTGCAGCCAGACTACGGCAATGCCATCAACGCGTTTGGAGCCCCGAAAGGACGCATCCAGCAGTCGAACAGCTTCAAGACTATCATGTCCACCGTCATGACACCAAAGCTGCTCTAGAGACCCTGCTTACGACCGCAAAAATAAGCACCCGTAGGCAAACTCGTGTTTGTGAGGCTGCAGGAAATGCAAAGTGCAGAATGCAGCCATATGTCTGCGCTTAATCAAAAAAAAAAAAGAGTGCATCGCACGGATGAGGAGACTGTCGGGAAACATGAGTTTGCCTATAGGAGTTCCTCGTTGCTGATGAGGTTGCCTCTAAATCTCTCTAACCGTACAAAAAAAAAAAAGAAATAGAGGGGGTCTCACGAATACAAGTGTGTAATGTGCCGTGCCTTGGCAGCCACACACCAGTGCTTGCATCGCTTTCTGCAGAAGAAAAGCCGTCGACAAGGATGATGTGCAGGCCTACTCGGCCAATAGCGGTAGCACCTGTTATTCATTTCTGACTCTTATTCAAAGGTACCAAAAGCAGATGCTCGCGACCTGCGGTTCCGACACCAAAACCTTACCTTTTTACCTTTGCGAGATACTGTGTTTTAAAGGGTGCAGAAATTTTTTTCTCCACATACATCAATAAACGATGCGATTCTGGACACCTTGAGTCCCATAAAACACAACATGACAACTGCAGTGCCAAGATGACTACCTCGACATTTTACAAAACTGATAACCATTTCTGAACCAACTCCAGTTCGAAAAAAAAAAACAAAATGGCAGACAAAAGGCACCAGAACTTTCGACTCATTTGGATAGCCAGTGTGACAAAGAATGCAGCTTTTCTGCATGTGCATCCATGAACCCTTTTTGCGAAGAAAAATTTTAAGAGGCAAGCCAAATACAGGCATTGTGATGCTCTCTGCTGCCAAAAATAAATATAGGACTCTCATGTTTCAGAGGCACAAACGCGCCCTGTGGCCCACAATGTGTAACCCGCAGTATGTACAATCCTAATGAGAGAACTCAAAAAGATGCAGTTTAGATAAAACACACAGGCTTGAAGCCTGAACAGGTGAATGACCGCCTATTTGCTGTACTGCGACCATCACTTGTACCTCGCTCCCAAACAATTGTGCTTGTTGGTGATTGTGGATGTATTAGTGCTTTCCTGCTTTGGAAGGAGTGCCATATGAAGTGCTTTTGTCTTGCTCTGGGTGTCTGATAGCTGGATAGATTACAAGGAGATGTTTTTTTCACTGCTTTCAATATTTTTTTTTTTTTTCTGAGTGACCCGCTATCCCTTCTGGTGCGCCTTATGCACTGCATTGCAACGTGTAATTGCAGTAAGGCATATCAGTAGAGATGCAATTTTTTTTTAATGTATTTATGTCTTTTATTCTGCTTGTCATTTTTTTTTTTTTTTTTGTCCTGCAAACAACGCCATTCAACTTCTCTGTTGCCAAATCAAATCCACATGAAGACTTCCTCAGAATGGAGTTGCTGTAGTCTACATCTTTCATTGCCATAATTTTTAGGGCAGTTAAAAAAGTCAGATGCACAAATTCCTCAGTGCATGTCCGAGCATGTATACATAATGCATTGTTGAGAGAAAAAAAAGCAAGTGTGATATGCTGAGGCTTGACATGCTGCTTATACTGGAACAAAGAAGGACTATTTATTAGCCATGGAACTGTCAAGTAGTAGCTTAAGTACACACAGCAACGGAATGTTCAGCTGTATGCAGGTTTATGTCACTGTACAGTAACTTATTGAAATAAATCTCCTATAAATCAGAAACGTCTCGTTGTTGTATTCTGCCGATGCAAAAGGTAAGCTTAACACCTCTGAAGCCACAAACTTTCTCCTTCCCTTGTCCAACAAAGTACCAAACACTTCCACACTGATATGAGATCTGTCTGTTAAATGCTGAGGCTAATATTGCAATGCATTATTCACATGCTTGTCTTTCTGAACCTACCTGCCATTCACACTAATGCCATGGAGCAGTTTTGTTTCTTGCGCTCGGCTAGTCAAAGATGTAGAGGAGCGAGAATTCTCTTGCCTTTTTAACATATTTGAAACCAGGCCAACAGTTTTCCTAAGAACAAGAACATGAGATATGAAGCTTTTAGCCTGGCTTAGACTAGTATTCTTGAACACTTCATAAAACCTGGCAACTCGGAATCGGAAAAATGACATGCAGGTGGCACCACCACAAGGCTCCACCTGTAGCACCACCTGACTGCACTGTAGCTGCTAATGTCAGCAGCCAAAGGCAACAGAAACACCCGAGACCACCAGCTAATTTGACCATATCTGCTGTTTGTATGGGGTCTAGTTACTCCTCTGAGCATCAACATATTGGCACCAACCTGGCGGTTTCACTACAGGGCCTCCTTCAAACAAACAAATGTGCTCGTAGCAGAACAACTGTGGAACCTCCAAAATGGGAGAGACTTCAAAGTGGATGTACAGGATGGTTGTCGTTGGAGGGGGCAGTATGCCCAGCCCACTGTATATGCAACACTGATAAGGACCTACCTTCCCATTGTTCTCAATTTTTTTTCAGAGGGCTTATACCAAGTTTGTTTTTTTTACCTCTGGCCTTTTGGATGTCTGCTTAGAATTGATGCTGGCTTACATTCAAGTAAATATAGTATAACACATCTATTACTGTTCTCTTTTTTTTTTTTTACTACATCAAATCAAAACATGTTCTATATTAGGCAACATTTCACAGTGAAAAAAAAAACAACAAAAAAAAAAAACAACCAAAGTTGTCCCACTGTAGCAAATGCACTTGTTAGCCAAAAACAACTTCGAAGAATGTGTTGCATTCCACACCTTTTTTTTTTCAAATGAGATAGTGTAGCGCAGTGACTGCCTTCCACAATTTGCAATTCTTTTTCCTACATAACACGGCAGTCTTCCCTGTAAGCCTCAATAAGTGCTAGAAAAGGCACGTGCTTGGCATGTGGAAGGGCTCGTGCCAAGCACGAGCCCTTCAGTTCCAGCATGTATGAGTAAAGCCAACAGCCACAGAAACCAAGAAAAGCATTAGGAACTGTTATATTATTTGCAGTGTTGATCAGTAAGTAAAGATAAGTAAGGAAAATTGATTAGAAAGTAAAGATGAAAATAATCACATGCGACCGATTAGATCCGAACCCACGGCTTCTGCATGTCTCGTGTGGAGGTGACAATCGTGGTACAACAGGACGTTCCTACGTCCGCCGCTAAATCAAGGATGGTGCTGGTGAATGGATGGTTATATGTAACACATATATCCATGAAAGTAGAAGATATAGATGGCCACCACTGTACCTCAGTTGGTAGAACACTAAGTGACATGTAGAGCTCACGGAATTGGATCCATCAGCAGCGTGTGATTAGTTTGTCTTCTACATGCTAATCAATTATTTTTCATGTAAAAAAAAAAAAAGAAAAAAAAAGTGGTTACAATAGTTGTTTCTCGCCAAAGAATGCCACAAAGTAGAAAAAATGAAAACCGTTTCCTTATGCGTTCAATGGTTTCAGTTGCTGCTGGCATTCTAGATATTTGCCTTCACATAAAGGTTGACAGACATGCGAATGGCCAAGAGTGGTGGTTTCTGTCACCCCTCCAGTGGTCACGTTCCATTCTCCCTGCTTTAGTTCAGAGGGAGAAACACTGCCTCTATATATTAATAAAGAAACTTCTTATGTATTGCCCCACAAGAGAAGATAGCCTCTGTTTAATGATACCTTTGCACTGACAACACATTGAAAGGTTAGAAACCATATATTTCATAACAAATAAATGCATCCATATAAAATAATGCCAAACACAAACATTTCAATGCTGCCATATGCAGCAGCAACTTAGTACAACCTTTTAAACAAACAAGCAGTCACAAGTAGTGCAAGACTGTTCAAGTTCAGGCTAGTTAATGAATGTCTCTTCACAAAAAAATGGCACCGACAAGAAGGAAACCTGTGAGCCAACAGCATCCAAACCTAGATGGCAATTAGGTTCAGAGTAGAACAGTAAACACATCTGTCAAATTTGAAATGAAGGTGCTCGAGATCGTATTAGCACCGCAGCATAGCACTGCTAGAGCATTTTGACACAAACTCGGGCAGCACTAACACGATAAAACTGGTTAGCAGTAAAATGGTGCCCCTGACTTCATGACAGGGATCACAGACAGAAATAGAATGGTATACTTGATGTCATGGCAGCGATCACAGGGAGTAGTAAAAATAAACAAAATTGTATATCAAAGCAGCAATGATATTCTTTGTAAGCAAAGAAAAATCACTCAACACCTAAAACAGAGCACAACCCCAGGAAAACATCTATGTGATGTATTATTCTTAATATTAATCAGGAAAATACACGGAATCCATAGGCAAAAATGATACTAGTGCTAATCGTGATTTCTGTTATAAGCACGCACATTAACGCCAAAATCTGGCCTGTATAACCGGTAAGCATGAGTAAAAACTAAGAACACCCATATGCCAGTACCTGACTTTTCATGGCTGTATTCACAATAATAGAGGGTGGGGTTAATTAAGAGTGCAGCCATTTGTTAAGCAAAGCAGCGGTAGTCTTCTTACTCATTTGGTAGCAGCACGTAAACCAAAGTGCTAATAAATTCTTATGGATGCTCGCAAAACAAACTGAGACAAAACTAGCGCCTCTTAACCCAACCCACTCTGCTATTACATATATAATGCTTTGAAAAATTCTATCCTCAATTTCAGCCACTCACCACGTGACATTCAGTGAAAGAGCTACATTTGCTAACAAGGAGGGAAAATTTCAATATAATGCAGCTAAAAGGTTGCACACTCCGCAAGAAAAGATTGTGGACAGCGCAAGCATCGACCAATATGTACTGCTGCATCAAGTGCCAGAGTTTCCACTTTGCACCTCCCGGAATGCCCATCTGACAGCATGTGCTTCACATTCTTCCCCTCTACACAGGTTGATAGCAAGAGGGAATGCACACAACTAGTATCGAGATTATCAAGAGGCTCTTGCACATCCAAATATTCACAGCTCTTCTACAATGATTACCGCTTACGGCTAAAAATTCTCTTTCTCTCTAGTCAGGTGAATCCCACTGCAGTTTGCCACCGTGTGTCTTTTTGTGTCATACTCTGGGAAGGCCAGCATGTAACACAAACATTGTAGGACACTGAGGAAATGATGACATGGATGCACTATGTGCAGTCTGGGCAGCAGAATGCTAAAGCACTAGGCAATGCAGCAATAAAATATGGCAGGTGTCCATGCGGTCTGCAAGCCTTTGTCCCCGACACCATCAATTCCACTTCGTCATAAGAAAACCACAGCACTACATTTACAAGGCCCATTCATATATATCTGCTCATTATAAATAAAATCTCTACTGAATGTATCAAGAAAAACCATTACACTCTTATTGTGCGCTTTGAATATGCGTACAGGCGAACTCAGAGAGAAAAAAAAAAAAAAAAAAACATTGTGCGGCAACGTAACCGGGCTGTGTAACCGGGATGTGTCAGATATTACAGATATAAATGCAACGCGTAGACTGCAGAACCATACAGTGGAATGAAATTTACTACAGCATACAAGACATTGAATTTCCTTGAAAATTTAACGTGCAAGTGTAACTGGGTTGACCAAATACACCAGCCAATACAATTGTGGATCATAATGTGTACTTCCCGATGAGCTTTGTTCACGCTTACCACGAAATAATGGTAGTCGCAGCAAAAATTTGCGGGTTCCAACACTGACAACTGGTGTATAGTTGTGCACGTGCGCACCACCGTAAGGTACACACAGTGCTATTAGGGAATCCATGGTATGTTTCTGTTAAGGCCACTGATGGATGCACTCCGCAGAGTAAGGTTTGCAATTGATCACTACATGTTCCAGGCACACCCTGATACAAGGAAGGCTGTATACCTTCCTTTCGCAGTGGCATAAATCGGAACAAATTGCTAATGCTGCAGAACACTAACTTGCATGCAAGAGAAATGCAGCCGCCGTTTACATCAATTCTGTTAAGTTTTGATGAACAGCTTCTTCCAAACGAAAACAAAAATGCAGGACATCACTACAGGACAACAGTAGTATTATGCAACATTTCATTGTCCTGCACAGATATAATCTCAACTGCTGACACCCCCAAACACAAAAAAATATACTGAAACTAGGTACAGCAAACATTCCCTAACAAAAATAGGCATATTTATAGCCAAACACAAGGTGGCACAAATTCCTTACATACTCTGCCTGGAATGAAAAAATAATAAAAAAAGAAAGAACAGGCTGTGCGCACCCAACACAATAACAGTTAGAAATAATAGTCTACAACTTCCATGCCAAAAAAGTCTCACTGACAGGCAGGCAGTGAAGTGTAAATGTGGCCCACCAAAGCTTACATGATTAAAAATATGCATACGAAAACAATTCAAGGTATCAAAAAAAAAAAAAAAAAAAGGCTACATACAAATGCTCTCACTGTGCGTTCATTTGCATCAATAATGACTGCGGAAGACTACAACAATGCTCTCAGTTACCTGGATGTGAGCCACTAGACTGTATTTGAGACACCAGGGTGAAACAAGCAGGGGGAGACATAACCTCACTTGTACTCCTGGTTGATGGTACGTCCAATAATGAGTCGACGAATTTCACTCGTACCAGCACCTATCTCGTAGAGCTTCGCATCTCGGAGCAGCCGGCCAGTCGGGTAGTCATTGATGTAGCCATTGCCACCTGTTGACCAATTATGGAATAAAGCATTTTTTTTTTTTTTTTTTCGTTACAAGTGTGGTGACAACAGAGAACAGGTCGCTTTAACAACAGGAAAGTAAGAAATAAGTTTTCTTTTTTTTTTTCCACGCATACAACTAACACGGCAAACACTCCTTATAGAGAGATAAGTGGGATTCTCCCAAACAAGCTGATGAAACCCAGCTGTACCGTCATCTGCGCTATTAAACACATGACAGCGTGGCTTAGACTAATGCCAGCGCTGTTTAGTGTTGGCCGCTGGAGTCGAGACGAAGCTCTCTATGTTTGCAGTAGCTGATAACAGTTGCAATGCAGTTTAAATCCTCATTTGTCCTGCTTTTCCTAATAGTAGTTTCTTTAAAGTGGCAGCTTTGAGGCCAAGTTCAAAAGAAGCGCGAGCTGTCACACGCCATGCCGTGTTGCCAAGATAAGCAAACTGCAACATGCCTTTTTGAGTGCACGCGAGACTTAAGCCACGAGTGAAACGCAGCAAAGTGTGTCTGTTACAAGCAGCCATGCTCCCTGTTGGTCAAACACAGGTGAGAGACAAGCGACAAAAAAAAATACCATCGCATTACCATGTTCTGAAATATTTTGGCGGGCTAGTTGGTCAAGCATCATGTAGCAAACAGACACACACACACATGAGGTGAAAAATCAGATCAACATAGCGCTGCATTCACCTGTCTCTTTGTCTCGTGGGAGTGTTTGTTTGCTACATAATTCATTGTTTACAGATACCCGGAAATTTTTCCATTCATATGTCACACATTGGCACTGTTCTGGGCCAATATAAAGTGGGAAAAAGCATGGTACGATTAAGCAGTTAAAGTGAAAGAAGCAAACTGGAAGACCTAGAAGAAATGCTCACTGACAAGCAGGTCAAATTGAATGCAGCAGTCACTGTAAAATGTCACTGGCTTCATCTGCAAAGTTGTATTAACACACGCTACACAAAAAAGCCCATAATTCTGCAAAATTGGTGCACGCGGCAGGCAACCAAAAAATGTATTCTTTGACCATTTGAAAGTTCCTTTTGGCCATGTCTTCTTTTATGCGTGTGTGCCTGATAAAAAATCGAAGACACAAATACTATTCATTCACCTAAACATGTCCCGTTTCCCCTTATGACTGAAGAAGGCATCAGCTAACACATGCTCACAAAGATGGAGTGGGTTTGGGCAAGCAGCTTCTGCAGGCTCTATCCAGAGACCACTACCCCTCCCCCACCAAAAAAAATAACCAAATTTATGTCACTAAAATAAATGTGACATAGGCGAGCTAGCACAGTCACTTTGCTCAACTTTTTGTATCTTCAATAATCTCGGTGACTGTACTGGCAGGGTTCAGTCCGGATTGAATTTAGGGTGATAAATTTTATTGACGTCAAGGAAATGCGAAAGCATACGTCCTTTCGAGTACTGTAGCAATGAAGAACATCTCAAGGACTTTCGTTAGAATGAAGTCTTTCACTACACTCAGGTCTTTCATTATATACGAGTTTTTCGTCTGTGTTCTCCAAGAAAGGGGATATTTCTCTCTCCATTGTGCCACCTGTCAACTGTGGCACGTGGCTCTTCCATCAATTAAGCCCTCTCGGCATTTGGACCGAGTCCTTCACTAGCGAAAATGCCACCTTTTCTAGGGATGAAGCCTCAGGCCAACACCCATTCCTCCAAGGCCTTATCCAGACAAGATGGCATTTTTGCAAGCAGAGCACTTAATCCAAATGCATGCTCGGTGTTTTTCCCTTCTATTTCACTCGTTGCATCTACTGCACAGAGATGAAGATGGAAGCTGGCGAAGACAACATGCAAAGCGCAGCGTGAGAGACTGGCAGTTTGGCACGCTGAACAGTTAGCTGCGGTGATAGTGTAGGTGGCCTAATCCAGCAGCTAGCTAAGCGGATCGATTCGCACAACCCTGCGTTCGAAACCCACTCGTGACTGTAAAGTGCTTTATTTTAGCTTGTCAGCATTCTGAGGCTCCATCGGAAGGCCTTAAAGACGGCTTTTGCACTGGGGAGGCACTTAGTGGTAACGCACTGAAACCACCTGACCTGTGGACTGTAAACAGGACTGCATGACAAATATGACTATAGAGCACAAGCTGGAGTCTGCAGAATCAAGACAGTGGCACAATATACTAGTGAGGCATGTTTTGTGTAGCAAGCCCTAAACCCATGACAAGGAATATATTGCCCTGGACAGAACACAAACAAGGTTCAACATGAACATTATGTCACAGAAATCTGTAATGGTTCACAACAGGTATACAATAAGCAGTGATCTACATAAGGGACATACGTGCTTGTACCTGCTGCCAAACTACTACTTATGTGTGGTGTGTTACTTTTTGCACATTGCTGTCATATTTTTCTAACAACTGCAGAGTTTTCCATTCAGGCTTGAATAGCAAAGCTTCTGGCAGTGTCAGGCTTCTGCACTGAACACAACTGTAGCAACAAAAGAAAAAAAACAAAATACAAAAAAGAACAAGAAGCTAATATGGCTGGTGTGGTAAGGGCCCTCAACTTTCTGCAGTGAAAACTTACAAATTCCTCAAGATAAAATAAAAAATTAATGAAAGGCCTAAAAAAGCCTAGCAGAAGGCAAACAAAAAAAAAATTGAGTTTATTATATTTATTTCCAAACATGTTTAGCGTGCTTCAAATGCACGTAAAATTGCAGACTGCCACCGCAACCCAGACTTGGGCAGTGCATGGTATTCCCTTCATATGAAAAATGGTGCTTGTCTGGCATAACACCCCAGTGGCAACTCAATTATCTCTGTAATACGGCTTTGATGAACCATTCTGCAACTGTCGTGGTGAATGAGTCAGCGAGCGGACGCCAGCCCTACAAACAAAAGTTCGGCTCCCGCCTGATACTCCCGTTCTTTCCAGGACAATACCTAGAGAACAACACCTTAGAGCTGATGTTTGGAACTTCTAAATGAAATTAAAGATGGTTTTCACTGCTATGTCTAACATTTGTTACGAAGCACGCCGTACAGTAGAGTGACTCTTCTTGTAGGAGGATGATGTAAACGCATCATCACTACAGCCGCCGTGCTTGATATGATAGTCTATTGCTCGCACAAATGGAGAAAACAAGCGTGCCAAGGCATCGGGAGAACTTTGCTTGTAAGTAGATTCTAGGTTTCATGAGAATTCAGACAAACTAACCACATTCCTTTAGTATCATTATTTGTTCTCACTGAGGGCTTCTACAAAAACAATAAGAAACATCAAATCTTGACTGCCAGCACACAATTCTGCAAAACAAAATTAAGTCCACTAATTTTTGAGACACTGCAGAAAAATAAGGGCCTGGGTATGATGTCACCAAATTGACATCATACACCAAGACAAAATCATTAGGGGAGGGCAGGAGACGGATACATCGTTACTAATGCCATACTACAGTAAAGCCCATATATACCAACCAGAGTTATAATGAATGCTCCCTTATTACAACGAGGGTGAAGCTACTACCATCAAATATATATCACAGCTATGGCACTGCATTCCAGGTAAAAACTTATCAACCATGGTTGCATCGCTTGAGTACGTAATGAACAATGAAGGATTGTGAGCCTGCCCCGCAGTCGAAAAATGCAAGCTTCCTGCCAGCGCCGAGAACCAAAGACTGCCGCGTTTAGCTGCCGTGATCCCCCCCCCTTCCAAAAAGAGCGTATCTCAAAAGAGACAATCAAAAGGTGGCATTGAAAGTGCAGTTATTGCTGACAAAGTGCGCAAACCTGGGCTGCAAAGTCATGCGTGTTGGCTGGCCAAAATGTCTAAAATGGAAGCGAATGCAAGGTTAGCATAAGAAGGAAGCTGTGTTGAAAGCAACACTTCTGCACACTACTGTCTCCCTGCTTTCCACCTGTGCTTTTGTCAGGGTGTACTACGAAAATAGGCGACTCCACAACAAAGCACTCAAGCTTATGTGCCAAACCTCATATCGGTGCTTGGGCATTTCAGTGTACAAAGAGGGTTTATGTGCAATTCACAAAAGACCGACAGCTATCTGCGAGACCCGAAATATGTATTCAAAACGGGAGGCCTTATCACCATCGCCATCTGTACGTGCAACACACAACACAAAAGTCATACATTCAGTGGAGTTTAAAGATACTAGTATAGCTTTTGTTCACAGGCACTGAGAGTTGGTTTGATCATTACAGACTCAACTAGTCAAAATTGCTGCATTTTCATCCTTTCACTGCTGTATTACAAAGCTAGACAAATCTGAATAAAAAAAGAACAGTTGTTCACATACCAGATCTATTTTATTTTTTTGCAATACTCTGCAAACAGATTGCATAATGAAGCCTGCAAGTATGCTCTTTGTTAAAATTTTAGAGCCCGGGGGGTCCTGCTTCCAAGTCATGTAGCAGGACTCCTGCAAATTTCATTGCCTTCAGAAGATTTTCAGCACTAGGGGTGCATTAAAAGCCGCATTATGTGGTTAGGAGGCAAGTTCCTTGGGCTCCCAATCTTTTGACAATGGGTGTATATTTACCCCGCTTTACTCTCTCCAAGCTATACATCATATCTCTGCTTGGCTAAAAGGCGAAATGTTTCAAAGCTGCACACAGCCTATAAGGGACAATGCAGCGTGGGGCACCAGACTAATTTTGAGTGCCTGGTAATCACTGCACTGGAAGCACGGCATATGGGTGTTTTTTTTTGTATTTTTGCCTCCATCAAAGTGTGGCCCATTCAATCCAATATCCTTACACTCAACAGCCAAAAGCCAAAGTCACTGAGCTTCCAACTGACACTCTTGGCATGCAGCAATGCTCAGTGCAGTTTAGTCCCCACAATGACACAATGTTAAGCAGGCCTCACATTTCACTAAATACGAAAACAGTGGAAGTGCATAGGCCTTAGGCATTAGGCAATAAAGAAATTGGACAAGCCAGCAAAAGCGAAACTAACTACAAAGAGATCGTAGCACTGATACAATCACTAAAATGGTGTATTTCGAAAGAACTGAGGCTTAAACCAGAATTCTTTAGAGTCTTTCAAAAAATATTTCAAAAACATCCGCTCTGAAAATGCGCACTTACAGCATAAGTGGTCTGAAAACTGCAGTTAACGTAATACCTCTTATCCCCACAGCATGGGGCCAGAAATTCAGTGTGCACGTTACTCCCTCGGTTATAATGTCTGCATCGGTGACACCGCCATCAAATAAATCTGGATGCTCATCCCTGTACCTGGCAGCCTGCTGCAATGCCACAAATCGCCCATTAGGCGCCATTACGAGTAATGCGGTACTTCTCCTGCTAATCTCGAATAGAATGCAGAGCTGAACGCCACCATACAATCGCAAAACAAGTGTACACCCACTTTCAAAAATTGACCTTTGCAAAAAAAAAAAAAAAAGAAAAGCATTATTTTGCACCAGCAGCGTACAGATTTTATCGTTTGCATCCAAGATACTCTAGCCAGCTTCTCACTGCATGCTCCAGCATTCTGATGTACTCACCTAAGCACTGCACAGCATCCAAGGCCAACTGTGTTGCCTTCTCTGCACAGTACAGGATTACACCCGCACAGTCCTGCACGTGTAAAAAAGAAAAAAAGAATTGAGCAAAAGAACAAAACTTCGCACAGATTTCAGGATTGCAAGAAGTGGCAATAAAGAAATAAAGAGTGAAAGGCAGAGAAAAACATGGCATTTTCAAGATACTGCAAGTCCAGTTATATTAGCTGACCGTTTGACTGATGCAAACATGTGCTAAAACTTTGAACTGCTGTAAATGTGTTTCAGAAAGGCCAGAAGGTTGTTTCCACATAAGATCCAACAAAGGATGGTCGGTCAACCTTTTATATCCATTTTAAAATTTTATATATTGTTGCCTGATGACTGGAAACAAGAGATCTGCAATTCGTTTTGCTACCAAACATTTTTTTGAGGCACAGGGAATTAATAATGACGAAGAGCTGGAGTGCCATGCTTATCTTCTTTGCTGTTTTGGCCAACTTTCATTATGAATTATACAAAATATAATAAAGTTAGCTAGCTGAAAATTGTCCGACTAAATATATGCATGTCTTTATTTGTCTTCAGCTACTAATTTTCGCTTTACTGGGTAGTGTAGATACTTTATAAAAGTTCTCAAATTAGGTCCAGGATACGAAACATTACCTACTTTGCAGGCCTTTCTTTTTTTATGGCTGAACAACATTAACTCCGCACTATGTTCTCAGCATAGTTATCTATCAAAGCTTATATTTATATAATGTTTCAATACAGAGATACGATCGCGCTAATTCCAAGAAAACAACGAATAATCAGAATTTCTGACAATAAAAAAAAAAAAACATTTTTTATATTTATTAAACTTTGTCCACCTATTCTCTTCTACTTCAGCTTTCAAAATCATCAAAAACATATTGCATAATTTTGTTGCACTAGTAATTGCGGCCACTTCAATAAGGCCCTTGTGCAAGGCCCCACGCACCACGCAGGTCTGAAGATTCTACGGCATTTGTGAATTGCCCATGATTTTTAAATTTTGGTATAATATTGTAACAGAGAGAAATGTATTTACAAAAGAGGATTAAGGATATATACATTGAGAGACAGCAAAGGAGCCAGGAAATGAGCGCCTAGCGTTTGACGCACCTCTCTTCTTCTTCCACAAACTGTGAAGGGCACGTAGAACTGCCTCATTAAAATACAGTGTTCATGGGCTGCATTTGTTTATTTGAATGATTTGACAGCGCACATTAATTTCAATCCTGTACACAGTTTCACCCATGCAGTCTCGGCTATGCGTGCTGGCATGAAGTGTGGACAGCACATAGAACGCGCTGCAAAAGGCCCAGTTCAGGCCCTCCGGATGCAGTCATCTGAGACAGGCGCTAGCATCTGGTTACTAATACGTAGTTTTGTTTTTGTTTTTGGCATTCGATACCTCGCTTTGCCACTCGAGCACCACATGCATGCTTTTCACGGATGATCGCATCTGACGCAACAGTTTCTCATGCAGCAGCAGCTGTCACCCTCACTGGTGAAGCGGGCGCTGGAAGCTCTCCGATAGTGCTCTCGTCTCGCTTCCTTCACCCTCGTGTTATCGGCGTCTGGTTCCGGTGCAAACCAGACGCCGATTCGATATAGTGAAGCTCCAATGTACATGTGTTGAACAGCAACCCGAAAGGCACTACTGTTTTGAACTCAGATGCGAAAACGAGCTCTCACTGCGCCGCACCCCTTAAAAGGAACGTCTGGAGTGAGCATACCCTTGCACTCATGGCTGCTCTGGTGACCATATCATCATAAAATTAATGTCCCCAGTTCCGTCAACATCTTTGTACTGTTGGGCATTTTTTAATAACCTGAAATCCAATCCTGCTTGCATTTTCTATGCTTAGCGGGCAAGGAGTCGGATCTACAACAATTGCAAATTCTTGTGTAAGGGTCTTATTGGACTGGCCGTAACTACCAGTGCATCAATATTATGCAATATGTTTTTAATGATATTGAAAGCTGATGTAGAGGACAATAAGTAGACAAAGCTTAAAAAATATCACCAATGGGCTTTTTTTTTTTTTATTCGTCCTCAGACATGTTCATTGTTATGGTGAAGGTAACTGCGAGAAAAACGTCTGTGTGCTGCCCGATGCCACAGCGCATCAGGAACTCTACGCGAACTGATTTTGAATCATCCTTTGCCAAGTCTGTCACAGCTAATTTGAAACGTCGAGACAAAAAATGACTAGATGCAATATAGTTAGGTGTGGAGAACGATGAGGACAAAGTGGCGTGCTCGTTTGTGGAAGGTAAAAAGAAGTGCATCGAAAGCTGGGCACTCATTGCCGGACTCCTTGGCTGTCTCTCAAAGTATATATATTTTATCCTCTGTTGTAAATATATTTCTCCCTATTAAAATATTATGCCGAAATTTTAATATCATGGGCCATTCACAAATGCAGCAGAATCTCCATACCTGCGTGGTGCGATATGCCTTGTACAAGGGTCTTATTGAAGTGGCTGTAATTACTAGAGAAAAAATTATACAATATGTTTTTAATGATTTTGAAGTAGAGGAGAATAGGTGGACAAAGTTTAAAAAATATAAAAAATGTTTGATTTTTAATTGTCCTCAGAAATTTTGATTGTTCGCCGTTTTCTTGAAATTAGCATGATCGTATCTCTGTATTGAAATGTTATATAGATATAAGCTTTAGCTGCATGACAGATAACTATGCTTAGAACATAACTGTCGATTTATTGCTGATCTGCTATAAACCTTTTTTAAAATCTGCAAAGTAGATAAAATTTTGTATCCAGGGGCGAATTTGAGAGATTTTATAAGAACATCTACACTACTTAGATAAGCAAAAATGAACTGAATAAAAATAAAAACATGCATATATTTAGTCAGACAATAATCAGCTAGCTAACTTTATTATATTTTGTGTAATTAATAATGAAAGTTGGCCAAGACAGCAAAGAAGTGCGACACTTCAACTTTCCGTCATCTTTAATTCATTGTGTCTCGAAAAAAAATTTTGGCAGCAAACCCCAATTGCAGATCCCTTCTTTCCAGTCATCAGGCAACAATATATAAAATTTTGAAATAAATATACAAGGGCGACCGTCCTTTGTTCGATTTTACATAGAAACACCCAGAATTAGGTAACGGCTTACATATAGCTAAACTGCAGCAACTAAGTTATTTTTTTATGCTCACTGCGGAAAGGCACTAGAATAATGTCCAATATGCAAACATTGTAAAAAATTTGCAAGTGCTTTGAAGTGCCTACTGTTACCAAAGAGACACACTAGACGCACATTGGCATTGGCCTTCTGCTATGCACAGATGAGACTGCATAACCCATCATGAAGGCATACAAATAAGCCTATTACACAGTCTGATGCAACTCTAGAATGAAGCGGCAGATGTTCTTCAAAGGAAGTCCTCCAGCCAATGATGTCGGCCAATATGTATGACGCCGCGGAAAAATACAATTAAGCTGTGGTTTATCTCTTTTTGTCTGCGCACCACCGGGGTGGTGCAATGGTTACGGCGCTCGACTACTGTTCCCTAGGATGCAGGCTCAAATCCCAGCCTTGGTGGCCGCTTTTCGATGGAGGCGAAAAATAAGCCGCCCGTGTCCAGTGCGATGTCAGTGCATGCTAAACAACCCAAGGTGGTCGAAATTTCCGGCTGTGCTGATTATGCAGAATGCCAGGCACTCTATTCACTTTTTTTTTTTTCGTTGCAATAAAACGTATGTCATCAATTCAAATCCCTATTGTAAACTAGCCTCCTACTTGACTAATCGATGCGTGGTGAATGGGAAGCAAAAGGGTGTGACCCACACGGAAAACTGTGTGGAAAATGGCCGCGTCACAATTTTGACACTCGAGATGTAAAATCTGGTGCATGAGCAAATGGCACGCCAGAAGCGGTATGGGGGAAGGGCCCACCCACAGGGGTATCTGTAGTGCACGCTGTTGTCCCACTCGCTGCTTCGGTGGCTAAACAACAACTGTTGCGAGGCCATCTTTATGTTCACCAGCAAGCGTTCCCAATGCTGACATCAAGAGATGAATTTTCGCGTAACTGGGCAAGTAGGGCTTTTGCACTGCGCTACATCCTTCCTTTCATATCTGCATGCGGCCAGTTGACTAGCATTAAACCAAGCTGCCAATGGTCCCATAGTTTCAGATTCCAATGTGATGTGTCCTTGTGAGGTTGGCAATAGGGACCTTGCGCTGGAGTTTTGAGTAGGGTGACGCTACCTCGTGGCGGCCATGAAAAGCCTGACTGGGTAGTACAACGTCGACTCTGCCTATGCTGCAGCGCATATCGCGAGCTTTCTACGTCGATTCTTGCTTCTTTTTGCCCCTTCGTAAGCGTGAAAAGAGTCGTCATGTATCATGGACATTATTATGAACCAGCAATAGCCTAACATTAAAAAAAAAGAAAAAAAAAAGAAGAAGAAAAGCGCTGCGAAATGTTCAAAGCATGCGGCATTGATCTTACCGTGTACCATCCGTCTCAAAACATCGTCACCGCTGCTTTTTTTCCTTGCGTCGTAGGGTACCACGGACAAGTTAAGAATTTCATTGTTCAACTCTACTGCTTTCTTTCAAGCCGCACGAAATGAGGCTACGGTGTGATTGGTACGGGCAGTCATGTGCATGCATGCACTGGTTAGAGAAACGGCGTTCGCTCTAAGCTGGCCTCTCTGCCGGTTCAGAGCTGAAATATATAGAGTGCAGCTATATACACGTGTTTATTTCTGATCGAGAATGAAACCGTCCATTATGCTACTGTTTTCGGCAGCTGTGTAAGTAAGAACTGCACGTGCGTGCGTCAAGCAACGAAAGGTAAGGACGATAAACTAGAGTTTACTTAAAACGTTTGCTATCTCGATGAAAGCAGCCATTCACTTTCAAGAGAAAACAGTAATAGACGTTGTTTGGGGTATATTTATAATTACTAAGCAGCCGACAATAGCATATCTGTCATGTACCGTACATTCTTGATTTGATAGAGCTCTTAATTATAATATGCAAAGTCCCCACTGCCCCCAACAGCCAAAAACTCTGGCTCGAGAGCTGCAAGCACATAAATCAAAGACTATTAGCAGTTGAGCAGTGAAGCGAGGTCAGCGTGCCTTCTGATATCTGCCCCTAACGACGAACACAAGCGCCTGCCGCGGTGCAATCCGAATGTATCTGCAGTCCCAGCTTCAGCTTTCTGTGGGACTTTCCAAAGTATGTGGACTGTATTTCCAAACATTACGAGAGTGACTTATCAGCTAAATTGTGCATAAAAAGCAAAAACTAGCTTAGGATCAACTTGCAAGCTCACATGCATACATTGAACGCAAACCCCAACGGCCCGTGCACGGCCGTCTCAAAGTGCCCATCAGAAGGACTGTTTGTGCCTAGTAGGGGTTATTTACGCTGCCTATCCGTGTTGCGGTTTCGTGAATCCACTTGCTTCAGCTCAGCTGCGTGTAGAGCTTTTGTAGAGCTTCACGAATTCGCGCGACACTCGCCTGGCGCGCGCCGAGACTTCGCCTCCGATTGCTGCATGTCATATAATGCCTGACCGTTGGATTATTTATTGCCTTTGTTTACGTCATGACAGCCCTAAAAGAATTTTCAGCGCCTTAAATTCGTTGTAATTCATACATAATAGAAATTAAAGCGGTGAATCCATATTGACTCCATGCATTCGAATGCAGACGCTGGGGATTTGTACTACCCAGCAGGCGCCTAGGGGGCACTTTTTAGCACCATTTTCGCAATGTCCCCTGGGCAACGCAAGGTTCCTATAGTAATTCTTTTCACATTGCTAACCACTCAACAAGGAAAGCTACCACCAACGAACCAGTCAATGGCGTGCAATTCAAATTTTCGTATGAGAATTGATTTCATTTGCACCCAAATTAATGATATTCCTTTTTTTGATGCATGCAGCTTAACTTATCCTATCAGGACCAATTACTGGCATATACCATCCACAGCTCAAGTGAAACTACTTTAGACTCCGCAAATAGACTGCCTTTATGTATTAGCCTTCATGTTACCTATAACCATATATTAAAACAAAAAAAAAAAGCGTAGATTTTATGTCACAGTATCAATAATACAGTACCAGTCATATGTGACCAGTCATAACTTAGTGCAAGCAAGCAACCATAAACAGTTTACCATAATTCTTGTTCCTGAATGGCTTTTAAATTCTCACGAAAGGTGTCCAAAAAGTAAAAGGCCCTCATTTTTTTTTCTCGAATGCTATTTATTCAAAATTTATGAAATTCACAAATATATTACAGCCACAGACCTGCACATTCTATTGGGCGCGAGCGCCACCACTGGAGCGAACGGCGCTAGTGTCGACATAGGGGAGTAAGTGGGATCACGTGACTCCTCTTACTGCTGCTGAAGCAGATGCTCGATTGAATTTGTGCATTTTAAAAGCTAATAGTCGTGTTTATATATGTAGTTTTGGTCGATAAATAGTGCCAGCCTTACACTTTTTGGTCTTGCATCGTTACTGAGGCTGCTGAAGTTTGTTTAAGCTGTTATGGTCCGTTACTGCTCTGTACTCGGAGGTAAGCGAGGTAACCCGGTGCAAGCTCCCATTGCTACCCGAAACATAAGCCCACAGAATCTTCATTATTCAAGATTTGAATGGGCAAAAAAACGATCGAGTGATCATTCTCACGATGCATCAGACATTTCAGCAAGCAAGATTTCGTCCATGGAGTTTGCGCTAAACAGTTCGGTGAGCAGCAGAAGAAATGGCACGCACGTTTTAATTTGCACTTATCACTTGTGAATAGTAATGATACTATATTGCTGGAAGGATGGAAACGATTCTGGCTTCTTCCTGGAGCAGCACGCTTCCAAATAAAGGAAGGATCATGCGAAAGCCGGAAGGTCTCAAATTATTCTAAATGAACGTGTTGACATGTAGGTTTCACTGAAGTGAACTAGAAGATTCTGCCGCCTCGGGCAATGGTATGAATGGTGAGTTGTCTCAGGTAGCGTCTGCAGTGCTGCAGTAGTTTCAAATGACAGAGTCCGTGAACAAATGAAAGAGCATTGCATGAATATTGTAATGTGCTGATTGAGTCGAGGTGTGGGTAAAAAAAAAAAAATCTACTGTGCGCGGGGAAAACAAACATTTGCTCTACCCAAGAGTGCCAATGACGGTATTCACTGCGCAAGAATTTGCTACGTGGAATGCATGTCTTCACACCTGTTAAAAAATTAATCCATGTCATCACCACAGTCAAATTTGTCTGTTTCAAGTTAGCAGGCGAACGGTGCCGCTTCCGCCGGCGCTATGCGAAGGCGCTCAGTCTCTGTCAGGCTCCTGACAGTCCTCTGATCTTGCAGAGGAATCCTATTACCTGTTCAGTGACCTTTTAAATCTGACTGGTTGTGTGGCAGCTTCAGTTTTCTTTTTTTTTTTTTTTCGTAACTGCAGCAATGCTGCAGCCGGTGTGCGTCGTCGTAGCAGTAAAGTTCGCCAACTTCGATAACTCTGATTCGGTAAAGTGCTTTTTTTTGCCGAATGAGTGGGTCTAATACCTCAAAATAAGCTTATACATGCCCAGACCGAGGTGCATATTAAATAATTAAATGTATGTAATATTAACGCGCAACTGAACTGCCTAGGAGAGCATCCTACAGCAGCCGTTCAACGCGTGTTATCCCACTTAGTTCGTCGCACGGGCACTTCCGAGAGGTGGCGCTACGGTATGTCCTCGCGCCCAATATTATTTTTCCTATGTCATTTTGGTCAACATATATGCTTCGTGAACAAGGGCATGCATGCCTACTTTGTAACAAAGTACTAGTATATCAGTTCTTTTCCTTCATGGTGCCCAAATGGGTAACGATGCTGACACCAGCCTGAAGCCACAAGAAGCGACTATTCTAAATTTGTTTAAACTGCACTGCCCTGTTATTATCGCAGTCCTGACTTGGCACTATCTGATTTTCTCCTCTGCACTTCGCTGTTCCAGATACGAGAAATCAGACAGCGTCACTCACGTCGTGAGGACATGGTTACCCCAGAGAATAAAAACTTGGGAAACGCAAGTTCACTTAAAAGTATGACGCGAGAACATTACAGGATTTTTACTGCTGTTTGGGTGTCCCTTGGTGCAGCCTAGTATTTGGACATCAACATGCTTGTTGCCTTAACATACCACTTTTTAACCAAGATAACCAAATGTACCTCAATGGTGTAGGGCTAGCTTGTCTGACTCACAACTGAAAGGTCTGAGGTTATACAGTCGAACCCGGATATATCGAATTTTGGTTATATCGAACTCACGGAATATCCCCTTGAAAATCCCATGTAACAGTATAGGAAAGCCGCGTCATATATCGAACTCAATTTCACCGGTCGTTCGATATATCGAACTCCACACCACGCACTGGAAAGTGTGCCTTCCCCAAAGAGATCGCATCACCCTCGGCCGCTTGCCGCGTGACGTTTTCAAGCCACGGGCGGAAGGAATGAGAGGGGACAGTTCGGCTAGGGCAGCGCCGCGCCCATTCCCCAAAGGCGCGCGCATCTGCGGTTATCGTTTCCCGCACGCCAGCACGTGACGTTTGCAAGCTATGTGCGTGAATGAACCAGAGAGAACCGGTGGGAACGAGAGGAGAAAAAACGCGATAGAGCGAAGCGCAAGGGTGTGCCCATTCTTTTGCCAAGCTATCTCTCTCCTTCCCCTTTCCCGGCCTTCGTTCGCAGTAGCACGCGCTACGCATGCGCCACGCCAGCTCAGCCCGTTTTTAGACAGAACATCAGACGCTTTCTCCAACGTGTGTTGCGAACCCTCTGCGCACGGCGGCTGACCTGGCTATGGCACCTGCGGAAGTTAAGAAGCGGCAGATCTTTTTTTTTTTTTTTTTTGCGAGCGTCGTTTGTTCTTATCCTTGTGATGTACGCGTGGCGTAGTGTAAGATATGGCGTTACGAAGCCGCATTTTTTTTTCTTTTTTTCTTCCAGGAGTTGTTTATCCTTGCATGTAAGAATCAACGAAAGCACGGGGTCAGCTGCTATCATGACACCGGCTTTTAGCATTTTTCGCTTCAAACAGCATTTGCAGCTACTTTTATCACGCTTTCCAATGATTTTGTGGCAGTAGACTACGCCCCCGTCCCAAGCGCGGCGTGATAAATCGAACCAGGCTTGTGCAATCAAGCCATCACGGGCAGTCTGCCAAGTTCGCTCCCCGCCGCCGCAGGAGCTATCAAAAGATAAACACGCCATCCCTGCGCAGCATCTTGGCACGTTGCCAAGAAACGAGCTGTGGATGAGACGAACGAAACGGAGTGCGACATGCAAGAGATAACGCTGACGATTTCTGCAGCGGCGACACAGAAACCTTGTTTTGAGCTGCCGCCCGCAGTTCCAACAAATTGGAAATGTTTTGCTGTCAAGTTGGTAATTTTTTGCTCTGTCGCTGCGGCTCGTCGCTGAGATCGCTTAATCGCTTGTATGTGAGTGAGCTGGCCTTAACGCCTTTTTTTTTTTTCCAAATTCTCGATTGCAAAAGTGGAGGGTGGGTTCATTATGGAGTGTGTTGATTACGCGACAAATACAGTATCGTTTTTTCGCATCGTAAGTGCCATCCCATGCCGATTTCTGTATATCGAATTATCAACATATCGAACTATTTCGCGATCCCCTTCGAGTTCGATATATCCGGGTTCGACTCTATAATACACAAACCAATTAGCTATTTATAGGTCATAAGCTGCATGCATACCTCCGAGGCACTGAAATAGTAAAGCTGCAGTCGGTATGGCTCTAGAAACTGGATGACACATCTTTCAAGCCATTTTGATCACTGGTTTTGTAGGAAAAAAGGGTTAAACCTTAGCATCAATAACCCTGTAAAAATGCCTGAGATGTGGTATATACCTGCACCTCGAGCTTTCCAAGATAAAAAAAAAAAAAAACTTGCATTTCAATAAAAAATATCTTGAACTATTACAAGGCAGTTGACTGATCGAAAAGACCAAAAATGTGCGCAATTTTTCAAATCCATTTTCTCCTGCCAAAATGGCTCTTGTCGAACTCTACACTCGCACTTGTAGAAATGGACAGAAAACCAAGAAGGCCTATTAGTGAAAGATAAAAATAAGCTGAATGGTTAGCTTTATACTTCAGTATTCAGTATGCAAAAATGTGGAATATAGGTGCATTTGTCCATTTGCCAGCCCTTGAGGCTAGTAGGAGAAACACTTCCTGCTCTTCTAGAAAGGGTTAACCATACATTTTTTTTCTTTTAAGCAACATCATTACATGTAGCACCACAACAACATCATGACTCCACTTGATCATTCAGAATTTTCTAGTCATGATGAAACCAGTCTTCTTATCAAATGGGACCTTTAACACTACCGCTTTAAAAGCCGGTACAAAAGAGGCATGTACGTCAGTGTTCACCAGTGGCATAAATCCATACAACATGGCTTAGGTCACACTAAAAACTAATACAGGTCTGGCAGATATATGGCTATAACAATTGTGAATTTCATACATTTTGAACAAAGTGCATTTGAGAAAAAAAAAATCGTAATGATGGGGAGACACTTAAGCCTCATCTTTAAGGATATGACACGATAATGTAAGTGACCACCCAACATATGAAGTCCCGCTTTAACAAAACTGCATGAACGTGCCTGCATGGCCTAGGAGCAGCGTGCCTGACTCTGTTCAGGAGCACTGGAAGGTTGGCTCTTATTCCACCTTCCCACCTCAAATGAGCCACCCGAGTTGGCAGCTTCTGCCTTCTTTCTGATGTGATGTGGTCTCAGTTGCGCAAACCATCAAAGAATCACCAGCAAACACTTGCCAGAGCTATGCCTGTGATTTTTCGCTCACAAAGTCTGCTTTTCTGAGTAACAGGACCTTAAATGTCATTGCCTTAAAACGAGGGGCAATACTTTTTGGACATGCCTCATAAGTGCTGGTTCTAAGAACATCATTACAAAGGGCTGCAATCACCAAAGCAATGACTGAGCATTCGGCTCTTTTGGCACACAAATACGTGTACTAAGCAGCGAGTTACTAGAAGACGGTCAATGCCACTGGCGGCACGTTACAAATCAATAGTCACACCAAAGTACTAATATACAGCTGCAATACAGTGAAGGTAATGCCTTGTACTCTCAAACTCAGCAAACTAAATATACATTAAGGTTGACTGTGACATCAAACTCGTAGTGATTTTGCAAGGACCTGTGCCTGATGCTCAACCATTTATTCCAAGCTGATGGAGAATACTATATACCTGAATATTGAACCATACCAAAAAGCCATTTTTGTAAACATGCATAAAACTGACAAGGGATGCAGTTCTTAATGCACGCAGAAGAGTTAATTTCAAAATTTATTTTTTACTCTTCTTGCCCAAATAATGCCTCTGAGACAAGTGCTCAACTGAGTATAATGTATGCATTTTAAAGAAACTTTAAAACAACACAAAATGGACCAGTCCTTGCAATATGAAATGGAATAATGTTTGAGCATTCAATTAATGATTACTTTATAATTACCATAAAATACTGAGAAAGCGTCCCCCTCTGCTCACAAGTAAAATCGAGCAAAATAACATGAGGGGAGTCCTTACTCGGCTCCATACAAGTATTCAAGATGGCGACTGATGAAGGTGGCGGCCACTGAAAGTGTGCCACGCAGTCTGCACTGGTTTAGTGAAACTAATCTGTGAAGACTGCTTTATTGTGTCCTTTGTTTGTTTTTTTGGTAACTGTAAAAATTGTAGAAGTGTTCGTTGGAGTCTGACCCAATAATATGGTCAAAGCATTTGTTCCTCAGCTCGTCACAGTCTTCGGGAACATGGCACCAATACTGACGCGCCGATCACGCAGCTCGCCATCCTCAGCCTGCTGAGAGCGCACGGCTTTGTACTTCTAGTGTCATTCACAGACTTTTTCGACTTGAACTCGCAAGACATTCAATACACTTTCTTCGCACTCAGCCTGCCTCTGGTAGACCTCTATCGTCTTTTGCAACAGGTAAGAATGCATACTGCACGCAAGGCGCAACTGTCCTTGAAGGAGACAAGTAAAGAAATAGCAGAGAGGTGGAGCGGGCTAGAACGCACCCATGCTGGCTTGGATACACGCGTACACTCAAAGATCTCAAAAAGAAAAAATTTTTTTCTTAGGACTTGCAGTGGGAGAAGGGAGGGCGCTTGCTTGGTATTGTGTCGAAATGCGAGAGTCGCACAAAAAAGCAGGAGGCCGCTCCCACAAGAGGAGGTGATTAGGTCGGATTTTACGGTAGGCATGACTGCACAATCAAACTTCCCCCCCTTTTTTTTAACGAGTTTTTCTCTTGGTGTATAATGTCAAAAAGTCATTTTCAATTTCAGCAGGGAAATAACAAAAAAAAATTCATCCTTTCAGGAAAACTGGTTGTTCCCTTTCATATCAGAAAGACCTGTACTTCCTGCATCATTGACACCAATGAAATACGCACAAGCCATTAGACAAGAGCATTACAGTGAATCCCCAATAACCACGACAGACACCATCAGCTCACACCAACGATGCCGGCCGAACATACGCCATTTTAGGCTGATTTCCACCGGCTGATTGGAGCTGGGCACCCGAATCGGAACGCAGCGACCTAAATTCCTGCAGGTCGAATCAACCTTGGCCGACCAGCAGAACATGCAGAGCGCACAGCGGAAGTAATGCTGAACCAGTTCCGGAAGTTGAAGTCGCATCCTAGCACCAAAATGTGCTGCGACTGATACATAGACAGCAGCATGGCAACTCTGCAAATTTGCTTCCGCACACTTTTGACACTGCAGATGTTTTCCGATGGATGCACTTCGATACATGCACACAAAAAAATGGCGATGCCCAGTGTCGTCTACTGACACTTCTTAAACCACTAAAACAGCCAAAAAAATTCTGCGATCTCCAAAAGTGACGGCATCGCTGACTAGAACTTGCGGCGAGATCCGACTCTGGCTGGCAGGTCGAGCTAGAGCACTCCAAGATGCTTCAAACAACCAGCACAATACACGCAACCTACATTAGTTGACAAGTGGAATTCTAAACCGCCGTCCTGAAGCAAGAAAACCTGATTTGGCGCAACCAGTGAAAATTGCCATTAGAGAGCACAAGCCACGATGCCAGTCAACCTTTTGGCTTTTAGGCACACAAATTTGGTATTAGCAAGACCTTCAAAAATTGGTAAACGGGTAAACAATAAAGTTACTTAGGCGAAAACTGCCACTTAAATAATGGCTGGCTCACCTTGGAGAGGACATGACCCTGGTCCACAGCCCTGGCCGTGCTGTACAAGTATGCACGGCAGGCATTGAGCGTTGTGTACATGTCAGCAATCTTGCCTTGCAGCAGCTGAAATATAACAACATATGCATTGTTCAAGCACTGTGCGGGAAAATGGAGCCTCTGTCCCTGTTCTTATATATAACAAGCAAAGCCAAGGACAGACACAAGTGCGAGATGCCAGGCTAGTTAGTACTGCATGCTTATAAAACAGAGCCCATGTCCATTCTTTCTTCCGTGTGTTTTCTACTTGTTCTTGGTGCTGTTCTTTAAGCAAGAATGGACTTATGAGCAGAACATAGAACGGATGGAAAAAAGTATGAAATGGGGGGAGAAATCAAACAAATAAAACCTCTATTATTTCATGAATTAAACAACAAAAGAAAACATTCTCGAGAACAAATGACTATAGGGAGCCCAAGCTCAAGTTTCGCTGCGCGACGGCAGCGCCGCATTCCTGGCGTGGTGGCGAAATGTGAAACGATGGGGCTTCGCCGGAGCAGACGCTCCGCTAGCTTCCTTTGCACGCGCGGCGATCGCGTTGCGCCTGGTGGTTATTTGGCTATACAAAACGCTTCCGCTGATGTGAAACGGATGTACTAAGTAGCACTGTGTCATGGGAAGCCACAATAGTAGGCAAGGCACCAAAAGACGAGGCTCACGTGTAAATTCGCAGTTTTCTTTGGAAGCGAGCGTGTTCGCGAGACCTGTTTTCCAACCGCATGACAGCGTTCTGGAAGTCTCGCGTTCTTTGTGGAAACGAAAAGAGCAAATTTCCCCTTTCTTTGTAAACTCAGAAATGTTGACAGTTGACAAAGACGGCTTGGAGAGGCATCAAAAAAGTACAGTGGTTTAACACCATGCATAAAAACTGGAGAGGGTGGAAGATTATCCTGCTCTTCGCTCCCCGCGTGTCTAGTTTCGGCGATTTTCTGTGCTCTCTCCCTGCTTTGTGGGTGCTCTGAAAGCAACCAAATCAACTGATGCAACGTCCGCGATCGAGACTGATGTGTGAATGTGCTCTAAGTGTCCACAGCTGCCTTTTCATTTTTAGATTGACCAAGAAAATATCTAGGAACGAGGCCTTTTTTTTTTTTCGGGGGTGGGGATGGTGTTGGAAAACATGCCTTGCTGAGACGCTTTTACAGATTTTCGCTAATTGGCCAATAAGTGAACCAATATTATTATTATTATTATTATTATTATTATTATTATTATTATTATTATTATTAACGAAGATATGTCAGAAGTGCAGTACAAAAGTGATCCTAGCTATGGCTCGACTGACACTACTCGCACGGAGCACCCCATTCGCGTCACAGGGTTCATGAGTGCAAACCAAATATTATAAATGAAGCACAATCATTTAATAAGAACCGAAATAAAACACTACGTAGTACAACCTTGGATTTCACCTGCCTCCCTAGCCAGCAAGCCGGTTATGTCGCGTGCAGCGCACGGAGCACGCATGTGCTTATGAGATTGCTAGCGTTCTTGTCTTTGAAGAAACACCTTCGGACTACATACTTATTCTTCTACTGCAAGATTTCCTTTGGTAACGTCGTAATAATAAAATAAGAAATCCGTATATAGATCGCATGCAACAGGCCAAAACAATGGTCAACAAGCGGGCCACTTTATTTCACAGTACTGATGATACTTAAGCAGTTTTTAAACATATTATATACGACAATATAATTACATAGCGGACTTACCTCTAGATGCACTTCCTACGTTTTTTGCTAACGTAGGACGCAATCACCATCAATATTTACTCATCCCCGTCTGTTGTCTGCTCTACAGTGCAGACGTGAATAAAAAGTTTCCCGCCTATAATTAAGTATCCTTCATGAAAATACGCGTCAGGTTGCCCAATAAAACCGGAATGCAGGTGGCATGTCGCGGTGCGCCTGCGGGGGCGCGTCAAGGCGCGTGCTCATGCGAGAGAAAGCGCGCGGCGCACGCCGTGAAGGCAGCGATCGAGCTGAGGCGGCGGCGTCCAGTGCGTGCTTTTCTGTCCGCGCGACAAAAGCAGCGCGAGACGTCTGCACGCGCGCGGAAGCGAGCGAAAGGAGGAAACTTGCACGGGATGCCTAGTTGGTGCCACCAAGTTTATCCCCAGTTTCTATTTTTCTGTCAGAGATGGCGCTCCCTGTCAGGAGCAGCAGCGCCGCTAGACGGTGCTTTGGAAGCCTATATAAGAAGTGCTTTTTTTCCTGCCCTCTAAACTTGCCTGTTAATATTGCAGTACATAATTAGTATAAATCCTGCTACACAGCTCGTAGAATACCGTATTTTGTATATATTTTTCTTTTACTGCTTTCCCACTACCATGTCGTAACCTCAATAACTGAGCCACAAAAACAATGTAATACCCGACCAGTCCTACTTGAGGACAGTAAGAGCATCCTGTGACTTTACAGCTACAGCAGCAGGCAAAAAAATGGCAATGTTCGCAAATTGAAATTCCACTATACACTAAACCCAGGTAATGTTATTATATGATTACAGAGAAGGAAAAAAAGCAACAAAATATACAACGCCATGAGCATGATCCGTTCAAAGTAGCATGAAAACATGGCTCAAACACACCGCCCCTGCCGACACCGGCGACTGTTATGGTACACATTGTTTTGCCATAATTCTGCAGACCGCTTGTATGGTTGTCCAACTGCCTAGGTCCCAAGCATGGGTTTAACAAAAAATAAAAAGAGGCCCTCCAGGTAACAGGTAAGTAGACAACTTCTTGTTCCAGTAGAGAAGCTGTGCCACTTTTGTAGTACTACTACTTCATAATTGAGTGATTTGTAGTGCTTTGGGTAACGAAAAACTCAGCAAAGAGGAAACAGGCTGACTGTAAAAAGTGGCTTCTGCTTTTCTGACATTAGTGCAATTTTTTTATTGCCAGCTCTTTTTTTGAAAACATCGCCGCCACCGGCATTCTTTATGTGTAGCGCCATTATGAAATGGTTGTTGCCAGGCTTAAAACACATGCAAAAGGCTCAAAATGCAGTTTTTCATAGACAACTACTGCCCTCTAGGGCTCAAAATTGCAACCAATAAAATTGACAACTCATCTTAGGTGGCAAAAGCAGTGCAACATCGGGCCACATAAGGGTGACTCATAGTTGGCGATATTGGTACAAACTCCCGTGATGAGTACAGCACGGGGTTGGCGGCTAACCGGGTCAAAAGAAAAATGAGGAAAAAGAAAAAAGATATATATAAGACAACTTCTAAACTAATTCAAGACAAAAAAAAATAAAAAGACTGAAATGTAAACGTACACTCTGTGGGCTCTAAAATGTGCAACTAAATTAGCATTCAAAGATTATTGTATCTACTAGAGGCTTTACCAATTGTCAAGTAGCATCCTTTTACAACATTTTGGGCGAGTTGGGAACAAGAGGAGGCCCAGTGTCCTCCTCTTGTTCCGTGCCGTCTTTGCACTGTAATAATGAATGGATAGCATCCTTTTGCATCCTCCATTTACTATGAAGGTAAAGTCATAAATTCACCATCCAAACATGAGCATATGAAAAACAAATTTCCACATAAATATTGCAACCCACCTGAAATGTGCCAATGGGCTGGCCAAATTGTTTGCGAGTGTGTACATAGTCGAAGGCAACGTCGCAGCAAGCTTGCATTATGCTAGAAAAAATAAAAGGAAAAGGTGAAAAAATTTAGACACAATCTTATTAAGGATCAATCACAATGTTCAAGATAGACTGTGTGCGAAACTACTGCTTCTACTATGATCACATTAGGTTCAATGACATAACTGAAGCTTTAAAACTTGACACTCTTCAGCTTGATAAAGTTAGCTTTTCTGCAGGAAATAATCAAACCTATTTAATTTACCCCGGGCTCTCTGTCCTCTTTATTTTTCTAGTGTCATAAATATCACTCTAGAACCAACCAAGGAAATCAAACTTGCAAGACAGTGTACCAAGTAAACAAATATATGGACCGAGAAACTTTTTTTTTTTGCACGCAATATCTCATTATGATGTGTGCCTACAGGGTTCTGCCCAGAAATTCTTGTGGTAGACATTTGTTGAAAGCAAGGGTAAGCAATAGGGGGAGTATCACTTCTCATTCTCAACTATGTTCTGGAAATCTAGGCATCTTACTAAGGCAGAAATTATGTGAAAAGAATACAGTCTTAAACTTTTTATTAAAAATAATAATACAGGAGAAACCCCTTTCACATTCCATTAAGGAGGGAGGGGGGGGGGGGGGGGGGGGCACCAAATCACATTACGTGTTTTAATGCGATAGCAGAGCCTTGCCCAAGCGTGCAGAGATTCCCCACTATACTCGACGCCCCTGCTTCTCGCTGCATGTTAACAGCATAGGCCCAGATGCTGGACATGCACATTACAAAAGCAGCTGGAGTCCGGGCTGGCAGCCTCGCCCACTTGCCGTGGAGCTGCCACCACAACCCAGTACAGATTACGCAGTTCATGACGTCACGTCATCTAATGGGAAAGAGGCAGAGTTTTCTTCTCAATGAGGCCAATGACTTTGACCTTGCCAATGACGCATCTAATGAGGTCTGAATCTCGAAGCTATCAGGCACGCTACCAAGCTAGTTGTGACAAGGCTGCTTATGGAAGCGCAGTGCGTTTACATTGAGCATCCCTAGTTGTGGAAACTTCATGCGCGGCTGCCACGCGCAATGGGAGCCGCGATGGCCATCGACCACTAATTCATGCGTCTAATCAGTTCCATGTTTCCCTCAGAGCGGCTGCCGCTCAGAAACGGATGCACTCGCTGACAGAAAGCTCAGCCAAGATTCCCTCTGTGGATGGCCCAGAAAGTGAAATAAGCGAAAAACCAACACTAAGCATCCACGCAGATGGCGCCTGCGCCATACCACAGTCACGCTCTTCGACGTCGGCGCAGACACGCCTCAGTACTCAGTTGCGCTCGCGGGTGACTGAAGCCTCGCCGCAGCGACCGGCGCCAGCGACAACGGGTACACGGCTAACTTCCAGTTTTCGGAAATGCAGCCTCGGATGAGGTTTGTGCTAGGAGGGCCACGCAGGAGCACGTGCGAAGCAGCCACTGGCTCACGCCGACCAGCTGTTAAAACTAAGTTTAGCCAACTTTCTTACTTGCTGTCAGCGACAGCAACACAGTTATCTAAAATTCCTGAGACTCTTTGGCCTCCGTAACTGTTGGTTGCAATAGTTACTGCGTGCGCAAGACGTTCTGAACGTCGCCCGATGTCTCCGTGCGGAGCAGCTGCGTGGCTGTCCACAGAGAGGGAGCGGCGAGGGGAAGCAAGCCCCCCTCCACAGGTGTGCAGTGCATTAAATCTATGGGTGCATGCTCCTGTGCTACTCTCACAGCAACTGCTTTAAACCAACATAATTATCTATTAGAAGGGAAACTCCTCTACGCCACAGGGACAAAGAAAAGCATGAATGAAAGGAGGGTGAAAGATAAAAAAAAAGACCGCTAATGAGCCAATCTACATTACAGCATTTCGTAAAGCGCTGCCCGTGGACTCCATCACGATGTATAGTTTTGTTGCAGACAAGGCGACAAGAAAGACTGACCTCTTCGCTACTTACTCATTCTCACAGGGGTGCACGCGAATAAACGCCAAGCGAGAAACACAAATCAGGCAAAAACGAAAAAAAAAAAAAAGGGGGGGGGGGGGGGGGTCTTCACTAGCCCACACTGTGAGCACAGGAGCAGCACTGGCACGAGTGATAAAGTGGCCGCGTTTAGACGCCTTCCTTCATGTACCGCAGCTGGCGTGGTAGCGATGACGTGGTGGCAATTAATAACAGCAGGGGATCTAGCCTGACAGGCAGGGCAATTCTGCATGTCGTGCACTGTCTAGTTAAGTGCCCTCTTGTCCAGCTGACACAACCGAGTTATGGAAGGTAGTGCGCAGTGACAGTAGACCTGGGCCGCCAGGCGGAGCAATATGCGGCAAAACCACTGCCACCCAATGGAATCAGAGGCTAAAACTGACTAATCTCTACCACTGGCCGCTAGTGAAAGGCATTCCACGGCTGTGATAAAAGCCTTGTCAGGCTACGTAGGTAAGTACTAAATGGATACCTAAATGGCACCAGTTCCAGTTAATCACTGCATGCCATGTGTGTCTTGGTGCTGCATCCAAAACTGAGGCAACTAGCCTTCAAACCGTATTCATGGCCAACATGTATGGTCATGCATGAAAACCCCTATATCAGCTTTACCCAAAAGTAGTTACTGCCACTATAACCGTTGGTTGGGGGGTCACTCAGGTTCTCCAACATCAGCACACAAAGCATACAACACAACAGGTGCTTAATTTCAAATGAAACTTAAATTCAACTCACAAATTTACTGCAAGGACACTTGTTGGAAGTGACGCAGAAACAATTTATAACTTGAGAACCATGAGCAAGTACAAAGTCATGACCCCACTAGGGTAGCGCAATAGTTACGGCGCTCGACTACTGTTCCCAAGGACGCGGGATCGGGTCCCAGCCTCGGCGGCCGCTTTTCGATGGAGGTGAAAAGCAAGGTGCCCGTGTGCTGTGCGATGTCAGTGCAAGCTAAAGAATCCCAGGTGGTCGAAATTTCCGGAGTCCTCCACTACGGCGTCTCTCATAGCCTGAGTCACTTGGGAAGTTAAACCCCACAAGCCAACCAACCAACAAGGTCATGAGGTATGAATACCAAACAGTTGCTTTGACAATCCCAGAGATGCATACATATGAACTTGCAAGAGCTCAAAATGGTTATCTTTAAAGCCCGCTGTAACCATCTGCTTCATATTCCTTTCAGCAACCAGACTGTACATTACAATATGGTTATTTTAAGCCTTCAATCATGCATGAACAAAGAGGAGAGGCCACTTAAGCCATGCTATCAATGCACCTTCCGAACACACCTGCATTTCTTCTTGGGCACGCGATTTCTTATAATGATCACCATGAAGCTGTATCGAACAATCTGCACACATTTTCAATAAGCTCCAAAATGCAAAAAGGAAATATGTCCTTATTAAAAAAGAGACACACTTTAGTTTTAACGTGCACACGAGGACTGCCATACTCTGAGGAGTAGCAGGAAACAATATCCCGTCGGTTTTACCCAGCTGTGGCACACAGTTTTTTAATCCTTCGTTTGAGTTATGTAAACATCTTGTATGTTTACACATAAAGTACTATGGTAATCAAACATGCCTTCACCATCTACCACAATAATATCATGCCACATCAATACAGAGTTGTGCCTCACATGCTTTGAATAATGCTTTCATTTATAAATTCTCAGCATTAAGCTAAACCTGAACTTGTGCCCGTTCCTTTGCTGCAAAAGCAATAGAAGCATGCTATAGGATAATTTCAAATTACTGTGACTGCAGTAAATCTTTCCACAATTTACCTCTTTCCTGGCCTTTAGGACTCTTGACCTGACCAGACACTGTTATCAGAAAAAAGGCGTAATTTTATAAATTTAACTAGTACTTAGACTGTGGTTTTGTTTTAACCATTAGACAAATGCAAATGACAATTACCATAAGGAGCGTACGGTTTTCCCCATGTTTTCAACACTGAAGTCTTGATGCCCTGTACAGTGCACTTTCAATACTGCCTTACTTTATGGAAGGACTTTACACAACATAATCACCTGACTGACCAACTCTCCAGAGATGTCCATTCATGTCTAGACAACCCAACCCACTGCTGACTCTAAGACCAAGTTAAATTAGCAGTTCCACTTCAAAAAACCGTGAAGGAAGCTAGATTACCTGCCTGGCATGCCCCATAAGTGAAATAAAAGGCAGTGCTCAGAACAGAGATGGAAAGGATGGAACAGCAAGTAGCTGTTTAGTCTGTATTCCAAGTTTGCGCCGTTTTATACCACACCACTTACACCTTCAGCCACCAGCTGCCAGTTATACATTGTTTGGGCATGTTTCACCGCGGACTAGGTGGATGTCCAGGTGGCGTTAGTTGACCCAAGAGCCCTGCACTAGAACACTCTGCACAATCTGGCACAGACCCAATAAACAAAACTATGCAAATCCCTGTTCCCAAATCCAGCTCACCCGATTGGTCCAGAAGCCAGAATCAGGCGCTCGTAGTCAAGGCCGCTCATCAAGACATACATGCCCTTGTTCAGCTCACCCACCAAGTTTTTAGCTGGGCACACAAAAACAGAAAAAGCAAAAGCAAACAATTAAGAAAATACAAAAACTCGTAATTTTCCTCCCGCTATGCCAAGAATTGGTAGAAATAGGTGGTAACCTTAATGTAATGTGACAATTTGTCTTGCAGATGTACAGACAATTGTTTTCACAATCTATTTTGTAAGAAGAGTGACAATACACAATTATGGTCAGAGAGGGACGTCTGGAAAATGAGCCATCAACAATCTTGTTTACAATCTCCAGTGACAACGGTCTGTGCATTCTCATGACGTTGAGCATAAAAATAATAGTACTGTAAACTTTCTAGCACTTGCCTATAATGTTCTTGACAACATACAGATGATGGTGATGACCATAATGCTTTAATCCCTTCCCACCTCTAGAACCTTAACCAATCTTGCGAGATCTGTAATTATCAGGTACTTTCCCAGACTGCTCTGACAGCATCAGCATTAGCCAATTTAACCTTGTGAATAATATGCTCACACAGTGGGACTGCCTGTAAGGTGACATTCACAAAGGAGGTGACCGTTGTGCTTTGTAGGAAAAAAGAGGGGATAGTGAAGAGCATTTTAAGCAGGCTTTGTAGCAATCGTAATTCAATTTGGCGCAGCTTTTTCGTATTTTCTAGCACGAGCCTGATATAGAAGAGTAAAGCAAGAACTTAGAATATACAGTGTTTCGTGTTTCGGGTACTAACTACAGTCAAACCCACTTTTAACAATACCAGTTTTAACAATATATCGATATAATGATGGGCAGCTACTACACAGTCAGGTTTGCCGTGCGTTCTACGGTAAGATAAACCGCTTATTACAATGATGTCATATTACATTATCGTATTATAACAATCAAATATGGTCACTGAAAGTAAACAAAAATATGGAAATGCGGCAACCACAAAAGCGTGTACGTACGCGGAGACGCCGACAACGCCAATGCAACAGACAAAAAAAAAAAATCGGGCCAGAGCGCGTTGAGCCAATGTGTTGGTCGGGTGTTCTGGGGAATCTTGCATGCTGCGGAAGTGCGGAGGAGGACGGAGCGCTTCCTCACGCGGAGGAGGAGAGAAGGTGTAAGGCACTGCTAGGCACAGCCTTTCTGAGGGAGAGCTTTGAGTGCTCCCCCTCTGCCTCTGTACAGTGGAGCAGTACATTCTGAGAATGTGCTGACCGTGGTGTCCAGGCCCCCGCTTAGCAGTTACAATGTTTTGTGGCAGGTGTGCAGCAGCGTTCGTGCACGTGCCTTTCTAGCATGGTTCTCCTAGTGTGCCACCATCGTTGCCACGATCTTGTTGTCCCTGGATTTTCCGTGAACAGCAATGCAGGCTTCTCCTTCAGGAAGTGCAACACAAACAGCGCACAAGAGGAAGCAAACAGCAATACCGCTAGAAGTTAAAAGGAACATAGCATGTGAGCTCAAGGACGGCGTAAAAGTGTGCAACTTGGTGACCGCAAGTACGGCCTGACATAACAGACAGTATTAACAATAATCCCCAACGCGCTCAAGATTGAGAACGAAAACAATTGCCAGTGCTGACGATGCAATGGACGGCCGAAAAAGGGTTCGACACGGGGCCTACAAAGACTTAGAATAGGCGCTCTACCAGTGGTTCTTGAACGCCCCGTGCAGCGAACCTGCTGATTAGTGGCCCGATTTTAGCAGAGAAGGCGAAGAACCTCGCATACCTCCTGCGCAACACCAATTCCCAGCCTGATGGTGGTTGGATTCAATGGTTCAAGGAGAGAGATGGAATAGTCTACAAGGCAGTCGTGGGCGAGGCAAAATCGCTTGATGTAGGCACTAGACAGAAGTGGCTTCAGGAAACACTGCCCTGCATCCGAGAAACATACGCGGACCGGGACTTGTACAATGAGGCCGAGAGTGGGCTGTTTTTCCAGATGCTACTGTCAAAGATGCACACTGTCAAAGGCAATCCCTGTAAGGGCAGCAAGCAAAGCAAATTGCGCGTGAACGTTTTCTTGTGTGCCAACATGGACAGAAGCAACAAGTGCCCCGCCCGACTTCACCATAGGGAAATCTAGAAATCTCGTTTTCGTGGTGCCGCAAGGATCCCGGTTTGCTACAGTTATAATGGGAAAGCACGAATGACGCGTGAACTTTTTCACGAGTGACTGGTTGAGTTTGATCATCGGATGCAGCCCAAAGGCAGGAAGGTGGCATTGGTACTCAACAATTGCACTGCGCACCAAACAGCTCAGAAGCTTTCGTATGTGGAAGTTTTTTTTCCTCCCACCTAACACCACTGCAGGCTTGCAGCCTATGAATGCAGGCGCCATTGCTTACTTCAAGGCACTGTATCCCTGTAAGTTCTGAGCAGCCTCGCGCTGAACCTCAACATTTCTGTCCTAGAGGGCAGACCGGCTCAACACTTGATCTCGATCCTAATGGCAGTGCAGTTCATTTTTGGAGCATGGGCAGAAGTAAGCTCCTCCGCCATCATGTACTGCTTCAGGAAAGCAGGCTTCGCTGGAGATGACAGCAACACGAAAAGTCGCAAAGCTCCTGCTGACACAGCAATGACCGAACTTTGGTCCACAGTGAGCGGTAGTGACGGCGATGTGTTGGGACTTAAGGAATTTTTACTTGCCGACAATACAGTTGCAACAGATGAGGCTATCGTCGCAGCAGTCACTGGCGCAGAAGACGGTTACAGTAGCAACGAATGAACCGGAACCTGTGCAGGTTGAGTCTCACCAGGAGACTTTAAGAACGATTGACTCCCTGCAAGACTGTTCTTGACAAGAACCTTCCACTGCACTATGTTCAGCAGTTGAATACCCTGCAGAAAGATGTCGGCCAGATTGCTGTAAAACAGGCAACGCCTATGGATTACAGGTTTCTTCCCGCTATGAAATAAAAAGTGTAAGCTACCTCGTCCTCATGAAATGTATAGTTTATAATGTTTTCGTTTTTTTTTTTTTTCGGCTAACCCAGTTATCACAATTTTGATTGCAACAATGATATTTCCATGGCACTTCAATATTGTTATAGTGGGTTTGACTGTACTGCCCAAGTTTTCAAAATGGCTCTAAGATCTTGAATGGGGTGCAGTTGTAAGCAGTGATTTTGACTATTAATATGAATTTTAAATATGCCTTAATTGCTAAATGTTTAACAAAGATAAATAGGACAAAATGTATTGTGCCAATTTCAGGAGCATGTCAAGCAATGCCCATTTCAGTTGCTTCCTTTTTTTAAATATAATTTAAGTGCAGCTCTATTTCTAAGCTTGATAAAGCCAATCAGTTGTAAACGTTAGCTCCCCGTGCTCCAGCTGAAGGAAGTCAAAGCACGACCATCTGAATCGCACGTACATCTATTTCAAGTGGCTGCAGTTAGGGTAAACCACAAAGAGTAAACTATTTGCTGTTAGTTGATATTGCTTTGAGATGAGCATTAGCATGGACATATTTCCTTGTCAGGATGATTCTAGATAGAAGGGTGACCATGCCATGGCCATTCCAAGGCATAACACAGATAAATTTCTTCGTGCTCAACACGGCCACATCTCTCACAACGAAGAATTTTGTCACCATGTAAGGTCTTTCCCAGCATCAACATTTTCCTCCAGCCAATGTCGCAGCATTTTCCCTGTGTGTCCCACACGCTTTGCTGCTTTCTGTTCAAGTGTTTGAGACAAGGAGACTGGACCATTTAGTCGATCCCATATATATATAGCATTAGGTATTGGTTATATCAAACTCTCAAAATATCCACTTGAAAAACCACCTAAAAGTACTTCAGCGTTGTTCACGTTTATCAAACTCCCATTCAGAGGACATTCGATGCATCGAATCGAGCAGTGCCCCTGCAATGGTCTCTTCTGCTAACAGCTCTATGACAATCATTTTCGCACATGAAGGCAGGCCAGCTGTGCAGCCCTTGGAATTCGCTGACTGCACTAACAATGTGAAACTGCTTTATGAGGTTAACGTCAAGCTCATTTCAAAATGGCCTTTGGTCTGGCCAGCTTTTTTCTCATCACAACCCTGCTGTCATGTGGAGAAGCCGGCATTCAGTGCGCCACTGTCATGTGGTTAAGCCAGCCTAGCTAACCAAAGGTTTGAGGCGGCTCTCGCATGTACTGCTTTGCTATTGAAGGCGACAGGAGAATCACCCATGCCATAATTTTAATTAGGGGGTTATACTGCACTTACAGGTACCAGAACTAGACATCTTACAATCTGAGATGACTGTTCCAAAAGCACCGTGTCCACTGAAGCTTTGATGTGAGCCTCAACTCCAACGGCACTTGTGCTGTGTGGCACGGGACTCCAGCAGCGTGGAGCAAGCGCACAAGCGTAACTTGCAGCAGCACAGCAAAAGTCTGTCCCTGTTGCACATTTGACATGCGCGCGCTTGGGCTCACGGTGTGGTTTGTCGCTGCAGAAAGCATGCGGGTAGTGCGGGTGCACCATATTCACACTCCTGGGTTACAGAGAGGCTTATCTGTTGGCATGTTATATATCGAATTATTGATATATCGAACTACGTCCAATCCCCTTGAGTTTCACATACATCCAGGATCGACTGTATTTTATTCATTCAACCTTATGAGGCGAAAGACTTCCAGCAACGACACAAGATCAGGGTCATGCGTGCGCTATATGGTCACAGCAAGACTGCAGAAAATTGAATCCCATTAGTGGTTTAATTTTGTCAGAACTCCGAACCACTGAAAGTTTGAAATCCCTTCGAAATTTGCATTAAGGGGGGACCCTTGTCTTAAGACAATATTTTTTATTTACTGGTAGGATTTGTTGAAAGTTGCACCATTTATGCAGCTTTTTATGCTGATTTCAAATATGCACAATAATTGTAAGTAAGCCATTTAGTTCTGAAGATATTGAGCACTTTATGTTCTTTGGAGGTGAGCTATCAGTAAAACTACAGGAGTTATAATGGAAACTGATGTATCAAATCAATTTAAAACACACAGAGAATGCAAAAATCAAGATTGAATGTCCTGGTTCCATTTTAACCAAATTTACAGCTTGTCAAAGTTCAGAGACCAAAAAGCCACCTTCACACTCCAGAAAACATGTAATTTTTTAAAATTTTCCTCATTAAATACCACAAATTCATTTATATTTTTGCACTGTACATGAGTTTACCTTTCTGGTGCAAAAGTAATTTATAGCAAAATCATAAGTAGAACCAGAGATATCGCACCTCCAAACATGTACCGTCCTCAATATTTTGATTTTGAGAAATTGATGAAAAACATGTTGATAAATTTTTGAAGCACCAAAGCTACAAGTAACTTATTAAAGTGGGTTCTGACTAGCTTCTGATGTCAATGCATCATTTACCATCGGTATAATTCGCCCTCAATGAATGAAATTTCCAGCGAACGGAACGCATGGTCCGGAGGCCGCCACCAAGACGAGTGCGTTTGCATCGTGACCTCGCAAAAGTTGGTGCCAAGTTCTGGTGCGCGATCGCCATTCTCACGTTCATGCGTGCAGCATCATTAGCTGCAGTTGACCTGCAGCTAATGATAAGCGACCGTTGCTCGTCTCGCACCGCGTAGTATTCAGAATAAAGTTTATTTTGACAAGATTTGGGATTCCGCACAACCTTTCTGTTTCGCGTGTCGCGGGATGCTGCTTCGAGACTGCCGCTGCGGCTGGTCGTGGCACTGCCCCACAGGGCGATCTATCCCGGTGTTGAAAGCTGCACTTGCTCATCTGCACCATCACGATTCTGTACGCGGCAGATCGTGCCGCTCCTCACTGTCGCACTGAGCACGACCGGCTATGCTACGCTGTTATCAGGCCATCGCGGAGCGTCGGTGCTTCGTCATTGATTGCAGATAACCAGATGCGGCGATGCAGCCTCCCCGGCACGTTTATCTCCTCTCGCTACTTTTTTTTAGGCTAATAACTAAGCTTGAATCTTAATATTGCGCATTCCGCGTTGTGGTTACGATGAGGGAACGGCGCTAGGCCAACTAGGCTTAAAGGAGAGACCTTTTCAAAATGGCGCCGGAACGCAGGCAGTCGACGCCGCCAGCCAACCAAAAAAAAAATTGGTTCACAGGAAGGGAAAGGCGAAGTAACTGTCTCGCCATTTTGCTCACGTGCGGTGGGAGTCCAATAGCGGGGCGTGTACCAATAGTCGAGCAAATCAGAATCTTGGGCTTGATTCTCCAGTCACACGGACATAATGGCGAGACCATCAAGAGGCTGGAGAATCACGCGATGCAGACCCTGAGCCTAATTAGGCGGGTGGCCAACAGAGGCCGAGGGTTAAAGGAAAAAAATTTGATGAAACTGATACAGGCCTACATCTTCAGCTGAGTGAGCTACGCAACGCCGTATCTAGATTTGAAAGCGGTGGAAAAAGAAAAAATTGAGTCTCTAATGAGAAAATGCGTAAAAAGAGCGCTGGGACTGCCCATATGCACATCCACAGAGAGACTGATGGCTCTAGGGGTACACAACACATGGGCAGAACTTGTGGAAGCGGTGCGAACCTCTCAAATTGAGAGACTTAGCACCACGAAGACAGGAAGAGTCATTTTGACGAAAGTTGGAATAAATCCGGATAGGGGTCCCACGGTCAAGGTGGAGGTAGCTGGAGAAGTCAGACAAAATTTGGTGATTCCCCCGCTGCCAAAAAACATGCACCCGGAATATAACAAAGACAGGAGGAAAAAACGAGCCGAAGCATTAGAAATTAGATTCGGCGAAATTTCGGAACATGAAGTGGCCTATGTAGACGCGGCGGGAGGTGGTGGCAGTTTCACGGTAGCAACGGTCGTCAGCGGCCGGGGCAATCCCGTGACAGCTGCCACTTTGCGCGGGCGGAGCATAGAAATAGCCGAGGAAACTGCGATCGCGTTAGCTTGCGTCGGAACGGAAGCGAAGTTTGTCATAAGTGACAGCAAAACTGCCATACAAAATTTTAGCAAGGGCAGGATCTCGCCCTTAGCAGCCAGAATCCTAGGCCAGAAAAAGTTGGATAGGAAAATTCAAATAATTTGGACTCCTGCGCACGAAGCCGTACCCGGCAACGAGGCGGCCCACAAGCTGGCTCGAGATCTCTACCGCCGAGCCGCTACAGGGCCACTTGATGACCGAGGAAGCGGAGAGCGCTTGCTAAAATATGGGGAGATCACGCAGCACTACAGATTGGATCGTAGACTGGTACCCCCACCAGACCCAAAATTAAACAGCAGACAAGCAGTGGCGTGGAGGCGACTGCAGACTTATACATATCCGCACCCGGTTATGGCGAACCACATGTTCCCTGAGGCTAGGAGTGACAAGTGCAATCTTTGTGGGGCGAGAGGGACCCTCGACCACATAATATGGGAATGCCCGTATTCTCCCAGGAGGACGAACAATATAGGCTGTAGAGACACCTGGGAGACCCTGCTGTGCAGCTCGGACCCTGAGCTCCAGCTCCTACTCGTCCAACTGGCTGAAGAGGCTGCTGGGACCCAAGACCTCCCGGCCTGCCTCTGAGGCGGCGGCACCCGCCCCTTGACCTGCGTGTCGGGGGGTGGGTAGATCACCTTATCTGTTGGACATTAAAGTTTAGTCCATCCATCCATCCGCTTCGGTGGGCTCGCTCACGGTCACCAATCAAGGTATAGGAATGGCCTGAATAGCGATCTTTCGAACGACACCAAGATTATACCCGCGGATCACGTATTTCTCGAACTGCAGGAGATCGAAATTCGGCGCGATTTGACCTCAGTTTAAAGGGTCACACATGCAGATTCTCGTCTTTGGAATGCTGTAACATGCAAATTAGGCGATATTTTTCAACGAAACTTCAGAGATAGCTGCGGAAAGATAGATTGAAAATCCGATTTTCTCAACGATTTTTGGCTGCAAAGACCCGGGTCCCCCCTTAACAGCGTTCTGTACAAACCTGAAGCTTATATACTGATGGCACTGTTACAACGGGCGCGGCTCAAGTCTACGAAATTGAATTATCAGCTGCAACCCGTCTGAAACCTAACTCGTGATAGCAGGAGCAAAACTTAGCACTGATTAGCTTTTTAAACATATTTTTTTTTTTTTTTCAAGTACACCTGCCTGTTCATTTTCATTAAATCACAACCCTGTGTGACAGAGCCACACCTTCTAACTAGATGAACACTTTGTCATTAAAAAAAAATGAACAGGACTTAAAAACAATTGCCAGACTTGCAGACTACGCGCATGTAACCTTAAGCCACTCAGATGGCATTGTTAACAATGCACTGCATCATTCCTTTGATTAATAAAAAGACTTTGTATAGCGCAATTCCTAACCGTTATCCGCCAACACGCATTCCCCCCCTTGACGGCACTAGATGGCACCACGTGCTTGACGTTGGCAGAAAGACCTGCCGCATCGGGACCAATCAGCGTATATGCAACGGCCGCGCACAGTAGCGAGACACGGTGACTGATCGCGCTATACTAAATCTCTCTAATGCGAAGACAATGGTAGTTTTGAGTAGCCGCAATGTCCTCAAAGTAGGATGTTTTCAGCCTGCTTTTTACTTTCTTGCAGCACATGCCCACAATGACAACAAACTGAAAAAATAGCAAAGAAAAGTGCCACAAAAGCTCACGGAAACACATGTAACAAATAGTGAAGGGAATGGTGGCTCGCCCAATGACGTCAGTGCCACAAGCACGTAGTTTATTTAGAAAAGCAGAGCCTTCGGGCTTTGCTCTTTCAAAAAAATTGCCCACAAACATGCATTAGTTTGGTAGAAAAGTTCAAAACCTTAATTTTTTGGCCGTGAAAATTTTTCATGCCCAAAAAATTTCCTAGAGGCTGTAATAGTTGTGGACCCTTCTGCTCTGACCAGATATCGAGTGTGTGCTAGAAAATATGATGATTCACTCATACTGTATGCAGCGCATTTCCGTTTAGAAAAAAAAAACTGCAAACAAAGTTGGGGACAATTTGAGAGGAATGCAATCATTATTGCGCAAACAGGACATTCATTTAAAAATTGGGTGCCTCCCAGACAATTTGGGAGGGTTGGCACATAAGCAGCAGGCATTGGAGCACTTTTAAGCACTTATTAGCACAGGCTGCAAAATTTCAATTAACACACATACACACACATTTGAGCAAAGATCAGACAATTCTTCTTTATGGTTAAAAAAATTTCGTGATTTTCTCCAAACTGGATATTCCGCAGAACTGACAAGAGTCCACAACACACTAAGATATGTTTCAATCATACTGTGGAACCAACATTATCATATCCCAAGTATCTCAACAAAATCGGGCACATAATCCTAGTCTTGGAAGGATAAGTAATAAACAGCGCCAAGAAGTCATTACATTCAGCACAAAATACAGTTTGAATAGTATTGTGGGAACACGGCATTTAAAAACAACACAGGAACATAGGACAGTCCTTCAAGGCTTCAGATTCTACAACACATTAATCAATTACTTCTGGCAATGCTTTTTCACACTGGGTCTTAATTTTATTTTGAAGTGAAGTAAAACTGCAAGCTACCACCTTCAGAAGGCAATGCATGTAGTCTACAATATTGGAAAATACAAAATTATGGCTCACTTCACTTTTGCTAGCTAAGGGACGAACAGTGGAAATGGTCAAATGAAGAGATTTGTCAAAGGGTAGGACAGCCCAAATTAGTTCCTAATGAAAAGGACAGATAACTGGATTTTAGCAAACTGTGAAATTACAGTAATCCTGCAAACAAACAAACAAAAAAAAAAGCAATTGCAACCAATGAAGCTAGTCTGACAGGTAGCATATATAAATAATGATTGAAATCTATGTTCAAAATCTCAGAAACGTGCCCTCAACAAATATCCAATCCACTGCCGAGAGGCTGTTTTGATTCTCCGGTTTGTAAAGTTAAAAAAAAAAAATAAGGGGCAGTAACTTTTGAAGCTGTCACTACTTTTTCCACACGACGAGAAGTTTACACATAATAGCATAATTTGAAAAAAAAAAATAAACAGTAAGAAACCACACACAGCTTGGTTCTACACACCAGGAATCTTGCAGTCCTCGAAGACAAGTTCAGCCGTTGGAGAACCTCGCATTCCTAATTTGTCAAGCTGCTGTCCTATACTGAAGCCCGGGGTGTTCTAAGGATGAGAACAACACAAAGGAAGATTTTATGTCTTGCACAGCCCTACGGGCAAAGCTAGAAACTTCCCACTATTCGCTGAGTAGAATTTGCCAGATGTTCCTACTGTTGCAGCAAAGGCAAACAACTGTTAGTAGCAATACAGTAAGTAATAAAATAACAAATAAACTCTGACATAAAGCATGGGCAAAGCTCCATCAAGAGACTAACCACCTCCTCCTACATAGCCCCACAGTAATAATGTGTATCGTTCAAAACAAAACAAAAAACAATGGTATACATGAGGCAAAACTGCTTATTCTGCTCTAACCTCACACCAGGACTCCGCAGCAGCAAATACAGGCACATATCAAGTAAGCAGACTACCTAATATTATTAAATGTCCTTTACCTCGCATTCATTCGGTATAGCACCGACGTGACACTATGCTTGTCTTCACATTAAACAATAAACCTGTCAATGTAAGAGCAGCTGTGAGTGTGCAATTTTCAATGTGATGTCATAATCATCAATTAACTTCAAGGCAAAAAAATCCCATGAAACAGAAGTAATTTAACATATCTGAATACAGATGTGGTCACGTAATGGGTTAAAACACATTTCACAGAATCCCCGAAAAGCACAGGCTGTAACCATAAAGGCTGACAGTCGTAATGATATGCTACACTTCAACAATCACATGAATCCTTCTTAGACATGAACCAACTAGTTCGACAATCATCATCTTCATCAACAACCGGATTATACCCAATGCAGGGCGAAGTCCTCTCCCAATTACTCCAACTAACCCGGTCCTGTGCTAGCTGAATTCACTTGACCCTTGCGAACTTCTTAATCTCATCTGCCCAACTAACTTTCTGCCTCACCCTGCTACGCTTTCTTTCCCTTGAAATCCAATTTGTTACCCTTGGCACTACATTTCCACTAGAATGTCATTAACTCAAGTTATTTCTCCGAGCCACTCTGCACGTTTCCTGTCTCTTAATGTTACACCTACTATTTTCTGTTCCATAGTCCTCTCCATTGTCCTCAGCTTAAGTAAAAACCTTTTTTGTTAGCCTCTATATTTAAGTCCCTTAGGTAAGTACAGGTAAGATACAACTGTTATATACTTTCCTCTTGAGCGATACCGATAAACTCCTAGTCATAATCTTCCGAGTACATTTCAGAAGTGCTCCCTTCTAATCTTATTCTCCTGGCATGCAGCCTTCGAAGCTTATGAAGGAAGGCAGTACATGAGCCCTTAACTGATATTCCCAGATACTTTACATTGTCCTGCAGTGGTGGTGGTGGACAGGACAAAAAGTACAGTTACAAGTAGATTACTCGTGATTAAATACATTCTCCTGCAATTTTATTTATCATTTACTTTTTCAAGCAATAATGATCTGTGTGATTCAAATACCTTTTTCCAGTAATTGATAACCAACAATCAATTTTGAAGAAATATCTCACATCTGCGCTGTAGATACATCTCCCCATCCTGTTAGATGGTGTCATAACTTGATGCCGTGCGAACTTAGCATTCTCTTCATAGTGAGCGCCCAAAAAGAGATAGTCTTCCATTTATGTTTTTCTTTTATTGCTAGGCTACAGGTTTGACCACTTCATTGAAGAATAGAAACATCTGCTGGCCTCCTTTGCAATTCCTCGATTTAAGGCAAAATGAGTGACTAGTGAATAAAAGACGAAGCAAGGAGCTCCACCAGCTGTTGGTAAAACGAACCATCTATGCTACAGTTTTGCGCCACAGGGTGCATGCAATGTTCTGAAAAAATCACCTACAGGTAATTTTTCTAGCTTTTCTTTGGCCTTATCCATAGTGCCTTGTTAGAGCGCCAACAACAACGAAATTCAGTGTTTATGATCATAGACACTAGGAATTACTGCTTACTGCATAGGAACTAGGAACTACTGCTCTCCCCTACAAAGCATAAATTAAGTTCGTCTTCCGTGCAGCTGCTGATGTCTTCAGGAGGAAACGTGAAAAAATTAGACAACGTCGAGGAAAATATAGTCTTGGAAATGACACGAAACAAAATACATCATGCAAGCCACGCTCGTTCACTGTAGTCCAGTAAATTTATGTTATGCTAATAGAAGTCGGAAGATAAATAATGCAGCAGTAAGAGGTTAAGTTTTGTAATTGTTCAGTTACTTTTCTTAGGCTGTAATCGACCACTGTAATTGATTGCATTTTAGATAGAGCATGCAATCATAATTGGTAACTTGTTTCCTGTAATGTGTACATGATCGGCCAATGAAGACCAAGCTGGGTTGTATGAAATTAAAGAACTGTTTACTTGGGCGACAGCAGTGACAACAAAACTCGACTCAGCAGTCACCTTGATCGAGAATACCCGTCACTCTCGGCCTCACTCAATTTAGATATGACAGCAAATTTTTTTCAGATAAGCTGCCTACAACATCAACAACTTCATAAAGCTCAGAAACTTCCGTACACAACCACAATCATTTCAGAACACTCTGGTGCATCACACATAGCAAACAAAACAATAAGGCTCTATGCTAGAGGTGATAAACAAACAAGGAAAAATAAACAACAAAGCTTCATCACAATATCAACAGCTTATGGGCCAATATTTATAAAATACAGTCGAACCCGGATATATCGAACCCATATATTCGAATTTTAGTTATATCGAACTCACGGAACATCCCCTTGAAGATCCCATTTAAAAGTATAGGAAAGCTGCGTAGTATATTGAACACAATTTCATCGGTCGTTCAATATATCGAACTCCGCACCACGCATTGGACAGTGCGCCTTCCCCAAAGACGATCGCATCACCCTTGGCTGTTTGCCGCGTGACGTTTTCAAACCACGCGCAGAAGAAATGAGAGGGAACATTTCGGCGACGGCTGGTCTAGGGCAGCGCTGCACCCTTTGCCCAGAGGGGCGCACATCTCCACTGATCGTTTGCCGAGCTGCATAACGCAGTCTCCACAGAGCAGACGCAGTCAATGCAGCCGTGGCGTTCGGGAGAGGGGAAACTGTGATAGAGCGAAGCGCAATGGTGTGATCACTCTCCTGCTGAGCTTTCTTTCTCCTTCCCGGTCTTCGTTCACAGCAACACGCACTACGCATGCGCCTAGCCAGCTCTGCCCATTGGTTCGGCCTGTCAACGTTGGACGCTGTGTTGTGAACCCTCTGCACGCGTCGTGCTGAACATGTGTAAACTATACATTTTCTTTTTTTGCGAAAGTTGACTATCCTTGTCGTGCTGAATGTGCAGCGTAACGTAAGCTATGGCGGCTGCGGACGTTAAAAAGCGGCAATTTTTAAAATTTTTTTTGCGAGAGTCATCCACCCTTGCATCTGTGATTCAAAGAAAGCAAGCGGTCAGCTGCGAACATAATTCCGGCTTTTAGCATTGTTCGCTTGAAACGAAATTTGCAGTTATCAAGCTTTCCAATGATTTTGTGGTAGTAGACTACGCCCGCCCCAAGCGCGACGTGATAAATCGAACCAGGCTAACGCAATCAAGCCATCACGGACACTGAGCAAAGTTCGCTCCAGGTGAAAAGTATAGTAAAAGATAAACACGCCACGACGTTACCACTGTGAAGCATCTTGGCGTGCTGCCAATAAATGAGCTGTGGATGCAAGGCCGGGGGACGCACCACCAACTAAAGGCTGTTTCACATGTAAGCGAGAATGGTTGCAATTTCTGCCGCGACAATGCAAAAGCCTGTTTCAAGCTGTCGCGGCGGATGGAGCGGCGAAAACGACGCAGTTCCAACAAGTTGGAAATTTTTCGCTCTGCCGCTGCCACTCATCGCTGATAGTTCGCACGATCGCTTGCATATGAACCGGCCTTAATGCTTTTTTTTTTTTTTTTTTTCAAATTCTCGCCGGCAAAAGTGGAAGGTGGGTTCATTATGCGAGTGGGCTGATTATGCGACAAATACAGTATCATTTTTCACGATCGCAAGCAGTGTCTCAAGCCGATTTCTGTATAATGAATTATCGATATATCGAACTATTTCGCGATCCCCTTCAAGTTTGATATACAGTAAACCCTCATTAAATCGAAGTTGTAAAATCCGGGAAAAATTGAGATAAGCAGAGTTTCGAGTTAAGCAAAATGCCAAAAATTTCTGGCGACAATCCCTGGCGATCAGTCGCGCGACGCCCCCGCCAATGCCTATCGTTTCCGCTGGTGCACACCGCACGGAGCGATGGAACTCTGTGACAGAGGCGCGTTTTCAGCGTTGCTCTGTTACTGCTGCCTCGTCGTTCGGTCAGGGGGAACACAATTACGCTATATCCCGTTTGTAACACTAAACAGCATGACATACGGTAAAACAGTGATGAATATTTTTTGTAACGCATTGCGTGTAAAAAAAAAAAAAATGTCAACTCAGTGGTGCACTACTACACTGCGATGCAAGCAAAGACTTCCTCTTCCTCTTGCTGCTTTTGAAAATTAAAAAAACCTAGCCACACTAGCACGCAACAGACGAAGTGAGCGTCTGCAAATTCTTCGCTCAAACCGGACTAGGAAAACCAAATTCGCTGGCGCAAAAAAAAAAAAAAAAAGCCAGGACGGAAATTGAGTAGCCCTAAGCCTTCAGAGATTGATTGCCTAGAGAGCTGCTTCTGGGCGATACGCGGAATTCTCTACAAACCCAGAACCTGAGTGTGACAGCGACGTGCGAAAATGCTTTGGCAGTCCTCGGCCCGTCGCGTACATCAACGCTTCACTGCACAAAGGGAGCTTTTGTAATAAACGGAAAAGAATTCTCAGGAAAAACTCAAACTTATAATTATTGAAAGAAGAACTGGGTAATGCTTGCCCACTTCGTGTTAGCATTTGACCCGACAAAAGCGTCCTCGAGCTGCTAAATGCGTCGCATAAGCCGTTGGTCACCGCCGCTGCATTCAACTTTGTTGCGGAGTAAACGTTGCGGCACCACATATACAACAAAAATCAGTCAATGCTTCGCACACATAGTGCGACAAAACAGAACCACACAATCACTAAATCGCTCTTGCCGCTATGCACGTGCGGAGGGCAGCTGACCGAACCACGCCCGATAAGACCCATCAGCCCTCGCGTGCGATCGGCGCTCAAGTGACTGCTCTCAAGGCGAAAAACGGCTGCGTCAGCGGGAATTTTGTATTAGCTCTTCGAACGTGACCGTGTTCGGCACTTAGTATAAGAGCAAAGCGCTCGCTCGGAGCCCCTATCACTATTCGGTAATGACCTTTGCCTTCAGTCCTTTCGGTCAAAATCTCCAGATATCCACATTACACCCGAAAAATGCTTCGAGGTAAACAGGAGCGAATACATAGCACCAATGGGAGGTGAAAGCGTGGTGTGGAAAATTTTCAACTTTACCGATTTTTCGAGACATGCAAGTTTCTTTTAACGAGGGTTTACTGTATCCGGGTTCGACTGTAGAACAATTCAATGCCGAAACAATACTGACAAATTGCTCGACATTGTGCAAGACAAAAGCAGCTCAGCTAGAAGAAATAAACTGACAGCCCCACCTTTTCTACAATGAATGCACTGATGCCATGTTGGGGCTTGTCTGCCAGAGGGTTGGTGCGGGCATAAACAAACACAACATCAGCAAGGGATCCATTTGTGATCCAGAACTTTGTGCCATTCAGAATGTAGTGGTCACCTGAAAGGTAAAGTCCAAGGTCAGATTGAACAGGCATGCTCTGCAGAAGGTTACCAAATTCAGCACATGCTTGGCAATAAAGAGCTATTAGGCATTCTCGCGCAATTATCACACTGGCAGTACCAACCAGGTCTAAGCAGCATAGCTGTTAAGCCTCTAGATTCACACTAAAGCACATAAGTTGAAGCTTGTAATTGTTAAATAGCTCTCAAAATACATAGCTCCCATAAAACAGTGTCAAAAAGATTTTTGCGAGTGTAATGGACTTCCAGGAGAACAGAAGCTGCTAACAACTACTGGGAGCATGCATAACGCCAATATAATAGTTCTGTCCTAGCCTCCATTCATGAACGACGTACAGCAGGAGGAGCAAAGAGCGCGGCTTGGATTGGTTGGCAAAACATGCTGCTCCTGGTAGCATGGTGCAGTGGATTAGATCTGGTGCAGTGACAATCAGCCGAGTCTTTTTTAATGCTGTCAAGTTGTTGGTGAAACACAATAGTCAGTGGAATGCAATGACTGACCGAAGAAGACCAGTGACAAGCGTTTCTTCCACTTTTTAAACAGTGAGAAGTGGTACAATGGCAAGTTTTGAAGCCGCACAACGAATGAAGTGATGTCATGCACTAGCAGCATTTGTTTGTAAATTACTGTAAGCAGATTTTTGCAGGCACATTTCTGCATTCTTAGATTTTTGGTTGAACGTTTTGGTTGAACGAACAAGTTCTTAGTTTATAGTGTTGCCCTTCTGAACGAATTGTACTGGAATGATGTTCAAAATTGCGCTCGAAGCACCGAATCACATGCGACTGCTGGCATTAAGCATTTAGTTTGTTCCAGTGTAGCAGATCAAGTTCAAAAAAGTAGCTTCTGTCACAAGCCGGCTCGCAAGGGCATGCCAGCAGCATGACTGCTGATGTACACCTGCAATCAAGACGGAATCGTAATATATTCATGTCCCAACTGAAAAGCGTGCTTTCCCACGTCGTTTAGGTGCCTCCGCATAAATATTTTAATGTGGTGCAAAACATACCTTATTACATCATATTTCGCACACCACTGGTTCTACCTTATGCACGTCACCTTCATCTTTCCGCACTGCACTTATCTATGCTGCTGCAATGAGAAATGTACTGTACCATGAAAACCCACATATAACACGAGGTGTTGTTTCTGGACAGGAAAAGTGGAAAAAAATGTTTTCATCCGTGTATACCTTAAAGGGCAACTCCGGGGTTTTTTTGACATTCGAATATTGTAGTGAAAATTTTACCACAGGTTCTCCTCTCCGTCCTGACGCATTTCAAAAAATTTGGGCGCCGTACGATAATCCGTTCAAGCGCAATACGGCTTTAAAATATGCCGTTTTCATGGCTTAAGTTGAAAGTATTTCTGCGGGCAACACTGAGTTTCTGACGTCACAAACAGTATACAGGCGTTAATGTCCACTTCCCGCGTGATTATGAAATTGTGAGGCTTATATTGAACTACATCAGACATTTTATGCAGTGCATCATGATTTCCATACTTTATTTTCACCATCCAACGCAAGTACGAGTGTTTTTCTAATACTGAGTGTGACGTCAGCGTTTCGTTGACTGGAACGTCGTTTCTGGCCGTGAAAGCAGTTTCGGTTTCGATTTGCTGTTTTTCTTTTTTTTTAAATACTTTTAATTGGAATTTTGAAAAATGGTTTTTTGTGTTGGAGTCAGGACGTGCCGAGGAATGTAATTCAATTAAAAACACAAAATGATGAAAAAACCACCGGAGTTGCCCTTTAAGGAAGAAAAGCTCTTCAAAAGCATCGATTTGCACTGCATTTCGCAGCTGTCCAGCAAGGCGTACACTCTCTACTTATACCATTCCACACCAGTGCTAGTTCGCTCTGTATCTCGCACCGATACACTTTACCAGGAACTTTTACACACTGTGAGAAGAAGAGCAGCTCACATTCACCCTGGCAATCACAGAAGCTTTCCGATTGTAAGTCAGTAGGCCGTGTCCAGCTAAAGTGAGAGACAGCTGTGTATTAGCTGCCAGCTAGCATGCACCACACCCGTTCGCATCTAGCACCGTGCACAGGCACGAGGCATATGTGTCAATAAGTGCTCTTGGACTTGAGGCTTTCAAGATCGTCGTAGCCCAGTATATCATCTTCCAGGACACCCTGTTTGTCGAAACTCTTCCTCGGTACCTCTAAATGCATTTGGTATTCCGCATTCCTTGAAAGCACAACTGACGCGCTCCTTGGGAATACTGGTCGAGTGTCCACAATCCGGGTTGGACAGGAGCATGAGAAACAAATGCAAAATGTCAAGTGCTGCATTCGCAGCTCCGATACTGCGCGCGATATGCTTGACCTGCTTCCGGCCACATGTGCATCGCGAATTATGAGCACCGTGGTCGTGAGGGCAGTGATGTCAGAGTGGTGACACCAACATCATAGAAACAGTGAATCAATACCATCGCTAAATAGCATCTCCTGCAGGTGGAAGCCTGCTGTGATGCTGAGTGCTGAATAATAATGAGAATAGAACAGCGAATTTGGGCTGAAATTTTTTCGTTTCGGCATATAATAGGAGGCATAAATCTGACATGATAAAAGCGGGAAGAAAACTTCGTATTATATGCGGGTTTGCACAGTAGCTCTGCCTCACAACCCACTATCATAATATAGGCTCCCAAAGCATCGTTGGGCAGCGCTGCGGCTCCTGATGGGCAACGCCATCTATGGCAGAAAAACACACTGGGACGCCGCCGGCTTGGCTCGCTGCCTTCACGACGTGCGCCGCGCGCTTTCTCTCGAACGAGCACGCGCCCTGACGCGCCCCCGCAGGTGCATTGAGACATGCCGCCTGCATTCCGTCTTGATGATTGGACAACCTGCCGCGTATTTCCATGGAGGAAACGTAATTATAGGCGAGAAAATTTTTATTCACGTCTGCACTGTAGAGCAGACGACAGACGGCGATGAGTAAATATTGATTGTGAATGCATTTCCCACATTGGCGAAAACGTAGGAAGTTTATCTCGAGGTAGGTCAGCTATGTAACTATATTGCCGTATATTGTCACATAGCCGTTTAGGCCTGTAACCAGAAGGTTGGTTTTTAATAGGGGGTTGATCTAGCAGGCACAAGAGAGCAGGTCCAGAGCACCGAGTGACAGCAGCAGACTTCAGCTTCTCGTCGAATGCCACGGGGCCACTTCTTCGAGTCCACGCACGAGACTCTCGATGAGCAACCGCCTAGCGGCTGCTGTTGCACACGCTACATTATAATATGTTTAAAAACTGCGGAAGTATTATCAGTACTCTGAAATAAAGCTGCTCGCTTGTTGATCATCGTTTTGGCTTGTAGCATGAGATCTATATAAGGTTTTGTTTTTATTATTACGACGTTACTAAAGCAAATCTTGCAGTAGAAGAATAAGCTATAGTCTGAAGGAGATGTTTCTTCAAAGGCACAAACGCTAGCAGTCTCAAAAGCACATGCGTGCTGCGCGCTGCACGCGACATAACCGGCTTGCTGGCTCGGAAGGAAGGTGAAATCCAAGCCTGTACTACAATAGTGCGTTATTTCAGTTCTTACTAAATGCTTGTGCTTCACTTATACTTGGTTTGCATTTACGAAACCTGTGACGCGAATGGGGTGCTCCGTGCGAGTAGTGTCAATCGAGCCATAACTAGGATCGCTTTTGTATTGCACTTCCAACATATTTTTGTTATGAATAATAATAATGTTGGTTCATTTATTGGCCAATTTGCGGAAATCTGTCAAAGCGGCTCAGCCAAGCATGTTCCCCCCCCCCCCCCACACACACACACACACACACAAAAAAAAGGCCTCGTTCCTAGGTATTTTCTTGGTCGTAAAGCACATTCACACATCACTGTCGATCGCGTACGTCGCACGCTGGATATCTGTTGATTTGGTTGCTTTCGGAGCACTCGCGAAGCAGGGAGAGAGCACAGAAAATCGGCAAAGCAAGACACGCGCGGAGCGAAGAGCAGGATAATCCTCCACCCCCTTCACTTCGTATACATGGTGTTAAATCATTGTACTCTTTTGATGCCTCTCTAAGACGTCTTTGTCAACTGTCGAACATTTCTGAGTTTATGGAGAAGGGGAAAATTGGCCCTTTTCGTTTCCACAAAGAATGCGAGACTTCTCAGAATACTGTCATGCGGTTGGAAAACAGGTATTGTGGAAACGCTTCCAATGAAATCTGTTCCACACGTGAGCCTCGTCTTTTGGCGCTTCGCCTACTATTGTGGCTACCCATGACACAATGCTGCTTAGTACCTCCGTTTCGCATCAGCGGAAGCGTTTTTGTATCGCCAAATAACCGCCAGGCGCAACTCGATCGCCGCATGTGCACAGGAAGCTAGCGGAGCGTCTGCTTCGGCGACGTCCCATCGTTTCACATTTCGCCACGATGCCAGGAATGCGGCGCTGCCATCACGCGGCGAAACTTGAGCTAGGGTTCCCTATTGTTACCAGCAGATAAAAGATGTATGCCCCATCATACCTTAGCCCCCCTCCCCCCCCCGCCCCAATTCCCCTTTTTGCAATATTACTTCTAGCAGCAGTACCATGTGTTTATTAGGGCGAACACACCGTAAAAACCTGAGTATAACACGACGTCATTTATATCCAGATTTTATCATGACAGATTTCCGCCTCGCATTATATGAGAATCTGAACAAATTTCAGCCTGAATTTGCAGTTCTGGCCTCGTTATAATCAGCGCTGTCAGCATCACGCTTCCAGCCAGAAGGCGCGATCTAGCGGTGACATCAGCTGGCTGTTTCAATGGTTTCCGTTTCACCAAGCTGGCCCCACGATAGTTGCGACCTTGGTGCTCGCGATGCACACGCGACCGGAAGGAGGTTGATCGCACTTCGCACAATGTAGAAAGATCACTCGGCATGTGGCAAGGATCTTTCCCTAGCCTTTCAGCCATGTTAGCCATGCCTTACAGCCGAATCGCAGGTGCTTGACCAGCATTCCTACCGAGCATGTTGGTCGCACTTAAGGAAGTTCTTTCTGCATAATGAAAGAAAAATTTCAAATTCTGACGCTAGATCAGTTATAACAAAGCAGTTTTTTTTGCATTAAAAAGGCAAAAAATGCGTAAAGGAGCCGGAAAAAACATAAAAAATGCAATGTTTCAATCAATTAAATTGCCCGCCGTAGAAGTGTGTTTAAACTTAAACCGCTCACGCATTTGCGTGCCGAGTCATTCAGCGGCGGCAATAAAAATTATCGCCAATGGCTTATCGCCTTCAAGATCACACTCCCGAGCACGGTGATCTCGGAGGTCGTGAACGGCCATGGTCGGACTCGAGCAGCGCCACCAAAGTCTGTTTAAATCGCCTGCGCATTCGCATGCCGCATCATTTAGTAACGGCGACAAAAACTAACACCAATGGCCCATAGCTTCCGAAATAACACCTTCATGCCCGGTGATCTCGGAGGTCATGATAGGCCATGGCCGGACTCTAGCGCCGCCACCGCTGCTCTAGTACGACCATGCAACGGCTGACAGGCATGTGACTGGCATGCCATCAACATTGCCTCGTCATGGCGTGGGCCCCTGCCCCACCTCTGCCACTGCGACCGACCCACGCGTGTGCACTATACTCCCAGAGTCCATTGGCTCAGTCGCGCAAATTGTGCGCAGAGGCAGCATCCCTTCTTAGTGTACATTTGTGCTCTCCAACATAGAACGAAAGGTGAGATTTCGTGCTTATGCCCAGTTTTTAATTAAAAAATTCTGCGCTTTAGCACCTTTGTGTTGTCCATATTACTGTGCATTTTGTTTCATTTTATTAGCAAGCTTATTTACAGGGATTTGGGCGTGCACTTTTAAAACGAATAATCAGATATAACGAACAAATTTTCGCACCCCGTACTACTTCGTTATAATGAGGTTCGACTATATGCCTAACACGTTTAGAGGTACTGAAAAAGTTTCTACAGAAAGAGGTCTCTAGCAAGGAACTCTCGGCAGATGATACATGCACTGGACAACCAAACGACCATCATGAAAACCTCGAATCTGAGATCACTTCCTGGGCGCTCATGCCGCGCACCGGCACATGGTGCTAGACGCGAACAGGCACGAGCGCGGCGCACGATGGCCGGCCGATCTGGGAGCCGCCTACTGTTTTTAGAACCACCGGAGGACCATGTGCTTTCTGTAGTTACTGGGGTGAATGTGGCTGCTCTTCTCACGGTGCATGAAATTCTCTGATAGAGCATGTCAGTGGGTAAACGGGAGCGAACCAGCATCAGCACATGAAGGTTCATGGACTATTTGATGCCTGGTGTGGTTTTGCGTTGGACGCGAAAGTGCGGAGACGATTCGTGGGGCGACCGCGAAATGTAGTACAAATAAATACTTTCGTTGATCTTCCCTCGTTCGTACTATACAAAGATAAAACTTTTTTTTGTTTGTTTTTGCTATTCCAAACTGCCAGTACTTGAGAGTGATCGCAGAACCAAGAATGGAGCTCGTCTGCATGCTGCTGTCCTCGATTACAAATGTCCACAATTCATGGAGCTCAGCACTCTCCTTTGTGATTAGACCTGTTGAAAAGGGTTGTTCTAGACCTGATGCTGAGGTCTAGAACAACCCTTTCCAACATGTTTTATATTGCAACAAGCTATTATTTCACATTTGGGAAGATTTTAGGGGCCGCTCCTGTTCTAAGAACACAATAATACCACTGAAGTGCATGTTTGCTGGACACTTGAGATCATTTTTCCAGGTATGAATCACTAATAGGTACACACTCAGGAGTGCATGTAGTTTGGCCTGACCTATATTTGACTAATGCAAAATTAGAGGTGAAACTGTACATCATCGAACAGCTCCGCAATGCTCTGCACAGCAGGGAGAACAAGCCAGTTTTCTTTCGGCACGCCCACCTGCCTACATGCCTCCTTGATGCCACACTGTTTGCAAACAGGATGTCATCTATTATCCTATCTGCATCTGAGGAATATTACAATTGTTAATCTTATGCTTTGATGTGTTCAAAGCTATGCTCCAAAAATGTGTTCTTTTAGTGAAGTTTATATAACAAATACTTTCGATAACATCATAGTCAGTGCTCACAGTGAGCAGAAAATAAAAAAATATGAGCTAGAAATGCAAGGTTGGCTGCAGTAGATCCCAAACACACAAAGAAAATCAAGCTACTCAGCCCCAATATAATGTGCCTCAGTGTTAGCTAGTAACTACTGTGTCACTCCACTCAAACCACTCACAGACATAGTTTCACTGAACTTGCTACACGTACAAAATTGCTAACACATATTCTGGGAAAAAACTCAGTGGCTCGCCAGACGTTACTTTGTTTGCCCGGTAGAAACTAAGCCTTCCAAAAGTAGCAACACATTGTCTAATGGCAACTGTATCACTGTGCATTGCGCACATGTTAGATTGAGTACACTTTCTGAAAAGGATCAAACAAATTATCAAAATCAAAAACAGCTACCTACCATCCCTCACAGCAGTGAGGCTCATGGATGCAACATCCGAACCCGAGCCAGCTTCACTCATGGCTAGTGACCCTACGTGCTCTCCATTTATAAGCTGCAAAAAGGCAGAGAAAAGAAAAGTCAAAGGGAGAGAGAAGACTTCAATATTTGGTGTTGAACCGCACAGTTTTTGTAAAAAGAGGCAGAACAAACATGACTTTCGCAGCAGAGCACTACACTCTGCTCAAAGCATGAATGCCACACTAAGGCGTCGCCAGCAATGTGCCAACTCCAGGATTCTGTGCTGAGAATAAAATAAAGAAAAAAGTGAAAATAAAGCATTTGTTTTGTTTCTTTACCGGCCATGGCTACAAAAAAAGGAAACAACCATTTAGATGCCATTAACCGAACCAAGTTAGGAAATTTAAAAAAAGAATGTTATGAGTCTCCAAAATTTGAACTGAAAAATGATTTCATAATCTGCACCAAAACAAACTGATTTCTATTTGGAATACCTCATCATAATGGTCTGTATGAGCACTCAGAAACTGGGCCTTGTGCTAACAATCCTGCACAGTAGAGCTTGGTCGGCATAATCGATATGTACAGAGCACTAATCTCCAAGTTGATAAGCACTTAAACTTCGATTGTATCTAACCACAGTCACAAGATCTTAAATGCCGTGAATTGAGAACAAAGAATTTGAGCTATTTCGCGGGAAGCCTCGCACACATTAATGCCTGCAAACTTTTGCTTAGCAGCAGTTGCATGCTTCTCCTCAAGGCCTAACATCTCCGAGAAGTTTGCTTTTATAAAATGTATATGTACATCGCACCGCATTCGTTGTTTAGGCAAGATAACCGAATGTCTCTAAGGGAGACAGAGTTGATTCCAAGAGAAGGAGGATTTGGCTCATTTTAACTTCTACATCAGCAGGACCTGGCTCAAACTTGATTGGCGCAAAATGTGCATGCTTATTTTTTGAGACTTGCAGGGGGCCGGCAGAAAGTTAAGTGGACGGATGAGATTAGGAAGCTTGGCACAAGATCGGGTTAGACCGAAGAATATGGGAGAAGACTTTGCCTTGCAGTGGGTGCAGTCAGAGTGACGATGATGATGATGATGAGTTGTAGTTTGGTTCCAGACACAATGCCATGTGCTTTCTGGAGCGGATGATTTAAAAAAAAAAGAAACAGTACATTGTTCAAACGCGGCAGTACAGCTTTTGACTGCTGCCAGTTTTCTGACTCAACTCGACCGCAGTAATAGATGTGCTAGCCTGCCCTAGTGGATTGGAAAGAAAGTATGTCAAGGCACCAGCCGTGTTGTGTTCAGAGTTTAGTGGTGTGGCAGTTACGCGTTACTGCTGCAGTGTGGCATGAGTGGTGCTCCAGACTGGCAATTATGAGTGGGAGACCAGCGTGGTGTACCAGCGGCGCTGTGTATGGCAGAGTGTTTTTTACTGTTGTCACGATTTTAATAAAGGTGATGAACCTGACTTAACATTGGCGACGAGGATGATGGACACTCGGTCGACAGCGTTGCTGCAGCTGCCAAGGGAAGCTGGCATTGCTGGCGCCCACCTGTGCAGCATGGCCGCCACCTCCAGTGAGGCCTACATTGAAGTTTTCAACTTGTCTTGCCCCGAGGGCCGGGAAGATTATGCACAGCGTTTCGAGTTCTTCCTGGATGCGCAAAGTATTAGAGATGGCGGTAAAGTGGTCCACGTTCCTTAGCCGTTGCGGTGCCGTCACTTTTCAGTTGTTGAAAGCGCTCGTCGCGCCAGCCCCAGCTCAAGGATACTCCGTTCGAAACAATACTCACCGTACCCAGGGAGCACCTAGCCCCGAAGCCACCGGAGCTCGCAAGGCGATACGAGTTCCACCGCCACGACCAGGCACAAGGAGAGCCGGCAGCCACCTACCTTGCTGCCTTTCGAACCACGGCGCAGCATTGCAATTTCACCACCCTCGACACCGCGCTGCGAGACCGTTTTGTTTTTGGGTTGCAGAACGACAAGGTAGAGTGACAACTTTTTGCCAAGAAAGAAATGTCCCTCGCTACTGCTGTGGAGAAGGCAACTCCTGCCGAGGCCATTGACCGGGAAGCTAACCGTGGCGTCCGTCCAAGTGTCCCCATGCCGCGCATCGAGCCAGCACATCAGGAAACGAGCGTGGACGTCGATAATGAGCAAGACACCACCAAAGATGTCTTGCGTTTATAAAACATTCCTACTCAGCGGACGAACCCAGAAGGAACAGGGGGCGTCACCTGTGCTGGTTGCGGTGGCCCCAACGAACGGCGTCTGTGCCGTTTCAGGGATACCCAGTAAAGGGGCTGCAGAAAAACGGGTCACATATTGAGGGTCTGCCGTTCTCGAAGGCCAAGGGACTACCGTCAGAACTCCGAGACAGATGACTGCACGAATATTTCCTACTGCGATGACTAAACTGCGACCGCTATCTACGATAAACCTGCACCCGCCCGGAGGAAGATGCATGTGGTGGTCAAAATTAAAGGTAAGCCATGCCGAATGGAGGTGAATTTGGGGTCAACTTTTTCACTCATATCTGACGCCACAGCAAGGCGGATTTTCCAGAGTGGCCGTTTACCATCGCTGAAACCGCTGGATATCATGATGGAGAATTACCAGGCCAATCGCATAGCTGTGCACAGATATGGCACGTTCAGAGTGAAGTTTAATTATCTTGATGCTCTGTTACGTCTTATCATAGTCAAGGCCAAGCGTCCAAGCCTGTTTGGACTGGACTGGTTCCCAGCGCTGGGTATCAACATCACAGGAGTGCAGCATATCAACCAGCCGTTCTACTCAATTGCTGACATATTCCAGGAGTTTAGTTCAGTGTTTGATGGAGCACTGGAGTGTTACGAGGGGCCACCTGTGCAGTTTGCACTCAATTCTGAGGTTGCGCAAATCACACTGAAGGCACGCAGAGTACCTTTCATATTTTAACCGAAAATCGAGATGGAGCTGGATAAGCTCATACAGCAAGCTATCCTGGAAAAAGAAATGCCAGCTCGGGGTGGCTCAAGTAGATTTTTTAGGGTTTAGAGTAGACACCGAGAAATTCATCAAACGCCTGAAAAGACTCAAGCGATCGTGAAGGCACCACGTCCTGCAGGCAAAACTGAGCTACAGGCATTCCTGGGGCTCCTCAACTGTTATCATGCATTTCTGCCCCATAAGGCAACTGTTGCAGAACCACTGCACTGGCTCTTGAACAAGAATGCACCCTGGGTCTTTGGTCACACACAGCAGAGAGCGTTTGATAACATGATACACCTCCTACCAGGTCTTGCATATTTTGATAAAAACAAACCGCTTATTCTGGCTTGACACCTCACCATTTGGAATAGGGGCTGTGCTAAGTCACAAAATGCCGGATGGCAGAGAAGCACTAATCGCCTTCTACTCAAGGACGCTGTCTACTACTGAGCGGAATTATGCTCAGATTGATAAAGAGGAGCTTGTAGTGGTTACAGGCGTAAATAAGTTCCATGACTCTGTATTTGGCCAGCCGTTTCAGATCCACACAGACCACAAGCCACTTCTTGGGTTGTTCACCTCAGACTGCCAGACGCCGCAGATGTTATCACCTCGGACGCTGCGCTAGTCCATTTTTCTGAATGAGTACCAGTATCTCTCCTCCACTAACCTGGAAAGCAGCTGGGCCACGTGGACAGCCTCAGCAGAATCCCCCTGACGAACCAGCAACCCAAGGATCCGTTCCCAGCAGAGATCATTATGCTCTTAGACACTCTCCCAGAACCCCCACTCCGTGAGGCTCACATCGCCACATATTCTGCCAAGGACCATATCATATCCCGTGCACTCAACTGGGCACGGAAGGGGTGGCCACCAAAGCACAGCATTAGTTCTGAGTTCACTCCATTCGTGACCAGGCAACATGAACTCTCGACCCACAAAGGCTGTTTGCTGTGGGGTGACCGTGTGGCGATTCTACAGAAGCTACATTCCAGGATTCTTGAAGCCTTGCATGCCAGGCACCCGGGAATTGTTCGGATGAAAGCACTTGCCCGCAGTTATGTATGGTGGCCGGAAATCGATGCAACTATTGACAAATTGAAGTGACGATGCTCTCAGTGCCAGGAGACATGGCCAGAGATGTCCAGAGCACCAGTTCATCCACGGGAGACAACCCGGACATCACGGTCCCACCTACATATTGACTTTGCGGGGCCGTTCCAAGGATCGACGTTCTTAATCGTAGTGGACTCGTACTCGAAGTCACTCATCAACGCCTTACAGAAACTGCAACGCATGGCCTCCCAGCCACTATCATGTCGGACAACAGGCCTCAGTGTACTTCTGCTGAGTTCCGGTGGTTTCTCAATGCCAGCCTGATTTGCCAGGTGACTTCTGCACCTTTTCATCAGTCCACAAATGACCAAGCTGAAAGGATGGTGCAAACCACTAAAGAAGCGCTGCCCCACAATATTCAGAGGAATTGGACACAGCGGCTAGCAGATTTCATATTACGGCGACATGTAACCCCACACACAGGTTCAGGGCGATCACCAGCTGAACTCTTGATGGGCCGCCGGCTGTTAACCATGCTGGACTGGCTGCATCCCGACAGGGCCCCGGAGAGGTCCTCCCAGCATACAGGAACGCTGCCGATGCCACGTTCATTCGAACGCTGCTGATGCCACGTTCATTCCAGCCTGAAGACAGTGTTTGCATGCAATTATGACCAGAGTCCTCCGTGGGTCTCCGCTGTGGTAGCCCGAGCCACAGGCCCAATCTCCTATAAAATTACTCTTCCAGATGGCCGAGTGTTGCACCGGCATGTGAACCAGCTCCGTCGCCGGACCATTACCCCTTGCATGGGTGGGGGACCAGTACCCACAGAACCGCAGCTAGAAGTCTTTCCCTCACAAGGAGGGCCATCGGAAGAAGCTTATCCTATGCAAGGAACGCCACCGGAAGTAGTAAGCAGCGAGCCACCTGAGGACAAACCAACAGATGAGCAGCCAACAGCTGAACCTTCCTCTGACGATACAGTCACACCGCAAAAAGTGCCAATGGCTATGCCTCTACCAGTGTCTTCAGGGGAGCAAAGTGAGCCTGCTGAGCCACCACCCCTATGTCACTCACTTCGAGCTCGGAAGGCCCCATCCCGTCTGCGAGACTTTGTGCTGGCTTTGGCCAACTGTTGAGTCCGAACTAAAGGGGAAGGAGTGTTGTGTTCAGCGTTTAGTGGTGTGGCAGTTGCGCGTTACTGCCGCATCAGACGACATCCTTAGCGCAAAAAAACACACGCACACGAGAGTAGAGTAGACACCGAGAAATTCATCAAACGCCTGAAAAGACTCAAGCGATCGTGAAGAGATGTAGTAGCGCTTGTCCCTTGTCCCGCCTTTTCTCTCGTGTGCGTGTGTTTTTTTTGCGCTAAGGATGTCGTCTGAAGCTGAAAACCATCTAGCCCGTCTAAAAGTTACTGCCGCAGTGTGGTGTGAGTGGTGCTCCAGACTGGCAACTATGAGCGGGAGACTGGTGTGGTGTGCCAGCGGCGCTATGTATGGCAGCGTGTTTTTTACTATTGTCACAGCCCCAGCTGTGACGAAGTTTTAATAAAGGCAGTGATGAACCCAACTTAACAAGCCGAACTTCAATTCTTGCAAGGTTCTATATTTCGTGAGAATTCAAACCATTACTTAATACAATACCAACAATTAAATTATTGTAACTGATGGGCACAAACGGTAATATTATCACAAAAGGAATGCATGGCTGGCCCACAATTCTGCAAAAAATGCTAAATTGAGAAACTTTTCACAAAATTGGGGGAATCTAGAAGCCTCAGCCATGCCCTTTGCATCCCCACAACCAGTACCACTTCTCTTGGAAGAAAGCAGCAAAGCAGGTAACACAAAACATAAGAAGCACACACAAACACAAGGACAACGCTGCACTGACAACTATATTGACAAGAACCCGCACATCTTCTCCCTTCACTTCACGTCTGCAGCCAACTTCTTCTTTGTCTTTAACATCCTGCTGGTTTGCTCAGAAATTCTAATTCCTTCTTCAACAAAACCATTGAAGGCATACTGACACATTGGTCTCCCGGGTCACAGATTGCATATGCTTCATAAATTTCCTTTGCTAGCTTAACCTTCACCTTTTTCATAACCTTAACATTGTGAAGGTCAGCTGGACTTTTTGGTCTCTACAACCAATGCAGTCTTTGCAGTGCACCGCGAGATTAGTGCCAGACTAGTCCGATATTGCCATAGCGTGCTCTCTAATCCTGTCATTGAGACATCTTCCTGTCTGTCCAATATATTTCTTTCCACAATGTAAGGGAATCTGACAAACAACCCCCTGAATACACTTAGAGTATCCAGTCCATCCTGGTTGTTAACCCGCACACACATCCCTTTAGCTGTATTTGGTGCCGTTGGAATAACCTGCATGCCTTGTCTTTCACCACTCTTCATTAAATTATGGGCGAAGCCATGCATATATGGTACCACTGACCACTTATTTTTTTGAGTAAGGTCTTCTTTTCGAATGCTCCGCTTGATCGGCAGGACAATGCTTTCTATTATGCTACACAGCAAATACTCAGGATACCCTGCCTCCAGAAGCCTCTTAGTCTGGCTTAGAAAACATTTTTTGACACGGTGGTGACATGATTTGTTGAGAACCGACGTCAATACAGCCTTTGCAACACCTCTTTTTACTGTCTTTGAATGCTAGAATGTATAAGGAAGAAAGTGCTTGTTCGAACAACTGCTTGTTTCTTCCACATGCATCCCAGCATTCAATGACAGTAAAAAGAGGTGTTGCGAAGGCTGCATTGACGTCGGCTCTCAAGAAATCATGCCACCACCGTGTCAAAAAAAAGTTTTCTAAGCCAGACTGAAAGGCTTCTGGAGGCAGGGTATCCTGAGTATTTGCTGTGTAGCATAATAGAAAGTATTGTCCTGCCAATCAAGCGGAGGATTCAAAAAGAAGACCTTACTCAAAAAAATAAGTGGTCAGTAGTACCATATATGCATGGCTTCACCCATAATTTAATGAAGATTGGTTAAAGACACGGCATCCGGGTTATTCCAACAGCACCAAACAGAGCTAAAGGGATGTGTGTGCGGGTTAACAACCAGAACTTCAACTCTGGATGCAAAACTTCGCACTGGACTAGGTACTCTAAGTGTATTCAGGGGATTGTTTATCAGATTCCCTTGCATTGTGGAAAGAAATATATTGGACAGACAGGAAGATGTCTCAATGACAGGATTAGAGAGCATGCTATGGCAATATCTCGCGGTGCACTGCAAAGACTGCATTGGTTGTAGAGACCAAAAATGTCCAGCTGACCTTCACAATGTTAAGGTTATGAAAAAAATGAAGGATAAGTTAGGAAAGGAAATTTATGAAGCATATGCAATCTGTGACTCATCTGTGACTCGGGAGACCAATGTGTCAGTATGCCTTCAGTGGTTTTGTTGAAGAAGGAATTTCTGCGCAAACTGGCAGAATGTTAAAGATAAGAAAGAAAGAAGTTGGCTGCAAATGTGAAGTGAAGGGAGAAGACGTGCAGGTTCTTGTCAATATAGTTGTCAGTGCAGCGTTGACCTTGTGTTTGTGTGTGCTTCTTATGCTTTGTGTTGTTACCTGCTCTGCTGCCTTCTTCCAAGAGATGTGTGACCAACTACAACTAGCTCAACGTTCGACTCTATTACAGTACCACTTAGTGAGTTATGCCTGTTGTTGAATGCAGCAAATACAATTAGAAGCAGAGTTTGTGCAATTTCACCAATGAACCCTCTGTTGCAACAACACATGGCAGGTCATACAATGGTGCAGACTGGTGCAAATAGCGAAGTGCTCACACTTCTGCAGTGACCAATCTCATGCAATTACATCTTGTTCTGGAATTTAATTCAGACGTTTCCGTAAATGCGCCCAGTATGAAAGGTCCCAACGTGATTTCATGTAGCACTACTAGCAAAGGTTTGTTTTTTAGGTGATAAGTTAAATATGCACGCAACATTACGTGAAAGAGGGTCCGACTGCTTACAAGATAGAACCGTGCAACTTTTATCTTGTCAGCACTTACACTTGATAACGTTTGTTGCTTATGACTCATCGCATTTTCTGTACCGTTTAGTAAACTTATACATTCTGCTTACAGTAAAATCAGCTAACAGTTTTGTTCTCACCCCACTGTATGACAGGTACTAACCTTTGGGAGATACTTCCTCTTTTGCTCCTCAGTGCCATTGCGACAGATCTGGTTGATGCACAAGTTTGAGTGGGCGCCATAGCTGAGTGCAATGGCTGCACATGCACGACTTAGTTCCTCTGTGATGATGCAGTGGTCCAAATAGCCCGCACCAAGACCCCCGTACTCCACTGCATTAAACAAAAGCAAGGAACACCAGGCACCTAAGCACAAGTCAAATGCAGCAAGTGGATATATTCATGTGGGTGACAGCTTCTCAGTCCATAATTTGAAATTGAGTGAGCGCAACTTGAAACATTACTCTGATAAGGACAAAACCACAAATACATTTATGCAAGTTCACACTGCATATAGACGTGTATACATGTTCCATGTTTCATCAGACTTGACTTGTTGGCCATACTGCGCCACTACTCACATTCAACCAGGTACCAGCAGGCCCAACTTTACGCAACACTTCCTTCTCTAGTTACATTCATTAATAATGTGCAGCTATCCTTCTATGTTGTGGTTTTGCACTGCAGCACCAAGTAGTCTAAGGCCACATACCACCTGTCACAAAAGTTATCAGGTCAAAGTAGCTGTGACTAGTACAACCGCTGGCCAGTAGTGGTAGTGATTGATGTAACTAGCTAGCTGCTTTTAAAGCTGAAGATGCTAAGCAAGTGTCATGCTCGTGCAGTCAACCCTATGAGAAAAAATTAACATAACCAAATGATGTGCTTCAACCACACTCAAGTTGTGGGCACACTGTTCTGGAACTTTGGAAGCTACACGTGGGCTATGACAGACAACATTATGGAGGGCTCACAAAATTTCAAACATTTGTGATTTTCAACTTTTTCGTTACCATACCACTGTAATTCAATCACAAGTGATTGAAAAACTTGAAGTTCAAATTTCGTGCCAACAGCTCCGATGATAATGACGATGTGACTATCCCTTTGTAATGGGGGAGGGAAAGGGGGGGGGGGGGCGCACATAGTGCGCCCTAGCCGTTGACACGTAAGTCAAAGCATACACACACAAACAAAACAAACAGACCAACTCAAACACAGGCACGGTAGATAGGGGTACGGGCAGAGGGAGGGGGAGGGGGGGGGGGGGTCTTTGCTTGAGTTTGCCTTCAGCTAGCGCTGCCGAGTAATGACCTTGCTGTGCCATCTGGTTGTACTTATTAATTATTTTCAGCATAGTTTGTATTTTTTCTGCATGACCACTATTTTTCAAATGCCTTTGAAATTCAGGTTGCGGCATGGAACGCTCCCAACATGTCCTCAACCTCTAGAACAGTGCTCATTCGCAAAAAAACTGTTTCAAGCAAATCTGTCGCCCCTGGAGAAAAGTTGTTGGATGCTATCAACAGCAGCAGCTCAGAAGACGATGTTGCATCCTTGGATTCTGATTCCAAAATTGAAACTTAACAACAGCCCTGAAGGTTGGCGGCTGCGTATGTGTGCACGTTTCGGTTTCTGCCTCTCATATGTTTGTTCTTCCATAGAGCTCGTTCACTCGGTGGATATATGTCATGCTTGATATTTTTCTCATCTGTAGCACCTTGGCAACAAAGGGAGGACCTCTTTCTGACATCGCAAAGAAGGATTTTGTTTTGGCTGAGTATAACTCCAGGCATCGACCTTAGATTGACACTCTGTAGCAGGCCTCCTGGCTACTACGGAGCTTTAAATGCCACCACGGTAGCTTTCAATGCCATATGCCTGAACAAGTATGCATTTACAGTCACCGACCAAAAATATCAATTCCCGATTTTTCAGACATGCCCTATTAGTCACACTTTTTAACAGCACCGCTATATGTTCCACAGAGTTAAGATCGCAAGTTAAGATGAGCCCCTAAAATTTCGGATGCATTGCGACTGATTGCTTGATTTTTTGGACTTTATTCGCCCCGCCATTTGAGAATGCTTCACCGCAGGGACTGTGAGGGCTATGCGGTGAAGCATCCACAAAGCCTAGCAATTCAGCGAACCCGCAGTGGCAGGTTCGCTTTCGCGTCTGTGCATCATTGAAGCTCATGCGTTCGCCCGCAAAGTGTCAACGGCTATACGGCCATTGAATGCATTGTGAATAGGCTTTTGGTAGACAAAAATGTCTGAGTATTTTTTTTTTTTTTCCATTTCATTGTGGTTTGTTTCATATTTTCATATCAAGAGTTTATCACAAATGTTAGAGCTGCTTTACATTTTACAGTAATTTTACCGATGTTCTCCAAAGCAATCTAAATTGAAACTGAGAATGGTTTAAAATACTGTTACAGTAAAACCTCGTTACAGGAGACACTCAAGGGACCCGAAAAAGATGTCTCTTGTAAGCAAGGTCTCTTGTAACCAAAAATTATAAAAGCCTTGTGTTGATCAGTTTACTGCACATCAACGTATATGCATTCACACGCATTACCAGGAAATTGTTCAGGAAAGCTTAAAAAAGTTATTCATACTAGTATGTATTTTTGTGAGTGCAGATAGTATTCCTTCCCAAATTCTGGAGGTAAAGCACTTCACTTTGCAAGCCTTCCTGTTGCTCTCTTTGAGTCACCCTTACATGCTCGTCACCCTTAGAAGCTGACACTTTTTCTCTGAAATGTCCTCATAGTCACCCTCTATGGCACATGTGCCATTTACTTGCATGAAAATTGCACAGTCTGAAAGCTCTTTGGGAGCACACAAGGTCCACATCTGCAGATACGAATTCCTGAAAACATTATGGTACCTCAGCAGTCTCTTGGATGCTCGCCCATGCTTCATCTTAAAGGAAGCTTTCTACAGTATCCATATCTGGACTCTCTTACATCATGTCACCACATTTAAAGCCCGCTTGTCTGAAACAATTTTTCCCAGCTTCACTTCTCAGGACATTCCAGACACCTGAAATCACCTGAACAGCAAACTTTGCATCAATTACTATAGTGCAGTCTTGCTGCCTGTCGAGCAAAAGGCGTTCTACCAACCTTGTTTTGTACAGCAAATTGACAGAGCACATAATGCCTTTGTCTATTGGTAGGGTGTGGAGTTTGGAGGGAAAAAAATAACTTTGGTGGCTTTGTGCACGAGAACTATGGTGCTGCAAGAAGCATTGTCCACAAAGAGAAAGACATCAGAATTCTGAGCTTTCATCTTGTGATCAAATTTTAACAGCGAGAAGTTAAAGATGCTGGATGTCATTCATGCATTTTGATTAGTTTCGTAAGTGACAGTAATGTAATGCCAGTGGCTGAAACAACGGGGTCGTCCAATGATGGGGAAGCACTCCTTCTCAGTTCCTGACATATACAACAAAAAGAATGATGATATGGAACAGAATTTAGCTGAGTCAATCTGAAGTGCATCCTGTACGAGTTGGTATGCTTCAGCTGCATTGCATGAGCACACCTGAGTTGTGTCTCTTCTAAACAGTGAAGATTTTACTCCAGGGACCTGAAAAAGTTGTCCTTAGTAGCAGAGTGTCTCTTGTAACCATGTCTCTTGTATGCAATGTTGATAACACGGCAGACATAGGAAAAACAACCAAACCATTTTTAAATATCTCTTATATTCGAGTGTCTCTTGTAACAGTGTCTCACTTTAAGTAAAAAAATTCTGCTTATACTTTTTTTTTCTTAGAGAGTAAAATTTATTTCAAATCGAAAGCTGAAGTTAGCCTTCTTTAGGTAGTATGACAAAAAGTTTCTACCTCAAAATGCATTTGTGTTATAATTTCAAGATCTTGCTAGCAAGTTTCAAGAAAGATTTAAAACACTTTGAATGTTATAGAATGTTTATTTTACTAATTTATTTCAAAAGTTATCACCTCGTAAATTCAAATTTTTTATGCCCACTCATCCCAGGTTTTTTTTAACATTCACACTGAGTATTTCTGTTATAAAAATTTTTTTTAAATGTTCATCTTATTTCCATCACTGGGATCTATTTTACCTATTTTTATCTCTTGTACAATTTGCAGCAAAAAAAAGTTTGTCAGAAACCTAAGAAAAACAGCCCTTTTTCCCCTGGCAATGAAAGAGCTAATGTGCACTAACACTGAACAGTACACAACATTTATGCATGCTCTCTCCCTCAAAATGTGCCACCACAGTCAGAATTCGATCCCACAACCTTGGGCTCAGCAACTGAACACCATAACCAGCAAGTCCCCGCAGTACGTACACAGATGACACATTTAAGAAGAAATTAGCGCTAATACTTGGACGGTCAATCATCAATTGTCAATCGTCATGTGTGTTTTCTTCTGTCCCCGTCCAAGTATTAGTGCTCATTTCTTCTTAAATGTACAGAACCAACTAGCCCGACAACACACACTCCTGAGATGGCACATTTACTTCACCACAAGAGCAGAACACTTGACACAATGACAAGAAAATTTCAGAGGTCTAAATGCCAGATGATGAAGGCATGCTGACTGTGTTACAAAAACAATGCATTGAAAAAAACTTTTCACTTGTGCTTGTTCTAATCACCCATTCAAGGCTACAGAGAGTAGGGATGTGCAAATATTGAAATGTTCAAATATGAATTAAATAAGATGATGGGGACAAAATGCCTTCAAATATCGATTATCTCATCAGCGAAAAAAGAAATGTAAAATTAAAAGTTTATTTCAGGAATCAGATATTTTAAAATAAAATTAAATAAAAATTGCACAGTAATATATACTGTACTGAAGAATCCAGTATATATTGTATACATTGTTCCATATACCACTTTTTCCTTACAGGAAGGAGGTGCGTGAGAAGAGTAGCCATATTGCTGCTGAGTACAGTAAACTAGTTAATTGGGCTTTCAACGGACCAAAAAAAATGTTCAAATTAACTGAAAACTGAAAAAACTGCCAAAGACCATTCGCATCATAGTAATTTTATCTGATGAACACCTGCTTGATGGCTGTCGGCATTTGAGATGAAACCGAAATGAAGACATTTTTTGAGAATTCCTTCGAGTGCTTCGATTTGCGCACACTGTCGGGGCGGTCCCTCTTCACAAAACGACCCTCGTTACATTTTGAAGATGCTTCACTGCATAGTCCGCGCGGTCAAGCACTGCGGTGAAGGTGCAGTGTGGTGAAAATGCGGTAAGTTTAAATATTTTTGGAGTAGTATTTGGTAATTTTAGGATATTTTGGAATATCAGTTTTTTGAATACGAATCAAATAGCAAATATATTCAATCTGTATTCAAAATGTCAAATATTCGCGCACCCCTAAATCAGAGCTTCACAGCTTTCCAACATACTGCAAATGTTCACAACGTACAGCTATTTTGTAGCATTCTTCAGATTATCTACCGCAATAAAGTAACAAATATGTGCATTTTTTTTAATAGTACTTATGTGCATCTAATTTGTGAGAAGACACATATAATACCAATGTCAAAATCTTGTACTGCTTTCAGTAAATATATTAACAGATTATTAACGATCCAGCTGGTTTTCAGTTAGTAAATGCAATACGACTGTAAACGCTCCATCACTTAATTAACTAAAAGGAACACAGTGTTGATGAAGGCACTGCAAAACATGGCACAAAGACACAGCAAGGCACATTACACCACAGGACCAGGACCGGTACAGTGGCTTTATATGCCTTTCCAGTCCTACGCTTTTTATGCTCTTCTATGCTCCAATCCCTGTTGCTCTGTGTTCTACACAGCTATGAGGCAATCAGGCTTCATATAGAGAGTACAACTTAAGTTCAATTGCCAATGATTCACCACCTATAGAAGTCATATAGCTAGAGCTACGGCAACAGTGATTTTATCTCCGTTTACCAAGCACCCCCTATCTATATTTAACATCCCGTCACGTGCAACCCGAAGCCACACTTACGGAAATTTTAATTTACCCATAAAAAGAAACGTTTATGGTGAGCATATGCTGTAGTTTACGGGCGTCTGGAATTCTCTACTCTATGACGTAACGGTTGCCAAGAACTTTTCCACTGCAATAAAAGAATACTACCTTAAAATGAATGAAACACATTGAGTCCAAACTTGCACTTGCCTACTGTAAATTTACATTGTTCGCCTGGTATTACCCATGCAACCCCTACATACCTGTATTTTATCTGCTGCATTATTTCTCTGCGACATGTGACATTATGTATTGTTATAGTGTGGTGACATTATGCATTCATCTTTCGTTGCTTTAATTCTTGTATACGTTCTACGCGCTTTTGTTTGATTTGTGAGGTTTTAGTTTATATTTTCTTCTCTTCATCGGTAGTTTTACGAATGTATAAGCGATAACTAACTTTCTTCACATTTATTGTAAAATTCCTTCTTCTGATGTCTCTAACTTTGACGATTGGGTGCCTGCAACCTGTGTACTTTTTTCATTGGACCCTTTACTATCCGCTGGCTATGGGTCCAAGCAGTGTCTGCCTATTTTCCTGTAACGCACCAAAAAACAATAATAATAATAATAAAAAAAAAACCTCGTATGTAAGAAACTAGACGGTAAGCAGCAACAAGCCGTCCAGAAGAAATGCCAACACACACTCTGAAAGAAGCTCTTATGCTACACATACTAACTTAGTGGCCAGCAGCGACTTAAGACACAGGCTACTGAACCAATTTCCTTTATTGCCACAAAAATACTCCTTCACCTGTGTTGCAATGGTGCAAAGTGAGCAAATCTCAGTAGTGGTTTTACCCCTCTCAAATGAAACTGAAGTGATGCAAAAAATAATCATAAAAAAACTCAAATGCTTGAAAGGAAAAAATTTAAATAAAGCAGGCTAACAGCAACAAGTAACATACCTGGTACTGTTACCCCCATGAAACCCATGTCACCCAGCTTTTTCCAGAAGTCCTGAAATAACAATGTGCCACAGATAAAAAAAAAAAGAAAGAAGGTTACAACTATGAACTCAACAAGGAAGTCATACACTGCCAAAACCAACTATGCATAAGTTCCAACAAGCTGCACCGATGACAGATTCCAATGAACTAAAACTGAAGTAAGCTGCATTCTTTTCTAAGAGAGCTCATAGGCCTTTCACACTTTCCTTCATTTTTTTTTTTTTTTCAAAATATTGAGATGAAGGCCAAGTGCTATTTACATGACTGAAATTCAAGTAGAAATCAATACTTTCGAACACTATCAGACACTTTTTCAGGTTACTTATTTTGTTGAAGGAAAGTTTCATTCCTACAGTACTTTTATCATCCCCGGACATGAGGTACGAGGCAATCTCTTACCAGCTAACTGCATCCTTTTTCGCTTAACCCGTTAGGTCTCTGCATGCACTTCAACTACAATAACTTTAAAAATTGTAGCTGCTGTTTAAAAGAAACAGGGGCATTTCAGTCTAAGACTGCGAGAGAATAAAGAGGCTCAATGCAATGGTACCAAATAAAAATTACCCACGATTACGTTACTTCCTAATGCAAAATTTGAGTGCAGCTGATCACCTGTTTCACCTTTTCGATAGATTGAGGCAAAGATTTCGAACAAGACACATATGTACAATTACAGACAACGTTTTTCAATTTTTCACAAGTATTTCTTCAAGAAACACTCCACTAACAGTTCTTGGCTGTCATGAAAGATGCTTTGTGGTTGGAGAAATGAAGAGAGCAATTGCGTTATCGGGAGGTTGCAGGAAGCAGTGCGTGGGCCCATAGGAACGTTCCATGACGAATAGATAGCAGCGACTGACTGATGCCGCTGACCCCGCTAGCGAGTGAAGCCAGTGAGAATGGCCACAGTGATTCCCTGATAGCGAGCCAGCGTTTTGGCAACCGGAGAACACCCTCGCTGCAACGCAGGAAGAAAGGGAGGACCCAATCCTCCTCTTTCTGCATTGCAGCGACGGCAGTCACATGCAGCACTGACAGTCGCTGCTAGCGCTGCGTCTGGGATTAGGTATGGCCTTAATGACCATTTGCAAGCCATCATTTTTTTCTTAAGGGAGGACACCATTTGCACCAAAATATTTTTCAATTCTTGATGGGTGAACACGAAACTATCTGAGCATACTACAGGTAACAATATATTACTCTAACAAATTTTTGTTTATCATTTAAAAAAAAATTGTTGTATTTCTGCCTTGACAGTAGAGTTTACCAAATATGGCAAAAATTTGGTTAAACATTCATTGCATCTCTACAGATGAGCTACAGCTAAGACACTTGTAGATTTTTTTTTTTTTTTTTGCTGACTACAAATTTTCACTTTTGAAATTTATAAAGAAAACAAACAACGACCTGCAGCATGGTTTTAGAAGTGCAACAAACCAAATAGGGTCACAATAGATAAAACAGTGGTGAAGCAATCTGCTCCACAAGGTGAGCATATGATCAGAAAACCGGAACAACGAAAAATGCTGATTGTATGAGCATTTTCTTGATATGCAGGGCTACTGTGGTTCACGAAGCATTTTTTAGAGTAGTGTCCAATGGATTTCAGAAATGAAACTTCAACACAGCATGGAAAGAAGGGCATTCATTTGCCAAGATTAAAAAAAATTGATGTTTTGGCCATTTTTCATGATTCAATAACTGTGCCTCCCCCCCCCCCCTTTCCCCTCGTAAGTATAAGGCAGCCATACTCTGATACTTGATGCCTCCACTATTGTTATACATACCCGAAAGCCTGGAAAATGGTTATTCTTGTCTATGTCTCTTGCATGTGGTGCAAGTTCTTTCTGAGCAAAGTTGAACACAGTTTCTCGAAGCTGAAAAGAAAGAAAGGAGATTGAATTACACTGCCTTCAATGGAAAAGGTGTCGACAATAGGCTGAGATAGAACTCTGAAAGTGTGGTAAATTATATCATGTTCCTGGAATTTGTACCAATCTTCTACTGCTGGATCGATTACAGCGTCACCATAAAGTATGTTGTCGTCGTCGAAAGCACTTTTTGGACAGTTTTCTCTTCTGGGCAAATACCTCCTTCAAAACTGACAGGAAACTAGGCTGAGCTGAATTTCATGCATCAGCCTCTTCCCTGCAGTGTCACTGTCGCACACCAGGCCGCTACACAACTGCACTGTGGAATGTGGCAGCTTTCCTTTATATATCTATACCCCTACTACTAGCAGTTAACTCCACTGGTGAGCTACAATAATATATAACTATGCGACATGCTGTATTATTTTAGAAACTGGCATTTCATCATACAGCCGACAGCCAGTAAAATTCATGTGGGTGATTGAAGGTGGCCACTAGTGTGTGATGTTATTGTGAGAATGCATGCTCACTTGCACGAAATAATCTGCAGCTGCAGAGTAGAGCACATGTGCTCCTAAGGAAGGATACAAAATTTTTGTGCATTCTATTTATGCCAGTCAAATGCAAGAAATATTTGGCCACAGAAACAAATCAATCGAAGAAGCGTATTCTGCTCGCACAGATATCGAATAACAAAATTATGGTATGACTTGTAGGGTTCAATGTCCTGAGGCTGCACCAGGCCTATGGGAGACCCAGTACAGACGGGCCCAGGATTAATTTTGACCACTTCTGTATTTCGCCTGCATCGAAATGCAGTCGCTGCAGCAAAGAGCTCAGAAAATGAACGCCACAGCAACTGAGCGACCTTGTTGTGTTTGAATAACAAGAAAAAGGAGTAACATTCGACACAACTTTTCTCCCAAGATTGAAGCACACGTGGTTGCCACGGGACTGGTCACGCAGTTTCAAATTCCGTAGTCTGCAGAAGCGGACAATTCTTTCTAGGATCTGTAGACAGTAGATACTGTCATTTAATGCCACATCGGATTAAAATGGTAAAGAACGCGCAACAGTTCTTATGTCCGACATTTTGCAAGGAATGAACGCGTTCCGCACGTACGGATGGAGCCAGCGTAAAGGAAGAATTGAGGAAGACGTCTCGTGAATGCAGCGAGCCAATGAGGTGACACTGCCAGAAATATGCTCCCCGAGCTACGGTGTGCCAGTTGTCGGAAATATATCCAATACAAATACGTTAACCCGGCATACATCACGCGTGGGCACTCGGCGCGACCAAGCAGATAACGGTCACCTGTCATGCAGCGTATGACAAGTATGCAAGTGCACAAATGTAGAAATATTTTGGTCCCCCATATGTTCCTGATATTCATTTAAAACGAAGGATTCGATAAGATGAATGCCGGTAGCTCCTGTTTCAAAACAATCAGGTCCTGTAGCAGATGGGTAGTAATATCGTATGACATGCGGGGAAAAAATGAAAAGGAAAAAAAAAAAAAAAAAGCAGTCGTACCTCTCTTTGCTCGTTGCTAAGCCCGTACATAACATCCTGAACCGGATAGTAAGCGCATTTTCTAACTGACAGCCTATGCGGCAGTCCTGTGGTCGATTTCCCGAGACGAACGATCGAGGACCACATAGCCCTGGCAGCCGACATGTTCCCTCGCATAGTTGCCGGACGAACTGTATCACGTCGCTACACACGCTCCATTTGGGTGACCTGCCTGCCTGCGCTGCTAAAAGGATTAGAGCAAAGGCTCACGGGAAAATCGTCTGCTACTGCGACTTTCGGTTTCTATGTGACTTCCTCCTTTGGTCGCTGGCTCGCGTTTACATTGTTCATAATCATAGTGCACATTTATTTAATGGCAAGAATGCAGAAATGAATACATTTTAGCTGTATGCACGAACTTTCGCTGTTTACTAGCGGCATACGCAGCCCGACTAGAACACTAGGGATGTTTCCGCGCGCGTTTCAGTGCTCCATATCTCGCGGTGCTCCCACATAAGCCACCCAAAAAAAGAAATTATTTTGCCGTCTCGCCATTATTGCAGTTTTTGAGCCATGCACTAGCCAATGCGTGCGTGTGTGTACTTTCTAGTACCAACTGTGAGCAGATCTAAAGAAAAAAACAAGGTTAGCTAGCTGCACCGCTACATGGGCTTTATCAGGAACACATATAAATGCGAAAGCCTTACTTTCCTCACTATAGTGTTGGGATCAGGAAGTTATAACAAAAATGTCACATGATTTCGCATCAAAATTGTGACGTAACCGCGTTCTTTGCGCGGCCGCGCGGCGTTCAGGGTGATGTCATACCATATTTCGCTTCCAATTTAGCATCCATCTGATAGTCAAGTTGGAGGCTAGTATGCGATAGGGATTCGCACTTATGACAGATCTACCTACAGTTGTACGGCGTTAATTGCGCGACGGATACTGCGCTTTCCGTTCACTAAACCAAACTTAAAAAGATATTTAAAAATAAGTGCAATAAAGAGACGGTGTTAAAGGTGTTATCGAGTCTACTCTAGGCGAAACTTGGGAGTCACTAATTTTTTTTTCTCATTAAACGTTTCTTTATGTCAGGTCCAGCGACAGTTTTGTAGGAAGGCGTTATTGTTTCCTGTTCTTCGTCTTACAAATTTATTTAATATATACACGTATTAAGAGACCATGCATCAGGCAACGTGAGGTCGGTCCGTCCTGCATAAGTCGCATTCCAACTGGGTCTCTTTTCTCAAATAGACCGGTGCGTTTTGCTAGCGCGAGATGCAAGAGCAGGTGCGCGTGCTCTGCGCGGTTTGGAAAAAATATATACCACTTTGCGAACTTCGTTGCTCAAGCCAGCATATTTTTTCGTGCTTCCATGTGACTTAAAGGAATAGACACTAAAACCCTGCGCATGTTTATATATATATATATATATATATATATATATGTATATATATATATATATATATATATATATATATATATATATATATATATATATATATATATATATATATATATATATATATATATATATATATATATATATATATATATATATATATATATATATATATATAGTGCATATGACAATAGTTTACCTGAGTCACGACGTGTAATTTACTCGCGCCAGCTTAATAGTTTATGTTTGTACTAATTTCTTTTTTATCGTGAGTGAGTAATCTTAACAAGGTAAAACAGCGCAAAAAACCACATACCGGACGCAGGAAGGTGAGACGAACACAGGCGCTGTGTTTGTCTCACCTTTCTGCGTCGTGTGTGTGTGGTTTTGGCGCTGTTTTACCTTGTGATGATCAACCAACTAGCCCGCAATGTGTTATTCGAGTAATCTTTATTAATGAAGCTGGCACGAAGGCCTATTCGGGGAAGAGGAAGAGTAGGGACAAGGAGATCACTTTTGGGCGCCAGTGCCTGCCTCACGTGCGAAGTCCAGAGGGACAGCAGCGTGGGTTGTGCCCGAGCGTCGTCGTCTAGTTTCAATTTCGGTTTAAACCGCCGAACGATGGTTGTTGTGATAAAGACAAAGTGTGCTTGCACGCACGCGCGCATGCGAAGGTGCGAACAAAGTCGGCTGCAAAGCAGTCAACTACTGAGTTGCTGTCTCATTTACGATACAACAGTAGTATACGTTACAGACAAATTGTGGTCACATCAGCATGAAAAAACTGCGATGTACTCGCTGTTTATTACCTTTTTTTTTTTTTTTTTTTTTTTTTTTGTGTGTGTGTGTGTGTGTGTGTGTGTGTGTGTGTGTGTGTGTGTGTGTGTGTGTGTGTGTGTGTGTGTGTGTGTGTGTGTGTGTGTGTGTGTGTGTGTGTGTGTGTGTGTGTGTGTGTGTGTGTGTGTGTGTGTGTGTGTGTGTGTGTGTGTGTGTGTGTGTGTGTGTGTGTGTGTGTGTGTGTGTGTGTGTGTGTGTGTGTGTGTGTGTGTGTGTGTGTGTGTGTGTGTGTGTGTGTGTGTGTGTGTGTGTGTGTGTGTGCGCGTGTGTGCCGCTGTGCCGCTCGCTAACTCGCGGTCTTTCTTTCTCTTCTTCTAGGAAATTCTCTTGAGCTCGTGAGAAAAATGGTGTTTTCTCAAGACGCACATACATACATGCAAACAAGCGTCTTCCAAAATGTTTGCTTCAATACATCGCAAAAAAGCTTAAATAGCATGGGCTCATATCTTTCATTAGGGAGTATCGTAATAGTCTTCAGGTTTTTTTCTTTGCATTTATTCACACAACACTCAAAAGTACAGGAAAAAAGCACACCAAGAAGCGTTACCGATCACTCAAATGTAGGGTGTGCTGCAGAACGCGAAAAAGACAGAATGTAAAGAAAAAGAAAATACGAAATAGAAAAGTTAGAATGCCGTGAAGAACCTCGCCGCATCGTCTCTAGCTACGCTTAGTCTTCAAAAAGCGCGCCATTTGTGGCGACGCCAGTCCATTGGCCGCCTGCATACTGCAGGAGCCCCTCCCCTCATAAATCAAATATCTCTCTCTCTTTCCATGTCTCTGCGCATCCCTTGATCGCAGTGCCACACGATCCAGTAAACCTGGCACTCAGTATAGTGTCCAAGGCGAAGAAAAAAAAAGGAAAGTCTTTTTGCCAGGCCCGCTAGACGCAGCCTTTGCTCCACACCTGCTCTCCAAAATGCTCCGCTCTGCTAGAAAGAAAACCCGCCGCATTTTTCATCGGTGATGAAAGATCCTCTCTCGTTCGCGCAGCTTGGCTGAAGTCGCTCCGCGTTGCATACCGTCAATGATGATGAATGTGACCTGGTTGTAGTAGCTCGTTGATGATGCTGTGTCCAAATTTTGACCTCTCTATGGGACATGAATCCACAACTCTGCTGCGGCCTCTGAAGCTCCCCCGCTGCCGCCACCGGGAGCCACCTTGGAGTACAGGCTGCTCGCTTCGTTTCTGGGGCCTCCTGCATTGCCGTCACAAAGAACGCGTATCTGGCAGCCACGTTGAAGGAGCAGTCGCATCTGCCTTGTCCTTCTGCGCGCCGTCTCTTTGCGACCGAGGGCGCTAGCAGGCGTAAACGCTTCGAGTAGAGCGCCGTCGCTGTGCTGGCCCACCAACATAGTCCTCTGAATGCGGGGTTGTGTTCTTCCTCGTCGCCACGCTTGAGCCTCCCGGTGTTGGCATCCGAGGAGGCGAAGACGGGCATTCGCCGTCCAGGACGAGCGCGATGGTAACCTCTAAGCTCTCAATGTGGTCGAGATGCGCCTCGGTCTTCAGCGAGCCCTTCCCTCCAATGACGGCGAGCCGAGGCGGCATGGCGCCGAGACGAACGGCAGCAACCGCTGCAACTGCGAACGTCACCAGCACTGCCCAAGCTCGGAATGCTTCATCCGCCACTCCGGACGGCCGCGATGGTCACCTGTAGGCTCTCAGTGTGGAAGACCTGCGCCTTAGTCTTCAGCGAGTCCTTCCCGCCAGAGCCGGGGAGCCGAGGAGCGCCTCGGCGCCATGGCGCCGGGCCGAACGGCAGCAACGGCTGGAGGTGCTACCGTCACCACCACTGCACAAGCTTGGAGTGCTGCGTCAGCATTCCGGGCTTGCAGTCGTTCGGCGGTGCGCGTGCTCTCCATCTGTTTCGTCGTCGTCCCTTCCGCTGCTGCTGGAGGCCTGCAGACGGTCTTTTCTCTCCTCTAGATATATATCGACACCTTGCCATAGAAAGTGGTCGAAAATTTACCAACGAGAAGCAAGATGTGGATAACAAATAATTCTGTACGGGCCGGGCTAGACTGATTAGTTTCTCTTCCTTTCACAGATACCAACGCTGCATACTGGAACAACTTATTGCAGCGCTGGACATGAAATTATTTGATATGTTTTCTTTGCTTTTCCTTGTTTACGTTTCAGGAAACATTGAAGAAAGCAACATGTGGCCGCAGACGATTCATTCCCTTTTTATTAGAATCAAATTGTCAGGGAATTAATGTTGATAATCCCTGTCAGGATGTGAGAGAATGTTGATAGAGAAGACCTAGACGAAAGGTTTGCATTTGATATTTTAAAAGTTCTCATGCAAAGTAGTCGCTTCCTTTGTGTGCTGTGTCTTACGGTGCTGCGAGCGGCGCAGGGAATCTTCGTTTACTCTTGGCGAAGGCCGCTGATGGCTGAATGACTCAGGGAAGTGTAAGAGCGCCATAGACACTACATGTTTTATGAGAAAGTGCATGCATATAGCCACATTTAGTAAATTCATTCTGTGCCCATTCCCTTCAACGTGAACCGCTTTTCAATTGGAGTGATAAACTGGTTCTCAAGCTGTCTCTTGTCGAGGCCACGCAGCGCAGCTTAGGTCTAGTTCTACTGAATCTCAGTTATGTCAGTTCCAGCCGCCCCCTACCCCCCACGCGCGCGCGCATGCACACACACACACACACACACACACACACACACACACACACACACACACACACACACACACACACACACACACACACACACACACACACACACACACACACACACACACACACACACACACACACACACACACACACACACACACACACACACACACACACACACACACACACACACACACACACACACGCACACACGCACACACGCACGCACGGACACGCACACACACACACACACACACACACACACGGACACGCACACACAGACGCACGCACGCACATACATACGCACGCATTCGCGCACACACACACACACACACGGACACGCACACACAGACGTACGCACGCACGCACGCACATACATACGCACGCATGCGCGCACACACACACGCGCACGCACGCACGCACGCACGCACACACACACGCACACACACACACACACACACACACACACACACACACACACACACACACACACACACTAAAAGACAATATAATGCTGTCATGCGACCCCAAAGGGCTACACGAAGTTCATACAAGAGTAGTCTGGGAAATAGAGGGAAAAAAGTGAACCTGGACTACTGATGCCACACAAAGAGTAGTCAGCCATCCTTTCACCCATCAACCCATTTCAGCTCAAGGCAAAAATGCATGAACGCTGCCAAAAGAAGCAGAATAGTAATAAAAATTCCCTAATGAAAACACGACAAAATTTCTAAACAAGCCAAAAGGTGTGTGCTGCTATTGCTGCTGCTTCCCACGCACTACAACCCAAGCACTAAAAAGGCCAATCAGAATCTCGAGCATAAATAAAAGCCCCAGGAGAACCCAGAGCACACGCTAAATAAAATAAAAAGCCCGAGCTGATGCACGAGCACTAGAAAATCGAACAGGTAGCCCGAGAAAAGAAAACCTCGTCATGGAGTACGACCAGAAAAAGCTGTAGCTGAGGCATCAAAAAAAAAAAGAAAAAAGAAAGAACTCTATCTGGATCACGAAGTTTCTGTAAGAGAGCCCGAGCTGCAGCACGAGAAAAAATTGCCAAGCTTAACTGTGCCGCTGTCCGACGGGACAACAAAAGATCGAGGACAAAAACACAAGTATCAGGAGGGCAAAAAAGAAATCAAAACACAAGAAAATGAAGGCAATTCAAAACGTCTCCAAATATTACGTCTCACAATTGTACTGCACCTAAACAGCCCCGGTACACAACAAACTCGCCAACGTACCAGATATACCTAAATACGCACGTCTGATCATACACGAGGTCTAAGACAAGGTCCTTTCCTAGATGCGATAGGCGCAGTTGCTCCGGAACTGTTATTTCTGCTGCGCTGCGTCTAACCCCTGGACAGAGCAAACCGCGACCGCACCCTTGGAAGCAGCTGTTTCCGTTGCAACTGTCCTCTCAGCCGCCCTGAACAGCATATTGGTGACTGATCAATGCAGAGAACGCGTCGTTGTTGGCTGGGTTCACAGTCACTGGACGAATTTGGCGCTCTCGACTCCATCCTTGGCTCTTGAATGCCCGCTGTCTCTGTTGATCCACCGCAGTGGCTCTGGAAGTGATGAAGTTGCGCATGTCCTCGGCGTTTTTATTCATCTGGCCATGACCGGCGTTCGAACTTCCTCATAAATAAGATCCTTCGCGTTGAAATCGTCCGGTACTGCGTTGATCGTGTCTGGGTTACGGTGGCTGATGAGCTTCGCCGATAGATTGACGTGCGTCTCCTGCTTGGGTTCCACGGCCGCCTTCCAGCTTTGGCGAGCAGGCCGACTGCGACGCCGCGGCGTCGGTAAGCAGACTATCGGTGGCAGGAGCTGATACCGAAGCATTCTTCGTGGACGGAAAGGCGTGAGGCTGCGGCCCGTCACCTGCCGCCGGCGCTCTGCTGGCCCCATCCATGGTCCAGGACATTAAGATGTGCAGATCCTCAATACACAATCGCGAAATCAATACTACTCACATTTTCAGCCCTTTGCGTAGCCACGGTCGGTAGGCACGTTTTATCTTTAATGACCCCAGATGACTTTGACGTCATACCAGCTGCGAGAGATGGGCTACCAAGTTGAGTCGTCGGGTGGCGGCTGTTGGTAGGCACGGCGCGTTGCAGCTGGAACCGCGCTGCTACCGAGTGGAGGCGCTGCGGTCACCTCTTCTCTCGCAGTTGAGAGGAGGTGGAGGAAAACGATATATATATAAATGCTCGCTCTTGCTCAGCTGAGGCACTTGCTAAGCATCCTAATAAACAGTCATGCCGTCTCGATGAAGCCAGGAAACGACAGCGGGCTACAGAGACAGATGAAGAACGGGAACAGCGTCTCGCTCGACGGCGCGCCCAAGATGCAGCTAGACGAACGGGACGCGCATCTCTTGAATCGTCCTCAACTGGTGACGACTCCGAAGGAATGTAATGGACGCTGTGAACAGTGAAGACCCTTTTTCGACGTGTTCACTCAGCAGTAAAAAGCGTAGGAATGCAACAAGGCGTCAACGTCGCGTTCAGGAAACAGAAGAAGAACGGCAACAAAACTATGGCGTAGCCACGCTATTATTGCTTTCGCAACCTACCGTGCTTAACTAAAGCTAAGCCCCAGCTAATGATTTTGTGCTTCAGCCCGCTGAAGGCTGCTGAAACTCCGAGGACTGAGTTTGTCTATCAGAGCAAACGCAGAGAGCTGTATCTTCCGCCCTCCTTTCCTCCTCCCTCCTCCTCCTCCTCGTATGTAACATTGACTATAGGCTAGTAAGAAGGCGTAATTTCAGAGACTGCTACCACTGTGCTTTTCTTATAGCTTAGCACAAAAAAACATCTATTTGCGGTCTGAACTTCACGCTTGAAAGTAAAATCATCAACAGAGGCAGCCTTGGAGAAAAATGGAATTTTATTACAGGAAATAGAAGCACAACACGAAGTTACCATCACTTCGTGCAGATTCTCGACATAGGTGAGCTGACGACCAGCATAGTACAACGCAATATGCTCACCAAGTTGTGAATGCTGTCAGTCAGACATCCTTGAATAGCAACTGCATAGCCGTCCGGGGTTTTCTTGGCGAATTTCCTGATGACGCAGGTGATAAAGTCAGTCTTGTTCTTTTTTTTTTTTTTTTTAATAACGTTGTTCATTGACTCGGGGCATAAAGCAGTATGTAAAAAGAAAATTAAAATGGTTATACATGGAAGAAAAAAGGCAGACTGTTCTGACAAAGTTCAAGAGGGAACGATGATGAGGCCCCTGAAGTCCAAGCAATCTAAGAAGATGGGTTGTTCGGAGAAAGGTCCACTGCTGTCGGGTGCCGAATTCTTGTCGGCTTCAAGGCCGGGCAAACCCACATCAAGTGGTGAATATCTGCCGCATTATTTTGTGATTTGCAGACAGGACACCCTGGACGTGAATGTAAAAATCGGTATTGAGGCCATGTTCGTGTTACAGCAGGTGTGAGGGCAATCCCGACCCGGATTCTCCGTAGCGCAACCTCCTCTGCGCGGGTAAGACCTCTGGGGAGGATTATCGCACACGGAGGGACAAGGGCACGCGCGCGGCGCCGGACGTGCTCCTTTCTTGTGAGGAGAGTGGCATCATCCATATTGCGGAAGCATGGCGTTGATGAGGGTAGAGTCGACTGGCGGGTTGCAGATTCTGCAGACATTTGCGAACTAAGCAGGCCCCGTGGGACCCACTCAATTCGAAAAGTTTGCGGGATGCGAGCCTCCAGACGATGTATATTCTGGTAGATTTCTGGGCTGCGACTGACGCATCGGAGCAGACGTGTTACTTGAAAGGCGTCGGTGCAGATGACAATTTCGGCTGTAAGAAGTAAGGTAATGCCGAATACAGAGCGAAGCGCGTTTTGGACTACAACCAGCTCAGCACAGAAAGAAGAAGGAGGTTCTGCGAATTAATATCTGGATGTCTTCTTAAGTGCCGGTTTGCAAGGACAATGAAGTGCAGTTGTCGCTTCACATCCGTCAATGCTGGCATCTACATATATAATTATCGAGAAGTGGGGCAGCTTGGAACCTTGTTCCGTCATCTTTTCATGAAGAGATGAAGCCGCATAAGATGAGGTTGGTTGATGAAGATCAGAAGTTTTGTTGTCGCTCAGCTGAACAAAATTCCACGGAGGAAGAATTGGCAATGGCGGCGACAATATGGTGTGTGATGTAGCATAGGTCCGGAGTGCTCGCGGTGAGTTCTTTGTGTACACGCATCATACAAAGGCCATCCAGCCTGAGGTTTGTCATTGTTGAGCGTAGCCAGGTTTTTACTCTTCTCATTGCGCTGAAGGATTGTTCTACAGTGCAGGTGGTAACAGGCAAGGCCAGAGCCACCTCAGTGCTTTTTGCCACAGCCTGGGAAGAATGTCTTGACCCGAAGTAGAAGTTCACATTAAGTTATATCTGATGAAGGCCCAGTTTTGTTATGCCACATCTCGTAATCTCGTACCATAATATACCCGTGAAGTTATCGGTGCAGTAAAAGCATTGCAGCTCTCTAACGAGGGCAACAAACTCAACACGGCTCAAATGCTTTACTTTTGCTGGATGCAGCCGAAGAAGTTTGAAGCTCTTGTATTGCTTTCAGAAAAACGGCAAGCCAAAGAACCAGTGAGAGAGTCCAAGCAGGCCATATATTGCCACGCGACTGTATTCTTCTGGAGAGTGAATTCCTGAGTTGTCTCAGTGGGTCCGACGAAACGCTTGTCTTGGTAGAAAGATGAACACGTTCATGCGATTGGTTGCTTCAGATTTCATGATGTCAGAGAATTGTTCTTCAGCACGCGTTAGTCCGATGGTCGCGAAAAATATTCTCCAATTCAGTGATATGGTAATGTATAGTATGGAAGTCCATGGATACACCTTGCAGAACGTTGGTAACTGGTTCTAGCAGTGCGCTGTACTTCGCTACATTGTGTAAGCAAACAATAATAAAAGAGGAGCTTGTTGCACAGTAGAGGATGTGAGCACGTTGCCTAGTTGCAGAGTTCGAGCTTGATTTCTTTGGTGCGATATATGACTACGCACTGCTGAAAGGAGATCCTAATTGAATTGCACTTTGCAGACCATCTTGTTTCACACAGCACTGGAATATTGGGTACCAAGTTTTTCCGTAGCACGCTCTCACGGAAAAGTTTATGGTTGCTTGACGATCCCTAATGTGTTTCGAATTTCTGAGACATAGTTCAAATCCTTGAAACTGAGATTCAGTTTATGACTCCTGCTCATTTCGAGCCATTGTAGAGCATCCATCGTATACTCCTGTTCAGCGAGATTTGAAAAAAATCAACCCGGCGTCTGGTAAAAACTTCAAAATTGCAGCGGCGATGAAAACAGAGTTCAGTTGCTCCTGCTCTACAAACCACAAAAACTGCTCTCGAACGCCAAATTCGGTTCAAGTATTGCCGATGAAGTGAATGCCTATAGCTTTCCTTGCATCATTGTCACGTGGCGTTGACAATGTCGTAGGCCACAAACGAACAGACAGGTGTAGCATGGAATGAACTTTTTATTGGGCTGACTTGCGCCCGCGAAACAACTAAGCTACTCGACGGCGACGATAGCAGCAAATGTGCTCGCATAACTTCCAACTTTCTGGTAATAAAGTTTATCAATCAAATCAATCTAGGCGAGGATGTACACCGCATCCGTCTTCTTTCGAGCGAAGCTCTTTTTTGCCCGTTCGGTGGTTGAGCCGCGTAACTGGGCCAGAAAGAGTAACGAGAGGCCACGGGAGAGTCACGAGCCAAAGGGAATTTCTCAGAAGAAGAAAAAGAAGAACCACAAGATCTGTGCCGCTCGCTAACTCGCGGTCTTTCTCTTCTCGTGGGAAATTCTCTTGAGCTCGTGAGAAAAATGGTGTTTTCTCAACACGCACATACATACATGCATACAAGCGTCTTCCAAAATGTTTGCTTTAATATATCGCAAAAAAGCTTAAATAGCATGGGCTCATATCTTTCATTAGGGAGTATCGTAATCGTCTTCAGATTTTTTCTTTGCATTTATTCACACAACACTCAAAAGTACAGGAAAAAAGCACACCAAGAAGCGTTACCGATCACTCAAATGTAGGGTGTGCTGCAGAACGCGAAAAAGACAGAATGTAAAGAAAAAGAAAATACGAAATAGAAAAGTTAGAATGCCGTGAAGAACCTCGCCGCATCGTCTCTAGCTACGCTTAGTCTTCAAAAAGCGCGCCATTTGTGGCGACGCCAGTCCATTGGCCGCCTGCGTACTGCAGGAGCCCCTCCCCTCATAAATCAAATGTCTCTCTCTCTTGCCATGTCTCTGCGCATCCCTTGATCGCGGTGCCACACGATCCAGTAAACCTGGCACTCAGTATAGTGTCCAAGGCGAAGAAAAAAAAAGGAAAGTCTTTTTGCCAGGCCCGCTAGACGCAGCCTTTGCTCCACACCTGCTCTCCAAAATGTTCCGCTCTGCTAGAAAGAAAACCCGCCGCATTTTTCATCGGTGATGAAAGATCCTCTCTCGTTCGCGCAGCTTGGCTGAAGTCGCTCCGCGTTGCATACCGTCAATGATGATGAATGTGACCTGGTTGTAGTAGCTCGTTGATGATGCTGTGTCCAAATTTTGACCTCTCTATGGGACATGAATCCACAACTCTGCTGCGGCCTCTGAAGCTCCCCCACTGCCGCCACCGGGAGCCACCTTGGAGTACAGGCTGCTCGCTTCGTTTCTGGGGCCTCCTGCATTGCCGTCACAAAGAACGCGTATCTGGCAGCCACGTTGAAGGAGCAGTCGCATCTGCCTTGTCCTTCTGCGCGCCGTCTCTTTGCGACCGAGGGCGCTAGCAGGCGTAAACGCTTGGAGTAGAGCGCCGTCGCTGTGCTGGCCCACCAACATAGTCCTCTGAATGCGGGGTTGTGTTCTTCCTCGTCGCCACGCTTGAGCCTCCCGGTGTTGGCATCCGAGGAGGCGAAGACGGGCATTCACCGTCCAGGACAAGCGCGATGGTAACCTCTAAGCTCTCAATGTGGTCGAGATGCGCCTCGGTCTTCAGCGAGCCCTTCCCTCCAATGACGGCGAGCCGAGGCGGCATGGCGCCGAGACGAACGGCAGCAACCGCTGCAGCTGCGAACGTCACCAGCACTGCCCAAGCTCGGAATGCTTCATCCGCCACTCCGGACGGCCGCGATGGTCACCTGCAGGCTCTCAGTGTGGTCGCCCTGCGCCTTCGTCTTCAGAGAGTTCTTCCCGCCAATGCCGGCAAGCCGCGGTGCTATGGCGTCAAGCCGAAAGGCAGCAACAGCTGGAGGTGCGACCGTCACCAGCACTGCCCAAGCAAGAAATGCTGCATCCGCCATTCAGGACGAGCACGGTGGTCACCTGTAGGCTCTCAGTGTGGAAGACCTGCGCCTTAGTCTTCAGCGTGTCCTTCCCGCCAGAGCCGGGGAGCCGAGGAGCGCCTCGGCGCCATGGCGCCGGGCCGAACGGCAGCAACGGCTGGAGGTGCTACCGTCACCACCACTGCACAAGCTTGGAGTGCTGCGTCAGCATTCCGGGCTTGCAGTCGTTCGGCGGTGCGCGTGCTCTCCATCTGCTTCGTCGTCGTCCCTTCCGCTGCTGCTGGAGGCCTGCAGACGGTCTTTTCTCTCCTCTAGATATATATCGACACCTTGCCATAGAAAGTGGTCGAAAATTTACCAACGAGAAGCAAGATGTGGATAACAAATAATTCTGTACGGGCCGGGCTAGACTGATTAGTTTCTCTTCCTTTCACAGATACCAACGCTGCATACTGGAACAACTTATTGCAGCGCTGGACATGAAATTATTTGATATGTTTGCTTTTTCTTGTTTACGTTTCAGGAAACATTGAAGAAAGCAACATGTGGCCGCAGACGATTCATTCCCTTTTTATTTGAATCAAATTGTCAGGGAATTAATGTTGATATTCCCTGTCAGGATGTGAGAGAATGTGTATAGAGAAGACCTAGACGAAAGGTTTGCATTTGATATTTTAAAAGTTCTCATGCAAAGTAGTCGCTTCCTTTGTGTGCTGTGTCTTACGGTGCTGCGAGCGGCGCAGGGAATCTTCGTTTACTCTTGGCGAAAGCCGCTGATGGCTGAATGACTCAGGGAAGTGTAAGCGCGCCATAGACACTACATGTTTTATGAGAAAGTGCATGCATATAGCCACATTTAGTAAATTTATTCTGTGCCCATGCCCTTGAACGTGAACCGCTTTTCAATTGGAGTGATAAACTGGTTCTCAAGCTGTCTCTTGTCGAGGCCACGCAGCGCAGCTTAGGTCTAGTTCTACTGAATCTCAGTTATGTCAGTTCCAGCCGCCCCCCTACCTCCCACGCGCACGCGCATGTACACACACACACACACACACACACACACACACACACACACACACACACACACACACACACACACACACACACACACACACACACACACACACACACACACACACACACACACACACACACACACACACACACACACACACACACACACACACACACACACACACACACACACACACACACACACACACACACACACACACACACACACACACACACACACACACACACGGACACGCACACACACACACACACACACACACACACACACACACACACACACACACACACACACACACGGACACGCACACACAGACGCACGCACGCACATACATACGCACGCATGCGCGCACACACACACACGGACACGCACACACAGACGCACGCACGCACATACATACGCACGCATGCGCGCACACACACACGCACACGAACGCACACACGCACGCACACACATACACGCGCGCGCGCACACACACACACACACACTAAAAGACAATATAATGCTAAATGCGACCCCAAAGGGCTAAACGAAGTTCATACAAGAGTAGTCTGGGAAATAGAGGAAAAAAAGTGAACCTGGACTACTGATGCCACACAAAGAGTAGTCAGCCATCCTTTCACCCATCAACCCATTTCAGCTCAAGGCAAAAATGCATGAACGCTGCCAAAAGAAGCAGAATAGTAATAAAAAATAAAAATTCCCTAATGAAAACACGACAAAATTTCTAAACAAGCCAAAAGGTGTGTGCTGCTGTTGCTGCTGCTTCCCACGCACTACAACCCAAGCACTAAAAAGGCCAATCAGAATCTCGAGCATAAATAAAAGCCCCAGGAGAACCCAGAGCACACGCTAAATAAAATAAAAAGCCCGAGCTGATGCACGAGCACTAGAAAATCGAACAGGTAGCCCGAGAAAAGAAAACCTCGTCATGGAGTACGACCAGAAAAATCTGTAGCTGAGGCATCAAAAAAAAAGAAAAAAGAAAGAACTCTATCTGGAGCACGAAGTTTCTGTAAGAGAGCCCGAGCTGCAGCACGAGAAAAAATTGCCAAGCTAAACTGTGCCGCTGTCCGACGGAACAACAAAAGATCGAGGACAAAAACACAAGTATCAGGAGGGCAAAAAAGAAATCAAAACACAAGAAAATGAAGGCAATTCAAAACGTCTCCAAATATTACGTCTCACAATTGTACTGCACCTATACAGCCCCGGTACACAACAAACTCGCCAACGTACCAGTTCAGTTCGGTTCAGTTCAGTCGTTCAGTCGTGTCCGACTCTTCGTGACCCTATTGACCATGTCACGCCACGCTTTCCGGTCTCTCACTATCTTCCTAACATCACATAACTTCAGCTGCAGTGCCTCGAGGATGCCATCTAACCATCGCGTTCGCTGCCTACCCCTTCTCCGGCGACCCTCAACCTTTCCCAACATCAAATCTTTCTCCAGCGACTCCTCTCTTCTCATCAGATGACCAAAGTAGCTGAGCTTTAACTTTAGAATTTGACCCTCCAATGAGCAGTCAGGGTTTATGGTCGACAATATTGACTGATTTGATCTTCTGGCAGTCCAAGGAACTCTCAAGAGTCTTCGCCAGCACCACAATTCAAACGCGTCAATTCTTCGGCGGTCAGCCTTTTTCACAGTCCAACTCTCGCATCCATACATCACAACTGGAAAGACCATAGCACGAGTTATACGGATATTGGTTGGCAGACTAATGTCTCTGCTCTTTACTAGGCGGTCAAGGCTAACCATTGCTCTCTTTCCCAGAAGCAGGCGTCTCCTAATTTCATGGCTGCAGTCTCCTTCCGAGGTAATCTTGGAGCCCAAGAAGAGAAAATCTGTCACAGCTTCCACTTCTTGTCCCTTGATGCTCCAGGACTTGATAGGGCAAGACGCCATGATCTTTGTCTTTTTAATGTTCAGTTTAAGCCCAAACTTCTCACTCTCTTCTTGTACGCGCATCAGAAGTCTCTTGAGTTCCGCTTCACTTTCTGCCATTAAAGTGGTATCATCCGCATATCTAAGGTTGTTGATACGTTTTCCAGCAATCTTCACTCCAGCTGAAGACTCGTCCAGACCAGCCTTCCTCATGATGCACTCTGCATATAGGTTAAATAGGCAGGGCGACAGTATGCAGCCTTGCCTCACTCCTTTCTCAATCGGAAACCAATCAGTAATACCATGCCCAGTTCTGACTGTGGCCTCTTGCCCTTCATAAAGGTTCCTGAGGAGACAGATGAGGTGAATTGGAACTCCCATCTCTTGGAGAGCTTGCCACAATCTGCTGTGATCTACGCAATCAAACGCTTTTGCATAATCAATAAAGCAGAAGTAGATGGGTTTCTGGAACTCTCTTGCTTTTTCCATGATCCAGCGAAGGTTGGCAACTTGGTCTCTAGTTCCTCTGCCCTTGCGAAACCCAGCTTGCACGTCCGGAAGCTCCCGTTCCACATACTGCTGCAGCCTACCTTGGAGGATTTTCAACATCACCTTGCTAGCATACGAAATAAGCGCGATCGTGCGGTAGTTGGAACAATCTTTGGCACTGCCTTTCTTTGGAATGGGAATGTAAACTGACCTCCTCCAATCCTGTGGCCACTGCAGGGTTGTCCAAATCTTCTGACAATGTATGCAGAATGTTAACAGCGTCATGGTTGAGCTTTTGAAGCAACTCAGCTGGAATGCTATCAATTCCGCTAGCTTTGTTCTTAGCAAGGCAGGCTAAGGCCCATTCAACTTCACTCTTCAGGATGCCCGGCTCGAGATCAGTGATCACAACCGTCTTATGTTGGGTTTGCACATTCGGGTCCTTCTTGTACAGTTCTTCTGTGTATTCCTGCCACCTCTTCTTTATCTCTGCGGCTTCAGTGAGGTCCTTGCCTCGTTTGTCCTTTATCACGCCCATCTTAGCACAGAAGCTTCCTTTGATATCTTTGATTGTCTTATACAGAGCTCTTGTGTTCCTTAATTGGCTGTTGTCCTCAACTGCTTGGCACTGTATGTTCAGGAAGGCATTCTTATCTCTTCTTGCTATTTTCTGAAAATCCGCATTGAGAACCTTGTATCTTTCTCTTTCCCCCATAACTTTTGCCATCCTCCTTTCCTCAGCTAACGCCAACGTACCAGATATACCTAAATACGCACGTCTGATCATACACGAGGTCTAAGACAAGGTCCTTTCCTAGATGCGATAGGCGCAGTTGCTCCGGAACTGTTATTTCTGCTGCGCTGCGTCTAACCCCTGGACAGAGCAAACCGCGACCGCACCCTTGTAAGCAGCTGTTTCCGTTGCAACTGTCCTCTCAGCCGCCCTGAACAGCATATTGGTGACTGATCAATGCAGAGAACGCGTCGTTGTTGGCTGGGTCTACGGTCACTGGACGAATTTGGCGCTCTCGACTCCATCCTTGGCTCTTGAATGCCCGCTGTCTCTGTTGATCCACCGCAGTGGCTCTGGAAGTGATGAAGTTGCGCATGTCCTCGGCGTTTTTATTCATCTGGCCATGACCGGCGTTCGAACTTCCTCATAAATAAGATCCTTCGCGTTGAAATCGTCCGGTACTGCGTTGATCGTGTCTGGGTTACGGTGGCTGATGAGCTTCGCCGATAGATTGACGTGCGTCTCCTGCTTGGGTTCCACGGCCGCCTTCCAGCTTTGGCGAGCAGGCCGACTGCGACGCCGCGGCGTCGGTAAGCAGACTATCGGTGGCAGGAGCTGATACCGAAGCATTCTTCGTGGACGGAAAGGCGTGAGGCTGCGGCCCGTCACCTGCCGCCGGCGCTCTGCTGGCCCCATCCATGGTCCAGGACATTAAGATGTGCAGATCCTCAATATACAATGGCGAAATCAATACTACTCACATTTTCAGCCCTTTGCGTAGCCACGGTCGGTAGGCACGTTTTATCTTTAATGACCCCAGATGACTTTGACGTCATACCAGCTGCGAGAGATGGGCTACCAAGTTGAGTCGTCGGGTGGTGGCTGTTGGTAGGCACGGCGCGTTGCAGCTGGAACCGCGCTGCTACCGAGTGGAGGCGCTGCGGTCACCTCTTCTCTCGCAGTTGAGAGGAGGTGGAGGAAAACGACAGATATATAAATGCTCGCTCTTGCTCAGCTGAGGCACTTGCTAAGCATCCTGATAAGCAGTCATGCCGACTCGATGAAGCCAGGAAACGACAGCGGGCTACAGAGACAGATGAAGAACGGGGACAGCGTCTCGCTCGACGGCGCGCCCAAGATGCAGCTAGACGAACGGGACGCGCATCTCTTGAATCGTCCTCAACTGGTGACGACTCCGAAGGAATGTAATGGACGCTGTGAACAGTGAAGACCCTTTTTCGACGTGTTCACTCAGCAGTAAAAAGCGTAGGAATGCAACTAGGCGGCAACGACGCGTTCAGGAAACAGAAGAAGAACGGCAACAAAACTATAACGTAGCCACGCTATTATTGCTTTCGCAACCTACCGTGCTTAACTAAAGCTAAGCCCCAGCTAATGCTTTTGTGCTTCAGCCCGCTGAAGGCTGCTGAAACTCTGAGGACTGAGTTTGTCTATCAGAGCAAACGCAGAGAGCTGTATCTTCCGCCCTCCTTTCCTCCTCCCTCCTCCTCCTCCTCGTATGTAACATTGACTATAGGCTAGTAAGAAGGCGTAATTTCAGAGACTGCTACCACTGTGCTTTTCTTTGCCTATAAACTCTCCCAAGTCATATTCTGGAGGCAGCTAAGTCAGCTGCTGTTTTAGTTCTCCCTGCTGCCGAGTCTATTGCAAGGAGAAAGAGAATCATCCTGGCTTTCTTCGTCACCGGAGCTCACTGCCACCTGAGTTACTTAAATGGAGTCGAGGACCTCACCTACTATCCACTGATGACACGCTCATCTCACTCGATCTCGCTCGTGCACCCGATCAGTCGAGCAACGTAACGGATACTAGAGCACTGCACACGTTCGGGCTTACACGACATTCCCGGCCTTCCCGGCCCGCTGGCCGGGCCGGATAAAGCATTTTATTGGCGGGCCTGGGTGGGCACGGGCTTTGCCGAGGGCTCGGTTCGGGCATGTAAAACGATTCGCCGGGCTCAGGCCTGCGCATGAACGGGTAGTTGTACCGAATGCCCACTGCTTATGTTTTCTGTGGTTAACAGGGGAAGACAATACCAGGTGAATATAGTGCCAGTTTACGGCTATTTCCTACGCAGTATAATGTATGCAGTATAACGCTGCGGCTCTTGAAGCCCCGGTAGCGACTCGGGTTACCACCGCCGCACACTTGCCGAAGAAGCAGAATATCGCCAGATTGTGAAACAGGTAGCGGTCGGCGGCGTCTGGCCAAGGCCACCTCAGCGTTGTGTGTAGCGCGTGTTGGCGTCACCTCGTCTTCTCCGGTACGTGGACGGCGCAAGGTCGTTATACGCACCTAAAGCGGCGAACGAAGCCGAGCGCGTTCTGCAGGTGAGACTGCAGCCATCTATCAGCCGTCCTGGGATGGGCACACTTCTTGCGAATGCCAAACCCAACACCACCACTTGCCGAGGAAAGTAAACGCGAATGTCGCAGAGGCAAAAAAAAAAAAATAAACAGGTGAATGCCTTACAAAAGATGGTAATATCCTGACAAATACTTTCTTAATGGTAGAGCTAGTAGCACCTGTGCGCCTGCCCCGAATGCACTGTCTCAGTCTTTCAAAACAATGCAAGCTCTAATCTGCTCTAGGCGACGCAAGCTATGGCCCACACGATGCAAAAGCGAACGTATCTGGTGCGGAGACACTACTACATAATAGCACACAATATGGGGATGTAGGGCTAGCCCCATAGTTACTAAAATAGCCCTTGTCCTGAGCAGTGAGAGGACCTTCTAGCCGACTCGTACGCGCAGCATCAGCTCATGCTGGTGGAGCGAGCCAGAGCCGCAGTTGAAGCAAGCAGACTCCTGGACCGAGGACTGCCCACCGTTGCTCCTTCATCAGCTATTTCCTAACGCACTGCCTATAACTTCCAACTTTCTGGTAATAACATTTATTAATCATATCAATCTAGGCGAGGATGTACACCGCATCCGTCTTCTTCAGAGCGAAACTCTTGTTTGCCCGTTCGGTGGCTGAGCCGCGTAACTGGGCGAAAAAGAGTAACGAGAGGCCACGAGCCAAAGGGAATTTCTCAGAAGAAAAAGAAGAACCACGAGCTCTGTGCCGCTCGCTCACTCGTGGTCTTTCTTTCTCTACTTCTGGGAAATTCTCTTGAGCTCGTGAGAAAAATGGAGTTTTCTGCAGCCGCACATACATACATGCGTACAATCGTCTTCCAAAATGTTTGCTTCCATATATCGCAGTCAAGCTTAAGTAGCATGGGCTCAAACTTTTCATTAGAGAACATCGTTATAGTCTTCACATTTTTTTTCTATGCATTTATTCACAGAACACTCAAAAGTACAGGAAAAAAGCACACCAAGAAGCGTTACCGATCACTCAAATGTAGGGTGTGCTGCAGAACGCGAAAAAGATAGAATGTAAAGAAAAAGAAAATACGAAATAGAAAAGTTAGAATGCCGTGAAGAACCTCGCCGCATCGTCTCTAGCTACGCTTAGTCTTCAAAAAGCGCGCCATTTGTGGCGACGCCAGTCCATTGGCCGCCTGCGTACTGCAGGAGCCCCTCCCCTCATAAATCAAACGTCTCTCTCTCTCTCTTGCCATGTCTCTGCGCATCCCTTGATCGCGGTGCCACACGATCCAGTAAACCTGGCACTCGGTATAGTGTCCAAGGCGAAGAAAAAAAAAGGAAAGTCTTTTTGCGAGGCCCGCTAGACGCAGCCTTTGCTCCACACCTGCTCTCCAAAATGTTCCGCTCTGCTAGAAAGAAAACCCGCCGCATTTTTCATCGGTGATGAAAGATCCTCTCTCGTTCGCGCAGCTTGGCTGAAGTCGCTCCGCGCTGCATTCCGTCAATGATGATGAATGTGACCTGGTTGTAGTAGCTCGTTGATGATACTGAGTCCAAATTTTGCGAGTCCAAATTTTCCAAATTTTGACCTCTCTATGGGACATGAATCCGCAACTCTGCTGCGGCCTCTGAAGCTCCCCCGCTGCCGCCACCGAGAACCACCTTGGGGCACAGGCTGCTCGCTTCGTTTCTGGGGCCTCCTGCATTGCCGTCACAAAGAACGCGTATCTGGCAGCCACGTTGAAGGAGCAGTCGCATCTGCCTTGTCCTTCTGCGCGCCGCCTCTTTGCGACCGAGGGCGCTAGCAGGCGTAAACGCTTGGAGTAGAGCGCCGCCGCTCTGCTGGCCCACCAACATAGTCCTCTGAATGCGGGGTTGTCGTGTTCTTCCTCGTCGCCACGCTTGAGCCTCCTGGTGCTGGCATCCGAGGAGGCGAAGACGGGCATTCGCCGTCCAGGACAAGCGCGATGGTAACCTCTAAGCTCTCAATGTGGTCGAGATGCGCCTCGGTCTTCAGCGAGCCCTTCCCTCCAATGACGGCGAGCCGAGGCGGCATGGCGCCGAGACGAACGGCAGCAACCGCTGCAGCTGCGAACGTCACCAGCACTGCCCAAGCTCGGAATGCTGCATCGGCCACTCCGGACGACCGCGATGGTCACCTGCAGGCTCTCAGTGTGGTCGCCCTGCGCCTTAGTCTTCAGCGAGTCCTTCCCGCCAGTGCCGGCGAGCCGAGGAGCGCCTCGGCGCCATGGCGCCGGGCCGAACGGCAGCAACGGCTGGAGGCGCTACCGTCACCACCACTGCACGAGCTTGGAGTGTAGCGTCAGCATTCCGGGCTTGCAGTCGTTCGGCGATGCGCGTGCTCTCCATCTGCTTCGTCGTCGTCTCTTCCGCTGCTGCTGGAGGCCTGCAGACGGTCTTTTCTCTCCTCTAGATATATATCGACACCTTGCCATAGAAAGTGGTCGAAAATTTACCAACGAGAAGCAAGATGTGGATAACAAATAATTCTGTACGGGCCGGGCTAGACTGATTAGTTTCTCTTCCTTTCACAGATACCAACGCTGCATACTGGAACAACTTATTGCAGCGCTGGACATGAAATTATTTGATATGTTTTCTTTGCTTTTTCTTGTTTACGTTTCAGGAAACATTGAAGAAAGCAACATGTGGCCGCAGACGATTCATTCCCTTTTTATTTGAATCAAATTGTCAGAGAATTAATGTTAATATTCCCTGTCAGGATGTGAGAGAATGTTGATAGAGAAGACCTAGACGAAAGGTTTGAATTTAAGATTTTAAAAGTTCTTATGCAAAGTAGTCGCTTCCTTTGTATGCTGTGTCTTACGGTGCTGCGAGCGGCGCAGGGAATCTTCGTTGACTCTTGGTGAAAGCCGCTGATGGCTGAATGACTCAGGGAAGTGTAAGCGCGCAGTAAACATTACATATTTTATGAGAAAGTGCATGCATAGCCACATTTAGTAAATTCAATCTGTGTCCAAATCCTTGAACGTGAACCGCTTTTCAATTGGAGTGATAAACTGGTTCTCAAGCTGTCTTTTGTCGAGGCCACGTAGCGCAGCTTAGGTCTAGTCTACTGAATCTCAGGTACGTCAGTTCCAGCCGCCCCCCTACCCCCCACGCGCGTGCGTATGCACGCACACACACACACACACACACACACACACACACACACACACACACACACACACACACACACACACACACACACACACACACACACACACACACACACACACACACACACACACACACACACACACACACACACACACACACACACACACACACACACACACACACACACACACACACACCCGTACGCACGCACGCATGCACGCACGCACACGCACACACGCGCGCACACATACACACACACACTGTCACACACACAGTAAAAACAATATAATGCTGTCACTGCGACCCCAAAGGGCTACACGAAGTTCATACAAGAATACTCTGATAAATAGAGGAAAAAAAGTGAACCTGGACTACTGATGCCACACAAAGAGTAGTCAGCCATCCTTTCACCCACAACCCATTTCAGCTCAAGGCAAAAATTCATGAACACTGCCAAACGAAGCAGAACAGTAATAAAAATCCCCTAATGAAAACACTACAAAATTTCCAAAGAAGCCGTGAGGTGTGTGCTGCTATTCTGCTGCTGGTTACGCACTACAACCCAAGCACTAAAAAGGCCAATAAGAATCTCGAGCATAAACAAAAGCCCCAGGATAACCCAGAGCACACGCTAAATAAAATAAAAAGCCCCAGCTGATGCACGAGCACTAGGAAATCGAACAGGTAGCCCGAGTAAAGAAAACCTCGGCCCGGAGTACGAGCAAAACAAGCTGTAGCTGAAGCATCAGAGGAAAAAAAAAAAAGAGAGAAAAGAACTCTAACTGGAGCACGAGGTTTCTGTAAGAGAGCCCGAGCTGCAGCACGAGAATAAGTTGCGTAGCTAAACTGTGCTGCTGCCCGACGGGACAACAAAAAATCGAGGACAAGAATGCAATTATCAGGAGGGCAGAAAAGAAATCAAGACACAAGAAAATGAAGGCAATCCAAAAAGTCTCCAAATATTTTTTTTTCACGATTGTGCTGCACCCTAACTCGTAACGGAAATCCAACTAGAACCATTTGATTCCACTTCACCACCAACTGGGGCCTGCTGATTTTTAACTGGTAGGCATATGGAGTGGAGCACACCTGCTAGGACCAGGTGAAACCAACTGAAACCAATTAAAACCAGCTAAAACCATTTTGGGTTTTATTTTTTCATCTTTTTGGACGAGTACAAAGTTTAGTACTTTGACTGGCAAAATATAAGACTGACTTTAGGATCAAGCATACGATCCGACGAACAGCTTTTGAAGCATTTGACATTGCATTACACAAGCACTGATTTTAACAAGCAAAATAAGGAAGAAAATTATTTCACTATTTTCCGGACCAAAAGCTGAAATCCGTCTTTGTTTTTTTTTTTTTTTTTTTTTTTTTTTCACCTCTAGAGGGGCCCCTGAGATTGTAGGGCTCGGTTCATTGAACCGTTTGAACCTGCGTTTAATCCGGCTTGGGCCCAAGAAACAATGGGGATATGTTCACACAGCAGGTGTCTCGACGGCCACTCTTTAGGAGGAGCGACCGCCGCTTTACACACTCGACAATCCGGATGGAGAGGGGGAAGTTTCGATAGAGCCCAACGGTCGACCACGGATAATGCAGAAACACTGGCACTTTGCCGTTGGAGGAACTTCTTGCTGCCAGTCGGGGGCTGCCATTCTCTCTCCTCGAGGCCGCGTTTGACAAGTGTTTGCAGGCACGCACACACACTCACACGACGACGCGCGGAGACACGTCTGGACAAGAGTACCGGAGAAAGCATCGTGCGGCGGGCGGTTGAAAGTTGAAAGGGAACAAATTGTGCGTCGCTCCGACTGTTGACCTTGAATCTGCTGCCGCCGTATTCGCGATCCCCCACAACGGTGGGGAAACGTAACAGCATGAGAAATAGCAGCTGATGAGTCACCGACTGGGCGTGCGCTAGGCGTTGAAAGCAGAAATGCACAACGCAAAAGTCAGTTAAAAAGCATAATTATTCAATAATAACTGATACCATATCCATCGAAAATGCATTTTATGAGCTTAAATGAGGGTTATTTCTCCTATCATCTGTAAACAGTGACCTGCTTAAGGTAGAACCTTACCCTAAAGGCTGAAAGTGGATAATGACATGAAAGGTACCTTGGAGCCACCATTTACCGTTGGCAATGTCTCCAAAGCCATGGACGACCTTAGCCCTTGCAAATCACGATGCCTGCCCGGACTGAGTACTGCGTTCTACGAAATCCTAAAAACGAACTAGCGCCCATTCTATCTAATGTTTTTAAAGGAGCCTCTGTTTTTAAACTGCTTTAACTATGATTTTTATCCGACCATACAGTACTAACACATAAAACAGATGGTGCAAGCAGACTGAGAAAAGATAAATCTCATGGTCTGATTTGTCATAAAAATATTTATTATAAAAATTTAACAAATATAATTATGAGATGGTAACAGCAGTCTGGTAACCTACTTGCACTTTACACGATTAAACAAATGACAAAGAAATGCCTAGGAATGGAAACACTTGATAAGCGTGTTTTCTCAAAAAGAACCATTAGAGAGTTTTAGCTTACCGTGATCCGCGATCCGCTACTGGGATCCGCCACCGCGCGTTCCACTGCGCATGCCCAGACCCCCCTTGACGCCGACAGATGGCGCCACATACTGGATGTCGGCACACAGACCTGCCGCGTCGGGACCAATCAGCTTGACCGCCCCGCCCACGCACTGTAGAGAGCCACGGTAGCGGATCGCGGATCACGGTAAGCTAAATCTCTCTATTGTCCGCCAATTCATGCGATGACACTTCGATAAGTGAAGCCATGCTAGGCATTGGAAATCGAAATGAAACCTTAGTTATTTTTCCTAGTATGGGGTAATACAGCAAGCATCGTCTGCTTTTTTTATCAACATTTTATTCTCGTACGACTCTTCAATTTTGCTTCACTTGCAGAGAGCATTTCCGGCCCCGGAGCCAGGGTTCCACCGGATCGAGGCTACCGCGCAACTGTGTGGCTCCAGGAAGGTGATGGCTTTTTTTTTTTTTTTGCAACCTAGACTGCGCACTCCGGCGATGCTATTGAAACATTATTCCTACGTACACAGTACAGACAGCGCGACCCATCTATTTCAATTAGTTTTGTTATCAAATTTTGTGCCACCTGATCTTTAGGCTGTCGTTCAATTTGCAAATTAAAGCAGCAAGCGCTGGCTTTATACCGCGTCCTCTTTTTTTTTTTCTGTAAAGCAAGCAAAATCGCATGTCCTTCGCGCACCGAGTTCAGTTTTCTCCCAAATTTTTCAGGTGTCAAAATGGGTCCGGGTAGCCTTTTACGCAGAAATGATTGACACTGTAACCGATGCCTTGATAACGAGTCATGTTATTTCAGAGTCCGACAAATATCTTTCTCTAAAAAGGATAGTGACCAGATCATCATTCTTCCGCGATGACGCCGAAGCGTGCGTGCCCTTGGAGATGCGGACGCAACCTTTGTTCAGGCTGCAAAACCAGCCCAGCCAGACTCCGGCGCCGCGACTTTCTTTTCTTGGAATTGGAGGGGAGGGAGGGGATAAATTAGTTTAAAAAGAACACTGAATACACGTTTATGAACTCCATTCTTCTAAATTAAAAATAATTCCCTAGATTCTTCTGGCTACATTGAAGTCTTCGCAGCCTCAAAAGATATATTTTTCTCGGCAAATGTTTGTGTAAAGATGTTCCCACCAGTCCAACCGAAAGGACTGGTTATCACAGTCCGCGGTGATTGTGACAACTCTATTCCGTTAGCGATTTCCTCTAGCACATAAACGGTTTGTTTACACTCGAGAAGACCACTTCTTATCTTCTTAAAGAGCGGTCTTCGTAAAGTGGTCTTCTTATCAAGAAGACCACTTTACAATCGAGAAGACGACCACTTCTCGAATGTGCTTGTCCCGTTTGATAATCATGTCACCCATGTAATATAAAACAACACGAGTCTGTTAAAAAAAAATAATTTCCGGCGTTATGAGCACAATTTCTCGTCGTTGACTCATGCCACCATCTTATCACTACAGCGGCCGAGTCAGTACTTAATTTTGATGCATTACGTATGGATGACAGCATCAATCTCTTCCACAAGATTAGCACGTGGAACCTTATGTTCACAAGCACCATTTAATTCCCCATTCGTTCTGTACCACGCCCGTAACGCAGTAGCCGCTCCACCTAGTTCCACTTAGCCATGATTAGAGTCCATAATCTTTTTTTTTTTTTTGCCCGTCATAAGAATCTGGAATTCATTCGATAGTTCATTTCATGCGCCGTCGCATGCTGAATTTGCTTATTATTTGATGATGCATTTTTTGTGTCATATGCGCGACTTCATACTAGATCAACAGATTCCAATATGTTGTTGTTATTATAAGTACCTATATATTTTTCTATGTTATTTTTTTTTATGCACACGTTTTCGCTTTACAATGATCCCTGTATATTTAGCCCCTGTTGTAATGTCTCACACTGCTTGATAACATCATGGTAAATATTGATCAAAATGAAGAACAGATATAGCTTTAACTTCATCTTCTAATGCAAATATTTGATTTCTTGGATACTTTTTGGAATATACGTCCAATCAAAAATTGTCCAGAAGCTTCCCATGTTTGTCGTATTGTATAAACATCTTACGCAGATCAGCATGCATGTACCCTGTTTGTTTTCAATTATAAGCTCAGTATGATTCGTGAGACATTATGTCATGCGGTTGTTCTACCCACGTCGAACATGGGCCGTTAGGAGATATCTACCCGCTGACAGTTTGCAAGTTTGCAGTTTGCAGTGGGCAAGAACATGGTGCCCTCACTACGAGAAATTTTAAATTCCACATATGTTTCCAGAGCTACTATCCATGCATGATTGTGATGCATACTGGTAAAGAAGAAACCAACGTTCCTGCGATAAAGAAAAGGTTAACGACATCTGAATGCTTGGCCTCTTGGCAGCTCTTCAACGGCCATCTTTTATAAGCACAGTTTCTTCCCAATCCCACTCATAAGTGTCAGTGGGCTGACCGTGACCTTCATTCTAAGTTGATACCCACTGCCGAACTCCTATGACTGACAACGTCGCGCGATCCTGACTCACGGTGGTCGAAGCTCTGGCTGATATTCAACACGAAAGCCGCGGTGCTGCTTGGAGCAAGACTGCGCCGGTAGACGGTCCGACAGCGTCAACCTTGGTCTCTTTAAGACGATGCAGCCTCAAGTAGCTGCCAGCCTGAGCGTTGATTCCAGAGCTGGGACTGCGTCTTTCCTGGAAGGTTTCGTGGGCGTTGAGTCACATGCCCTCATTCAGGAGAACGTCTATGTCATCTTGGGCCACGGACGGTTCCAGCAATTGGTTTTGTTGTCCACCATTCTGAGCTTGACTGTCCTCCTGATGCACGCGTTCGCATATCGGCTCATCGGCCAGCCCGTCGACCACTGGTGCCAGCCGCCTCCTTATTTGCGCGACTTGCCCGTCCAGCAGTGGAAGAACGCGGCAATTCCCATACTGGCAGACGGGAGCTTCAGCAAGTGCACAGTTTACGACCCACCAATTCTGGTGAGACAGCTGTTTTCCTACCTGCTCGGAATTCTAATTACGCACGGGAACTATCCCGTCATGACACCGCCCTTTTCCAATCTGTTCAGCATCTGCGCAGTTTTGAAATCTATCAGTTAGCATACTCTCGCACAGTGACGTTTCGATTTTTTATATCTGCAACTACAGCTGAATGAAACAGAAACTGCGTCATTGTTGGTGGTGCTTTCAGCGTATACCATAAGGTAAAACTCCACCGGGTAAAAATGTTGACCTGGATAGGTCGTGGATATAATGTTCATGTGACGAAAGCAGGGGTAGAATACTTGATCAGAAGCCAATGTCCCCCATTAAGACGCTAGTGCAAATTCTTTTCATAACGTTCACAGGAAAGCCGATTGAAGCGACGTATCATTTCCCTGGCAAAGATATAAAAAAAAATAACTTTGTCGTCGTCGTGCGCGACTCGAACGACCACTTGCGAAATAAGAGTACGTCCCGAGCCCGGCGCCATGAACAACTTTCCCAACCGCCGCAACCTGCCGCCTGTGTGTGCAGGGAGCCGTTCGTTTATAAGGATATAGTCTCCTTCAGTGACATGGTGCCCTCATGTAGTTAAAACTGAAACTACTGAGAGCTTCCTACTCATAGCCAGGATAGCAGGTTGGACTCGTATGCTTCGTCTGCAACGGCACATGAGTGAACAGCAGCAGCGGCCGTCGCGAGAATGGCATGTGTGACCATGAGTGGCCGCTGGATCGACGTCATTTTTATTGCTTATCTACGACGGTCCCATATAAAGGCACACAGGAACGCATTATATATACGCCTAGAAAGATCCGACAAAAAATCAAGACCGCACTAAATAAAACTATATGAAATTAGGGGAAAATTTACTGCGTTCAACTTTTGAGATGAAGTTTTATACTTACTGTTGTTAATTTTTGCATACTTCATCTGGCAGAAAAACTATTGCAAGAGCGCTTAGAGCGCTTGTGGTCTATTTGACACATTAACATTACGATACTTGTTCCATTTTGGATCTTATCAAGTGAATTACTTTAGCTACTTCATTTCGTTAAGCCACAAGTACTCTTCGATTTGGACGGCATGTAGCGATAAATTTAAATTCTGTTTTCGTAAACCTCAACCACTCTGATTTTACTCTTTGCTCAGATGAGTTCGCGCACCCTGATATAAATCCTCCAAACGCGTGCTATTATTTACGCAGTTCTTCGTTGCTTTACCCGGCATCTTTCAAAACCACTTATTCGCGTTCTTTTTCTTTTGTTTTTCTAAGGACGAAAGCCAAGAGGAGCGCCACGAAATTCGCTGTGATGGATGGGATTACAAAACCGCGGACGTTGGCAACAGCATCATCAGCATGTGGGACCTCGTGTGCAAGAACACTTGGCTGCTCTCTGTTTCCAAGTCCGTGTACACGTTAGGATCGTTGTGTCTGGTGCCTGTGGCCGGCATAATGGCTGACCTGAAAGGGCGCAGGCCGGTGATGCTGGTGAGCGCCGCCGCCACATTGTTAGCCAGCATGGCAGCCGCTTCGACCCATGCCTTTGGCGTCTTTCTCATGAGCCGCTTTGTCGTCTCCGGCGGGTCGAGCGCAACCAATGTGATAAACTTCATCGTCCTCCACGAAGTGACTGGAAACGGGCACCGGGCCCTGTACATCCTTCTCGCCTGCAGTATCGGTGGCATAGTGACTCCTGGTCTTTATTCCGTGCTGTCGCCGCTACATCCTACCTGGAGACTTTCGCAAGCGCTCCTCGTCTCGTCCGCGGCAATGGTGCTGGCATGGTGTTACGCCATGGATGAGTCTCCCGTCTGGCAGCTTGCCACGTGGAGGTTCCGCCAGGCTGAGTACACCGTGCTGCATGCCGTAAAAGCCAACGGCGTCGATGAGGCTAAAGCCAGGTATACATTCAGAGCTCTCGTGCAACAGCTGGAAAAGCGGCACACAACCTCCGACATGAGGACAGGTATCTCCGAGCGCATCTCCCATGCGGCCACTTTTGGCCGATACGCCCTATCAATATTTGTGTGCTGGTTTGGTGTGAGCTTTGCGTACTATGGCGCACGCATGGTTCGCGGGAGTTTGGAGGGGTATTGGAAAGCATTGGCACATCTGTTCAAAATCGTGCTACTCATCGTGGTCTACTACGGTATGAAACATCGCGGCCAAAGGGCCACCTTATCTGCTGTGCTGGCGCTGTTGTTTGTTTGCGGCGTCTTTCAGACAGTCTCCTACGCATTGGAGTCGAAAATCGCGATGCCGCTATCAACACTAACGGTTTTCAGCGCCACGACTGCTGCTGTGTGCGTCACCTACGGCTATACCGCAGAGGTGTTTCCCACGTCAGTACGGAGTTTTGGATTTTGCCTTTCGTATTCCATCGGCCGCATGGGAGTTCTCCTAGCCACACTGATCAGCGCTTTCGTGAAGGACCAGCACGTGTTAGTCCTCAATATCACCTTAACTATCCTGAGCTTCGTCAGCGGGGTGGCGATCCAATGGCTTCCAGAGATATTAGCCCAACAGAAGAAAGACCCGGATCCGGCCACCTTGGACGAACGGCAGAGAAAGGAAGCCTTAAAGGAACGCCTCGACCCACTCTCGATACCTCCGAAAGGGGGAAAGTCAAGCCATTTGTATGGGCATCGTAAACCGAAGCTAGCTTCGCCAAACAGCGGTGGTTCAGCACCTCGAACGCAGTAAATTGTGGCGTTGCGTACCCTGCGTCACCTTGTTAATGTATCTTAATACATCTCCACGGTGCTATAATTCCTCTTCGGGAAAACAAATCTGGAATTCCTAATTGTAATTATCCCTCATGACACGTTTTCAACAAAAGTAATATTCCTTTGAAATTTATATTGCATTTTCGTGGTCGGATTTTCCAACTAACAAGAAATATTATATATTGAACTGTATGTTCTCAACCTTTGCTTAATATCGTCAAGCTAACACTTGTATTTTGAATATTACTGATATCTCAGCCAAACACCTCCCCTGGATTTTAATCAAATATTGCAGAGGGCATCTCGTTCCCAGTCGCGCGGTGCCGCATTGCGCTAAAGCAAGAACCGTGGCCCAACATTGGCAACAATTTTGTCAGTGTCCGGTCCGACATAGCGGTAATGAATATCGACGCCCTCTAATATTGGACCGATGATTCGTATTGCCTGGGACGTATCTGTGCTGAATTAATTCCTGAAATTACGTCGTAATGGAACAGGCTTCCGCGTGACGGTGGCATTCTTGTCAAATGAGCCTTTCCAAACGGCTGTCGTGCCTTCTTTTTATTGCGAAAGCAATACTGCTCGCAGTTTGAGCCTTCAGCGTGGAACGGCGGTGACCACCATTGACCTTTAGACGACCCCCGTAGACGACCCCAAGCTGGCACGAGCTGCCAACTTGGGTCTCACGTTTCACATGGGACGGTTATGTCAGAATCAGCCTGCTAGGACCCTGGCATTCACGTTACCTCTATAGGCCACTAAGGCACGTTCATATCGGTTGGTTAAAGCGGGGCATTATATGTGGGCTGAGGAAGAAGAAAAAGAGAAGAAGAAGAAGAACACTCGGTCACCTGCAGCTAATGCATTCGCTCAATATTTGGTTCAGCAGCGTTGAACCCTTGGAACTTTTTACAGACGCAGAGTACTCGCTGACTTTTTGCTGTTCTTGCTCATATCTGCGATCGCGTCTTCTTTTTTGTCGTTCTGTATTGCCTCAATGAAGCTTACAACGATGCTTGTGTCACTCTTGCCTCAGCAGGCAATGAAATGGCGGGTGTCAGTATGGAATAAAATAAAGAGAAACAAAATAAACAAGATTGCTCATTTATGGATAGAGGCACACCAGATCCTAACGTGGGAGTGCTAGTGTTAGCAGCCCATAGCTAATGATTCGTGGCAAAGAAAGTAAATTCTTCTCGAACATAGCCACTTAATGCATACACATTAAATCGGCTGCACATATTTTCCTTAGCTGAAAGCTTGTGACGGCCTCTTCCTGACATTATATTCTTTAACAAGCTGTTCCGGACAGTCACTAGTATGGTAAGAAATGGAAGGGGACTCCCACCATGACGGCGATGCGCAATTCTCCTGGATTATAGAGTTGCAGGTGAACCTGGAGACACGTAAACCACAAGTGAAGCTGCATGCTTTTAAAGTCACAAAAATCAACACACGATACTATGTGATACCTGTGACACAAAGCAAGTTATGAAAATTCAAATTACAAGGGTTCAACGCTGCTGAACCAAATACTGAGCGAAATCATTAGCTTTGGGTGACCGAGCGTTCTTCTTTTTTTCTCCTTCCTCAGCCCACATATAAAGCCCTGCTTTAACCAAGCCGTATAAACGTGCCTTAGTGGCCTATAGGGGTAACGTGAATACCAGGGTCCTGGCAGGCTGATTCTGACATAACTATCCCATGTGAAACGAGCGACCCAAGTTGGCAGCTCCTGCCGACTGCTTGAGTTGGTAGCCCAGCTCTCCTCCTAGTGTCACGTGGGGTGTGACGTCACAGAGTCACTTGGGTAAGACGTGGCTACCGGCCGCGCTACGCTGACGGCTCGAAACCTAGAGTAGTATTGCTCTCGCAATAAAAGAACGGCGGACAGGAATTTGATGCCGTCATAGCACTTGCTTAATTCTCGAGTCCTTCAAGTTCTCCTGCACGTCCCCTAGTAATTTAATTTTAGAGCGCAACTCTTAGAGGCTTATTCTTGGCTTGAAAGACGTTGGCGTCACCATCACGGTAGGCATAACTGATGGTCGCCTATAGAATGGCTCAGGGTCCCAGTATCACAGTTGGCACATGCCAACCTGAGCAGCAGGATTCTGCTCGGCATACCGCTAAGCGCCATGGTCGTCCGGAACACGGGTAGCGAACAGTCAGGTGAATAGCAGTGTTGTGTTACGGATCAACCACTTAACTTTATCGCGTCCTGAATTTAGAGGCGATGCTTGAGTGCATCCGGGTAGCAGAGCGAGCGCTACCGGTTGTCTGTCACGGCTAGCAGATGACAAATGGAGAGAGTGTGAAAGCCAACAGGCATCTTTGTGAATTCTGGCTATAGCGAAAATGGCTGCCACGGAGGAAGGACCCCGATGGTGGCTACCGTGGAAGAGCATTTCGAATTATGTGCAAACACAGGGCTGCGCTGCGAAAAGAAGGAGAAGGGTGACTGCGGTAAAAACAGATGTTTATGGCAAGAGCAGAGGAATCCGCCTTTGGATGGATGGATGGATGGATGGATGGATGGATGGATGGATGGATGGATGGATGGATGGATGGATGGATGGATGGATGGATGGATGGATGGATGGATGGATGGATGGATGGATGGATGGATGGATGGATGGATGGATGGATGGATGGATGGATGGATGGATGGATGGATGGATGGATGGATGGAATATAGGAGCGTCCCCTTTGAAACGGTGTGGTAGCAGTAGCTATAATGCTCCTTTTGCGGGAGGATGTGGCGCCATCATGCGGGAGCGCGCGAGAAACACATTGGACGGCAGTGTAGCAGACGACGCGAAAGCACACCATACGAAATGGCCACGCCAACGCAGGTAGAAAGCGGAAGCTCCCCCCTTTTTTTGGCCTCGGGGCGGAAAGTAGAAAGTAGTGACTGATTGTAGTATATCATGTTCACGCAGTATGGGGGAATGTTACAGCGTTTTCACAATCAACTCATAACGCACACAAATACTGTATTCGTATTGTAAGAGCGTGCAGCGTCGGCCGTGTACGGCGTCACAAAATGAGACGCTCTTTGCGTGCAGGTTCTTGGCAGACAGGAGAGCGTGGAGGCCAAGAGAAAGAGAGAGAGGGATCTCAAAACAAACGACAAAATACATCGCCATCAGGCTCCGTCGCACATAAAGCAAACACGCGCCGAACAAATACTCATTGTGGCTATCACTGGTGGGTTACAGGTTTGGTGCAAACTCCAGTAGATACTTTTCATCATGCACATTTCCTTGAGATGCAAACATACCTGTAACGAAGTGTTTTTCGCACAGTCGAGAGTACGCAGTCGGTTGCTAAGGTCGGCTATTCACATCTTGACGCTTCGTGGCCCTAATTCAAGCTTCACGTCGTTGTTGGTCGCGGCTCGCCGAAGGAAGCCTGAAAAACCGCGTCTTGCATCCCGGCACGTCTAAAGGGTGACAACCGTACGCGGCAGATGTGGTTGGCATCGCTTTTCCAAGCCTGTGACGGTCACCGACTCACCGTGCCGCCCGGTGCCGCCAGCCCCCATGCACTGGCGGCGCCGAGAAACGCCGTAGACGCCGTCCAATGTGTTTCCATCGGACGCCGCTACGAGAAAACTCGCGCGAAAGACAGATTGCACAACACGAGGGCGAGAAGGAAATGCGGAGGAGGGGGATGCGATTGTGTATTTGGGAAATCAGCGGCGCAAGAGGGGAATGGGGAAGCGCAAAGTTGAAAGTGAAGGAGGAGAGTACGGTGAAGGCAGGAGGGAGGGGCGCGCTCAGTTGGCGTCGTCTGATGATTAAAGTGAGGTGAAAGAAATGTCAGTGCACAGAAGGAAAACTTACCGTCCGCACACTGCCGAAGACGAGGTAGATGAGGCGCGGCAACTCTTCCCACTGCTGCGAAGGCCTCACTTCACTCCATGCATCGCCCCGGCTCTTGAAACACATCTGCCACTTTTCAGATCAGCGTCTTTTTTTTACAATCAATAACTGGGAAAGGACTGCCCGCAGGTAGTTGCTTGTGTGGGACAGGGGTTCTTAAACTTGATTCCGTGAGCTCCGTCACCTGATTCCGCGATATCCAACTGGTCTGCCCCATCCCCCTACTTCCCCTGTCCGAATTCTCGATACGCGTGGGGACCAGACAAAGTGAGCCCTTGGCATCGTGTTAAATTGCTGCGGCAATATGTATATATTTATATTGACGCATATAGAAGACGACGCAAAAGATGACATCGGCCGACTTGAAGAGATGAGAGAGCATCTAAAATGGCTGCGTGACGGACATTATCAAAGGCCTTTGTGAGATCTAGGGCAAGAATTGCTCGGGTGCGCTTTGCGTGGCGGGGGTGAAGGACATCTTCTGACAGTTGCAGCATAACATCCTGTGTGGAGAGATGTAGCCGGAAGCCGACCATTGTGTCAGGGAAGAGGTTGTGGTCATTTATGTGGTTCTGGAGGTGTGCGAGCACAACATGTTCAAAGAGTTTGCCAAGACAGGAAGTTAGAGATATGGGTCGGAGATTCTTGATGTCTAGTGGTTTGCCGGGTTTAGGGATAAATGTGATACGGGCGTGTGTCCACTGGGCCGGAAGGGTTCCCGTGCGCCAGCATTGGTTGAAGAGGTCCGTGACCGCATCGACAGAGGGTCATCCAAGTTACGAAGCATCTTATTTGTGACTCGGTCCGTCCCCGGAGCTGATGTCGTCCTGAGGCGGTGCATCGCCGCCCTGACTTCAGCTGAAGAGATTTCCTCATCAAGGGTAGGGTTGGGAGAACCGGTATAGGAAGGGAGGGGGGTAGAAGGGGCTGTAGTGATGTACTGATCTTTTAAGGTCTGAAGGAGGGCGTCATCGTCTAGGGGAAGCGGATGAATAATGCGGGTAATATTCTTACGCTGCGTGGCCTTGGTGTGCCCAGGATCAAGGAGGCAGCGTAAAAGCGACCAGGTGTCTTTAAGGCCTAGATTACCGCTCATGTGGTCACAGACCTGTCCCCACTGCCGGTGAGCGAGGTCCCTTGTATGAGCTTCAATTTCTTTCACAAGGCGGGAAATTCGCCATTTCAGGGTGCGATTATGCTTTTGGGACAGCCAGCATTTCTGAAGGCTGGCTGTGCCTCCCACATGTGGAGAAGGCGACTATCCGCAGCCGAAGTGTCCTCTGGTTCCGGGATAGCGGATGTCGCCGACTCCACATCCTGTGTGAGAGAAGCCACCCAGGCCTCCAAGTCCACAATGGTGTCCGGGGCGTTTTGCCGGATGCGGCGAAATCTATCCCAATCGACCACGCAGGCCCGATTGCGTTTGGGTAGGGTGAGAGAAGAGATAGACAGCTCAGTGCATAAAACGAAGTGATCACTGCCTAATGAGTGAGTGGTATTAGTCCAGCGGCTTTCTGGAACGCCTTTTGAGAGAGTCAAGTCTGGGCTTGTGTCGTGCTGAACGCTAGATCCGATTCGGGTGGGATAGGAGATGTCGTTGAGAATAGAAAGCCCTTTGTCCTGAACGAAGGAAGGACAAAATTGCCGTACCCTTACGGCAGTTCTTTCGGTAACCCCAGCTGGTATGGCTAGCATTGCAGTCGCCAACCACTAGTAGGGATCCTCCCGCGCTAACTGTGAGGGCTTTCTTGATTGCGCCAATGAGGGGGGCAGGAGGGCTCTTGGGAGGGCTATAGAGGTTGAGAACAAAAAGGGTGTGTGCTTTTCGTGTGAGGGGTAGGAGTTCCAGCAAGAGACCATCCACGTCATCCACCTGAAGAGGGTTTTCGACCGCGGTAAAGTTGCGGTGCACCAACGACGCTACCCTGGATTGAGGCTGGGTGGAGGGCTCGTAAGTAGTATAGTCGCGGAGCTTAAAGGCTGGTTCACACTGGCGACTCGCGGAGGTCGCGCGACGCGATTCGTTACGGAGGGGGCGATTAGTCACGGAGGGGGCGACCCGAACGAGTCGCCAGCGACCCGTTTGAGGGAGTCGTCATGGAGTCGCTCGCTGATCGATTTCTTGCGACGCGACTTGAAGTCGCAAAGCTACTGAGCCAATCCGCAGCGCTTCTGCCTCCTTCCAAGGCGGGAAAATTCAAGAGTGCATGCGCGCGTGTGCACGATCGGCTTACTGCGCCCGCAGTTGTTGGGCACACATGTTAAGGAGCACTGCTAAAGTGAAGCATACTAATTCACGCTTGTACTCGTATCCTTGGTCATGTGCTTGACGCTCGGGCATGAGGCGATTTCGTGATCTGCTATTTCGCGAGAACGCTAACAACAGCGCACACACCACCGCCGCTTCTGTATACGTCGAACTATAGCGCGTTGGCTGTCGAACCAGTCTTAAACATGGGGATAACCATAAGATCATGTTCTTTGCTGATAATTTCACATATTCATAACCGAAATGAGTCCGAATTTATCTACCCCGAGCGCGGTAGCAGAAGCCGTAAAGGCGCGAGAGTCGGCTCTTCGTTCAAATCTCGTTCGGAGGCAGGTTTGTCGTGAAGCGAGTCGCATTCCGGTGTGAACACTCCCTGTTGATCGACGATCGTCGCAGGTCGCCCCCTCCGTGACGAATCGAGCCGCGCGACCTCCGCGAGTCGCCAGTGTGAACCAGCCTTAACCGAAACAAGCGTCTACTGCAGCGCTATCACTGTCGGTACCTCGCTAGGGGATAGGGTAGATAAGTGAAGTTGCAGATTATTCCGCTTTGTGCGGAAACCTCTGCAGTTCCACTGCCACACGCTAATTCTGTTGGGGTGTGCCGCCATGTTGGGTGCTATCAGTAATAGCTAAAGGGATGGGTAGTACAGTGCAACCTCTGGGGAGAAGCTCACAAACTTGGGTTTGGATTTGAGAAAACGAGGCTTCTTGAGCACTTTGACGCTTCTCAATAGCCTCTAGTCGTTTTGCGGCGTTCGTCATCCAGTTCTGGGTTTCGGCGCGGAAAGATTGTACCGAGCGTTCCAGGGACTGCATTGCCGTCATAAGGAGGGTAGTCTGGTCTGGCATGGATGGCTCGGAAGGAACTACCCCAGTGGCTGTCTTGTGTTTTGCGGGAACGCCACGAGCAGGCGACGTAGCGCGCGAAGAGGACGCGGAGGGGGGAGAGTTTGAAGGAGTTTTGGAAATGGTGGGAGATGCTTGGGTTTGCAATACTGCAGGGGACTGCTCTCGCCTTAAAAGGAGTTGTAGCTGCCGTTTAAGCTCGGCAATTTCTTCACACTGTGTTTTTAACTGAGCTTTAGGTTCCGCGTTCTCTCGCTCGAGCGGGGAAGACTGCGGCCTCCAGCTCACCTGTTTCGTGGATTCCTGGACTGTTTGGCCCGGGAGTGGCGGGAAGGACCTCGAGCGGCTTCTACTGTGGCCATGGCGGGATCCCGTTTTGGAGCGGCTGCGTGCCTTCGAAGACGATCGAAACCGGCTTCTTGATGGTCTAGATGCCTTGAGAGTTGTCTCAGGAAGTCGACCGTCCGAAAGCGTTATCGGCGGTGTGGATTTTTTGGATGAGTTTCCTGAGCGTTCGAAGCGCACTTTGCAGCGTTTGGTCCTCGTGAAGTGGGCTTCACCGCATAAGATGCACCTGGGCGTGCAGTCCGGCGTTTGCTTGGGTGGATGGGCAACGCCGCAGCGGGAACACAGGTCAGTCTTCTCCTTGGGACAGACGTCGGCACGGTGTCCAGACTTCCGACAGTTGAAGCAAGCTTGAACTTTTGGCTTGAATGGGTAGCAAGAATAAATAGTGCCGTAGAAGTTCATCGGAGACGACAAGCGCGAGCCTGGAAGTGAAAGAAGCTTGAACGCAAGACTCGTTCTGGTCGACCATTCAAACCATCTATCGCTAGGTTCTCCTTGGTGTTCTACCGAGACGTGACACTGGTGGAGCGCGCTGGGGTATGCATAGGACTCCTTCCGGCAGTCCACAGCGGATCCCAAACATCGACACGCCTGCCCATCGTGCTAGCCGCCGCCTTCTAGGCCTAGCGCCGGAGTACAGTCATCTGCCGAACGACTCCTCAAACGCCCAAGTTCCTCAGACCTCCCAAGCCATGGCACATACCAACCCTACGCCTGTGTCTCTACAGAACACCAAGATGCCAGAGTGCTTTCGCGGGGAAGCGTTTGAAGATGTGGAGGACTGGCTCGACCAGTTTGAGCGAGTGGCCAAGATAAACCAGTGGAGCGCAGACCAGAAGCTTTGTAATGTTTATTTTGCCCTTCAGGATAATGCTAGAACGTGGTTTGAAAACCACGAGGCCAGCTTATCCACATGGTATGACTTCCGCTGCCAGCTGGTCGACACTTTCGCGAGAACTGACCGACGGGACAATGCGCTGCGCCTGCTTGAAGTGCGCATCCAGAAGCCAAATGAGAGCGTGGCTATGTTTGCGGAAGACATGGCTCGCCTTTTTCGCCGTGCCGACCCTAATATGAGTGAGCCAAGGAAGCTACGGCATCTCATGCATGGTGTCAAAGAACAGGTGTTCGCCGGCTTGGTACGCTACCCACCTAAAACGGTGAGAGAGTTCGTTAAGGACGCTACTGCTATAGAGCGAGCCCTACAAGACCGGTGCCGCCAGTACAACCGACCCGTTAACTGTGCTTCGGCGACTGCGGCGGCGCTGAATGCAACCGATAGGACCACTCTTCGAGACCTCATTAGAGAAATTGTCTTTGAGGAGCTCCAGCGAATTACGGCTACGAAGGCTCAGTCATCACAGGCCCTCGTGGCAACCGTTAGGAATGAAATTCGGTGTGCCTTATCACCGTCTGCACCATGTAACCAGTCTCACCCCGTCGACAACGCGGCAGCTATTTCGGAGCCATACCACGCTCCACAACCGGTCAGCTTCACGGCCGACGTTCCTGCACCTTACCACGAGCCGCAACATGAGAGCTATGCCGCAGTCCTTCGTCGCCCGCCTCCAGACCACGCCCCACCGAGCTCATCGAGCCGTCAGGAGACGCGACTCTTCCATGGACCTCAGTGGGCGCCTTCCAGGCGCTCTCAACCACGCCGAACTGACAGGTGGCGCAGTTATGATAGCCGACCACTCTGTTTCTACTGCGGACAACCTGGCCACGTGTATCGGTACTGCCGCTACCGCGAAGAGGGGCAAGCCTTTCCGCCTGCTTCTGCTCGCCAACACTTCAATGCCGACTCTGCCCAAATCGAGGACGACCCTCCGGTCAGCAGGGAAAACAAATCCCGGGGCTTCCGCCGCCGCTCCTCCCCATCAAAACAGCGTTATCCTTCGCCGATGCGTCGTAGCATTGCTGACGTTAGCGGACAGCGGTCCCCGAGCCGTCACCGGGGAAACAAACAGCCGCAACCTCGCGAGGGGAGGTTGCAACCAGTCGAAAAATGCCAAACCCCTCACCACCACCGCAACCGCCGACAACCTGTGCTTCTGACGCCGCTGTTAACATTACCATTGACATTGCCGCACTACCGCCGAAAATGCCGCCTACTTTACCGCCGAAAATGCCGCACCAGATGAGCAGCCCCGACGACAAAGCTGACAGCGCCGATCTTGCCGCACTTCCGCCGCAAATGCCGAAAAAGACGAGCAACCTGGATGACGTTGTTAGTGCTGACCTCGCCATTTCTATTGACGGGCTGGAGGTACATGCTCTAGTGGATACCAGAGCGGATTTTTCAATTATTAGCCAGAAACTGGCTGATACGCTGCGTAAAGTAAGAACCGAGTGGACTGGGCCAGTAATTAGAAGTGCTGGGGGTCAGCTACTGGCACCGACAGGGAAGTGCACTGCCCGGATAGGAATAGGAAACGCGGTGTTTGTTGGCAGTTTCGTTATTCTCCCTGACTGTTGCAAAGACCTCATCTTGGGCGTGGACTTTCTGGGCCTTCATGGGGCTGTAATAAGCATTCGAGATAGCGTCGTCGCCTTCACCAAGAATCATGGAGACCTTGGTTATGCGGAAGTACCACTGATGCCCTTACGCGTCGCCAAGGAAACGGTGACATTACCTCCGCGATCAAGCTCTCTTGTTCAAGTGAAGTGCGACGTCGCGTATACCGGCGATGGAATCGCCGAAAGGGCAGTCACCCTGGTACTAAGCCGAGGTGTTTCTATAGCTCGGGGGCTAGTCAATTTGACCGATGGACAGACCGAAGTGCTGCTGACAAACTTCAGCGACGAGCGTCAGCAAATTCCGAAAGGCACAACTGTGGCTTTTTTCGACAGCATCCTAAATGCGCAGCACTGCTTCTCACTGCGACAGGAAGTGCCAATGTGCAAGACGCCCGTAACCATCGTCGATGTGAGTCCAAATTTGTCTTCTTCAGAACGGGACCGCCTTTTGTATCTCATAGATCAATTTCGAGACTGCTTTGCTTCCGAATCACGGGTCGGCCAAACGCCCTTGACAAAACATCGAAACATTACGGATGACTCGATTCGCCCGATTCGACAAAATCCTTACCGTGTGGCTCCGAAAGAACTACCGGACGGCAGCTTACGGATTTTGCATAGACTACCGCAAACTCAACCAAGTGACTAAAAAAGACGTGTACCCTCTTCCTCGCATCGACGATTCCTTTTATCGCCTACGAAATGCACGTTACTTCTCATCAATGGACTTAAGTGGATATTGGCAGATAGAAGTAGATGAGAGGGATCGGGAGAAGACAGCATTCGTCACTCCCGACGGATTGTATGAGTTCAAGGTGCTTCCGTTCGGTTTGTGCTCGGCACCAGCAACATTTCAGAGGCTGATGGACACTGTGCTCTCGGGACTTAAGTGGCAAACATGCCTGGTGTATCTTGACGACATGATTGTGTTTTCGGCCACATTTGAAGAGCATCTACGCCGTTTGCTAGCTGTGTTTCAGGCCATACGATCTGCAGGCCTCACCCTAAAACCCGAGAAGTGCCACTTCGGTTACGAGGAGCTGCAGTTCTTAGGCCACGTCGTTAGCCAAGAAGGTGTGCGGCCTGATCCTGAAAAGCTCTCCGCAGTCGCCAAGTTCCCAACACCTACGGACAAAAAGACATTGCGGCGCTTCCTGGGTCTTTGCGCCTACTACCGTCGGTTTATTGCTGGCTTCTCACGAATTGCCTGGCCATTAACTTCGTTGACGCGTGACAACGCTGTCTTTAGCTGGGGTGAAGAATAGCAACAAGCTTTTAATGAGCTGCGGAGGCGTTTACAGACACCACCTGTTCTGGCACACTTTGATGACGACGCACCTACACTGCTTCATACGGATGCCAGCAACGTGGCCTTAGGTGCTGTGCTGGTGCAGCGCCAGGATGGTGTGGAAAAAGTAATTGCTTACGCCAACAGGACCCTATCTAAAGCGGAAGCGAACTACTCGACAACCGAAAAAGAATGCCTTGCAGTGGTATGGGCGGTTATGAAGTTCCGCCCTTATTTGTATGCTCGCCCCTTTGAAGTCGTTAGCGACCATCACTCTCTCTGTTGGCTGACGAACCTAAAGGACCCTTCAGGGAGACTCGCGCGTTGGAAGCTTCGATTACAAGAATTTGACATAGCCATTATTACAAATCTGGAAGGAAGCACAAGGATGCTGATTGCCTTTCCCGAGCGCCGGTCGAACCTTCCACTATGACCGATGAAAGCACTGTGTTTTTAGGTGTCATAGATGACGCAACGCTTTCCCAACAGCAGCGAGAGGACCAGCAATTGCTCCCTCTTATTGATTTCTTGGAAAAGCGAACTACGGCTGTGCATAAGATTTTCGCCCGAGTAATGCCTTCGTTCTTTATTCGCAACAACGTACTTTACAAGAACTTCCGCCCAGGGGGAAACAGTCATTTACTCGTCGTCCCATCAGTTCTCCGCATTGAAGTTTTGCAAGCGTGTCACGACGAGCCAACCGCCAGTCACCTAGACTACACCCGCACTTTGGCTAGAGTACAGCATGGATACTACTGGCCAAAACTGCCGGCAACAGTGAAACACTATGTACGTACGTGCATAGACTGCCAGCGCCGTAAATCACCCCCTGCAAAACCAGCTGGACTACTCCACCCTCTTCAAGTGCCAACGACACCTTTTAAACAAATCGGCATGGACCTCCTGGGTCCATTTCCGACGTCCACAGCCGGGAATAAATGGATAATTGTCGCCACCGATTATCTAACCCGCTACGCGGAGACCAAGGCTCTGTCAAGGCGTACCGCCGCTGAAGCAGCTCGGTTCTTCGTTGAGAACATTGTCCTGAGGCATGGCGCTCCTGCAATCATTATAACAGACCCAGGAACTGCATTTACGGCCGAACTTTTGGAGACCGTTCTCCGCCTCAGTGGCACCAGTCATCGTAAAACTACAGCCTATCACCCCCAAACCAATGGGTTGACGGAACGCCTCAATAAGACCATTGCAAACATGCTTTGCATGTACGTCGACGTGAACCACAAGAATTGGGACGAAATTCTTCCCTACGTCACGTTCGTCTACAATACGGCACGCCAAGACACCACTCGTATGACACCATTCAGCCTCCTTCACGGGCGACCAGTAACAACTATGCTGGATGCAATGTTGCTCCCGAATGCTGACACCGATGATCTCGATCAGGACGCCGAGGAATTCGCTCAGCGTGAAGAGGAAGCTCGACAACTAGCACGTGTGGGGATCAAAATCAGCAAGAGCATGATGCACGACGCTACAATCAGAGACACCGACATGTCATGTACGAACCTGGCGACAAAGTGTGGGTCTGGACTCTTATTCGCCGCCGTGGACTCTCCGAAAAACTATTGCGGCGATACTTCGGGCCCTATGTTGTTCAGCGACGTTTAACCGACGTCACTTATGAGGTGGTGCCAGACAAGGTGTCGACATCAAAGCGACGCCAGCAACAAGCAGACGTCGTCCACTTTGTGCGTATGAAGCCGTACAACTCGGACTGACCTCATCGAGACGATGCTTCCCCTCCCCCTTAAAGGGGGGTGAGACAGAGCGGTCCAGGCGGTGTGGTCCTTCTGGTCCTTCTCTGTTGGACGATAAAAGTTTTCAACAACAACAACATCCTGAGGAGGGGGGCAAATGACGCATATAGAAGACGACGCAAAAGATGACATCGGAGACGACAAGCGCGAGCCTGGAAGTGAAAGAAACTTGAACGCAAGACTCGTTCTGGTCGACCATTCAAAGCATCTATCGCTAGGTTCTGCTTGGTGTTCTACCGAGACGTGACAATATATATATATATATATATATATATATATATATATATATATATATATATATATATATATATATATATATATATATATATATATATATATATATATATATATATATATATATATATATATATATATAATGTAGCATAGGGGGCAAGGCGGACAACGTGCCCCGTATGAGTGTCGGAGTTCGTGCACTCGTGCGCATGGCCACTGGTGGCTTGAGCCACACGTCCGAGTTAGCCTCGTTGGAAGCAAAAGCAAGCGCGTCAGTGACTGGATGGTTTTCTCACTGTTTCAAGGATGTCGGCGGTGCGGGGCCGTAATTCTGGCACCGACGAGTCAATTTGCGCCAAAAATCCAGTTTCTGTCGAAGTAGATCAATACGCCCACGACACGCTGCCACCAAAGTAGCCAGCGCTAGATAACCAGTGAAAGCCGGGCGAGTCATCATGTGATTCTACACGCAGCCCCAGTCAGTCAAGCTCAGTTGGTCTCGTGATCCTTGTTACTGTAGTTTTCTCCGTACTTGTTTTGCATTTAGAGGTGTGATCATGAGAGTTGAGGATTTAATCAAAGGATGATTGCCAAAACAAGAAATCAAACCCTTCAAAAACTGTATTAAACGACGGGGGGAAAAAAAAACGACGACGAATCCACACATGAGCAAAATCGACTCACAGGGACAAAAGAGGTGCGGAGATGTTCTTTGGCACATGCGGATGGCTGTTGTGGTTCCTTGAGGCAAAATGTTTGAGAACCCTCGATGGGACAAGTGAATTTTCTATGGTGCCGACCTGGACAGTTAATGTGAAAGATGATGATTAATTACGGAGAACGGTACGTGTAAATGTAGCATAGAGATTAACTCAACTTCATGCATACAAAACATTACAATATTTACAGAACCTAAACCAAAGCTCGACAAAACATGGATCTAGCTACCTTGGCCTAGCCGAAGCCTCGACTGGGTTCTCGGGCTTAGTTTTGATGTTTCGGAGGCCAACCCACATCCGAATCATAGCCGAATGCAGCAATTATGAACCTGATTGGATACTTTGTGCGCATTTATTCGACATTACTGAAGGTTGGCGCGTTCTCCGAACGCATACATGCAAGCAAAAAGAGCAACAAAACGCCTAAAACATACAAACGGCAGTTACCAAAGCGGCCACAATTGGCCTGACAAATTCCGGGCCCTGCCCGACAACCTTACAGAGAGAGGGAAAAAAAAAAGAACCCAGCGTTTCCTTTCGCCCCGTGTTGCCTACGCCTTGACATCACATCGACATCGCGTCGCCAATAAAGGAGCCGAGTTAGAAGCTGAAATAGAGAACAAAACATTAGAACTCGAGATCTAAACGACGGGGCTCGTGCGATCAAGAATAAAACGCGGGGAACATCAGGGAGGTAACATACTGATGGCGCAATTGCTTCAGCTGTTCAAAGTGGGCATGGGCATCGTTCCCCATCTCAGCAGTTTTGAGAGGATGTGTGAGAGACACTCAAATATCACGACATGTGACAGGAAAACTTCCTGGCATTGCACCGGCTTGCTTGAGAGCAAGTGAAGCGGGTGGCTATAATCTGGTAAGATCAATCCCATTTTCGAAGTATAGGATTTGCACAAAGTGCTCCGGAGGAGATTCCGCATATCTAGGAAAAAAGTGAGTTTTCTGGAATTCGCCTGCACATTAAATGGCAACTTGACGTATTGGGTGAGAGGCGCAAATGCAGCAGATGATTTTGTGTTTGTCTGGAGCAATTCTATGACGCCTTGTCGGAGAAAGTCCGCCTAGCTCCGGGTTAGGGATAGACAAAAAGGAGAAAGCGGCGCAACTTGCGGATGAGTACGTGGCGAATCTTGGCAGCAGGCAAGCCAAGATTTGAAGAATGTGGATCAAGTGTAGAAATTTTGCAAGAAACAGCCCTAAAAGAACATGGCTCGCTGCGTTCCAGTACTTCCTGCAGAGCTCAGGAGTCAGAGAGCAAGGAGAGTGGTAATCATTCGGCAGAACTTGAAAAAAAAAGAGTCCCTTAACATGTGACAATTACTAGGAGCCAGGAAAGTTTTGTTAGGTAAGAAAGGCCGGTGTTAGTTGTCCTCATTGAGAGACCACCCTAGCAATCATGACCTCCAGAAACCATACATCAATGAACTCACGATAAATGGTCAGGTGTGCAGAGTTCTTGCAGTCCGCCCTAAATTTGTCGCAAAGGAACAGTATGTGCCGGAGAGCGCGTGTGTACGTCAGGCAGTAAGTGAAGGGTCGGTTTGTCTGCCAGAGGCTATAATGTCAAAACCGAGGGGCCCTTTGTTACACTAAACACAGTAGCGGCGAAACAGTAACGACAATGTTTGGGCTGGACACCTCGGCATAAACAAAACGAAAGCAAGCTTGCCTCACGAGTTCTTTTGGGCAGGTAGCTTCAGAGAAGTTTAGGATTTTGTCCGAACGAGCGATACTTGCCAGAAAGTGGCAAAAAGCCACAGACGAATAGAAGGCTCCTATGGTGAGCTTACCGATTATTTACGGGCGTTTTCATCGATTTGTCGTCGAGATTGTCGGACCGTTACCAAGAACAAAATGAGGGAACAGGTATTTGTTGACACTGTTGTGTACCGCGATCACATTCCTGGGGGCCACACCAACTAAGGAAACAATAGCGTCGGCCTAGGCGGTCGTTGAGAAGGGAGCCGCCAGTCGCAGATCAAGAGTTCATGTCGAAAGAACTCGTTTATTCTCTCAGCGCTCTCTCTCTCTCTCTCTCTCTCTCTATATATATATATATATATATATATATATATATACATATACATACATACATACATACATACATACATACATACATACATACATACATACATACATACATACATACATACATACATACATACATACATACATACATACATACATACATACATACATACATACATACATACATACATACATACATACATACATACATACATACATACATACATACATACATATCCGCGGTTGATGTGACCGAGCAAACCAATAACCGAATTGAGACAAGACACAAGTATAAGCACAATCGACAAAACAGGACCCGAAACAGGACAAAACCGAAACTGGAACACATAGACAGAACACATGATATTAACATTATTATTTCATCTTGATCAACACCTTTCTTGCTGCCAGTGGCGTTTAGCTCCCTTTGTGTGCTGTCGTCAGGATTAGTCTTGCGCTTGGAGCACGACATCCTCAATTGCTTATATGCCATGAAACATTGCACAGCACATACTGAAACTTATTCATTCCCCAATACTATGTTCCTTTATTCATGTTTCTTCAAGCGAATCTAGGGTACAACACATACTGAAACTTGCTTCTTCCCAAATACTATTTTCCCTTTCTTAATGTCTTTTCAAGCTTGCCCAGGTAACCAGAGCTTTGTGCTGCCAAAGTAAAAAAAAAAAAAAAAAACTGCAATTCTCCGAACGTTTCCTGCAGTCTCAATAAGGGCCCTGGAATAGGATCTCCACACAGCCATCCCAGGAGGTTTCACTGCACTCAACAATTTTAATTCAATCATCCTCCTAATGGTAAGCGAAAAGCTGATCGACCCCCTACTTTTCTCGGGTTTTCGTTTTCCTTTCGGAGCGTACTCTGAAATCCGCGTTTCTGCTGTTGCTGGCCTTTGTTTAAAAGGCGCATACCCACGGCAGGAGATTGGTCATAGTTTGCCACTGACCCAGTCAAGAGAGCGAGGAAAGGCGCTTGATTATGTCTAACCGCAACAAATATATGAATGAGGAAGCTAAAACATAGGAATACCTCTACAGCATGTATGCTGTAGAGGTTTTCTTCTTTGATCATCTGCGTTTTCATCTTTCATCGCACGTTGATAACATAACTTCTCCATATTCTTGTGGACAGAAGCTCGACGAGGATGCCATGATAAGCGGCCATAGCCGAGGTTCTCAGACGTGAAATTCATGCCTTCATGGAAATTGTGTGCTTGCTAAGCCACCTATGAGATATACTGGCGACATATTTTCTTGTGGACGGGGAGAACGCTCATGAAAGAGGAGAAAAAAGAACCTCTCGTGGTTTTCGCTCATCTTATTTAACAAGAACGACATATGCTGCTCGAGCGGCGCGAGGCAATGAACTCCATCTTTTTTTAGAGCCATTGCTTCAAGTATCACCAAGCTATGCGCCTCCAGCGAGGCTTTCTAGACCGGTCTGCTGCTCAGGTCAGTGGAAGTAAGTGTGAGCTCGAGATAATGATGCAGGATGGTCTCGGACAAGGATTTCGCTCCCGCCGTGAGAGCGTCGACAGCCGTGCAATCAGTGAAACATGGTCGCGTGGTCAGACGTCGGTCACCGAGGTCTTCAGGTGTTTCATCGCCATGACTCCACGCCGCACCAGCCCCATCGACTTTCATCCGCGCCGAAATCAAGGCAAAGGGGATCTTAAGCTCCAAGAGGCGCTCCTGCAGGAATGCACTAATCCAGGCGCAGCCGTGAGCCATCTTCCCTGTGATTTAAAAGGTGAGTTTCCTGCTTAGCCTTCTCGCCTCAATTTTACTTAGGTGCGCTTGCTGAATTTTCCTGCAAGCTGCTTCTTCGATTAATTTATTAAAAGAGGTTCTTGTAATGCGCGTCCAGTTCCTAACAGCAGTTGCACAGAAGCCACATGGTAATCCATAGCAAACAACACCCCGCGGGCGCCGCTGCTTCGAAGCCTTTGGCAACGGTCGCTCCGGCGTCCGCTAGACCCGTGTCTGTCTTGAGCTGCTGGATAATCTGCATGAGCCTGGGCCGGAACCCCATTCACAACAAAATCAAGTATTGTTACCCGTACTTGGTTGTCCGACGTCATAAGCTCCATAAGCTCCGCCTCACCTACTAGGATAACTTTCATATTTGACAAATTTCGTAGGCACGCCCCTTTTTCACAGCGTAACGCCTGACCTGCATGTCTTATTGCGCTAGCACTACAGCCCCCTTTTACTGTTTCCGTCTATGTTTGTCTCTCTGCCTGTCGGTCTGCAGCTTAGGCAAGGGCCGCCAACTTGGGCAGCATTCTGAAGGTCCAACCCACAAGCATCCTTCGATCTCGATTCAGACACACCCATTCTATAGCCTTAATACTGAATGGTTTGCATCCTGATATCATGGCCTAATGTCGTCGTCCTCTCCACAGCTGCCATTGCCAGGTGGTAGTTGGTGGGTGGCATGGCCGAGCAATTATTTATTTTTTTTTTTCAGCTGGTTTTGTGATGTCACGAGAGAAGCTGACATGGAGCAATTTGGCAGCAGCTGCTGACTGACTCGGGTACTTCTTTGAGATGGGAATCAGACCAAATAATAACCTTGGATACTGTGTCGCACACGCTGCTCCTATATAGGCCTCGCAAGATACGTTCATACTGTTTGGTTAAAGCAGGAGCTTTTTATCTATGTCGGGTGGTGTGTTACTTGATGTGGTGGCTCACAACTGTATATGCAGTGAGTGTGAGATAACTGAAGCACGAATTAAGGGACTAGTCATTTAGAAAATAGGAAAGTGTAAGTACGTGAAAGGAGCCACTAACACAATAGCGTCATATCTTAATTAGTGCCAAAGCCTAAATGTCCCCCAAACCTTTCCCTTTTTAAGCCCCTATGAAGTGACCGCTATTGTCTTTCCGTTTATTGGAATTTTCTCTCTCTTGCGTATCAAACGATGCAGTCGTCGCCCCTTGCATCCACTGGTGCAAGGAATGGGCTTCCGCTCCATGCGACCACTGCGGGATGACGCTTCCGCCTGCCGACGCCCAGCCAGCCATCGTCTTCGTGATGAGGTCCGAACTACTTTAGCTTGGATGACAACCGGCTGCGCTGCTGCTGCCTCTGCTCGCCGCTTCGGTAAGTGTCGTTCCTCGGCGCCGCTGCACAGCACAACGTTACAGCACTCAGCGTAAAGCAATAAAAAATTGCTGTCATGACCAAATTATAGCCTGGAAGGCATTAATCATCGTCTCTGCAAACAGGCTTGCTTTTATTGCGAAAGCAATACTACTCTAGGTTTCGAGCCTTGAGCGTAGCGCGGCCGGTATAGCCACGTCTTATCCACGTGACACTGTGACGTCACACCCCACGTGACTCTAGGGTGAGAGCTGGGCTACCAACTCAAGCGGTCAGCAGGAGCTGCCAACTTGGGTCTCTCGTTTCACATGGGATCGTTATGTCCGAACCAGCCTGCTAGGACTCTGGCATTCACGTTACCCCTATAAGCCACTAAGGCACGTTCATACGGCTTGGTTAAAGCGGGGTTTTATATGTGGGCTGAGGAAGAAGAAAAAGACAAGAAGAACGCTCGGTCACCCGCAGCTAATGCTTTCGCTTAATATTTGGCTCAGCAGCGTTGAACCCTTTTAATTGTTTTTCTTCTGCAAAGAGAGGGGAAGCGTGCCGTAATTCTGCTTCGACGCACAGTGCTTTTGCGGCCTGCTGGCAAACAATCAAGCTGTATACTATACGTCAGCCTGGTTGCTGGAAGTTGGTGGAGATTCTTGTCCTCTGTTGTGCGGGTGATATGTTGGTATGCGAGAAAATATGGTGACTTACGATCCACACTGCCTGATTGAAATAGTCCGAAAATAATGGGCTGGAGTGCATTTGGTACGTGCTCAGAGGCCATGAATAAAGCCTTAGAAATGTTCCTCAAGAAGTATTCCTCGGGAAATAGAAACTTGGAAACTAATTAAAAGAAAAGTACAGTCGGTTATGCGATAGAAAAAACGATAAAGGAAAAGTAAAAACCGTGTTTTGGGCGATGTCTGTGCACGCTAAAAAAAATCCCAGGTGGTCGAAATGTACGGAGCCCTCTATTACGGCGTCTCATAGACTGAGTCGCTTTGAGACGTTAAACGCCGTAAACCAACCACAATAACACGGACAAAACAGCGTGGGCTAAGGGACAAACGGCAGATATTTATACCCCAACTGAAAGCAATAAGAGGACGCATAAATAATGCAGTACGGAGAGCATTATGGTCGCTCAGGGTGGCACACCCGATTCTCTCAAAGAAGGTAAACGTGACCAAGATGGCAGATGCGGATATGCCCAGGAAATGGATAGAGGCCTTCTTGCTCAAATGGACGTAGCTAGGATGATAGTTATGGTGGTGATGATTACTGAATGGCACCCGCGTAAAAATTGAGGTGTCTCTCCTGCTGTAATGCAACCGGGTACAATACAGGTCAATAAATTCCTAAAGTGCATTATTTAAATTTAGGCATACTACCGACAAAAACTGCACTCTATAGGAACCTTCATTGCGTTTATATTGTCACGTAGTGGTGACAAGGCCGTAGACACCCAAAGAAGACACAGGCTTGGTGGTACTGAAATTAACTCTTTATTGGGCTGACTTGCGCCCGCAAAAGAACTAAGCAACCTCGGCGGCGGCGATAGAAAGAGAAGTTTATTTGGTACCTTGAACGTACATTTGAAACCACAGACGATCGTGGGTGCGATGTTTATACAGTCGTCAATAATACACGCTATTCACTGTGCTCAAACAAAGGGTAATAATAACCGTAGCCAAAGCTGTCCGTATGGCCTCTCTTCGCTTAAAGGAAATAAAACTCACACGCACATCAAGGTGTGGAAACTATCCCCCAAAAGAAAAAGCCGTTTGACAGGGCGACCGATTACATCCCATAAAGGCGCAATATAAGCTTGAATACTGCGCCTACTCAAGACCTCGGGTGCAAGCTTAAGAAAGGGGGGGGGGGGGGGGGGAAAGGGGATACGAGGCTCGCAGGCTAGTACAGCAAGGCCGGCATCTTCAGCCTGTTGTCACCTACAACAAAGAAGCGCGTATGCCAACGCCGCAGAAACCGCGCCTCACCATCTCTTTCTAGCTGATCAGACAAGTACTTCCAGATGACGAGGCGCAGATTCCGCAGCGCCGGGTACATTGCGCGAGCAGGAGTCCGACGTGCCTCAGCGAGGCAGCGACGCCGCCACAGTACATACATGGTGGCGGCGACAACTAAACGTGGAAAAAGGCCACGCTGGCGTCTTGTGCCAGGGCCTACGCGAACTCTAAACATGCGCTGCACGAGGCGCCACATAGTGCGTGCAACAACACATTCAAAGAAAACATGCTGCAACGTTTCTACGCCACCGCAATTGGCGCATCTATCGTTGGGTACCACGCCCCACCTGGCGAGGCGCTGGCGCGTGGGAAGAACCCCCCAGCGCCTGTTCCACTCAAAATCTACAACTTCATTGGGCATTCGGCCTGTCGCCAATGCCTGCCATTTGGAGATGGCTGTCATCCGGATTTCATCCGGTGTAAGGCGTGCACACGCGATTTGTTCGCTAATCTGAATGGGTGGCGTGTCTGTAAGGCTCGCATCAGGTAAGTCGGCGTCTAACGCCTCTTTCATTCCCGCGACAGCGCGATAGAAAGAGGACGGCCTCTCTGCTTGGGGGCCTACATGCCTTCCAGGGTTGAAAGCCCGACGTGCCGTGCTTAACCAGTAGACGAGTAGTGAGCGTCCTGGGTAAGACTCCCTTGTGAGAAGGGAACCCACTAACCTCACTGCCAGCACCCGCGACACAGTAGGGATGCACGGCAATCCAAGGCCTCCCCTGTTTGTCGGCAGTGTTAACAAGTGACGGGCAACCAACGCAGTCCGGCCGTCCCACACAAAGGCGCCTACAAGAGACGCGAGGCGGCCCGCTGTACGGCGCGGAATTATTGCGACGCGTGCCACATAAAAAGCGAAAGCGCACACACGAGTTTTCACAACCGTGGCTTTTGCCCTTAGTGAGAGGCTGAAAAGTGCGGCCTCCGAAAGAGCGCGTGTTGCTCGCAACACAACCTCTTCCCAAGTACGGGAAGAAACTCCACTTGTTTCGAACAATATCCCCAACACACGGACTGCGGCCACAAAGTTCACCGCCACAGGCAGTGGATCTCTGAAAGACCCAAAGCGCAGCGCCTGGCTTTTACTAGGGTTGAGCTGTGCACCTGACAGAAGAGCGTATTGGTCAAAGGTGGATAGGAAGACTCGGAAGCTCTCGCTGTCCCGAACAAAAACACAGATATCATCCGCATACGCTGAAACCACTAGTGTTTCCTGTCCTACCATTGGGAAGCCCCGAATTCGTTTGTCGGCGACTACTTTACGCAGAAAAGGATCCAGAGCAAGCACGAAAAGGGCCGGTGAGAGCGGGCACCCTTGTCTTACCCCTCGTGTTACCGCAAAACTGCCTGCGATGGTGCCATTGAGGACGAGTTGGCTGGTTAAACCATTATATAGTGATCTTATGAGTCGTACAAATTCAGTCGATAAGCCAAAGCAACTAAGCACATTAAAGAGATAGCTGTGATCTACGTTATCAAAAGCCTTCGCCTGGTCTAAAGCAACGAATATACCACTGACATTTTTGGCATTTGCGTAAGCGAATACATCTCTCGTTAACGTAAGGGAGGCAAACACCGACCTACCAGGTACCGCGCAGGACTGGTAAGGGCTTACCAGGTCCTCTAAGTAGGCTCGCAGCCTTCTGACAAGTAGAGTGGCAATCAGTTTATAATCAGTGTTCAGGAGGGTAACTGGTCGCCAAGACGCTGGGCTTGATGGTGTGAAGCCGTCCTTTAGGAGCAAGATGATGCGCCCAGCGTTAAACGAGGGTGGTTTCGTGCCATTTGAAAGAAAACCGTTTACAAGCTTAAGAAGCAAACCTCCGATGATGTCGAAAAAGGTGGTGTAAAAACCTGCCACTATCCCATCTGGACCAGGCGCAGTTGACTGATTCATGGCCCCTAAAGCGTCGCGCACCTCCTCCATAGTAGCTGGAGATGTAAGTGCCACGCGTGCCTCTTCAGGAACCTGAGGGAGGGGCCCGCAGAAGGAGCTGACAGCTTCTTCATAGCCTTCGCGTTGGTCGACGCCCTGGGAAGAAAACAGGGCAGCAAAATGGCTGCAAAAGATGCGCTGGATATCGGCTTCATCTGAAGAGGGAGTACCATCTTCCAAGATTACTTCATCCACTTGCGGTGGCCGAACTTTAGACTGACCTTGCGAGCGCGCGTAACCAATGTCAGCTGTGTCAACAAGGGGAATGCGTGAACCTGCTGCCATACGTGATGAGCGGGAGCTGTTCTCAAGGATGCGATGATACCGAGTGCGCAGTGTATCAAGATACTCTCTCATTGCGAAAGTTAACTCGCCGCCATCGCGTACAATCCGCATACGTCTGAGGACGTCATTGAGCGCCGTAGTAACACGGACGCGCCGCGCTTTCCCCGTGAGCACGAGAATGTCTCGCCATCGTGACTTGAGGGTATCCCAGCCTGTGGGAGTCCAGTCAGTCACATCCGCTACCAATGCCCGCAGTTCCGCGCGTATCGTAGTAATGCACTCATCATCATGCAGTATGGATGCGTCCATTCGCCACATTAGTGGGCTGTTGGAGCGTCCAGGCGCCCCCTGTAGAGTGACCATTACTGGGAGATGGTCGCTAATATTTCCGACCGCTGCAGGAAAGGGCAGCACCTCACACTCAAGCAAATTGGCCAGCAGGGTAGAGGGGACGTAAACTCGGTCTAGCCGGCTAGCACTCCGACCCCTAGTGCGCGTTGCCACAAAATTGTCCCCATGTAGTGCGACCCATGTGTCCTGAAGGCACAGGGAGCGGACAAGCTTCCCCAGTTCTTTTGCATGACAATGTGACGCGCCCTGTCCGGGCCCCCTGATGTCGCGCCATGAGTCCAAAACACAGTTAAAGTCTCCAAGCAGGACGTGTGGAACATCATCCAAAAAAATGTGGCGCAATGGATTTGAAGAACTCGTTCGTCAAACTACGCGTGACCGGCGCGTAAACGTTGACGAAACGAGTCCTCCGGCCGTCCAAAAAAACGTCCACCGCAATCAAGCGCCCGTCGAGACCGAATGTGCAGTGAGCACTCGATCTGAATGCAGGGTTAAGAAAAACGACACCCACGCCGCAAAACCGCGAGTCCGTCAGAGAAAAAAAGGCATCAACATTAAAATAAGAACGAAAGGAAATGACATCTGCAGGTGTACGAAAATTGCATTCCTGCAAGAACAAAGCATCAACTTGATACAAACGTGCGAGGTGTAGCACTTGCCGCTGCTTATCGGGATTACGGAATCCTTGCACGTTAAAAGTAAGAAAGCGAAACCTAGCCATCATAACAAATGAGTGACTGAAACCAAAACAGCAAAGAAACGCAGCTGGAGAACAAACAAAACGGCGAAGGACTCACGATATAGTTCTGCGGACCAAGTTTGCGAGTGCACCCTGCGTCGGCGCCATGGAAAGGCATGACGGTGTCCGACAGGTCCCCGCTGAGGTTCCGGCTGTTAGCTCGACGACGACGCGGCAGCGACGATACACGGACCATGGGCGGCGAAAACGTCCAGTCAGAACGAGTGGCTATGGAAAAAAGCACACAGTCACACTCGAACCCACACACACTGCACCGCACGCACCGTCCATCGTTCACCACCGGCGCCGGCGAAGCCGTAGTCCCGATAAGATAGCAGTGGCTGGGGTGGAGCGCCAAGGTTGCGGCGCTTCGGCCACCGCAAAGCGGGAAAGGATGAGGTTGGCCGTCACGGCCTGTCACCTTGAAGAGTGGCGCCATAGCACTCACGTCTCGGAAAACGAGACGTCCATCGGTGCGTCGTTCTCAGCGGTCTTCGGCTTCTTTTTTGGGGCCGAGGGCGTCGTCACGCTTGCTCCACCATCCGATGCCGAGTGCTGGCGCTTTGTTTCGTCAGCGCCATCCAAAAGTAATGTTTTCCGCACACTTGTGCGTTGGGTCTTGGGAGCACTTGCGCCCAACTCGCGCAACGACCCGGGCAGGAGACTAGGTGTTCTGGGAAGCCGAGGTTCATGGCTGTAGTCTTTTGACTGGGCATGCACGGTAGCTCCAGGGGAGGGGAAAGCCGCCGACTCCGAACAGGCCTCGGGCAGAGCGCTCTCCTTCGTAATGGGTGCGTTCAGAGCCGCACCCTCGTATGTCGGTGTGGCGGGAAGGTACGACGCGTCCGAGTCAGTCACTGACGAGAAGGACGCACGCGACGACTCGTCGTCGGACGTAACTTCCGAGCTCCTGACGTCGGATTCCGGCGACTGGGCGGCGGTGGACGCCCTGTCCAGTTCGCCCTCAGAATGTGTAGTGGGGGTTCTACTTGACACTACCGAGGGCTCATTGAGGACTGTCACGGCGGCGTTTCCACCTTGGTGCGACATGGTATCAGGCGTAGCAGCGGCCACATACGAGCGCGGCATCACGCAGTCCTTGGTCACGTGGTTACCGCCGCACCGTTTACACGCTGCTTGGCACGCCTCTGTCTCGTGGCCGTACGTGGAGCAGCGGCCACAACGTGCCGCGGTGCAGGAAGCACCAAAATGGCCCTCTGCGCCGCACTTGGAGCACACTCGCTTCATCCCACGATACTCCAGCATCGCACGGTGCCCAGCGACAGTGATGAAGTTGGGTGGTGCCCGGAGCATGTCTAGCTTTACCAGCCTCGCTCCGGTACGCACATGACTCTTTCCCTTGAAAACCGGCTCGGTCACAGCGCGGACCTTGCCGTACGGACTTAGAGCGGCGGCGAGGGAGTCGTCGCTCACTGACGGGGGTAGACGGAACACCGTCACGTAAACCACTGGAGCAGCCATTTGCGCCAGTGGTACTTGCTTTCCAGCGACGAGGATTGCGCCCGCCGCTACCATCTTAGTTGCTTGAGCCATCGACGAGACGGCAGCAAGGAACTTTGTTCCGCCGAGGTGCTGCAGGTACTGCAGACCCCCGACACCGACGACCGCCTCGAGTGCATCAATTAGGTCGTCCGCCGGAGCAGGCTCCGGTAGGGTGAACTGAAAGCATTGCGCTTTCGTAGGTCGCTGGACTGGAGGCGGCAGGTCCATGGCTGCCCTAGCCCCGGACACCACAGCTGGAAGCGTGGCGCCTGGGCCCTGTACCTGGCAGCGGGGACTCCGAGGACGAGTTGGATCCGGGGGCCGCCGGAGTAGGCGTCACTGAAGGCAGTTCGACGACGGCGATAGCAACGTGCTCGTCGATCGTCGAACAAAGAATGCCCGTCACACTCGTCAACGCTCAATTTAAAGGCTGCTCAGAACTATCTAGATAACGTCGCAAACTGATACTAGTACAACCTGGAACATTGTGGAAACATACGCAAGTGATCGGAATCTTCGAGACAGATCTCGGCGCATCGTTCGCGACAAAGAAAATGATAACGCATCGTATCGCGACAACGAGCATGAACAAACACGGGATACAGAACTGATACTCGATCCAGAATCAGAGTGATAAAGCGGCATGCCGGCGGCTGTTAAAAAACAACAAATGCAGTTTTGAAGGTTTCGCGGCAATATTGGTGAAACTCGGTACACGGGGCTGTTTTATAACTTCTCAATAATATCTTGGCGAAATAGTGCTCGAAGGCTTTTATGTGCTTAGGGAGCGAAACGATGTCCGCTAGACTTGAAAATCGCTCAAGAATGAACTACCGTTATAGTATCTGGCGTCAAGATGGACGTTTGGTAAACGTTCTGTCATATCGAGACGCATTCCTGGGCTAGCTAGTTCAGTAAACCGTAATTCAGCACAGTGCTCAAAAATCAACACGGACGAACAGAAAGACACAACGGCGTCGCATTTTGAAGGTTCCTCTTTTTGCAGTAAAAAGCAAGCAGATGAACAGAGCTGCTTGCGATCTCCCTCCATTTCTACAGTTCTACTGTTTTTATGATGTTTTTGTGGTAATTCAGGCCTAATCCATATCGCAGTTAACCTCACGTGTGGAGTCTCCCTATCGGGATTGGCACATCACGCCGATGTTTAGTGAATCAAAGATCATATATATATATATATATATATTGAGTCATAACTGCGTTAATTGCGACGATCGTCCATATAGGTATATCCGTTTAATAGGCATGTGAAATCTGTAGCAAAGTGAAAAGTGCAAAGCAAGGAAGTTCCACGCAACTAAAATCAATACAGTTTTCATCTGACTCTGGAGACAAGCTGCAAAGGAGGCCTCTCGAAGTGTCCATGCATGTCCCGAGGCGGTTTATCTAGACCGGGCAGTAATTTTTTGTTGCATACCCAGTCATACCTTAATATTCTGGTGCTGCAATGTGATTGTTCCCCTCATCACATCTGTATTGAAACGTCGTTCGCTCAAGTAAAATGCGATACGCGTTTATGGCGGTGACTGGTAGCAGTCACCTTGAAATGGCCTCTCGCGCTTCATTGGTGCAATTAGTGTCACGCATTACGCCAAAGCTCATTATCGAGCTTCGAAATTAGTATCCACTGGGCACTGGGACGTGGACTGCACTGGACGAGACGCAAAGTGACACTGAGAAGGTTCAGTTGTATCGATTATTTTACAACCTCCAAAAACGATGTTACATTCGTATAAAACGGAGCTTCTGTGAGGTAGAGATATTGACAGGATAAATCAAAGATATGAAAATAAAGCAATAATAAATCTCAAACGATGAGCTGGAGTCCCTTTCGGTCTTGACGTCAAGCTTTTCAATGCAGTAGTAGCTGAAAAGTTTAGCAATTGCGCTTTTTACCGCCCGATGAAGATCAGCATGGCCAGATGAGCCACCAATTCAGTGTTTCCACCAAGCAGAACAGATGGATAAAATTGTACTCAGTGTCCATTTGAAGTAAGAAGAGTTCGCTATTTCGGCATGTATAAACATTGATTAAGCACATTTGCATATATACCGAGAACGTATACAAAAGGGCCACGGAAAGCACAGTTTATGAGATGTGTGATGTACATTCACCGTCTTGGCCTGGTTTATTTCAAGCGCCGAGTTAATTGTTTTCATAAATGTACGACACGTCTGCTTTTATCGCTAGCTTCCACCCCTTAACGGTCGTGTTGGGCACCGGCATAAATGAAGCAAGCATACAAAGGGTTAAAGCGTGCTCGTATGGGGAAAGAGTCTTTAATTCTATGCGGGCCGAGAAGATTCTTGAGAACGTAGCCTTGTTTACATGAGTCCAACACAAGCGGGTTGAGTTGGGGGGAGCCGTTTGTCGGACTGAGTCTGCCCAACCCATCCGAGTTTACATGAACTCGTTTCTGTCGGGCCGAGATCGCTGCTACACCTTGCATCAAGCGAGAGAGCCAGGCAAGATCAGACATAGGCGGGAGAGGAGGAATGCTCAGACAAATAGCTCACCATGAGCTCACTATGGACGATAAGCCATAGATGAGCTGACGGTCCCGTCCCCTGCAGCTTCCCAACCAACAAGGAGGCAAGCTTTCTCCGCGTTTTGAGCACCGCCAGCGGCCGAGCTCGTGTTGTTCCCTGCACTGCTGTATGCGATGTCACAAGTGATATTCACGGGCTTTAGACCCATCAAGGCCGCGCAGGAATATTTCCATCTCGCCTCTTTTAAGAGCGGAGAGAAACTGTACGGCGCCGGACACGTTTCTTCTGTAACGGAAGTGAACGGCGTGGACGTGCGGGCGAAATGCCGTTCCCAGCAAGGGAAGCATGTCTACTCCATATCTTTGCACGTGAGTAAAGCTTACATACATAACGCAGCTGTTGCCTCGGCTCGAATGCGAGTGCCTAGTGTCGCAGATGTACAGCCGTCAGCACGGATGCTCCAGCGCGTGACCTGGACGGATATTTGCAATCGTTCAGCGCTAGCCGCTGCGTCTGAAATCATACTGTACGATATGTTTGGGGCCGGTGAAGGTCGCTAGTGCCCCTTAGCCGCCTTAGAATGCTGTCGAACCCATCAGGCCGCGCTGTGCGGTGCTTAGATCCGCCGAGGCGACGCGCGCAAGCAATCGTGGCATGCTGACGATTGTATATTTTGAGCCATTTCTGTGCCTTCCGCGCCGCAACCTGCTAATCTTGCAGATCTTTTTAGGTACCCTGACGAATAAAACGCTTCACAAATTTGAAGCTGATTAACGTGGTATGCTCTTTCGGCGGCATTGTTACATGCGCAAAAAAAAAAAAAAAAAAAGAAACGAACTTCTTAGGAACATAGGCGCGTTAAAAATTCCAGTTTTGTACTTTTAGTACTCGGTGGAAACTTAATCATAATACGTGTTCGCAATGGTGTGAATGTTTCTGGAAGAAAACTCTATGATTTTCTATAGTATGCCTTATGGCATGCTTGAGAGAAATGAAAAAAGAATATTTGTTCTTAGTGACTAGATTGTTCTGTGTTGAGTGTTGCATCTACATTTGTTCATTGCAGCTAAGCGATAAAGACCGCCAGATACAAGGTGGGCATTGCAGCTGCAGGTACGGCACTACAGGAACCTGCAAGAACTGCGCCGCCTTCAGACTGTACATAAACTTACATGAAGCCGTATCGTGCACATCGCAACGGCAGAAGTGGGGAAAACCAGCCAAGAAGCCGCGTGTGGACGACAAAACATCAGTTGAAGAACTTTTTGGTGGTAAGCAATGCATATAAGTACTGAACGCGTGCATGATAAATGTACATTTAATTTTATTACCAGGCATTTTCGTGTGCAATTGGTTATCACTTAAAAAACTGTGTTAGTGCTTTGGCTTTGCAATTACAGTTCCCACAAAGTGTGCTGGAACTTCTTTATTTCACCTTACTCTCACATATCCTCACAGCTAACAAGCATCCATATGTTGGTGGAGCAGAAGCTCTAAAACCCTTAGACCCAAGCTTCCTGACAAAGCATTTTCCAGACATTGACTGCCCAATGGCAAGGGTTTTGAAGACGAAAAATGAAACTTGCGAGGTGTGGTAGACGTAGCCGGTATAACAAGCGAAACTGTTTATTCATATATCAGGTAATGGAGCCCGTTTTCGCTCTCCTTGGCTCGGTCGCCCATGCCGGGGTCTCCCGGCGGTCCGCCTGGTTAGCTTGCCGCTTGGGGCGCTGTCGTCAGTGGCGCCCACAACATCCCCCTTTCTTGAAAGGTTTGATCTCACAGGTCCAGACGTTCTGGTCGCTTACAAACACGTCCACTTCTTGTGGTGTTCGTGTCTTAGCAATGGTTGCAGGTGTCTTGCTGTACGTCTTGCTTGTCCTCTGTCGGTTTGTACAACGTAAGACCTTGGTTCTGATGTTGGCTGTGTTACCACGCCGTGTGATACAGCTCCAGCGAGGATGCGCACCGCTGTGCCTGGTGGTAAGCGCTCTCTGCTCCGTACCTTGTACCGGGTGTCGTATGATCGTTTTGCACGAGCCCTTAGGCTTCATTATTTTGTCTGAATTCGCTGTCGTCCCACTTCGGGGCTAGCAGCTTCGAAGTGGTTGGTATTGTGGTGATCAGATGACGACCCATTAAGAGTTCTGGTGAAAACCCTTCCACGCTGGGTGTGGCCCTGTAGGCAAGCAGCGCTTCGTGTATGTTGGAAGACTTCCTCAAAAGCTGCTTTGCTGTCTGCACAGCCCTCTCAGCCATACCGTTGCTCTGCGGGTAGTAAGGGCTTGAGGTTGTGTGTGAGGCTCCCCAGTGAAGCACTAATTCTTTGAACTCTGTGGAAGTGAACTGCGGCCCGTGTCTGTGCGTATTGTCCGTGGAACACAGTACCGTGCAAAATCGGGAGTAGTAGTCTACTACTACAACATACGCTTTCCCTTCCAGCGTGAAGAGATCCATGCCGACTGTGTCCCAAGGGTGTGCTGGCAATGGGGTTAGAAGCAGGGGTTCTGTTTCTGGCTTTCTGTGCTCTCTGCAAGTTGGACACTTTTCCACGTAGTCTTCAATGTGCTTGCCTATGCCTGGCCACCCTATGCGTTCTCGTGCCCTCGCTCGGCACCTCGTTGTGCCCAAGTGGCGTGCATGGAGTTTTTCCAGAACCTCTACTCTGATGTCTGGCGGGATGATTATTCTGTCGCCTTTGTAGCAGACCATCAACGAGCGAAATCTCACTAGCCACCTCGACGTACTTTTTCAGGTCAGGTGACAGCCCATGCACAGTTGGCCATGATGTAGTGCGGAAAGTAGGCACCCACCCTGGAATGTGTTTCGTTTTACTGGATGCTTGCCCTGATTCTGTCCAGCATTTGGTTTGAAGCAGGGAGCTGTTCGTGTGCTAATTCTTAAAACTCGCGCACTGCACTCTCGAGAGTTCTTTCTTTGTCTGCTCGTTTCCCAGATGGCTTCCGGGACAGAAGGTCAGCTGTGTACAGCTTTTTGCCGGGAGTGTGGGACATGGTGTAGTCGTACTCCAAAAGGCGCATCCTGAAACGTTGAAGGCGATGACTCAGCTCGTCAAGTCGTTTAGTCGTCAGCAGCGGTATTAATGGCTTGTGGCCCGTTTCCACTTGAAAGGTTGATCCCAGTTTGCGGAAATGTTCGCAAGCCCACGTGATTGCCAGTGCCTCCTTTTCGATTTGGGCATATCTTTGTTCTGTATCCGTAAGGGAGCGTGATGCATATGCCACAGGTAGGAGCTTTTCGTGCGACTGCTGTAGAAGTACAGCCCCAAGACCGTATGAGGAAGCATCCACAGACCCTGGGTGAGGCGACTGAGCATCGTAGTGAGTGAAAATCGCGGCGTCCTGCTTAAAGCTTGCTTGAGTTTGTCAAAACTCTGCTGCTGAGCTGGGCCCCAGTGCCAGTCGGCGTTTTGGTGGAGCAAGTCTCTGAGAGGCTTCGTAAAGTTTGCTAGCTCTGGAAGAAATTTCGCTAGGTGGTTTGCAGAACCCAACAAACACCTGACTTCTGACACATCACATGGTGGGTCGAGCTGGACTATGGCCCTGACCTTTTCCGGGTCGGCGCTGACTCCTGTTGAGTTTACAACGTGTCCTAAGAATGTTACTTCTGTTCGTCGAAAGGAGCACTTGTCGATGTTGAGGGTAACACCTGCATCTTCCAGCTTCCTCTGCACCAGCCGTAGGTTGGTGTCGTGTTCCTCAGTAGTCTTCACTGAGACAATGTCATCTTGTAGACAACTCACACCATCTAGTCCTTCGAGCACACGGAGCATTTCTCGTTGGTAGAACTCTGGCGCTGTGGAGATTCGGAAGGGAAGCCTCAGGAACTGGAACCTGCCAACTGGTGTGATGAAGGTTGTGTATACGCGAGAGTCCTTGGACAGTGGCACCTGCCAGTACCCTGCTCGTGCATCTAGGCGGCTGAAAACTGTTGCACCTGCTAATTTTGCGAGACACTCGTCCACCGTTGGCATGAGCACACGTTCGCGTATTATTTGTTGGTTGAGTTGACCATAGTCCACGCAGATGCGCAGCTCATTGTTCTTTTTTCGTGCGACAACCATTGGAAAACACCACTCGGTTGCTCGCTCGATCTTCTGAATGACTCTCAAGTCTTCCATCCTTTCTAGTTCTTTATTCACGAGTGGAAGCAGTGGAAGAAGTACGCACCTAGGATAACTGACTGCGTATGGCTCAGCATCCTTTTTTACTTTGATGCGGTACTCAGTCTTCATGACTCCAAGCCCAGACGTTAGCTTTGGGTATGACGCCAAGAAGTTGTGGACATCAGTTGATTGTGCGAGAGTTTCGTCTAGCTCAAGAGGGCACTGTAGAATCCTAAGTGGTTCTATAGCTGGTCGACTGAGCAGCGGTTCTTTTAATCCTTTGATGATGAAGACTGCTTCTTGGACTTCAGTGTTGCGCCAGGTGACTGTAGCATCGATGTAGCCAACAGTGGCTATCGCTGTCTGGCCTGGGACTATCAACAGCTGTTGCGTTGACTTGATGAGTCCCATGACGGTTCTGTTGTACTGGTCGTGTGCGATTGCATGCAGTCACATCCGCGCCGGTGTCGACCTTGAAGGTAAAAGGCGAGTTGTTCACGGTAGCAGTAATACTCCACAGCGTGTTCACTCCCACTTTGATTTCGCCTAGATATAGCTCTCCGACATCTTTCGGTCGTTGTCGGATACTCGAGGTCTCGTCCTTCGGCTTAGACATGCAGACGCGGGCGTAATGGCCTTTTTTCCCACATTGGTTGCACGTCTTGTCTATCGCGGAACACTGTGTCTTCGTGTGGTCACGCACACCACCACACCACTTGCAGCGTTCGTCTCCCGTCTTGTGTGCACGTTGAGGGCGCGACTTGAAAGGCACCTTCGCTTCGTTCCGGCGAGTTTTGACGTTTGTCTGGCCGCGAACTTCTCCCATGTCGAGAGCTGGCTGTTCGATGGAGCGAATTTCCTTGTGTTTAAGTTTCACGCTCTCTGAATTGCGGGCAGCTGTGATTGCTTTTTCGAGAGTGAGTTCTGCGTCAAGCTGCAGGCTCTCGCTGAGTTTTACGTCTCGCAAGCCAACCACGAGCCTGCCCCGAATCAGTTCATCTTTGAGAGTTCCGTAATCGCATCTTTCGGCCATTTTGAACAGTTCAGTCGCAAATGCGTCGACGTTTTCATGCTGCTCTTGTTTCCGAGAGTTAAATCGCGCTCTCTCATAGATGACATTCTTTCGAGGTAGGAAATGCTTTTCAAAAGCACTCATCAAGGCGGAGTATGATGCCATCTGTTCGTCTGTCAGTTTCAAAGCAGCGAGCACGTCCTCCGCTTCTTCGCCCATAGCGTAGAGTAATGTGTTGATTTGCGTCGTCTCGTCCTGTCCTGTCAGACCGGAGATGAGTCGGTAGCGTTCCCACCTGCGGTGCCATCGTGTCCAATCTTCGGGCTTGCGGAAATCGAGCTTTGTCGGCAGTTCCGCGGCGAGCGGGTTGAACGTCATTCTCGGAGTGCCGCTCGCGCGCTCTTCTTTCGCGCCACGAGTGTCTGGCATGACGCTGCAGCCGCTTACGTTGGGCTCGCTCTCCTTCTGGGTGTCACACTGCGTTGGTTATCCCGCCGCTGCCACCATGTGGTAGACGTAGCCGGTATAACAAGCGAAACTCTTTATTTATACATCAGGTAATGGCACCCGTTTTCGCTCTCCTTGGCGCGGTCGCCCATGCAGGGGTCTCCTGGCGGTCCGCCTGGTTAGCTTGCCGCTTGGGGCGCTGTCGTCAGTGGCGCCCACAACACGAGGGGTCATGCAAGACGGTCCTCCGGGATATTATAAACGAAATAGTGTTGGAGGAAGACATAACACAATTTAAAACAGTTTTGCATGAGCCAAAAGAGAGCTTTGCACAGTTTAAAAGTTGTTGTAGAGTTTCTAAAGGTAGTGATAAGAAAAAAGAGTATGAAGAAGAGATGACAACAGAAGTGGCTGACTACTGCATAAAACATATAAAATGCACAAGTTCTCTGCGGCTATGTGCCTTGACGAAGGGGCAGGCTAGTAATTTTTGGTGCGTGTTTCTCCTCTTTGCCAAAATGTCAGATTTCATAGCAGTAATAGAATTCATCTCTTAAATGTTCTGACAGGTGGCACCAAGAAAGAAAGCCAAGAATAACGTGATCACAGGCACACACAATCCTGAGAACAAGGAAGTCACCCCAAGACCTTCTGAAAACTATCTTCAATGGTCGAGGGTTTTATACAGAGGCCACTTCATATGTTATGTTCCCCAACATCAGACCATCGCATGTTTGGGTAATGGAAATTGTTTTTTCAGGCATGAAGATGGAGCCAGTGGCACGCAAGGAGTTTGAAGAGAAAGCTGGCACACATGTGGTAGAGGTAATGTATATGTGACCTGTTTGACTTAAAAGCTCACACAATGGATACTCCTATTGCTCATATGGATGCACATAACCACCGCATTGTTTCCTGCCCTCTTTATTTCATGAATTCATGAAGTGTGGACTGACATGACATGTATTGCAGAAAATGACTTCTCTTTTCCAGACTGGACTTGTGCACAGAACACAGCTATGGCTTTGTGGAAGCCACGATGGGCTTTTTGAAACTGTAAATGGCGTCTGCCTGCTCGAGATAAAATGTCTGTTCTCAAGGAGAGGCAACTTCATTATTGATGCAGAGCAGCTACTGACATTTGTACACTACATTAAGTATGTGAACGACAAACTGACCCTGTGACCTAGCCACCAATATATACACAGGTGCAACTGCTTATGTATATATGCAACCTGACTGAACGCTTTTTCTTTGTCTACTCAACCAAACCCAGCGTTACTGTCACTGTACAGGGGGACAACAGCGTTCTATGTTCAGCTATGCAAGCCTTACAGGATTTTTACTTTACTTGGCTGCTCCCCACCCTCACCAAGAAAAAGAAACTGTGAACTGTTTGTATAGAATACATATTTCTGCAAAAGTAGTACAGGCCTGCTCACTGATGCACTCAAGGGGGTGCACAGTTTCAATAATCACTTTTCATGCATATAATAGGTGACTAGATTTGCTAAAATGCAACAGACATGAAATATGTCACTCATTGCTGGAATCAGCCCTGTGGGCACACGTGTGTTAAGTATAGTGTACATCTTGATACGCTGGATAATCCTTTCTACGGGAATTCGTACTTGTGCATATGATATATGTCTCGTGCGCCTCACTTTCTGAAAATTGGTCATTTCCTTTAAAAAAAGAGGGCATCACTAATACAGCCTGTGCACCTTCAAGGCTTACCCTTATGCCTGGAAACCCCTTGTCAGCAATCACAGCATCGCCTGGTTGCACCAGCTCTAGAAATCCAGAGTCCACTGTAATAAAGGTATCGGAGCAGCTGCCTCCATCTGCTTTCGAGTGGAAGCAAACTGTTCCACATGGTGTGATTCCAACAAGGAATTTTAGTGTATATATCTACCCCTGTAGTGTGAATACAGCACTCTTTGCTGCTGCACACCATCATCAGCCTGACTATACCCATTGCAGGGCGAAAGCCTCTCCCATATTCCTCCACTTAACCCGGTTCTGTGCTAGCTGCATCCACTTGACCCCTGCGAACTTCTTAACCTCATCCGCTCACCTAACTTTCTGCCGCCCCCTGCTACGCTTTCCTTCCCTTGGAATCCAGTTTGTTACCCTAAGCGAGCATCGGTTATCCTCTCTTCATACTACATGTCCTGCCCATGCCCATTTCGTTTTCTTGATTTCCATGCCCATTTCTTTTTCTTGATTTCCACTAGAGTAGCTTGAGTCATTTCTCTGACCCACTCTGCACGCTTTCCATCTCTTAATGTTACCCCTACCTTTTTCGTTCCATAGCCCTCTGCGTTGTCTTCAACATAAGTAGAACCCTCTTGCTTCTGCACAGTTCAGGGTTGTTCTGTATGGACCTTAGTACAGTCACTTATCATTGAACACTCCTTGTAATGTGCTTTGAAGCAATATGGCATTGTCTGCCTAGCGACATCCACAGGAGGGCGATATATCCACTTCTGTGTGGAAACGCTCAATGTTCGAAGGACGCTATTAAAGTGGCGAGACACAGCATTTCTTGATACAGAAAAAAAAAGCACTGCTAAGGAAGAATAAGTGATCCCAAGCTTAATCTTCATCAAGAATAACCCATGTCTGTCGGTCATTTAAACATCACATGACCGCTCTGCAGAACGAGGCAATTATGCTTAGCAAGAGGGCAAATACATCAAGGGACAAGTCTCATGGCAGCTGTGCAGACTTGGATGCTGTCATACCCTGTGAAGCAAGCTGTCCTAGAGTCTCTACCAGACTGGCGGGAAACCACATGGTGCTTGCACTGGACTTCAGCGTCACAAACACCTTTGTGGTTCACTTGAGTGCACGGTTCATTGTCTCGTGAGGAACATAAAGACACTGAAAATGTGCCTGGAAAGCGTGCGTGGTCGTCTGTTTGGCAAGCCTGCACAGAAAAACAAAATAAATGCTGGTGATTAATAAACATCGCAAAAAAAAAATACTCAGCACATTAATCAGTTGCAGTGTAAAGAGAGAATATACATAAATTAACAGTTAAAGCTTCAATTCATAACAAACACAGCATGCAGGCAGCTGTTGAAATGTAATTGGGCCCCCCAAGCTCGGGCAGTGTGCACTTCACATAAACAAAAGATGAATTTCTATGAGTTTAATTAATTGCAATATGCACTTTAATAATGCTGCCCATAATGATGACATTTATTTTTATCGCACAGCCATTATAAACCACCCAGAGCTATGGCAAGACCACATGGGAAAATTAGTGCAATTTTTAAAAATTAGTGCGCAAGCTTCAAAACCAGCATAACCAACTATGCAGTGACAGCTCTGCATAAAAATAGTGAGAAACTTTGCCAAGTGCCCATCCCAGATCACTCACCCTGTCTCCCATAGTTGTTCTTACTGAATCAACAGCTACGCAAAGCAGATCCAGATTGGATGGCTGTTGAATGAGGGGACCTGCATTCGAGGGGCCTGCATCGTCGCTGCTTGATGGCTCGTCTTCACCAAGAGTGTGAGGTGGAACTGAGGCTGATTGCTGAGGCGTGGCAGAGGCTAATGATGCTTTAGCCTTCCTTTGGTGCAACCTGAAAGCATATGTGAGACTCTAGCGTTTAAAATTCGAAGTGTCTAAAGGTACGTCCGACGTACCCATTCGATTTTCGTAAAGATACGGCGGGCGTCGATATACCGGCTCATGGCTATATGCACGTCAAATGCCTATGTCCGCATTCCGCTTGCTACGCTATGATATCAGTTTGCCGCGACTCTCGATGAGGCGCTGCGGAGAGTTCATCCATTCTAACATAGATCACGGTCTTCACTCAGGATTGTGTATGGCAAGCATCGCTGGTCACGCACGTAGCTGCAGGCGATGCGACCAGCTTTCGTTTCGACTATCACTTCCATCTGCCCGTAATGCAAGCGAGCTATTCCTTGCATTTACGCTGTCTTAGGTCCTGCATTGACCTCCGAAGAAGATCGAGCGCCGGCACAACAAACACACCTCGCCGTGCATAAAATTCGGCCGTTTAAAGTATGTATATATGCTGTATGTGAAATGGCATTATGCTCGTTCCTCACATGCAAACAGAGGAAACAGGATGTTTCTAGCTAAATTCCTCGTTCAAATTCTACCTCAGAGCCGTGGCAAAAGACATGCCGAATCTACTAGATGCCTACTCTGCTACTGCGGTGAGCTGCACGTCGACTCGTACAGGCGAAGACCTGCTGCACCGCAATACATAAGTGCACAACCGGAAAGCCGGAAGCGCGAATGATCTGAATTCTCTACGAATAGCAATGCTGTTTGGTACTTAGGGGAAGACTAGGCAAGTGCTCAGCCTGCATCTTTTTCTCGTCGTTGAATTTTGCGTACATGTAGTTTAAACCCCCGCATGCTCGAGGTTAGCGTGATCCGACTGACAGCCGCAGCTTTGAAACGAGCGGGAGATACGCATGCCTCGCCGGTCTAGGTACGCGGTAGAAAATGTGTGGTGCACATTTCGTTGCAGAAACTGACTCTTGGAATTTTGCAGAGTGTGCCATGCAAGTGATCGTTGCTACAACCACGCATCCATGTTCCCACGGCTGGCCTACCCCGAGGCGCATAAATGTTCAACCGTGGACGTATCAATGATCGGAGAGATTACAGATTTTCACAATATTGGGCGCGAAATCGATAGCTACCAGTGCTCAGTGTTAGAGAAATTCTGCCTTGATCATGCGCAATTCAGTGTTTCAGGTGTGGTCAGTAGATAAGATTGAACAGTTCGCCTTTCAAGTCAGCGGCGCCAGCGATGGATCGGCGGAGCGATTTTCCACGCTACACCGCTGTCTTGCTAGAAAGCCTATCTAGGCGGCGTTTGACATTCACCTGCTTTTTGTGGGCTCCGTAATTGAAAGCAACGCTTTCAGAAACGCGTTAAATGTTCAAATATGTATTCTCTAACAGTTTTACACCAGGCTGTCAAAGCAGACAGACGTTGATAAAACAGTTGAGCACTCCAGTCGAAACCAAACACACGCGCGTCTTTAGAGATCTGTAGAATCACCTTCAGTTTCTAAAATGATTGGAATAGGTCACTTTCCGATCGCTTGGAGATAGATCCTCATGACAGCGCTGTCCACATGAATAAGGACCACACTATATAACTTAGCTAACCAAGGTATACCTTACAGCGTTGTGTTTATTTTTATGGTGCATAAGCGACTAATGCTGCCATGCACTAAGAACAAGGTTTAATGTATTTATTTTGTGTGTAGTGACAAAAATGTTCTTTAGGATGTAGCTTGTTTAGGAATATTTTAGGAAACCAAAAATGCAGGGAATTTGCAAGTCTCCTAGAATCATGCCGGGATCGAAAGGGATCTGTTGCAAAATTGTACAAAAATGTTTTCCTCTTATTTTCTCGAGTCTGGCGCATGTGTAAGTAAGATATGGTTTATTATTAGTTCATCTCCACATTCCTTGCATATTTATTTGTCCTCTTTTATAAGTATGAAGCTGTGTGTCAGGTGTGGGTGTGTTTTTTGTGAACATGACCTAAAATGTCCTCCATGTTGTGTTTTTGATGACTGCATGATTTCCACTCCTCGATGACGGGTTTGACAAAGTGTAGTTTGTTGTTTATTTCAATGTTTCAAAAATCCTGCCATTTCACTCTCACTTTGTATAAGCTTCTTGGTATCTTCACTCTCTTTTTCTTGATGAAATGAAGAATTTCACTCTCACTTTTCTTTGTACAAGCTTCTTGGTATCTTCATGCAGCATATTCACCCTCTGTAATTTAGCATTGTGGCAAGGTAACCTGGTTATTTCTTTTCATCGTCTTTCAAGACAGCTGTCCCGATTTCATAAAGTGTAGGGTTTCTGATGACAGGAACTCCTTGGAAGTCATAGAAATAAACGAGGTCCACAATCATGAGCTATCTAAGGTATGCATATACATGTACATCGTTCAGTGGAATGGTGTCAGCACGCTGTTACAACAGGTCTTGTGGTTACAACCATTGTCTGAGGTGGTCCTTTAATGGGCATTGAAGTGCCATGAACTGCAGGTACTGACAGAACTCTTGATCATGTTATGTGATGATGCCACCCTTGCATGCATATAGGTATACATTTCAAAATCTGCAGTACACCACTTGACCATTTGCCACCTGTTAGTGTGAAAACGTATTTTTCATGCATGTTAACCAGTATGATTAACAGATCGACCCTGTGTCCAAGCCAAAAGTGCCACGAGCCAAATGTCACGAAGCCACACGACATGGCAGGAGCTGTTAACTCAAGCTTACAAAGTTATATTTGAAATATGTTCTGGGACGTTTCAGCTCCGAGTAACTCCTAGGCCATGGTGGCATATTTGTACAGTTTGGTTAACGCGAGGCTTACAGAGGTCTATGCCAGGTTGTCTATCACATAACAGGGCAGCCTATGACCGTATGCTAATGAGTATGTCTGAGATAACAGAGACATGAATTAAGGAATTAATAATTACGTTTGTAGCAAAGGGCATGCAAATTAATGGGAATCCACAATGGAATCTGCAGAAAAGAGCAAATAACGCTGGCGCATCATACCCTTACAGGTGGAGATTAGGAGTCTCCCTAGTTTTTTTGTCTGCTCAAGGCTTGTCATTTTCTTCGTTCTTCCAAGTGAGGAAGATGTGAAAATGATAGCATCGAGAATGACAGAGACCATCGTTAACAAGGATGCTGATCCCAACAGCATAAAAAAAATTTTTCAGAAACGGTGGGTGACTAGTAATGCTGGCAACAGTTGAAGCTAAGTGGAAAGGCATGAAATTCAAATGCAACGTATATATGCAGAAATATGTTGCGAGATGACCAGTCTGTGGTGTGTGACATCTGTCTCCGTTAGTTTCATCAAGTAATTGGCCAAAGAAGATGGGGCTTGTGGTTTTGTGATAAGTGCAGTGTAGTAGCATAGATGCAGCCTTGCCCATTAACAATTGGTCCGTGACAGTCCGTGACAGCACCCGCCGCCTTAGCCCTAATCAGGGCTAAGCGCGTTCCGGCGGAACGGCGCCCTGCGGCGTTCCTTCCTGACCGGCGTTCCGTAGTGGCAACGGATACAGCATTACTTTTCCAGCCATGAACGTCATCCAGGGCTACGACCCTAGCCAGCGGACCTTTGGCAGTCTCCCGAGCACAGGAAAGAACACGAAGCCGTTGTCTACTGCTGATACAAGCTGGAAAACCATCTCCGGGCCAATTCGGACCGGCACCAAACCGATCACGGAACGCCGGACATCCTAAAACCACCCTCGAGCAAGCCCAAGACTCCTCCGCGCACTCCGCGCTTACCAAGCCTTAACAACTTTCCATACAAAGTGAGTATACGGTCAAAAGACCGCCTCGATCTCCGTTACTGGGACCAACATGCTCATGCTGGGAATACCGCCCTTATGCAAGCCGCGCAAGGTATGACGCTCTTGACGGCGCCCCATATCTGAATTTTGAGCAGCCAAAACATCCTGGTTATCGGCACTTCACATGTGGACGACGCTACGAACCTTGCTCACGTCACCACCTTAACCTTGGAAGACAAACAATATGCTGTCAATTCCTATGTCACGTACCACACCGGACTTCTCCTGTAAAGGTGTGGTTCACAACATTGACCCGAACGCCACTGACGGCGTTCTCACCAAACACTTTCACTCGCGCACGCACGTCATCCTCGGAGTGCGCCGCCTTGGCAAAACGAACACGGCGGTTATCGTTTTTGAAGGCAAAAAAGTCCCTTTCACTGTTAATGATTTCTGGGTCGAACGTCGATGTTTCATCTATCTCAATACTCGCCCAGCTTGTGATTACTGTGGAGAGGCCGGACATAGGTCTGACGTCTGCCCGCATCCGGCCAATGTCGTGTGCCCTGACTACGGCACCCCTGACCCTGCAGATGACCATAAGTGTCAACCCCAGTGTACCCTGTGTAGTGAACCCCATCGATTAAACTACAAGGAATGTAAGAAATTCGTCCAGCCAAACACGAAACCAAGAGAACAAGCTCCCCAAGTGCCTAAAATCATAGGGCAAATGGAAGACTGCCCGCCACAATCGTTAGCCTCAGCTACCCAACCGCCTTCCAGTGCCCACTCCCGTTCAAGCTCTGATTCGGGCTTTAGGAACAGCACCGGTGACCCAACCCTGAAGCAGAGTACGACCAAGGATCGCAAGGATGGGCCCCAGACATCATCGCGGACTGTCTCGTTCGCCCCCTCCAGTGAGGGCCAGTCATCAGCAGCGTCCAAATCGTGTAACACTGGTTTGTTGAGTACTGCAGAGTGGCCTCCCCTCTTACCCTCCTTATCTGAACATCCACTCCTTACAGAGCTAAAAAAGAAAACGCCTGGTTGAAAAAACAATTAGCCGAACTTTTCAAAGAAACCAAGGCACTCAAAAAGACACCCACTCACAACGCTGAACCTCTCACGCCAGCTTCCACATCACCCCCGTCTGACTCTGCGCTCCGTGAACCAGTGCAAGAATTCTGAGAATACAAAGAAACACTCAATAACCAATTAGCTATTTTTGAACAAACTATTCATCAGCGCATGAATCAAGAACAATCCAAAACTCGCAGCTACATTGACTCAGCCCTCAAGGCTCTGCATGCAGAAACCGAAGTCCGCCGTAAAAAGCAGAAACTCCGTGGGGCCTCTACCACCATGGTATAGACACTGAGGAAGAAGAAACAGAATCATGACCGCCAGAAGAATATTAACTATGTGGCAGTGGAATTGCAGGGGATTCCAACATAAACAAGCCTCTCTTCAGCAATTTATGCTTCACTCCAGTGATCCCCCTGCCGTAATTCTTCTTCAAGAAGTTACCCGCTCTCCGATTCGCCTCTCGGGATACAGTACCCGCCAGAGCCCCCCATTACTTGTATACTTGTCCATAGAGAATACACTGGTGTCTTGCACGATTCCCTTGATGATAATATTGACCATTGCTATCTTGAACTGATCCCCCTTTCTCGTGGCAGTCAAAGTGTACATATTTTAAATGTGTACAGCAGTCCGCGTAAAAGAAGTCACAACTTCAGTTTCTTCATCAAACGCTTTCTTAAACACGTGGGCCGTGCCCCAGCCGTCATCGCCGCAGATTCCAATGCACCACAACCCGCCTGGGGTTATCCGTCTGCCACACCTAAGGAACGCAAGTTTGTAGACCTGACATCTAATGAAGCCCTCACTACGCTAACGGACCCTTCGTACCCCGCATGAATGGGTAACAGCGTCTTTCGGGACACTTGTCCCGATATCACCTTTGTAAAAAATTGTCATCATCCCTCTTGGACAAACTTAAATGAAACACTAGGCAGTGATCATTGTATTCTATCTACCACTATAGTAAGTAACAAGTGCAATCGGTCTTTAGGTACTGCCAACATTGTTAGATAGGACAAATGGCGCGAGGCTATGTCTACTACCCACCCGGAGCATATATCAGATATCGACGAATGGGTATCTGACGAACTCGCACAGGTCAAGAAGCACACCAAAACGCTCCGCACATTTGATGAGACTCCGACTGTTGACCCCCACCTACTTCACCTGTCACCTGTGGGAAGCCCGCCGCGCCCTAACAAGGCGCTGGAAAAAGCAAAAGCTTAATCGCAATCTTAAGCAACGGATCGCCGACCTCACCCGCCTGGCGGCCGATTACGCAACTACTCTATCCCATCAAAACCGGCGTACTATATGCGATAACCTCCGGGGCAAACTCGGCGTTTCCAAAACCTGGAACATTCTACGCGTCCTTATTGATCCAGCTAACCGAAATACCGAACAGAAAGCAGCACTACGAAGAATTATTCACGGATTCGCAGGTACAAACGAGGATCTGTTTGCAACGCTTACTCAAAAGTATCTCTGCACCGAACCCTCTAGCTCCTACCCAGACTACACAGGTACACAGAATCCTGCCCTAGATGCTGGTATCACCGCTGCGGAACTGCGCACAGCTCTGGCCGCTATGCGGAAATGTGCAGCGCCGGGGCCAGATCGTATCAATGGCAAACTTCTCTTTAACCTTGACGATTTAGCCCTCGAGGCTTTGACTGAATATTTCAACAGTAATTGTTGGCCACAAGGAATTATTCCTAACTCGTGGAAGACTGCGGAAATCCGCTTTATTCCAAAGCCCAAGAAACCCTACTCACTTGAGCACCTTCGCCCTGTTTCCCTTACTTCTTGCTTGGGGAAGCTGTTTGAGCGAGTTATTAATACCCGTCTCACTAGACATGTTGAAGATGAAGGCATCCTTCCGCACTCTATATTTGGCTTCCGCGCCCACCTCTCTATACAAAATAGCCTAATCCAACTGAAATCGGAAGTTCTCACGCACCCAAATCGACATCAAGTACGCGCCATCCTGGCTTTAAATTTGCGTGGTGCCTTCGATAACGTTACCCATAGCAGCATTCTTTCCAGCCTGAACTCCATCAACTGTGGTTATCGTACCTACAACTATGTACGAGCTTTCCTATAACCAATAGGAAAGCCATCCTTAATATGGACGGAGCTACTTCCACACACATCAGAAGTGCAAGATGCCGGGCTAGTTGGTACTGCATAATGAAATAAAACAGCGCCTGTGTCTTTGTCTCCCTTCCTTCGTGTTTCGTCCCGTTCCTTACGCTGTTTTATTCCACACACATCAGTCTGGGCCCTAGAGGCACACCTCAAGGCGCGATACTTTCACCACTGCTTTTCAACCTCATTATGAAGGACATTCCCAATAAGCTCAACAGCCTTCCAGGAGTTCGACATGCCATCTACGCTGACGATGTGACCTTTTGGACTGCCCATGGTAATGAAGGCGAAATTCAAGACAACCTCCAAGCGGCGACAGACCTAGTCAGTGCCTATGCCGCTTCTCGTGGCCTTTCCTGTGCCCCTGAGAAATCTGAAATTCTTATTATTGACCGCCGGTGACATCCTCCTTACAGTAACACCTCGCCAATTGAGGTCATCCTGGACGGCCAAATGATAGAAGTGAAGCAGGAGATCAAGATCCTCGGCCTCGTAATCCCTAACGGCTGCTCCCATTCCTCTACTCTCAATCATTTAGTCAACACTACCGATCAAATTGTACGAATGCTTCAACGAGTTAAACATCCAAACTACGGCATTAGGGAGCGAGACGCACTGCAGCTGGTCAACGCATTCATTATCGCCCGCATTACCTACGGCACGCCATACCTTCCGCTTCGTAAGCAGGAGCTCAATCGGTGGAACACTCTTGTCAGAAAAGCGGTCAAGACAGCCCTGGGGCTTCCCTACTGCACGTCTACTGACCGCTTACTCCAACTTGGCGTTCATAACACCATTGCAGAGTTGCATGAAGCACATCGCCTGGCGCAACTTGTCCGCTTAGCGGCCTCGTACACTGAAAGACATGTCCTTCAAGCTCTCAATATTGCCCCGCCCTACAACACCCAAAACCGCGAAGATCTGCCACAGAATATCCGCCGAGCCATTACCGTCAAACCACTTCCCAAGCACATGCATGCAGAATATCACCAAGACCGCCGACAGGCAAGAGCCTCTCACCTCTCTCGAATATGGGACAGCCAACCGAATACTCTGTACGTAGACGCTGCTGGCCCTGTTAACGGACACATGGCCATTATCGTGACATCTCCAGCGGGCACTCTCCTCAACTATGCCTCTCTTCGCACCACCGAACCGAGTATTCCCGAAGAAGCAGCCATTGCTCTCGCCGCCACCACTAATGCACACGCTACCATCATGCCATATTCCCGCACGGCCTGCCGTAACTATCTTCGCGGACGCATCGACGCCGCCAGCCGCCGAATCCTCGCCGCTAATCCTCCGAAAAGTATCAGTGTGATCTGGATTCCGGGACACCAGTCGATGCCCGGCAGTGAAGCTGCTGTTACGTTTCCCCACCGACAAGTGGGACAGCTGACGCGGCCACCGCATAGCAACAGGCAGAACCGCGAGCGGATCGGCCATTTCGGCGCCGTTCATCGGCCGCGCAACGCTTCCTCCCGCGGGCGAGTCTCAACGTGATCCTGCCACGCGCCAAATGTGTGTGCGTGCATGTGTGTGCAAACGCCGGCCAAGCCTGGAGCTCGTGAGAGAGTGCGCCGCTCTCGCCCGTCTGCAGGAGGTGGAGGAGATGAGGTCGGACCACCTGCGATTGAGTCATCCCATCTTGCCCAAACGTGTTTGGCTCTCCCTTTCCTGTGAGGGTTTACCCTTTCCCTGTGAACTGGAAAACCTATAAAAAGAAGCGGCCGACTCCGCTGAGATAGAGACTACTTTGACGCGCCGTTGTTACGACGCTAGACACCAGCTGTGTGAGAGTGTCTGTATTCTCTCCGTGTCAGCTTCTCTGCCCGCTACTTCATGATGTTTTAGTAAAGGTTGTTTCGTTAAAAGACGCCTCGTCTTTGCTGGCACCTTTCATGCCGTCCGCCGTCCACGGAGCCGCCAGGCCAACGCTACCGAGGGGCGCGCAAACCACAAACCTAACACTGCCCATCGACACGCTCGCGCGCTCCTTCCCCGAGCCTCCCCTCTCCCAGATCACACGTATGCCTCCCCGATCCTTACATACACAAAACTGCTTGAACACTACAGGCTGTCTCACCATACATTATCTCTCCCTTCTCCCACCCTGTCTACTCAAGAAGCAGCAACTTACCGCCGCCTGTAAACTGATACCTTTATTACACCATTTCTCCTAAACCTCTGGCACCCCTCCCTTTATTCCCCTGACTGCCCACATTGTGGTGAGCGGGCAACGCTCTACCACGTGCCAAGCTACCCCTTCTTTAAGCCCTTTCCCCCACCCCTGCATGAAAGATTGGGAGGCCACCCTGCAGGACCCCTGCCCGAGCGCCAGCAATGCCTGGCTCGCCGCGCTGTTACCGCAGTCACGGCCAACGGTACCCTGGACTGAAGGTCCCCTCCCAACCCCCCCCCCCCCCCCCCCCCCCCCCCCCCCCCCCCCCCCCCCCCCCACTCGCTGACTAAATAAATAAAGATGCTTTGTCCTCCTCCTCCCACCAGCCCACACAGCAGATCGGCAGGCAGCCGCGCGCATTAAAACGCACGGACATCAAAACCACTGCCGCTCAATAGAGGCGCACTGGGTGCGGCCCGTCGCGTCGCGCCTCAATTACCTCAATGGCTGGGGAAGCGCGTATTGGGAGAAGTTACAGTTTCCGCCGTCATTCTCCGCGGGGGCGCCACCACTCCATGACAAGGCGCCGCCGGCACAGACGAGCAGACGACGCAGAAGGAGCGCGCTGGCTGAGTTGGCGCATGTTATCGTTTTGACTACTTAGTATAACGGCGTGGTTCTGATAGTTCTGCATGCGTGTCATCGGTGCCTGTGTCAACAGCGTCCTAAGCGTATGCAGCACCATACCAGGCAACTGCTGTGTGCCGCTGTGCACCACGAAAGCAAGAAAAGATCGGTTACCATGAGTTCCCGTGCGATTCACAACGTCGAGCAGCATGGCTGAAAAACATATCTCGGGAGGGCTAAGATGGAAAAGGAAGCCGGTGGGAGCCGAGTGACAAGTCACTAATATACTCACTGCACTTCACAGATGACGATTACAGGAAGAACATAAAACTGAAGATCCTGCTTCCTTCAGCTGTCTCCTCCGTGTTCCCGAACTGCCCACATTACAAGTTAAGTTACTCACGCGGGCTCATGTTGAGCCAAACAACCTTGAAAAAATTAATGTGCGCAGGTCACTAGCTTTATTTTCCCCACTTGTTATAGCTGCACTTCGTTTCCTCCTGGACAACCCCCCGTGTCATCCTGAAGCATGTGTGTTTCAAGATAGCTCCGCCACGATCACTTTTATGACGATGATATCAAAATGGTATGCTTTGCCCAACATCGCTTAAGTGTAGCCAGGGAGACACCAAGAGGAGCCGCTCTATTTGTCAGATGACGAATGACTCTCTTGCTTAGAGTTGGACTTTGCCATATCGAAGAATTCAGGTCCAAGGAGGCACGTCGAAGCAAAGGCTAACCAAACAAACGTACGAAGCAACAATCATGACAGCCAGATCCACAGTGGCGCAAATTAAGTACCTTCTTGATCACATCAAGTATCTTACAACAATGTCTTCTGTGTGCCTTACTATAGTGCACTGCATTTAACCGAATCTTATTTTCAGCTTCCGATACGCCCTAAAGCAGGCTCTGAAAGCGGGTCTATACTATCGCTTTTTAGCAGCCTAAGGCAATTCAAAGGCGGGAACGACAAAGTTGACTCAAGGGCTGTAGTTTTCACCTCGGAGAAAATACTGAAGGTACCACTAGCGAAAAAAAATAGATATATCGACTGAGATTATACACATTTTGCCATGCTTTGTTCAGGTTGGCATCTTGCAAGCATCAGTCTGCAAATGTCCCTATCCACAATTAGGCAGCTATAAAACTTGGCATTCGTGATTATGAAAGTCGTACCTTGCCAACTGCCATATCACGTCTGCTGCGAGAGAGTTTTAGAGTCAGCTTGGATTCATTCATTTGTGGTGTAAACCAGCAGCTGACATAAAGTTAGCACCGATTGCATTCTTGGCTGGTTACCTTGAACGTCCATTTGAAGAGAAAGTATCCATAGTTTTACAGAATCTCATGAAACATTTTTATTTATTCTGTTCTTAGTGCCTGCTCGTGTTTTCATTATCTATATATTACCAAAGTTTAAATAACTTCTAGTGCTTACTTTAGAGTGTCAATAATTTTATTTTATTAGTCCCCATCCATTTATTAATTGTGTGCCTTGTGATTCCTGCAAAACCCTCGACTTATCAAAATTCTTGATGATGGACGCCTAAGGTATCTGAAAATCACCATGCACCTTTGTTAGCAAGGTGATGAAGTGCCCGGAGGCCATAAGAAGCAGCAAGCTATGCAGCATGTTAGTTTCATCCCTTCTTCCCTATTTTGTGCAATTTCCGGAGTTGATTTGCGAGAGAAAAGACCGCAGTCACACTAAGGACCTAACCACACTAATGCGACCACTGCTGACCTACTGGACAGGCAACATCAATCAGACAGTTGAAAAAATCACGCTTGCACATAAACCTTTTTCGAGGAAAGTTATTCGCTTGTAAAATAAGCTTGCGTGTCTTCTGTGCATCACGCGGCTTCATAATCAAACGAGAAAAAAAATTGCCTGAGCCTGCGGGCGTGTCGTTGAACTGGCTGTCTTGTGTTGTTTCTTTTTCAACAGTTTGTGTTAGTATGTTTTGGTGGTGGTACCGACTTGAATATAATTTCCAATGAAAACGGAGGAACAGGCTGAACAATAATGTTGAACGCTCCTGAATTGTAAGTTTCCAGAAAAGTGCACGCTGAATAAATGGCCCCAAACTGTGTCCCGATTTCAAGATTGTAATATCTAATACGCTAGTACAGTGGTTGAAACGCAACTAAATGGGTGCGCACTCAGCGAAGCACACGACTGCCTCCTTCTCGTTGTAAACGGAAGACCTCGAATGACTTGGAAAAGCCTAGTGATGATGACATGCCGCTATCATTTTATCAATAGCAAACTTGCACGTAGCATCATGTAATGTGCGAAACGTCGATCATAATCCTAAATTGAGCAAGCGCCGACCACGCGGACGCCGAAACGAAAGCACAGCCACGGCCGCTGCGCGCAGCTCTCCGCCCGGACTCGTCCCGGAGCGGTGGCGCCACAGCGGTGGCGATGAGAACTAGGCGCAATACGGCTCTTCTGGGCGACGCGACGGGCCGCACCCAAGTGCGCCTCCATTGAGCGGCCGTGTCAAAACATAGGGTCAACTAGGAAAGCGAAAAAACGGGGGAGAGAGCGGCTTCATCGGCACTTGGCTTGCGAAGCTTGGCCGCGTTTCGTCAGAGGTGCGGTAGATGGCGTAAGGCTCGTGAGCAAACTCCGCTTAGGTAGCTTAGGTATAGTGCCTAGTATATTTTAGGCACTATAGCTTAGGCAAGCCACGGCCGGTCTCGAGGAAGAGAGCGCGCTCTCTTTCTCGAGGGAGAGAGCGCGCGCTGAGAAGAAGCGCTCTCTCCCTCGAGACCGGCCGTGGCCAAGCGTCATGTTTTGTAAACAAAGGTGGCGCTGCGGCCGGCAGCGACCACAGCCGGTCTCGAGGGAGAGAGCGCTTCTCTTCTCCCTCGAGACCGGCTGCTTGGCGCCAAGCGACGCCGCCTTCGAAACCAGTTCGCGCGTGCAAAATATTCTGATGTGTAAGCTTCGCTTGTGCTTAGAAATAGTTTGGTCTATGCCTGGAGAGTAGTTCAGCACTTTACAAGCCGATTACTGCTGGAATTATCTAGCGAAGAGCGCTCCATTGACTTCCTTCTCCGTGGCCTCAACAGCGTGCGGCTACGGTGGGCGACTGTAGTAACGTTGGACTGCAGTGACTGATTAAATTAAAGAAAAACGAGAAATCGCAATGTATACGAAAAACTAATATATAGTCAACACTGTCCAACTTCCGGGCCTGTTGTTAGCGCATGGAAGGACGATGATATTGTCACCAACACACGTAGCAAACAGAAGAACAACCGAGCTGCCTTCTTTTTTAATCAAGCGAAACTCGAGACAGACGAGGACGACGCTCAGCCACGCGCCAAGACATTCGGCCACTTGGTGGCACTAGAAGATGGGCAGCGGTGTGTCAGTATGAATGAGTAGAGGTGTGTTTTTCATATGACGACTATTTTGATGGGTACATTTTCTGCGGCTCCAAGCACCTTCACTTTAAAGAACAATATTACCGGCAACTATACTGAACTAGAAATCATATTTCTCGCTCACTGTACCAGCAACATAAGTCATAGAATTTCACTAAATAAGAACTCAATCTTCCAGTTCTTTGTAACATTCGCCTAGTGTGCGCTGCCAACTTATTTTATCCTGCTCGATAAAAAGACGTTTGACGCCAGTTTAATCGCACAGACGTAGCCAGCCAGGGTCATTCACAGGTTAATATATACATGAAGGCCCGTAAGAATGCTGTAATGCTTTTTTGTTTGTTTGTTTGTTTTCGTTTTTTTTATGAGCATACATGCAATGTTCTCTACGATGTTCACGATCGCTTGCAGCGCAATTTGCGCGATCTGAGCATTTTTTAATATATTGGAAAAGTGTTTTATTGAAATGCGCGTCATCTTATTCTGCTTATTTTTTCATAGCCAATTGCACTTTTGGACGTTAAACTCAGTGTACCGTACATACGATAATTAAATATCTTACTCGATCAGAGCTTGTTGAATACGTGGTTAATTCGTTAATCATGATCATAATTACCCTAAAAAAATTTAATACTCTGAAAAATACCGCTGCTTGACTTTGTCCGGCTCCTAACGATGTTCACACGATTTCTAGGACCATTGATGAAGAGTCACTCGTTGAAATTCGGGAAAGTGAAAACAGAGAAAAGCTACTTCACAACTCTGGGCCTGTTTCGGCAAAATCGGGTGGGAGTGACCACTCAAGGTCGCTGAAGTTAACTTTCCAGCAGCTTTTGTGTCCTTTTCTGTACAAAAATATGCACGGGCAGTACTGCTGATAAATGGAACTCACCGCGTAGTTTCCTAGCTGCGTTTAATTAAGATCATACGCACACGGAATATCACGTCTAAACTTACGGTCTGGTAGTATATATACACCAAAACATGCACGAGCTGCAGGCGTTTGTTATTGCTCTATTCGTCGTTGGCAGAAGAGAAATCACGACAATTAACAGTTCCAATCGAACTGATCAAGTTTCAGTGCAGAAGTGGAGCGCACGTTAACTGCCAAGTCAATCCGTCGCCGTAGGATCTACAATTGTCGCGCTCAAGGTCTCTGTAATTCGCTCTCATCTTCATCTGACCGCAAGAAAGAAGAGAAAACAGGCACCATTTTCTTTTTTGTGCCTTGTGGCGCAACCGACCGCACCACAGCTTGCAGGAATGGGAATTACGCTCGAAAACGCAGCAAACGCCGCGCATCCAATGCAGACGGCCCATGCTTTTGCCTATCACCACGAAAGTCACTGCTGTCGCTAGCTTCGCCGCATCTCCACTGACGTCACGGGCTGACAGCCGATTTTCAGCTTTACACGCAAACACTGCAGGCCGAAGCTGTTCCTTTGGGAATAGCTCAGGTGGATCCGTGCAATACTCTATTGCCTGTATAAGGTGTCTGGTATAATACCGCAAGAGCCTCAAGCGGCCGCTACCGAACGCTTTTTCACGTTGGACACAATTTCTGAGTGGCTCTGTCCTAGCCTCCCTGATTACATGAATTCACCTTTTTTTTCATTGTCGCAGACTGATGAAAGCCAAGATTGCGGGCCTTCGGAGGAGACTATGGGGATTCGCCTGGTTCCTGATCAGCCACGCAGAAAGCCGGGAAATTTTCGATTTTCCACTTTTGATTTTGTTTCATCACCAGTTAATTGGGTAGAGTCATCAGCATTGTCTGAATTTATTAAATTAATAGAACGCATTCCGGACAACAATAAGTCCGCCTTGCGCGGCAACAGCCCATTATGTGGCCCTTTTTTTTTTTTTTTTTTCAGCACGGCCTTTGCAGGCCATGGTTGTTCGAAACTAAGCCCCCGAGGGGGCACAGCAGGGTTAGCAGAGCCTCTTCCAAACGCACACCCCTAAAAGAGCCGGGCGCCGGGCCGGGGGACGCTTGTACCCAATTTTACCGGTGGGTGTCCGGCGGCGGGTTTCGAACTGACCACCTCCCGCAGCCGAGACGGGCGCCCAAACCACTCGGGTTCGATCCCTGGTGCCGCCGGTTACCCACCGGTTTTTAAATGGGTACAAGCTTTCCCCCGGCCTGGTGCTCGGCTCTTCTGGGGTGAAATGCTTGGGAAAAGGGGTCACGGCCCAAATAGTTGCGCCGATGTGGCAGTGATTCGTTCCGCCATCGGACAACAATAAGTCCGCCTTGCGCGGCAACAGCCGATTATGTGGCCCTTTTTTTTTTTTTTCAGCACGGCCTTTGCAGGCCATGGTTGTTCGAAACTAAGCCCCCGAGGGGGCACAGCAGGGTTAGCAGAGCCTCTTCCAAACGCACACCCCTAAAAGAGCCGGGCGCCGGGCCGGGGGACGCTTGTACCCAATTTTACCGGTGGGTGTCCGGCGGCGGGTTTCGATGGCAAAAGGTATGGGGGAAAGAGAAAGATACAAGGTTCTCAATGCGGATTTTCAGAAAATAGCAAGGAGAGATAAGAATGCCTTCCTGAACATACAGTGTCAAGCAGTTGAGGACAACAGCCAATTAAAGAACACAAGAGCTCTGTATAAGACAATCAAAGATATCAAAGGAAGCTTCTGTGCTAAACTGGGCGTTATAAAGGACAAACGAGGCAAGGACCTCACTGAAGCCTCAGAGATAAAGAAGAGGTGGCAGGAATACACAGAAGAACTGTACAAGAAGGACCCGGATGTGCAAACCCAACATAGGACGGTTGTGATTACTGATCTCGAGCCGGGCATCCTGAAGAGTGAAGTTGAATGGGCCTTAGCCAGCCTTGCTAAGAACAAAGCTAGCTGAATTGATGGTATTCCAGCTGAGCTAGTTGCTTCAAAACCTCAACCACGACGCTGTTAACGCACTGCATACATTATGTCAAAAGATTTGGACAACCCTGCAGTGGCCACAGGATTGGAGGAAGTCAGTTTACATCCCCATTCCAAAGAAAGGCAGTGCCAAAGATTGTTCCAACTACCGCACGATCGCGCTTATTTCGCATGCTAGCAAGGTGATGTTAAAAATCCTGCAAGGTAGGCTGCAGCAGTATGTGGATCGGGAGCTTCCGGACGTGCAAGCTGGGTTTCGCAAGGGCAGAGGAACTAGAGACCAAATTGCCAACCTTCGCTGGATCATGGAAAAAGCAAGAGAGTTCCAGAAACCCATTTACTTCTGCTTTATTGATTATGCGAAAGCGTTTGACTGCGTAGATCACAGCAGATTGTGGCAAGCTCTCCAAGAGATGGGAGTTCCAATTCACCTCATCTGTCTCCTCAGGAACCTTTATGAAGGGCAAGAGGCCACAGTCAGAACTGGGCATGGCCTTACTGATTGGTTTCCGATTGAGAAAGGAGTGAGGCAAGGCTGCATACTGTCGCCCTGCCTATTTAACCTATATGCAGAGTGCATCATGAGGAAGGCCGGTCTGGACGAGTCTTCAGCTGGAGTGAAGATTGCTGGAAAACGTATCAACAACCTTAGATATGCGGATGATACCACTTTAATGGCAGAAAGTGAAGTGGAACTCAATAGACTTCTGATGCGCGTACAAGAAGAGAGTGAGAAGTTTGGGCTTAAACTGAACATTAAAAAGACGAAGATCATGGCGTCTTGCCCTATCAAGTCCTGGAGCATCAATGGACAAGAAGTGGAAGCTGTGACAGATTTTCTGTTCTTGGGCGCCAAGATTACCTCGGAAGGAGACTGCAGCCATGAAATTAGGAGACGCCTGCTTCTGGGAAAGAGAGCAATGGTTAGCCTTGACCGCCTAGTAAAGAGCAGAGACATTAGTCTACCAACCAAGATCCGTATAACCCGTGCTATGGTCTTTCCAGTTGTGATGTATGGATGCGAGAGTTGGACTGTGAAAAAGGCTGACCGCCGAAGAATTGACGTGTTTGAATTGTGGTGCTGGCGAAGACTCTTAAGAGTTCCTTGGACTGCCAGAAGATCAAATCAGTCGATATTGTCGACCATAAACCCTGACTGCTCATTGGAGGGTAAAATTCTAAAGTTAAAGCTCAGCTACTTTGGTCATCTGATGAGAAGAGAGGAGTCGCTGGAGAAAGATTTGATGTTGGGAAAGGTTGAGGGTCGCCGGAGAAGGGGTAGGCAGCGAACGCGATGGTTAGATGGCATTCTCGAGGCATTGCAGATGAAGCTATGTGATGTTAAGAAGATAGTGAGAGACCGGAAAGCGTGGCGTGACATGGTCCATAGGGTCACGAAGAGTCGGACACGACTGAACGCCTGAACTGAACTGATTCCGCTTGTGTCTTCATTTTTTACTGCTCAAAAAAGAACGCTTATCCACAGATGTTCGCTGAGGGATCGTTCAATCATAGCGAGTGAGTTGAACAGAACACAGGCTTTCAGAGGTTGCTGGGAAAATTAAGGGCATAGCATATAATCTGTCAAGTTGTTGTATGAAACACAGTTCTGGTAATCAAGGCTGGCGGGTTCTATCGCTCTGAATATTTGCAGTTCACCTTCAATTCACCACGGCGGGTGTGCTCGCGCCCACATTTCACGCCAAAACCTTCATCAAGGGTAGATCCACAGAGATAAGATATATATTAGTATGCACTACGCTCGCAGCCGGGGGGTTTCTTAGTTCACTTAGTAGTCACTAGCGGCTGCGGAACAACTGACTACGGCGGCGGTCATACCTGTGACGCAGCAGGTGGTGCTAAGAATTCCTGGCTCCGCTGGACAGGCCGCTATTGAAAACTGGCCCTGGCAATATTTAACGCTATAACCCTAGCTAGTGAAGCTAGTTTAGTAGTGCTGTTAGAGAAACTAGAGGGTTTGAAATTGGATGTCATATGGCTTAGTGAGGTAAGGAGGCCTAATGAGACATATAGGTACTGTATCACTCTTAAAAAAAAAGAAGAAAGGTTGGAGAATTCACTAAGTAGCTATACTAACCTTTTACTTGTCCCATAGATCACTACCTTCTTAGTAACTGGAGGTAGTAAAAATATAGCTAGTGAAATTTAGTACCCCAGGAAGTTAGTGAACAGTACTAGCGCCTCTTAGTAGTAGGTTAGTGAACACCAACACCTTCGGGCATTATAGTTTGCCATTGAAGGGTAGTGGAATGTGCTATCTTCTAAGTAGTACGCAGTACTATACCGCACCTAGAGATTCGTACTACGTAGGTCGTAGTGCTTATTGCAACATATACCTAGTTCTTATTATGGGTTACCATTGAAAAGGTAGTATAATGCGCAACCTTTTCTTTAGTATAAAATACTACATGGTGTTACGTTCCGAGTAGCTGGTGGCTGTGAACACTCGAATTCTTGAACATGTGCTGCGAGCGCGCCAGCAGACCCTACGCGCCACGGGGTGCCAGCAAGGGCGCGGTTCTCTCATTAGGAAGGAGAGCGTCCTGTTCGGACTTGACATGTTTATGAGGGTCGCGAAGAGCGACCGTCACCTTCCCCTCTCCCCGAATTGGAACTCTGGGGTGGCCCCGGCTCGGCCACCCACGGACCATCGCTTCCTGGAACCGCGGCTGGGTCACGTGACCACGATGTGCGGAGTGCGGCCAGCAGCGGTGAAGAAGAGTCTTCCTCCAGCAGCAGACGAGAACGGCTGCTCGGGGAGCCCGCTACCCTATAAGGGCCTGGGGCCCTCTTCTTTTCTTTGGGTCGCTTTTATCTAAATAAAGACCCGTTTAAAACCTTCACGAAGTCCGCAGCCCGTACCTCGCAATAATCTGGTTGGCAGCGGTGGTATCAAGACAAAGGCTGTGGGACAACTGCTGATGGGAGAGCGTCTTCGATGATCCGGGATCGACGGAGCTCCGCTACGTGGCTCAGGGAGTCAGCTTCGTCACAGCGCAACGTGAAGGCCAGGTGTGGAAGTAACCACTCAAAGGGTAACCTCTACGATCTGGGATCGCCGGTCTTGGCAGCTTGTGACTCCGGGAGGCACAGCGGCCATCGCAGACTCTGGTTGGGTGAGTGCTGGAGCGACTACGTATTGCCAGACGAGCTAGAACGGGGTTCTGTTCGGGCAAAATTTCATTAATCACCACTGGGTGTGCGATTAGTTGAAGACTTTGTAGTCGGCTCTCATCAACCATGGACATTAAGAAGTTAAGTAAGGATTAATTGCTGCGTTTGGCAGCTGAACTTGGTTTAGAGATAAGCCAAAGTAGGAGAAAGTCAGAAATTCGCCTCGCTATTGAGGAGGTGGGCTTTGAAGAAGACGAGCTAACTGATGCCTGGGAAAATATATGCCGAATTGAAAAATAGAAAACTAATGAGCGAGAGAAGCAGAAGGAGACAGAAAAGAGAGAGGCTGACTTGGAAGCTGAGAGAGAGAGAGCAAAATGATGGAACTCGGGATTGAAAAGACAAGGCTCGAGCGGGCAAGGATAGAACGCGGGGAAAGTGCCGTCACACCTCAGGGAGGTAACGTAAAGTTGACGAACTTGCTTCAGCCGTTCAAAGTTGGCGATGATATCGCTCTCTATCTCATCAATTTTGAGAGGATGTGCGAGAGACACCACATTAGCCGTGACATGTGACCGGAAAAGTTGATGGCATTGCTTCGCGGAGAACCTTCGCAGGTCGTCGCACGCTTGAGTGCTAGCGAAGCGGGTGACTATGATCTGGTGAGGTCAAGCCTGCTCGCGAAGTATAGGATTTCAACGGAAGAGTTCCGGGGAAGATTTCGCACGTCTCGAAAAAAAAAAACATCATGAAAGCTTCTTGGAATTTGCCTGCACATTAAGTGACAATTTAACGCAGTAGGTGAAAGGTTCAAAGGCAGAGGAATTCAAAAAGCTAGAAGATTTGATCTGCCTGGAGCAATGTTATGAGGCCTTACCTGAAAACATTCGTTTGTGAGTTAGGGACAGGCAAGAGGGACTGTCCGTAGAGAAATCGGCGCAGCTTGCAGATGAATGCGTGGCAAGCCGCAGCTTTAGGCCGGCGAAGGCTGGGCATGAGTTGAGAAACGAGAATCAGGGACGGAAACTCTACCATCGAGAGCAGCAGAAGCCTCGTGTAGAACCCCGCGTCAGAGAACGTGGTTCACTGCACCCCGATACTTCACGCAGAGCCGATGAATCAGGTAGTAAGGAGAGTAGTGATCATTCGGCAGAATTTGAAAAAAAGAAGGCGCTTGGCATGTTACAACTGTAAAGAGCCAGGGCATTTTGCGCGAAAGTGCACGAAAGAAAGGCAGGTGTTCGCCTCAGTGAGAGACCACCCGAGTAACAACGACCTCCTGAAACCGTACACTAAATAGTGCACCGTAAATGGTCAGTTGTGCAGAGTTCTCAGAGATTCGGCCGCAACCATGGACGTAGTTCACCCTAAATTTGTTGCAAGAGAAGACTATGTGTCGGAGTGTGCGTGGATACGTCAGGCAGTAAGTGAAGATTCGGTTTGTCTGAAAATGGCTAATGTTAAAATTGAGGGGCCATTTGGCACGCTAAACACAGCAGCGGCTGTGTCGAAGGGTCTGCCTTACCTTTTTTTCAAACAGCTCGGAATCATTGCTAAATGATAAGGGTTGCGGCTGAGGGTGTATGGGAGAGTACGCACCATTAAGGGCGCATCGTTGATAACCTCTAGTAACGGCCGGGTGACACCCCTATCCCCGCTTATGTACATGCTGTACACGTCAGAAGTAGAACAGCTGCTACTCGACTCTGGTATAGGCTTCCCGCTCCCCTTTTCGTGGGGAGGTCTCCCGGAAGTAAGGGTCTCCCGGAAGTAGGGCTAGAATTTGCGGACGATATCGTGTTGTTGGCTGAAACCGAGGCACAGCCGCAGCGGCTGGTAACAGTGTGTGTAGAGCCCCTGTCGGCACTAGGGCTGTCCTTTAACCTCACCAAATCAGCTGTGCTCCGGTTCTCGGGCCCATCCGACGCAAATCCAGCAGTGCTGCTGCCCAGCGGAGATATATATACCGCCAGCAACCAAATATCGGTGCCTGGGAGTACAGCCGTGCACGGTAGGTGCCCTGTACGTGGCATATGAAAAACACCTAAAGGTGAAATCCACCCGTGCATCTAATATTCTACGCCGACAGTGCCTGTGGGACTGCAACAGATATGTGTTGTGCGTGACTTATGGAAGGGTGTGCACGTGCCAGGCCTGACTTTGCCAACGCCACCGTGTGCCTCTCCGCCCCCACAAGAGATTGGCTTGAGCGCGAACAACGCGAAGTGGGCCGGATAGCGCTTGGCTGTCACGGTCGAGTTGCTGTTGAGACGATGCAGGTCAGCATAGGATGGTCGACCTTTGAAACCCGCGAAACTCACAGCAAAATGGCATATGTGGCGCGCATACGCACCATGAAAGATATCCACTGTGCACGGAAGGTGTTCCGCTATGTGCACCTAAGGGCATCCGCACGCAAGGGTGTACCCGTGAATCCCTGCGCCGGAAATACGGCTTCTGGTCGAACAATAAACTGAGGCCGCCGAGCATAAAATTGCCATACGGACGCAAGTACGCCAAGCGGGGAACACCGTGTGGAATGCTTCAGCACAGAAGAAGACACTGGCGATGTACCTCGAGCACAAAGGAACGGTATCCACGGAGCCGCTCTACGACAACAACGTCGGTATCACTCTCCTGTTCGAGGCACGGGCGGGAGCACTTCGCATTTTGGCCTACCGCCGTCGCTTCGATTGACCCCTCGCCAGACGTGCAGATGGCGATGTGCAGGGCCGATGGGAGCGAAGACGAAACGGCGGAGCGCAGTATTCTCCGCTGCACGAAACTGTCGCCTCAGCCGACCGAGGACACCACGTTACCGCGCGCACTGGGATATAAATCGGCAGAAAGCGGGCAGCACAATGGCGTCATCCGCACAACGAAAGCCCGGCTTCGTATGTGGTGCACAATAGTTAGACGCTAATAGTGCTCATAGCAGTTCTACCTTATCGATTTTTATCTCTCTCATTTGTAGTTTCTCTATTTTCATCCGGCTAGGGCATGTTACTGAGCCCACCCGATACAAAGGGCGCAGCTGCAACTCATTATCATCATCGTCATCATACCGCATTCATTATCGTCATCGTTGCGCAACACGACGTTTCCGTGGATTTCGTTCCCGGTTTTCGCGGTTCCTTTCCCAGCGCCATTTCGTCTTTGTTATCCGTTTCGAAGTACGTGGACTGCTTGCGGAAATTTTGTGTTGCTTGCGCCGTTGTGAGGCAGGGTGCGTGCTTCTGAGCGCGAACGAAAAGCAATGGGCACGTACAGACGGCCCTAACGTCGAAGAACACGGTAAACGGGAAGCCAGACGCATACGCAAGTTTGACGTCGACGAAAAGTGTGCTCGCTGTTGCTGTATGCAAATGCAAGAACTAGCTGAGACTACCCGAACCCGGAAAGCTTTCCGTAGCAAACACTAAGTTCCCAAGACTTGAAGAGGACCTCGTCGAGTACGTTCGCACTACTAGGAGCAACTGCTTCGTGATGTCTACAGAAATAATCCGCATGAAAGCAATTGCTATCGCTCAGCACATGAACATTTAACCTGCGGGCTTCAAAGCCAGCCGAGGGTGGCTTCAACGTTTTATAAAATGCCACCAGCTCTCCATCCGCCCTCGAACGACGTTCTGCAAGAAGCTGCCAGCTGAATACGAGGATCAAATACTGACGTTTCATCGCTTTGTCAATGCACTTAGGAGGGAGCATCGGCTACGACCTTTCACAGCTCGGCAATGCTGATCAGGCCACTGTCTGGTTTGATTCCCCTGAAAATTGCACGGCGGAAGCCAAAGGGGCAAAAAGTGTCTCCGTGCGCACTACTGGCGCCAAGAGGCAAAGGTGCACGGTTATGCTTTGCATCACCGCTGATGGAAGGAAACTTCGACGTTGGCTTTAAGAGAAAGACTTTGCCAAGAGAGAAGTTCCCCCGGGTATCACTGTCCGGGTGCAAGAAAAAGGTTAAATGTCCGACGAATTGGTCATAGACTGGCTTAAAACAGTGTGGCAAAACCGACCAGGAGGACAACTACGCCGCAAAGCCCTTCTTGTGCTCGATAGCTTTAGAGGGCACCTAACAGACCGAGACTCGGCTGGCAGACTGCCGAACGGACTTGGCCGTAATTCCTGGTGGCCTCACAAGCGTGCTGCAGCCGCTCGATGTTTGCGTTAACCGGCCATTCAAGGCGGAATTTCGGCGGTGCTACACCGAATGGATGGCCGCGGGCAACCACGCAACGACTCCGACAGGGCGGCTGAAGCGAGCATCTCTCCAGCAAGTGTGCGCTTGGATTCTGCACTCGTGGGGTTCTTTGTCAGCGGACACCACCTCAAAGAGCTTCAGAGTAACAGGGCCTGTCAAACGCCATGGATGGCACAGAGGACGACCAGCTTTGGAAGCACGCTAGTGAGGCAAGCTCGTCCGACAGCGGTGTGAGTGCCGATGAGCTGAGCTCGTTCGACGGTGATTAGCGCGAAAGCTGCGATGAACGATGAAATATAAGATGTTCGTATCCATCACAAACGTTTTATTTATCTGGCACAGAAGTCACGGTAGCTAGACAATGTGTTAACGTTTAACTATCGGTCTGATTCGTGTATAACCTACACATAAGAAAATTTGGTGAAAAAAAGTGCGGCTTACACACAAGTAACAACTTTCCCGATTATCTATTTTATTAATATGTTAGATGTTAGAATAAAATAGATAATCGGGAAAGTTGTGTGACATCCTGTTTGAATTTCCCTGGCCCATTAGTCACAAAGCGTTCCCGCGCCTCACGAACGAGCTTTCGCATGTCGGCTGCACAAGACGAAACTCCACATCCCGCTCACCTTAAATATATCCTAGTCGGCATAGAAAGCCTGCCGTATGTTCGCTGCAAAGACGCAGTAACCAACGCAGGGCGGAGACCTAACTGCCATCCTTCCTTCCAACGCTTATACCAACGCAAAACCAAACACACATAAAAAATTCGAGACACATGATGACAAGGGACAAAACAAAAAGACCCTTTAAAGAAACCTTAAGACAGGCATTTGCTACGGGAAAAACGCTGCATAGTAATGCGGGAACGTAATATACTCAGGACAATTGACTCACGCACAAAAGTAATCAACATCAACAAACACGGCGCGGAGCGCTGACGTCGCAGGCGCCTCATGCGCGACATTAATCGCGCCGTTCGCCTTGGGTCTGCGGTTGTTCGGGATGAAGAGATGACCCTAATGATCCCCTTTGATGTAGCTAGGTGGGCTGGCCTTTAGTAATACTGAAGAACGTGCTGAGAATTATAGGTCTAGCCTGGCAGGCGGGCCCATCTGCCTTGGCACAGTCTGCTCTGCAAGGGTACGAGGAGTCAACATGAAAAACCCGTGCGACTCGCTCTGGTATCTCTGGCGAGGCAGATATTTCTCCCTGACGTCACTTTCACTGTTGACTGCCTATGAGTCTATGACTAAAGTTATGTACCTTCAGTGTTTATAACTCGCTTTCCATGAGGAATAAGCCCTCTCATAGCGCTTTTACAGTGTCGAAGAAATGAAAAGACAGTTGTGGGGTCATTTGTATTTATTTTCTTACACCCATTTTGACAACTGTTTTCATAAATATCAAGAAAATATCAAAAATAAAAAAATTGCCGCTTCCGCCGGCTCCATCCGTGGCTGCGGAGCCGCAACTGAATGCCATGAGGACGCCAAGAAGCGTCAGGCTCCGCAGTCTGCGTAGACGAAAAAAGAATAGAATAACATGTTGAACAAAAAACTCAGAATACATTAAAAGAGAAAAATTCTTCGCATGTGTCCTCTGTGGCCTCTAACCCAGTTGGACAACCAAAATTAAGTGCAGATACGAGTGAGGCATCATGATTATACTACAGGCTCATCCTGAGTGACACCCCCAGTAATGAGACCGAATGGGTATTAGTCAGCTATGGTCTTAGATATGGCATTTCCTGTCGGAAAGCAGCCGAAGCTGGATGCAGTGTCAATTAAAAAAAGAAAAAGAAGGAGTGAACGCTGGAAAAGCGGCGTTGGCGCTACGCCAATATATGCTTGACGCCTTTCACAAATTTCCTTTTTGGTAGCCCTATATATCCTCGTGGACTCTCGGCATATGTAAAAATACTGTCGTGAGCAATTCGCACTTTGAAGGGAACCGGACGACATCGCCACTCAGTTTTAGTAAAATCATTTTTTTTTTTTTGGTCTCGCTCTCTCTGGCTATGCTGATGTTCGCTCGGAGGAGAAGGCGCATTTATTGCCGAGAAAGCTGCCTCTATAAGTACTCTCGTGGCTCGATGAAAGTGTTTGATGTGAAGACTTAAAACCACTCCGCTATTAGCGGCGTGGTACGAATAGCGTTGCTGGCTAGCGCCACGATTCCCCGATCAAATGGTGTGTTTTATAACAGGGTGACTTAATCGATCAGGGACACAGAGGCATAGCGGGCCACGAATGCTACGATGAAAGTGCAAAGCGTATGGCTAGGTGTGGTCAGCACACATCTAATCGCCACGACTCCACGATGCCTAATAAGTGCCCGGAGGCATCAGTGTTTGCTTTAGCGAACGGCCGGTGATGGTAAGTTGTATTTTCGATGCGAAAGCATTACCTCGGCATATATATATATATATATATATATATATATATATATATATATATATATATATATATATATATATATATATATATGTGAAGGAAAGAAGCCAACAGTCGGCGAGGCCAAGGAAAGCATTGGGGATTGTACTTTGTCTTATTTTTTTTTACTTCGATAATCACATAAATTAGTAATGTAACCTGTTCAGGGGAAAGATAATTAAACACAAAGTAGAAGAAAAAACAACGTGCCGATGGTGGGATCCGAACCCACGACCTCCGAATATCGCGTCCGGTGCTCTTCCAACTGAGCTACATCGGCCGCTGTCCCCCCTGCTACTTTCTTGGGTATTAATGTTGTCTGTATACGAACCTTGAGAGTGTTCACCAGCGCCACCCTCTGTATTTAGTCACAAAGCGTATATATATACGCCGTAGTGGAGTGCTACGGAGTAACTTAGACCACCTGGGGATCTTTAACGTGCGCTGGCAACGCACAGCACACGGACGCCCCTTCGTTTCGCCTCCATAGAAACGCAGCCGCCATGGTCGGGTTCGAATCCGGGAACTCCGACACAGTAGTCGGGCGTCTTACCACTGCACCACCCCGGCAGGGCACATTACTTCGGTTTGTTCCCAGATTTATGTCCGTAGACCGCGCCAGCAATATCGTGTTCGCAGCAGATGTGGGTAATTGAGAAGTGTTAGAGGTTAATGAGCAGTGTCAATCGATTGAGGGTGACGTAATGTTGTGTCCGAAAAAATAATTAGGCCAATAAGTAGTCAGACAATTAATTGCATGCAATAAATGTAACAGTTGTGCGCAACAGTTGTGAGTAATTGAGAAGTGGTAGAGGTTTGTGAGTGGTATCAATCTATAGAGGATGACGTAATATTGTGGCCGAAAAATAATTAGGCCAGAAAGGTAATTAGGTAATTAATTAGAGGCAGAAATGTAAAAGTAAAGTCGAAAATGGTCTCATTAGCCACTGACTTGGCGCCACATATGAATGTATCAAAAAGTAAAATAGTTAAGTCAGTCAATTAGAGGGAAGTCAAGATGTGCCAAATACTAAATAGTCAATTAAATCAGTCAATTAAGGTGACGTCAAGGATGTGATGTCACGCAACCTCAAGTCGAGCCGAAAAAGGGCATAGGAAGGGATTGGCGCTCAATTTGAAAGTACCAAAGACTAAAATGGGTACACAATTAGTGAATTAAGCAACTAGAAGCAACCAGAAGCAACTCCAATGCAGATTCGGCAGTGCTCTTTAATGTGTTTTTTTACTTTTCAACCTAATAAAGGTCTGCTTTCAGTGAACATCGCGCCTTTCAGCATAGGAGTATGCTATTCTGACGTACGGATCAATCTATCGATACATGTCCACTTAGCCCGCAAAGTTCCGTTAACGCTACTTGAGTGTACCCCATGGTCGAAGTACTCAGTGGATGCTGATTAGAAATCACACACACAAAAAAAAGGGGCCGAAAACTCGCTGCATGCGTTCATAAGAAAGCCGCAAATAAGGCTTCCAAACCATTCTGCATTCGAAGCGCTCGCAAACAGTGTACTGTTGCGAAGCCATTTCTGCGACATAAGTTGCCAGCGGTTCTCTCCGATCATACGAGCCGCATTCAAAGACTGCGAAAGCAGCCAGGAACCGAGACTAGTCCATCGGTCCTGATATGTCGCGCTGTGCGGGCACGTGTAAAATGGAGTTTGGTCTTTTTCGGTTACATCATCTCGCAAATATCATACGTATAGTTCTTTATCTGCGAATAGCGTATCCAAGCTAGAATTTCGCCTCGCGATGGCAGCGCCGCATTGCTGGCATGGTGGCGAAATGGGAAACGATATGGGACGTCGCTGGAGCAGACGCTCCGCTAGCTTGATGTGCACGTGCGGCGATCAAGTTGCGCCTTGCGGTTATTTGGCGATACAAAAACGCTTCCGCTGATGTGAAACGGAGGTACTAAGTAGCATTGTGTCATGGGCAGTCACAATAGTAGGCGAAGCGCCAAAAGACGAGGCTGTGTGAAACTTTGCAGATTCCTTTGAAAGCGTTTCCACAGACCTATTTTTCAACCACATGACAGCGTTCTGAGAAGTCTCGCGTTCTTTGTGGAAACGAAAAGAGCCAATTTTCCCCTTCTCCATAAACTCAGAAATGTCTAGAGTCAACAAAGACGGGTTGGAGAAGCATCAAAAGAGTACAATGGTTTAATACCATGCATACAAAGTGTAGGGGGTGGAGGATTATCCTGCTCTTCTTTCCCCGCGTGTCTTGCTTTGCCGATTTTCTGCGCTCTCTCCCTGCTTTGCGAGTGCTCTGAAAGCAACCAAATCAACTGATATCCAGCGTGCGACGTCGGCGACGTCCGCAATCGACAATTATGTGTGAATGTGCCCTACGACCAAGAAAATATCTAGGAACGAGGCCTTTATATTTTTTTTCTTGGGCGGGAGAGGAGGGGGGGTGGGTGAAAAACATGCCTTGGTAAGACGCTTTTAGAGATTTTCACAAATGGGCCCCTAAATGAACGAACATTATTATTATTCATAACGAAAATATGTCGGAAGTGCAATACAAAAGCGACCCTAGTTATGGCTCGATTGACACTACTCGCACGGAGCACCCTATTCACGTCACAGGTTTCGTGAATGCAAACCAAATATAAATGAAACACAACCATTTAATAAGAACCGAAATAAAACACGATTGTAGTACAAGCTTGGATTTCACCTGCCTTCCGAGTCAGTGAGCCGGTTATTTCGCGTGCAGCGCTCGGAACACGCATGTGCTTTTGAGACTGCTAGCGTTCGTGCCTTTGAAGAAACACCTCCTTCGGACTAAAACCTATACTTCTACTGCAATATTTGCTTTAGTAATGTCGTAATAATAAAAACAAAACCGTATATAAATCTCATGCTACAGGCCAAAACGATGATCAACGAGCGAGCCGCTTTATTTCAGAGTACTGATAATACTTTCGCAGTTTTTAAACATATTATATAAGACAATATAGTTACTTGGCAGTCTTACCTCGAGATACACTTCCTACCTTTTCGCTAACGTGGGAAACGCATTCCTCCTTAATATGGACCCTTTGGTTTCCGACCAAAACTGCTCATAAATCGAGTAATCCATAATAACGAGTCATGAATAAAAACGAAAAGGATTTTATCGATAAAAAAGAATTGTTATTAATGACTGCTTTTGTAGATAACGGTGTGCACTGGACTCAAAATTTATCCTTATCATTGCTGTCTACGAAAAATTGTAGTGCTGTCTGAAGCGACTCGAATAACATGACACGCGTGATGGTGGGCTTTGTGTTGGTCGAACTTTCGAGCACGAACTCCTCACTGGCTGATGAATCAGCGTCTGATGCTCTACTCACCGCCACTTCCAAAATGGCCTCGTCACTGAGCAAAGTAGCCGCTAAGTAGCTGCTTAAGATTCTTCTGAGGCGAGGAAAAAACCGAGGTGTCGATACTAGTCCCTCACGGCTTGGATTGGCTGAGATGGCTTTCGCCGCTTGTATTCACAGATTGCTTGCTTCATGCCTAAGTTCAACTCTGTTCTTTTGCGTTTAACTCCCGCCATGCCAAAATCCAGACTCAATTTGAGGGTTACAGGCTCCTGATGCTTTGCACTTTCTTGCCTAGTTAACCTTTCTGCCTTTCCGTTGTTCTGATTCTCTCTTTTTTGTCTTGTACTGTTTCTGTAAGGAAGCGAGGGAGTCAAGTTGGCAAGCTCCTATGCAGAGGGCTATCGAAAATCCTATCTTCTTGGCGCCGTTTCTATGTGCTCCTATAAAACAATCACTGCAAGCTGAAGTACACTTTAGAACGACGGCTAGCCGACTACGAAGAGCTCATACCTTGTCAAGGTCGTATCGTTGACTTAAAGCGAAGCCGACATGCGCCTGAGGTGCAAAATGTGGCAATTCGGCAGCGCAACAGGGACGAAAACCAGGAGAATGAGAGGGAAGCGCGTCCAGGACGGGACGCCCGGTCTCGTTTGCGTGCTCGTACATCACTTTTCTTTTGTCGCCCTACTTTGTGAGTGTGTCTTAACTCTCACCGAAAAGCGTTAAAGGCCCACTGTCCACCCTCCGGTCGAAAATATTTTCTTCCCCGGTGACTGTGAGACTTCGCCCCTAGAACGCAAGGCCGCAAAATGTTTATGAAAAGAGTAACTAATAACGCAGTTACAGCCACCGCAATCACCCAATTCTGTCATGCTTCTCTCCTTCCGTTCCCTCGCAAAGGTTTTTCACTCTCCTGCCCGAGGTCGTCTAGCCAGTCTAGCCTCCGCAAGACAAATTCCCCTTCCTCCTCCGCGTTTGGCGGGAGGTGGGGCGTGGCACTCCGCGAGCGCAAAAAAAAAAAACGGCCGAGGGAGCGCGCGCCGCTGGATTCAGTCTGGCCGTGGCGAGGGAAAAGCGCGCAGCGAGCGGTAGACACCCATCCTTCTCCCGTCAGTCAGCGAGACGGACCAATGGACGTCGTTTGCGATACGTACGTCATTACTGTGGCCCGTCGGGCCAGCGCAAGAAACGGGGAAGCTGGCTTACCAAAGGAGAGCATGAGAGAGCTTTGAATTGTATTTTCGATGCTTTGCGGTGCGCGTGTCACTGTAGCATTTTGCACAGACTATCTCCGGTACCTGATCGAAACACTGGGCTCCTTTGCTTAAAAGGGCATTCCCTGGACAGTGGCCCTTTAACGGCTCCATGGAAAGCCCATTGTGCTTTGGGAAAGAAAACTTCAGTTCCCACTGCCACTGTAGGCACCTGTCTTTCTTCCTGTCATTTCTTTCTTACGCTTTTATCGGCCTCTCTGTTCCCGTTCAGCAGAATTAATTGCAACCACATGTTGCTGTTTTCCCGAATGCGACGGCACTGCCGATGCACCCAGAAATTTACTAGTTCCTTCCTTTCGGGGTCTTTCGTACGCCGACCCTCGGTTTGCTGTATGCGTTCCTCTCCGCTGTGGCGCCCCCTCCCCCCCTCCCCTCTTAAACGGCGACACGCCCGCTTTAGTTCTTTCCAACCCCACAGGACTCGTTCAGGCATCCGGCCGTATCGGCTGTCGCGTAGGTTCGCGGGCGGCGTGCCCTTCTTTAACTTGCGTTCGGACTCCTCTGCTTTTTTTCAAACACTGTCCATATCACCGAGACAAAAATACATGGGCCCAAGTGGGCCGTGTGCATTCTTCCCCTGCCCATTGTCCAGACAGCGAGTTTCCATATTAACGAGGCATAAATACACTGAAAAGCTTTCGTCCCCAGAAAAACTGTCCATAATTCGGGTCGTCCATATTATAACGGGGCACGACTGTATTTACTGATCGCCGGCTGTCGTCTGCTCTACAGTGCAGAGGTGAATAAAAATTTCTCGCCTATAATTACGTTTCCTCCATGGAAATACGCGACAGGTTGTCCGATCATCAAGACGGAATGCAGGCGGCATGTCACGATGCGCCTGCGGGGGCGCGTCAGGGGCGCGTGCTCGTGCGAGAGAAAGCGCGCCGCGAAGGCAGCGAGCCGAGGCGGCGGCGCTCCAGTGTGTGTTTTTCTGCCACAGATGGCGCTGCCCATCAGGAACCCAGGCGGCATTTCACTGCTACCACCCCGTTTCAAAGGGGACGCTCCTATATTCCATCCATCCATCCATCCATCCATCCATCCATCCATCCATCCATCCATCCATCCATCCATCCATCCAACCATTCATTCATTCATTCATACATACATACATACATACATACATACATACATACATACATACATACATACATACATACATACATACATACATACATACATACATACATACATACATACATACATACATACATACATACATACATACATACATACATACATACATACATACATACATACATACATACATACATACATACATACATCGCAGCATCAAGGGAGTTGACGATATGAGGGAGATAGCACAGCAAGCGCAGATAGTTCTATGCACAGTACCGGAGGTGCTAGGATTGAACGGAAAGCTGGAAAAGGACGTGGTGACGGTTAATCAGGACATAAGAAAGTTTAGCCTGGAGAAGCGTTTCGAGTTAAGCAGGTTTTGGTAGGGCTTTTCAGCGAGATGGCATTCATTTAACAGAAGGGTGGGAGCAGGGATCGGCTGGCGCCTGGCAGGTAGGGCTGTAGCTTTAGGACTCCCTGCACAGAGGTAGTTAAAAGTGAAGCAGAAGAAAGTGTAATAACGGAGGCTGAGCCCCCAAACAATGGCAAGGAGGAGGTCGAGAAAGAAAAGCACAAAAAAGAAATTTAACCCTAGGATCAGCTTCATAAACATGCAAGGAGGTAGAAAAAGAGCGAAGTGGCTAGAGATAGAACAGCACTTGAAGAATGACAAAATAAGTGTGTACGCTCTTTGCGAGACTCATCTCAGGGATCTAGAAGATCCGCCGTTTATAGAAGGCTACGTCTGGAAAGGGTGCAACAGAACAAGAACGGAAAAAAAAGGGTGGAGGGGTAGGTATGTCGATACACCAGGGAACAAATTGGCAAATAATTAAATCATCTTGTAAAGAACATATATGGGTATCAGGAACAATTGCCGGCATATGGACATGGCTAGGGGTAGTTTATTTAGGAACAGGACACCAACACTGCAGGCAAGAAAACAAGGATCTTGTTGAAAGTCACAGTGACGATATAAGCCAGTTTGGAGACGGGGTCAATATTATTCTACTGGGGGACATGAACGGCCACATCGACGATCTGGATGGATACACGGATTGTAACGGGAAGCTAATGCTAGATTTCTGTGAGCGACAAGATCTGTTTATAGTAAATAGAGAAACAAAATGTGAAGGCCAAATCACCTGGGAATTCCGCAACAGGCAGACGACCATTGACTATTGTCTAATGTCGTAGGACATTTATAGCAAGGTCACAAAAATGGAAATACAAGGGGAGTGTAGTCTGGGAAGTGATCATAAACGTATTAGTCTGCAGATGGGGTTCTTGATGAAAAGAGAAATGGAACTTAGACAATAAGTAAACGCAAAATTAAACGACTATCAAATAGCGCAGATAGCAGCAGACATAGAGGAAGCAATAGAGAAAAGCCCCATGGAAGACTGGGATTATGAACAGGTAGAACTACTCATAAGGAGGAAAATTAAGGATGTTAAAGTGGCAAATCGCTGGAATGGAAAGAGGAACCCACGGAGCTGGTGGAATAAGGAAATCAGGGAAGCTATTGAACAACGACGGGCTGCTTCAAGGGAACACCGAGTGGCAAAGAAAGCACAGGTATCTCAGGAGGAAATCGACCAAAAATGGGAATCATATCGGCAAAAGAAACTTGAGGTACAGGCCCTCGTCGAAAGTAAAATAAGGCAGTCCACCGATCGCTGGATGGCTGACATACACGATGCCTCTAGAGGCGGAGCAAGAAAATTCTGGAACCATATAAGCTGGCTAGGGAAGAAGAATCAAAGAAAAAAAAGCAGGATCGAATTCAAGATAACGAGGGAAATTGTTTAAAGGGAGACAACGCAGTGAACTACATTACATCAGTTATAGCTGAGTCATTTAAGAGCGACGATAGGGTAATCTCCGCAAATCAGGAAGATACACAAAATAGCAGAATACAAAGCAGCTTAGAACTGACCAACCTAAACAGGAAAAACGCAAAAAAAAAATATTCCTAAAAACACAGGAATAGATGGAATTCCGATCAAGCTGATAATGAACTTGGTCCAAAAAGTAAGGAAACGTTGTTAAAAGCTCTGGAAACAGTCATAATGAATAAGCAAATTCCGGACAGCAGGCGGCACAGCAAAATGAATTTGATTTATAGAGGGAAAGGGGAAAGGATGCACATAAAATCCTATACAGGCCGATTACCATAACATCTGTTATGTACAGGTTGGCCATGCAGGCGGTGAAATTAAAGGTGCAAGCATGGGTAGAAAGTAACAAGATACACGGAGAACTTCAGAACGGCTTTAGAGATGGTAGGCGCTTAGATGATAGCCTATTCGTGCTTACCCAGTGCATCGAAATATCTAGAGTGGAAAATAGACCTTTGTATTTGGCCTTCCTGGACATAAACGGGGCGTACGACAACGTAAACAGGGAACTCCTGTGGAACATATTAAAAGAAGAAGGTGTCGGTTATGAAATAATAGAGATCCTACAGGAAATATACCGGGATAACAAAGCAGAAATTACATGGGAAGGGATAAGAAGTACGGAAGATGTCACAGTATGCAAAGGATTAAGACTAGGCTGTCCTCTATCACCGCTACTGTTCATGGTTTAATATAATAAACCTGGAACGGAGGATACAAGACAGTAACCTAGGTTTTAACCTGTCATATAGATTAGGTGGAATTTGGAAAGGCGGTAGAGCAGCGCCTCCCCGGTTTGATGTATGCAGACGATATTGTGCTGCTAGCTGAGAGTCTGGAAGAATTGCAAATTCTATTTAAGTATTGCGGAGACGAAGGGGACGCTCTAGGCTTCAGTTTTAGCGCAGTTAAGTCGGGAATGATAATTTTTGACGGCTCAACTGATCAGGGTCTTAAAATACAAGGCCATGAAATAACCAGAGTAGAAGAATATAAATATCTGGGGGTATGGGTAAACGAAGGATTGACATACATTGAAAAGCATGAGCAATCACTTAAGGCCAAAGGGCGAAGAAATGCCGGGATAATGAAGCATATGGCATTGTGGGGATACAACAGGTATGAGGTTTTGAGGGGTATTTGGAAAGGAATTATGGTGCCCGGACTTACTTTCGGAATTGCGCTTTTGGTGCATAAAATCAGAGGTACAGTCGACATTAGAAATAAATCAGAGAGCCGTTGGACGATTAGCACTAGGTGCCCATGGCAAAACCACAAATGAGGCAGTACAGGGAGATATGGGCTGGGCATCTTTCGAAGTACGGGAAGCTCAGAGTAAAATATTATATGAAGAACGCCTGAGGAAATTGGACAGTAACAGATGGGAAGCTCAAGTATTTAAATACCTGTACTTAAAAAGCGTTGACTCACAATGGAGGAAAAGAACTAGGAAACTAACTAGTAAGTATGCTAGTCACAAGGACGAAGACATCAAGAGCATTAAGCAACAGGTGAAAACACAGAATGTAAAAATTGGATAAATTCGATGGTAAAGAAACAGAGTGTGGAATTATACCGAAATTGGAAAATGCAGATCAGGAAGGAAGCTTTCTTTGATAACTCCAGAGGCATTGCCCTGCTTTCTGAAGCTAGATCAGGGTGCCTTAGAACACGCAGCTACAAAAATAAATTTAACAATGAAGATGGCGCATGTGCTGTATGTGGTGACTCCAGTGAAACAATTGACCATATTATACTCGAATGTAATGGTATCCATCCGGAAGTTGATGCAGCCGCAGTCACTGTTCCTGAACCTCTAGGGTTTAAAGACACCAGTGGCCGGGGAATACACCGGCGGTGGAAACTAGCAAAAAACGACTGGAGGATTAGTAGCTTAAAAGCAGAGAAGTGACATAATGTTAGTAATGTAGAAACAAAAATTTAATAAATAAAATGATGGTTTAGTTAACCGATCTAAAACAATAATTAAGATATAGGGAGAAAAATGAGCACGATAGTTACTGCTACCACCCCGTTTAAAAGGGGACGCTCCCATATTCCATCCATCATCCGCAGCGGCATCCAGCGCAGCTTTGGGAGCTGCGTTTGCTCTTGAACCGGCTCTGTCACTCCATCGCAATAACAGATCCAGCGACTGCTTAAGTCAGCCGTCGCGGTGGTACTGTAGAAGTAGCTAAGCAGCAAATCTGACCACCCACCGACGGTACACGCACCCCGTTTTATCCGCTGCACAGCCTGCGTCTGCGTCCCGTTGCAACGCGCACGTGGCCTAGGGATAGTCTCCGTGGCCACGAAAAAAACCGCAATAAATTGTGAAGGACAGCTATCTGCAGAATAAGACACTGCTGATCGCGTTCACGCTCGTATATATCGGCAATCATATAATGCGAGAGTGTGGTTTTTGATGTGTTATGCTCTGTTTCGAAGTATACACTGAAGCTATATAGGAGGGGGTCTTCAAAAGCATACAAGCAGCAGTCGCGCTTTCTCGTTTTTCAGTCAACACCACATATTAGGATATGACTGGAACCGCCGATAGACAGGTTCGACCACCTCTCTTCTAACCGTAAGTACCTGATTGCAAGGATCTTAAGCTTCGCGCAAAACATTACAAAAAAGAATAAAGAACAGGTGTTTTTAAGTTGCAGATGATGACCAAAAAAAACCTTTTCATTTGCACCTTGAGCCTGATTAACCAATTTCTCAGCACATTATAGCCCCACTGTCCAAATAAACTAAACATGAGCAGCACTGCAAATAACAGGTTCATACATTGTTATTCATTCAAAAGTGCGACATTTTTCTTACATAAAAAATACACATTTTCTACTTTTCCTGCTTGATAAAAAGCCAGGGATGTTTTGAAAACCCAAGCCGAAAAATTAATTTGTGTGGGAAGGTTTCTCTCAGGGCAAAGAATTGTGTAACCTCATCTACGGGCTATGATCACTGGCTGACCAACAATACTGAAACTTTGAAAAAAAAATTCATTTTTTTTTAACAAAAACTTATGAACACAATTTTTTGAACATCGTAATATTTCCGGATTTGGACAACTGCATCAGCACGTCATCCGCAGGAAGGCTTACAACTTTCGCTACATAGGTCAAAACCGTCCCCCATTATCTTTTTATGGCAGTTCTACTGATTCGATACTACCGCAGGCAAAAATTTAAAACTCAGGTTTAGCTGCGATCGAAAGCATGTTCATAACATCGCCTTGAAATATTACGCAGTTTCCTCAGGAATGGACATCATGACCATCTCGCAGTGGTGAGTCAGTTTTTAGGGTCGTGGTAAAGCATTAATATCCAACAAACACAGAATAGGCGTCAGCCTATCCGCCTAGACAGCGGCCTGAAGCCCTTGGATCCGAGCGGCGTTTTCAGCCAGCCGGATTAGACCTAGCTGAGTTTCAGGGTGTGAGCTCAACAGTCTCACAAAATTATTCTGTTTTTGTCTCTTGACTTATATCTTGGATTTCTGAATCTGAACACATCCACATCATATGTACCAGATCTGCCCTATTCCGACATAGTACACTCTACTGCTGACCACGAAGACACTGGTTCAAACCCGGCCGGAGTAAGAATACTTGCTAGAATACTTATTCTCACTTCGCTCTATGTAATTACGTGGCCATTTTTTAATTAATGATAGCAATTTGCTCCCGCAGTCGTAAATAAGCAGCTTGCTCCTCTTTGCTCAGTTCTCAAACTAAAGGAACCAGGCCAGGGGGCTTCCTGTCGCTCGACCTTAATCCTTTGCTTGCAGCATGAAGCTTCTTCAACCTTCGCAGCTTTTGCTCCAGTTGCTCTACTGGCCTCTGGTCAGACAGGTCTTCGTCATCCTTGTCTAACTGTGGTAATAAAAATAGCAAGTATAAGGGGCAGTTTCATTTAAAGCCTGATAAGCCAGTGAAATACCTAAAATGATCCCTGACTTACGTAAAACCATCAACATGAGATCAGTTGCCATCTCTCATCTACAATAAAAACCTACTCGGCGCATTGCGCGGACATGGTACCCCCCAAATTCCTTCTCCACACGTATCAATCACACCCAACTGCGTTTATCTTTTCTTGGAGTTTATCTACCGGTCGACGTCAAGTCATTTTGTTGGCCTCCAACTTTATATAAAAGCCGATAGATACTGGTATGCTGTTATGTACGCCCTTAGCGTACCTAGCAAATTAACCCAAGCCCGCCCCCTGCCCTCTTCCTTTGTTTTTCCTTATCCTTCTCGCGGTAAGGACGTGATGCTTCTACATTTCTTCTAGTTCCCTGCCACACTACCCGCGTACCAGTGAATAAAAAAACATCCGTGATGTTCCAGGGCCCACCCTTATATAGGCTTACTCATGTGCTACCAAATAGCGAACGCTATTCATGGGAATAGATCGTGCTCTCTACTCCTAAGTCAAATGAGAAATCAAGCGTGTCTCCCTAGACAGCGCAGCTGAAATAGCATCTTGACTAAAGCCAGCTCCTCGTGGCGAGGTTTTATTCCGCAAATATGTGCTCGTTGTGTTGCGGTAAGTCGAAACTGGGAGCGGTGCGCGCGGAGTGAGTGATACGCCAACTTACCAAAGCTGCCAGCAGGAGCAGCGACAGCGCCGCAGACAGACGCGCTCTGCGCTGCAGGACCTGGGACATCGTGACGAGGGCGACGACAACCTGCGTCGCCGCCTGCAGATGCGCCACCAGTGCCACTGCACGGCACGCAAGCCGTTTCTTGCACCACTTGAAACGGAATGCGAAGCCCGTCTCGCTGGCTGTGCTGAAAAAATGTGCACCATATTGAAATGAAGAAACCACAATAATGAATACCGCTTTGCGAACACGAAAATTACTACATCCGCGCGTAAAAAAAAAAAAAAAAAAATAAAGGATCAGCAGCTGCCGGAGGATAAAACGCGTTCACGGAGAATTTGAGAATTACGAAAGCTATGCAGACAGATATGGAGGTGTTTAGGAGCAAAGAAATACAAGCGAGAATTCGAAACCGAGCTTTGACGCCTGTTGTAGATGCTTAGCAAGGTCTGCACACAATTACACTGGCATTCCAACAAAATGTTCCCATGCAGCTTTGTCGAAGGGAAGCTATGAATTAGTAATAATTAATGTTCTCGGGCTAATTTGCACGCACCAGTCTGACTTCGCGGAAAAATTAGCCGCCTGTGTGCAATTACTGAGATCTGCGGGCTCTATAAGCCCGCAGAGCTCGAGAAGCTAAGCCGGAAACATCATTCGGATCCTTAATGCGTGGACAGTTTTCAGTTCGCTCTGTCATGTACCAAACAAAGACGGACATAAAATAAAATAGTTATGCTGGAATGGAGGATAGCCCTCCCATTAACATGGTCGTGTGTGAGCTTTGGCCGTGCGTATATTCCCGCAGACCTCGTAACCTCATCAGCTCAAGTTACCCTGCAACGTGCTCTGCCAGGTTTGCCTCATCTTCCCCTACCCCTTCCCGAGAGGCATGGGAGACTGCCCTCCTCAACTGCTCCACACTGGAGTCTCAACGAGCTCTGGTGAAACGGGCGCGAGACGGGGCCTCGTCATGCGGTGTCCCGGACTAGGGACGCCGACCATGTAGCGGGGCCACTCTGTGGCTCCCAAACTCCAATTAACCAATAAACGTTTCCACCACCACCACCTCATCTTGGCGTTCAAACCGTTACCCGCTGTAAGGTCCGGCGCGTTGCCGTTTGTATTTTTGGCATAGTGGCCTTGTAGCAATGTCTCGGCGGGGTGCCGTAATACGAACTGCGCGTCTGGTCTCTTGTCAAACAGTTGGTTCCTAGAAGGAGACCATTAGTTCAACAGCGCAGGCTCTTCGTTTCGACCCCCGACACACGCTTCCCTTTGCTGCAGGAGACGGGAGAGACCCTCCGCTTCCCTCGAGCGGTATTAACGCGGCCCCCCGCGGCCCCTTCGCCCGAGTGAGAACGGCCGCGGGCCATAAATCCCGCGAGAAGGGTCCGGCTTTCGTCCCGTGGCATAACGTGTAGCTACGAGTAGCTACGCGTTATGCAGTGGTCGGACACGGTCGGACATGCTGCGGCGAGTAGCACACATATGCTCTTGCGGGAAAGAGAAACTATATTTACTGTATTTTTTACGTGTGGAAAGGGGCGCGCTCGGCTCATCTCTGGAGCGCGGGACGGCTCCCGAGTCCCGAGCTACTCCTTGCGATAGGTCGCTCGCGCTGGGAGTGCTGGGAGTAGCTGTTGCTTTGGAGCTGGGGCAAGAGGCGCCCATCAAGTTGCTCCACCAACTAACTGTCTTGCTCCCACCATCCAGTCACCCGTCAATACCGAACCAAAAACTTTTCTCCCGCAATGACCATCCGCCGCCCTTCATTCGCATTATGTTCTGCTCAAGCCCATGTCTTGTTGATTTAGACTAAGATACCCCTAGCTCACCATCGTTGCTCTCTAACTTTGCTCTATTCTTCTCTGAACTCAATACTTTTCCCATTTCCTTTCCAAAAAAATATCGGGTTACGCTTAACTCAGGACAAATGTTAGCCTGTCCTCACTCGCATAGGGTTTGTTCTGCCAACGCTGCCACTTTTGAGTGCGGCTGTGCTCGGCGACGAAGACAGCCCCTCCAGCGTAGTGAAATGCAATTTCATGGCATTCACGACGGGGGCAGGTCCCAATAGTAGCAACATGATATCTGGAAATAACGGGAAACCTCCATGACAAGTGTAGTCTGCGACGGCGCGCCTGCAGAAAAAGAGCCTGAGCGCAAAATGAGCGTGCCATATCATGTGATTATGATTTTGTTCTGTTACAGCTATGATCGTAGTCTCTTTTTTAGTTCTGAAGTTCTTATCCTTAACGTAACCGGGCGCATGGTCGTTCCATGGACAAGCGACAAAATGGCACTATTACGACTTTTCAGCGAGAAGGCGCAAAAATTGTATCCAGCTACTTTTTACGAATTCCTTTCTACTGTTTGTAGCCCTTCATATGAGGCCTTATTACGGAGAGTTGAATGCAAAGATGCCGTTTCAAACAGAACAAGTAAAGGAAAACGAGTGCGGGTTTTACGCCCCGGACATGAATGAGTGTTTACTCTCGCAGGCCGCTGTACGGAAAATAATGGTGTGAAGTGAGGAAATGCGAGGTCATGTCGCCATCTCTCATGCCTTCCAGGTTATTACACCGGCATGCAAACTCAACACCTTCATGTCATATTTTTTTTTTCTTTTTTACTGCTGCAGCTTTTGAGGGCCCATTTCCGTTTTCGCGGTGTCGTTTCAACACGTTAGAACGGTATGACGTAACGCCTGGCTTCACTTCTAGACTCGACACTGATTAGCCAAAACCCTTTCTAGTTATTGTTTGGGCACAATTATGACATTAGCTTCCCTTTCTCTTCTAATGCTGTTTTGTCTCCCCTTCCTTCAAGCTTCTATCCTGCCGAACCGGCAGATGGATTGATGACGAGCATACACAAAAATACGCGATGCACTAGCGACCCTACACTCCACACAGCTCCGATCCGCATGGCTGGTTGCTACACCTACCTACTACGAACACTGACAGAAAATGTAAAATAAAATTTATTGATTTGAAGTACCACTGCAGGCGCCGTATATTTCAGTAGCACAACGGCAACCGCCCGGTCGATTTCCGTCTTTCGTATAGTCCGCTGCAGCAAGCGGCTATCTTTTTCTCTGCATGCAATATACATACTGCATCAATTTAGCTACTCACCGAGAGCTGGCTTCGAGCACAAGGCGTGAAGAGAAGTCCTTGCGTTATACACCAACCCTCTTCACTATGGACTATATGATCTCGATTGTTCTCTCTCTCTCTCTCTGGTGCGAACTGTACGGTAGAAGTCTAGTTACACCTCAGTGCGTTTACTGACGGAATGCCTCTAATAAGGGTATCGGAGAAGCAGCCTGCGAAACGATTCGGCCACTGCACCAAACGAAGTAAGCAGAATGGCTGGAAGCAAACTCACCATGCAGGTCGCTGGGAATACGGCAGACGGCTGTGCCCGGCTGGGTGGACTGAGGAGCAGGCAGTTCTCGCAGCTTACGCGTCCCTTAGGCTTGACCGTGGCGGTGGTAGTAATCACCAGGGGCTCGTGTTCCCATGCTACTGGTGCACTGTGGGAGCGAAGAGACGAAGCGCAAAAGGAGCTCTGCGAGCCATGGATGCAGAGATGGCCGTGTGCCACGGACATCTTATGGCGGCGCCCCTCTACTTCTCCGGGATGGATTTGCACCTCGAGCTGGATTCCCGAATCACGTCGATGGAGATGAGCAGTGGACAGGTCGGGAAGGCCTGAGTGGACGCACATAGCTTGCCGATGCCTCGTCGGCGGGTAGGTGTTGAGAACGATGTCTCGCGCAGCTCGCGCAGCAAAAAGGAGAAAAACGAAGACCTTGAGGGATCCTTCTTCCTCCTCGGACGCGATCGTTTCGCGCATTCACAAGAGACCACGTCGACAATATTTTACAGGAGCAGGATACGTTATTTCAAAGCAGGAATGTATTTCAAGTCATCAATCCCATAAACTATAGTCCGCAGGCTTGTTGTCCGCATACGCTGAAAAAAAAAATGAAGAAAGTAAAACGTTATCCATGGGAGCTTTCGAAAAGAAGGCGAACAACACGGAGGCAAGAAAAGAAGCAAACATTGCATGAATGAATGAATGAATGAAAAAATTGATTTTCGATTCATCGCTAATATACCTGCCACCTAGTCCGTCTAGGAGCATTTGGCTCCAACGACATCTTCGGCTATCTGCAGGGTGTGTTTTTCGGGGGCTAATTCGAGCAGACTCGTCACCCAGTCTATATTCTTTAATTATCTTCCTTTTAGTTTTTGAATGTTTATCGAAGTTTCCCATGTACGTTGTTTCTTTGCACATTTTGCTTTTTTTTTTGTTATTTCCGTTATCTTCGTCGACCTTCTCACGATGGACCTTTTGGAGTGAAATGTGTGCGAGAGCACATCTTCTGTGATTATTTGAAGATATATATCTGTAAAGATTCAGGGCGATTGAACATTCCCGCCATTTATTAGCAAACGTTTTCCGCGCTTTGTCCAGCTCATAGGGTACGTATTTAGTTATTTCAGCAGCCTCTGAGAGCCTACCTGTTTTACTCGCTGACCGTGTCTGAACAATCCTTCAGCCATTTTTGTTTTTTACTTAAATAGATTAGATGCAGGGGAGATGTTTTCTTTTGATTTCATAAACTCAAATGACGTTGACAACTGCATCCAGTTCGCTGATGATGGAAAATATCAAAATTGTACGTTGGAAACTTCTTTCGGCTTTCAACTTGGATGGTCTCGGATTCGGTGAGCTCTGGTATCTCGCGCCGAAGGCCCACAAGATTGGCATTTATCAGTCTTCAACGGCGTGGTGAATGTCGGCAGTTATTTAACCGGAACTATTAGGACTGCGCCCACTAAGGAATTGTGTACAACGTGGAAAACTGTTTTGCAGCGGCTGCTTGCGCCTCTTGCGGTATTATGCAAGGCAAGGCAATAACTTACGGCTGAGATTCGCACAAGGTACTCTCAGAAACACCAGTTAAATCTACGTAACGCTCTACCGTAATGCGAAAAGGGAGCAGCTTTCTATAGTCACATCCTAAAGAATAGCATTCTGTGCCCGCATACAATGAAGTATTCTTTCGTATCTACGAGGACGTTTGACACTTTACATGTTGGCTTTATTCATGCCGGTGCTCTACTCGAGTGTTTAATGTTAATAGCAAGCTGACGATCATTGCAATCATGTTGGAACTTTCGAACAACCAATTAACCGTACCCTCGAGAAGCAGCAGACGAAGGTGATAAATATTTCGCATTCTCATAAACTCCATTTTTGATGGCCTTTTAACTATATGCTCTCGAAAGTACGTAAATGGCTTAAGCGCAATTACACATACCGATTGTGCACATGTGAACTCTTCTGAATACAAATGGACATTGACTGCTTCTTCATCCAATTATTCAGCTGTGTAGACAGCCCTTATTTGTGGCTCTTTGTGGGTATGCTGACGTTCATCGCGCAGTAAAAAATACCATTATTAAATATTTCAGCCCCTTCCCTCTAAGTTTGACGTCATCACTAAAAGGGACTCCGCTTGAAATTCAGTCGTCCTTTCATTTCTTTCATTTCACGCGTGTGTTTACCTTTTTTAACTTGTCTAGCTTACAGGCGCTCCATTTTCGGCAAATAAACTCTCATTTGTTTAGATCCCGTGAATAAATCGATACAGGTAACATCAACTAGCTGTCAGTGTCTCTTTAAACCTAGTTCAGTGCACCACACGGCCTACATATATAGTGGACAGTGATGTCGAAACTCGAAAATGCGCTTTCACGTCATGTATGACGCTGTCGCGCTTTACTTATTGCTCCAGCTAGTCAATGTCAGATGTGAGAGCTGATTGCCACCTGTACCAGGCACCATAATACACATTTGGAGTGTAACAGCGCAACGGCACGAGGTCAGAGTACAAGAAGGGACTAGACAAAGCGCTGACTAATAACAGAGGTTTATTCAGAAAGTCATTGCTATAAAGGCGCCAGCAACACTAAAAAAAAAAGAAAAAAATAAAGAAGAACCGTGACAGATATCCCTTCTACCAGGCACATTTTTGATGCCATAAGATTAACTAGGTATGCAAAAATTCATGTTCCTTAGGTTGCAAAATGACATCGCCACGGTTGTGTCATGCTGTGAGCAATGGCACATGCCGCTTAACTTAAGCAAATGTCAATCTATGTCTTTCTCTCGTAAGCGCAGCTCTGATAACAGCACATATCGTATCAGTTCCAGTCCCATTGCTCGAACGTCATCTTATAAATACCTTGTAGTCCACCTGACATCAACTTTATCATGGGTTACTCACATTGAAACAATATGCTCGCAGGCTTCACGCACCCTTGGTTATTTACGGAGAAATTCACAATCAGCACCACCCCAAATCAGACATCTCGCATTCCAGACCTATGTACGTCCAAAACTAGAATACGCTTCATCCATCTGACACCCTTCACAAGCATACCTCGCTAATTATCTAGAGGCCATCCAAAACCGTGCCGCGCGATTTATCATGTCACAGTACTTACGTGAAACCAGCATCACAGCACGAAAACGAACTCTTTCCCTCCCAAGCCTTCAATCACGCCGCATAATATCACGTCTCTGCCTCCTTCATTCTTTTTTTTTTTTTAACATCCTCACAACCGGCACCCTCTCCTGCAACACCCCTCAAGAATGTCCCGTCGACCTTATCACAGTCACCCGATAAATCTGATTTTTGGCCGCACTGCAGCAATGAATAACTCTTTTGTTTCCAGATGCAATAGCCCCAATAGAATGCTTTACCTGGCGTTATTGCTTCATGCAAAGATCGTGAAATTTTCCGAGCAAACTTACGAGTCCCCTTCGATGTGACAATGCACACTAGTCTGCTTTTGTATATTTTGTTACTGTTTGTTTGTTTCGTTTTCTTTCTTTGTTCTGTTTCTTGAACTGGTGTTGGTATTCTGTTGTACAGTGTTATTGCCCCCGCCTTATGTAATGCCCTCGGGCCTTAATGCTTCAATAAATGAAATGAAGATAGCTACAGATGGGGTGATTACGAATCTGTCACCATGCTTCATGATCTCAGCCGCTTCGATAAGTTCTCTAGTCAGCTGATCTTTCCTCTCCCGCCTCTCGCCGCGACAGAACCGCGATGGCAGACCAGCGCGCTCCTGTCCCGCGGCCAACGACTGCGTCCGGATTGGACTGTTTGAATGTCACCTGCTTCCTGGCCCACAAAAGAAGACGCTCAGCCATGGAGGAAGGAAAAACCAAGAGGGAGCGCGTGGCAATATCCGTGAAGCCTAGTCATAAAAAATAAAAGGGAGCGAGTCGGCCCCTAGGTGCTAGCCCTCGTGTAAGCGCGCGGTGATATCTACTACCGCTGCGAGCGAGCGCGCATGCGCCAATCGGCGGAGTCCGCCGCTACCCAGCAGCCCACACAGCAGAGGGAGAATGTTTTTGCAGATCGTCGATGCGCAATCACGTGACACATGGGTGACGTAGACTACACTACACGTCACGTACGCGTATCTCGCGGAGTTTATTATTATTTCTTTTTCCTTGTAAGAGGAAGCGCTCGCGGCGTATTTTGTTTTGTCCACGCCATGGCTCCTCCCGCAACACAGTCTTCTCCCTTCCCCCATGGCTCCAAGCAGTGCTGACGTGACTATGGGCAGCAGAAAAACAGAATTTTCCTCCCCCGGGGGAATGAGTGAGCGCAGATTTTGAGCGTTCGCAGTCTTTACAGTCTTTTGCTTTCGTTCTTTTTCTTCCGGTGGTCTGCTGGGGTTAGAGCTGGTATTCAAAGCGACGCAGGGACTTCGAGTCGCGAGTCTGCTTCTTCGCAGCGCGCTGCAGGGATTGTGTTTGCTTTCTCACTACAATGAAAACGTGCAAGAGTACCGACCTTATGCGGGGCCGCAAATATATTGAGTACCTGCGCATGAGTTATTTGCACAAACGCGCGCCCACAGACATGCAGTTTTGTAGTGGCAAAAAGCAAGTAACTTTTAACTGCATGAGAGCATCTTGCGTGTAAACGTTCATGTTTGGAATTAAGCTGTGAAATTATACAACATGGTACTTATCTTACGGACAAACAATTTTACGTCACCACACACACACACACACACACACACACACACACACACACACACACACACACACACACACACACACACACACACACACACACACACACACACACACACTATATATATATATATATATATATATATATATATATATATATATATATATATATATATATATTGTTGTTGTTGTTGTTTTTTCACATAATTGAGGCGCAAAACGGCCGATTGAGCCAATTACACGCGCGCAGAAAATCTTGAGCAGTTCCTCCGCTGCCGCTCAGGCCAAACCAGCCCATACCTCACAGCTAGGAGGAAAAAAAAAAAAGAAGAAAGGAAGCAAGCGTGCACACTGCTTTGCCGAAGGTAGCTCCAAGCCATCACTCGTTTGAAACCGCGCTGTCTACTTTGCCTAGCCACGGCCGGTCTCGAGGGAGAGCGCGTTTCTCTCTTCTCTTACGGCCTCTCCAATGGGGTCTGTTTCCACCGCCCGCCGCGCCTCGGTGGGGTCGCCACCGCCCCACTGCTGCTCCTCCGCTACCGCCGTTCACGCGCAAGGGAAACGCGCGCCTGCTCTTCGCTCCGCCCGCATCGGTTGCAACCGGCAGGTCCTGATATTTCACCCCTTATGGCTTATAGGAAGAAGCCGTAATCAGCGTCTGATTTATCGTGTATGAGCAATAAAATAGTCCATAATGCGCGTGCGCGCGCCTTCGTCAGTGCTGTCGCGCACGGTCGAATGAAGTTTCGGGTGCACTTACATCAACACTTTTTGCCCCTAAATTTTTCACAAAACTGTATGTACCATTTTATGCAGTGTGCCTTTGAAAGCTGTAAGCAGGTATAGCGCGACCTGACGCTAGTGCATGGCAAACTGTTCAGTGGATATTCTGTCAACCGCTGCCGTTTTCGTTTAGATCAAAAGAGGCACTGACGAAAATTCATTGCACGTCTCAGATTCAGAGTAAGGAACAAAAATTTAAGCATACAGTTAAAATTTCAGTTGTCTAGTGAAGTGGACTGTTCTAGCTTCGTTTAAAACAAATCAGTAGGTTGAAAGACAGCAGATGTATACGTAATCTCGCGACTGACGCACACGTAGACAGTCGTAGTCAGATTAATACAGTGATAAAAAAAAAACATTTAATAAAGGAAATGGGCATAAACAAATATGCATAATTGAAAAGAGCAGCAAGCAATAAAAAAATGCCCTTCAAAGTTAACACATTGCACTCATTCATCAAAACGGTACATGCGGCTAGAAAATTAAAGTCTCAAAATCTTTCTGGACGGTTTGTGCACATAAGGAGCTGGCCTTTCGTTCCTGTCTGTCACTTTCTTAGCATAATTGACAAGAAGGATTCTGAGAAATTTCTCACATATTAAAGAAGCGGACCTTATAGCATGGCTATTGTCAATGCCTTCCAGGCAACTCAGCAGAGGTGAGTTCTCAAGTGCTGGCTGGATTAAGATTTGAAGGACTTCAAGGACATTTGTGTGTGGTAGGTGCACGACAGCTTTTTCAAAAAAAGACACAACCTTGTCCAAGAGGGCTACAAACTCTGGTTTTGGATAATGCAGTCCGCTAGAATCTTATCCTCGCAGAATAGTGTACATGGGGCTGCTTCTTTCGCTGGTTTCAAGAAGGATAGCACAAGCGTCACACCCGAAGTCACTGATTAACTTTACAATTAATGTATCCAGCGACGTAAGCTAAACCAGAATACGTGACAGTGGGTAATGGGATGACAAGAGATACCATCACTTCTTCCAGTTTCTCGGTTACTGATTGCAGCAGAGCTGAAATGATTTCGTCGGTGTCGACACTAGGTGCCTAGGCGCGCAATACAGCGCGACATACAACTCCTATAGTCACCTCGATCTGAATAAATAGCACAGAGAAAAGCTTTTATATTCATTATTGAGGAGTGTCCCTTGAGTAACAGTGGCGAATGTGTATTAAGCAAAGCATTCTACCAAAATAATGGGGCAGCGATTGCTCTCTAAGGCAGGCATTACTGCACAGATAGTTACAGGGAACTATTAGTTCTAACACATACTAGAAAAAGAAAGAAAATATTGCTAATTAGGGCTTGAAATAGATTTCCTGTTTTTTCATGAAATAATCATGATATCATGTAAACATTTCATTAAACCAACGTTTATTTGCAAAATTAAAATAATGTTTATAATACAACATAAAACGTTTGCTGGCCTATAAATTATAGCAAAATTGAAAAAAAAACCTAAAGCGTTTACTCTGACGCTATACTAATACTTTATGTCATGTAAGCATTGTGCAACTTACGTACAATTTAATAAAATTATTTTAATCTTCGGTGTTACCTCGATGATTTCTCATCTAGCGCTGAAAGACGGTTTTGCCATTGTTGCTGTTATGTTTGCCTTGAATTAAGAAGCCTCGATGTGATCATTGCTCATTTACTTTTTTTATTCATCTTCTTGTACAGGCTTGGGAAAAAATTCAGATTAAAATGAACAAAAGTAGATACCATGCCGCAATACATGTCGTATGCTTGTCGAGCGTTTGCTGAGCGACAGTGTTTTTTAATACAAAGACTCCATTCACGTGTGTAGCACGCTAACAGGATGCCGCTGCAGCATCTACCTTCTGTAATCGTTCATTTAGGGGCTGCACTCACCACGAAACCCGCGGGCGACAGCGCGAAACCAGGCAAATGCCACCCGCCGCCACTGAAGCCGATGCGGAGCGAACAGTGAGCAGGTCGCGCCCCTTGCGGCGGCGGAGAGCGTGACTCAAGGAGAAAAGTTCCCATTGTTCACGCGGCGATTGAGAAGGCCATAAGAAAGAGCGCGTGCTCTCTCCCTCGAGACCGGCCGTGGCCTAGCCTGCCCGCCCCTCCTTTCAACCTTTCCCCGCTAATAGGGGGAAAAAGAAAACACAGAAGAAAGCCTGCCTGCTGTTCAGTCCAGACGGCTACATTCTCTCCCTCCTCAAACTCGAAGCCGCGCTCCGACGGCCAAGCGCTTTTCTCACTACCCCAGTAGATTAAAAAAAAAAAAAAAAAAAAACGTCGGCAAGACACGCAGAAGTGATGTAGCTTTACGTTACTTTTTTGTCACATGATTGCGCGTTCAGGATCTGCAAAAATATCATCTCGTCGGGAATGGTGCTTTCACCGCGTTCCACCTCAGTTCCCTTTCTTTTCTGCCTTGAGCACTTTAGTTTTGTAATGACGACTGGGCCCGGCATGGGGGGAAGGAAACTCGGTATCAGCCGCCCCGTCTCGAACGCGGTCCGCAGAGACTGTCGTGCTGTCCATATGTTCGGCGGATTCGGCGAGGCTTTTGTCCCGGCAGTTTCCCGTCTTTTTGTTTCGTGGAGTGGCTTCTTGGAGGCGTGAGAGTGGGGTGCGACTTTCACTACTAGCCTCCAGCCTCGCGTTACAGCTGGTTTGGAGCGAGGAGGCGGCAGGGACGGAAACGCGCGCCAGTCGGTGTTGAGAAATTGGCGCGTGTGGATGGGTGCGTGAGGTCAGCCAGGGTCGGTTAGTGCGGTGACGGCGGCCCCGAAGACGCGTGGCCCCAGACCGCCTGAGTCCACGACATCACCTCGGCCTCGCAGCGAGCATCCGCAGCCCATCGTTCCCTTCGACACGACCCTGCCAGACCACCGCAGGTAAGCCACCGTTTCCCGCCAATCACTCGAACTCTTTTCTTTATCTCTCGCGCTATTTTGGTCTCATCAAGCTAATTGATATTATAGTCATTCCCGCATGCAAGTTGTGTTGCCATCTTTTTGTTTTTGCCCGTTGTATGTTAATAGTTGTCGCATGCTTCTACTTTATTACCGCTACTTATCTCATGCTATTGTTATCTTGGTATTGTGCAATGTAACTGTACTTTTTTTTCTTTGTGCGTGTATTAAGAAAATTTCATTGTCACTGATCTTGTGAACGTTCATGCCTCTGGCCAACGACCAATCAGGCGTGGCCCCTATCACCGGTCAGCGTCCGAATCTGCGAGATTTGGCACGTAGGGGGAGAAGTTTGTCTCTCCACACCCTCCAACGTACGGAGAGTGCAACAGTGGGCAGGTTGGCCGTAGTAATTAGAATTTCGGTGTCACCCAACCGACCAGCCACCCACCATTATCCTGACAGAAACATGTAAGAGGAGGAAGGGAATACAGTGAACAAATGCCTGTCACAGCACGGCTTTTCGCGCCAGCCACGCATGCGAGACACACCAGTGGCCCGCGAGCCTGACCACGGCGTGCCGAAGCACAATTTGAAAAAGAAAATGCGAGCCAACGCTTGTTAGCCGGGACCTGCGCCTTTACGAAAGCGAATAGGAGGCAACAACCCGAATGCAGTTCAGCAGAGTGTGAGAAAATGTATGAAAAATACAATCACCGACCGCTGAGTTGATCTGCAAGCGGGCCGCCTTTCTTGGCGCTTCTCCGGTGCCTATTATTGCGGGCATCGGGTATCGGGCGGCGAGGCAACGTGGCCACAGGTGTTGTATTGCGGAGCCATGTGCCTATTCCCTCTCACCCCCTCCGGTCCCTGAACTTCTGAAGAACAAGGCGTTCAGATGAAAGTTGCGCATGCCTTATGTAGCCTAGCTCTTAGCTTTTTCAGTTCCACTCAACTATGCACCAGTTTTACCACTGACATAGTCTTGCTGTCGTGCGCGGTCAGTTTGAAACTTTTATGCTTTGAGCTCTCCCCTGTTCGTTGTTCTCGTCATAGCCTCGCGGACTAAGAGGACAGCCACATCATATCTGGTGACCTTGAAGGTAAGAGATTAAAAAATTACATATTATATGATTATCGGGAAAAACGGGAAGTGGTTTTAATATATTTGATATGATGTAACCAACATACGCGGATTACGGTATCTTCCATGTACCGTTTGTGCATTTTCCTTATGTTATAATTCCGCTGTTGATCATTTTTTTAGGACTGAGGCACGTTCCATTTCTACTTTATGCTTGTAGGCTCTTACACGGATATATTAATGAGCAATAACTGATTGTGTGCCGTTGCTTCCGTCTTCATCAAATAATTTTATTTTATTATTACTGGGTACAACCTTTTCTGGCCATCATATCAATTTGCGGCGTTTCGACAACCTTCTATGTTTTGTCGTGACGCTGGGGCTAAGTCGACCCGGCCTTCACTTGGTAGCGTGCAGAGACTCGGGGTTGAAGTAGGATTGAATCTTCGAAGTTGGTGAAATATGTACAAGCAGGTTTAATGGCACTTTGAGAAAACTTATTTACAATATTTACACGAAAAAGAAGGGTACATCAGCAAAATGGCAAGCGTTAAGAGTTCATAGCGAGAAGCGACTGGATGAGCCGTTTACCCAGGGCTCAGAGCGACATTTCGTGCTCTGCAGCGTCCTTAAAACCCCCTATGTCCAGCCCCTCTCTGAAGATGCTGACCAACCAAATCCAGGGCACGCCCCTCAGGTATCGGCATCCAATCGAACACATATCACTGCACTGATGGTCTGAAGCACTGACTGGTCCGGCATTCATTCGTTGGGCGTGATCACTTGTTGGCGGGAAAAGCTTGGGAACGGCGAGGAGAAGAGGTACATTTCTATTCTTCAGCAAAGAAACCACAGGCTGGTTCTGACAAGGGGTTTTACTTCTCAGAAACCCGAGTGCACGTGGCGCCGCATAGGGCTCCCAACATTGTCCCTTTTCGACAATTGCAAATCTTTCCTGCATTCCCGGGAAATCACTTAATGGCCGTATGAGTCATGCTCCTTTCTTGTCCTGCACGTCAGCGGACATGTCACTCTGTCGTCTCCTTTGGATAGGAGGCATTCATCACTGGAGGATAGCACTTCTCGACTGGAAGGGTGAACAAAAGAAAGAAAGCACTTCCTGCTATTTCCCACAGGGGGACGTTTCTTTGTGTTTTTCCAGACGTTCTCTTGACAGGGTCAATTTGGCATTTGCAGGTTGTCCACAAAGCAAAACAGGCTTACAAAACAGGATTCCTGGAAACAGGCTCACTTAGAGCCATTGGACCATCACCACATTTCCACAGCACTTATTCATGCCCACAGGCGAACAATAGAGCGCGCAAATGCGGATGCTTGGTCGTAACAGCCTCCTCCCCCGCCAGAAGAGTCTCGGAGGGCAGCAGTCCCAGCTGCTGCATGAAGAGACGACTTAATGGTCTGCACGTGAACGCTTGAAGCTCGCTGTTGCTTGTCGCGTTGTCTTGATTGTTGTAGGCCAAATTGCTCGAGCTGTCTGAAACTCAACCACATGTCGAAGCAAGCACTCGGCTCCCGTCTGAAGAGACCAGGTCAAAAGAAAACTGCCATTGTTGTTCGAGAAAAGCCCACTCTCAAGACGTTCAGGACCCACGTATTCCTAGAAAACCAAACGTGCTGCTTTACATAGTCACACATATACAAGCGCACGAAAAAAAAAAAAAACCTGATTATCAATTTGGATACATGGTGAGGAACATCTCGGACCGCTTAGAAAGAGCGGCTAAGCGCGTCCGCATTCCCATTTAACTTCCCCTTTTTGTATCTTATTTCAAAATTGTACTGCTGTAAAATCAAGCTCCACCTAAGAAGGCGACTGTTCTTTGATGTCGCAGTTTGCAGCCAAGCCAGGGGACAATGGTCCGTCTCTACGGTGAATTTGGCCCCTCCAAGATAACACTGCAATTTTTGAATGGCCCATACAATGCAAGCGCACTCTTTCTCTGACGCGCAATAAGCCCTCTCTCTAGAACTCAGTTTTCTGCTCAAGTAGAGCACGGGGTGCTCATTACCGTCGTCATCTCTCTGGCAGAGAACAGCACCTAACCCTCGATCACTGGCATCACACTGGACCGTGAATTCTCGGTCATAGTCTGGAGCTCGCAATACCGGACGGCTAATCAGCACAGCCTTCAGGTTTACGAAGGAGGCTTCCTTTTGTTCGTCCCAGACTACATTTGTCGGTTCTGTCTTGCGGAGAGCGTCGGTCAGAGGGCTAGCCAAAGCTGAATAGTTAGGGATGTAGTGATTGTAGTACCCAGTCAGACCCAGGAATGCTCGAATTTCCGTCTTCGTGCTCGGCCGCGGGTAGTCTGCTACCGCAGAAATCTTAATCTCGCTGGGTTTCCTGAAACCTTGACCTACATTGTGACCCAAGTAGTCCACGGTCGCCCTTGCCAGGCAACATTTCTCGGCCTTTACGGTTAGTCCAGCTTGACGCAAAAGGCTCAGTACAGCTCTTAGATGTACCATATGGTCCGCCCATGAGTCGGAAAAAACCGCAATGTCATCTAAGTAAGGCACTACGAATGTTGCACACCCCTTTAACACCCTATCCATGAGTCGCGAAAAACAAAATGGAGCATTTTTGAGCCCGAAACTCATCATTGTTGGCTGGTAGCTGCCCGTCGGAGTGACGAAAGCCGCGTATCTGCTGGCGCGTTCAGTGAGCGGTACTTGCCAGTATCCTCGAGTAAGGTCCAGCGTAGTCACATATGCCGCTCTACTGACCTGTTCTACTCTCTCCTCAATATTCGGAATAGGATACACTTGATCCCTGGGGAGAGAATTTAGCTTTCGGTAGTCTACCACAGGCCTAGGGTCTTTACCTGGAGCTTCTACTAAGATCATAGGCGAAGCATAATCGCTTTCCGAGGGTTTTATTACTCCCAATTCCAGCATGCGAGTTACTTCCCTATCCAGAATTTCTCTTTGCCTTGGAGAAAATCGGTAGCACCTTGATCGCACTGGCACGTCTGAAGTCAGCTCAATATCGTGCTCAGTCAAATCAGTTCTGCCTGGCCTGTCCACGAAGCAGGCCTCAAACTCTGTTATTATCTCGCCCAGATCGGACAGCTGGGATTTCTTTAGTTCTCCTCTCTGCTCCGTCTTTTTGAGAAGCTCCTGAGCGTTGCTTCCCTTTCCGCTGAGGCAAATCAAGTTGTCCCCCATCTCCTCGGGAAGGTTTAACGTTAGATTTACCATGGTTTCCCTCTGCTCATAAGGCTTCATAAGATTGCAATGATAAATGCGCACTGCTTTACGCCTATCGGGGATTTTCACTGCGTAGTTAGTGTCAGAAAGCTTTGCAACGACTTCAGCAGGTCCTTCCCACTGTACTTCGAGCTTATTCTTGGGATCATTGGCTTGCTCCATAGCTAAGTCTTCTCGGGTTCCACTTAAAAGTCTCGTGAGGTTACTAGACACTGGCGGCAAGAGGTTACTCTCTAGAACGTCCTCATTCCGCGTCTCATCAAGCTCACTTTCAAGTTGACTTATCTGAGATGCCTCGCTCTCAAAGTTTTCTGACCTGCTATCTTCCGCATTTACCACTGTTTTAACTGCCGTTTCCTCCGCTGTGGATTTTTCTGGAATGAGCAGTGTAGCTAGTTCTGGCGCCTTTGAACGTGTTAAGGCTTGCACAACTCTGTCTCCGAAAAGGATGCCCCTCTTTCGCAGCAGCATGTCCGATTTGTTGGAGAACAAATACGGATAGCACTTAGGAAGCTTTCCTGAAACGGCAGCCTCGGTTGTTAACTCGCCGAAAGGGCCCTCGATGACCACGTTCGCGATTGGCAAGCACACACTCTGTTCCTCCACTACCTGGCGGATCCACGCACACTGTCCTGTATAGTCGGAAGGCGACACATACGCCGGATGGACAACATCCATCGTTGCGGCCGAATCACGCAGTACCTTGCAAGGCTTCCCGTTGACTACTAGGTCATGCAGGTAGGGTTCTAAAAGCTGCATATTTTCATCGCAGTCACTGACATACGAGAAAGCAATCTTTTCTTTCCGGCAGTTGACGGCAATGTGACCCTGCTCATTACACCTAAAGCATGTGAGCGGCTTCCTAGCCTCAAGCTTATTCTTTGTGTTCTGCACGTTGGTCACTTCCCCACTTTTCTCACTGCCGTCCTTTCTAGGGAATTTGCCTGAAGAAACCTTCATTTCTTCGTTTCCAACTCTAGCAAAGTGCCTTTCCTGACGGTTTTTCACACTGAACTTGGGATTGCGGGGCCTATCCACTGCTGGGTTGCTGAATTGTCGGCGCGAAGCATACTCCTCAATAAGTTCGGCAGCTTCAGTTGCCGACTTAATTTCGCCTCGGTCCTGTAACCAATTTCTTTCTTTTTCTGGGAGGCAGTTATAAAACTGCTCCAAAAGAATTCGCTCGACTACAGCGTCCCTATCACTGTAGGAATCTGTGCTCTTTAGCCACTCGCCCAAATTTACTCTTAAATTGTACAGGAATTCAGGGTAACTCTCGTCCCTGGACTTAGTAGCTTTCCGAAAACGTTGTCTGAACGCCTCGGCGCTAAGCCTATACTTTCTCAGAAGGCAAGCTTTGACCTTCTCGTAGTTGTCCGCGTCCTCCTTGCTTAGCCGCGCGACAACCTCCGCTGCCTCGCAGGGCAGAACCGTCAATAATCTCTGAGACCAAGTGTCTCGCTGGAAGGACAGTTTTTCGCAGGTTCGCTCAAAGTTAGCCAGATACAGACCGATATCCCCTGATATCACATATGGCTGCATGTACTTTGACATCTTGAAATCTGCCTCCTTGTTGAGAAGAGGTACCGCTAGCTGGGGACAATTGCCCGACATCTTGCTCAACTCTAGTTCTAATTTCCGGAGCTCAATTTCTTGGTCCAGCTTTTTTGCTTCTCTTTCACGCTTCTTTTCCTCTTTTTCCCACTCACGTTCGCGCTCCCTTTCCTCTTTTTCCCTCTCAAGTTCACGCTCACGCCTCTTTTCCTCTTTTTCCCGCTCTTTCTGCTGTCTGAGCTGCTCCTTTTTTTGACCGATGAGGTTCCATGCTTCACTGAGCTCCTCATCATCGGTTCCCAGATCAGTGATTGCCTTTATAATCAAGGGTTTTCGTGCCAAACCACTTGTATCAATTCCCAATTCCTCACACAATTGCAACAGTTCCGGTTTCTGCAGCTTTTGTAGGTCCATGATCGCTCCGAGTGTCGGCTACTTCCAAAACAACAGTGCAAACTACCAAACCTAAAGGCGTTTCAACACTTTTTACCAGTTCTAAAATCTAACCCTGTTCTAGAACCTGGTCCACATCAGAAGAAAAGCCAAGCACTCACCCACACATGCGATCGATGTTCCGAGCTGCTGTCTTGTTGGCCGATTGTTGCTCCTGCTTGTTGCTTGAGATGCCACCTCTGATCACAAGCTGTGGCTTGTAGATTCTGATCCACCTCGAATCACCAGATGTTGTAGCTTGTAGATGCAGATCCCACCTCCAGTCATCAGATGTTGTGGCTTGTAGATTCAGATCCCACCTCGAATCACCAGATGTTGTAGTTTGTAGATCCAGATCCCAACGCTGGTCACCAGTTGTCGTGACGCTGGGGCTAAGTCGACCCGGCCTTCACTTGGTAGCGTGCAGAGACTCGGGGTTGAAGTAGGATTGAATCTTCGAAGTTGGTGAAATATGTACAAGCAGGTTTAATGGCACTTTGAGAAAACTTATTTACAATATTTACACGAAAAAGAAGGGTACATCAGCAAAATGGCAAGCGTTAAGAGTTCATAGCGAGAAGCGACTGGATGAGCCGTTTACCCAGGGCTCAGAGCGACATTTCGTGCTCTGCAGCGTCCTTAAAACCCCCTATGTCCAGCCCCTCTCTGAAGATGCTGACCAACCAAATCCAGGGCACGCCCCTCAGGTATCGGCATCCAATCGAACACATCACTGCACTGATGGTCTGAAGCACTGACTGGTCCGGCATTCATTCGTTGGGCGTGATCACTTGTTGGCGGGAAAAGCTTGGGAACGGCGAGGAGAGGAGGTACATTTCTATTCTTCAGCAAAGAAACCACAGGCTGGTTCTGACAAGGGGTTTTACTTCTCAGAAACCCGAGTGCACGTGGCGCCGCATAGGGCTCCCAACATTGTCCCTTTTCGACAATTGCAAATCTTTCCTGCATTCCCGGGAAATCACTTAATGGCCGTATGAGTCATGCTCCTTTCTTGTCCTGCACGTCAGCGGACATGTCACTCTGTCGTCTCCTTTGGATAGGAGGCATTCATCACTGGAGGATAGCACTTCTCGACTGGAAGGGTGAACAAAAGAAAGAAAGCACTTCCTGCTATTTCCCGCAGGGGGACGTTTCTTTGTGTTTTTCCAGACGTTCTCTTGACAGGGTCAATTTGGCATTTGCAGGTTGTCCACAAAGCAAAACAGGCTTACAAAACAGGATTCCTGGAAACAGGCTCACTTAGAGCCATTGGACCATCACCACATTTCCACAGCACTTATTCATGCCCACAGGCGAACAATAGAGCGCGCAAATGCGGATGCTTGGTCGTAACAGTTTTCACTACTTTTCCCGTCCATGGAGTGAGCGTCACCGCAATTAACATGAATAAGGCTGTTGGACGGGTGCATCCCGTCCTGAAAACATATTCGTATTAATGGCCTAGTGTTCTGCAATACGTGCTGGTGCGGCTATGACGCATTATAACTTCCAACCTATTGGAGACAGATCCACAATTAATGTCAATGAAGTAATCCGTAACTGGGCCATGTCGGCTACTCCTCCCGCAGGGACGCGTTTATCCCCGATGACTGCTTTCTTGGACAGTTTATCAGTGATGTAATCAAATCCCTTAATATAACTTATAAATGTATTGTCAGAATAGTTTTCGGTGTTGCGTTTAACGAAAACTTAAGACATAGAAATATACTTCGTATCAACTACTTAAGACTTCGTAAATTTGGTTTGCGGGCTGTAGGGCTCATTACCACGCAATTTGGGCGCATTAAACGCAATTTGGCAACAGTGGAGAAAAAGCGCCCAAGCGAAACTTTAGAGAAAATGCCTAAGCTTTCTAGCTATTTTGCTAGCGACAAGACCTCGAGCTGTGAGCTTGAGCCGTCGACCCGTGACACCAATGAAGGTGGTAGTGAAGTTCCAGGGTTATGCTTGTTTGTCGCGCCCAAACTCCCGGAAAAAGAAAGGAACCCCTTCAGTGCTTGCTCGACAGGCAATAGCAGGGAAGGGAGTGACTGTCGCCACCGAAGCGTGTCCGGGCAAATGGAGACTCCCGCCAATACGGAAACGGTCGTATGGGCTATCTCTGCTAGTTGGACGGCGTGTTGTGCCCCACTACGTACGCTCTCACGGAGAAGCAGGTGTATGACGAGCCAGGATACAATTACGTCTGTTAGCGGCTGACTTATTGCGCCGGGAATTCCCGCCTCCGCGGCGGCCGCGTGAACCTTGAAACACACCGTTTCGGGTGCGCGTCTCCGAACATGTAAACTGACAACCCCCACCAGCAGTGTGCTTCCGACCAGTCGGCGCCGTCCTGTCTGTGCTTGTCTTCTTTTGGTTGTGTCGTTTTCTTTATCAATGGGCCTAGTGCGCAGCGAATACAGAGTCCTAGCCATTGTTGCGAGGGTGTGAGGGCACGGGATTCCCAACAGGAGTGCGCACTGCGGCGTTAACTAGAACGGACGCTCAACGTAGAAACTGTGCGAAAGTGCGGGACGAAGAATTGAATTTGTAATCCAGTTATCGTTTGAAATATAACCATTATACGGTTTTTCTCTGTAATGTGCGTTGAGTGTTTGCTTTTGCATTTTATCCCCCCTTTTTTTTTCTAACACGCCTGCGGTATCCATGGAGGAAGGAAAAACGTTTTTTGGTGGTATCCACGCTCTGACTTGCAGTGTTGCCAGACTAAACAGCATCTGTTGCCAGACCAGACACGGTACAATCCGCTGGTGATCAGTGTAGCCAGACAACCACTCTTTCTTTCCTCCTCTTCATCTTTTACCTTTCCTCCTTTATTATCAGCCCCCTCGCAGTCCGCCACTCTCACCCGCGGAGATACGTGATGCTCGCGGCGACCGTCACCCCATAATGTTGCCAGCGCGCAGCGTTCAAATGATGTAACAATCAGCGCTCGCCTGTTTCGTCCCAACGTGTCCTACCGCGAATAGACGAGTGCAGTATTTTTGCTCGGCACTTTTCTTCTTATTTATGCTTAATGCAGCGCTTGGCCGCTCGACTATGTAGTTGATGTGAATAAAAACGGTGATAGCGTGCGTTCGAGGCCAGCGTGGCCTCCTGTCCCGATATAGACAGCTCTAGTAATTTCATCGCCGAAATGAACGTGTTCCTTCATCTTGCCAGCGTCTTCCGCTTGTAGGAAACGAAAGGAATAGCGAAGTGCAGTTTAAATAAAGACCCGCACAAGCGGGTACCACTGCCGTAAAATACGCTGTAGTCCAGCGCCATTATCGCCGTGCGCTTCATATTACGTACCTACGTGTGCAGGGCTTAACATTGCACTGCGCGGTAGACGCTGGGAAGATGAATGAATGAAGGAATGAAAAACTTTATTCAGACAAAGGGAATTCTCCCGGCGTGGGTGGGGCCCTCAGTCCAGTGCCCCAGTGACCTTTGCCGTTTTGCGCGCTCTGTCGATCACTTTGAGCTGGTCGTCAGGCGTCGAGAAGGACAGCGCAGCCTCCCACTGCTCCGGTGTTGGTGCGGTGTTTATTGGCGCTACCTGTGTTTTTTGACACGCCCATGTAACTTGGTAAAGTGTAGGGGGTTCCCCGCATAGTGGGCATTTATTCTCATATGTTGTGGGATGGATTTTACTGAGTAGACTCAGGTTGGGGTATGTGTTAGTCTGTAGTTGCACGGCCGCTCGATGGAAGCGCACTGGGTGCGGCCTGCTGTGTCGCGCCGCCGTCAATGGGCAAGCGCGTCCTTGGGGAGTTTACAATCGCGCCCGCTATTTCTGCTGAGGGCGCCACTGTTCGGGGACACGTCGCCGCCGGGGTCGCCGACTCTGAGCGCGCGGTTTGCTTCCTTTCTGGGCGCGTTCGCATCGCGTCTGCGTGGTAAACGCAAACTTTTTTGTGTGCGCGTGTGCAAGCGCGTTAACGTTGATACCGGATGCGTTTGTTTTTTAAGGCGAAAGCCGTTCTAGGCTCATGGAGCGAAAATCTATGCGCAGAAGCTGTGCCTGTTTTCTGTGCGTCGCATCTGTGCACTGATGTGCCAGTCGCAAAAGCGGACGCGCAAGGAGGGAGATTAAGAATGAAAATGATTGAGGGTGATAGGTAATCAATAAAAGTTATAAATAAACATTGATAGAGGTAATGACTAATGCTAATGACTAATAATGGTTAATAATGACGAAATGACCAATATGTGAAACGACGACATGTAATGACCACTGCTGATTCTAAATGAGTAACCTGCTTAGTTATGAGTGACAAGGGCTACAATGACTACGCAGGCAGACTCACCGTGACCGAGAAACGACCAATATATCAAACGACGACTTGAAATGAACTGTGGCAAACGATGAGAGGCAAATGATAGGAGAAGGGTAGGCTTTCGCCATCCTACGCTTAAGAGACATCTAAGAGACTCTCTAATTTTATCTGCTGAGCTCGTTTCAGGCAAAGACAGCAGCGATGAGTGGAAATGCACTCGCTTCCTCTGAAATGAAAGCGGCGCTGAGGTTAAAAAGTCCAGATGCTGAAGCATAATGCCCTATCAGCTGCCATTGAATTTGCTACAAGGGACAGTAGATTGGACTTGTTGGTGATTAATTATAGGTTAACCGTGCAAACAACGTGACCGGAACACAGGAGAAGAAGACGCAACCGCGCTAGTTGTGTCGTCCTCTTTTCCTGTGTTCCCGTCACGTTGTTGAACCTATTTAGTTCCCAGGGAGCTGGCGAGTGAACTAGGATTTTTACGATGTGTTGTGAAGGAGATGAACACGATGAAGTAGCACCAGAAGCTTTTCTCGCAGGTTATGTTGCGAGGACATATCAGAAAAAGCTACGAAGGTTTTTTTTATATAAACATGCAATTTGTTATAAATTTTGCTGCACAAATCTGAGTGGCCTTGCAAGCAAAGGAGCCTGTGCATACAGCATTTGTTTATACTGTTGAGACTGTTTGAGCCGATGCGATAAAATGAAGCGCCACGTTCCACAGAAAATCCGGCGCCCGCTCTGTCGGCGTAAAGTCGGAAAAAAAACCTCTCTGGTAAGAGACACTTCAGTTGGTGATATGGCCAGACACCTTTGGCGCAATGAGAACACATGACATGCTCAATGTGGCAGGAGCTGCCAAACCAGAGAGAGACAATAAGATGTAAGGTGAAATGGGAATTATTGAAAGCGGGACCCTTAGATCCCAAGTCAGGCACACTATACTGATATAGGGCACGTTAGTACGGCTTCGGTAAAGAGGGGCTTTATATAGCTATGTGTAGGGTGCTATTTCATATAATGCGGTAGCTTAAGGCTGCATTCTAATGATATGCGACAGAGGCAACAATTACGGGATACGTGAATAAGCAGATAGCAAAGTGCGGACACTCTAACGAGGCTCCTCAAGGAGACTTAAGAGCCCCAAGTTTTATCACTACCAGGTTGTTGCTTAATTTATGCGATATTTGGTAATTCTTTTGAAGCGACATGTCAGTCCAGCAAGTGCCTGTTGCAGGAAATATAGTCAACTGGACCAGTTACAGGTTAATGAAAGCCAAGGACAATGGAGGTTTGATGTATCCCGCAAAGGAAGTAATCAAGCTTTGTCAGCTTACGAGCACCTTCATTAACAGGATGATGAAGTCTGAAGAGGTCTGGTGAAGTAGCAAGCTGTGTAAACTTTTGGTTTCAGCATTGTTTTCTCACTGTACACAGTACCTGCAGCTAATCTATAAAAACAATGATCGTGCCCATGCTAAGGCGCTATGCAAGATATCGTTAAGTTGCTGCCCCCACTGATAGCGAGCTGGGCTGGAAATGTCAACTCAACAGTGGAGCGATGTTTATGGCTATGGCATAAACCTCTCTCAAGAAAGGTTTTCCGTCTGCGATTGGTAATTTTCTTCCTTTTTTTGTGTGTGGCCATTAAATAAGCGTACTCGGCTGCTCGCTGAATCTCGGCTGCAGTTGCGCTCTGACGCGTGAACATTCTTGGATCACAGCTAAGAGTTTCACAACAGCAACACTCGATGCGCGTTCTTCCATTAAAAATTACGAACCAGCAAAATTGTATGGGTTTGCGAGCAGCCAATAAAAATATTAATAAAAACTTTCGGCGCATATACAGCATCTTGAGGCAGACCGGCTCTATCAAGCGCGCTTAAAGCTTTGTCCGGTCATGCAAAATGCGGGAAGCCATGACGGATAGCGTTCCGGCGTACATCTCCAACTGAGTAGGAGATCCCAGGTTATCATCTAGATTTAACCTAATAAACATCTTCATATTTGCACCGTAAAATTTGTCATAATGAGATAGAAAGGTTGGTTACATGTCGCATTTTCACAGATGTTGCTCATAGTAGGACATTTTTTTATTGGATAGCGCTGGCAGCTTAGAACAGGTTGACATCAATTTGTGTATAAAAGCTGTATGCAGGAATGAGTAAATGGTATGAAAATGACACACGGAGTTCGCGACATAGTTAATTAAATGGTTATGCATTAGGCTACCATCGCAGCTGAACAGCTTCGAATTGTTAACAGCCGGGTCACATTTTAATGTGACGAACAACAGGATCCGAATGCAACATCACGGTAATGCGAGCTCTCGAATCGAGTGGCCTTGAACCACCGTCACTATAAGTTTTTCGGGGTACACCCCAGTATACATCCTTGCCGAGCAAGCGCTAAGTGCTGACATGGTCACACTAGACATGACAGTATATACTAATTCTTGTTACCAAATTGTGTAAAGCGGAGCTCTTATATCCTTAAAATAAAAGGCTTCTACCACGCCGACGCCTCCCTCAAAGCGCAGCCAGGCGCAGCTCTCCGCGCGCGACTGTCCCCGAACGGTGGCGTCGCAGCGGTGGCGACTGGAAGTAGGCGCCTCCCGCCGGTTTCGGGCGACGTAGCAGGCCGCACCTAGTGCGCTTCCATCGAGCGGCCGTGGTAGTTGTCTCTAGACAACCGACTGCTCTCTATTAAAGGGGTCGTGAAACGTTTTCCGGAAATTTTGCACGGCTTAGTTAAATGGAATCCTTGTCCTGCATCATATAATATACCTCGATTCGTTTCATCGCCTGCGTTGATTTAATAGCGACAAAAACAGAATTTCGGTTTCCTAGCGCGCGTCCTCCTCAACTCAACAGAGTACGTCATAGCGCTAAGCCAATGAGAAGCTCCCGTTGCCGGAGCCTGCTGAGCCAAAGTTGACCAAGCTCGGTGTATTTTAGAGGTTCTAATTGTGCCCTACTCTACGCTCACACAGGGTTTTTTAATATGGCCGACGCCTAGGTTCCTTCCTGGGTTCCAGCGTCGCTGTGCTGCTATAGTGAACTAGAATATAGTCGCTACTGTTAAAACATGGTTACATCGTGGGCTTTGAGCCTTACGCCGACTCAACTTTTCGGGTGCCAGGTCGGCGAAGATGGACCCTGCGAGCGACCGGTACAGTAACACTTGTGTCGAGAGGCCGCGGTAACCGCGGCACAACTCCGGCTTGCAGAAGCCCCGACCGTCAGCCTCCCGATCCCAGCCGTTTCAGAACTACGCATTGGTATGTATGTCCGAGTCTTGCAGCCTAGTCTACGTTTGACCGTTGCGAGAGTGCGCAATCGCTAACCGAAGCTTTCGAACAGGTGCAGCTGCGGGCGGTGCGTGCCGATGCCGACTGCTCTTGAGAGCATCTGGCGAGATCCCGGCGGCGACTACATAGTTGAAGCAGCCGTCTGGGTGTTACAGATCATCCGCATTTACTCCAAATGCTTCTTGATCATGGACTGCTAGTCGAGAACACAAGGTAACAACCTTGAGCGAAAGGCGACATAACTTGAACAAGCGGCACCTGTTTTTCATTTTCTCGAGCAAGAAATGCTGTAATGAAATCTATTGCGGAAGGCAGTGTTAATAAAATAAAGCTTCCCCTTTAACGTTACTTACCTGCGATCATCTACACTGTCTACAGCGTTGATATTGCGCCACGTTAGCGCGAACACATCGCTGGTTTTCATATTTTTCTTGTTTTCGTAGAAGCGCATGAGCATGACGTTTCACCATGCAAATTACTGGTTTGCTTAATTCCATGCACGAGTAAATGAGAAAACACGCATCATCTGATAGTGTGAACTTGCTAAATGGAAAGGGCATGCACATTGATGTGAAGTAACGAGGGGGGGGGGGGGGGGTGACGCTGTCCGGACAAATTTGCTTGTTTTATTAGCCAGTTATGACCTTCAGCAAGTGCAGCACTTCAAAACATAAATACATAAGGAATGCCACAAGAAATGCAGTAAATAAGTACAAAAGCAATCTCATTTCGGAGGACTCTGTGCTAAGTGAAATTGCATGCAGTGAAGTAGCCTGTCTCCTGCGGAAGCCGTGGGAAAATGCACTAAAAAACGACACAGAAAAGAAAAACACACAGAGCAGGACTGGCTTCTGCAGACGATCACTAACTAGCCCGACAACTCTTGTTATAGCCTGTCCCCACTTGCTGCCAGAACAATCACCATACCAGCACTCAAAGTTTTATTTGCTAGTTTTTTTTTTACCCACTTGCATTAGGTGAGTGTTGTATAGTGTGCAAATATAATTAAAAAAATTGACTTCACTGATACCATCATCAACACCTGCACACAGTAAACCTCTCCAAAATGCTTTGACACTGACATTTTACATGTGCTGAAATGTAACAACCAAAAAAAAAAAAAAAAAAGAAAGACGTTCTCCCAAAGGCCAGTACACCGAAACTTCCACAGTTTGAGTAAGTGTTGGAAATTTTACAGTTAGCAAATGAAGTTATAGAGTAGTTTTGCGGCACTTGCAGAAAGTTTGGCACGTGCCATGTTGTGGGAAAACAACGGAGAGCTGTTGACAGAAGTGCACTTGTAGTTTATGGCTCCTTCGAATAGAATGACTCCATGCACAGAGCTGCTTAATGCATAAGTCGCATACTTAACATCTTCGTGCTATGCGGATGATATCAGCGTGGACATTGACATCGGTCACAACACTAGTATAGAGGGTGTAAGACGACTACCAGGTTTTTTCAGTCAAAAGCTGCATTGCCTTCAGGCATTATTTTGCTGCAGTAGCAAATTGTGATTGCACTGGAGTTCTAATATTGGGTGGGTCTCATTCTCTCTCAATCACCTGCAGCAGAATTCAAAGTTTGCCACACTTCCAGGGAGAATAAATTGACAGTGAAAGTTACACTGTACAGCTTCTGTTAGATGGGAATTAATTGTACAGATGCATGAATAACTTTCAAATTTGTAAAAGACCTAAATCATATTTTCATTTTGCTATGCTGAAAAGTGAATATTGCTTTTTCTCTTGTCAACAGGAGGCACCACTACATCTGCTACAGCCAGCTTGCGCACTGGCTTTGGGGATGCCTCGGCAGACATCACAGTAAAGTCCTCCCTATTTGTAATGCAAGCCAAATAAGGGAAAGGTTTCCATCTGACAGTTACACTGGTTTCCAGTTTGTGCAAGGTTTGTAGAGTCATCACCTTATTCATTCTGAAACAAGCCGGAAAATATGAGAAGAGAGAATTGCAGGACAGCTGGACTAATAACTGGAATTTTACTAAAGGATAGAGGCAAAAGAAGACTTGCACAGAGATGCACATGTAAAAAAGGCCCCAAAAGACTGTTGACCGATTTCTTAGCCACACACACGTCCTTAGCCTTTGCAGTATAGTGTGCCTTTGGACTTGGATCTGTGGCTTCCCTTTTGTAACGAGTGGTTCTTGACCATAAGGAATTTGCTTTTTTTTAGATTTTGATTTTTTAGACCCTTTCTGCTTTCCACGCTTTCACTGCTTTGGGGGTTTTTCGTGCACGTGCATTTCTGTGCGAATCTTCTTTTGCCTCTTTCCTTCAGTAACATTTCAGTTGTTAGTCAAACTTTGTCTTGTGCTCCTCTCACGTGTTTCGTCTTCTGGCTGGTTTTAAGATGAATCAGTACCAACTCATCCAGTTGTTAGTCTTGTTGATATCACTAGCCTGACTGCACCCACTGCTGGGCAAATGCTTCTCCCATATCCATCCGAATAACCCGATCCTGTGCCAGGTGCATGATTCTCGCAAACTTCCTAATTTCATCTGCTTGCCCGAGTTTCTGCCGCCCCCTGCTAAACTTGCCTTCCCTTGGAATCTAAAAGACATATATAGACTCACTTAGAATGAATTTTGTGTGCTCACTCCCCACCTATACCTTTGATGGGTGGAATTTTTTTTAGCACTGACCGCAAATGCATCATAATTGTGCAGTTGTGTATATACTACCTGCTTGTATAGATGTCTCTCCCATATCTATCCAAATAACCCGATCCTCTGTCAGCTGCATCCATCTGATCCCCGCAAACTTTTTATCTGCCTGCCTGAGTTTCTGCTGCCCCCTGCTATACTTGCCTTCCCTTGGAATCTACAAGACATATATAGGCTCACTTAGAATGAATTTTGTGTACTCAATCTCTAACTATACCTTTGTCGGATGCATTTTTTTTTTATTTAGCACTGACCTCAACACATCATGATTTTGAAGCTGTATTTACACATTTGTATATTTAATAGAGAGGAAGACAGCAAAGAAGCGTGAATAAAAGATGTCTTGCTCTAGGTCAACTTCCTTCTAGCCTAAAAATTTTGTATGCACTGATGAACCTGCGGCTAACCAATAAATTATTTTGAAAGCAACATGTCTCTAACACTCATTTGGTAACATTAGATAATGCCCAAATGTATTACAAAGTGGTGGTCCTTGTGGCACTGACAAACCTAGATTTTCTAGTTGCCGCGTTCACCTTTACACGGCCTCGAAAAATAGTGGCTCATGGGGAATAGAAAAATCAAACCGTTTTCTGCAAAAGCTGCTTTGAAAGGTGGCCACTATTTTCAGCATTTTGCAGTCTCATTCAGAAGCAAGCCAGCATAATCTGCAATCTGTAGACATGCATACAATAATATGTGCCTTATACTTTGAAATGTACCAGACTTTAACCAGTCATAAAACAGCGTGCTGAAAAGGTATGTATAGTAAAGCCTCCTTCGTTGATGATGCCCGTAGTTTGCATGAAAACATCTGCACTAGAACCTGCATGACGTTGAGTTAATTGGCCTGCTGGTTGAATATGCCACCAAAATGCTGGTAATACAATGAACTTTGTCGGTGCTGGGGTCAAGTCTAGAAATATAAAGTTGGGATGATTTAATTGTGAAACCTTGCTGCTGAATTCACTGCAGGCTAGAATGTAACAGGATTAAAGGGCAGCTGTAGACGTAAGGGCAGTCCACATTGTCACGGCATCTTATGCGTCCTAGTACACATATCTGCATACCGTGCATGTTTTGCTAGTAAACAATGTATCCACAGATTTGCGAAGCTCCAAGAATGCTACACTGATGCTGTCTGAGTAGCTGCTTGTGTCGCTGAATATTGTGAAAGCCTTTTGATGGAACGAAAACTGCTTGGTGAATACTTATGCAGAGTGAGGTTGGTCAGGAGCACAGGTGATATTTACACCCTCGCAATTTAACCATACAAGCACAGACTGTATGATACTCATACAAATTGAAAAATATAAGGGAAGGAATTGAACTGAAGACTTCGCGGTTCGACAGTCCAAACTTCTACTACATGTGCTTTGGGCTGTGTGTGCTAGCCCGCCTGCAATCTGATTGCCCGAGCCAGGAAAATGGTACACACCCATATGAGCACCACTCCCAGTACTCTTTAACATGTACATAGAAGTGCAGGTGCTTGGGATAAACCTTGGCTGCCGCAATGCACCTCAAACAATGGCATGTTAGCCAGAATAGCAGGTTGGGCTTGTTGGTTTTCCATCCTGAGGTAACAGCGCAAAATGTGGATGGGAGCACAAGACGAGAAGACGATGAGACATTGTGTCGTCTTCTCGTCTTGTGCTCCCATCCACGTTTTGTGCTGTTACTTCAGAATGTCACGTGCCTGCCCAATATCTACATAATTGTCACACGAACCACTGAACAGCAGCTGAACAGCAGTTTTTCACGTACACTCCGCTGCCATTAATTACAAATGCTATCACGCTACGACTTCCCATGCCACCCCACCCAACCTCTGTGTGTAATGACTCAACCTTTGGTGCGTTTGCATGTTCTCGGGATACTGGAGAAATCCAAGATATCAATTAGTAGATTCAAGCAACTTAATCTGACATACATCTGGTGAGAATATTACAACTCTATCCATGTATACACAGATCTGTATCACCGCAAGCGTCGCCTACAATTGTGGTGATGCCGCTCAGAACATGACTCATCTTTTTTTTAAGGGCATAATTCTCCACAAACCGCTGCTGAGCTTGTGGCCCCTTGGTAAGAGGCTTTCCACATCTGTGGGAAACCACTTTAGAAGTGGTGTGAATTCACAGTTTCAAAGCCTGCATTACAAATTTTTGGAAGTTTTCAACACCACACCCTTACCAGCCTTTGGCACTACACATCACTGAGTTCCTTATATCTACTTGTCCTCAAGGCCACAAGGTAGTGCTTTAGTGGATCCATACCCACTTGCCAATTATATGCCATTATGCATGCTTTCTCCATAGACCATCTAAATGTGGTTTCACACACAAATATTTATACTTAATTGGACAGGCGGACTGCCCAGAATGTTCCACATGTGACATTACGGAGACCCTGGAGCGTGTACTAGTGGTGTGTCCCAGTATATGCGTGCAAAACAATAGCTCGAGTTACTTCTTTGAAGTGTTTTGGCAACAGGCCTCTCTCAGAGGACTTATTGGCCGGTTGGCCAGAAATGGAAAGCTCTACAGGCAGTGCAGGCTTTCTTCTGCTTCTTGCATGACACAGGACTTGACTCGTGACTGTGGTGCAAGTTACTATTCCTGTATATATTTTAATCAAGTCATGACCCTCTTTGTTCTTCTCTTTCTGTAGCAGGTCAGATATTAAACTTTTAAGCCAATCTATCCGCCTTTCCAATCAATAACTCTTGCGTGAATGCATTTCTCCTGGATGGTTGATCTGGTAGTCACACCATCGTAATGCAAGGACATGGGGCGTATGAGCCTTTGAGGTGAACAATTTTTACCCTAGAAATGTCTTTTAAATGATGTGAAGGATTCTGTATATATTTTAATCAAGTCACGACCCTCTTTGTTCTTCTCTTTCTGTAGCAGGTCAGATATTAAACTTTTAAGCCAATCTATCCGCCTTTCCAATCAATAACACTTGCGTGAATGCATTTCTCCTGGATGGTTGATCTGGTAATCACACCATCGTAATGCAAGGACATGGGGCGTATGAGCCTTTGAGCTTTTGAGGTGAACAATTTTTACCCTAGAAATGTCTTTTAAATGATGTGAAGGATTCTGAGCTCTGCTCAACATGATCCTCCTCTTTGGAGTCTTCATCAGGTTCTATGGGACTAGATGAGTGCTGTGGAAAGAACGTGATCGAAGTGGAACCAAGGGGCCTGTTCTGGGTGGTACGATATGCTGGTAGGGGCACCTGTTGTGCTGGCCTCACGGTATCGCTCAAAATAAAAAAAAAAAAAATCCAAAATGCGCATATTACTGCTATGAGGGCAATCTGGCAGGAAACAATCAAATAGAACTGGTGGCTTCTGCGAGTCGAGTAGTTCTCAAATAAGCATATCTGTAAGGCTACAAATCGCAACTACGTTTACTGCCTTTATCACGCGACCTACACTTTTTTTTGCCAATGCACTGGGCCAGCGGTTTTGCGTCGGTACGACGCATCGTTTGAGGTGAGCTTTCTTCGTTTCCGGTCCATGCCGAGGCTTCGAATGACGCCGAGGTTCATTTAGGACTTCCAGTAGAAAGTAGTACGAACACATGAACCCAATCGGTGTGCCAAAACTTGTGAAAGCGAACGTTACTTCCACTCGGAGAAGCCGTGCTGCAATCGATCGCGACGTACACGGTTGGCATAGCGAGCACTCAAACACGCACAACACGCCTAAACCCAGAACCTAACGGTGACAGGAAAAATAGGCGAAGTCTGAGCACTGTAGACGTTGTAGGAAGTATGCTTCCTCTTTTTTTTTTTTTTTTTTTTTTTTTTAGAAAGGTTACGAGAGAGGCGTCGGGAAGGTGGGGGAGCAAAGCTGCGACAACGCGTAGGGTGAAAGGGCCACCCAAGTACATTGTAGCAACCTTTTTTTTTTTTCGGTTTCCGGCTTTCCGTGTAGTGCCATAGTTCAGGTCATCCGGCCGAAATAAAGGAAGCGAAGCTCGACACGCTATTCTCAGTGATGCAGCACGGAGGCGATCGAGCAACTAATATACGAGTACGCGCCGCGGCGCCCGCTCCTGAAACACTCCACCCACCACTCGGATTGAACACACTTGTCGATTTCTTTGACCTGGAACCGTATTTAGATCGTATCTTTAATGACGCCGAGAATAATAATAATTAAAAAAATTACAGCAGCGGCCGCACAACCAAGTTGTACCGGTGGTATATGAGACTGCTCAAGACGTTGTGCTCCATCACGAATGTTCACAAAAAGAAAAAGAAAATAACAACAACAAATTAGATTGGAACCATTGTCATTTGGAGTACCCGGCGGAGCGAGGTATAGCCGTCGTTACCGAAAATCTGAACTTGAGCGTCACCTCTCGCTCTGTTCCAGAGCGCAGCGAGAAGCAGACACCACCCGTAAAGTGAGCTTTACCACCCGTCCTGCTCCGCCGCCGCCGCCGACCGCGCGTCACGTGACAGTATTGTTGAAGAAATGCGTTTGCGTGAGCGAATAATTGATATAATATATTTTTATTTGCTAACTTTAACAGCAACCTACTATTGTATGGGAAATAATGATTATATCTGCGTTTCCAAAAGGCTAAACATGACGTAGGCGAGTACTTCTAATTCCGGCCTACAGGGTCGCATGGTCGCTTCAGGAACGCAAAAATGCTTTGATTTCAGAATGGTATTATTAAATGCAGAAGCAATATTTCGACGAGATATTTTGGAATAGGCATACCTAATGTTTACTGAAGCAAGGAAAATTGCAACTGGGCTGCCACATTTTCGTTTCACGACCCCTTTAAGGACTTCGTGGGGAGGTGGGTAGATCTTCCTTAAGGCTCTTTGATGTTCAAGGATGGCTCTATAACGTCTAGTGACTGCATCCAGTTCCCCGTCGTTGTGCGTCTCCCGGTTGGCGTATGCTCGGGCATTGTCGTCGGCACGTTGGTTACCTTTGACAGTCTCATGGCCTGGTGTCCACTTTATGAAGCATCTCGAAAAGGTGATTTTTCTTGCCTTGAGTATGCGGATGGCCACAGTGGATATGCGTCCGCTGCTATACCTTCTGCATGACTCTTGCGAGTCCGTAATTATTTGTGTAGTAGCCTCCTCGCCCTGGTGGGTGATAGCGAGAGCGATTGCTGCTTTCTCAGCCTCGAGAATGTTGTTACTCTTGATCGAGGCGCCGTTCATTTCCCTAAGCTGGTGATCAACCACGCTGGCTACCGCTCTGTATTGTTCTTTGTATGTGGCCGCGTCGACGTACAATGTTTTTTTTTTTTTTTTTCTGCGGACCTTCTTTTGTGTGCCTCTGATCTTGCCTCTCTTCTGGCCTTGTGTATTTTCGGATGCATGTTTTTCGGGATCGGGTTAACCTTAATGATCTCTCTTATTTCCTTCGGCATTTTCCCCGTGCTAATTATTTCTGTGCAAGGATCTCTCATGCCCAGTATATTCAACGTATTCCTTCCTGTTTGCGTCTGCATGAGTCTTATTTTCTGCGCGAGAAGGTAGGCATCGATGTGCTCTTGCACTGTGCTGTTTATGCCCAGTTTAGAGAATGTTTCCAAGGCCAATGTAAATGGTCGCGTTACTTGGAAGAAAACGCGTGCAGCGCTGCCTATTGCCAGCGGCATCAACTCGATGATGAGGGCCCCTGCGAACTGTGAGGACAACAACTAAAGCACAGAAAATAAGATCTGCCAGAACTCCAAAAAACTAGAAAGTAAGCATAATATTCGCGCTCAGGAATGAATGCAGTTTTTGTTTCTTGCGTAAAAAAAAAAAAAACGTGGCACATTTATAATAATATTTTGACTTGTTTCTAACGGCCTCTCTCGGCAATTTAGTATCCGCTGCGTAGTTGCCCAAAGCTCAGACATGGCTCAGACCAAAGCTTTTGCCATGGCTTTTTCATCCGCGGAGTGGGTGCGTCATCGGCCCCGGTTCAACGTTTTTGGTTGCGTGCTGCGTACAGAGTGGGTTATCTGTACCAAACAGTCAGTATTTCATTCTGCTGGTTGTGGTAGAGCTTTACAGCAAGGCGAAGACTGTGTGCGCTCGATGAGAAACTGATCGCAGCTGCATGTGCGCATTTCCGGACGATGAGACAATGCTGCGTCACAGCTCGGCGGCTCGGCCTCCCAGGCACGTCGCAAAAATGGTGGCTTGTTTTACGGATACACGTATGCATGAGCGGCGTATCGCTGCATATTTTAATTGAACGGTGAAGGTGAGATTTTATTGCTCCCAAGACGCGTGTCGCATTGCGTAAAGCCTTCCGTTCCGCTCCCTTTGCTGCGTGTTTTGCTTACTGCGTATATTACCGCACGAACGTTCGCTGAATGTGCTTTAGCTGTTATCACAGGATGTTCCTATTGTCAATGGGATCTTTCTCATGAACATGTAAAATGCTTAAGTTGTTAATTTATATCCTCACATTGACTCCTCTCAGAGGCAAATGAAGCGCGAGTAAAATAATGGAATCGTGAACAGGGCGAGATTTATTGGAGCGAAACGATATCGCAGATATTTTCACTTCTCAGACACATTAACTTCTAAATACTAGCAATCCCAATTTGAATTGCTTACCTAAGCTCTTACAGGTTGCTATTCTAGCTCTAGCGTTAATTATTCCGTTCGTTTGTTTTTTTTCTTTTCTGTTTTTTTTTTTTTTTTGTTCTTTGACACTGATATGTACTTTGCTTGTTGGCAAAATCTTTTACCCTTTTATAATCTCACCGCGTCTCGTTTGGAGACCTACGCTCAGGTCATTTTGTTATCACGAAGATTTCATAAAGACTGTGACGAATGAGTGGTGGTCACTTTCGTGCAGTTCAAGATTTGCATTGTCGTGAGTTAATAAAGCCGGGCTTTCGATTCAGCACAGCCTCGCTTATTTATGCCCTTAGTAAAACCCCTCAAGCCATGTGATTCTTATCCATGTGCTTACCGAATTCACTTGAAGGCCTTTGTTCACAAACGTGCCCGAAGGAATAAGCCCCAGAATGCGTTTACAGACGCGCGACGAAAGACTAGGCTAACGACGACGGAGGCAGAACGATGCTATGATAAGGTGGTTAAAGATGCCGTAACATTCAGTTAACGTAAAACTTGACAGTACAAATCCATGTCAAGTAAAGTTGGCTGAAAGGTTACGGTGTCCATGTTTCTGCCTTATCCAAGCATCGATCTGCCTCCGTCGTTGTCGGTCTTGTTTTTCGTTCAGAAGTAAAACGACAATCAAATTCCCCGCCAAAAGTACGTCACTGTGACATCACAAACAACGTCACGTGTTTGTTTTGCCTCACAGTTCGCAGGGGGCGCCGGGAAACTAATTCCTTGCTCAGAGTCGACACCCAGGCTTCTATGGGAGTTACGCTACCATACTAATTCTACCTTGAGTTTTCCGTCGAGGTGTTGACCGGTAGTGTAGGCTTTCCTCAGGATCGCTTCTAGTTGTTTCTTTCCTGTTCGATCGCAATTTGGTAGGGGACACCATATACAATGCGACTTACAACGAGGACCTGTACCAGCCTACGTGTGTCCTCCCCGGACATGCCTCGTCTTCTGTTGGAGATCCTTGCGATCATTCGCGTGATCTGCGCTGTGGTATTTGCTAGCTGCCTGATTGTTTGATCTATACGGCAGCTGCTTTGTATCTACATGCCTAGAATTTTGATTTGCGACACTTCCGGTATCTTCTTCCCTCTTATGTAGACGTCTATGGTGTTGTGCAGATCGTACCCTCTTCTGTGGACTCTGAGCACCTCAGATTTCTCCGGGAAACATTCAAGTCCGCAATGTAGGGCGTGTGCGTTGACAGTGTCTGCTGCTCTCTGCAGACAGTCTTGTTTTTTCTTCTAAGGATCCCCTGGTCACCCAGATCGTGATGTGATCGATAGATAGCATGCCTGGCTCTTTCAATTTCTTCGAGTTTCTTTGCTAAGCCGATCATAACAATGTTAAACAGCATAGGGGATATCACTGAGCGTTGCGGTGTTCCCTTTGTGGGGGTCCCGAAAGACTGGTCTCATGCGGAAATAGTAATGATTCCTAAATCAGGAAAAACTCCCAGCCTTGAAAATCTACGACCCATTTCGTTAACGTCATGTTTGGGAAAGGTATACGAAGGAATTGTGCTTCAGGGGTTGCAGACCCACCTGGAGGACAAAGACCTCATGCCGCACACTATGTTCGGATTTTGAAACACCTCTCAACACAGGACGTCCTCATGCAAATCAAGGAGGAGGTGCTTAACATTGTCCCGAAATACGGAGAAAACATCTTGCTCGCGCTCGACCTTACAGCGGCGTTCGACAATGTCAGTCACAGGGGAGTGCTAGACGGGCTTTGTAACTTAGATTGCCGGCACAGAATATACATCTACGTGAAAGCCTTCCTGAGTAACAGAGCAGCCACCATTGGAATAGGAGGCATCAGGGAAGATGAAGGAACATGTTTAAAATGGTGATGGGACCTCGATTACCGTTCGTGACCTGAACACACACACACACACACACACACACACACACACACACACACACACACACACACACACACACACACACACACACACACACACACACACACACACACACACACACACACACACACACACACACACACACACACACACACACACACACACACACACACACACACACACACACGCACGCACACACACACACACACACACACACACACACACACACACACACACACACACACACACACACACACACATTATTCAAAATCATTCCCTCGCATCACGACCGAGCTTTCGCGTGTCGGCTCTCCTTAAATACTTTAGTCGGTGTAGAAAGCCAGCCAAACGTTAGCTGCAAAGAAGCAGTAGCCAATGCAGGGCGGAGACCTAATTGCCAGCCTTCCTTCCACCGCTTCTACCAACGCAAAACGAAGCACGCTCATAAGGAATTCGAGGCACAAGGCTACGACAAGGGATAAAATAATACAAAGACCCTTTAAAGAAACCTAAAGACAGGCATACGCTACGGGAAAAACGCTACATAGTAATGCGGGAACGTAATATACTCAGGACAGTTGACTCACGCACAAAAGTAATCAACATCAACAAACACGGCGCGGAGCGCTGACGTCGCAGGCTCCTCATTCGCGACATTAATCGCGCCGTTCGCCTTGGGTCTGCGGTTGTTCGGGATGAAGAGATGACCCTAATGATCCCCTTTGATGTAGCTAGGTGGGCTGGCCTTTAGTAATACTGAAGAACTTGCTGAGAATTATAGGTCTAGCCTGGCAGGCGGGCCCATCTGCCTTGGCGCAGTCTGCTCTGCAAGGGTATGGGGAGTCAACATGAAAAACCCGTGCGACTCGCTCTGGCATCTCTGGCGAGGCAGATATTTCTCCCTGACGTCACGTTCACTGTTGACTGACTGCCTATGAGTCTATGACTAAAGTTATGTACCTTCAGTGTTTATAACTCGCTTTCCATGAGGAATAAGCCCTCTCATAGCGCTTTTACAGTGTCGAAGAAATGAAAAGACAGTTTTGGGGTCATTTGTATTTATTTTCTTACACCCATTTTGACAACTGTTTTCATAAATATCAAGAAAATATCAAAAATAAAAAAATTGCCGCTTCCGCCGGCTCCATCCGTGGCTGCGGAGCCGCAACTGAATGCCATGAGGACGCCAAGAAGCGTCAGGTTCCGCAGTCTGCGTAGGCGAAAAAAGAATAGAATTATATGTTGAACAAAAAACTCAGAATACAGTAAAAGAGAAAAATTCTTCACTTGTGTCCTCTGTGGCCTCTAACCCAGTTGGACAACCAAAATTAAGTGCAGATACGAATGAGGCATTATGATTATACTGTAGGCTCATCCTGAGTGGCACCCACTGTAATGAGATCAAATAGGTTTTAGTCAGCTATGGTTTTGGATATGGCATTTCTTGTCGGAAAGCAGCCGAAGCTTTACGCTGTATCAATTAAAACAAAACAAAAAAAGAACGAGTGAACGCTGGAAAAGCAGCGCAGGCACTACGCCAATACATGCTTAATGCCATTCACAAATTTCCTTTTGGGAGCCCTGTGCGCGTGGACTTCCGGCATATGCAGGGATACTTTCGTGAGCAATTCGCACTTTAAGGGAACCGGATGACATCGCCGCCCAGTTTTAGTAAAACCGTCTTTTTTGTTCTCGCTCTCTCTGGCTATGTTGATGTTCGCATGGAGGAGAAGGCACAATTATTGCCGAGAAAGCTGCATCTATAAATTCTCCCGTGCATCAATAAAAGCGGTTGAAAAGGACTCCGCAATTACCGGCGTGGCGCGAATAGATTTGCTCACTATTGCGCCAGGATTCCCCGATCAAATAGCATGTTTTATAACAGGGTGACTTAATCTATCAGGGACAAAGCGGAATAGCGGTCCACAAATGCTACGATGAGAGGGCAAAGGGTGTGGCTAGGTGTGGTCAGCGCACACCTATTCGTCATGACTCTATTCTGAATTAAGAAGGGGGGGGGGGGGGGGGCTTCAAAAGCACGCTTGCAGCAGTCGCGCCCTCTCGTATTTCAATCAACACCGCATATTAGAATACGCCTGAAATGCATCTGGATACGGCGGGAGACAAGTTCGACCACCTCTCTTCTAGCCGTACCGGGTTGCAAGGATCTTAAGCTTCGCGGAAAAAAATAGAAAAAAGAAGAAAGAACGGGTGTTTTTAAGTTGCAGATGACCAAAAAAAAACTTTTCATTTGCACCTTGAGCCTGGTTAACCAATCTCTCAGCATATTATTGCCCCACTGTCCAAATGAACTGAACATGAACCGCACTGCAAAAAGCAGGTTCATATATTGTCAACCATTTAAAAGTGTGACATTTTTCTTACATAAAAGAATACAAATTTTCTACTTTTCCTGCTTGATAAAGAGCCAAGTATGTCTTGAAAACCAAAGCCGCAATAAATGATTTGTGTGGGAAGGTTTCTCTCAGGGCAAAATATTGTGTAACCTGATCTACGCGCCATGATCAGCTGGCTGACCAACCATACTAAAATTTTGAAGAAAAACGTTCTACTGATTCGATACTACCGCAGGCAAAAATTTAAAACCCAGGTTTAGCTGCGATCGATAGCATGTTTATAACACCGTCTTGAAATATTACGCAGTTTCCTCAGGAATGGACGTCATGACCATCTCGCAGTGGTGAGTCAGTTTTTAGGGTGGTGGTAAAACTTTAATATCCAACAAATACAGAATAAGCGTCAGACTATCCGCCTAGACAGCGGCCTGAAGTCGTTGGATCCGAGCGGCGTGCTCAGCCAGACGGATTAGAGCTAGCTGAGTTTCAGGGTGTGAGCTCAACAGAGTTTCCCAAAATTGTTCTGTTTTGTCTCTTGACTTATATCTTGGATTTCTTAATCTGAACACATCCACATCTTATGTTCCAGATCCGCCCTATTCCGCCATAGTACACTCTACTGCTGACCACGAAGACACGGGCTCAGACCCGGCCGGTGTAATAATACTTGCTAGAATACTTATTCTCACTTCGTTCTATGTATTATTACGTTGCCATTTTTTAATTAATGATAGCAATTCGCTCCCGCAGTCGTAAATACGCAGCTTGCTCCTCTTTGCTTAGTTCTCAAACTAAAGGAACCAGGCCAGGGGGCTTCCTGTCGCTCGACCTTAACCCTTTCCTTTCAGCATGAAACTCCTTCAACCTTCGCAGCTTTTGCTCCAGTTGCTCTACTGGCCTCTGGTCAGACAGGACTTCGTCATTCTTGTCTAACTGTGGTAATAAAAGTAGCAAGTATAAGGGGCAGTTTCATTTAAAGCCTGTTAAGCCAGTGAAATACCTAAAATGCTCCCTGACTTCCGTAAAACCATCATGATGAGATCAGATGCCATCTCTCATCTACAATAAAAACCTATTCGACGCATTGCGCGGTCATGATACCCCACAGATTCCTTCTCCACACGAATCAATCACATCCAACTGCGTTTATCGTTTCTTGGAATCCACTCCATTACGCTCAGCGACCCGTCTTTTTGTTTCCCACGTTCCATGCCCTGCTGTTGCCTATTTAGTCACGATATCAGCAAGAACATTACTAACCCGCACTTTATGCCTGCTATTGTCGACTAGCATTATCTTGATAATTTCGTTTCTACAGCTCGAGTAGCTGCTTTGATGCCAACTCTATCGCAAGCGAATTGATGATTACATCGAAAATAAGTAATATTCAAAATACAAAACATACTAATATGTAATTATTTGCAGGAGTGTGCAAACTTTTGTATAGAACCTCAAATTTGATGGAGATATTAACATCGAAATGCCGCGACATACGAAGTGAAAACCCGAAGAATCACGGTAATCACTACTATTTTCAAGGGCCAGACTACGTTTAAAATTGGAAAGCGGATACCACTAATTGCAAGAGGACGTATTTTTCCAAAAATGGCAGATGACGTGATACATCGCGCCCTCTTTGAGAAATATATATTACTTCTTTTTCTATACCGCCTTACTTGCGTCTGGAAGCATGCAGACTGCTACGTGAATAACTTTATCCAAGGGTCGATTTCAAGTCAATTTGTTGGCGTCCAACTTTATATCAAATGAGATTGATATCGATATGCTATTATATATGCCCTTAGGGTATCTAGCAAATGAACTCGAGCCCGCCCCCTGCCCTCTTCCTTCGTTATACCTTTTCCTTCTCGCGGTAAGGACCTGATGCTTCTACATTTCCTACATTTCCTCTAGTTCCCTGCCACACTACCCGCGTACCAGTGAATAAAAAACATCCGTGATGTTCCAGGGCCCACCCTTATATAGGCTTACTCATGTGCTACCCAGTAGCGAACGCTAATCATGGGAATATATTGTGCTCTCTACTCCTTTTTTATTTATTTATTTATTTATTTATTTACTTATTTATTTCCAATACCTCAAAGACCCCAGGAGTACGGGGTTCTGCATGAGGGGTAGGCTTGACAGTATTGTCGAGATTAACAAAAAAAGTTTTCAGTGGCGGTTCTAAAATGGCTTGGGTTAGAGTGAGCGACGATGTCAGCGGGAAGATCATTCCTGTCGATGGCTGTCCTTACAAAAAATGAGTTGAGATGCGTTGTCGTTCGGGCATGTGGCGGATAAACAGCCAAGGTGTGGCTGATGCGACTGGATGTTCGATGAATCGGCCTGATGACTGCTGTGCTAGATGATAAGGCATGATAAAATTTATAAAATAAACAGAGTCTAGATATTTTACGGCGTGCTTGCAAGCTTGGGAGACCGGCATTAACTTTTAGATTAGTGGCGCTAGTATTACGAGAATAGTCAGAGAAGATAAATCTAGCTGCACGGTTTTGTGTTAATTCAATGGTAGATATCAAGTTTTGAAGATGCGGGTCCCACAATGAGCATGCGTACTCCAATTTGGGCCTTACAAGAGTTACATAAGCTAGATGTTTAACAGAAGAAAGTGCCTGAGCTAGGTTACATCGAAGAAAGCCAAGTGTGCGGTTAGCACCGTTAGTAACCGATGTAACGTGTGGATGCCATGTAAGGTCACTGGAAATTGTGACACCTAAATATTTCAAAAAAGATACCGAGGAGATATATAGTAGTTCCGTTTAGTAAGTAGTTGTACGAAGAATAGTGTTGGCGTCTGTGGAATGTAGTTAGGGCCGTTTTGTTAACATTTAGGGTCATTAACCAATTTCGACACCATTCCTCGACTTTTGCCAGATCGGCCTGAAGAGCCAAATTATCAGTAGGTTTATGTATGGGACGGTAAATAATAGAATCATTAGCAAAAAGGCGGATATTAGAAGAGATGGAGCTGGGTAGGTCATTAATATAAATAAGGAAAAGAAGAGGACCAAGTACGGTACCTTGGGGTACACCGGAGAGAACAGGGGTGAGGCTGGAAGAGTAATCGTTAGCGAGAACAAACTGGTAGCGGTTAGTAAGGAAATCTTCGATCCAATTAAATACAGATGCATTTAAGTTAATTCTTGACAGTTTTAGTAATAGTCGCTTGTGGGGAACCTTATCAAACGCTTTTTCGAAATCTAAGAAGAGTGCATCAGTAGGAATATTAAGGTCTAAGTTGGAACTAATGTCGTTTAAAAACAATGCAAGTTGCGTGTCACAAGAAAGGCCTTTCTGAAAACCGTGCTGATTGGGATGGAAAAATTTGATGGATGTTAGGAAGTTGATGACATGAGAGTAAATAACGTGTTCCATGATTTTAAAACATACGCTTGTGAGAGAAATGGGGCGAAAAATGTTACCTGAGCCCTTCTTAGGAACTGGAACGATCTTGAGAGACTGTGCCAGATGATAAAGACTGCTGAAAAATGTGCGTTAGGATTATGCTAGTTATATGCTTGGAGTTCTTCAAAACCTTTGTGTTGATGCCGTCAACTCCTCCTGCCGATGATGTGAGCTTCAAAGAGTCGATAATTTCTGCTATGCCATGAGATGTAAATGTGATGTCCGTCATGTTGGGATGAGTTAAAATGGGAAAGGGAGAGAGGTTTGCGTTAGTCTCTCGAGTGAAAACCGCACTGAATGTGCAATTGAGGGCCTCAGCAATGTCGCCATCAGATAAAGGAATGCCTGATTCGTTAGTTAAGAAGACGCGTGTATTTGAACGTTTTGGGTTAATAATCCTCCAGAACTGCTTAGGGTTATTGCGGATTAATAAAGGTAGTGTCGATGAAAAGAATACTCGTTTAGACTTTACTAGGAGCGGGCGAAAAAGTTTTAATGTAGAATGATACTTCTGCCATATGCACGTGGGATGTTAGTAGATTTTGCCGCTCTGAAGTGTCGTTTTGTTTTGTTTTTTAATCGTTTGAGAAATGATCTAAACCATGGTGATAAAGGACGGTCGCGAATAATCTTCACAGGTATGTACTTTTTTATTAGGTACTGCATTTTAGTTTTAAACATTGACCAGTTTACATCAACTGAACGTTCTTTAAACTCAGAAAGGAATATGTCGCAGAATTCTTCGAGCTCAGTGTTGATAGATATGTAATCACCTTTGTCGTAAAATGATATTCTTTTAGTTCTAGCGTTCGGACGTTTGCGCATGCAGTTAAATGTTCCGTGGATTACTATGTGGTCGCTAACGGCGTCAAGATAACTAAGGGAAGAGAGATTATCGGGATGCGATGTTAATATGAGATCAAGTATGTTAGAAACGCGCGCGGAGCTTCTAGTTGGTGAATTGACCATTTGTGATAATCCAAATGTTAAACACGTGTGAACGAAATGACTTTCAATGGTTTGCTTCGAGGTTGTAGCTGCGAGATCGGACCAGATAATTGACGGAAAATTGAAGTCACCAAACATGAGGATGGGCGCGTTTGGAAATTGGGACGTTACAGCATGCAGGGCGTCGTGAAACTCGGAAACAAAAGTATTAGTTGTGTCTGGGGGCGGCAGCAAACTCCGATGATTAAATGTGGATGCGCGGCATTGCATTTAATGAAAAGAATTTCCAGCGGAGAATTTATTTGTACACGAGTGCACAACAGTGTGGGATGAGCACCTATAAGGACGCCGCCGCCTCTCCGGTCGAAGCGATCGCATCTAAAAATGTCGAAATCTGGATAGCAGGATTCAACTTCGGAGTCGTTAATGGATGCGTTCAACCGGGTTTCTGTTAGTACTATTAAGTTTGCATGGGATGTGCTGATAAGGCTGTTTAGTGCATCACTCTTCGGCAGGAGGCTTCGGACGTTAGGAAAAAGAAAAGAGATGTGGGCAGTCCACAGTTCTGAGGTTGAGCTAATTCGGTTTTGCTATGGTAAACGTTCTAACACTTACTGGCTTTTATGGTCAAACTTATAAGCTTTGTCTCCAATTTTTAAGACATCGTGCCGGGGTTTGTAGGTAGCATTTTCGGATTTTGCAAATTGTAGAAGGCGTTTTCGGGCGGAGCGAGTTCGAGGGCAGAATGAGAAATCAGTCAAATGAGAAAGTCAAATGAGAAATCAGGCGTGGCTGCCAAGACAGCGCAGCTGAAATAGCATCTTGACTAAAGCCACCTCCTCGTGGCGAGGTTTTCTTCCACAAATATGTGCTCGTTGTGTAGCGGTAAGTCGAAACAGGGAGCGGTGCGCGCGGAGTGAGTGATACGCCAACTTACGAAAGCTGCCAGCAGGAGCAGCGACAGCGCCGCAGACAGACGCGCTCTGCGCTACAGGACCTGGGCCATCGTGACGAGGGCGACGACAACCTGCGTCGCCGCCTGCAGATGCGCCACCAGTGCCACTGCACGGCACGCAAGCCGTTTCTTGCACCACTTGAAGCGGGATGCGAAGCCCGTCTCGCTGGTTGTGCTGAAAAAATGCGCACCATATAGAAATGAAGAAACCACAATAATGAATACCGCTTTGCAAACGCGAAAATTACTACATCCGCGCGTAAAAAAAAAAAAAAAAAAAAAAAAAAAAAGACCAGCAGCTACCGGAGGATAAAACATGCGTTCACGGAGAATTTGAGAATTGCGAAAGCCATGCAGACAGATATGGAGGTGTTTAGGAGCAAAGAAATGCAAGCGAGAATTCGAAACCGAGCTAATTGACGCCTGTTGTAGATGCTTAGCAAGGTCTGCACACAATTACACTGGCATTCCAACAAAATGTTCCCATGCAGCTTTGTCGAAGGGAATGTATGAATGAGTAGTAAAGCGCTCGGGCTAAATTGCACGCACTTGTCTGACTTCGCAGACAAATTAGACGCCTGTGTACAGTTACTGAGAGCTGCGTGCTCTGTAAGCCCGCAGAGCTCGAGAAGCTAAGCAGGAAACATCATTCGGATCCTGATGCGTGGACAGCTTTCAGTTTGCTCTGGCATGTTCCAAACAAAGACGGTCATAAAATAAATATTTATGCTGGTGTGGAGGATAGCCCTCCCATTAACATGGTCCTGTGCGAGCTTTGGCCGTGCGTATATTCCCGCAGACCTCGTAACCTCATCAGCTCAAGTAACCCTGCAGCGTACTTTGCCAGGTTTTCCTCATCTTGGCGTTCAAACCGTTACCCGTAATGACCATCCGCGACCCTTCCTTCGCATTATGTTCTGCTTACGCGCATGTCTTGTTGATTTTGACTAAGGTACCCCTAGCTCACCATCGCTGCTGACGAACTTTGCTATATTCTTCTCTGAACTCTATACCTTTCCCATTTTTATCCCGAAAAAATATCGGGCTGAGCTGTCTATTTTTTACTGGTGCAGCTTTTGAGGGCCCGTTTCCGTTTTTGCGGTGTCAGTTCAACACGTCAGAACGGTATGGCTCGAAGCTGATTAGCCAAAAACATCTCCACTGATTGGTCTGGCACAATGCTGATATTAGCTTCCCTTTCTCTTCTGATGCCATTTTCTTTTTCCTTCCTTCAAGCTTATGTCCTGCCAACACCTGCAGATGGATTGATGACGAGCATGAACAAAAATACGCGATGCATTCGCGGCCCACACTCCACACAACTCCGCACCGCATGGCTGGTTGCTACACCTACTTACTACGAACACTGAAAGAAAATGTTAATAATACATATTAAAGTGACGTACCACTCCAGGCGCTGCATATTTCATTAGCAAAACGATAAACACCTGGTCAATTTCCTTCTTTTGTGCGCAGTATGCGTTAACTCCTCCTCTTTCGAATGCCGGCAGTCCGCTGCAGCAAGGGGATACCTTTTTCTCTGCATTCAATATACATGCTGCATCAATTTATCTATCACTTAGAGCAGGTTCCGAGCACAAGACGTGAAGAGAAGTCCTTACGTTATACACCACCTCTCTTCGCAATGGACTATACGATCTCGATTGTTCTCTCTATCTGGTGCAAACTGTACGGTAGAAGTCTAGTTACGCCTCAGTGCGCCTACTGACGGAATGCCTCTAATAAGGGTATCGGAGAAGCAGCCTGCGAAACGATTCGGCCACTGCACCAAACGAAGTAAGCAGAATGGCTGGAAGCAAACTCACCATGCAGGTCGCTGGGAATACGGCAGACGGCTGTGCCCGGCTGGGTGGACTGCGGCGCAGGCAGTTCTCGCAGCTTAAGCGCCCCATAGGCTTGACCGTGGTGGTGGTAGTAATCACCAGGGGCTCGTGTTCCCATGGTACTGGTGTATCGTGGGAGCGAAGAGACGGAGCGCAAAAGGAGCTCTGCGAGCCTTGGATGCCGAGATGGCCGTATGCCACGGACATCTTATGGCAGCGCCCCTCTACTTCTCCGGGATGGATCTGCACAGCGAGCTGGAGTCCCGGATCACGTCGATGGAGATGAGCAGTGGACATGTGGGGAAGGCCTGAGTGGACGCACATAGCTTGCCGAAGCCTCGTCGGCGGGTAGGTGTTGAGAACGATGTCTCGCGCAGCTCGCGCAGCTGAAAGGAGAAAAACGAAGACCTTGAGGGATCCTTCTTCCTCCTCGGACGCGATCGTTTCGCGCATTCACAAGAGAACGCGTCGACAACATTTTGCAGGAACGGCAGGATACGTCATTTCAATGGAGGAATGTATTTCAAGTCGTCAGTCGCCTAAACTAGCGTCCGCAGGCTTGTTGTCCGCATACGCTGAAAAATTGAAGAAATTAAACCGTTGTCCATGGGGGCTTTCGAAGAGAAGGCGAACAACACGGAGGCGAGAAAAGAAGCAAATATTAAATGAAATAATGAATGAATCAATGATAAACTTGATTTCCGATTCATCAGTAATATAGGCTACCTGCAGTGGCCAGGCGGCGCTAGTGGAGCGCAGCGTTCAGCGGCGCCGGGTTATTTGAGGCGGGTCGGGTTGCATTCGCTAGTACGGCTGCAAGCATGTCGGCGCTTACTTTCTGCGGCATTAACACAATCGAATATCTTGAGAGCTACTTCTGAACGTCAATAATGGCGAAAAGACACCGCCTGTTCGAGAATGGTCATGTTTAGAACGTGAACGGTGCCGACGTCACAGCGAAGTGTGCGCTGCTCGTGATGGAAGAACCGCGCGCACGACGTTGAATTTCGCGTGAGTAAACGGAGCAGTTTTTTTTTTTTTGAACGATATTTGTTGCCTCAAGGTACCAGTGGGGTATTTGATGAAGAAATAATAAATGAAAAAATAATGAATGGAAAATCTTGGCTGATGGGAACGGAGCTTTTCATTTGCCTATTACGTTCACACCTCATACCCAAACATTGAAAGTGCAGAAATAATCTTAGAAGAGATTGATTGCCTGATTTTTTTTTTGTTCTTGCTGTTTAATTACAGCAGCATAATAATTTCCTCACGGTTTCGCTTTAGAGTTTAATACCATGAAGAACACTTTTGTTCGTGGTGCACAGCTTTTGACAGGGCTGCGGAGGATAAAGGAAGGGAGGTGCGGTTTCCGCTTCGGATTTCGTCGCGATTGCGAGCACTGTGCGGTTGTAGCGTGCGTGAGCAAAGAACGCGGGCGTGCGTTTTGTATCTCCTTACCTCAAGCTTGGGGAAAGCCAACGGGCAATGCTGGCACTCAACGACAAAGCTTCCGTAAGTGACGTCGTTAGAGTTGTGATTTTTTACTGTTACTACTAATGATGGAATGATCTATCGTCTGAGTCAAGAAACTCTTGAGCAGCTTGAGCAGTCGATGCAAGAAATGTTTGGCGTGGAGTTACAGAAAGAAGCTCCGCGTACACACCGCCAGTTCGACTTTTTCACCACCTTAAAAACTAATTTACAGATAAATATGCTTACCTAAATCTGTAATTGTAAGTTTTGAACATATTGTGGCTTTACGGTCCCGAATAGCACCGCATTAGACGTCCGGTTCAGACAACCCATCAGCGTTTTTTTTTTTTTTTTTTCATTTCTCCTCCGATGAAATGCGGTTGGAATTCGATGCTGTGGCTGCGCGACTTTGTTGCTTTTCTGGACGTTGCGTCCTTTAAATGAAGGACAATGCCACTCGATCCTACACAGAATATACCAGTACACGCCAAATTCTACAGCGCGGAACGCGTACTGAGGAGAGCGCTCCAACCAGCGTGCGGCGCCCCGAGTCAGAAGTTTATACCGTTTCCTACGCTCAACAGGCAATCGTCTTATTTTAACCCCTTTGTGTCCGTACGCCTTTGACCCCATAAGAAAACGAATTTCAGTTACATTACTCTCTCATAGCCATTATTTTCTTCTGTCATTATTTTTTCCCAGGCTCTCCCCAGCAAGCGGTACGCTTGGGTCTCCTTCGCAATTGTGGCAGTCTTTCTCGCCGCCCCTGCGCTTATTTTTATTCTTGTTCGCTTCCTTAATAGTCGAAACATCGCACGAGACCACTGAAGTCATTACATGAGTAAATCACACACAATGGGATAAAAAAAACGCGATCGCAAAAGGAGCACAGCGGCAGCAATATACACGGTGTCTGCTTTTACGCTGCCTCATTGTTAGCTCCCGTCGCCGCTAGGTGGCGCCACATGTCTCAGCAAACTACAGCAAACTAGGCGAAGGAGTGCCGGGATAATGAAGCATAAGGCATTGTCGGGATACAATAGGTATGAGGTTTTGAGGGGTATTTGGAAAGGAATTATGGTGCCCGGACTTACTTTCGGAAATGCGGTTATGTGCCTAAAATCAGAGGTACAGTCGACATTAGAAATAAATAGAGATCCGTTGGACGATTAGCACTAGGTGCCCATGGCAAAACTACAAATGAAGCGGTACAGGGAGATATGGGCTGGACATCTTTCGAAGTACAGGAAGCTCAGAGTAAAATATTATATTAGGAACGCCTAAGGAAATTGGACAGTAACAGATGGGCAGCTAAAGTATTTAAATACCTGTACTTAAAAAGCGTTGACTCACAATGGAGGAAAAGAACTAGGAAACTAACTAGTAAGTATGCTAGTCACAAGGACGGAGAAATAAAGAGCATTAAGCAACAGGTGAAAAACACAGAAGGTAAAAATTGGATAAATTCGATGGAAAAGAAACAGTGTGGAATTATACCGAAAGTGGAAAATGCAGATCAGGAAGGAAGCTGTTTTTGATAACTCAAGGGGCAGTGCCCTACTTTTTGAAGCTAGATCAGGGTGCCTTAGAACACGCAACTACAAAAATAAATTTAACAATGAAGATGACGCATGTGCTGTATGTGGTAACTCCAGTGAAACAATTGACCATATTATACTCGAATGTAATGGTATCCATCCGGAAGTTGATACAGGCGCAGTCACTGTTCCTGAAGCTCTGGGGTTTAGAGATACCAGTGGCCGGATGAATAAACCGGCGGTGGAAGCTAGCAAAACACTACTGGAAGATTGGTGGCTTAACAGCAGAGAAGTGACATAATGTTAGTGATGTAGAAACAAAAATTTAATAAATAGAATGATGGTTTAGTTAACCAATCTAAATCAATAATTAAGATATAGGGAGAAAAATGAGCCTGATAGCTACTGCTACCACCCCGTTTCAAAGGGGACGCTCCTATATTCCATCCATCCATCCATCCATCCATTCAACTCCATTGCAGGTTGCCTAGGAGCATTCTGTTTTTAACACCTCTTCGGCTATCTTGTAGGTTTTTCGAGGCCTTATTCGAGCAGACTCGTCACCCAGCCTATTTTCTTTTTATGTCCCTTTTAGTTTTTGCATGTTTTCGAATTTTCCTATGTCTGTTGTTTCTTTGCACATTTTGCGTTTTCTGTTATTTCCGCTATCTTACTGGACCTTCTCTCGATGGACGTTTTGGCGTGAATTGTGTGCGAGAGCACATCTGTGGTTATTTGAAGGGGTACTGCAAAGAGTCGGGGCGATTGAAACTCCCTATACCTCCCAGCGGCCACGAATTACAGACGCTGGCGCCAAACTTCCATTATAGCGGGAGGGGGCGCGTAAAAAATGGACTTGACGGGGGAGGCCGTATAGCGGAGCGGTCCAAAAAAACTGGGCCCGCGCCCGGGAGAACGCTCTGCCCGTAGATCTTCTACCGCATCATCGTTCTGCTAGTTCTGCCGCGGCGCGACCGGCTCGCGGCAGGAACAGTGGGATGGAAAGAAAAACCACAAGCATAGCGCTCTTTAGGGCGCAGGCGCTCGCGAGCAAGCGTACCCGACCGCAGCAAGAAATAGCACAGAGAACAGCAGATATCGTTTCCCTTTTTTATTAACTGCACGTGAAACAGAAAATAAAAAGATGCGACGAGGTATCCCTCTCTCTCTCTCTCTCTCTCTCTCTATCTCTCTCACACACACACACACACACACACACACACACACACACACACGCGCGCACGCACACGCACACGCACACGCGCACACACACACACACACACACACACACACACACACACACACACACACACACACACACACACACACACACACACACACACACACACACACACACACACACACACACACACACACACACACACACACCGTGGATGATCTGTGGTTCGGAATACTGCAGCTCGCCTTGCCGACGCGCGCACATCCGGAGTCGTCTTGCGGGCGGCGTCGCGTCGGCGACTTGAAATCCGCGCCAGCCAGGCATTCCGCGATCCAGGGTCACGGGAAATGAACGAAAAGTCACGCACCGCGCGCCGGCTCTCAAGTGCAAGCCCCGCAGCTGCGCTCTCGACGAGCAGGCGCCAGTCCAGAAGCCGGCGGTGTGGTATGTCGCGTTGATGAGCGCAACAGTAGGCTATCGGTATACGCAAATGAGTTTTACACTGTTACACATACCGATTGCGCAAATGTGAACTCTTCTCAATAGAAATGGACGTCGGCTGCAACTTCATCCAATTATTCTGTTTGATAGACTTGTGGCTTTTGTGCTGATGTTCACCGGGAAGTAAGAAATATCATTATTAAAAATTTCAGCTACTGCCCTCAGAGTTTGAGGTCATAACCAGAAGGAGCTCCATGATCACCGATTGAAATTCAATAGTCATTTCATTCCTTTCATTTCACACCCGTGTTTAATTTCTTAAACTTGTGTAGCGCAAAGGTGCTCCATTTTCGGCGAACGTAGCTTAATTTGTTTAGATCCCGGGAATAAATCGGTACAGGTAACCTCAACTAGCTGTCAGTGTCTCTTTACACCTAGTTCAGTGCACCCCACGGCTGAAGTATTCAGTGGGCAGTGTTTTCGAAACTCTAAAATGCGCTTTAACGTCATGTATGATGCTGTCGCGCTTTATTGATTGCGCCAGCTAGTCAATGCCACATGTGAGAGCTGATAGCCAATGGTACCTACCAGACACCATGATACATCGTGTACATCATTTTACATGCGCTATGGGTGTATTGATACAGAGGTCTCGAGGGAACCTGTCACATTTCAGAAACAAGGTTGTCAAGTATGTCATGGTAAGTGCACGCATATTACAGCACGCGCTCTTAATAAAGCGCGTACGGAATGAGCGAGGAGCCGCGATTCGGCCATCTCTATTGAAATTTAGAGTCGCGTCGACAGGCCTCATGTGCAGCTTGCCTTCACATTGAAAAGAAATTTGCATTGGTTTTAGGAGTGACGTGACACTTTAACTGCCCTGCTTTGCACCTTTAACTTCGTTTGCCTATTATCTGCATATATTTCAACGACTATCCGAATTAACTCAACAAATCCTCACACCTAACAGTTGTAGACGTTGCCGTAGGGTGCCATTCTTTCTAACTCCATCCACGAGCTGACCTACGATACTGTTTGTGCGTGGACCACCATAAGAAAGCACAATAAAAACAGCGGAGCGGAACGCCATATAAACATGGAGGGAACTAGGCCGCAAGCGGCCGTGCCCATCTCTCCGCTTTTTAGTGTAAAGGGCGCAACCCTCAAAATTACGCGCCGTTGTTCATTCCTGTCCGTCCGTATTGATCTTTTTCTAGCAATTTTGAAAATTCAGGTGGGCGGAACCAGCTTGCCCAACAATTTGTCTCGATTCGATGATCACTAACTGTGCATCTGAACGGTGGTGTTAAGATCGAACTCCTAGCCGCGGTTCGCGCGGCAAATGCAGCAGCCGACGACTGGAGGGTGCAGGCGAGCGATGGACGGCGTCAGGCCTGTCCGGACAAGTCAGCCAGACAAGTACCTCAGCGCCGGCCGGCGTCGTGGAGGCGTGCCAACCTCTCCCGGCGCCCCCCGCGACAGACCTCAACGGCAAACCAGCGCGCTCGCTGATTGGGCCTCTTGGCCCACGACCAACTACGGCGTGCGGATTGGACAGTTTGAACGTCACCGGCTTTCTGGCCTATAAAAGACGGCGCTCAGCCTGTGGTCGAGAGACTGCCCAACACAACTGCCGCGAGTGTTCACCTGTTACCGTGTGTTATGCTCCTCGGCTTGAGGGGACGTGACGGCTTCTCCCTGGCCGGCGCTGTGCGCGGGCAGTCGCGGTAGCCAGTAGTTTTCGGCCCCCGTGTCGATATTGTTCTTTCCTGGAAAATTAGTTTATGAAGTCATTTTTTTTGTTCACGTCGTCTCGCTACAAGACGGTTTAAGCGGGCCCAGTTCCTGACATCTAACAACTGGTTGCAGGAGTGGAATCCTGAAGCGGCATGACCTCCCGGACCTTCAACAGTGATACAATGAGGTATGGAAGCATATCTTCGGATATTTGTAGGTCTGGCGGGCATATTTCCACTTCCTGTCCAATGTTTTTATCAGAATGCCCCAAAGTAGGGTATATTTGAAACAAGGAAGTAATTTCTCATTATGAAAACAACACTGTACCGAGTTTTGCCGATATCGACGCTACGAAAGCTTCGTAAAATGCGTTTGCCGATCGATAGTGAGTCTTAATAATGTATTTTATGAATTGATGGTATGCATTATCTTTTGCACCGACCTGTATGTACATCAGTGAAGGTGCCCCAATTTTTAGGTGTTTCATTTAGTTATCATCACCAGCAAACTACGAACATCCCAGCCATGCCAACTTAGCACAGTGGCGTTTATCCATCGCCCTTTACCCTTCCCCTGTCCGAGCCCCCAGCCCCTGCAAGAGCAAAAAAAAAAAAAACACATAGGAGTTTAACGCAACGAAGGTGCGTCGGCTATGACGGATGATGTCGAAGGTGCGTCGGCTATGACGGATGATGTAGCGGCGTGTTTCGGTGTCGTTGAAAACTCGGGGTTGTTTAAAGTGCAGTCAAATCCCACAGCAGAGGAAAGCCTTACGAAACGGTCGCGATTAAACCCCCCGTTCTTGCACTCAGCAGTCGAGCGCCCCACCTCTGAGACACGGCGACGGAGATTTAACAGCAAGAAAAAAAGATTCTGTACTTAAACAACTCTATCACGCATACAGAGTGGCCTGTTCAGACTCACCGTCCCTAGTCGTCACCCATCGAGGCACCGCGTTTACGGCACAGCTCACGCACGTCGTGTTCGAGCTTAGTCATACCAGCCACTCAAAAGCTACTGCATATCACCCGCAGACGGATGGCCTCACGGAGAGACTCAACAAAACCATCGCCGACATGATCGCAATGTACCTAGACTCGCAGCACAAAACCTGGGATGAGATTCTCCCCTACATCACATATGCCTACAACACGGCCACCCAAGAGACGACGCGTTTTACACCATTTCGCCGAGTCTACGGACGTGACGTTCAGACGATGTTGGATGCCATGCTTCCGAGCTGCACAGATGATCATCCACTCACGCCAGACGCCAAGCAGTTTGCTCAGCGCGCTGAGGAAGCACGTCAACTTGCCCGCATTCACATTCAGCAACAGCAGGGCACGGATTCACGCCGCTACAACCTCCGTCATCGACACCTCACATACCATCCTGGAGAGAAAGTTTGGGTGTGGACCCCGGTGCGTCGGTCCGGTTTGTGTGACAAGCTGATTTTCCGTTACTTCGGACCTTACGAAGTTCTTCCAGCGGGTACTGTGCAGCCCTCGCGTCGGCAACCACGCTCCGAGGTCGTGCACGTTGTCCGCATGAAGCCCTATTTCACGCGGTAGTGTGCTATGCGCTTGTTTCGTTGTCGCGTAGGGCACCTTACCCCGCCTCCGTTATTTATGCTGTCCATGTGCTGACCTTTGTTTTCGCTTGCATTGTCCATCGCTCGCGCTCCGTCTCTGATTTCTTTTTTAAGAGGGGGAGAAATGCCATTTGGTGTCCTTATGTTCTTGCTGCGCCTGGAAGAAGAGGACACTGGAGTCGGCTCGCGCGCCGTGATAGGAACGCTGCCTGCTCCTACAGCTTAGCCCTGTCGCTCACGTCTTGCCCTGTTGTCCGCGACAGTATTCTACTATGGAGCAGTCTGCGGTCGCATGCTTGATTAGCTGCGGTATTCCAAACAGAAACGGGAATGTACGATTTCTGAGCGTTTACGTTAACTTGTAGGCTGTGGCTAAAGGTACGTCCGACGGACCCGATCAATGGTCTTAAAAGTACGTCCGACGGACCCGGTGCGTTTTTCTTCGGGATACGACGGACGGATCCGGGAAATATTTTTCAGAGGTACGGCGGACGGACCGGATCGGTAGGGTTCTTCCGACGGACCCAACGCATTTTTCTCCGATATGGGCCTTGGGATCCGTCGGGAAAGCCGGACGGATCCGAGATCCCCAGATGTGGTTGTAGCAACAACACGGTAGCCATATGTAGCCAAATCGAAGTTGGTATGAGGTGTACGTGCGAGGTGCAGGAAGTATGTACTACTGCATGCGTGAAATGTGAAATTACAAAGAATAGTACAGTGGCAAGAATAGTGCCTAGAATGGGTGATATACTACTTGATGGCATGATGATAGGTTTACGTGAGTTGGACCGCGGCAGGGTCGCAAGCACGACCAGCGCAAGCGCATGTAATCGCGGTGTTGACAGCCAGCCCGCGGCCCGCACGTCCGCTCATTTGGTCCTCGTTATCATGTGGATTAACGTCTACGACGGTCGTTATGTAGTTAGGTAGTTTTGATTCTTCAAAGTTTCCTCACTTCTATCTGTGATGAGATGCGTCACGTAATGCATCGCTTTCTGCTCGCACTGAGGTTTGGTGCTGCAGGTTCTACGTAGTCGCTAAAAAAGCTGGGTGCCGCCGGCGTGTCTCTATAGCCCAAGCATCGCGTCATTCGTGTTTGTTGGAGGTGTGGTTTGTGCTTACCGTGAGATGCTGTGATGTACGGATTACGTCCTACTAGAGTGCTGTGTGAGACTACGAAGAGTGCTGTGATGAGTGCGCCGATGTCCGGACGGACATCAGTGTGACCGTTTATGATCGGCGATGTTGCACGTGCATGTCAGTGTTTATTAGGTGCAGTGGTAATTTATTTACACGCGCTGTGCAACAATCAGACAAAATAAGTCATCGACAATTTGTTAGCCTGCACTACAGAGCTCAAAACTCGGAAAATGGGAATGCACATGATGCAGTTTTCGCATGTTGGAGCTAGTGGACCGAAAAATAAGGGCCCAGCCCGCGCATTACTACAGGTGAAATGGTTCAGGTTTCTGTAAAATAGCTGCCTGGCACAGCACCTTCCTAAATGTTCAGGCTTTGTACTATTGTTGAAGGCCACTTTATCATTAATAAAAGAACGAATATGCTTTATGTGTTAATGGCTAGTGCTTTTTCAACATATGTTCATTTTTTTTTTCGTTTTTTCTTAGTTTCCTTTGTTTTTCATGCTAGAAAAACACAAATAGTACACTTTTGAACTTGTCAGTCCAAAGCTGAACATGAATATCTGCCATGCATGTGACAGTTTTAATGCTAGGAAGGTTGACGTCTATAGCATGTACGTAGACGCTGCGACATCTTAGTGGCACGTTCGGCTACTTGCCCCAAGGTCGTGATGTTTAATGCCAGTGATGGCAGTCGCACTTTGGTGCAGGCGAAATGCAAATGCTTCTGTTTCCTGCAAGATGTCAACGCAAAGTACAAAGCCCGGGCAGTCAAATTAGTCTGGAGCTCTCCACTACGGTATTTTTCATAGCTACATATGTCACTTTAGAATGTGAAACCCTACATGCCACAGGTAGGCTGCATTGTTTTTTAGATTTTGTAACCTCTCATCTATGTTTTGCAACATTTGGCTATTTAGTTCTCAAACAGTTGTTAAAGATGAAACCAAAGCAGTTCTTGGCATGGTTTCCTGCTTGGATTAATTTGCTAATTGCAGTTCTTTGAAACTTGCATCAGTGCTGGACAGTTCAAATAGCAGGCAGTTGAATTACAGAAATGATGTGGATCGTGCATATCAGTTCGGACAAATGGAAAGTAATGGTCCCCTCCTTGCATGCATAGGTGCCCTTAGACAAATATATACTCGGGTGTGTGATTGTGACGCATATCAAGGGTCAACAGAAGGCCATGTGGAGCCAGTGTGATATTCTTCATGAAGGCTAAAGTAGAATTGTACAACAGGTGCTGTACCATGCAGAAAAAAATTGATCGTTTAGTGTATAATTAACTGACCATGAATAGCATCTTACTCAGAGTATGATGTGATATATATCTGGTTTAGCATCCCAAAATAACTACGGCTATGAGGAACACGATAGTTGAGGGCTCCGGTATAATTTCGACCACCTGGGGTTCTTTTACATGCACTGACACCGCACGGTGCATGACGGCCTATTGTTTCGCCTCTATTGAAATGCTCCTGCTCTGGCTGGAGCCAAATCTGCATCTTTGGGTTCAGCAGCCAAGCACTAACTACTGAGCCAGCACAATGGGGCCAAGTATCAAAATGCATGCCATTACATTTCCTTCTAGCCGGTGGTTTTCTTCACAGAACTAATGTATACAAGGAAAAGTAAATAGCAAGAAAACACTAGTTTTATTGCACATTATATTCACATTTCAGCAAACATTCTTTAGGAAAAAAATTCTCATAATGTTTGCATGAAAACCATGAACATCTTACAAAAACAAAACAATGCACTTACTCCACTGCAATTATTAATGGGCAAGGTTGCAATTATGCTACTGCACTGCACTTATCACAAAACCACAAGCCCCATCTGCTTTGGCCAATCACTTGATGAAACTAACGGAGACAGATGTCGCACACCACAGACTGGTCGTCTCGCAACATATCTCTGCATATGTTACATTTCAATTTCATGCCTTTCCACTTAGCTTCAACTGTTGCCTGCATTACTAGTCACCCATCTTTTCTGAAATTCCTTTTTACGCTGATGGGATCAGCATCCTTGTTAACGATGGTCTCTGGAATTTTCGATGCTATCATTTTCACATCTTCCTCATCTGGAAGAATGAAGGAAAGACAAGCTTTGAGCAGAAAAAAAAATTAGGGAGACTCCTAATCTCCACCTGTAAGGGTATGGTGTGCCAGCGTTAATGGTTCTTGTCTGCAGATCCCACTGTGGATTCCTGTTAATTTACATGCCCTTTGCTACAAACATAATTACTAATTCCTTAATTCATGTCTCTGTTATCTCAGATATACTCATTAGCATATGGTCGTAGGCTGCCCTGTTATGTGATAGACAACCTGGCATAGACCTCTGTAAGCCTCAACCTTCCTTAATTGGAGCTGAAACGTCCCAGAACATATTTCAAATACAACTTTGTAAGCTTGACTTAACAGCTCCTGCCATGTCGTGTGGCCTCGTGACATTTGGCTCGTGGCACTTTTGGCTTGTGCACAGGGGTCATCTGTTAAATACTGGTTAACACGCATGAAAAATACATTTTCACAGAAACTGGTGGTAAATGGTCAAGTGGTGCACTGCAGATTCTGAAATGTATACCTATATGCATGCAAGGATCGCATCATCACATAACATGATCAAGAGTTCTATCAGTACCTGTAGTTACATAGCATTTCAATGCCCATTAAAGGACCACCTCAGACAATGGTTGTTGTTACCACAAGACCTGTTCTAACAGCGTACTGACACCATTCCACTGAGCGATGGACATGTATATGCATACCCTAGATAGCTCATGATTGTGGATCTCATTTATTTCTATGACTTCCAAGGAGTTCCTGTCGTCAGAAACCCTACACTTTATGAAATCGGGACAGTTGTCTTGAAAGAAATAACCAGGTTACCTTGACGCAATGATAAATTACAGAGGGTGAATATGCTGCATGAAGATACCAAGAAGCTTGTACAAAGAAAGGTGAGAGTGAAATGGCAGGATTTTTGAAACATTGAAATAAACTACAAACTATACTTGTCAAACCTGTCATTAAGGAATGGAAATCATGCAGTAATCAAAGACACAACATGGAGGCCATTTTAGGTCATCTTCACAAAAGACATACCCACACCTCACACACAGCTCAATACTTATGAAAGAGGACAAACCAATATGCAAGGAGTGTGGAGATGAACTAACAATAAACCATATTTTACACGTGCGCCAGAGTTGAGAAAATAAGAGGAAACTTTTTGTACAATTTTGCAACAGATCCCTTTACATCCCAGCATGATCCTAGGAAATAAGAGAATAAGTGTCCTGTTTAAGTTGTTGCGCATTTCTCTTATATACTATGCAGAACCAACTAGCCCGACAACACGCTCTTCTGAACTGTAATCCTAGGAGAGACGTGCAAATTTCCTGCATTTTTGGTTTCTTAAAATGTTCCTAAACAAGCTACATCCTAAAGAACAGTTTAGTCATTACACACAACTAAATACATTAAACCTTGTTCTTGGTGCATGGCAGCATTAGTCGCTTATGCACCATAAAAATCAACACAATGCTGTAAGGTATACCTTGGTTAGCTATGTTATATGAGACAAGCTTTCGGTCTGGTGTGGTCCTTATTCACGTGAAAGCGCTGTCATGAGGGTCTATGTCCCAGCGATCGGAAAGTGACCTATTCCAATAATTTTACAAACTGAAGGCGATTCTACAGATATCTAAAGACTGGAGTGCTCAACTGTTTTATCAACGTCCGCCTGCTTTGACAGCCTGGAGTGAAACTGTTGAAGAGAATACAGTTTTGAACATTTAACGCGTTTCTGAAGGCGTTGCTTTCAATTACGGGGCCCACAAAAAGCAGCTGAATGTCAAACGCCGCCTAGGTAGGCTTTCTAGCAAGACAGCGGTGTAGCGTGGAAAATCGCTCCGCCGGTCCATCGCTGGCGCCGCTGACTTGACAGGCGAACTGTTCAAACTTACAGCTACTGACCACACCTGAAACACTGAATTGCGCATGATCAAGGCAGAATTTCTCTAACACTGAGCACTGGTAGCTATCGATTTCGCGCCCAATATTGTGAAAATCTGTCCTCTCTTCGATCATTGATACGTCCACGGTTGAACATTTATGCGCCTCGGGGTAGGCCAGCCGTTGGAACATGGATGCGTGGTTGTAGCAACGATCACTTGCGTGGCGCACTCTGCACAATTCCAAGAGTCAGCTTCTGCAACGAAATGTGCAGCGCACATTTTCTAACGCGTACCCAAGTCCGCCGATGCATGCATATCGATCCCGATCGTTTCAAAGCTGCGCGGCCGTTCCGTCGGGTCATGCTAACCTCGAGCATGCGGGGGTTTAAACTACATGTACGCAAAATTCAACGACAAGAAAAAGATGCAGGCTAAGCACTTTAGTCTAGTCTTCCCCTAAATACCAAAGAACGTTGCTGTTCACAGGGAATTCGGATCATTCGCGCTTCCGGCTTTCCGGTTGTGCACTCTTGCGGTGCGGTGCAGTAGGTCTTAGCCTCGACGAGTCGACGTGCAGCTCGCCGCAGTAGCAGCGCAGGCCTCTAGTAGATTCGGCATGTCTTCTGCCACGGCTCTGTGGTAGAATTTAAACGAAGAATTTGGCTAGAAACATCCTGTTTCCTCGGTCTGCATGTGAGGAAAGAGCATAATGCCATTTCACATACATACTTTGGACTGCCGAATGTTCTGCACGGCGAGGTGTGTGTGTTGTACCGGCGCTAGATCTTCGGAGGTCGATGCAGGACCTAAGACAGCGTAAATGCTAGGAGTAGCTCGCTTACATTACGGGCAGATCGAGGTAATAGTTTGGTGCGAAGCGAAAGCTGCTCGTGAATGTGCGTATCTCGATGCCAGCTGGTGGAGCTGGTGCAGTACGTAGCATCGCCTGCAGCTATGTGCGTGACAGCGCTTGCCGTACACAACCCTAAGTGAAGACCGTGATCTATGTTAGAACGGATGCACTCTTCGTAGCAATTCATCGAGAGTCGCGGCTAGCTGATATCATAGAGGATAAGATTCATTCACGCGTAGCAAGCGGAATGTGGCCGCGTTCGACGTGCATGTAGCCATGAGCCTGTATATCGACGTCCGCCGTATCTTTACGAGAATCGAATGGATACGTCGGACGTACCTTTAGACACTTCGTAACTTGTATTGACGGCAGCGACCTGTTTTGCTTTGACAAGGCGCCTAAATGACAGCATCGCTACAGTGTAGCGTCACTTCATTTTAGGAGCCGCGCGACAAAGAATCTCAAGCGCCGAAGACCGACTAATGATGTCCTTATCCAGCATGACATGCTCGATATGGACAATTTTTTTTTTTTTTTTTTTTTGTTTAATGGAGCGTGGGATGATAATCTGCTCGCATTTCTTTTCCAAGAGGCGAATTGGTGAGCAAAAGCGCACCTTAACGCGAAAAAACACAAAACACTATTTACACGCCTGACGCGCGCACGTAAATCGCTGCTGGTTGGCTCTCGTTGGAAGTCTTTGCGTTTCAGTTTTTTTTGAACGACCAGGTATATAGTATAAAGAAATAAAGAAATAGAAATATGAGAGAAATGCTCCCCTAGTATATCGCTCTGTTTCTGAATAGTTGTTGCTTTATAGGTGGCATCAGCAATGAACTGCAAAAGGGAAAAAGCCGCTACTATATACTTTAAGTTTACGAGCTTGTTCCCCCCCTTTTTTTTTTAATGTGATGGTACTTGTAAGGGGTCGGTGATATGCGCGGCGTCATTAGGACCATCCGCTCTTTTTGGGTCACTTGTTCAACGCCCAGCTGTGGCAGCTCCCACTTACCATCGGGGTGGTGTTGGCAGGAGTCTGGAAGGAGCGCACGACGGAAACGTAAGCAGTGAGGAAAAGCAGTCCCTTCTTCCGAGGACTTCGCGGTCGCGCTCGAAGACGCGGGGACAGGCGGTTTGAATTCTCGCCGCCCCTTTGCGTGGAGGGCTTTTTTTTTTTTTTTTTTTTCTTACAAACTGTTTACACCGCCGACTGCACCCATCACCCGAGGCAGCGCAGCTTTTGAACGAGCGCTTCTTTCGGAAGGGCGGCATAGCGTACAAAGAACCACGGCCGGTCTCGAGGGAGAGCGCGCGAAGAGAAGCGTGCTCTCCCTCGAGACCGGCCGTGAAAGAACAAACGCTACCAGGCTGAATGATGAGTTAGAACAGGCGCGCTGAGTGAGGTTCTCTGGGACGATTCTAACCCTGGATGCCAACAATGGTTGGAGACGCTGAACGGACATCTGGACGCGTGTGTAACAGTGACGGATAAGATGCGGAATGGGAGGATGCTGTTCGGCTCTTTTGATGCGGTCTGCAATGGTGCCGGCATGTGCTTTACTGTGTTTTCGTTTTCTATCCTAGAGAGTTTGTGTAACACTGTGGAAGCGTGAGGCGTGGCATGTGACCTAGTGAGCCCCCCCCCCCCCCCCCCCCAATCATTTCAAGGTTCCTTCTCTAAATTCTGTTTGTTGTGAAAAGAATTTGTTGTCCCAGTTGCATTCTTTGTTTGTTTTAGGGAGAGGGAGATGAACCGTACGGAAATGGAAAGACATGCCAAAGTATTTGTTAACCAGTCATGTGTGAGATTGTTGTGATTGGATGATGAAAAATATGAGCCGGGCTCCAAAGGTGGTAAAACCGGGCCCGCGGCCTGTAGAATTGTTCTGAGCTACTCTTCGGCCATGCCGGAGAGTTTAGCCAGTTTCATGTTATCGTGCTTGCTGTTTCCCCTGTTGTAAATATGTACATTCCTAGATAAAGCGTCAGTTCAGTTCAAAGTTACCCCCCAAGAGTCAGTTACAAGGTGTTGGTGCCGAACAACGCTAATCAAAGCAAGGCAGGAAGGAGCCCATTCATTCATTGTACTGTTTGTGAATGATACGTAACATGACCAGAAAGTTTTTTTCGGCATTGCGACGGATATTGTGTGCTTTGGCCCATGCTTTTTTTTTTTTTTTAATGGTTCTCTGCACTTGCATATCGACGAGAAGCTACCTAGGCAATACGTTTCTGTTATTGTTTTGCTGTTTTACATTGTTGTGCGTACCAGACTTTACGAATCTGTCGTGGGGGATTGCGGGGAGAAATAGCAATCAATCATTCTGCGAAAAGGTGAAAATGCGTGCGATGTCTGCCGCTAAGACGAAGAGCAGTAAACCTCGGGTAGTATATAGGCAAAAAGGAAAAAAAAAAAAAAAAATCCCGATGAACACAAATAGAATTGAGTAGGCGGAAATTTTTACCTAAGTCGTGGTGCTTTTTGAAGCGTAGTCAAGATAAGATTTCCGCAAGACGATTCACGTGCGGCATTATGTGAATCTCGACTTTTTTTTTTTTTCTCCCAAAAAGAGCACGGTGTTTTTAAAATCAGATATGCAACTTAGTTCGACACAAAATTGAGCCCGACGACGCTCGCCGTCAACCAGCTTGAAATGACCGTTTCGCAGCATAATACATTCTCTTCAGTACGCGTTGCCAACGTTTTTGTCTAGATACAGGACCCTGCAGCTTGCATCATGTTGGCGGAACGGAGATGTCGGAAGTGAAATATATAGAATCTGAAGGCAAAGCAAAATGATTTCACCTGTACATGTATATCACAGTTTGTGGCCCGCGAAATGCTCTAGTGGGTACTGATTCGGATTGACTGACAGCACTTGATCGGACTGAGATACTGGGCAGATTGAAACGGTATTTCTGTGAACTGCCATTGTGAGCTGTGCTTGTAGCAGGCCAGCGCCTCAAACTGCAGCGTGACGAGAACTTCGATATGCAAGAGGGGCTTTCATTTTTGAACGTGCCCTAGAAACAGCCAGCAACGTTAAACAAGGCACTGATGGGGTGGCAGGGGGATACTTGTTGCCAGGACTCGGACCTTAACGCCCGCTTATTGTCCCGTATCGTCCGCGAGACAGGATGACCCGCTGACACGGCAGCCTTAAATGGCAACTCCGGTGGTTATTTCATCATTTTGTGTTTTTAGTTGAATTACATTCCTCGGCATGTCCCGACTCAACACAAAAAAATCGTTTTTCGAAATTCCAATTAGAAGTATTTGTAAAAGGTTTTAAAAAAGAAAACAGCAAATCAAAACCGAAACTGCTTTCACGGCCAGACACGATGTCCCGGTTGACGAAATGGTGACGTCACACTCAGTATTAGAAAAACACTCGTACGCGCGTTGGATGGTGAAAATAAAGTAAGAAAATCATGACGCACTGCATAAAATGTCTGAGGTCGTTCAATATAAGCCTCACAATTTCATAATCACGCGAGAAGTGCACAGTAACGCCGGTATGCTGTTTGTGACGTCAGAAACTCAGTGTTGCCCACAGAAATACTCTAAACTTAAGCCATGAAAACGGCATATTTTAAAGCCGTGTTGCGCGTGAACTGATCATCGTACGGCGCCCAAATTTTGTTAAATGCGTCAGGACAGAGAGGAGAACTTATGATGAACTTTTTACTAGAATATTCGAATGTCAAAAAACCTCCGGAGTTGCCCTTTAACATAAGCGCTTTACTTCCGCGCAGGGGCCGCGAAAGGCGCGCCTTGCAGCACACTTGAAGGCGCTATACGCAGCGTCGAGAAACCTGAGATGCGTGCTGCGCATGGTATACCTGGCTGGCTCGCACTCCTGTCAGGGCGAGGAGGATCACGAATGCGCCCGCGTTATACGCACGTCGAAACTACTGTAGAAATTATTTATCTGAATTAGAAGCACCCTCTTGGGGCTATCTAATACCGACTAATTCGGGGATATCGTCGCGTGTTTCTGCACCTGTATTCCTGCCTACCATTTCTCGTTCATCTTTATTCCTTGTAAAATTCCCTGCTTCCAATCTCTTCCTCCTATACTTACTTCGAGTACGCGGATATTAATTCTGCTACAGACATCGCCGCGACACACCAAATATGCACGGTTAAAAGATATGCTCTTTGTTTATATTCAAGCGAGCATTGTGTTGCGGCGAGAACGGTTCCGCCGCGCAAGCACAAGAACATTATGCCCCCCCCCCCCCCCCCCCCCCCCCCCCCCAAGGAACAAAACACGCACAAAACTTTGTGCGCCGCCGTATACAAGAGCCTGGCTCCACTAGGCTGAATCATTTCAGGCTCGGGAACTGAATGCTTCTTGCAGGTGCAGCCACAGGCGTCACTTGAGCCCGTACGCGGCGTTCGCTCCACCGGATGTCGGTATTCGACACTCGGGAATCCGGCCGTTGGATGATTCTGGTTGGGCAGCCTGAGAAGGTATCCGAGACGACAAAATGAGCTGCGCACTACACAGGTTCATAGTTCGGCCTATCGCCTTTTCGTCATCATGGTGATACGCGAATGAATGATTGAAAAACTTTATATTCATATTAGTCATTACCACTCATAGCTAAGCATTTTTACTCATTTGCAATCAGTTGCGGTCGTATAAGTCGTCGTTTGACATATTGGTCTTTTCGTAGTCAGTAGCAGTCATGATGGGACATGCCTAGTTATTTTACTCATTTCCAATCAGTTGTGGTCATTACAAACCGTCGTTTGACATATCGATCTTTTCGTAGTCATTAGCTGTCATGACGAGTCATGCCTAGTCATTGTAGGCATTACCACTCATAGCCAAGCATTTTTATTCATTTTCAATGAGTTGCGGTCATTAAAAATCGTAGCTTGACATATTGGCCATCACAAGACATTTTAGTCATTATTAATCCTAATTATTGGTCATTAACTCTATCGATGTCTATATATGTTTTTTCATTACCTGTCCCCATGAATCGTTTCCATTCTTAATCTGCCCCTCACACGTCCGCTACTTGCGAATGACAGCTCAGCGTACAGATCACGAGCACAGACCTTCGCTTCATGAGCCTTCTTTTTCTCCCAACAAGCTTCTGTTCACGTTGTATCCTTAATCCCAAAAGCATCCGCATAATTTTGCAATGGAAATACAAACCTTTATATTCGCTCGAAAACCCATACACCGCAAGCGTTGAGGTGCATGCTAGTTTTGCTCATGTTGAACGAGACAGCGCGGAGGAGGACGAGGACGAAAATAGAAGTTGGCACATAAGTGCCGAGCAAATGAAGTTTATTCGTATGCAAGGAAAGGAAATGAAAAGGGTGAGAGGCGTGTAAGAGGAGGAAGGGAATACAGTGAAGAGATGCCTGTCACAGCACGCCTCTTAGCGCCAGCCACGCAGGCGAGACACACCAGTGGGCCGTGCCGCTATACGACGCCTCAATCCTAAGGGCGTGCAACCAGGGCACGTACGTGCCAGGGCGTGCCGAAGCACACTTTGAAATAGAAAATAGGAGCCAACGCTTGTTAGTCGGGACGTGCGCCTTTACGAAAGCGAATAGGAGGCAACAACCCGAACGTAGTTCAGCGGAGTGATAGAAAATATAAAAAATAAAACCACCGATCGCCGGGTTGATCTTGACGCTTCTGCAAGCGCGCTGCCCCTTCGCGCTTCTCCGGTGCCTATTATTGCGGGCATCGGGTATCGGGCGGCGAGGCAACGTGGCCGCAGGTGTTGTATTGCGGAGCCATGTGCCTATTCCCTCTCACCTCCTCCGGTCTCTGAACTTCTGAAGAACAAGACGTTCAGATGAAAGTTGCGCATGCCGTGTGTTGCCTCGCTCTTAGCTTTTCCAGTTCCACTCAGCTATACACCAATTTTACCACTGACATAGTCTTGCTGTCGCGCGCGGTCCGTTTGAAACTTTTACGCTTTGAGCTCTCCCCTGTTCGTTGTACTCGTCATAGCCCCGCGGACTAAGAGGACAGCCACATCATATCTGGTGACCTTGAAGGTAAGAGATTCAGAAATTACATTTTATATGTATATGATTATCGGGAAAAACGGGAAGTGGTTTTAATATATTTGATATAATGTAACTAACATAGGCGGATTAAGGTATCTTCCATGTACCGTTCGTGCATTTTCCTAGTGTTATGATTCCGCTGTTGATCATTTTTTTAGGACTGAGGCAGATTCCATTTCTATTTTATGCTTGTATGCTCTTACACGGATATATTAATGAGTAATAACTGATTGTGTACCGTTGCTTCCGTCTTTATCAAATTACTCGAACAAGTCCAGCTTGCTGGAACAGCTTTTAATTCTGAATTAACTGCGAGATATTACGGTTATGCCCATGCTCATGAGACTGGTCAAAGCTTCCGATGCGTGACTACTCTTTTTGCAGACGTTTTTACTCACCTTGTGCAGAGTAGTTAAACCTGTCGTAGAGAACGAAGGGGATGCACTTTTAGACAATTGTGGGGCAACTGTGAAATATTGTAAGATAAATTTATGACCATAATGATAGAAAGGGTCCTTCTGATTTGTCTTGTGCGCTCACAAGTAACAAGACTGCCATATCGAACAACAATTCGGTGCGTTTTTGTACATCACTCAGCAAATAAAAAACAAAATTGCAAGCCTGCGCAAGGAGGATCTGCGGATGAAACTATTGCTATGGTCCACTTATAACAATATGGGAACAAATTACCTTCGAAAGCTCTCCTAAAATATGATCAAATTTTCTGGATGTAAAAAGCATCAAGCCGATGGTCATTATACGCTATTGCGGTCCAGGTATAGGTCACCTCCGTTAGAAGCCTCTCATGCGCACAAGTGTCCCAGGTATTCCGGTAACGGTAGCACTTTACAAGCTATGCTTCAACTATCTGCTCTTCTTCTCCTTTCTGCAGTAAACACCTTCCAGGTTCTTTCCGCTGCAACCACTTTCCGGTTGCGCATTACCCTGCAGTAATGCCAACCAATATACGAAGGCCTGGTCTGTATTCTGGGGGCGAAAGGGAAAATGCCAAGGAAATCAAGCTTAACCTAGGGAATTGCGCACCTAGCTTGCCAGTAACTTCCTTCTACATGTGGATCGTGTCGTTTCGCGGCCGTATGCTCGTATTCAGTGCATTTTTTTTTTTTGCTTTGTTTTACGTCGGAAAGCTTTGTCCGCTGAAACTGTGCTCGTTGTCATGGATAGACGAGCGTTAAGTGCGTCTTTGGAGATAGCTGGATATTTTGGTCCTCATTTCCTCACCGCAAGCGACGAAGCAACGCAGCGATCAGGCTTTGGGCCTAATTCACGCCGATAGGGGCGAGTGAGGGGTTATGAAATGAGAGAAGAGGAATATGCGCTCTTGTCCATTACCTATACCTCTCTGGTTACAACAAAAGCACTACACTTTCCTGGCAAGTAGTATCCGTGAAATATACGCTGGGTACTGAAGACAAACAGCCTGCCTTCACCAACGTCTACTCTCGGGCCTTGGCTGGCGTGGACCACGAACTCACTGAACCCAAGGCTTGGGGCCGCCAAGAAAATCGCGTGCCGCGGCGCAACGTTCGAGCCGACCGGCGAGTTTTTGAATAGGGGTTTTCCCGACGCAGCGGAGCGGGGCTTGCGTTTGTTGATTGCAGCGCCCAGACGGTAAATTGTGAAACGCGTTTAAATATATAAAAGCCAACAACGCTATTTTATTAATCAGAAACTGCTGTCATTGTAACAAAACTATTTTAAAAATGCCAGTCATATAAACTGTTTTCTTCAGAAAAGACGAAATTGGCCCGTCTTAACCAGTCCAGGCTGAGCCGGGAAACCTCATTTGAACCTTCCGCGCTTTTCGACGCCTGGTCCCCATGGCAACCAAACGAGGCGAACTCGCTAAGCCTAGCAGCTCGGTAAATCCGGAAGCAATCATAAAATATGGGGCGTTTTATCGCTTAAATTTGGTGGTGCGGGCATCATGAGACATAGCACAAACTTCGTTGGCCTTTCATTTACCGTGAACGCGTAACACCATGGAGCGGTAACGACGAATGTGTGCCGAGGCGAGCGGCCGCCGCTTGACCGGACGCCGCCATGTTCCCCCTATCCGGCGATAGGGTCTACGCTATTTCGCCGAGATAGGGTTATGGTGGTTAGCCACCATAATAGGGTGACCGTCGTCCGCTGACCCAAAAAACCCAAGGCACGCTTGGGTGAGGGACGCCCTCTATTACCCTATCCCCCTAGACGATAGGGTCACCCTATTCTAAAACTCGCTAATATTCGGATGCAAGAGTATGCACAGACTACTGAGGTGCGAATTGTGTTATGTGCAATTCCTTTGTAGCGTGCACTGAAGCTTAGAAATTCCTCTTGAGATATCGAACAATGCTGCGAAATGTAACTCTGTCAGCCGTGTTGATCCCTTCACTCTGCTAGATATTCTTTCCGGGGCATGAGCTGGGATACCCGAAACACGTGTATCTTGCGTTTCACCTGGGTGAAATACTGATGAATTTTGTCACTGCGATAATTAAAACGTCACTTATATATTTCTTTACATTTATTTGTTTAATTGTAGTCTGAGTAAAGCTAATGTTGAGCCCTCGCCAGGTTTCTTTATCTGGTTTGCAGGCACTTGTGTTCAATCTGTTCCTCTTTTGTTCGCCACATTTCTCCCAGTACGAATATCTGTGAAAGCAACATGCGCAGTGGCAATAACAAAAATGCTGTTTCTCGTTAACATAATCAATTATCACTCACATTATGCTGACCTGCGAAACGCTTCTACCTGCCTCCTAATGACGCTTGTCATGCAGCCAGTTAGTTGCAAAGCTTTATAAAAATGAGACAGACAGTGCCTAGTTATATCAGTTATGTGTAATGTCACAGCGTTGCGCAGGAGTAAGCATGAGCTGGTTCGTAACTTCAGATTTTGCTTTAAATGTCCCTGATATCTAGAGTTCGTTAGTGTAGACGACTGGAACAGGTTGTTCCTGAAGTGGGCAGTTGACCGCACCTACAGGGCAATGACTTTCGCGCAAACTTCATAGCCTTCCGCTTAAACTGTTTGTGTGCAGTTGGGTTTAAAAAGTTAACTTGCTTATTACATTTCATGGTAGATCAATTGTTGATGCATGTATTTGAGTTAGAAAGCCATATATCTTTATTTGGAATAAAGAAAATGCCGTTTACATTAACTTATGCTTGTATTTTGGGTGCTGTTGGTGATGGTCAACGTGTAGGTATACTTCGTTGCCAGATTTCTTTGTCTTGATTACGTTTACTTTCTTTGCATGCAGCATGATGGTGCGTTCTTATGAGTAATGATTCGAATACACTCATGTCTGGAAACCAGCGCCCTATTTTACCTTTTGTTGCTCCTCCTTCATTCGCGTCTTACCGCGCTGTTTCACCGTGAAGGATATCTTCACTTTGTGGTCGTCATTGTGATTCGCCTGGTAAAAATAAGACAGTAGCTTGACATTCAGCAACTTCATCGTGCTCAGCGTTTCGGGAAAAAATGTATGCCAGGTAGCCACGGGCACCTGAGAGCGACATCACTCATGTGCTGCATGTCGGCAGATCGAGCGTCGTTGCATTTTTTAATAGCCGTGGCAAGCAACCGTTAAGGCAAAAGCATTTAGCACGGAAAGGTGAAAAATAGCTGCAAATGTTCTTCCGATATACGATGCTTAAAGGGACACTAAAGAGAGAAAGGAAGTGGGTTTGCATCGATAGAATGCCAGTTCCTGATTACAAAATGACCACTCTTACTGAAAACAGAGCTGTTATAAGGTAGTAAAGAAGAATAACAGAAATACAGGTATCGCCACCACTGCCAAACGGCCGAGGCTCGCAACTACAAATCACGTGACGCGCTAGGGATCCCGGAGGCTCACAACTGCGAATTACGTTGCATGTTTGAATGCGGCAGTACGTTTTTTCTCAAACATGATAACACGCTTTTATCATACGTAAACGACGCCGAAAAGACAACGTAAACGTTGCAAGGCAAATACAAAAATATACTTGGAGGCGCCCCACTTCAGTTTTGGTTATGTTTCGGCTCAGGCATTTCGTGCGCACTCGGATAGTTTGTTTGAACCTGCAGCGCCTGAATTACGAGCTTGGAGCAGCAGATGCGCCTTGATGGTTCCCATTTGAGCATTCGGAGGCACGAGCGAGCGAAATCCGCTACCGCCGACACACTCCTTCGTTCACACTTCTGCGCCAACAAATCGCCGCCGCTGCCGCTTCGACTGCGACCTGATTGCTTGACTGCAGCTACGTACGCCACGAAAAGCATACATATGCTAAGTACCGAAGGAAAAACGCATTATCATTCAATTGTTCACTAAATCATGGCACATCTGACCAACATATACTGCGTCAACAAGACCTTCAACGTACTATTTGCAGGCGTCGTAAACAAAAGGGGCATACTTGCCGCTCATACCAAGGAGAGCGTCGATATATTGCGCTCGGCGCCCGGCGAAAAAAAGGGCCTCGGGTAAAAAGTAAAAACTAAAAATAACGAAGCACCAGAAATACATTACAAAAGGTTAAAAAAAATCGATTTGTAGAAAAAAAAAACTGCCAGAAGCGGTGAGACTCGAACTCGCTACTGCTGGGTCCGTAACGTTCGGCGCTAACCGCTCGGCTACGCCGCGCCTCAAGAAGCTTGGGAATATTTCTAGTTTTTATGTTATGGCCCCATTTACAATAAAGTGTTTCTGCTGCCGGTCTAAAAGTTACAACTTCTTGATCATCGGCGCATGCTGCCTGCTCTCACGTCTTGCAACTAATGTTCTGGATGCCTATGCGCACTATATTGTGCACTGGATCCATTTTAACATGTGGAATTTCACAGCGCTGGCAAATGTAGTGGCGCCGGCACTTCGGTCATGTTCTGCTATCGTGGACGTAATTTTCGCTGAACACGGAGCTGTAGCACAAACCTTGAAGGAAAAAAGTGCGACGAAGCTTCAAAACTGACAAGCGCAGCAGCGAGGACACTATTTTGCTGGTAACTAAATCTTATTTGTATGTAAACATGTCAGGAAGCGTTGCGATGACCGAGGGCTCGGTTTGTTTATACACAGTGCAAGAAGGAGCGCAAAAGCTTGAGAAACATGTAAAGTATTGTGCATTACAAGCGCTCTATGTTTTTTTTTCTTCCTTTATGGGCCCATCGCTCGGTAAATTACTCTCTTCATCGTTTTATTTATTTCGGCTGAGGCCGTCATTGCGAGTACGCTGTTGCCAAGTTGGCCCTTGAGGGATGCGACGCCGCGGGCCGCGCCGGCTCGCTAGTTATCACGGAGTCTCCGCTTACGTCATAGTGTGCGTCACTCAACTCCAACTACGTAGTTGGAGGCCACAGTTTGAATTCGACCGGCGGGAACAAGAAAAAACCTCAACTTCTTATCGCAATATCTCAGCAATTATTCGATTTTTTGCTGCCGGATATGCGGCGACAGTGTCACCAAATGTAGTTTATTAGATTTTCATACTATCTTTGGCTGTCTTTAGTGTCCCTTTAACTGCAAGTCTAATCGGTTGCTAGCTTTGGAGACGCAACTACGGCAACGGAGGCGCCGACTGCCTCTATTATAAGGCGAAAACCTTTGATGGCTCATACTGTCGGCGTTCGTTCGTCGGCCACACTATAGCTGTAAATCAAATGACGTCATCGCCCGAAACCAGTGTCAGCAGACAAATAAAAATGCGACGTCCACCGGAAATTGAACCTCGATCCCTCGCATCCCCCAGCCGAGCTCTTTAAATAACTACGCCACGCCCGGGATCGTGAAACGCACATCATAATTCTCGTTGTCTACCGTGAGGATGATAACAGCGGTGACAATGACGCTGCAATTAGTGATAATGACAATGATGTCGTTAGCAATGATGATGACGGCGCGTTTAGTTGATAATGATGAAAGCAAACGTGAGGCACTGTGTGCACCAGCAACGCCCTAGTCTTTTCGCATTACTGCACTGTAAATTCCACAGTGCTCTCAGAACTTTGCGTCATTTGTTTGGAGGGGAGGATATGAGCATGCCTCGTCTGTCTAGGTGGCATTGCCTGCATTCGCTATACGCCCTCCTCCGCCTCCTTCTTAATGGATAACGCCAGTTCCCTTTCTATCCCTTCAGTTTGCAGATTTCAGTTGTAATGCGCACGACTCAAACCGCACAGATGAGATTAAAAAATTGCTCATACTTTTGCACTGAACCTTCTACTTATTAGAAGCATGGCACACACTGCGCAGCGCAAGCGCTGAAAAAGGGACAAACAGAGTAAAGTAAAATTGAATCGGCAGTTTATTGGAAACCTGGGTTAATGTTCATTGCAGAGTACGAAACGGGAGAAGGCACGAGCTCTTTTCCCTCCAGAAGTGGTAACAATTAAAAGCATCTCGCATGCAAGCTATGACGGCAAGGCTTCTCGTGTTCCCCGTCATTTGAAGATTGCCCTGGAAAGCGGCCATCATGGTCACCATTGTCGCTGTCCACAGAACTAGTGGCCGGATCGGACGAAGGAGCGTAGAATCTCCCACAGACTGAATATAAGCAATTCGGCATCACTGCTCTCAGCACGACTATAAAGAGCCAAATAAAACAAACGTATATGAGTAGAATAAAGCCCCAGAAATCTAGTCCGGATACGTCGATCCAAGGCAGTCGAGAGCTTGCGTGCCATTTTCGGCAGCATGATGAAGCACGACCTAGGGGGCGTCGGCTGTTCTCGTTGTAGAGCGACAGCCTACTGCTTCCATTAGAGCTTTCGGTCGAAGTACTGCACGCGCTGTCGGCTACTACGACCTCGCACGTGCTGTCGCTCGCACTGTACTTAAGCCAGCGGTTAGCCAAAGAGTAATCACAGTTTCCTCTTCTATCGTTTGCAAGATGCGACTTATGCGATGCAGTAGTAGCACGTGCCGCGGCTGGGACATAATGTATCGTCATAACAGAGCCGTACCGTTTGGCGACAATATTCTTGAGGTGCCCCGAGAACTCGGCCGCTAAGACGTTCGTCTGAATCGGCGACGCTGTGCAGGAGCGCAGTGAGGGGACGGTGGTTACATTTTCAGCGTTGTCATTGGCTGGCGAATTGTCGCTGTTGGGAGGGCGTGTCTCGCCTTGTCTTCGCATGCCGTCGTCTAAGTAATGCGACACTGGCGGTGAATCCGGTCCAGGCTGGTTGTTAGGCTCCGGGCTGCATACAGGAGTCGCTGCTGTACAAGAGACGGCGTCAGTCATGTCCACCGCAACCGGCCACGATTCTCCGACCAGTTCTATGGGCCAACGTGAACAAGTTTGGCCTCGGCGCTTGAAGTTTTTCTCATGCGGCTGCTGGCCCGCGTTGCAGACGTCGGAGTCATTCTTTTCTTCGCTTGTGGAATGCATGTGGCTGCGGGAAGCTGATTTGTCTGCAAGGAACGGTCGGAAGGAGAACAGTGATCAACGACAGTAGCGAGCGATTTTTGTCGCGCACAAAAATAGAACCCCATCAGCAAGTGCACCCACGCGAGAACAAGAGCTCCTGCAACCTGCCCAACGGTTGCGTAAGCGAGCATGTAGCATCAGTAACGTACCTTTCAAATGTTGTTCAAGGGGAGGCCGAGGACGACTTGGCCAGTGTCTGCTGAAACTATGCGAGTACATAGAGCCCTGATCTGTTGCGGACGTGCGTTGAAATACTGTAAAGCAAGCCGTTACAGTCACGGGTGTATTGGAATTTTTCGGTGCTTTTATCTCTTGGATAACTTATCGAGGCCGCACTCCTCCTTTCTGATTGCATCGAAACGCGTTGTAACACGTAGGCGAATACTTTAGAAGCCATTTTGTATACAGTTCGAGCTGCCTTATCATTCCAAGTTCAATTTGACTTCCAAGTTCAATTTGTGCCTTCTCATGGCATGCATTGCTCATGCGGATGATTCGGCACGTATAGTTCTTATGCTTTAGACATGTAAATATCGCTCTCCAGATACGCGTTTCCTGTCTGCAATCTTACGTAGAATGAGCACAAAATGCAACGCAGTCCGTTTAATGAAGCAGCGTGCTGTGTCAAACGTCTTGTCAGAAAATGGCTAATAACAACCAATACTTTTCCTTGGCCGCATGCAAAAATTCTGCTTCCATTCGTGTGCTCTGAGAGCTTCATTTTTTTTTTTTTTTTCCAGAGCGATGAGTTAGGGCATAACCACTGAAGGCTCGTTTCAGTCGGCTGTCCGCGTATTCTGTCCACGGACATCAATGTTTCCTTTTGTAACCATCTATGTTCTGCTCTTTGGCGTACACGCTTTCCAATGACTTTTGTCTTCGGTACTAATAACTCAGCATCAAGCGTTTGTCATTTAATTACTTTTAATCCAATCTTGTATTGGCAAAAGAAGGCTAAGATGAATATATATAAGAAGATTTTCATAGTATAGTAAATTTCAGTGTATATCACATGCAGACAAAAGCCCAGTAGTCATCAATAGATAACCCAGTGGGTTTGGAAGTCCACCAAATTCATATCAAACGTCATCACACCGCCATATTTGAAAAAGTATTCAGGTAGAGCAAAGCAAACAATCTCTTTTTCTTTTTTAGGAAAATATTACTTAAAAGTATGGTGCAGATTTTTTAAGCACAGCATATATTTTAAACTTTATGTCGTGAATTCTTACGTCGGTTAAAAAGTGCTGATCACAGTGCTTGTATGCTAAAGTATTCCAACCACTACAGAACATAACAGAATTGCAATTTCCAAATAAGTTAGAAACAGTAGTAGCATACTATTTATTTCTTGGAATTATTCAAATCACGGTCCGACGAGCCTCTAGATAGTCGAAACTCATTGCAGTGAACCACGGACTGGGTGATATAGGTGGCCGAGTATGAATACCGGTGTCTTTAATCCTAGGATCCTAGCGTTCTCCCTCGAAATTTTCGCCCTGGGATAGTGCCAGCTGGTACTCTTTCTAGTGGCAGAAATTTTGTACGCCCGGGGATCGTGAAGATGCAAGCTTGTCGAACCACGTGCAGAGCCACTACGGATTTCGCATTTTCGTGGTAGTACCTTTTGCTGCATAGAGGGGCCGCATTCCCATTTAGCTAGGTTTCGTGGTTCAAAAATATGGAAGCCTTACCCGTCAGACGATCTCCCTGAAGCAACACTAGCAGATACTCTCTCTTCAAGCATAAGAAGCTTGATGAAGACATACATCGAGGTGCCACCAGCTGGTAGCACCACAGTGCGACAAAAAAAAAAAAAAAAAAAACAACGAGCAGGTTGACATCATATTCTGCATAAAAAGCGTCGTGTCCTGGCTACGGCCTAACCACATTCTACGTAAGATAAGCTCACTTCGGTCAGCACATTGTTGTGCCAAATGTCTGAGGGTGCGGCCAAAGACAGCGCGAAATGTCCCTCTGTAGTTGCATGCCATACGCGTGGCGGTGATCCCTCTGCACGAGGGGCACACGATGCCCTGCTTGACGCGGCGGGGCCCGCGCCTAGAGGCAGCGCAGCGCGCGGCTCGTGAAAACCTTGATGTCGCGCGCATTGAGAAGGCGGATCAGTACAACAAAGGTCGTCGTCACATCGTTTTCAGCACGGGCAACTTGGTACTGAAAAGAACGCACCCGCTTAATGCTGAAACAGTGTGAAGTATAGTGCCAATAATTCAGTGTACACAGTTGCGGAATGTTTCATTCAAAGAACTTCAGGCTAGTACAGCAGTTTCTCAAGAATATCTGCTCAAATCCTAGAGATTTGAGCAGATTTGAACACTGCATGATACCTCTTCCAGCTAAATAAATATTTATTGAGTAAATTACACAGAGATGTATGCTATCAAGTGAGTGTTGAAAGACAACTGAGGCACTGTCAGCCACATTGCGTTCTTCTTTTCTACACTACGACTGCTCGGAATCTTCGCTAGTTTTCCTGCTTGGCGCAGTCAAACGACGTTCAGCATCTCTCTGTCGCCGTGTAGCAGGGCGAGTCTCCCCGCTCTTCCGATGTTTCAACAGCTTCTTGAGCCCTACTCTCGCGTTTAAGCGCTGCCTCTCAGTCAAATTCTAAGCCGCCACTTCAGCATCGTCTTCCATAGCAAATGCCTCCTACATTCCTCTCAGAGCGCTCCTATATATATACCGACAGAGTTTAGAATTTGGCGCGGAAGCCATCTGTGAAGTCTGCCATCGACTGGAAGGCCGGCTGGCAGCGTCTTCATCGCGCCGCGCTCTCAACAAATGCTACGAGAATGACCTGCGCTAGCACTACGTCATCTGAGGAACCCAGTGTCCGTGTAGCCGGAAAAGGAAGGGACATCTACATTTATCCACGGACGCGAGACTGTCGCCGCAGCTCGGCTTGCTTGGCGCTAGCCAACGAACCGAGCTGACTGGTTAACACCGACATTTTGATTATCTGCCTCATCAGGGCGGCTGCATCGATAACCTGCGCAGGCTCTACCGCGTTCCTTACCTCACTTCCGGACGCACTGGCGTGTCCGAAGCGGCGGCCCTATCTGGTACATCCCTTCTCGGCGGTATTCCCGCTCAACAACTAAGGCCGGCCGGAAGGGGCAGAACAACTGGTCGCGCACGACTACCACCTAGCCCGCGTCAGGAGGCTAGTCACAAAGGCTAATCGCAGCGACAACAGTTTAAAACTAACATACGCACGCATGCCTATCCACAGAAAAAAATACGAACTTACATCTGAATCTGCAAATATACAAACAAAACATAACTTTAATAAACGATGCTATTCCCACTATTACACTGCATTCCGGCTGTTAACCCTAAACTCAAAATGGCGTCGCGCCTATCGAACAAAGGACGACCACCTTGAGCCTGGCCGTGCGTTCCCTGGTCGGCCGAGAAATCGTCCACGTGGGTGCTAATCAAGCCCCAGTTGGGCGCCATTTGTGGGCGATCCCTCTGCCCGAGGGGTACACGAACTGACTCGAGGCGGATCGTGTAAACACAGTGGTTTATTACTCACATTTCCGGAGATCAGGCGTGCCGTGATCGGGTGCCAGCAGCAGGAGCACCCGCTCTGAAGTATGTCGGCGAGGAAGGGAGAGGCGACGGCGTGCGCTCACCAGGACCGGTTATCCCAGCACGAGCGAGGAGAGGAGAAGGGTAAAGGATGTCGCATCGGTAGCCACGAGAAAAGTATTCCCTTCAAATGTGGCTGGAAAGGTCCCCACACGCGCCATTTCGGCCTCGACTTTTCGGAAGCAGTGTGCTTTCGATTTCGTTCCATACTTGCTCAACAAAGAGCCCCTTCACTTTTTTTTTTAATCTTTTGAGCCCCCGCAGGGGGCACCTGCTAAAGCAGGTGTTTGTGTGTTTTGTGCGACACCACGGACCCCGAGCACCCACGTTTAGCCGTGCGTGGCATCGTCGTGTCTGGGGAAAAGGGGATCCTGGTGGTTGAGCCAATGCGCCTGTCAGCCCAATAAAAATATAATTCCAGTGCGAGTACGCCTGTCTTCTCTGTTGGTGTTTACGGCCTTGTCACCACTACGTGACAATATGTCTGTCAATCAACAGACGCCTCCGTCTGGCTTGCAGAGTTACACGTTTAACGTGCTGCTTCTTATAGGTGTGACAAAGCCAAGCTATGCTGAAAAGCTTGGCTGAAAGCAAACTGCGAGCCTTTTTATGTGGTATGCGCCTCATCCCGAGAGAAAAGGCGTTTATTCGGCGGTACTCATGCCGCTCGAGGCTCAGGGACGTGTACCACACCTCCTTAGTGCCATACGCGAGCCAATGACGCGCAAGGCGCTGCAATCCGACCGCGGTGTCAAGTTGCGAGGTAGCTGGCACAATTGTTTTCGTACGCTTTGAATGGGTCAAAGGTCTCGTTTGTGATGCCTTGTCATGGGCTGGCCCTTCTTCGGCGTTAATTGGGGGCGTATGCTTCTGCAGCGCCGGCGTTTCAGTAGCGTTGCTCACAGCACCTTGCTCGTAGCTCGTAGATTTTTGCACGCCTACAGCGGCGCAGTCGCGTCCCTAACGAATTCAGCAGACGTACTACTGGCCGCTCGCGCGATTATTTTTACAGTATACAGTACCTGCACACTTGCTACGAGTGGAGCTAACTTGTTTACCACCATATTTTATAAAGTGTATGAAGCTCTCCCCTGTCCTTTCTCGCTATCGTTGCCTGTGAACCTCTCACTGTCCTCTTTCTGTTTCCTTTCATTTCCGCAATGACTACAGTTTGGGTGTTAAAGATATTAAGCGGCAGATTTTTTTTTTTTTTTTTTTTTTTTTTTTTTTTGCTGCGGCCGGCAGCAACACAAGTTACATTGTTTGTTTTTTAATAAGCCACTCCCGCCGCCACCGTCGAAGGCTGCCGTTGTAGCACCTTGCACGCAGTGAGCCATTCCTATGTCCGTCTAGCACCGGCAGTCGGATGTAGAATACCTACACTCAGTTCAAGCTGCAGGTCAAGCTGTCTCACAAATTTTAGCTTCTTGTTGTACTGGCCATCGTTGAATGTTAGAGCGCGTTTATTCGCTCTGAAATCCAAAGCATGTAATTGTAGTAATAGACGAAATACCGCTCAAATGTTACGGCTATTCGCAAGGAGTTTGCGAATGACGGTTGCAGGGGAAGTCTTTGGATCGCTGAGACCGGCAGCTACAGTCGGTAGCAGTAGGATTTTGAAGCGACGTTTAAGACATTTCAAACCGCTAGAATATGTCAATATCGTCGCAAACGGGATTATTTATGGCCAACAAAAAGGATGAGCGGAATAAGTGGGAATATCTAGCACCTGGGACAACTGTGAGACATTACAAGATAATGTTATGCGCATGCTAATGGTGGACAGGAATGGTCTAAGCTTCCAATGCGGGGAAATTTTTTTTTTTTTCTGCGCTCGCACGAGGTGGTAAATGTTCAGCAATTGTGAGGAACATAGGGTATACTGTATGATAAATTTATGAACGTGTTGATTGGAATAGTGCAACCTTTCGACTCGTAGAAAAATTTTGCTGCTTAGCTCTTTGTCGTGCACTTACAACGAGTAGTGTAAGTAAAATGAAGTGAAATTGAATCGCAGTTTATTGCAATCCTGATTTGGTGTTCCGCAGAGTATCAAGCAAGGAAGGGACGAATCAATTTCCGCTTCGAAGCGGTCACAATTAAGAAGGTGTACCACACGCAAACATTGAACCCAGAGTTTCTCGTCTTCTAATTCGCAAGTGTTCAGTCATTCATGAGGGCGATTTCGCGGGAGAATGGTTTTCATGGCCAGCGTCGACCTTGTCCGGTAAACGGGTGTTCGACTTGGGAGAAGGAGCATCGAACCTCCTGCCGACGGAATAAAAACACTTCAGTAAATCTGCTAGACCCCCTAACAAGATACAAATGAAACAGGCGTATGCCACTGGAAGAAAGCCCTTGTCGATATCATGACGGCCTGTCTCGTCTTGTCCTCGCACGCTGTCCAAGCTACGGGATGTTAGCCATGAGTCCGATCCAGTCTGGCTGTCGTAATCATATTCCGGGCTGCTTTCAGGCGCCGGCGAGGAACTCGATTTGGTCTCAGGGGTGTACACCGCAACCGACCGTGATTTTCTGAAGCGTTTTGAGGGCCAACGTAAACAGGTAGGGTGTCGACGACGACGCAGCTCTTCTCGGCACTTCATGTTGCTCGCATGCAGCTGCTGGTCAGCGTTGGAGCCGTCGGAGTCACTCTCTTCGTCACTTGTGTAATGCATGTGGCTACGGGAAACCGCTTTGTCTGTAGAGAAGAACGGTCGGAAAGATAATTGTGATCAACAACAGTAGCAGGCAATCCTTCTCGTGTACAAAAAAAAAAGGACCACAGCTGCAAGTGCAATCACGCGAGAAGAGGAGCTACCGCAATCTCCACACCGGCTCCGCAGGCAATTATGTAGCTTCAATAACGAACCTTTCAAATGCTGCTTGAGTGGAGGGCCCGGGCTGCTTACAGGCGCCGGCGATGTATTCGATTTGGTCTCAGGGGTGTACACCGCAACCGACCGTGATTCTCTGAAGCGTTTTGAGGGCCAACGTAAACAGGTAGGGTGTCGACGACCACGCAGGTCTCGGCACTTGAAGTTGCTCGCATGCGGCTGCTGGCCAGCATTGGAGCCGTCGGAGTCACTGTCTTCGTCGCTTGTGTAATGCATGTGGCTGCGGGAAACTGCTTTGTCTGTAAAGAAGAACGGTCGGAAAGAGAACTGTGATCAACGACAGTAGCAGGCAATTCTTCTCGTATACAAAAAAAGGACACCAGCTGCAAGTGCAATCACGTGAGAAGAGGAGCTATCGCAATCTGCACAGCGGCTCCGCAGGCAATTATGTAGCTTCAATAACGAACCTTTCAAATGCTGCTTGAGTGGAGGGCTACCCAAGGTGTATCGGTGTCTGCTGAAACGGTGCGATAGCGTGCAGTCTTGCTCTTCTAGAGACGCGCGTTCAAGTACTGCAAAGCAAGCGGTTGCATTTAAGAGTGTACTGTAAGTTTCCGGTGCCTTTATATCTCGGATAACTTATCGCGGCTCCACTCCTTGCTACGTTGTACAACGATATGATTTGTGACGCGTTTGTGCGTTTGTACCTAAGTGCTAACAGTGCTTTAAAAATACCGCATGTGCAGTTATTGATATGCTATCGTATTTCGTTCCTTAATTCTTATAATAGTGTGTCTCTGGAAGCAGCTTGCTGTGACAAACGCCTTGAAGCCGGGAAATAGCTGACAACTTCAGGCACTTTTTTTTTTATTTATAGTACGTAAAATTTGCTACGCATTTGTGTGTAGTTATCTCGTATTACGCAGTTGCTACGTGGACCGCGCTTTTGCCTACTTCTCTGGTAAACTTGAGCAAGAACGTGAAACCACATCCCGCAGTACTAAGTCGATTGTTGAAAGCGTGAATCACGAATATCGGATATTCTTATGTGTTAACAAATTTTATTGCGCAATCCAAAGCACGTATTCCTTATAGCAATGAAACGACTCGGACCATAATCATCGAAGGCTTGTTTAGAGCGACTGCCCGCATACGCTGCATATGTTGTTCTAGGTCGTCAATGTTTCAATCTATAAGAAGCTCGTGAAAAACTTGTTGCCATGAAGTTTTTGAGTAGTCATAAAACATTAATATGTTGTATAGGGGCATGCCACCCGAGGGTCGGACCGGTGGTATACGGCTCGTTGGGTTAATGCACACAAAATTGCTAGTCGAGCTTTAAAATGCGTGAGGGAGTCGTATCGACGACTTCTGGTCGCTGAAACCGTAACGGTGATGTAACTTCAGGGGGCTGTGGAGATAAATTTTTAAATTGGTTTAGAGGAAAGGAAAGGCGCAATTATATTTCGCACTTCTCGGTGGACATCTGAACCGGGCCGTAAGGGAAAGGAGAGAGGTGGGAGTCGAAGAAGAGAGAAAGAGGTGCCGTAGTGCAGAGGTCCGGAACGACATCGACAATCTTTAACGTGCACTTACATCGCACAGCACACGGACGCCTTTGCCTTCCGCCTCCATCGAAACTGGACTGCCGCGGTCGCGATCGAACCCGTGTACTCCGGTTCAGTATCCGAGCGGCTTCACCACTGAACAGCTTACGCTCTTGCATTTCAACCCCTTGCGGCGGTGGCTGCATTTTTTTTTTTCGCTCACTACGTCATCGCCGGATTTTCTGGCGACCAGACCTTTTACGCAGTCGCCTTTCACAAGATTTGAACTACAAGCCAATGATGCCGCACCCGTGTGCGTTTACCGCTACAGCCCGTCGAGCGCTGGATTCAGCTTCACTATTTTACGCCGTAGCCTACACAGCTCGTTCGGTAGAAAAGACGTCGTTCTTGTAGTAGGCATCGCACGCCAGAAATGATATTGATTGGTGTTGATAGGCTATGTGGACAACTAAACTAAATAGGCCTAAATTTTTTTTCCCCGCCGTGTTGGTGCAGTGGTTAGGGCGCTCGACTACTGTGCCCGAGGATCAGGGATAGAATCCCGGCCATCTGCGGTTTTTCAGTAGAAGCGGAAAGAAAGGCGTCTGTGGGCAGTGCGATGGCAGTGCATGGTAAAGAAACCCAGGTGGCCGAAATTTCCGGAGCCCTCTGCTACGGCGTCTATAATAGCATGAGTCGCTTTGGGACTTTAAACCCCACAAACTAAACCAGGCTGCCTATTTTTTTCAATCTGATTAGGTTTGGCTTATGGGGTTCAACGTCCCAAAGCCACTCAGGATATTTTGAGAGACGCCGTAGCAGAGGGCTCCGGAGATCTGCTGCATACAGTGCTGCTATACCGTAAAGTGCAAAAGAGGAATCTCAGTATTGACACAGTAATTTATTACCTAATTACAAAGAACTGATTACTTAGTAGCTTGCACAGAAAAGCGCAACCGTACGGCTGCAATGCATAGCTATGAGGGTTTACCAGGAAGCTTGCAGTTGAAAAATAATTCCTCGTGGCGAAGGGTTCAAATCCAGGACCACCTCCTATCTGAGTCATTGACTCCACCGGCTAAGCTGGCCAGGAAGACTATCAGATTGAGAGCAAACTGAGAAAGAGCGCGAAGTTGGAACATTGGTAGCCTAGTATTTAATTGGAATCCACGAAAGTGCAGTAGGTTTGTAGCAGGGCACTAATTGCTTATTAATTAAATGTCTAACGACGCGTCCCACAAGTGCTAGGGTGTCTGCCGTCGTGCCTGGAAAGTTACACTTTTGCTCTGATTCACAAACACACAGCAGATAGAAGAAGAAAAAACGCGCTCAGAATGCGGGCATGAAACTTGATTTGGGGGGATAACTACAGACGAAGCAGAACAGCCAAGTAGAGAATGTTTTGTCCTGAGCATTATCACGGCGCACGTTCGTTCCCTCTCCAAATTTCTGCTCTGTTTGGTCTCGGCGCCGCTGGACTGAAAAATCTTCGCTCCACAGTATTATCAAAAATCTCGAGTATCATACCCGAATGGCTGGCTTCGCGTCCTTGCCCCCAACTACTTGCCCCTTAACTTTCAAATGAGAGAGAGGGGGGGGGGGGGGGGGGACGTGTCGGAAAAAACGAGTGATTTTGCTGACCCCTTCTGATGTGTTTTGCGCAAGTGCTATATACTTGTTATCATTATCATTGAAGAAATTGTATAAAGATGTGTTTCTTTCCAATAAAAATTTAGTTGCGAGTCAGCGCTCTTGTGTACGTCTTCTTCCTTTGTCCCACGTCTTTTTGCGCTGTGCCCTTCCAATATGAATGGATATGAAGGCTATTATGGCCCGTATACATTGGACAGTCAGGTCAGCTGAAATGACATCCATGGGTTGCTTTTTATGGGGTTATGTAAAGGAGGACGTATACGCCCCACCGACTTCCTATAAAATAAGGGAAATCTGCTGGACTATGTCATGAGTTGGTCATGTTAAAAGTAACACAAGATGCCAGAGCTGTATCGTTGCGCAAGATGACAATTCGCCGTTCTATTGTACTTATATGCTTACTTCATAAATATGTCTACACTCTCACTTCTCTTCTGCCGCTTGAATCACCTCCTCGCTCATCGCGGTGCTCACATAAGTCTCTGCGTCAATCGCACATGTGGAAAAATGCAATCATTATATTCATCTTCATTACCTAAAGCTATTATTAGGCTTGGCGATTGTCTTCCTGACACCTGTTTTATTCGTTTCTCCCTTTTTTGTCTTCACATACTGATTTTACTTTCTTTTGAGATCGGCTTTGAACTCCTTCTGTTTGTCCAGAATTTTCTTTGCGCCATGTCCGTTGTACCGTCATTCTACTTTTTATCACTGTGCAATCTTTTCTTGACAAGCACCCCTCACCCAGTGCTCTTTTGTACCTCTGAGGTACTATGAATAAATAAATGTTACATAAATAAGCTTGTTATAAATGATAGCAAACCGAAGTGAAATTAGTTAAGGGCAGCCACGGGCCGCGGCTTCTACCGCTGCGCATCCAAGCCACAAAACAAGACATTACCTTTTTTTTTAAACAAAAGATAACAAAATTTGTCTGGTCTGAATTCTTTCCAGCTATTCTTTATCACCACTAAAAAACGCGGTGCGCTTGCGGCACCTTGCGCCGTCTCACGCACCAACTGGTTGACGCCGATAAAGAAACCACCGCCAACGTATCGGCCTACCGCCGCAACGGGGCCATCGGCTCACAGCCGCGGCTTATTTTGTTCACACTGTCCACGGCTGAGAGCCGCACAATCGTAGCGTACGAATGGGCTAGTCATGTCTTTTTTTTTTTTTTGTATTGCGCACGCTTCCTATGATGCTGTGGAAACAGATACACGTGACACTAACGTAAAACACGGAATCTGGATATCCAGCCGATTTCCAGATAACAGACCTCGAACGATGGGAGGCCGGACCAGTTCTGACCCGTATGCTCAACGTCGGCTAGCGGACTGGGCTTTGGAAGTCGCCGCGAAGCATCACCTTCCGGCCACGACACGCATCCAAGAGCGATCCCATCACTAGGTTTTTCACCGCCGCCACCTCCAACTTGGCAGTAGCATTTTTTGTCTAACGTCGACATAATTGACAGCGAAAATTTGTTTTGTTTCAATCATCATTTCTTTGATATCAAAAATATTGCCTGGGGTCCTAAACACGGCTGCCAACAATATGCAACCAATCTTGGTCAGCTAGAATTCAGGTGTTTTTTTTTTTCTTTTTTTTTTAATATGTGGCTAAACTCCTCCTAGGTAGGCTGCAGCAGTATGTGGATCGGGAGCTTCCGGACGTGCAAGCTGGGTTTCGCAAGGGCAGAGGAACTAGAGACCAGATTGCTAACCTTCGCTGGATCATGAAAAAAGCAAGACAGTTCCAGAGACCCATCTAGTTCTGCTTTATTGGTTATGCGAAAGCGTTTGGCTGCATAGATCACAGCAGTTTGTGGCAAGCTCTCCAAGAGATGGAAGTTCCAATTCACCTCATCTGTCTCCTCAGGAACCTGTATGAAGGGCAAGAGGCCACAGTCAGAACTGGGCATGGTCTTACTGATTGGTTTCCGATTGAGAAAGGAGTGAGACAAAGCTGCATACTGTCGCCCTGCCTCTATGCTGAGTGCATCATGAGGAAGGCCGGTCTGGACGAGTTTTCAGCTGGAGTAATGATTGCTGGAAAACGTATCAACAATCTTAGGTATGCAGATGATACCACTTTAATGGCAGAAAGTGAAGTGGAACTCAAGAGACTTCTGATGCGCGTACAAGAAGAGAGTGAGAAATTTGGGCTTAAACTGAACATTAAAAAGACAGAGATCATGGCGTCTTGCCCTTCCTAGTCCTGGAGCATCAAGGGACAAGAAGTGGAAGCTGTGACAGATTTTCTCTTCTTTGGCTCCAAGATTACCCCGGAATGAGATTGCAGCCATTAAATTAGGAGACGCCTTCTTCTGGGAAAGAGAGCCATGGCTAGCCTTGACCGCCTAGTAAATAGCAGACATTAGACTGCCAACCAAGATCCGTATAACTCGTGCTATGGTCTTTCCAATTGTGATGTATGGATGCGAGAGTTGGACTGTGAAGAAGGCTAACCGCCGAAGAATTGACGCGTTTGAATTGTGGTGCTGGCGGAGACTTTGAGAGTTCCTTGGACTGCCAGAAGATCAAATCAGTCGATAGTGTCGACCATAAGCCCTGACTGCTCATTGGGGGGTCAAATTTTAAAGTTAAAACTCAGCTACTTCGGTCATCTGATGAGAAGGGAGGAGTCGCTGGAGGAAGTTTTGATGTTGGGGAAGGTTGAGGGTCACCGGAGAAGGGGTAGGCAGCGAACGCGATGGTTAGATGGCATCGTGACGTTATGAAGATAGATACCGGAGATAGGGTGATAGGGAGATAGGACCGAATAGGGTCACGAAGAGTCGGACAGGACTGAACTGAACTGAAAGTCAGCTGGGACGTCCTGTGGATGGTGACAAACTGCGAACAATGGCTAAAAAGCGCGCTACTCGCTCCAAATCCAGTCAACACTGAAGGTGTTGAATCGGCATCGACACGTCGGTTATCTAATGAATCTTACTGAGTTTCGCTCGTTTCTCGCTAATTTTCCTCCTGACCAGGAAGATCTCTGCAAAAATGTTCACGTCGTAATCAGTGCAGCTGCTGTCTACTGTCCACTGTACGCAGACAAGGCTTGGGTATGCCCTCTCTGCTGAAAGTAGATTGCGCGTGTCTGAACCTTCACACTCCAGAATAGACATCTGCGTTGTGTAAACAACCCGACCTCAAAGGCGCACAGCCTGGCAGGCAAAATCATTCAGTTCCCCTTCTGAACCGGTTTCGCACATGTCAAGGGTTCGCCCACTGCCTTTATTCTCCTAATTATAGCCGCCTCGGTAGCGTCGCAGCTAGCAGGACCTGTACCACGCTGCTAAATGTAGCGCTCGAAAGGGGCACTAATATACACAGCGATGAAACAATAACGCATGCCGAAGACAATATTTTGTGCATGAGTCCTTGTTCTAGGAGTTGTTTTCTTTTCTTTTATCTGGGGGCTGGCTCCCTTCAAAAGATGGGAGCCAGCATATAGATGGAGCTAGCTGATTGCAGCACTGTCAAAGACACGGGTGACCTGGTCCAATCAGGGTCATGAGCACTACAATAGGTAATTGTGCTCATATGGCGAACCAATTGATGGGGGAGAGTAAGAGCGCATATATCTATTGTAGCGCCCAGGGGCGCAATTGCCTATTATAGTGAGCCTGATCATGAATGGGCCAGAGTTCCCTGCCTTTTGTAGTGCTGCAAAAATGTCTTGTGCGAGAAAGCATTGGCCACCCAAACTGGAAAACGCTGCAATGGTGTGTTACTGGAGAATAGGTCCATTATCTACCAGATGTTTGCAGCCCTGAGAAAGGGAGGGGGATCCTGGTTTATTCAGGAGCACGCGCACTGTAATAGGTAATTGTGCTTCTAAGTACCTCTCAACCCTGTGCACTAAGATAGATAATTGTGCTCCTACTGTCACCCCCAGCAATTCGGCTACGTGTAGAATCACAATTCCCTATTGTAGTGCGCATGATCCTGATTGGACTAGGTCGCCCCAGCATTTCACAGAGCTGCAAACTGCTTGTGAGACGAAGTATATTTTTTGTACTCGGAAGAAGTACTTTCGTGCAATGGTACGATTTACATACCTGGACGGGAAACAGAACTCTTCCCCTTTTTGGGGTGCTTATAGGTGCTGCCATCAATTGACAAAAAAGTTCAAATCTGAGTTGCCTTGGAGCTGGTGAACCCTCTTAAGGCGATGATGTTAAAGGCTGCGTTCTTCGGAAAAGCTGGCGTTGTCGGCGTTGCGAGCAAAAAATCCCGAGCGTATGGCTCTTGCAGGTGGAAGCCGACAAGTTAAATGCCCGAGTACTAATTGATGGGCTGGCTGGATGACGTCACGGGGTCACATAACATGGCTACAGCTAGTCTCTGATATGAACCCACCGAGGCCCTTAGATTCTAAGTCAGACATGCAACTCCTAGGCCACGCGGGCAGAGTTCCATGGCTGGGTAAAGTAAGGCTTTATACCTGGTGGTTTTAATTCACATAATGCAGTAGCTCGCGAACACATAATATGTGTGAGATACTCATTATTATTATAATAGTGAACAAAAAAAATCAGGTGGCGCTGCAGAATCTGCAGTGGAGAAATGCGAAAGCCTGAGCGTTGCTGCTTCACACAGTATATCGTGCGCCCCTTGTAGAGATTTCGCTAGCAAGGCCAGAGCTTGTGCCGCAAAGTGGAAATTTCCTTTCCTTGGCTCACGTTCGTTGCAGTGCTACATGTAATTATGATTGGTTTACAAGAGAGGAAAGGCGCACACTTTCTCCTCCAAGTGCGAGATTGGACGGTACACTTACCTTCGCTCCCGTCGCGTGGCGTTCCTTGGCGCTTTCGTTGCGTGCTAATTCAAGTGTAGGATTGGCGGTACGGAGTCGATCTTATCGCCGGCGTTCTTATGGCCACGTGGCATTCTACATCAACTTTATGCGCCTTTACGCCAGCGGCAGCGTTAATTAATCACTTTATGGACTATTCAAACCCTTTATCCATCTTGTCCGGGCTTTTTTTCCCACAATTTCGACGACTTGCGCACAATTCTGACGTCACTAGCGGTTGCCACGTCCTCGAACTATATCGCCGTCTGTGACTATTTCGACGTTATGTTTTGCCTGTAATTAATTAACTAATCACTCCACCTCGACCAAATTTGGTATGCAGCGAAATTTTCCCACCCTCTGCCTAATACAAATGTTCTTTTACTCCAACTTTTACAGAAACGCGTAAGGCGCGCAGGCACGTTTTGTGTCCACGTATCGCGTCCATTTCCATCTGAGGCGAAGTCCATAGTCAAGTAAGACTTTCGCCTGAAGCATTAGCGATTAGCATGTACGTGAACGAGGATCCGCAAATTAACGCCAGAAGACAGGCAGCAACGCTTCCATGTCCTGCTTAAACGCGCAGCTTAAATGTAACTCGGATTTTCTAATTATTGAGGCTACCTTTTACGGAATACGTTATGGCTCAAATAGTCCAGACGTCAAGTGAGGTCGCGCTCGCCATTCATATCCTGCCCCTCCCCACAGAAACCAGGAAGTGGACTTCTAGGAATGTCGCGACACAGACCTATGGGTTAGGACGAATCGGTTCGTGGTGTCGCGGACGCTCCCCAACTCTAACCTACAGATGGACGGCCTCATAGCCAGCCAGGTATTACGATGTCCATATATGAAAAAGTGCAGCGGATACACAAGACAAATTCTGACCGGAGTTCTTGTTTCTAAAACTTAAAGCAAGACTCTTAGTAAAACACATGTAACGTGTTATTGCTGTTACTTACTGCCCGAATTTGTGAAGCTGCGGGACATGAAACGAGCCAGTCGCCATGGAACTAAAAGCAGGTGTCTTTATATTCAGACGGCATTCTTAGCGCTAAAAAAATACAATGTCGTCTGAAGCTGAAAACCATCTAGCCCGTCTACAAGTTCTTTTGAACCATGTGTCTTTATATCTTTTCGACAGTCGTAATGTGCCCGATTGTATACAAGTTTCAGATAAAGGCTGCGATATGGTGCACGTGCTGCAATTGGCAAATGTTATCGCGAAAATTTTGGCCATACTTCACAATGAACATGTGGAAATATCAGTTGTTCAAGAGAACACCGCGGAACCGAAGTGGACAAGAACGAACCGACTGAAGTAAAATTGAACTTGCAGTTTATTGAAAACTGGAGTCAGTGGTAATCAGAAGTAAGAAGGCCAACGAGTCGTTATCCGTCTCGAAATGTGTCCGATCAGTGACGAGCCGCATCGCATGCATAAAATAGTTAAGCATTCCTCGTGTCCAGTCATTTGTATCATCGCGCAGGCGATCCGCCATCCATGTTCTGGGGCGAAGGTTTCCCTGGAGAGCGGTCTGCATGGTCAGAGTCGTCGTCCGGGGGACAGGTGGTGGGCTCAGAATGAGCGCAGAGGCGCTCGCGGATATAACTAAAGCCAAATCGCACCGCAGCTCGCAATGCTATGAACAAAAGACAAAGAACACAATAGTAAAAAGTCAGCACAAAGCACCAGAAGTCCAGGTTCCAAAATTCGACCGCTGGCCTAGGGTCGCTGCGGCGCCACACACGGCTCCTTTCTGGAGACCAACGAGAGCGGCAGGGTTGGAAGCGGCGGCTCTCATTGCGGTGCGCCAGCCTGGCTCTTCTGAATTCCAACGAGCTACGCGCGTTCAGCTTGCACATAGCGCGATCTCTACTTGAATTGCACGGCTGGCTGTGCCCTGGCGCACCAGGACACTCTTCGTTGTCCCCTCCGTTCGCATCGGGCGATCCATCCAGCGCTGGTGCCGCTCGTTCCGCTGCCGGAAGCGCGGCCTCTGGCATCGGTGGCGCTGTCTCAGGGCGTTTTGACGGGACGTCGTTGACCTCAACCTGCATCTCATCGCTACCGGGACGGCATTCATCGCATGGCACTCGCAAACTGTCCCAAATTTCGTATGCTATTACTGGCTCCGATCCAGGCTGGTTCCCTGCAACAGGATCTTCACGGTCACTTGAAGACGATGTTCCACTCGATAAGGCCTCAATACCGTCATCGTCTAATTGCCTGGCGGGCAGCACTGCATACAAACCTCCGCGCTGAGGTCGGCGACGAAGGTGTTGGCGCTCATCGTTATTCGCCTGCGGCTGCTGATCAGCTTTTCTGCCGTCGGAGTCGCTCCCTTTCTGGCCTCGGTTGTCCATGTCGGTCCGGGAACCCGCCTTCTGTGTGCGGAGGAAGGATCAAAGCAGAACAGCAACAAACACGACACGCGCCTTCCGCGGATACAGTCAGTCTCGATGAGGTGCTTCTGCAACGTGCCTAACGGTTCCGTAGGTGTACATGCACCATCAGTAACATATACTTTTCAAATGCGGTTGTGAGTAAATGGATAATAAGGCTGGGGCAGTACGTGCCGAAACTGCGCAGCAGAAGTGTTGCTCAGTTGGAGACCAGCGCCTATGTGCGCCCCCAGACGTCTCAGTTTCAAATATATATATAGGAAGTTTCCTGCACTTTATCACTAGAAGAACTTATCGCGGCTGTTATCCCTGCTTCTGAGTGAATTCAGCTACTTGTGTTGCGGCACGAAGGTGAATACTGTTTCTTTTATTGCTCGATCGTTTCAGTATAGATTTCATGGGCTAGGCGATTACGTTCGATCAAGGGCGCGGACGTGGAGTTTCAAGATTAAATTATGCGTTATCACAGAACGTGTTTAACTTGCGCATGATTCGGTACTTAGTTTTACCTACGTCATAAAAAAAATATGAATGGCTTCTGGGTGAGATTTCTTGTCTCGATTCAACCATTGGATGAACATAAAATGCAGCGCAATGCGTGTCCCGGAGGTAGCGTGCTTTGACGGACGCCAGGGAATAGCTCGACAATTTCCAAGAATTTGTTTCTTTTGTTCAGGCACAAGAATAATTGCTACGCATTCGTGTGCAGGTCATCTCACACCGATTCGCTGCACCGGCCGCGCTTTCGCATACCTCTGACAAAACATGAGGATTGAAACGCGATAATGCATCGCGCAAGTGTAGGGACCTTGCCTTCACCTCGCGAGCCTGAGTCGCTGCGCTGACGAAATCAGTGCCACATTAAGAGGCGAATATTTATTGCGACCCAAGGCGACGATTGGAATGCGTATTGCACGAACACTCGCCTCGAGCAGCTGTCCCTGTTCAGCTTTCGCCTGTAGTGTCATTTACGTCCGTTAATCGTTACTTTTGCGAGAACGCCAGTAAGTACGCATTTTACGCATGACGAGCTGCTGTCTATATCTGAATGAGTAGCGCAAAGTCAATTAAGAAGCGAAAAGTTATGCTTTCGCGCGACCAGGTCTAAGTTTTACACCTAATTACCGCATTCTTCCCGAAAGGAGCGAAAATGTACGACAAATTGGTTACACAGCAATCACCGTGGTCTCCCACTTCAAACCTGGGTAACTAATTACTCTCATCAGCATAAAAGGGGCGATTTAAGTTACTTTAATGTTGTGATTGTGTTTTCTGTCATTAAAATAGTTGGAAGATCCAAAAGACAAAAAGTGATCCTTATCCGGAGGCTTCTTCTTGCACGGCAGCAGCCCCGTTCCCCGTTCATTGTACGAATGTCAGTAATCCAGGCTGCTGACTAGGCTTCATGCCACTAGCCCGCTAGTCCATCTCGGTGTCTACTGCATTCTGTCGTTGTCCTGCTGCTACACTGCGGGCGCTTAGCCTCATTCCGAGGGATAAAACGTTTAATCGTGGCTTTCTTAATCCCGCCTTTAAATATGCGCGTCGTTGCTGGCAAGTCTCTGTAGCAGCTGTGTTGGACTAAACTTTAGGCGTCGACCAATGCAGGACACGGCAGTTTCGCTGGTCCGCTTAGTGCGCGTTTTGCCACCATCTGGATAAATTCTTTTCAAAAGACTGGAGAAATTTTCCCGTCCTCCAGATTTTATGATAATTCAGCATGGAATCATCTGCAAGCGTTCGATAGAAGCTGTCTGCTATTACCGTCATTGCCTTTTGGAAGTCACTTTCTTCTTTCTCCTCTTTAATCTTAACTCTACAGTTGTTATATCTACGAATTATATCTACGAACGAGCAGAGACCGTAGCGCGCAAGTCGTAAACTGCGAGACATTCCAACGCAACAATGACTTGAGTAAAAACAAAAACAAAAAACATTATGCTGGACACATCGCCACGTTCACACAGGCGACTCTTGCTGGAATCGTAGCAGACGCAAGGAAACAAACCTGTACCCAGAATCCCTCCACGCCCCCTCCTCCCCCCATTCCATCTTACAACTACGGGCTACGTTCGGCGACCCGGCGACTATAATCGCGGGATAAAAAAAAAAAAAAAAAAAAAAAGAGTAAGCTGCAACTTTCCTGCGTCATATCCTTTTTCTTTCAGTCATCCGCAGCTCGAGTGCTTAAGATATTAGATACCAACTGCCGCGGCCGGCAACATTCCTTTACTTACTCTTTGATTATTTTTAATAAACTACCATCACCACCAAGAACTCGCTTCCAGTTACACCTGATAAAGGAACCGAGTATGTTCCGAAACGTCGCGTGTAAGTTCTTCCCTTTTTGTAGCGAGAGCTACACTGGCCACTGGTCTTGCCATTTCGCCGTGCATGTCCGAAGAAGAAAAAGGACAAGAAAAAAAAAAATAAGAAGACGAAAAAAGAAAACAGATAACTCGGTAGTTGGTAGAGTAGAACAACAACAGCGAGTTGCTGGGAGGGAAGGTTCGTTCGAGCGTTGTGACGGCGGTGTGCCCCAGGGTTCGACGTAGAGACGATGTCATACCACTAGAAGTCTTCTACCCCCGAATGAGAATGGTCAACGACGAGAGGCAAGGGGTGCTCATACGTGAAGTGATTCCCCTGTGGCATAAATAAAGCTGAAACCATAGAGTTAACTACTATGTGCAAAAGCCATGTCAATTTACTTTCAAGCCGAACCTAAGCGTAGCCATGCAGGTTGCTCTCGCGTAACTCCAAGTTTAACCACAAGCTAAGCCACAGCTAATTTTTTGTTGCCGTTCCTGTCTATCATACTTCGGTAATCCGGGCCGGTTGTTACATTGCATAAAGCTAGCAGCGCAACAGTCAGAAGGCTAAAAGCCAGCAGATAAATATATTTCTTCGAATTTTAATTTCAAGCTTTTCGATGGCACGCTGATGCTTGTCTGGGCAACGCACCGGGTTGTTACTTTGACCTCATCACACGAAATTATCTCCTTCCCGTCGTGTACATGGCCTGCTTCAAAAACCTTCATTCCTTTCCTGATGTTTGCGCCTCGAAGTAATTTTTGAACGCCATTAACAGCTCCAAATCCCGCCTCTACAATCAGCGGCACACCGGGCGGACGCCCGCGTTGTCTGCGCCGCAGTCTTTTAAGTGGGCCGTTCTGTTTCGTTCCGTTGTCATGACGCTTGAGCAGTGCTTTCTCAATGCAATGCTGCCTAGGCTGCACACCTTGAACGACTGTTACTATCAAGCAGATTCAGTGCATATCACGCAATAAGAGAAACTTGCGCGATTCGGAGAAACATCCAGTGGATAGCGAGCCTGTCAGCGGTGCGTTGACTTCACAACAGATATTATTGCGGTGTATTAAAAATAGATTGCCTCCAGAATGACGTAGCATACTTTGTCGCACATTGCTTCGAAGCTATCGCCAACTTTTAATGACTGGCCACTACTGTTAGTGCTCTGCGAAAGGAGAAAAAATGTTGCAGTGAGTTGTGCTTACATATGTTTCTAAGGCCGCTCTTCCAAGTCGTTCCCTCATACGTTTCATAGCGTTTAAAAAATGCTTCGTCTTTGAAATGGCGTTTCACGTTTTCACAATCTGGTTTCTCTGTACTGAATAACGACAACATAGGTGCCCCGAGAAATGAGAAAACTGATTTGAAAACCTTCACTACCATGTATTCCTATGGGCGCTGAGCCCGTCTGCTGCGGCACAGCGAGCGACCCCTTTGTAAACACGGTGTTGGTCGATACTCTTCACGTCACGCTGGCGTACTCGTCCGGCTTTCTTAAAGCTAGGTGTTATATACACGGTAGAAAGAGGAAAGGGTAGCGCAACTCCCATAGAAGCCTGCGTGTCGACCATGGTGCATGGTGTCGACTTTGAAGCGGTAACCGCATGAGGCGACAGCCCCTAGCGATCCGTCGCGCGACGCCTGTGGTTCTCGCTGGTGCACACCGCACGGAGCGACGGGGTTGAGCGACAGGGAGGCGCGTTTTCAGCGTTGCTCTGTTACCGCCGCCTCGTCATTCGGTCGAGGGGAGTGTAATCACGCTATATCCCATTTCTAACATGATGTGCAATAAAACACTGATGAAATTTCTTGTAACGCATCGCATTTTAAAGGGTCACAGCGCAGCGGTGTGCGATGCCGACTTGCATTCCAAGCAGTGACTTTCTCCAGCTCCTTTCGAAAATTAACAATATCCAGCCACACTAGCTTTTTTTTTTTTTTACTACCCTTCCAAGATTTTACTTAATTGTCTCGATACACTCATATATACACGGATCAGACGAAGTGAGCGCGTGCAGGCACCAGGTTCTTCGCCCAAACACTAGAGTTGAGTTTCCTCTTCAGGTGGCCAGGTAAGGAAACACTTGATGATATCGATATTGTTAATAAATTGAAAATTCAGAATCGCAACAATCACGTTACTTGATGGCACGACAGAAAGATTAACTATTTATTTACATATAAATAAAACAAGCAGACACAAGCAAGGAGAAAACTATTTACATGACTGAGCCGTTGGTCGGACGAAATCAGTCCCGGTTTAAGGCGGGGGTCCCACTCCGGCAGCGCGAATGTGCCATTTTAGGCAATGTTTGCGTGAGCATTCTGCGCGTTGTTCTTTTTCGAACATCACAATGTAGGCATCATTCGAAAGCTTAATATACTCTCTGTCAAATGATGTGCGCTGCTTTAGTGTGTCAACGTTATCAACTGCATGAGAGGTGGTTTTGCAGATGACAAATTCGCTAGCGTCGTTGATATACCCTACTTCGGATTAGTTCGCTGAAGAAACTGCTGCACTTAGAACAGTTTCCTTTGGCCTACACATAGAATGGGTACTTATATTATGAAACCTGAAGCGTAATTAGTTTTAATTTAATCAGTCTTTGATCGGCAGCCTTTTAAACATGGTAAAGTTTGGCTATTTTGGGCACGAATATCTGCGCTTTATCAACGTGCACAGCAGTAAAATTTTTACCACTTCGGGCGCACATTATAATAGTTGAGTGTACGAAGTTTCATCGAAATTTATTCGCTAGTTCGTTTTTAATTACCTTTCCAATTTGAAGATTTCCGTAATACTGCCTCACATCGCATAGCTTGGCCAGAAAAACCGCTCATTCTACAGCCTAGGAATCATGCATGGCGAAACTAGAATAGTCGTTATTTGTGAACCCTGATCGCAAATTGCGCTTTATACAATTAGCACGATTATACTGAGCCTTCAAATATAATCAATTTTTCGTACACGACATTCAATGGAGAAGGCCGTCATACTCAACAACGTGAGCCTTGTTTGAGTTGGCTTTTTTTAAATATTGTATTACTGTAAAATAAAGTTAAAATAAGAAGCACAAGCCATGATGATAATTAGTATTTGCACCTGTATTCGGTCATTAAAGGTTTTTCACTGCTAGCGCCATCTAGGTAAAAGCAGCAAAAGTGTGAGTTCATTCAATTGCCAGGAGAGGCGCGCGTGACTACACTCCTTCAAAGTACTGAAGCTAGTCAAGAAACCTAGAAGTCAGCTTCTCTGCAGTGCAAAAACCCCTTCACCATGGCGGCCAAACCTGTTTTGGGGGCACAAAACAGGTGCAGTGCAGGAGACGTCTATTGTGGTAATAATGGCCACGTACATTTCCTGCACCCCTCTTCTTCTTGTCGCAATTATGGGATTAAGAACCCCTCCGTTTGTGAGTGCCATTCATAACACCTCCCCTGCCCCTACCTCCTCCAGGCTCTCAATAGTGAAGGAATTCTGCTCAACACGTTCGCGCATGACATCAGGCTGGACATAGAAGTATTCTGCGCTGCACCCAACTTCTGCCCTCAAAACAGGTTTGGCTGCCATGGTGAAGGGGTTTTGCTCTGCTGACTTCTAGGTTTCAGCAACCCACCTATACTACTTTTGTGCTGTGAAGTGTCTTGCTTGTTGCTATTTGCATTGCTGTTTGTGAGGCGAGTGTCACACTTTTCAAAAATTCATTGCCTGTCGAAACAACTTCTTTCTGCAGCAGATCCGGTTTCAAACATCCCATAGAGGAAGAATTTCGACAACTCTCTCACCTGATGCAGAGGTTACAATTCATGATATAGAGGAAAGCAGGGAGTGTCAGTGGAGTGAAAGGAATGAATGGATACCTGGAGGCCCCACTCGATTGAGAACGTGGTGCGAGACACCGCTGGTTCCTAGCACAAGGAGACGCATCTACTCAAAGTGGAAACACAAACAGTTCATTAGGGAAGGACCACGGAGTGAAAGCTTTTTTTAGGTGACAAGACATGACACGCACACTACGTGCGTGCACATGTTTTGCGCGCATACACTGTGGTTTATGCGGGGGATATTCGCTCGCACGAAGAGCCTGCACATGGTCACCGCATCACCCTTTGCACCCCTGCATTGTGTGCGAACAGTGGACGCTCGCCTGCAGTGCTAAGCCGCTAACCTTCACGCCCAATCGCTGAGGGGCTTTGCGCTATTTTGTGCTTTTCTGAATATGCTTCTGGCCCTGCACTTTTCCCTCACGCATTCGTATTTCGCCAGGCGCTTCAGGCTCGGATAGCAGCAAAATCCAAACAGAATGCGCAGAATCTTCCGGTAAATTTACATGTATCGGGCTTGCTTTTCGGCTGGCGACAAAAGTGCAAATTTATCAAAATTAAGACATGCCTTGACAGATTGCAGGTTGCTTGGACGAGGTTCTTCATCCGTGCGCGCAGTTGGTCCAGTGGTATTTCTCGCAAAATGTAGACATTATGTGTTTGACAGCGAGTGCTACGGATATCGCCACGTTATGCTGCATGGTGTGCTGGCAAAATGCTCGCACATGACATCACGATACGCCAGCTGGCATACCACGCGTATGATCCACCGTTTAGATGCTATGTGCGTCATGCGACTCTCAAATATTGGTCGAAAAAGGAATAGGACGGTAGACCAAAATAAATAGTTTCGGCCGGCGGTATCGACTGGTTGTCTCCTTCACATCTCCGTTGGTGCGTGCTCTGTTCCCTAGAGCTTTCAGTGGCACACGTGTGCTTAGGTGCAGCTGTCCTCTCGGAAAGCACCGTTTTGAATGTAGCTTCGCAGCCGCTACAAGAAATACAACTGCAAAAGGACGACGTCGCATACGGAGTACAGATGAAAAAAAAAAAAGAAACGAAGGAATTCGACGCTGCTGAACCGAATGTCGAGCGTTAGCTGAAATGAGAATGTACACTGTTTTGGTTCAGTGCTTTTCATGCTTATAAACATTACAAATATGTGCTCATAGATAATCAAAAACCAGACGTCATCACCGATAATCACCGTAATGAAACGTAACAGCCGTTGTACGTCTGTCTAATTGTATTTGGTCACTTACGAAGCGTGTATGGACATCTTCGCAAAGGGGGGACAGTTCACCACACTACGCTGCGTGGAAAGAGAGAAGTTTCGACTGCAGTCAGCGTAACATAAACAAAGTGACGCCGAGAGGGCAGCTGGGCGCATTTCACTGTGACAAGAGAAAAGTGGTTGCCTACATGTAAACCGAATTACCGGATTCCTTCGGCGCACACGCAGTGGCATTAGTGGGGCCAAGTAGGGCTAATGCGCGTGCACAGCCGGCACTCTCTACTTCTCTGTGCGTCTACGCTATGCTCAAAATAGTAAGCCTCGAAGCCGTGGATTCATGTTTCAAGGCCAGGGGTCTGTTTTAATAATAATAATATTATTATTATTATTATTATTATTATTATTATTATTATTATTATTATTATTATTATTATTATTATTATTATTATTATTATTATTATTATTATTATTATTATTATTATTATTATGCAATGCACCGTAAACGCTTTCGCGGACATTTAGTGCATGTGGTGGGTTGACGGAATGAAGCGCGTGTCTGTATCGGGCGGTCGTGCAGAACAGAGTACTGATATCCATCGCGGCACACGCACATCGCCACTGTTTTTAGACTGCCGCAATGAAAAAAATCGAACGTATTTATTAGCACAATGACAGCCTCCCTTTACAAGCGCACATGGTCATCCCCGATTAGTCATCGCAGTGAAATTCCAAGCTTTTTGGGTGTTTCTTGCACCTCATTCCGGTTTTGTACCGGAAAAAAAAAAGTAAATAAACGTCGCGTTTGGTTTTGACATAGGACATCGTTTTCTTCACACCTTCGAACACGTCAGTTAGTTTTAGTAAAGTAAGTAGAGGAGGCTCAGAATTTTTGCCTCCGAATGGCTGGATATCGATTGACACCACCGAAATGAAATATGCGACGATGTGTGGAGCGGAAATCACATGACAGTCTGATTCGGCGCGCAGTTTTGACGTCGAGGTCACCAGCGGCATTTTTCTTTTTTTACTGAAAGCATTTCCGATAACAAACATGCAAAGCAGTAAAAGAAAATAAAACGAAAGACTAACGCTAGTTGTAATCCTTACTGCTTAGCATCAAGGAGCCACGTGGTCTTACTCAAAAAGATTCAGAAATATAAGCATAGTAGCACAGCTAGCAGTGCGAAAGCAATTCCAAGCAAACATGCAGAAGACACGCGGCAATATCTACCAAGGCAGCAGTTGTTGCTTCCCTCAGGAGATAGGAGCCTGAGTCTTGCACGAAGGTGCATTCACTAACTGGGCTGAACCTGTTCAATCCGTTTCGAAATGATTTTTGATAACAATACCACGTCAATTCGATGTAGACAGCTGTATGTCGAGACCTTGCGGTGAAACCCACAGTTGACCGCGCCGAGTTATCGCTATAGCTTCGTTCCCACGTGTAGCGAACATCACCCATTTTTGCTGTGCACAGATAACAAATGGCGACCACGCCTCGCAGACAACTTTTTTTTTTTTAGTGATAGGAAAACAAATTTCCACTCCTTTGCAATGATAAAATCGGAAATAAATGGGAGGGAATGGAAACATAATGTCCAAAAAACAAAATGACTTGAAACAGCATCGCCGCAGAAGAAACTGCATAAATATTCGCAGCATCTGCCATTTTCTTGGTTTAGAGAAATTGCTTCAAGGGTCTATCAACTTGCATCTTGAGCGTTCGCGAGCATACTTCAGCCGACTGATTGGAAAGTCGTTCTAAGGAGTTCTTGTGTGGACAAAAAAAGGAGGATAAGGGTTAGGTGCAACAAGGGGCCCTGAACCAGCTCTGCCATTGTTCAACTCTAATCCTGCTGAAACGCTGCATGGCATAGTGAAACAACAAAACATTGGGGTGAGGTCAACGAATTGCCACCATGATTTATCTCATGATAGAGGAAGAGAGAAGGACAGGGACTGGTCATTTTGGGCAAGGGCTAAAAATATACAGGCACGAGGGACAGGCAAAGCGCTTTGTCCCATGTCTCTCGACCATCCCTGCCTCTTTTTTGCGCTTTGTCAAAATGAGCAAACTCCACCAACTAGCCCAAGAAACAGCATTGCAGAGAGACAGTGTGCCTAAAGCTCATAGCCGCTTTTTGTAAGCCTACAAAAGCTAGTAAATTCAGACTAGATTGACCAAAATTGACCAAAATAATCTGAGCATGCACTGGGAAAATGTTTTGTATAACATGAAAATGAATACATTCCGATGCCTGTGCTGCTTAGCATTCGTCAAGTTTTTTCTCTCAGTGTGGCTATTGAAGAAAGTATAAAGGCATACCACTTCCCCAAAGTACATCCAAAATTGCGTCATGTTGGGGGTAGAAGTGGCGTGGGGTGAAGGGAACAACTGGAATACATAAGCCCCGACTCCAAACACACATGCGTCATGCACTGCCGCGCTAACGTCGTCGCACGCGTCAGCCAAAGCCGGTCTGCGCATGCGTGCATCGCGAGCTCTGATGCTGTGATCTGTCCCTGCCAGATATCTGGCGCGTGCTACACGCGTCAAAAACTAGCGAGGGATTGGGACCGCGCGGCTGTCCCCTACTCCGTTCTTCTCGTCCTGAAGTCCACTTAGCTCCCCCTGCTTCTTTTCTTCACAGAGTAGTTTTCTTCACGGTTTTCAAATTTTCTCAGTCCGCGCGAGAGGGTGAGCGAGCCAGCACCACGAACATGCAGGTGCATTCCCCTTTTGCGACGCCTGCCGTGACGGCGGCGTTGACGTCGCGGCGCATGGAAAGTGCTTTGGAGCACCCGCTTTATTTATGGCAGTTACAAGGGTTTACCTACAGAAGGAATGTGAGGATTGACAGCCATGTTTGTCAGTTCTTCGATTTTCCGTACTGTTTCCTCGGGCTGTTTTTCTTTTTTCCATCAATGATGAAACAAACCCTTCACACATTCGTGGGGACAATGTTTGCAAACGGTGTAGGTTCACCAGTACTTGTCTAAATGGGGCGATACCTCCCCCCCCCCCTTCTTCATTGGAACTGCAGATGAATCAACAAGGGTATCTTATTGTACGATCCCCAGACATGTAAATTAGAATTCCGGGGATGGTAAATTTCAAATTATGAAATCATTGTCAAGAAACACATGTGCTAGTTGCAAAGCGGCGCATATTTAGATAACTGCTCGTGATGTCTCACTTTTCTGGTCGTCTTATTGCTCAGAATATGTTTATTTATTTATTTTATTTACATTACCCCTCAGGGAGGCATTACATATATTTTGAATATATTTCAGAAATATCATGTTGCACTCACGCTCTCGAGTGCTGCTAGTATGGCAGTCCGCTTTCTCAACGCACCTTATAGCTAAAAATGTCGCAACAAGAGCGCAGACTGACTTGAAACTAGAGCTCGCGGTAGTTATTATAGCTGGAGTACCATTACCAATGTACGCTTACTACCAGCGCTGGTGCATTCGCCTTCAGCCCACCTGCTCATGTTGCTGTATATAGCACAAGGAACTCAATCTAAAACATCAATCTATTCGTTGTGTCGTCTTCTGACCTTGTGCTCCCGTCCACGTTCCGCGCTGTCACCTCAAGATGCATAAGCAACACGCCCAAGCTGCTATTCTAAATAAAAACAAAAATGGGGGAGGGGGAGGGGCGGTTAGCTTACCGTCAACACTATATAGCCTCGTGTGTTTCAATGGAAATGCCTCCACCCCCCCCACCCCCCCCACCCCCACCAGGGAAAAAAGAAAGCGGTCAGCGCGTTATGAAAAGGAAAGTACGCACACCCACATATATCAGCGCGCGCGTTTTTTTTTTTCTACTTTTATTACAACAGAAAAATTACCGACGATTACGTTACTTCCTAATGCGAGCATATCTCATTGGCTGTTCCAGCTTTTCGATAGATTGAGGCAAAGACAACTTTTTTATTTTATTTTTCACACGTATTTCTTCAAGAAACACTCCACTAACAGTTCTTGACTGTCATGAAGGAAGCTTTGTGGATCAGGAGTTCGCGTAATGCAGCGTATGGACCTGTAGGAGCGTTGCGCAGCGAAGAGATAGCAGCGACTGACTGATGCCGCTGACGCCGCTAGCGAGTCAAGTCAACGTGGCTCTGCGTTTCGGCTTAGGATGTATGCACCGCGATCCACTTACACCGGAAAACACCGTCGCCGCCACAAAGGAAAAAGGTAGGGGGGGGGGGGGGGGGGGGACACGCAGCGGCGAATGGTGGCAGGAGCGTGCGCTGCCCTGGCTGCGGAGCTGGTTACGAGGGACAACGCAGACGGCGACGCAAAACGCAGGAACGGGCGCCAAAGAGCTGGGCTCTAAAAAAAAAAAAAAAAAAAAAAAGAAAGAAAGAAAGCTGTTCAGCACGCCAAATGGCCACATCAGGGCAGCGCGAGGAAGTACATGTCCGGACAAATTCTAGGGGCAGTAAGTAACCGAAGGGAGTCTTGCATTATTCTTTTGTTGCACATACAACCACAGAAACGAATCCTTTCACTCCAAAGAATGCCTCAGTGGCAGCCAGTTATGCATTTTACCGTGGTTAGCACAAGTGATTGCCGTTCTATTCTTGTTATGAAAGCAGGTGATGCTGGTAGTGAATAAATAAATAAGTAAATAAATATATAGAAAGTACACTGGATTCGCAATGCAGCAAAGACGTACATCTAACCAATGAAGAGTACAGAGGAGATTCAAAGGGGAAGGGTCGAGAAGGATCGGTCTAACGCGCTTGCGAAACTAACCCGCTTCTACTGGCGACATTGCCTCATAACTGTCTGCTACCCTCCCCTCTCCAATTCATTTCCCCCAAAATTTAGCCTGAATGCATTGCGGCAGCTGCGTGGTGCTTACCCTTTTGGTAGGTATTTCACACCTATTTCGCAATGCCGACTGTCCTCTCTAAGGTAAAATGAAATTGGCCATCGCCCTTTTCTCAGCTCATTAGGTTACCAACGTCAGTTTCTATGGTTAGAAAAGCCCGAACTAAAAAAAAAAGAAAAAAGAAAATGATTACTGTTGATTGAAACCGACTTTATTGCAATATTATTATGTGCAATAACGTTTGATAAAAGTAGCTCTGCACCAGAGAGCTCGCAAGAATATCCTACTATAAATGCCATAACTTCAAAAGCGATAACAGCTCAAAAGTGGGGTATCAAAGGAAAGACAATACAGGTGTCGATTTCAGCCAGAGTTCATGACGAAACCACCAAAGATGTATACTTCGTCTCACAAAATGTTTTTAGTACTGTGAAAGGCCTGGGCGCCATGGACCAAGAGCACTTGGACACTTGCGCGCGAGCGAGGCAAACGCGTTTCCCTTTTTGTTTTTGTACTTTGTAACTAATGTACAAAGCTCCCCCTGTAATTTCTTGTTATAGCTCCCCTCTGCACTTCCCCTCGCTTTCCTCTCCCCATCATTTTGCTTTGCCGCCGGCTGCAGCTTGGGCGCTTCAGATTTTAGATAGCAGCACTCTTTTCCTTCCTTTTGTTTGAATAACCACTATCCACACCACCTATAATAGGCAATTGTGCTCCCACTGTCGCCCTTGCCGATTCGAGGGGTGCGTCGGAGCACAATTACCTATTACAGTGCGCATTTGAATGGGCTAGGGAGCCCCTCCCTTTAGCAGTGGTGCAAATCTTTTGTGAGTCAAAGTATAGTATACAAAGGCCACATAAATATCTTCCATCATATCGCACCTTTCCATTTTTGGTATACACTTGAGCTATCCTGAACATATATTGACTATGTATCATCAACTCGCTCAAGCTTCCACTCTATCCAGAACAGTGAACAACAAAACGAGGTGGTACTTTTCATTTACGTTACGCACATTCGGTCATGGCCGAATCGAGCGGCGGCGGTCCGCGTCGCCGCTCAAGTTCAGCCGTGGTAAGGCAAGCTAGCACCCCGCAGTCCTGCTATCCGCAGTAGTCAAGCTAAGAACAGGTGAACGCTTCCCCCTGCGCACGGCTGGGAGAAGAATGGGGCTTTGAAAACCCACCCTCCAACAAAAGAAAGCTTCTCTACAAAGCAATGGTTGGGCCCTTCGGCCAACTGGGGGCAAGGCCGATAGGCACTTTCTCAGTCCTGAATCAGTGGCGTAGCCTGGTGGCAGAATTTGAACTAATTCCAAGATGGCCACCGTGGGACCCCCGCCTTAATCCAGAGCACTTACTTTTAAGCCATCCAGCCAATAACCAATAACGCAACTTTTCTCACCAATAAAAGACTGGGGAAAGGATATTAACTAAACAAACACTTGGGAAAGGAGAGGTCCCATGCAAACATATGAACGGCACTGACGTCACCACATTCCAAACCTCTGCCTTCCCTTGTTTTCTTTCGCACTCGTGCAAGCGGGACCAACGTATGTCGCGTGAACAGCAGCTGAAGTTCTTTATATACAGTTGAATCCCGCCACAACGAATACCGCCACAACGAAATTTCCGCGACAACGAATAATTTTTTATTCCCCGCGAGTATCCTATAAGAATTAATGGCCTAAATTTCTCTGCACAACGAACCATTTTTGCAGAGCGTTTCCGCTTCAACGAAATTTTCGCGTTCAAAATCGAAACCGAAACTAGTTTTATTGGCGAGAAGTCCAAGTCAAATCCAAAGCCACATTAAGCATGAAATCACGTGATTGCAGTTCCGCCATTTTGGCTTTGTGTCGTGGTCGCGTTGTTCACTCGCTGCCTTTCTCTTCGACAACGACGAGTTTTCATCCGCAGGACACGATGGCAACGCAAGTGAAAAAACGCAAAACTCTTTCCCTTGAGCAAAAAGCTCAAATAATCGCCCAAGCAGAAAGCGGAAGGAAGAAAGCGGCAATTGCTGAAGACTTCGGAATTCCTGCAAGTTCGCTGTCAACGATTCTAGGCAATAAGGACAGCGTGAGAATGGCACTTGCTTCAGGCACATCCTCGAAGCACAAAAAGGTGACGCGGCCCCTCCATGAAGAGTTGGACAAAGCAGTGCATGCGTGGTTTGTGGAAGCACGAGCCAGCAACGTCCCCCTGTCCGGAAGCATCGTCCAGCAGAAAGCCTTGAACTATGCATGCCTACTTGGCATTGATGATTTTAAAGCCAGCATTGGCTGGCTAAACCGTTTCAAGGCCCGCCATAACATCGTTGGAAAAGTGTTGTGCGGCGAGTCAATGTCAGCAGACGTGGACGGAGCAGCTGCTTGGAAGGCGAGTAACATGGCCGGAATTTTAAGCAACTTCGCGCCTGCAGACATTTACAACGCCGACGAGACCGGGCTATTCTACGAGATGTTGCCGGCTAGGACGCTCGACTTCAAGGGGCAGCGCTGTCACGGCGGCAAACACAGCAAAAAACGCATCACAGTGCTGCTTTGCACAAACATGGATGGCTCGGACAAGCGTCCGCCGTTAGTCATAGGCAAAAGTGCCAAGCCGCGCTGTTTTAAGGGAACTCGTAGCCTACCTGTGCAGTACAAGGCGAACAACAAGTCATGGATGACCCGCGCTATTTTCACCGAGTGGATGATGGCATTCGACCGCGACATGAAGCGGCAGGGCCGTAAAGTTTGCTTGCTTTTGGACAATTGTTCAGCGCATCACTCCGACGAAGTCAAGCTCACTAACTCGGAGCTGAGGTTTTTCCCTCCCAATTGCACGTCTGTCTTACAGCCTCTCGATCAGGGCGTGATTCTTAGCCTGAAGCGCGCTTACCGCGGGAGGTTAATTCAGCGGCTGCTTTTTAACACTGAAACCGGCCGAGACACGAAGGTGGACTTGTACGTGGCACTGCAGATTATGTCTGCTGCCTGGAGCACACTGGGGCGCTCAGTAATTGTGAACTGTTTCAGGCACGCCGGATTTGCCGAAGGTCGACCCGTACACTCTGCTGGCCTAACACCAGGCGTTACAGACGACGACGAAGAGGCGTCACCGGCTCCGGGGATCGCGGCCGCCTGGAAAACGCTGGGAGAAATAGGAACCGTGCCGCCTAATCTCGAGCTCGACGAATACATCGGCGCTGACGCTTGTGTTGTTGTTCACGAAGATGTGAGTGATGAGCAGATCATAAAAGCTGCCCGGAATGATAAGGACTCTTCCGATGAAGAAGACGACGACGTACAGGAAGCGCCGGCTGCGGCAACCGCCGTACAGGTGATGGACGCTTTTGATGTCATCAGGAATTTCGTTGCTGTCCGAGACGACGATGTTTCAATGGGTTTGCTGACCGAGTGCGAAAATCGCGTGACGGCGTTGCTCGCCGTGAAGCGTAAGCAAACCAAGCTTACAGATTTTTGGCATTAAACGCCTTTGCTGCTGCTTGGGCAATTCTTTCTGCGTTTCACGTCAAATTTTTGCGATAACGAAGTTCCGCGAGAACGAATTTTTTTTTTCGTGCACCGTGAATTTCGTTATAGCGGGATTCAACTGTATATATATATATATATATATATATATATATATATATATATATATATATATATATATATATATATATATATATAGGGGCCGAACGCCACCTTGAAAAATTGAGCAAGCGCTTCTTATGAGCACCTGTGGCTCAATGACCCATTGCACCTCATCGCGCGCTGGTCAGCCACCGCACACCTGCTACCCCAGAAAGGCTGTATGCACATGCGCAGAGGGAAATACGCGCACGTAGCAATACGAGAATACATACAAAAGAAAGCGTCCACTGGTCGCCGATATGACATTCGACACTGTACACTGCACAAAGGGAACGAGCGCTCTGCGGCGGCAGGTGACGCCGGCAACAATATAGCTGCCATCGCGTCTTCGTCGTGCGCCCGCGGTTCCACAAAATTGGTAGCAGCTGTGACCGAGGACAGGTGCGCATCTCAAAGTATTCATCTCGGTTCGTACGCTCTGTACGCGAAACCGAATGGCACGAGAGTTCACCGAACTTCACAACTAGAAAAACAAATTTCACACGCAAAAAAAAAAAAAAAAAAAAAAAAAAAACGCCACGAACGGAAGTTGAGCACCCCAAAGCCTTCTGCGATTGGCTGCCTCGCGAGCTGCTTCCGGGCGACACGCGAAATTTTCTAAAAACCCAGAAACTGAGCGACAGCGACGAGCGGCAATGCTCTGGCGGCCCTCAGCCCGTCGCGCGACGGCGTCGCGCTTGCTTTAGTTTGTTCGCGCTCCCTGCGAACTATCATCATCACCAGCCTGGCTCTACCCACTGCAGGGCGAAGGCCTCTCCCATTTTCTTCCAATTAACCCGGTCCTGTGCTAGCTGCATCCACTTGATCCCTGCGAATTTCTTAATCTCATCTACCTACCTAATTTTCTGCCGCCCCCTGCTACGCTTACCTTCCCTTACTACGCTTACTCTTAGAGACCATCGGTTATCCTCTCTTCGCACTACATGTCCTGTCCATGTGCATTTCTTGTTCTTAATTTCGACTAGAATGTCAGTAACGTTGCGTTATTTCACTGACCCACTCTGAACGCTTCCTATGTCTTAGCGTTACACCTACCATTTTCCGTTCCATTGCCCTCTGCGTTGTCCTCAACGTAAGTAGAACCCTTTTCGCTAACCTCCATTTTTCAGCCCTATAGCTCAGTACCGGTTGGATCTGCGGTCGCTATCTGTCCTAAGTGGACATATTCATCTACCACTTCCAATGCTTCGCTACCTTTCTTAAACTGCTGTTCCTTTCCCAGACTGTTCAGCATTACCTTAGTCTTCTGCATATTAATCTTTAGGCCTACCTTTCTGCTTCCCCCGTCTAGATCATCTATTAGTTGCAGTTGGTCCCCTGAATTACTTAACAAGGCAATGTCATCAGCGAATCGCAGATTACTGAGATATTCTCCATCGATCCTGATGCCTAACTGCTCCTATTCCGTGCCATTGAATATACGCTCTAAGCAAGCTGTAAATAGCACTGCGGTGATTGGGTCTCCTTGCCTAACAGCCTATTTAATTGGAATTCTATCAGTTTTTTATGCAGAGCTATGGTTGTTGTGCAGCCAATATATATTTATTCTAGTACTTTCACATATGGCTCACCTACACCCTGATCTTGCAATGCCTGCATGACCGCTGAGGTTTCGACGGAATAAAATGCTTTCTCGTAGTCTATGAGTGCTATGTATAGAGGCTAGTTATATTCCGAGCACTTTTCTATTACCTGGTTTATAGTGTGGATATGATCAATGGTAGAGTACCCGTCTTGAAATCCTGCTTGATCCTTTGGTTGATTGAAGTCTGACGTTGTCCTGATCCTATTAGCGATTACCTTGGTAAATACCTTGTACGTAACTGATAGTATGCCGATTGGTCTGTAATTTTTCAAGTCCTTAGCTTCGCCATTCTTATGAATTAAGATAATGTTAGCGTTATTCCATGATTCGGTACTTTCGATCTCTTCAGGCATTGCGTATACAGGGTGGCCAGTTTTTCTAGCACGATATCCCCTCCGTCCTTGAACAAATCTGTAGTTACCTGATCCTCCCCAGCTGCTTTCCCTCTTTTCATGGGTAATAATGCTTCCTTAACCTCGTCCTTTGTTATTGCCGTGACGTCTGATTGCTCTTCATTACAGCCAATTGTATTTTTGCCCTCACTACTATAGCTGCTGTAGACGTCCACATAAAACTCCTCGGCTACCTTGATATATTGTTCATCTAATACCCCAGTCAAGCGTGAAAGTTAAAGTGCACTTCCGCGGAGTGCACTTCGCAGCTTGAAAGAGACTTTACGCTACGCAGTGCTAAACGGGAAAGCGAAGCACTCGTTGGTATGAAACTAGCAACTGAAAAACATGTTTTAAAAAAGAAATTGGAACCTCCAAGAGCGAAGTTCAAGGAACTGCTTTTTAAAGTAGTAAAACATTTAAAAAATGCTTAAAGTCTGACACAGACCCCTTATCAACGAACGCCATGAACAATAACAACCGCCCCCTAACTGAAAATGGCGTAGCCGCAGTGGCGCACCACTCATAATGTGGAAGTTGCGTACGCGGTTACATCACGTTTCTGTTATTTGATATTTTGCCCGTCGCTATTATAAAACATTTCATCAAATGAAAATATGTACAAAACACGTAAAATTAACTTGTATACATATCTTATTACATAATGAATTTGTGACGAAGAAATTTCTGCCTGCGAGGCTACGCACTCAGCCCTAGAAGTCTGTTTTGTGAACGCACTCCGACCTGAGTGCACACTTTGGCAAGTGCACTTATGCTTATGTTACGCTGTTTAGCAGCGGTAGAGTGCACTTTTCGTAAGTGACACTCGCCGTAAGTGCACTTTATTTTGCGCGCTTGACAGGGGTATCAGTAATGACATTGCCCCCCTTGTCCCTCAGCGCGAACACCTCATTTTTGCCTACTTCTAATTTTCTCTTTACCGCTTTCGGGCTACTACCGTTCTTTAGAGCATGCTCAATTTTCCCCATGTTATACTTCTTTATGTCGGCTATCTTGCGCTTATTGATTTGTTTTGATGTCTCTGCCAGTTCTGTCTGGTCGGTTGGATTGGAGGCTCTCATACTTTGGCGCTTCTTAATCAAATTTTTCGTCTCTTTAGACAGTTTACCGGTATCCTCTCTAACAATTATACCGCCTGCTTTACCGCCCACTCAGTAATGATATCTCTGAAATTATTGTTCATTGCTTGTAGACTAAGGTCGGCTGCCTTGGTTAGCACTGAGTATCCATTCTGCAGCGAGAGCCGGAATTCTTCTGTTTTTCCCCTTACTGCTAATTCGTTGATTGACTTCTTCCTCACTAATCCGTTCCTCTCCCTCTTCAAATAATTCGAGACCTTACCATCCTGTAGTCACTGCATCGCACCTTTTCAATTGCCTCTATATCCTGCATAATGCCGGGTTTAGAACACAGTATAAAATTACTTTCATTTCGGTTTTGCTGAAGAAGGTATTCATGATTCGTGAGTTACTGCGTTCAGCAAACTCTAGTAACTCCCCCCTACTATTTCTTATTCCAGTGCCACAGTTGCCCACTGCGTGGTCTCCAGCTTGCTTTCTACCAGGGCTGCGCGAGATACTTCAAAAATGTATCTTCGATACCGATACTCGATACCTTGAAAAATTGCATTTCCGATACCGATACAAGATACCGAACCGAAACCGATTTCCGAAGCCGATTTCCGATACAGATACTCGATACTGTATCTTCGATACTTAGATACATCTCTGAAATACCAATGTGATAAAGGCCGCAATATTATTAGCGAAGCTGGAAAATTTTACCATGCTTTCTAGAACTTTCAGTGGTACCTATATCGCAGTTTTTGTTACTCTGAAAGGGCTTAAACAAATTCGACAGCACGGATTAATTGAAGCTCCGCTGTCTGGGCAGCTGGCCTTGTTAGAACTTCACATTCAATTGAAGCTATGGTTACAAAGCTTCCTCAAGCAGCCTAGCGAACAATTTCGTTAATGTAGTGTTGTTCATACGAACCACCCTTTGAGCACTTGGCTACATACAATTAAATCTGGAACTTAGTTTGTGGCTTTCCATTTCATATGCTACAATTTATTACCCGATGGCCCCTTCCGTTTTCTCTTTGCTATAAGGCTCAGTGCTGCGTGCGCTTGGGGAACTGAGCAGGCATTTTGATATTAGTGCGATAACAGACTTTCGAAGCTCGCAATCTGTGTTAAAATCTAGAGGATAACAAAAATAAAATGGCTGAACGTTTTTATTAGTTCCAAAATATCCCCGCCATGTGGGCGTTCTGTAAACAAGGCAAAATAAGAAAAGCCTCTCTATATAATTAGTCAGGCACGCCGCACTGTTAAATTTGATGAAGGGGCTCTTTACCGGAAGATAGAAGTGAAGTATAGCCGCGTCGACTCGAGGATCTTGAAGGTACCTAGCAGAGTCAAGATTCACTAGCGTATCTTGATAACTCAGTCTGGTTTAGATAAAAGAAATAATTGTTCTTTTTAAGAGAGAGTGGCTAATATGACGTCAATCAATTCGCATATTTCGAAAACATTTTAAAAGTTTATTGCTTAATGAAATAAGGGTATCTTCACAAGTTTTATTCACGTTTCGCTGAAATGTTTTTGGAAAAAATTCTTTGACCGTGTATTTGTTATTCAAATTTATGTGCTGGGAAAGTGCGGTTGCATAGCTTTTACGTCGTGTATTTTTTAATATTTTAGACTTAATAGTTTTTACAGAAAAAGCCTAGTGGAAGAAAAATGTTTGTTTCGAACCAAACGCTGTAAACTACAAGAATGGCGACTGCATCGTGGCCGACTGAGGCCTTAGACGCTCATGTTCTTGGCGCCAAGCAAAGCCGACATGCGAAGCTCAAGGGTGTGGAGAGCTAGGGTCGTACACAAGTTACTGAGTTCGTCAGTACATTGAGCATGCTGCTTGATAAGAATCACATGCCTCAGAGGCGATCAAGGAGGCGGATTGCAAAGCGTGGGAGAGCAGCTAGGGATGAAGTGGGCGCGTGGTCCCTACTCCCTGTTTGTCTTCTTTGGGGTTTCTTTGTCGATTTTGTTCTTTGTTACTGCGTGTCTGTTAACGGCTTAGCGGCTTCGCGGTTCGCACTCGGGGGTGCTCACAAGCAAACAACCTCATGTGCGCCTACTTTCAATTGGCTGCTTCGGTTTTAAAGAAATAGAACATGGTAGACGGAGGCTACGAAGACGGAGCGTGTGAAGGAAACTTCGAGCAGGAGGGAAATCAGGATTCATTGCAAGCAAAGATGCCTCCAGGCTTGTACTAGCGCCTGAGCGAGCGCTGTCGACCAAATGTCTGACACACTGTGGCTTCAATATTTTGCGGAGTATCAATACACGACACACCAAAATGTATTTTCGATACCGATACTCCTATACTTTGATTTTCAACTCTCGATACTTGATACCGATACACAAAATGTATCTAAAGATAGTATCGAAGATACATGTATCTTCGATACTGCCCATCACTGCTTTATACCTACCTTTGCATTGAAGTCGCCCATCAGTACAGTATAATTGGTTTTTACTTTCTCCATTGCTGTTTCTACATCTTAATAAAAGCTTTCCACTACCTGGTCATCATAACTACATGTAGGTGCATATGCTTGTACAACCTTCATATTATACCTCTTATTTAGCTTAATTACGATGCCATACCCTTTCATTAATTCTATAGAATCCACCTATATTACCAGCTATATATCCTTATTGATAAGGAAACTAGTTCTCGTCTATCCCGCCGGGGTGGCGCAGTAGTTACGGCGCTCGACTACTGTTCTCAAGGATGCGGGATCAAATCTCGGCCTCGGCGGCCGCTATTCGATGGAGGCGAAAAGCAAGGCGCCCGTGTGCTGTGCGATGTCAGTGCACGTCAAAGGCCCCTATGTGGTCGAAATTTCCGGAGTCCTCCACTACAGCATCTCTCAAAGCCCAAGTCGATTTGGGATGTTAAACCCCACCAACCAAACCCACTAGTTCTCGTCTCTCTGGTAAACCTCTATAACAGAGTACATGCCGGTCCTTGAGTACAGTACATGCCTATGCTCTATGGTATCCCATTGCATACCCTCTAAATCCTCTAACAGTTCTGCTAAACGAGCCTCACTACCTAGGGTTCTAGTATTAAACGTTGCCAGGGTCAGTTTTCCAATGGCGGCCTGTCCTCGGAGCCAGAAATTCTTAGCACCCCCTGCTGCGTCATAAGTCTGACCGCCGCCGTGGTCAGTTGCTCCGCAGCCGTTGGTGACTGAGGGTCGGGGCTTTGTAGGTCTAATCATGGGAGGTTGTGACCATTTACTGCACCAGAGTGGCCAACTCCTGTTTTCGTGAGGGAGTGCGCTCAGGTCGCACCCGAAGCCTTTTTTATGCAATTCCATCGACACGCGGTTTTTTTTTCTTTTTTTTTTTAATTATTCCGGTGGAGAATTGCGCGGTACAGGAATTTGAACCACGGTCCTCTTGCATGCGAGGCGAATGCTCTACCACTGTGCCACCGATGTTCTTCACGCTGGGAACTGTGCGGCAAAGCAAACACTTGACGTTGTAACGTCATAAAGCTTGTGACGTCACACTGATGTACCATTGGCGAGAAATTTAAGTTTTTTTTTTTTTTTTTACTTTTGGACGGAAAACAAGCTCAACGACGACGGAAGTAGAATGCTGCTCGGATAAGGCGGGAATATGGTCACTAACTTCTAAGTCAACATTACTTAACATGAATTTCTATTGCCAAGTTTTACGTTAACTGAAATATTACGGCATCTTCAACCACCTTATCATAGGATCGTGCTGGCTGCGTCGTAGTCTTTCGTCGCGCGTCATGTAAACGCATTCTGGAGCTTATTTCTTCGGGCACGTTTCTGAACGTAAAGGGCCTTCAAGTGAATTCGGCAAGCATATGGATAAGAATAACATGTCTTGAGGGATTTTACTAAGGGCATAAATATGCGAGGCTGTGCTGAATCGAAAGCCCGGCTTTATTAACTCACGATTACTTACATAGCTGCCTCACGACAATGAAAATCTTTAACTCTAGGAAAGCGAGCACTGTTCATTCGTCTGTCATGGTCTTCATGAAATCTTCGTGATAACAAATGACCTGAGCGTAGGCCTCCAAACGAGACGCAGTGAGATTATAAAAGGAAGAGATATTTTGCGAACAAGCAAAGTACATATCAGTATCAAAGAACAAAAAAAGAAAAACAAAAGGGATAACTGTAAAGCTAGCGTTAGAACACCCAGCTGTAAGAGCTTGGGTGTTGATCTGTTTTGATCTGTTTGCGATTCCATTATTTTACTCGCGCTTCATTTGTCGCTGAGAGGAGTCAATGTGAGGCTACAATTTTACAATTTCAGCATTTAGCATATCCATGAAAAAGATCCCACTGACAATAGAAACCTCCATGTGATAACAGCTAAAGCACATTCAGTGAACGTTGGTGCGGTAATGCGACGCAGTAAGCAAGACACGCAGAAAAGGCAGCGGAACGGAAGGCTTTGCGCAATGCGACACGCGTCTTGGGGGCAATAAAATCTCACCTTCACCGTTCCATTAAAATAGATCCGTAGACGTGTATCCGTAAAACAAGCCGTTACTTTGCGACGAGCCTATGAGGCCGAGCTGGCCAAGCCGCGCGAGCTGTAACGCAGCATTGTCCCATCGTCCGATAATGCGCACATGCAGCGGCAATCAGTTTCTCATCGAGCACACACAGTCTTCGCCTTGCTGTAAGGCTCTACCACGTGCAGAAGAACGAAATACTGACTGTTTGACACAGATAATTCACTTTGCACGCAACGTTGAACCGAGGTCGATGGCGCACCCAAAAGCTTCGGTCTTAGCCATATCTGAGAGAGAGAGAGAAAGAACTTTATTTGCCCCAGATGTCGTGAATTAGGGCAGGTGGGTCTTGTGTGGCCCCAAGGTGGGGGCGACATCCTAGGCCCATCACATAAGTACAAGTTGTGTGTTCTTGTCTGGCTTGGTGAGGAGTTAGTCCGAGTTTTCCACAGATAGAGATGGCAGGAGGGCCCTTGGGGGCGGGCTATTTGCGCATCCCCAATGGGCAACTACGCAGCGGACCAGCGGATGCTAAATGGCCGAGAGAGGTTGGTATAAACAAGTTAAAATATTTTTATAAATATGACACGTTTTTTCTTAGGAAGAAACGAAAACTGCATTCATTTCTGCGCGTGAATATTATATTTATTTTCTTCTTCTTTGCAGTAATTGTATTTTTTTTGTGCTTTAATATTTTGTCACACAATTCCCAGGGGCCCTTTGCATCGTACATCATCATCATCATCGAGATGATGCCGTTGGCAATAGGCAGCTTCACGCGTTTTCTATCCAAATAGCGCGACCTGTTGCACTGACCTTGTTATATCTATGTCGAGTGGTCGTTATACATAATGTGGTGGCTTACGACTGAGCGCTAATGAGTGTGTGGGTCATAACAGAGCACGATATAATGTATTATTGACTAATAAGATATTGGGAAAGTGCGTGTACGCGAGGGGAACCGGCAGACGGAGCCGTTGAAGCCATCGCGTAACACACTTACACCTGTACAGAACTTAATTGTTCCCCAAATTTTTCAATCTGCTCCAAATAGCCCAATCACGCCAAAGCAGCGAAAACGCAGGCGAAATGCCATAACTTCTAGTCTCTCTTCGCAAGTGGCTATTGCACAAATGCGTACAACCGCTTTAACGATTAAGAGGAAAGCTGCTGCAAAATTCAAGTTGGCGAGTAATGATCGGGTGTAAGTGTAATGTAGCGATACAACTGCACAGGAGTGCTCACGCGCGTACGATAAACCGGTGTCAGCATTCGTAAGTGTTCTGTGTTCTGCCAGGGCAGCTTACGACCAGGGCCGGATTATCCATGGTTCAAACGAACCGGGCCCTGCGTTCCCAGGGGCCCCCGAGAGCTGAAAAAATGGCGTATTTCGTGGTTTTCTCTGAAAAACAGTCAAATGTTCCTGATTTTCTATGACTAAAATTAGAGCTTATGTATTGCAATGCCGCATGGTTCGAAAGCTGTGTGTCGCATCGTTCGCTTCTACCACTACGTCAAGGCGTTTCTGGAGGATCGAACGGCAACTCTCCGGATAGGCGAGCACGTCTCGGAGAGCTTTAATCTGGGCGATAAGGGAACACCACAAGGCTCAGTACTTTCACCATGCCTCCACTGAACTACTCTTACAGCTAGGAGTGCACAATACCCTTGCCGAAATCATCGAGGCACAGCCCACGGCACAGATTGCACGCCTATCAAGCACCAAAGCGGGCAGAGAGATTCTCGTCAAGCTCGGCCTGAACACCATAGTAGAAAGGGGACAACGTCCTGACCTAAAGTCGTGCGAGTAGCAATCAAAGTGTCCCCCTTCCCAAGAAACGTACACCCGATCCACAATCAAGAAAGAAGGCTCGCCCGCGCCAAAGCCCTCGCTGCGGACGCGGCAGTTTCCCGACCAGACAGCTTTCGTGGATGCAGCGTACATACCGGGAAAGCATGCTTACTCGGTAGCAGTAGTCGACGGACACGGCTGTACGTGCAACTCACTCACACTTTACACCAAGAAGCCAGAGGTAGCTGAACAGGCAGCGATAGCACTAGCTCTAAAAGACTCGAACTTCACAACTGTATACAGCGACTCTAGAGCAGCCACTCGAGATTTCGCCAAGGGCGGGATAGACAAGACGAAGCTACGGATCTTAGGCGGAAGTAACATCACCGATCACTCCATCGTATGGTTCCCGGCACACATGGGAACCTAGGGGGCGGCTGCTGAATCTCAATGAGATCGCACACGAGGCGGCGCGAGGACTCATCGACCGCGTCCCTCCCGTTTCCCCTGCTACTCCACATATCGAGTACAGAGATCAATTATTCACGTACAACGACCTCACTAAGCACTTTTATCTAGGCAGACGAGCATTTTCCCTCCCGGATAAGAAATTAACCCGCAGCCAATCAGTCACTTAACGCTTGCTCCAAACGAACTCATACCCCAACCCCTGGCGCATGAAGCACATCGACCCAGACTACGACAGACAACATGTGTGTGAACGGTGCAGTGACCGTGTAGACTTAAACCATATGCTGTGTTGTGCATTGAGCGACGCCTACGCCAAGGACAAGGAACATTGGGACAAAGTGTTAAAGAGTGCTTCCCTACATGATTAGCTACGGGCTGTCCAGGAGGCCCGTGCGGCGGCGGAAAGCTTCGGGCTCTCTGTGCCGACGTGGGAGCTGCCCTCTACACCTGGCGCCTAGCCGAGTGTCCTTAAGGACCCCTACTGAGGGAAATAAAGTTTTACCAAACCAAATCGTTCCCTTAATCCCGAAGCCAGTCACGTATCTCGCCAGTAAAATCACGCAACTTTGTACTCGCCCAAATAGATTAAAAGAATCCATATAGTTTTAGCTGATTCTAACTGGCTTCAGTTGGTTTCGGCTGGCCCCATCTGGTAATCAGCTTTCATTAAAGGGGTCGTGAAACGTTTTCCGGAAATTTTGCACGGCTCAGTTAAATGGAATCCTTGTCCTGCATCATATAATATACCTCGATTCGTTTCATCGCCCGCGTTGATTTAATAGCGACAAAAACAGAATTTCGTTTTCCTAGCGCGCGTCCTCCTCAACTCAACAGAGTACGTCATAGCGCTAAGCCAATGAGAAGCTCCCGTTGCCGCAGCCTGCTGAGCCAAAGTTGACCAAGCTCGGTGCATTTTAGAGGTTCTAATTGTGCCCTACTCTACGCTCACACAGGGTTTTTTAATATGGCCGACGCCTAGGTTCTTCCGTGGGTTCCAGCGTCGCTGTGCTGCTATAGTGAACTAGAATATAGTCGCTACTGTTAAAACATGGTTACATCGTGGGCTTTGAGCCTTACGCCGACGCAACTTTTCGGGTGCCAGGTCGGCGAAGATGGACCCTGCGAGCGACCGGTACAGTAACACTTGTGTCGAGAGGCCGCGGTAACCGCGGCACAACTCCGGCTTGCAGAAGCCCCGACCGTCAGCCTCCCGATCCCAGCCGTTTCGGAACTACGCATTGGTATGTATGTCCGAGTCTTGCAGCCTAGCCTACGTTTGACCGTTGCGAGAGTGCGCAATCGCTAACCGAAGCTTTCGAACAGGTGCAGCTGCGGGCGGTGCGTGCCGATGCCGACTGCTCTTGAGAGCATCTGGCGAGATCCCGGCGGCGACTACGTAGTTGAAGCAGCCGTCTGGGTGTTACAGATCATCCGCATTTACTCCAAATGCTTCTTGATCATGGACTGCTAATCGAGAACACAAGGTAAGAACCTTGAGCGAAAGGCGACATAACTTGAACAAGCGGCACCTGTTTTTCATTTTCTCGAGCAAGAAATGCTGTAATGAAATCTATTGCGGAAGGCAGTGTTAATAAAATAAAGCTTCCCCTTTAACGTTACTTACCTGCGATCATCTACACTGTCTACAGTGTTGATATTGCGCCACGTTAGCGCGAACACATCGCTGGTTTTCATATTTTTCTTGTTTTCGTAGAAGCGCATGAGCTTGACGTTTCACCATGCAAATTACTGGTTTGCTTAATTCCATGCACGAGTAAATGAGAAAACACGCATCATCTGATAGTGTGAACTTGCTAAATGGAAAGGGCATGCACATTGATGTGAAGTAACGAAAAAAAAAAAAAAAACCCGCTGTCCGGACACATTTGCTTGTTTTATTAGCCAGGTATGGCCTTCAGCAAGTGCAGCACTTCAAAACATAAATACATAAGGAATGCCACAAGAAATGCAGTAAATAAGTACAAAAGCAATCTCATTTCGGAGGACTCTGTGCTAAGTGAAATTGCATGCAGTGAAGTAGCCTGTCTCCTGCGGAAGCCGTGGGAAAATGCACTAAAAAACGACACAGAAAAGAAAAACACACAGAGCAGGACTGGCTTCTGCAGACGATCACTAACTAGCCCGACAACTCTTGTTATAGCCTGTCCCCACTTGCTGCCAGAACAATCACCATACCAGCACTCAAAGTTTTATTTGCTAGTTTTTTTTTTTACCCACTTGCATTAGGTGAGTGTTGTATAGTGTGCAAATATAATTAAAAAAATTGACTTCACTGATACCATCATCAACACCTGCACACAGTAAACCTCTCCAAAATGCTTTGACACTGACATTTTACATGTGCTGAAATGTAACAACCAAAAAAAAAAAAGAAAGACGTTCTCCCAAAGGCCAGTACACCGAAACTTCCACAGTTTGAGTAAGTGTTGGAAATTTTACAGTTAGCAAATGAAGTTATAGAGTAGTTTTGCGGCACTTGCAGAAAGTTTGGCACGTGCCGTGTTGTGGGAAAACAACTGAGAGCTGTTGACAGAAGTGCACTTGTAGTTTATGGCTCCTTCGAATAGAATGACTCCATGCACAGAGCTGCTTAATGCATAAGTCGCATACTTAACATCTTCGTGCTATGCGGATGATATCAGCGTGGACATTGACATCGGCCACAACACTAGTATAGAGGGTGTAAGACGACTACCAGGTTTTTTCAGTCAAAAGCTGCATTGCCTTCAGGCATTATTTTGCTGCAGTAGCAAATTGTGATTGCACTGGAGTTCTAATATTGGGTGGGTCTCATTCTCTCTCAATCACCTGCAGCAGAATTCAAAGTTTGCCATACTTCCAGGGAGAATAAATTGACAGTGAAAGTTACACTGTACAGCTTCTGTTAGACGGAAATTAATTGTACAGATGCATGAATAACTTTCAAATTTGTAAAAGACCTAAATCATATTTTCATTTTGCTATGCTGAAAAGTGAATATTGCTTTTTCTCTTGTCAACAGGAGGCACCACTACATCTGCTACAGCCAGCTTGCGCACTGGCTTTGGGGATGCCTCGGCAGACATCACAGTAAAGTCCTCCCTATTTGTAATGCAAGCCAAATAAGGGAAAGGTTTCCATCTGACAGTTACACTGGTTTCCAGTTTGTGCAAGGTTTGTAAAGTCATCACCTTATTCATTCTGAAACAAGCCGGAAAATATGAGGAGAGAATTGCAGGACAGCTGGACTAATAACTGGAATTTTACTAAAGGACAGAGACAAAAGAAGACTTGCACAGAGATGCACATGTAAAAAAGGCCCCAAAAGACTGTTGACCGATTTCTTAGCCTTACACACGTCCTTAGCCTTTGCAGTATAGTGTGCCTTTGGACTTGGATCTGTGGCTTCCCTTTTGTAACGAGTGGTTCTTGACCATAAGGAATTTGCTTTTTTTAGATTTTGATTTTTTAGACCCTTTCTGCTTTCCACGCTTTCACTGCTTTGGGGGTTTTTCGTGCACGTGCATTTCTGTACGAATCTTCTTTTGCCTCTTTCCTTCAGTAACATTTCAGTTGTTAGTCAAACTTTGCCTTGTGCTCCTCTCACGTGTTTCCTCTTCTGGCTGGTTTTAAGATGAATCAGTACCAACTCATTCAGTTGTTAGTCTTGTTGATATCACTAGCCTGACTGCACCCACTGCTGGGTAAATGCTTCTCCCATATCCATCCGAATAACCCGATCCTGTGCCAGGTGCATGATTCTCGCAAGCTTCCTAATTTCATCTGCTTGCCCGAGTTTCTGCCGCCCCCTGCTAAACTTGCCTTCCCTTGGAATCCAAAAGACATATATAGGCTCACTTAGAATGAATTTTGTGTGCTCACTCCCCACCTATACCTTTGATGGGTGGAATTTTTTTTAGCACTGACCGCAAATGCATCATAATTGTGCAGTTGTGTATATACCTGCTTGTATAGATGTCTCTCCCATATCTATCCAAATAACCCGATCCTCTGTCAGCTGCATCCATCTGATCCCCGCAAACTTTTTATCTGCCTGCCTGAGTTTCTGCTGCCCCCTGCTATACTTGCCTTCCCTTGGAATCTACAAGGCATATATAGGCTCACTTAGAATGAATTTTGTGTACTCAATCTCTAACTATACCTTTGTCGGATGCATTTTTTTTTATTTAGCACTGACCTCAACACATCATGATTGTGAAGCTGTATATACACATTTGTATATTTAGGAGAGAGGAAGACAGCAAAGAAGCGTGAATAAAAGATGTCTTGCTCTAGGTCAACTTCCTTCTAGCCTAAAAATTTTGTATACACTGATGAACCTGCGGCCAACCAATAAATTATTTTGAAAGCAACATGTCTCTAACACTCATTTGGTAACATTAGATAATGCCCAAATGTACTACAGAGTGGTGGTCCTTGTGGCACTGACAAACCTAGATTTTCTAGTTGCCGCGTTCACCTTTACACGGCCTCGAAAAATAGTGGCTCATGGGGAATAGAAAAATCAAACCGTTTTCTGCAAAAGCTGCTTTGAAAGGTGGCCACTGTTTTCAGCATTTTGCAGTCTCATTCAGAAGCAAGCCAGCATAATCTGCAATCTGTAGACATGCATACAATAATATGTGCCTTATACTTTGAAATGTACCAGACTTTAACCAGTCATAAAACAGCGTGCTGTAAAGGTATGTATAGTAAAGCCTCTTTCGTTGATGATACCCGTAGTTTGCATGAAAACATCTGCACTAGAACCTGCATGACATTGAGTTAATTGGCCTGCTAGTTGAATATGCCACCAAAATGCTGGTAATACAATGAACTTTGTCGGTGCTGGGGTCAAGTCTAGAAATATAAAGTTGGGATGATTTAATTGTGAAACCTTGCTGCTGAATTCACTGCAGGCTAGAATGTAACAGGATTAAAGGGCAGCTGTAGACGTAAGGGCAGTCCACATTGTCACGGCATCTTATGCGTCCTAGTACACATATCTACATACCGTGCATGTTTTGCTAGTAAACAATGTAACCACAGATTTGCGAAGCTCCAAGAATGCTACACTGATGCTGTCTGAGTAGCTGCTTGTGTCGCTGAATATTGTGAAAGCCTTTTGATGGAACGAAAACTGCTTGGTGAATACTTATGCAGAGTGAGGTTGGTCAGGAGCGCAGGTGATATGTACACCCTCGCAATTTAACCATACAAGCACAGACTGTATGATACTCATACAAATTGAAAGATATAAGGGAAGAAATTGAACTGAAGACTTCGCGGTTCGACAGTCCAAACTTCTACTACATGTGCTTTGGGCTGTGTGTGCTAGCCCGCCTGCAATCTGATTGCCCGAGCCAGGAAAATGGTACACACCCATATGAGCACCACTCCCAGTACTCTTTAACATGTACATAGAAGTGCAGGTGCTTGGGATAAACCTTGGCTGCCGCAATGCACCTCAAACAATGGCATGTTAGCCAGAATAGCAGGTTGGGCTTGTTGGTTTTCCATCCTGAGGTAACAGCGCAAAATGTGGACGGGAGCACAAGACGAGAAGACGATGAGACATTGTGTCGTCTTCTCGTCTTGTGCTCCCATCCACGTTTTGTGCTGTTACTTCAGAATGTCACGTGCCTGCCCAATATCTACATAATTGTCACACGAACCACTTTGTGTGTATTTACGACTACTTGCACAACACCATTGCCACCCACTGATGATGAGCAGCTGAACAGCAGTTTTTCACGTACACTCCGCTGCCATTAATTACAAATGCTATCACGCTACGACTTCCCATACCACCCCACCCAACCTCTGTGTGTAATGACTCAACCTTTGGTGCGTTTGCATGTTCTCAGGATACTGGACAAATCCAAGATATCAATTAGTAGATTCAAGCAACTTAATCTGACATACATCTGGTGAGAATATTACAACTCTATCCATGTATACACAGATCTGTATCACCGCAAGCGTCGCCTACAATTGTGGTTATGCCGCTCAGAACATGACTCATCTTTTTTTTAAGGGCATAATTCTCCACAAACCACTGCTGAGCTTGTGGCCCCTTGGTAAGAGGCTTTCCACATCTGTGGGAAACCACTTTAGAAGTGGTGTGAATTCACAGTTTCAAAGCCTGCATTACAAATTTTTGGAAGTTTTCAACACCACACCCTTACCAGCCTTTGGCACTACACATCACTGAGTTCCTTATATCTACTTGTGCTCAAGGCCACAAGGTAGTGCTTTAGTGGATCGATACCCACTTGCCAATTATATGCCATTATGCATGCTTTCTCCATAGACTGCATCTAAATGTGGTTTCACACACAAATATTTATACTTAATTGGACAGGCGGACTGCCCAGAATGTTCCACATGTGACATTACATGTGACAGACTCTGGAGCGTGTACTAGTGGTGTGTCCCAGTATATGCGTGCAAAACAATAACTCGAGTTACTTCTTTGAAGTGTTTTGGCAACAGACCTCTCTCAGAGGACTTATTGGCCGGTTGGCCAGAAATGGAAAGCTCTACAGGCAGTGCAGGCTTTCTGCTGCTTCTTGCATGACACAGGACTTGACTCGTGACTGTGGTGCAAGTTACTATTCCTGTATATATTTTAATCAAGTCATGACCCTCTTTGTTCTTCTCTTTCTCTAGCAGGTCAGATATTAAACTTTTAAGCCAATCTATCCGCCTTTCCAATCAATAACACTTGCGTGAATGCATTTCTCCTGGATGGTTGATCTGGTAATCACACCATCGTAATGCAAGGACATGGGGCGTATGAGCTTTTGAGGTGAACAATTTTTACCCTAGAAATGTCTTTTAAATGATGTGAAGGATTCTGTATATATTTTAATCAAGTCACGACCCTCTTTGTTCTTCTCTTTCTGTAGCAGGTCAGATATTAAACTTTTAAGCCAATCTATCCGCCTTTCCAATCAATAACACTTGCGTGAATGCATTTCTCCTGGATGGTTGATCTGGTAATCACACCATCGTAATGCAAGGACATGGGGCGTATGAGCTTTTGAGGTGAACAATTTTTACCCTAGAAATGTCTTTTAAATGATGTGACGGATTCTGAGCTCTGCTCAACATGATCCTCCTCTTTGGAGTCTTCATCAGGTTCTATGGGACTAGATGAGTGCTGTGGAAAGAACGTGATCGAAGTGGAACCAAGGGGCCTGTTCTGGGTGGTACGATATGCTGGTAGGGGCACCTGTTGTGCTGGCCTCACGGTATCGTTCAAAATAAAAAAAAAAAAAAAAATGCGCATATTACTGCTATGAGGGCAATCTGGCAGGAAACAATCAAATAGAACTGGTGGCTTCTGCGAGTCGAGTAGTTCTCAAATAAGCATATCTGTAAGGCTACAAATCGCAACTACGTTTACTGCCTTTATCACGCGACCTACACTTTCTTTTGCCAATGCACTGGGCCAGCGGTTTTGCGTCGGTACGACGCATCGTTTGAGGTGAGCTTTCTTCGTTTCCGGTCCATGCCGAGGCTTCGAATGACGCCGAGGTTCATTTAGGACTTCCAGTAGAAAGTAGTACGAACACATGAACCCAATCGGTGTGCCAAAACTTGTGAAAGCGAACGTTACTTCCACTCGGAGAAGCCGTGCTGCAATCGATCGCGACGTACACGGTTGGCATAGCGAGCACTCAAACCCGCACAACACGCCTAAACCCAGAACCTAACGGTGACAGGAAAAATAGGCGAAGTCTGAGCACTGTAGACGTTGTAGGAAATATGCTTTTTTAGAAAGTTTACGAGAGAGGCGTCGGGAAGGTGGGGGAGCAAAGCTGCGACAACGCGTAGGGTGAAAGGGCCACCCAAGTACATTGTAGCAACCTTTCTTTTTTTTTCGGTTTCCGGCTTTCCGTGTAGTGCCATAGTTCAGGTCATCCGGCCGAAATAAAGGAAGCGAAGCTCGACACGCTATTCTCAGTGATGCAGCGCGGAGGCGAGCAACTAATATACAAGTACGCGCCGCGGCGCCGCTCCTGAAACACTCCACCCACCACTCGGATTGAACACACTTGTCGATTTCTTTGACCTGGAACCGTATTTATATCGTATCTTTAATGACGCCAAGAATAATAATTAAAAAAAAAATTACAGCAGCGGCCGCACAACCAAGTTGTACCGGTGGTATGAGACTGCTCAAGACGTTGTGCTCCATCACGAATGTTCACAAAAAAAGAAAAAGAAAATAACAACAACAAATTAGATTGGAACCATTGTCATTTGGAGTACCCGGCGGAGCGAGGTATAGCCGTCGTTACCGAAAATCTGAACTTAGCGTCACCTCTCGCTTGTTCCAGAGCGCAGCGAGAAGCAGACACCACCCGTAAAGTGAGCTTTACCACCCGTCCTGCTCCGCCGCCGCCGCCGACCGCGCGTCACGTGACAGTATTGTTGAAGAAATGCGTTTGCGTGAGCGAATAATTGATATAATATATTTTTATTTGCTAACTTTAACAGCAACCTATTATTGTATGGGAAATAATGATTATATCTCCGTTTCCAAACGGCTAAGCATGACGTAGGCGAGTACTTCTAATTCCGGCCTACAGGGTCGCATGGTCGCTTCAGGAACGCAAAAATGCTTTGATTTCAGAATGGTATTATTAAATGCAGAAGCAATATTTCGACGAGATATTTTAGAATAGGCATACCTAATGTTTACTGAAGCAAGGAAAATTGCAACTGGGCTGCTACATTTTCGTTTCACGACCCCTTTAACAGGTTCCCTATGCCTACCAGCTAGAAGTCAGCGGGTCCTAGCTGGTGGTCAAGAGGAAACAACGGGTTCTAGTTGGTTTTCAGTTGGACTCAGTTCGTACCAGCTGGTAAACCAACTCACTCCTGTAATTAGTGCTCTTGAAGTAATTTGTGTTTTATTAATCTGGCCGTAAGAAAAGCAAAAATTATTAGAGATTATGACTGTTCATAGCTGAAAGCCGCCTCAGTAATTTGTCGTGGCCTTGAGTGGAAAAGCGAGATTCTCAGACGGGCCAACTTTGATGCTCTCATCAAGTAACACTGCCAGTAAAAGGCTGGAAAACGATAAACGTAAATAGCTTTAATCACTTGCTTAAAAGTAGAACTTTAATTGCCCCCCCCCCCCCCCCCCTGCCCTACTGACATAGACCCGACAGCGGAGGATGAGGTAAAAGGACTCGACGACGTGACCGGATTTACATGAACCCGACCTGACGAGCGGCGATTACGCGAGGCGCCGATCCCGTATTTTTCCCTTATGCATACCTTGATTTTTTCGTACTGTTCCCCTGTTCCATTGTACCACGACTCAATTCGGCTGCGTTTACGCTGCAGAGTCGAAGCCAGTCAACCCACCCCTTTCGCCGTTGTTGGCGATCGACCTCTCGACTTCTCGACCCGACCCGACAGTGCTCAAATGAACCCTGTAACCGATTTTCGACCCTCAACTCAATCCGCTCCTGTCGTGCCCATGTAAACGCCGCTGCTATTCTTTCTGACAGCCGTCTACAGCAGCGGCGGCTTCTCGGTGAATGAGCTGCGTACATTTCGCAAAATGTAATTTTATTCAGTAAATTGAAAGCACAAAAGGTGTTTGTTATATTCAGAAGTACGTCCTGTTCTTAGAGCGGGAATTGCGTGCAAGCTGCCCAAGAGGCAGCTTTTACTGTAGGCATCCTGCCACCATGCACTTTGTGGTGGTGAAATAAAGTTATTATTATTATTATTATTATTATTATTATTATTATTATTATTATTATTATTATTATTATTATTATTATTATTATTATTATTATTATTATTATTATTATTATTATTATTATATAAATACACTGCCTTTATATATATGGACAGTCTGCAAAATGTGCTACTTATTATTATTTATTTACTATTTAGCCTGTTGAAACTTCACCTTTGGTACAGTTCAGTAACAATATAATTTTCTATAGATGCATCATTTCGAAAAGGTTTAGCTCCCTGCATCATGACAGCGTTTGCAGTAATTAACATTTGCTCTACTTTAAGTCAGCGCATGGAACATAACCTCGCAGTTTCTTGAGTTTGTCTTCCTGGATGAATTCAGAGAATTATATAATGGCACCGTATCTACAGAAATAATTTACGAAACGTTTATGGCCCATCTCTGCTTTATCGTTTCTCACACGCAGCATATCGTCCTGCGCTAACTAATTAGCCAAGAAAATAACCATTCTAGAAGTTTATTTTTCAAGAATATGCGTTCTGACTTTTGAGGGATTATGTTTTCTGTCCTGAAATTTCTTAGAATATCTCAGTCTAGATGCCAGTCTGTACGTGTGCTCAGTGAGAGAGCATAGATGTATCTCAGGCGATGTGCACAAACAGTCCTCATATTCTTCGAGTAAATATGATTTTCTCTGTCGGAAATTCTAAAGCACATCAAGTGTCACGCATGACAAAAGTACAGGACATGTGTATCGGCAACCAATGCAAGCAGGAAACAGTGTCCGTTAACGCTGTTTCGCCTATTCGCCGGCCGGGCGAATTTCCGGGAGACAACACACCAACCAAAGTGCTCATATTTGAGCTGATTGACTCATTCCTGCGCATAGCTACTTGCTGACACTTTTTTTTTTTTTTTCAGAAAGTTTCTTGAAAACCATTTTCAACGTTGTGACGTCTGCAGGCAGCGCATGCAGGCCAGCGCTCACGCGGCGGCGGTCGCTCGTCCCGTTGCCAAGAGCATGAGCAGTCGAGCGAGGTTGCTCCGGCCGCACACCGGCGCTTCGTGGGGATTGTACGTATATGGTGCGATGTAAACAATTGTCGAGTACACCTCACTATAGCTAAAACTATACTTAATTGACCTTTTCACTAAAACTTGTGAAGGCTACCACAAATATCGCGCCGATGGTCCGCGTTGTCCGTCGCCGCAGCCAGGACAACGGAGTCGTGAGCCGGCCGTGTAGCGCTGTTTGGTTTGGTGCAGTGTACGCTTGTATATATATAAAAAAAAGTTGCTATCAGAAGGACTGCCTGCTATACTTGTGCAACAGCAGCATGCCTGCACAAAGCGCGGTACTTCGCCAACGGCGCCTACCGCGGGTGGCGATGATATGCGCTGCTGCCTGCCATACTCGTCGCTCAGTTCAGTCGTGCCCGACTCTTCGTGACCCTATGGACCATGTCACGCCACGCTTTCCGGTCTCTCACTATCTTCCTAACATCACATAACTTCATCTGCAGTGCCTCGAGGATGCCATCTACCCATCGCGTTCTCTGCCTACCCCTTCTCCGGCGACCCTCAACCTTTCCCAACATCAAATCTTTCTCCAGCGACTCCTCTCTTCTCATCAGATGACCAAAGTAGCTGAGCTTTAACTTTAGAATTTGACCCTCCAATGAGCAGTCAGGGTTTATGGTCGACAATATCGACTGATTTGATCTTCTGGCAGTCCAAGGAACTCTCAAGAGTCTTCGCCAGCACCACAATTCAAACGCGTCAATTCTTCGGCGGTCAGCCTTTTTCACAGTCCAACTCTCGCATCCATACATCACAACTGGAAAGACCAAAGCACGAGTTATACGGATCTTGGTTGGCAGACTAATGTCTCTGCTCTTTAAGGTGGATTCACACGACGGACCGAATAGCGAAGCGTTCGGTCACGTGACCTCTGATCTCTGGTCCGTCCGTTCGCGGCGAGCATTCACACGGTGGGAGAGAATAGCAGACGACAGAGCGGACTTACTCTTTCTCTCAGAGCACTGCGCGAGAGGAGAGCCTTGTTTTGGCGCGCTGTTATCGAGGGTAGCCTACCATGGACGATGTATGGACGGTGGGTAAATGCTCGGGTTGCGGCGGCCTACACCTACTGCTGCTGCGCCGTTTTGCCAAAGTATTGTTGTGGTGGCTGTTTCGCTCGATGTGGTATCCTACGCAGGCAGTTCTCTGCAGTGCAAACGATCGCGCTTACTCTATGAGAGCTGCATGAAAATGCTGCTTTCAACCCTTGGAAGACGACCATTCGGACTGCTGCCCCTATGCTCCCGGTACGTGCCAAATGCCAAAGCTTATGCAGCGTAACTGTAAGGGCGCCAAAACGCTTGAGGAAAGCGATTATTACATTCAAGCGACTGCTCTGTGCAGCCACAAAACTCACGCATTCGTTATCGCGCAGTGCAAGAGCCTGTCACTGTAATTTCTGTGAAAACCATGTACTGCGAATGAAGGCAAAAACAGGCTAGTTCGACTCCAAAATAGAAACGACTGCCGTCAGTCGTCAGAAGCAGCTTCTCGCTTTCCTCCAGTGTTTTAGTGCAATGTATAGGTTACGTTGTCTATGCTTGGGCACCGGGAGCATAGCTGGAAAGCGTTCCGCGAGAGAAATAAATAAATAAAAAATGTCTTGTCCGTGAAGGATCCGAATTGTGAAAAGGACTCTCGGCCTTGTCGCGAATTGCTACTCGCGGAATGAAGCGAAGCAGCGGAAATCACTGACGTAGGGCCACGTCACAGCGAATCGTGAGAGCGATTCGCGATTCGGTCCATCGTGTGAATCCACCTTTACTAGGCGGTCAAGGCTAACCATTGCTCTCTTTCCCAGAAGCAGGCGTCTCCTAATTTCATGGCTGCAGTCTCCTTCCGAGGTAATCTTGGAGCCCAAGAAGAGAAAATCTGTCACAGCTTCTACTTCTTGTCCCTTGATGCTCCAGGACTTGATAGGACAAGACGCCATGATCTTTGTCTTTTTAATGTTCAGTTTAAGCCCAAACTTCTCACTCTCTTCTTGTACGCGCATGAGAAGTCTCTTGAGTTCCACTTCACTTTCTGCCATTAAAGTGGTATCATCCGCATATCTAAGGTTGTTGATACGTTTTCCAGCAATCTTCACTCCAGCTGAAGACTCGTCCAGACCGGCCTTCCTTATGATACACTCTGCATATAGGTTAAATAGGCAGGTCGACAGTATGCAGCCTTGCCTCACTCCTTTCTCGATCGGAAACCAATCAGTAAGACCATGCCCAGTTCTGACTGTGGCCTCTTGCCCTTCATACAGGTTACTGAGGAGACAGATGAGGTGAATTGGAACTCCCATCTCTTGGAGAGCTGAGCTTGCCACAATCTGCTGTGATCTACGCAGTCAAACGCTTTCGCATAATCAATAAAGCTGAAGTAGATGGGTTTCTGGAACTCTCTTGCTTTTTCCATGATCCAGCGAAGGTTGGCAATCTGGTCTCTAGTTCCTCTGCCCTTGCGAAACCTAGCTTGCACGCCCGGAAGCTCCCGATCCACATACTGCTGCAGCCTAACTTGGAGGATTTTCAACATCACCTTGCTAGCATGCGAAATAAGCGCGATCGTGCGGTAGTTGGAACAATTTTGGCACTGCCTTTCTTTGGAATGGGGATGTAAACTGACCTCCAATCCTGTGGCCACTGCAGGGTTGTCCAAATCTTCTTACATAATGTATGCAGAATGTTAACAGCGTCATGGTTGAGGTTTTGAAGCAACTCAGCTGGAATGCCATCAATTCCGCTAGCTTTGTTCTTAGCAAGGCTGGCTAAGGCCCATTCAACTTCACTCTTCAGGATGCCCGGCTCGAGATCAGTAATCACAACCGTCTTATGTTGGGTTTGCACATTCGGGTCCTTCTTGTACAGTTCTTCTGTGTATTCCTGCCACCTCTTCTTTATCTCTGAGGCTTCAGTGAGATCCTTGCCTCGTTTGTCCTTTATCACGCCCAGCTTAGCACAGAAGATTCCTTTGATATCTTTGATTGTCTTATGCAGAGCTCTTGTGTTCCTTAATTGGCTGTTGTCCTCAACTGCTTGGCACTGTATGTTCAGAAAGGCATTCTTATCTCTCCTTGCTATTTTCTGAAAATCCGCATTGAGAACCTTGTATCTTTCTCTTTCCTCCATGACTTTTGCCATCCTCCTTTCCTCAGCTATTTGCAAAGCCTCTTCAGATAACCAGTTTGCTTTCTTGCATTTCTTTTGCTTTGGAACTACCTTAGTAGCAACTTCTTGTATTATATCACGAACATCAGTCCACATCTCTTCGGGCTCTCTGTCTTCTAGATCTAATTCTCGCTATCCTAGTCTTTTTCGGCGGACGGCACTCCTGATTCATGAACAGGTCAACGGCCTCAAAACTGTAATTAAGATTCGTTTTTTGTCATCTCTTTACAGGCATGCCCATCTCTGTAAAATACATCGGAAAATACGTGTGTTTGGCGGCTGTACTTAATTTGTTATCCACAAGTAGCGCCAACTCCTGCTGCCAGCCGATAGTAGCATTGCTCGGCGGACAGGGTCGCACTGGCGCTTCGTGATGATTGTACGCGCATCTTGATATGTAAGCAATCGTCGATTTCAGTTCACTGTTGTTAATTCTATACTCGATTCCCATCTTCTTTCGTTAAAATCCGGGAATTTTATCCACAATCACCAAATATCTACAAGAGAAAGAAGCGCTCAATACGGTGCACGAAAGTGGCGCCTCAGTGCGATGCAAACTAAAGCCCACTAGCATCTTAGCTCCCTTCCACGCGGCCGGATGTTCCACTCGAGAGGCGGCGGCGGCGGCTCTGTGCACGGCTAGTTTCTTTGTCGGTAAAATGCGGCGGTGTAAGACAACGCTTCGGTATATCGCCGCGCGCCTGACAACCACTTTTACGCGGCTGCTGGTCGGTGCCTTGGTTCTCACGGCTTGGATCAAGGCCGGACACTAATGCTGAACACGTATGACGTAATCGGATCAGCGAAGGTTGCGTGGGCGAACTGTATAGCTGTGCAGAGAGATGGCCGACTCGACGTCCGGTCGAGGAATTCCACTCGTGGTGCGTTGCAAGCCAATGCGGTGTTCTGCCGGACTCGCGCTCTCACGGTCTGGGACTGTGAATCTCGATGCGCCCAGCCGGCACCGAGTGTGAATTGCGGCCAGTCACTGCAAGAAGCCACAACATCCTCTCCGAAATCATCGACCGAGTCGAACGTGTGACTCATGGACAGGTGTGCACTCTACACCAACGGTGTGCGAGGATGTGCGATGAGTCACGCGCTGGGTGGAGCGTAAGAAGTGGCTCGAAGGTTATTGGACGATCAAAAAGCAGTTGAAGTCCCCAACTCTAGGGATCTGGGGACGACGGACTGTATTTGAGCAGCCCACAGACGGCTGTACTCCTTTAATGTGTAGATAAATCTCGTGTAATGTATTCTTTGCCGTAAGCCTCTGCCCATTCCTCCAAACCTCCTACTGCTCATCACCTCTTCAAGACGGGACCTGAGGGGATCGACCAGAGTGAGAGCCGAACCGAGGGTCCCACATCTAACAGTGCCCTCGTTCATCGTTAAAGCAAGTTCAGAGTAAGAGACAGCCTCTTTGGCTCGTTAATTTTTCACAGGCCCGCGTATAGCGCATCAATTTGGGCGAAGTTGTAGCGAAATTGGCGGCTCCTGACATCGGCGCCGCAACGAGCAGCAAGTTTCCGCGGTGTGACACGGCGTTGCCCAACTGTCGAAGAACAAGTCCGCGAGCGCTGTTGACGGGAGGCGACGACGTGTTTCTGAATAGTTCGTGTTGGGGCAATGTGACAGTGGCGCCAACACTACGCGAGCACGCTGTTAACGAACCCAGTTGACCAATTGTTTCCGCACTGTGACTCCGCCTTATGTCTGGTGCTCAGTGCCCCAGGGCAGATCTTCTGATGTCGGCAGTGTTACTGGAGGAGGTAGGCTTCCCACCGCGCGTTTTTTTTTTTCGAATGGATTCCCACACACGGTAACTGATCTGTCGTCGGTGCATTGCCTCTGGAAGCAAAGCCGAGCGCACTCTTTTCCGCTTTATGTTTTGCTTAGTCTTCAATTCAAAGCACATGCTCGTGTGCCGTGTCAAACTCTTGAAATGAAGCGCTCGCGCGTGGAGGGTGGGGCCCACTCCGGAGGACAAAACGCGCTCCCAGAATGACTAGGTGGATTTCTTAGGTCTTTAGTTGACTTTCTCCTTAGGGTTTGCTCCTGTTCTCTTTGTGTTATCGATGGTCACTGATGTGTTTTTTATCCTTAACTAATTCTAGCGTGTTTTTTCCTTGTCATGGTTTTATCTCAAGTGTTTTGCTCACTTGGTGCATAGCTATGCCGCTATGGTGTTTGTTTTAGTGTTTACATTTGACGAGCTTTTTGTCATTATTTTAGCCGCGTTGGTTGTTGGCTTTTCAATCATTCATTTTTTTTACTTTTGACTGATCTGAGTGCCTATTTCCCCGCCAGTATTTTAGTCGCGGCCGCTCTTGACTGTTCTTTCGCTCTGCCGTGTTGCTGCAATTTTTAACGTGCTCTCAATTTGTTATTTCTTTGCCTTCCTTTAGCGGGGTGGGTTGTTTGTTGAGCTTTCATCTACATCCTTTACACGCGTTTTATATACGCCTTGCTGGTTATTGCTCTTTTTTTTTTTTGGTGTGTTCTTTTCCTGTTGCTGTTATCCATCTGTTCGCTTCCAGGCAGCGTCTCGGTTGGTGTTGATAAGCTAGTTATGGCTTTTATTGGGCGGATACCGTGACTAGTTTTTTGAGATGGGCGCATACGCATCAATCCCTCGTTCTTCTGGCAGTACAGAAGGCGCGGTCAGGCAGTTTTCAGAATAAAAGTTGTTAGCGCAGTTGTGTCCTCCCTTTGCTTGTCCTTCGTCTGCTAGCGCTGTTTTTAGTTATACTATATTCAGTTGCTACTCACTTCTTAACCACTATGATAAAAAGAAAAACAGTGAGCATTTGGTTAAACAAGCCGGTCATTCGCAGGCCAGAGCCCGGCCCAGGCCCATCCTTTCACAGGTCCGGGCCCGGACCCGCGGCCCGGCCCTGCAGGCCCACCAGTAAAGTGCTTCACCCGGCCCGCGGGCCGGGTCCGGGCCTTTGGGTAAGCCCGTGCAGTGCTCTAGTTCAGCCTAACCCTGAAAATAGGGCGTTGACAACCGAAAGCTGGGAAGCGCGCCATATCACACCAACCGCGCTCTTCGGTCGTGAGCTGTAAATGCACTGCGCTCGGCATTCGCGCAATCCGATCTGTAAATTCCAGGTGTTCGTTTTTTTTTTTTCCGCTGTTACACGTTTGTATTGCGCGAAGCGTTTACACCTCGTTCGGTCAGAAAGGAGTCACCGTTGTCGTGGCCGTAGCTCAAAATTCAGAAAAGCGTGTACGTATGTGTTAGACAATACAGGCCTGAACTGAGGGATTAGTAATTCAGATCGTAGTAAAGTGCATGTATACGCGAGGGAGTGCAGACGGAAGCGATACGGTGTCGCCCCCCCCCCCCCCTTTTTTTTGCGCGCTTTGCTCGCATTTGATTCATACATAAGTGGCATAAGATTGGTTTCGCGTACAGCACTTAAAGGCCCACTGTCCACCCTCCGGTCGAAAATATTTTCTTCCCCGGTGACTGTGAGACTTCGCCCCTAGAACGCAAGGCCGCAAAATGTTTTTGAAAAGAGTAACTAATAACGCAGTTACAGCCACCGCAATCACCCGATTCTGTCATGCTTCTCTCCTTCCGTTCCCTTGCAAAGGTTTTTCACTCTCCTGCCCGAGGTCGTTTAGCCTCCGCAAGACAAATTCCCCTTCCTCCTCCGCGTTTGGCGGGAGGTGGGGCGTGGCACTCCGCGAGCGCGAAAAAAAAAAATACCGCCGAGGGAGCGAGCGCCGCTGGATTCACTTTGGCCGTGGCGAGAGAAAAGCGCGCATCGAGCGGTAGACACCCATCCTTCTCCCGTCAGTCAGCGAGACGGAACAATGGACGTCGTTCGCGGTACGTACGTCATTACTGGGGCCCGTCGGGCCAGCGCAGGAAACGGGGAAGCTGGCTTCCCAAAGGAGAGCATGAGAGAGCTTTGAATTGTATTTTCGATGCTTTGTGGCGCGCGTGTCACTGTAGCATTTTGTACAGACTATCTCCGGTACCTGATCGAAACACTGGGCTCCTTTGCTTAAAAGGGCCTTCCCTGGACAGTGGCCCTAATGCTACAGTGACACGCGCGCCGCAAAGCATCGAAAATACAATTCAAAGCTCGCTCATGCTCTCCTCCGGGAAGCCAGCCTCCCCGTTTCCTGCGCTGGCCCGACGAGCCACAGTAATGACGTACGTACCGCGAACGACGTCCATTGGTCCGTCTCGCTGACTGACGGGAGAAGGATGGGTGTCTACGGCTCGCAGCGCGCTTTTCCCTTGCCACGGCCAGACTGAATCCAGCGGCGCGCGCTCCCTCGACCGTTTTTTTTTTTTTGCGCTCGCGGAGAGCCACGCCCCACCTCCCGCCAAACGCGGAGGAGGAAGGGGAATTTGTATTGAGGAGGCTAGACGACCTCGGGCAGGAGAGTGAAAAACCTTTGCGAGGGAACGGAAGGAGAGAGGCATGACAGAATCGGGTGATTGCGGTGGCTGTAACTGCGTTATTAGTTACTCTTTTCAAAAACATTTTGCGGCATTGCGTTCTAGGGGCGAAGTCTCACAGTCACAGGGGAAGAAAATATTTTCGACCGGAGGGTGGACAGTGGGCCTTTAAAGTTCCGAAGCGACATTGGTAATTAGGGATGCTGTAATGGAGGGCTTCTCAAATTTCGCCCATCCAGGATATTAACGCACCCTGACGTCGCAAAGTACACTGGCAACTTGGTTTTCGCCCCCCCCCCCCCCCCCATCTAAACTTGGTCGCTGCGGCCTGTCGAGCAATTGTGTCATCTGCAGTCGAGAGCTCCAACGACTGAAAGGGTCAAAGGTCGTATAAATGGTTGTGGCACTACACCCTCGTTCTAGTAACGTTGACCGCGGCAATGTGTCATTTGGTGGTCATAGCGTAAATTATCCGCTTTGCTGCTTTGGACATCGGTCGCGGCAAAGGCCCAATAGATGCGAGCATCGAAACGAATTATATTCCACCAAGTGCCTCTGCTTCCGCGCTAGAGGCCGTGGTTGCGTTCAGCCTTATGAACAGTTTCTATTTATACCGATTTAGAGTTGAGCAGCTGTTTGGGTGGTTGCGGATGGCTAAAGCCAGAGTCACACTGCGGAAACACAACAGCGACATCAACCGAACAAGTTCGCCAAACAAGCCGCCAACAAGTTTCCGAACCAACTTGTTGCCCAACAGCATGTCACACCGCACAAACAGCCGGGAAGCCGAACAGGTTGCTGCAGTGTTGCCTCGGTGTGACAATGTTCAACCGAACGAGTTTGCCGAACAAGCCGCCAACAAGTTTCCGAACCAACTTGTTCCCCAACAGCATGTCACACCGCACGAACAGCCGGGAAGCTGAACAGGTTGCTGCAGTGTTACCTCGGTGTGACAGTGTTCGGCAACCAAAACAAGCAGGAAACAGTGTCTGTCAACGCCGTTTGGCCTGTTCGCCGGCCGGGCGAATTTCCGGGCGACAACACCCCAATCAAAGCACTCATATCTGAGCTGATTGACTCATTCCTGCGCATTTCCTACTTGCAGATACTTTTTTTTTTCTTTTTTCAGAAAATTTCCTTGCAAACCATTTTCCACTTGTGGCTGTTGTGGCGTCTTGCAGGCAGCGCATGCAGACGAAGGCTCACGCGGCGACGGTCGCTCCTCCCGTTGTCGAGCGAGATTGCTGCGGTTGCAGACCCGCGTTTCGTAGGGATTCTATGTAAGTCCATGCTGTGATGTAAACAATTGTTGAGTTCACCTAACTATAACCAAAACTCTACTTAATTGCCGTTTTCATTCACTAAAACTTGTAGAGGCTGTCGCAGACGGTGCGCCATTTGTGATCCGCGTTGTCCGCCGCCGCTGCCGAGACCACGGATTGGTGCAGCATAGGTACCTTTGCTTGGTTTGATGCAGTGCACATTTGTATCAGAAAAAAAGCTGCTATCAGAAGGACTGCCTGTTATACTCGTGCAACAGCAGCATGCATGCCTGCACAAGGCGTGGAACAGCTTTCGGCAACAGCGCCTCCCGGGGGGCACCAGGCGATGATATGCGCTGCTACCTGCCTGCCGTACTCGTCGCTGGGCCTAGTCTGTTTTGGCGGACGGCATGGAGAAAGAAAAAAAAAAAAAAAAAAACGAACTATGCCGCCGCGCCGCGCCAACACAACCTAGGCGTTGGCCGCACACCCTCGCCGATCCTCCTCTCTCACCTCTCCCATCGGACGGTGATTGGCTCCGCGGGCGGTCTGCGGGAAAAGCGCGCGAAAAGTTCGCTTTTTTTTGTGTTTTCATTTTTCGTCGGCGCCTTATTTTAGGCAGCCGCCGCTGCTACCACCGAGCTCCCTGACATTTGCGCGCTTGCACTTCGCGTTATTCGCGCTCCTTTAGTGCAGCACTATGCCCAGTTGCTGCGCATTTCAGTGCACAAGCCGGCGTGAAAAAGGCTTTGTTCTTTTCGCGATTCCGAGCGGCAAGAAAGACCTCGTTAGAAGAAAAAAGTGGCTGCACAACATCGGCCGCAAGAACTATACGCCGACGAAGACTGTCCAACTCTGCGAGGTACTGTGCATTTCTTCCAAGCGACTGTGTATACTAAACTGCATGCAATCACATCACAAATCTGGCAATCTCACTTAATTCATTGATCATTTTGCGTCGTTATGCGTGTTATTGTTTTCACCTCATGGTTGCGCTCAACGTGCTATAATAGCGACGGCTGATGCATAAATTCGCATACAATATCCGCTTTAATTTCTGAACCTAGGTCTCGGTTTTCAACGATAACGCTTGCAATGAGGGAGATTATTAAGCATTAATAGGCTTATGTCGCAGGAAAGTGTAGAGAACTCGTCCACAGAACGTGTCCGCAATACTATATATCCGCACATCAAAAATTTCTCTTTAAACCCTTGAAATTTGACCTTGTCTGAATCTGGCGAAAATTGGTGTCTAATCTAACTTGAATATGGCGAATTCAGTGGTTATGTCCAAATTTCGGGACCTGCCGCAAAATGCAACCCCAGGAACCCTCTGAATTTCACCTCATCCGAATGTAGCCAAAATCGATGTCTAACCTATAATTTGGGTACGGCGAATTCAGTGAAGTCGAATCCAAATTTCGGTGGACTTCCCCCGAAATTAATTCATTTCTACAGTTTCTGATCATTTGCTTTACTTGAGCATGGTCGCGTGGCCTTCTTTTGAATACATCATCTGCTCAAAAACTATAGGCCTACATCTGATCTGTTTCATTTACCTAAGTATGTTTTTGTTCTCTGTGTTTTGTTTTGAGGACTGCACCCAACCGGTCACAGATGTCCACAGCTGGCTTGTTCGTGGTTTTTATGTATATTTTCGGAGTAAAACTACAGAATTAACGCACTTGTAATAAACATTGCATCTAAAAAACTGCCTGTCATATTGTGACTGTATTTACACTCAAGACTGATATTAGTGAGGCACTTGTTTTAGGATAGCCTTGACTGTGGCTGACCAAATTGCTAAGACCCTATAACTTTCTCTTGGGTTTTGTCACGGTCGTTGCTATCAGTTTTTTTATTCCCCAACGTAACATCTTTTTAAGCGGGTTGAAATGGAATAGAATGTGGGCAGAAAATGCCCAAGTGTGGCAAACTTTGGGGGTGGCCTACCTAAATTTGGAAGCCAACACTGAATTTCAAATAGTCAAACTATGTTCGACTCCAATTTTGATCAGATTCGGAATAAGTTATATTTCAGGGTTCAGGTGGGCCAGATTTTGGTGTGGCACACCTAAATTTGGATGTCACCATTAAATTCGCCATAGTTAAATTAGGTTGGACCCCAATGTTTGTCAAATATGGACGACGTCAAATATGTGGGTTCCAGAGAGACATATTTTGGGGATAGCCCACCTAATTTTTGAGGTCACCATTGAATTGGTTATACTAAAATTCGGCTTGACTCCAGTTTTGATGAAATTCGGACAAGGCCAAATTTCGGTGGTCGAGAAGGCCAAGTTTTGGTGTGCGGACACTTTCCTTGGATAGCGGGAAATCGGTACGCGGATCTTTGGCTCTCGGTTTCGGCTCGACATCACCTCAAGGTCGCCGACAGCGGGAGCTAAAGGCGTTTCATGCTTAACAGAAAAAAGTTTATATTCATTTTCAAGCCGCCGCGAAAATTCTCAACTACAAAAACGATTAAGCCGTTGCATGTGCACTGCGCGGTGCCAAACTCCGACTGAACCCTAATGGAAAATTTTAGGACGGCCATCACACCAAATGCCCCAGCTTGTTCCCAGCAACCATCCCACTACTAAAACTCCACTCGTGAGCAACTTCATAAACTGTACTTCCGCGAAAATTAGTTCGAGGTGAATCTACATTTGACTAAACATTGGTATGCTGAAACTATTCTGGAATGCTCAAATATTTTCTAAATAATAAGCTTCATATACTATGCCGTGTTGAGACAGACGGTATTGAAAAGTCAAAAGGAATGAGATGTATGCAGCAAGTGGTTTTGTTCGTGCCACAAGCTCGCGTAATTGGCATTTTCATTGCGCGTACTAGACGCTAATTTATGTGGCTTGTGGTAGTCAAGCGTGTCGCATGTGTTTTTATTCAATAACAGAGCGTGGAAGAAGAGCGAGCGCAAGTGCCAGCCAACTACCCGGACAGCGAGCGATGTTCAAAAAAGCGTGCCGTGTGCAGCGCGCGCAGCCTGGCGGGCAAGGGTATTCGAGGAGGAAAACGCCGGAGTGGAGGAGAGTGTCGCTACTTTCAAATTATCGAGGGGTTTTAAAGGGCGGGAGAGAACCCACTTAGGATCTCAATCTACTCTGTCCAGGGAAGGACCCCGCGATACATTAGTGGTGCGGGCGGAGTCTGACTTTGGATTCCATCTTACCTTATGTCCAGGGAAGGAACTTTTAGGCGAAGGAGCCCAGTGTTTCGATCAGGTACCGGAGATAGTCTGTGCAAAATGCTACAGTGACACGTGCGCCGCAAAGCAACGAAAATACAAATCAAAGCTCTCTCATGCTCTCCTTCGGGAGGCCAGTTTCCCCGTTTCCTGCGCTGGCCCGTCGAGCCGCAGTAATGACGTATTTCCCGAAAACGACGTCCATTGGTCCGTCTCGCTGTCTGAGGGTGAAGAATGGGTGTCTACCGCTCGCTGCGCGCATTTCCCTCGCCACGGCCCGACTGAATCCAGAAACGTGCGCTCCCTCGCCCGTTTTTTATTTTTTATTTTTTTTTATTTTATTTTTTTTTCTTTTTTTTTTTTTTTTTTTCGCGCAGGCGGAGTGCCACGCTCCACCTTCCGCCGAACGCGGAGGAGGAAGGGGAATTATTCTTGCGGAGGCTAGACGACAGGGCTGAAGAGTGAAAAACCTTTGCGAGGGAACGGAAGGAGAGAAATGCGACAGAATCGGGTGATTGGGGTGGCTGTAACTGCGTGATTAGTTGCTCTTTTCAAAAATATTTTGCGGCCTTGCGTTCTAGGGGCGAAGTTTCACAGTCACCGGGGAAGAAAATATTTTCGACCAGTCCAGCCCGCTCGCGGCGTATCTCCGCTGGCGCGATTCTCTCGTTGTTGCGCCTATACATTGACGAAAACTTCGTTACGAACGTGTCATGCAGCCTTTGAATTTTAGCTGGTTTTCCAGCAAAGACTGACCGCAAGGTATGTCCGAATTGTTTCACAATTTAGGTGCTGTGTTTACTACCCAAGCGGAGTGTTGATGTTCTTGCCGCGTTCACAAAATGCGTTCCGTTCTACTTAGAATTTACGCATTGTGCTCGTGTAGATAGTTTTCTTCACTTGTGAAACAATTACTGGTCAAGACTACCTCGTGTAGGTGGTAGTCTTTGAGTGCCTAACGGTTACTCGTGAAGCCGGCGGTCAATCCGTGTCACGAGCGCATGCTTGAATGGTCAAAGGCATGCATATTTCTTAGGTACAAGGTCTTTTTTCAGTTTGGTGAACTGTGACATTCGTTTTTCTCCCCATTTTTAATCTTAAGACTTCTGCGCTTGCTTGAAAATATAACAAATTCCAGTGGGGTGAATGTACATCGCTACATTCCAGTGTAGCGCGTATGTCGCTAGCTGATGTTGCCTTACTTCGAGAGGTGCTCTCTTCTAGCTTGCGCAGCAAGGAAGGACCACGGCACTGACACAGCGAAGATAATCGTAGAAAAGTTGCTTAGGCCACAACTTGTCAACGCAGGAAAAATGGTAATTGATCAAGCAGCGTACAAAAAAAAAAAAAAAAAAAAACACTACTGAGCAAGATAGGAGCTGCGTGTTTAGTCTGGCCAGTTTTATTTTTGCGAATGGAAAACTACGAAAGTAGTCATCATTTAGTGATTGAACGTTGTAAATAACGAAATGTTTGTGTGTACTTCTTGATTGCACTTGCCTATATATTGTTTTTCTCTTTGTCCACCTCATGAGTTTTGTAAATAAACATGTCTTTTTTAAGTTGCTCGCGGTGTTTACCTCGTAATGTAGTTCAGAAAGTTGCTAGTATCATTACAACCGCTGGAGGGTTAGTGCCAAAAATGTTCTTATAAGTTTCGCGTATCATTGAAAGTTGATGAAAAATTGCTAACTAGTGTGGCAGGCGTGTATGATAGTCGAATTCACCGCCCTATGCCATTATTCTATAGTCTAATAATAATCCGTATGAATTAACCCACTTGCTCGGCTTGGCCCTCTGCGTTTATAGGCATAGGAGTAAAACTTAAGAGCACTGCATCCAGTCTGTAGCATATGGAAACAAGTGAAAACAAGAAATAAGCTGTAACTCGCGTGATAATTGCGCACATTTATGCTATGGCGGGCCGCGTAGTTTACAAACGAGGTAATAGCTTCTCCCTCCTCACTATCGATCGTATAATGTGATCCGTTTTTAACGGGATCACTTCCGGAAACCTCGCGTATACTCATTTGACGGCAGAGGTGCCTGAACGTGCAACGATTACCTTTCATTTCTATCGAACTTGCATGCTTACGATCTTCCAAGGCTGCTTTAAAACCGTGTGAGAAAAAAAAAAAAAAAAAAAAAACTATCGTGACATGCGTCCAAGTCAGCAATAATCTTGTGGCTAGTAGCGGAATCATTTATGGAATTGCATTCATGCGATGGATGTTTACGTAAGTCGCCGCACTCGTAAATACTGTGTTTAGCGAGTGAATTAACTGGCAAATGCATGGCGTGTATATACGCATTGACAAAAAAACAAAACAAAAAAGAACCAGAAAAAAAAAACAAAAAAAAAAAAAAAACGCGGAACCGCAGCAGAGAGCGCTAAGCAAGTCATTTATGTTTCGGCCAGGCATATAACTTCGGGTAGTCGCTTTCTAACTTTGCGCATGTGGGCCTCATATTAGTAGTACTTTAACAATCGCGAAATTGTTCACTACCGCCTTGCCCGTGGCATTTTAAAGCTGGCCGCTCGACTGTGGTTCGAGCGCAAGCTGAGGAAACTCGTGTTTTATACTTTGCACCAAGGAAAGACGCTGCCACGCCCCTTTTCCAACTTACGCTCTCTCCGGCCGATTGCGGAGGTGATCTCGGAGGCCATGTCCGAAGCCACGATATCGCCTTTATCTGATGCAACCGTCAGTTGCACCCTTATTTAACAGATCAAAGATTTCGTGCGGGTAGAGGTTGCTAGGCAAATTGCCCCTACTTCAAAACATTCCGCAGTCGAGCTCATTCCTGGCTCCGGCCATACGTCAGGTTTTCAGGAACAAGTTGGCGTCCCTCGACAACCAACTCTTTACGCCGCTCCGGTCATAGCTCCGCTCAGTCATGCCGACGCTGCCCGACGCCCGGGCCCACTCCACTATCTTACGCTGAAGTCGCTGCACGACCGCCCCATCCTACGCCGTTTTCCATCGTATGGCTCGCACCAGCGGGCATTTTTCACTCGGCGTCGTGCGCCGCATATACTGCACCCTTGGCGCACATCTGACAACCGGCCGATTTGCTTCGCACGTGGCTGCCCTGGCCATGTTGCACGCCGGTGCCGTCGTCACCCGGCCCCGTAGGACTCCGATCAGCGCCCGGCCACCTATGCGCAGCCGCCGTCCCCTCCCCGTGCGCCACCTCAGCCCTCGTCCCACTTTGACCACTTCTCGCATAACAACCGCTCAACATCTCCGCGCTGTGGCACGCCGTCGACGATGCGTCCCAGTCCTACCTCTCTATCGCCGAAAAACCGCTTGACGCAGTTCCGTAGGCTAGAACTGCGCTTTCGTCGACCAGTGAAAGTCCTGCTTCTTCACCAAACAATTTAATCAAATTTACCATTGAAAATGTTTGTACTCTTGCGCTTGTAGACACTGCTGCTGCTGGGTCGGTTATTGAAGTTAGCCTGTGCCGCTTTCTGCGAAAAGTTGTCCTGCCGTTTTCTGGGGATTCTCAGCGCACCGCCCACCGCTCAGCACTTTGTGCCGATCGGCACCTGTACGGCTCGATTCACGATTCACGACGTTCTCTAAGTCATAAGTTTTATTGTTCTGTGTGACTGCTCTCGTGACATTATTTTAGGGTGGATCTTCTTGTGTCGCAATCGCGCCATATTTCATTGCGCTCGTGCCGAAGTTGAGCTTTCTCCGCAGTATACCGCACCGACCGCCGCTAACGTTCTTGAGGAAGTCAAATGCCACATTACCAATGCTACTGAAATCCTTCCTTCATCTGCTGCGATTGTGCCTGCACTTCTCTTCGTGACTGTACAGTACACTTCACCCCATCTTCCCTTTTCGTACGATGCCTTCCACTGCCCTAGACCATTCTTTGTATACGAAGCGGCCGCACCGAACTTTCCATTAGTAACGATTTTCTTTACCGACTTTGCAACTCTGTGAGTGCGCGTTGGGCCTGCCGAACCTCTTCGTTCCGAACATTTTGTTTCCGTCCCGCCACCTCTATCCACCTGTGCCGATACTATCTCCGACAACATCGGTGCTCTCAGCCCACCTCGTTCCTTGTCCCCTTCATCGCTTCCGGCTGCCTTCGACAAAGCCGTCGACAGTACTCTCTCTCCTGATCAACGCGCTAAGCTCCTCGACTTGCTGCATCGATTCCGTGCTTCTTTTGACATCCAACAGCCATCTTCGGTCGAACATCTGCTGTGGCCCATCATATCTGCACTGGTACGCGTGCCCCATTACGTCAACGTCCTTATCGTGTCTCAGCCTCGGAGCGCCGCATTACTGATGAGCAAGTCGAGCAGAATCTCAGTAGAGGTGTCATTAAGCCTTCCGTAGCCCCTTGGCGTCTCCAGTCGTTTTAGTCAAGAAGAAAGACGGGTATATTCAATTCTGTGAGGAGTACCGCCGCGTGAATGCGATCACACGAAAAGACATCTACCCCCTACCCCTATAGACGACGCGCTAGACTCTCTGCGTAGAGGCGAATTTTTCTCCTCAATCGATTTACGGTTTGGCTACTCGCAAGTTCGAATGGATGAGGAGATGAGCCCAAGACAGCTTTTGTCACTCCCGACCGCTCTATGAGTTCGTCGTGCCGTTTGGCCTGCGTAACGCTCCCGCCACCTTTCAACGCATAATGGACAATATCTGCGGTCTGAAGTGGCACACATGTCTCTGCTACTTGTATGATGTCGTGTTTTCTTCCGACTTCGATACCCACCTGACTCGCCTTGAAACTATCTTGAAATTTCTAAGCGACGCCGGTCTGCAAGCACAACTGCAAAGCAAGCGGTTGCATTTAAGAGTGTGCTGTAAGCTTTCGGCGCGTTTCTCTCTCGGATAACTTATCGTGGCTCAACTCCTTGCCATTTTGTACAACGATATAATTTGTGAAGCGTTTGTACCTAGTGCCAACAGTGCTTCAAAAATACCGCACATGCAATTATTGATATCCTATCGTATTTCGTGCCTGAATTCTTAAAGTAGTGCGTTTCTGGAAGCAGCTTACTGTGACAAACGCATTGAAGCCGGAAAATAGCTGAAAACTTCAGGCATTCTTTTCTTTTTCTTTCTCTTTACTGTAAGTAAAATTTTCTACGCATCTGTGTGCAGTCGTCTCATATTACGCAGTTGCTACGTAGACCGCGCTTTTGCCTACTTCTCTGATAAACTTGAGCAAGAACGAATCCCGAATATCGGATATTTTATGTGTTAACAAACTTTATTGCGCGATCCAAAGCGCGTATTTCTTTTAGAAATGCAATGAGTCGCACCAAAATCATCGAAGGCTTCTTTACAGCGACTGCCCGCATACGCTGCATATGTTACAGTGTTCTATTATATAAGAAGCTCATAAAGAACTGGTTTCCGTGAAGGTTTTGAGGAGTTCCCAAGTTATAAAACATTAATATGTTGTGGAAACTACTCACCCGAGGTTGGGACCGGTGGTATACGGCTCGTTGGGTTAATGCACCCAAAATTGCTAGTCGAGTCGAGCTTTAAAATGCGTGAGGGAGTCGTATGGACAACCGCTCGTCACTGAAACCGTAAGGGTTATATAACTTCCGGGGACTGTGGCGATAAATTCTTAAATTGGTTTAGAGGAACGGAAAGGCGCACGTATCTTTCGAACTTCTCCGAGCCGGGCCGTAAAGGAAAGAAGAGAGGTGGGAGTCGAAGAATGGAGAAAGAGGTGCCATAGTGGAGAGGTCCGCATTGATTTCGACCACAAGGGGATCTTTAACGTTCACTTACATCGCACAGCACACGGACGCCTTTGCCTTTCGCCTCTGTCGAAACGGGACTGCCGCGGTCGCGATCGAACCCGTATACTCCGGTTCAGTATACCGAGCGGCTTCATCACTGAACAGTTTACGCTCTTGCATTTCAACACCTTGCGACGCTGGCTGCACTTTTTTTTTTTCGCTCACTACGTCATCGCTGGATTTTCTGTCGACCGGACCTTTTACGCAGTCGCCTTTCACAAGATTTTAACTACAGCTAAAGATGCCGCACCCGCGTGCGTTTACCGCTACAGCCCGTCGAACGCTGGATCCAGCTTTATTATTTTACGCCGTAGCGTATACAGAGCTCGCTCGGTAGAAAAGAAGTCTGTCTAGTAGCAAGCATCGCATGGCAGAAATGATGTTGATTGGTATTGATAGGTTATGTGGACAAATAAACTAATTAGGCTTCAATTCTGCCCCGCGCCGTGGTGGGGCACAGTGGTTAGGGCGCTCGATTACTGTGCCCAAGGATGCGGATCGAATCCCGGCCACGGCAGCCGTTTTTTGGGGAAGCGGAAAGCGAGGCGTCCGTGTGCTGTGCGATGTCAGTGCACGTTAAAGAACCCTAGGTAGTCGAAATTTCCTGAACCCTCTGCTACAGCGTCTCTCATAACATGAGTCGCCTTGCGATGTTAAACCCCACAAACCAATCCAGGCTGCCTAATTTTTTTTCAATCTGATTAGGTTTGGTTTATGACGTCCCAGAGCCACTCAGGCTATTATGAGAGACGCGCCGTAGCAGAGGGCTCCGGAAATCTGCTGTATACAATGTTGCTAATACCGTGAAGTGCACAAGTTTACGCTAAATAGCATGCCCAAGAAACCGTTTACAATTGTTACTTACGAAAGCGGGTTGTAGAGGAATCTCAGTATGGGCGCAGTAATTTATTCTTTAATTACAAATAATTGATTACTTAGTAGCTTGTACAGAAAAGCGCAACCGTACGGCTGCAATGCATAGCTATGAGGGTTGACCAGGAAGCTTGCAGTTGAAGAAAAATTCCTCCGGGCGAAGGGTTCAAATCCAGGACTACCTCCTATCCGAGTCATTGACTCCACCGGCTAAGCTGACCAGGAAGACTATCAGATTGGATAGCAGAAGGAGAGCAAACTGAGAAAGAGCGCGAAGTTGGAACATTGGTAGCCTAGTATTTAATTTGAATCCACGAAGGTGCAGTATGTTTGTAGTAGGGCACTAATTACTTATTAATTAAAAGTCTAACGACGCGTCCCACAAGTGCTAGGGTGTCTGCCGTCGTGCCTGGAACGTTACACTTTTGCTCTAATTCACAAACACACAGCAGATAGAAGAAAAAAAAAACGCGCTCAAAATGCGGGCATGAAACTTGATTTGGGGGGACCGCTACGGACGAAGCAGAACAGCCAAGTAGAGAATGTTTTGTCCTCAGCATTATCACGGCGCACGTTCGTTCCCTTTCCAGATTTCTGTTCTATTTGGTCTCAGCGCCGCTGGACTGAAAAATCGTTGCTCCACAGTATTATAAAAACTCCGAATATCCTACCCGAATGGCTGGCCTCGCGTCCTTGCCCCCAATTACTTGTCACTTGGGCTTTAGGGCATGCACCGATATTACCGCAAACCGTCGTAATCTTCCTTTGTTGCTGATGGAAGCCGCTTGCGTATTGCCTTATCCGTTTGCGTGTACCGAGAGACCTTGCGCTCTTTTCTTAATGCGAAAGCATTACTTGGCTATGCCGGCGGGGTCCTGTGTACAGAACGTGTCCGTCGCAGTTTATTCGTTCTCAGAAAAGTTAGAATCAAACATGATGTAAGGATCCTGCAGAAAAAATTGTCAATAGTATTACTGGTTAATTAATTGGATCCAAAAATGTAAAAGTAAAATTAATCAGACGCCGAAATAACCATACTACTAATGTCGACGTTCAAGAAATGTGACATCACGCCGATAAGAGTCAGAAATGTGCAATGAGTATCGATAAAAAAAAAAAAAAAATCCGAGAGCACTGTAGAATCTGCACTTTAGAAATGTTGAGAGTTGCTGTGCTGTCCGCGAGACGTGTCACCTGGAGAGGCTAGGACGACATCGTTTGAGGCAGTTCTGCTCATCACTGGATCCCCGTAAGCCACTGTTGCGTACCTGGCATTTTGCGAGAAGCTTGCGCACACCTCCGCAAGAGAGGCACCCTTTTCTTGCCCTGGCCCTTTATCAACGCCGCAATAAGGTTGACGTAGCTGAAGATTTTTGCAAAATGGTTGTGGGCACAAGCCAGGCACAGTCACCAATTTCAGAGGTTTTTGCTCCGCCTTCGCCGAATGATCAATACGACTTGCCCCTTTTTAGTAGTTGAATTAGACGCCGCTCTCGCTTCTTGTCGGTATTCACCTGCACCTGGTCCTGACATGATTACTTATTCAACATTATCAAACCTAGGCAAGGATGGAAGGACTGCACTACCTAAATGTTTCAATGATATATGGGCTTCTAGTATTGTTCCTGAACACTGGAAGATTAGCGGCCTGGTTGCTCTTTTGAAGCCTGGAAAGCCCCCTCTCGAACTTACCTCATACCGGCCAGTTTCCCTAGCAAGCTGTGTTGCAAAAGTTATGGAGCGAATGGTGCTGGCAAGACTTGAGTTGTTTCTAGAGAATAATGATCTTTATCCGAATATGATTACTGGATTTCGCCGAGGACGCATCGACAGCGCCAGGGGACCTTGTGGCGACAGTAGAACACGAAAAGTGCCACTGTCTACTAGTAGCTGCTGTCTTTTTAGATATAAAGGGGGCTTACGACAACGTCCTCCATGATGCTATTCTTGATGGACTAGATGACGTGGATGTTGGCGGCCGGCTGTACTTTTGGATTGTAAGCTATCTCAATGGCCGCTTTGTTTACATGACTACGCCTGATGGAGATACTACCCGCTGTCAGGACAGTCGTGGAGTCCCACGGGGATGAGTCCCCATCCCAACTTTATTTAACGTTGCGCTAATTGGCCTGGTGAGTGAACTGCCAACAAACATCCTTATCAGTACATATGCTGACATCTGCATCTGGGCTTCTGTTTCGACGCGCCCGCAACTACGCGCGAGATTTCAACGAGCTGTGTCATAGACATCGATGACACCAGCGTCCATTTGCATCTTACGCGAAGTCGCATACATAGTCAAATAAGGCTTTCGCCTTAAACATTAGTGATTAGCATGTACGTGAACGAGGATCCGCAAAGGGAACTCCAGAAGAGAGGCATCATGATGCTTCTATGTCTTATGCTTAAACGCGGAGCTTAAATGTAACCCAGATTTTCTAATTGTGGCGGCTACCTTTTACGGACATATGTTATGCCTCAAATAGTTTAGACGTCAAGTGAGGTCGCGCTCGCTATTCATATCCTGCCCCTTGGAGGTAAGGGGGAAGGTTGGGGAGAAGGTTTTCCTGTATAGTGGTCTTCATGGTCAGAGTCGCCGTCCTGAGGACAGGTGGTGGGCTCAGAATGAGCGCTGAGGCTCTCGCGGATATATCTAAAGCTGAATCGCACTGCAGCTCTCTACGAAATATGTCCCATCAATAACGTACCGCATGCATAAAATAGCTAAGCATTCATCGTGTTCAGTCATACTCATTTGTGCCATCACGCGATCCGCCGTCCATGTCCTGGGGGTAAGCTTTTCCTGGCGAGTGGCCTTCATGGTCAGAGTCTTCGTCCGGAGGACACGTGGTAGGCTCAGAATGAGCGCAGAGGCTCTCGCGGATATAGGAAAAGCCGAATCGCCCCGCAGCTCTCAATGCTATGAACAAAAAACAAAGCACACAATAGTAAAGCATCAACACAAAGCACCAGAAGTCTAGGTTCCAAAATTCGACCGATGGAATAAGGTCGCTTAGGCGCCACCCACGGCTCCTTTCTGGAGACCAACGAGAGCGGCAAGGGTGGAAGCGGTGGCTCTCATTGCGGTGCGCCAGCCTGGCTCTTCTGAATTCCAACGAGCTACGCGCATTCAACTTACACATGGTACCGCATGTACTTGCCTTGCATGGTTGGCTGTGCCCTGGCGCACCAGAACACTCCCCGTTGTCACCTCCGTTCGCATCGTGCGATCCATCCAGCGCTGGTGCCGCTCGTTCCGCTGCCGGAAGCTCGGCCTCTGGCATCGGTGGCGCGGTCTCAGGGCGCTGTAATGGAACGTCGTTTACATTTTCACCTTTGACCTCAACCTGCATCTCAACGCTACCGGAACGGAGTACATCGCATGACACTCGCAAACTGTCCCAAACTTCGTCTGCTACCAATGGCTCCGATCCAGACTGGTTCCCTGCAACAGGATCCTCAGGGTCACTTGAAGACGATGTTCCACTCGATAAGGCCTCAATACCGTCATCGTCTAATTGCCTAGCGGGCAGCACTGCATACAAACCTCCGCGCTGAGGTCGGCGGCGAAGGTGTTGGCGCTCATCGTTGTTTGCCTGCGGCTGCTGATCAGCTTTTCGCCCGCAGGAGTCGCTCCCTTTCTGGCCTTGGTAGTCCATGTCGGTGCGGGAAACCGCCTTCTGTGTGCGGAGGAAGGATCAACGCAGAACAGCAACAAACACGACACGCGCCTTCCGCGGATACAGTCAGTCTCGATGAGGTGCTACTGAAAACTGCCTAACGGTTCCGTAGGTGTACATGCACATTCAGTAATATAATATTAAAATGCTGTTCTGAGTGAACGGCTAATAAGGCTGGGGCAGTACACGCCAAAACCGCGCAGTAGTATTCTTGCTCAGTTCGAAACCAGCGCATAAATGCGCCCCCAGACATCTCAGTTTCAAATATATATATATATATATATATATATATATATATATATATATATATATATATATATATATAGGAAGTTTGCGGCACTTTATCTTTAGAAGTTATCACGGCTGTTACCCTTGCTTCTGCGCGAATTCAGCTACTTGTGTTGCGGCACGAAGGTGAATACTGTTGTTTTTATTGCTAGATCGTTTCAGTATAGATTTCATGGGCGATTACGTTCGATCAAGGGTGTGGACGTGGAGTTCCAAGATTAAATTCGTGTTTAACTTGCGCATGATTCGGTCTTTTGTTTTACTTACGTTATAAAAAATAAAGTTTACCTATTAATGGCTTCTCGGTGAGATTTCTTGCCTCGATTCAACCATTGGATGAACATAAAATGCAGTGCAATGCGTGTCCCGCTGATTCGCTGAAAAAGGCGCTTGGCATATTCAATCGGCTCCGCGATCCGGGGCCCCGGACGGCCACGCCGCTCTCTCGCCGTCGCTCAGAGCAGTGACGTCGGCGTCACGTGGGCCGCGGGTAGCGCTGATGCGCGCGGACCGTCCGCGCTCCGTTCCTCCCGTCTGAACCCACCTTTACCTGCAAAGTTTCTGAGAAAGCTGTATCACGGCCGCTCGATGGAAGTGCGCTTCCATCGAGCGGCCGTGGCTGTATATTATTTTTCTGTAGCCTGTAGCCGTATGGCTGCGTAGATGTCAATGAGTAATCACTTCTTTATGTACCGGGTGTCCCAGCTAACTTGAACCTAGGGTTAAAAAATAATATATTGTAGCGTTAGTTACACTGATCGAGGTTTAGCAGTTTCGCGTGGCTCCTGGAGAGCCGTGCTGCGCAAGCGTGAGGAGTAGTGACGTCACACGCTGCTCCACCACCGCCGCGCACGCGCCTCGCCTGTCTGCGCATTCCACTCGCGAAGGGCGTGCGACCGGCTTTCGCATGCGACCAGAGAGCCGCGCAGCGCGACCGATGTTCACACTTGCGAATGCGACCTACGGTCGCTTTCCAAATCTTGTCAATTTTGACTGTTCACCACATAGAGTAAAGCTAACCGTTCACTTCAGCTGAGCCGCTAGTTGGTTACCGGTTTACGACTAGTAGTCGGGCTGGAAAATCGAGCAGTGCCCGAACGGCCCGCGACTGTCGTCTTTCGACCGATGCGACTATCTGCAACAGTCGCTTTTCGACGAAGACGGTCGCACGACCTGCGCGAGTCGCGAGTGTGAACGGGCTTTTGGCCGCGGCAGACGCACTGGCGCTGGCGCGTGCCGAGCACGTGCGCCTCCATTGTGTAGTAGCCAAGTCTGCCGCTGCGCTGGAGCCGCTTGATAATATAATATGCAGGGGGGACAGCGGCCGATGTAGCTCAGTTGGAAGAGCACCGGACGCGGTATTCGGAGGCCGTGGGTTCGGTTCCCACCATCGGCACGTTGTTTTATATATATATATATATATATATATATATATATATATATATATATATATATATATGGAGAAGGTGAGCGAAATTGCTGCCCAGGGGCGTAGAAGAGTAGAGAAGCTTAACTCATCGGATCCCGAAGTAGTTACCCGGCAATTGGCGGTTGAGCGTGCGAAGAACGAACATAAGCAAGCTAAACGTGTTGGGAAAGGCAAGAATAACCAGCCTAACCTTAGCTAAGGTGACGTATATCCTGGCATAGCCGAGCTAAGCCACTGTCAAATTTTTGAGATAGGCCATGGAAACTAGTTGCGTACAACTGCCAGCCGCCTTGCGCACTATTGGAAATTTCTTTTTTTGCAATTACTTAATTCTGTAACTTGTTCTTATTTGCTAAACATTGATTTCAGACCATAGATGTTAATAAGAATTAAGTGTGAAAGGATCTTCAGAAACCTCTATTCTATTAATTGCAATAAAATCTCCCGTGTAATGTTTTTTTTTTCCAGGCTATAAAAAAAAAAAGCCCGCGAAATACAAATAAAACCACGTGCGCATTCGCGTTCAACGATTGTGTTGCTCTCAGTCGTGATTTCAGTGAACGAAACCTCTTGCGATCATCTCTCTTCGGCCCCGTTGCAGCGGCAGGCCGATATGCCTGCGATGGTTTCTTCGCCCGCGTCAGCCAGCCAGCGCACGACTCTTTGCAAGTAGCAGCGTGTGGGGCGAGCTCGCTCAACCATCGCCAACATGTCAGCCTGCCGCTGCGGTCGGACCGTCGAGTTACGGCCGCAGCTGATTTCGTTCGCATCGACTGAGAGCACCACCACCGTGGTGCTCTAATGCGCTAGTCACGTTATTTTATTTGAAGTTTCGTGGGCTTTCTTTTGCACCTTGAATAAAAGATACTCGTGTGATTTTTTTTTTATTTCAGTTAATCAAATGGGGGTTTCTAAGGGTGCTCTGCAACTATCCGTTTCACATTTATGGAACAAAGTAAATGCTTAATAAATTACAAAAATTAACATATTTAGCTAATTAAGTAATTCCAAAGCAGTTTCCTGTGGTGGGCAATACTGCTGGCAGTTGCATGCAACTGGTTTCCCTGGCCTACATCATATTTTATTTTTTAAGCCTTGGTTCAATATAGCGCCGAGGTGTCAGGGAATTTGGGGCTTATTACGTCGGTCCTTTCGGCAAACAATAGTTGTCCAGTAATGGTTACTAAATTTTAATGCCCTATATATCCTAAGCGGACAAGCGCGGTCATGTAATTGTGTTCACGTGTCGCAAATGGAGGACAAAAGGAAGAAACAGATTAAAAGTGCATTGGCAGTTTAATAGAAGCCGGCGTCAGTGCGATGCAGAAATGCGCGTTGAAGAGAACGCATGAATGCATTAAAAGTAGTGTCTTCAGCCGAGATTTCCATTAGCAAGCTACTTTTTAGAGGACTCAGTAACTCAGTCAAGACGACGGGTGGTAGTCGTGGTCAAAGTCGTCGTCCGGAGTTGGATTGGTCGGTTTGGAAGGTGGTAACAAATACTGAACCACCACCCTTGCCAGAAAATACAGGAGACCGAAGCTCATCGTCACTACCCAGAACCAGAACATCAGGCATCTCGCGCCGTAGAAACACCCTCGTGGATGATTGAGAATGCGGCGCAAGCAGTGCCAAGGTAGCCAGGGCCTGCGTACTGCAGGGACGTTGCTGGAGTTGAACGAAACGGTACTGCTGAGAGACGTGTCTTCACGGCTGCTAGGTTCGTCTCCTAAGACAACCCACTGGTCGTAACCCACGCTGGGCCCGAGTGGTCCGCCAGACGGGGACATTTCTGTGTTTTCCCCGCCATAGTCGCCGGCGCTGTTCTCGAGGTCTGACTTTTGTATGGCCGCTGCCGCTCGGACCGCAGCTGCCTTGTCGAGCACCACGCCCTGGGAAGCAGCGAGGCTGTGCGAGGTCTTGATAACGCCGAGGCGATGCGCGGCGAGGTTGATCTGGCTGTCTGAGAACGCGCCGGTAACTGGCCTTTCCATGTGATCCAAAGGAAACGGTGGCGCGGTTTGAGGGCGCTCAGGAGCTAAGGCGATGGCGCTGCCGGACGTGTTCGACAGTGTGCACAGCTCGGAACTCGAGCTGCCGCGACTGCGTGCCATGGACGGTCCTGGCATCGAACTGTCTTCGCTCGAAGGCGCTTGTAACGCAGTTGATCCAGGCTGGTCGTCAGCAGGCTCCGGTATGAGTTGACGGGCACCGGTGTCGGCGTCGTCATCCTTGCGCGCCTCCACAGGATGGCTACCGTTGTGGCCTTCGGAGTCGCTTGTAACGCAGTTGATCCAGGCTGGTCGTCAGCAGGCTCCGGTATGAGTTGACGGGCACCGGTGTCGGCGTCGTCATCCTTGCGCGCCTCCACAGGATGGCTACCGTTGTGGCCTTCGGAGTCGCTATCTTCCTCACTTGAGTTCCTCATGTCGCTTTGAGGAGCGACGCCTTCTCTGCGCTGAGAAATGGTCGAAATTAAGCAGTGAGCAACGACGCAAGCCCCTGTCGGCAGTAGCTGCAACTTCGACATTGTCCTCTGGGAATATTGTCAGCCGCAAGCATAGTCAGGCGAGAAGAGCTTCTGCAACCTTCCCAATGATTGCTCAGGCGCGAACGCAACGTGCAGAAAAGCTTACCTTTCACACTTTGCACAATTGTAACGTTGCTACCACGGACTCGGCGTGTTCCGCTCTGGTGGCGACTGGCATGTATATGACGCGACACGGGCCCTTGCAGTAGCAAATATATTAGAACTCCTCGGTGATTTAATCTCTTGGATAACACCTTATCGAGGCTTTATTATTGCTTTTAGTAAACGTCATGATGCGCGCTGTAGCGTGAACTGGTCACGACCACTGATGTAATCACTTATGCCTTGATCACGCGCTTTCATATTCTGCGCCGATTACAGTTTCTGGGGGTTTGTGCGTCCTGTGAACGAAAGTTGAACTAATGGATCCCCGTGGTATATGCTCGCTATTCGTATGATCCAATCTCTACCGTGCACTAACTCGGCTTTAAGAAAGAACACTTAACTATCTGTCCTCGGTAGCATTTGCTGTCTTCCTTTACTTGATGATGATAAAGAGCAGCTCACCGGTGCAGTGAAGATCATTGGGCTCCAACAAATAACCGCTTTGTGACCCAACAACCGGCGCATGCTTCTAATCCTTTGTTTTTATAGGCTTGCACGCCACATTTCTGCTCACTTCTGCGTCATGCTGTGCAGCTCACCCGCGTAACAATGCAAGGATAATTAACCTTGATAACAGTAAAAAGAACCCATGTATTTGTAAGTTCGCATTGAGACGCAGCCACGCGAAGTGTACACCATACGTATGACTCGGTAGATATGCAGGAAAGTAGTTTATCCTTGTTATGCAGGCCTGCTTAAAAAAGAAAAAAATATTTAGGGCGACACTGAAACTCCACATTAAGGGTATGCCGTAATAGCGGCCTGTGGCCCAGTGGAGTGCTTTCGCATTAAGAAATTGACGTGCACGCGCAGTTCGCATTGCCAAATCCGCGCTCAAACTCAGAATATAGACGCGCCATCTGTCTTGGAACCGACGCATCTGGTCTCGATGAAGTTACGGTGGCGCTGCATGCCGGCACCACATGATTTTTCTGACACGTCTTTGCCACCTTCTTTTTGAACAAGGATGCGGCGACGACTTTCCCATCTAACAAGTTGTGCGCGCTACCGTGTAAAATAGCAACAGGTGGGCGAAGCAGTAGCATCGATAAAATGAAGGAGCTGCTGCGAAAAATCAGGAACAAAACACATATGCGGCAGTTGTTGTCCTCTAATTTGATGGCACATATCCACACAAGGGGATCGGCCAAGAATTGGGGTGCAGGAATATTAGATTTTGTGCAGTAGCGTCACAAAACAAGTAATTAAGCTATACATGGGCGTCACTTTCGCGTATCTTCCTGAAGAAGCATGAGCGGAGAACGTGCTAGCATGCCGCGCAGTATACGAGCTGAATTGAGCTTAAAGGGTTCACCTCTCGTTTATTTGTTTTCATATTTATTTATGCAGTGCTGCAAAGCTTGCCCAGTGCTAAACCATAAAAAAATAACTTACAACGAAAGTAAAGTTACCGAACACCAAGTCTGACGAAAGGCAATAGAGAATCATTGCGATCGGCAATAGAAAGAAATGTTCAATAATTCCGTTCACGACGAATACGGCGTCACTGTAATCAGGATGACGATGGCGAGTATGCCTCGTCGTTCAAGACGACAGATAGAGCAAGGGGTTAATTGTTGATTCCAGAGAAATTAAAATTATGGGGGTTTAAGCATGGCTTGAACCTAATGATACAGTCAAAGCTGTGAGTGGCCCAGCTCTCGGTCTATACGGACGATACCACGTGACAGCTGCTAGGCAACGACACACGGTGCCACGCCGACGGCTTGAAAACTGTAGCGCAGTGTAGCTTTCACTACAAAAGGACTATAGGAAACCGAAGTTTTCCTTCCTTCCTTCTTTGAAACATTGAATGCCATCAACCCTTCATTAGTTCTGAGGGTGTGTCAGTCATATCGCCAAGAAAAGTTTCAGCTTTCCTCTGTACCTTGTCGAGGCTGTTACTATTGAAAGTTAGTAAGCAGCTTCCACAAAACGCATGCATCTTTATGCTTTTGTTGGTTTGGTTTGGTTTGTGGGGTTTAACGTCCCAAAGCGACTCAGGCTATGAGAGACGCCGTAGTGGAGGGCTCCGGAAATTTTGACCACCTGGGGTTCTTTAACGTGCACTGATATCGCACAGCACACGGGCGCCTTACTTTTCGCCTCGAACGAAAAGCGGCCGCCGAGGCCGGGATTCGATCCCGCATCCTTGGGATCACTAGTCGAGCGCCGTAACCACTGCACCACCCTGGCGGGGTCTTTATGCTTTTATTTTGTTAAACATTGCCAAAGAATAATCATACGGTAGGGAATCAAGTATCTATTAAAATATACCTTACGGAAATCGGAAGGGCAGATTTTACCTACATGTAAATTCCACGATAAAGCATTTGCAAATGTGACGCGTAAGTACACTTACGTATAGCAAGTCTCTTCTTGCAGTGCTGACGAACCTAATTTTATGCAATTGCGTTTGAAGCTATTTTTGCAAGAAAATCGAAGAACGATATGTTGTTAGCCGGTAAGCAGTTAGGATCCTTCTGATCATTTGAACAAGCGATTTTTTTGGAAACGCTCACAATCATCCACAAACCACCTGGGTATTCATGTTACCTTGCTGTTACCACAGTTACCATATGTTACCAGTGGTAATATCGTTGATATAGAGTATAAGAACAGTGGTAATATTACACTCCATTGAGGGGCCCGGATCCGACCGGAAGACAACTTGATTTTTGCTCGTTAACTGCTACAAATTGGCAGCGATTGGTTGAATTCATGTAATCGAAATTTCCGGAAGATTGATACGCCTATGCTTTAGTATTAGATCCTCGTGTGAAATTCTGTCGAAAGCTTAGCTGAAATCGAGCAATATTTCATCAAGCTTGCCATTTGTGCCAAGCGATGAGCCATTTCTACTGCATAACGAATAAGTGGGCATCTCAGAGGTACAGAGTGTGATGATATTGGTAACGATCTTTTTTGATCATCTTGACGTAAATATTAAGAGCAGAGTAAAGAACGTCAGCGCTTCCGTTTTTGTTTTTTTCTCTGTCCCTTGAAGAAACTCTTTCGCTGTCACCTGCTGAGCAGCCCTCCGAGGTAGCTCAGTGGCTATGGCACTCGACTACCTAACCCGGAGACGTAGTTTCGGTTTGGTTTGTGGGATTTGACGTCCCAAAGCGGCTCAGGCTATGAGAGACGCCGTAGTGGAGAACTCCAAAAATTTCGACCACCTGGGGTTCTTTAACGTGCACTGACATCGCACAGCACACGGGTGCCTTGTTTTTCTCCTCCATCGAAAGTTGCCCCCCAGGCCGAGATTCGATCCCGCATCCTTGGGAATTATAGTAGTCGAGCGCCTTAACCTGCGCCACCCCGGCAGGGTGGACGCACTGCAGTTTCGATACCGGCCGCGTATCGGCCGCGATACCGGCCGATACCGAGGAAGGAAACACGGCACAAGCCTGACTTGGCACGAGCGCCGACTTTCAACAAGGCTTTTTTTTTTTTTCACCTTTATTTTCTTTATTTGTTCTAAAAAACTGTACACGAACAGTTGGTTGCACATATAGCCTTTACGGCTAGTAATGGTTCCAAGTGAAAAACAAGTACAATGTTACTGCAGTCCTTGTACAGAAAAACTTCAAAATTAACACACACACTCAATTTATTCCGACAGTTCCGTGAAAATTAGATAGTGTTTTAAAGATGCCGAAAAGTTTTTTTTTTCCTTAACTTCATTTGGGGACTTCATTCCACACATGGGCTCCACTATATTCTAGGAGTCTCCGGCCGTACATATTATAACAAGGTGGCAAATTAAATATATGTTGTTAGTTGCAGCTCTTGTTTGTTTCATTGGTAATTTAAATAAACTAAGGGGCAGGGGGTTGTTAGATTTTATTGCAATGCTTACTATTTCAGCTATATTCAGTTTATATGCCATTGATAGCGGTAAGATGCGAAGCTGCTGAAAAAGTGGCCTACTGGGGTATGTACTATTTGAATAAGTTATCATACGAATAGCTCGTTTTTGAAGGCGAGAAACAGGATCTAATTATGTTTTATATGTACCACCCCATGTTTCCAGACAATAGGACAACTGACTGTGCACAAAAGCGAAATACAGGATGCGTAAAATTGGAAGACCAAAGCAGTCCCTGGCTCTTAGTAAAACATGACAAACATAAGCTAATTTGGAGCAAATGTTATTAATTTGTTCTTTCCAGTGCATATCTGACGCGAACAGGACACCAAGATACTTGTATTGGGGTACCCTCAGCAGATTCGTGTTGTCGATAATTAGAGATATGTGTTCGTAATTCAAGATTCAAGTTCTTTCTGCGCGAGTGAAATACGGTGTACTTTATTTTCTCAGTATTAAGAGTTAGCCGATTACTTTTAAACCACTGTGAAACTCGATTAAGCTCTTCATTAATGCTGCATTTAAGTACCTCTAAATTTTCTCCTGTAAAAAGTAATGCGGTGTCATCGGCATATATTACAGCTTTTGAATATTTCAACGTTGATGGAAGGCCATTAATAAACAGGGAAAGGAATAGCGGCTCAAGCACGGAACCCTGCGGCACACCTAGATTAATGCAAGGCACGTCAATATATACATGCGGTGTGAAAAAAAAAAAAAACAACCAAAATATGCCTTGTCACATTCACATTACATGTGTTGAAAAAATACAACAAAAAAATTGCCGACGATTACGTTATTTCCTAATAAGAAATTTGAGCGTAGCTCATCAGTTGTTTCAGCTTTTCGATAGATTGAGGTATGCGGTTCAGCTCGGGTGGTGCACATGTCGAGATCCGCCGTCACTGATCAGGCGCTCTGATTGCCGCCGCACAAGCGTGGCATTGGAGGAGGAGCGAAGAGTGCAATTAAGAATAAGCATAATATCATGTAAAATTTCATTAAAACAGCATTTATTTGCCAAATAAAATAACGTTTAAATACAACAGATTTGCTAATATATAAATGATAATAACATTGAAAACTCAACCTTCCAGTCTTTACTTTGACTGTTATACTAATACTTTATATCATGCAAGCATTATGCAACTTACATTACATTTTTATGAAGTTATTTTCATCTTCGGTGCAATGTATGGATGGTTTCACATCGCTGAAAGACGGTTTTGCTGTTGCAGACGAGTTGCTGTAATGTTAGCCTTGAAGAAGCTTCGATGTGATCAGTTTTTTTTTTGTTTTTTTTTTTTTTTTGCTATTCTTGTGCAGGCTTGAGAAAAATTCGCATTAAAATGGACAAAAGTAGCTACCATGCCGCAATGCATGTTTGCTGAGCGACAGTGTTTTTATATTAAGACTCGGTTCACGTGTGTAGTACGCTGACGACATGCCGCTGCAGTATCTACCTTCCGTGTTCTTTCATTTCGGGGCTGTACTCACCCCGAAACAAGCGAGCGACAGCGCGAAACTATGTAAAAGCCACCCGCCGCCGCTGAAGCAGATGCGGAGCGAACAGTGAGCAGGTCGCGCCCCTTGCGGCGGCGGAGAGAGTAACTCAAGGAGAAAAGTTCGCATTGTTCACGCGGCGATTGAGAAGGCCGTAAGAAAGAGCGCGCGCTCTCCCTCGAGACCGGCCGTGGTTGAGAGGGGAATGTGAAGAAGATCGACCTAGAGGTGTCGCCACCGTCGCTCCGATTTTTGGGATTGGCCATGGAGGAAGGGATTGGCAGCCGGCGGCGCTCGCAGAAACGCACGCGGCGTATGTCTGCTTCCGAGTTTACGATGGGTTTGTTGGCGATGAAAACGTGCCTGATGCAATGCATTAGCGATTTACTGTTTAGAGTGTTCCAATATTTCAGAAAGCAGAAAAAAAGTCCGTGGATTTCGCCAATGGCTCGGCTGCAGCACACACGGCAGCATGCTGAGAAATCCGCTCTGTTTCACTGTCCAGGTTCTTGGATTGCTCTACGCTGCGCATGACTGTTCCCCGCCGGCCACACGTGGGTACTACATTCCTGTGTACGACGCAGCAACACCGGCTATGACCAACATCACCACCGGCCCGGACGCCTTCATCATGATACCGACAACGATTACGACATCCCACGTGGCACATTCTCCTCCTATAAAGGACCCATTGATCCAATCTTCACCAGTGGGCTCGGCTGCAGCACACACGGCAACATGCTTAGAAGTCCGCTCTGTTTCGTTGTTCAGGTCAGTACTTGCCTGCGTTTTGTTATCGAAGCGACAACCGTTTCCTTGTGCTGCTGCCTTGCCCACTATGTGTTGAAAGGTTTTTGAATTGTGTTTGGCCGCCCACCAATGATTTGTTATCTTGTGGTGACATTGAAGCCAATCCTGGGCCACCTGAAAAGGAAATGTTATCTGCATTGTTGGAAGGACAAAAGAGAATCAGTTCGACAGTTGAGGAGATACAGTGCGCGCAGAGGGAAATGGAAAACAAACTGATGAATGAATGCTCTTGGCATGTGTTGAAACTTGAATCGCAGGTGTCAGCGCTTCGGAATCAAATTGACGTGTTGGAGAATAGAGGGAGCAGAAACAATTTAGTCATTTATGATCTAGATGAGCCAATTGATGAATCGAACGATGAACTAGCAAAAAAGTGCAAGACATTTTTGTGAAATATTTCGGCAAACACATAGATGGCATTGAAAGATGCCATAGAATAGGAAAAAAGAAGCAAGTCAGTCACGCCCTGTTATTTTAAAAATGTTCGACTATCGTAAAAAAAAAAATGTCTTTCTTCAGATCAGCTCATAAACTAAAGGGCTCCAACATATCCTTATCCGAAGATTTCTCCAAGCGGATTCGCGGCATAAGGCAGAACTTGTGGAAAAGCTGTGCAGAGGAGAAAAGAAACAACGCAAAAGTAAAATTTGTTTATGATAAGCTGAGCATCAATGGTGACTTCTTCGGTTGGGACGAAAAAAATAATTCACTGTTTCAACTAAGCAAGGCAGGCTCTGGCTGACACCAGAACTTTAACGCCCGGTCAATAAAGTTAATAAACATCAACTGTAGGAGCATAATAAGCAAGACGGCTGAGTTGGAGGCCTTTATCCTCTCGCAAGATCCTGCTCTCGCAGTACTGACAGAAATCTGGCTAAATGACTCAATATATGACAGTGAGTTTGTTACAATTGGTTACAGGGCATATAGAAAAGATCGAGACGGTAGAGGCGAAGGTGTCTGTATCCTTTTCAAATCATCACTTTTTTTTTGTACGCAAACTTGCCATAAGGCATATTATATAAACTCATGTAAATGGTTTTCCGTGAGGAACCGGAGCAGGCTCCCGCTCTTATGGTTGTCGGTGAGCCATTTAGAAAAGTCCTCTTCCCTTGTTGTGGTTAGACCCACTTCGCGCAGAATCTGTGTCCTTGATTCCCTTGTCCCTGCACAAGTCCATAGCAGGTGGCGAGCATCCACTTCTGCAGCTGGTGTGGAACACTTTGGGCATGTGGTTGGTCCGATGTCAGCTTGCGATTCCCATCGGCATTTTACCGACGGGGTAAGGGCCGCCCCAGCTCTTATCCTTCTAAGGGAAACCTCCTCCAATCTCGTTAAGTTACGAGGGAGTGGGAATGTACACGGGGGAATGAGGGCACGTGTACTTTTCCTTAAAGAGGATGCTAAAATGGAAACAGCGGAGCGGGCATCGAAAGGGAGCCTGGTGGAGGGCGCATTAGTGTGTGGAACTTCGTGTGTGAGGTGGTCAACTTTTCTCTGCTCAGCGTTCTCAGCATTATCTTGTGTCCAATGTATCTGGATTCTTATCTTTGTTTTTTTTTTATTGAGTGCGTGGATTTCCTGGGTAACACATAGCGTCTTCGTCACTTTCTTCAGTTGTTTTATGGCGGCTAAGGAGTCTGTATAGATGTGGGCTTCTGTTATCGAATCTATTTTATTTATGGCCTCCATAGCATCGCGGATTGCATAGAGTTCCATCCCAAGCGGGTCCGGGATATTCTTATGTGAAAAGATATTCTTTATGTACCTTTAGTTCGCTCTGTGTTGGACTAGTAGCTGCTGTTCTACCGCCATTTTCTATAATTGATGCGTCCGTATATGCGATTAAGGTACCTGGAAGTGCATCAACCAGAGGTCGAGATGCCAGCTTTTCTTTGCGACGAAGCCGAGTGGTCTTGTTTGTCGTGATAGTAGTGAATTCCCACGGAGGGGGGTCAGCCATTGGTGGTGTTCGAACTGCCACTTCGTTGTACAAGGATGCTATGGGCGTAACGTACTTTCGCTTCATATCCCTTGTTGCCTCTCGTTGTTCAATTAATTCTGTCAACGTATTTATCTGTGCAAACTCTTCATCACTTAATGTCCTGAAAATGCCAGATATACACAATGTTGAAGTACTGACAGAAATCTGGCTAAATGACAGTGAGTTTGTTACATTTGGTTACAGGGCATATAGAAAAGATCGAGACGGTAGAGGCGAAGGTGTCTGTATTCTTTTCAAATCATCACTTAATGTCCTGAAAATGCCAGATATACACAATGTTGAAGATTTTTTGTAAAGCAGGTTGTAATAGGATTAGATCTCAACCTTCTTTGCCTTTGTTTTTGTTTATACCGCCCATCTCAACTGATGACGTAAAAGCTCAAATATGCCCTTTCATTTTTTTCTTTTTAGTTTCTTTTCACGCAGTGAATTTTGTTTAAAAATGACGCTTGTTGCATTTACCTGATAGTGTATTTTTCCTTCTTTACATTGTTGTATCTGGCAGTACATTTTTTACTTCGTTCTGTTGCCTACGATTATTGTTTTCCTCGCAATCTTATACTACCACCCTGCTAAAATCCCTTGTGGATTGCAGTATCTGTAAAAAAAAAAAAAAAAAAAAAAAAAAAAAAAAAAAAAAAAAAAAAAGCAGCAAAAAAGAGCTGCGCGGATTTTAGGAAAACAAGGCACGCAACCACCCGTCTTTTAGATTTACTGACATCGCTTTCCACGCTTTTTGCGTTGTACGGCGCTCACAGGCCTGATACTTTGGCCTGAACATAACGTACCTTATCGCCTTTTCAACAGCGTGCTCATGTCTTATGCGAGTGAGACAGGCAAATTTAGTGTCAAGCCCACGGAGATCAATGTTAAGGTTCGTGCTCTGACCTGTAGTACTTTAGATTGAATTGATGCAGTCTGGTTCACTATATCATACTTGGCTCGAGGATTAAGCAGGTGAAATGCAGCACTTACAGCGTACGGTCCGGCGGGTTGCCGTAGACTGAGTGGACATCAAGTCTGGCTAGACAACCAGGCACAAGTATTCCCCTAAAATGATAGAGATTACGTCGACACTGTACAGGAAAGCTGATTGCTCACGGGTAGAGCGGTGAGTGAATTGAGTTTGCCGAGCTCACAGCAAAGCGGATGCTTCTTGCGGCAGATAATCTGGTGTTGTACTCTGAAATGACTAAATGATGTGCTGAAACCGAGGGAAGTATAAGGAATTGCTGATCTCTGTGATGTTGATAAATAGTAAATTAGTAATGTAATGATTTTTTTTTTCAATGACAATGAATTTCACTGTGTGACAGAACTTGACACACTTGACAATTAATTTAGGACTATCAGCGGTTCGTTTTCAGTAAAGTTAAGGAGCAAGCTACAAATCAGTAGCTGCGGAGACACCTTAAAAACTGCGCTTGGTCGCTGTCATATTCTTTCAAGGAACTTTAAACGCTGAAGATTTCTTCATTATTGTCATTATTGTTGAGCAGTGACTTGGGGCAGTTCTGTCGTTTACTTCCAAAACAGGTGCCGAATATAAAACTATCTTGAAACAAATGAAGTTCATCTTATCACGAAAGTATAAATATGCATTTATTCCCGAACTAAACACCGATAAGGCTATTTTACTCCCCTTGTCAGTAACAACCAGTTTGCTTGAAAGACAGCACAGACGGACAGTGTTCGAACGATTCTAATGGGCTACCAGTGTACATTGATCTATGTGTATTTAACAGGTGCTGCGAAGATTTGTTTCTCAAGCGTTCGAGCATTTCTCTAAAGCAAAATGTGCTCATTACCACTGTTACAGATGCGCACAATCCTTCAACGGGGAAAAAAAGAGAAGAAATCAAATGCATATATTGGTTTAACGTGCGACATCGGCTATAATACGGATGATGCAGGGGCGGCCCTCAGTGTCGCTGACCGTTTAACTTGCAGTGAAATTCCACAGCCGAGGAGCACCTTTCGAAACGGCCGAGATCGAACCCCCCGTTCTCGAAAGCAGCATTCGAGCACCCTACCACTGAGGAACCGCGACAGAGGTTTAACAGCAAAAATAAATAAATAAATAAATAAATAAATAAATAAATAAATAAATAAATAAATAAATAAATAAATAAATAAATAAATAAATAAATAAATAAATAAATAAATAAATAAATAAATAAATAAATAAATAAATAAATAAAGTACTCAGACAACTCTATCGTGGATATCGAAGACACAGAGTGGAGTGTTCAAACTAGATTTTGCTATGCATCAGTCTGCGGCCGCATGTTTCAGTAGTTGCGGTTTTCCAAACAGAATCGGGAATATACGATTTTTGAGCGTTTGCATTAAGTTGTATTGACGGCAGCAACCTGTTTTGCTTTGACACGGGGCCTAACGACAGCAGAGCTCCGTTTGAGACACCGTTTGTCAAAGAATCTCAAGCGCCGAAGACCGCGACTGATATGTCGTTTCCAGCGTAACATACTCGATATGGACAAGTATTTTAGAAGTTAGGTGGGCGGATCAGATTAAGAAGTTCGCAGGGGTCAAGTGGATGCAGCTAGCACAGAACCGGGTTAAGTGGAGAGATATGGGAGAGGCCTTCGCCCTGCAGTGGGTATAATCAGGCTGATGATGATGATGATGATTTTTTTTAATGGAGCGTGGGGGTAATAGTCTATTCATATTTCTTTTGCAAGAGGAAGATAAGTAAGCAAAAGCGCACAGGAACTGCGAAACAAACAAAAAGCACTGTTTTACACGCAGCACGCGCGCACATAAATCACTGCGGGGTGGCACGTGACGCGAACGCGCATCCACACTGGGTAGGGTTCGCCACTATGAGGCGACTTTGCTCGATCTCGAGGCCAGCAGGGATACACCGCAACGAGGCAGCGCAAGGAGAGGGGGGTAGAAAAGGGGGGAGTGACAACGTTGTCGCCGGAGGTGATTATCGAAGTGAGAGAAAAAAAAAATGTCAGTTGTGGAAACGGGGCGCTCGTCGGATGAGGGTAGGGTGGTTTTGATGCGGGACTTGGCACGCAGAAGGGAGGGCCTGCATAAGATATGCGCAGACAATTTTGAAATTAATATATATATATATATATATATATATATATATATATATATATATATATATATATATATATATATATATATATATATATATATAGATAGTAGTGCCGGCATTGGCGCTCGTGTGAGGAGCCTGCTTGGAAAACTCCACGGGGCTTTACTAGTTTGGGAGCATTGTTGGAAATGCTACAGAGAGATAGGCTGTGATGAGCTGAGCGAGCAAGTTCATCGGCAGTCTCTTTGCCTTGAATCCCGCAGTGGGATGGAGCCCATGTAGAACTGTGTCACACCCGGGTTCTGCGAGGCGTTGAAAAGTTTGACCGCATATTTGAAGGAGACGAGGGCCTTAGCATCCGCCTCGCATTCGGGAGGCACGGTGTTCGATCCCCAGGGCCGCCGGGTACCCACCGGTTTCCAATGGGTACAGGATTTCCCCCGGCCTGGTGCTCGGCTCTTCTGGGGTGAAATGCTTGGGAAAAGGGGCCATGAACCAAAAATGTTTGTTCAAGAAGAAAAAAAAAAAGGGAAACAAAAGGGCCATACAATGGGCTTTTGCCGCACAAGGGGGACTTATTGTTGTCCGATGGCGGAACTGATCACTGCCACATCGGAGCAACTATTTGAGACCTATGACCCCTTTCCCAAACATTTCACCCCAAGGAGCCGAGCACCAGGCCGGGGGAAAGTTTGTACCCATTGAAAAGCCGGTGGGTACCCGGCGGCGCCAGGGGTCGAACCTGGTACCTCCCGAACACGAGGCGGATGCTCTACCACAAGGCCACGCTTCGGGGAGGACTCCGGAAATTTCGACCACTTGGGGTTCTTTAACGTGCACTGACATCGCACAGCACACGGGCACCTTGCTTTTCGCCTCCATCGAAAAGCGGCCGCCGAGGCCGGAATTCGATCCCGCGTCCTTGAGAACAGTAGTCGAGCGCCGTAACCACTGCGGCACCCCGGCGGGGCGCAATAAATTTATTGTAGATATAAATGTTACTTAGTTAATTGTGAATAAAAATGAACTTCGCGCTGCAATATCAAGTAATATATCGTTGGATACCTTGCGTCAACTGTAATTGCGCTTGACTCATTGCAATTGTTAATTACCTGTCATTGTTAATTAACTGTGATTAAAAAAAACTTCTTACTATAGCATCAAGTCATATATCATTGGATAGCTTTGCAGAGCATGTTCGCACTACACTAATTGCCGATTTAGTTAAGAACTGTTACCTAGTTAATTGTGATTAACATTTGAACTTTAGTTAATTTTAGTTAATCACCGTTAATTAGATCATTGCGATTACCGCTTGAAGTTTAGGCTACAACGCCAAGTCATATCACAGGATAGCTTATATCTAGCACGGTTGCAATACACTAATTGTCGGTATTTGTTAATAGCCGTTATTTAATTAACTATGAATAAAAGTTTAACTTCAGACTGTAGAATGAAGTCATATATAATTGGATAGCTTATGGAGCACGTTTGCACTACACTAATTGCTGGTTTAGTTAAGAACTATTAACTAGTTAATGGTGACTTACATTTGAACATTAGTTTAGTTAATGTTAGTCAATCACTGTAATTATATAATTGTGATTAACCACGGCCGCTCAATGGAGGCGCACTTGGTGCGGCCCGTCGCGTCGCGCCTCAATGGCTGGGGAAGCGCGTATTGGGAGAAGTTACAGTTTCCGCCGTCATTCTCCGCGGGGGCGCCACCACTCCAGGACAAGGCGCCGCCGGCACGGACGAGCAGACGACGCGGAAGGAGTGCGCTGGCTGGATTAGCGCGTGTTATCGTTTTGACTACTCAGCATAACAGCGTCCTAAGCGTATGCAGCACCATGCCAGGCAAATGCTGGGTGCCGCTGTGCACCACGAAAGCAAGAAAAGATCGGTTACCATGAGTTCCCGTGCGATTCACAACGTCGAGCAGCATGGCTGAAAAACATATCTCGGGAGGGCTAGGATGGAAAAGGAAGCCGGTGGGAGCCGAGTGAGAAGTCACTGGTATACTCACTACACTTCACAGATGACGATTACAGGAAGAACATAAAACTGAAGATCCTGCTTCCTTCAGCTGTCCCCTCCGTGTTCCCGAACTGCCCACATTACAAGTTAAGTTACTCACGCGGGCTCAAGTTGAGCCAAATAACCTTGAAAAAATTAATGTGCGCAGGTCAATAGCTTTATTTTCCCCACTTGTTATAGCTACACTTCATTTCCTCCTGGACAACCCCCCGTGTCATCCTGAAGCATGTGTGTTTCAAGATAGCTGCGCCACGATCACTTTTATGACGATGATATCAAAATGGTATGCCTTGCCCAACGTTGCATAAGTAAAGCCTTGGAGACACCAAGAGGAGCCGCTCTATTTGTCAGATGACGAGCGACTCTCTTGGTTAGAGTTGGGCTTTGCCATATCAAAGACATTCAGGTCCAAGGAGGCACGTCGAAGCAAAGGCTAACCAAACAAACGCGCGATGCAACAGTCATGACAACCAGATCTACAGTGGCGCAAATTAAGTACCTTCTTGATCACATCAAGTATCTTACAACAATGTCTTCTGTGTGCCTTACTAGTGCATTGCATTTAACCGAATCGTATTTTCAGCATCCGATACGCCCTAAAGCAGGCCCTGAAAGAGCCTAAGGCAATTCAAAGGCGGGAACGACAAAGTTGACGCAAGGGCTGCAGTTTTCACCTCGGAGAAAATACTGAAGGTACCACTAGCGAAAAAAAAAAAAAATATATCGATTGATGTTATACACATTTTGCCATGTTTTGTGCAGGTTGGCATCTTGCAAGCATCAGTCTGCAAATGCACCTATTAACAATAGGCAGCTATAAAGCTTGGCATTCGTGATTATGAAAGTCGTACCTTGCCAACTGCCATATCACGTCTGCTGCGAGAAAGTTTTCGAGTCAGCTTGGATTCATTCATGTGTGGTGTGAACCAGCAGCTGACATAGAGTTAGCACCGATTGCATTCTTGGCTGGTTACCTTGCACGTCCATTTGAAGAGAAAGTATGAATAGTTTTACAGAATCTCATGAAACGTTTTTATGTATTCTGTTTTCAGTGCCTGCCCGCGTTTTCATTATTTATATATTACCAAAGTTTAAATAACTTCTAGTGCTGACTTTAGAGTGTCAATAATTTTATTTTATTAGTCCCCATCCATTTATTACATTTGTGCCTTGTGATTCCTGCAAAACCCTGGACTTATCAAAATTCTTGATGATGGACACCTAAGGTATCTGAAAATCACCATGCACCTTTGTTAGCAAGGTGATGAAGTGCCCGCAGGTCATAAGAAGCAGCAAGCTATGCAGCATGTTAATTTCATCCCTTCTTCCCTATTTTGTGCAATTTCCGGAGTTGATTTGCCAGAGAGAAGACCGCAGCCACACTAAGGACCTAACCAAACTAATGCGACCACTGCTGACCAACTGGACAGGCAACATCAATTAGACAGTGGAAAAAATCACGCTTGCACGTAAACCTTTTTGGAGAAAAGTTCTTCGCTTGTAAAATAAGCTTGCGTGTCTTCTGTGCATCACGCGGCTTCATAATCAAACGAGAATAAAAAATTGCCTGAGCCTGCGGGCGTGTCGTTGAACTGGCTGTTTTGTGTTGTTTCTTTTGCAACAGTTTGTGTTAGCTAGTATGTTTTGGTGGTGGTACCCACTTGAATATTATTTCCAGTGAAAACGGAGGAACAGGCTGAACAATAATGTTGAACGCTACGTCCTGAATTGTAAGTTTCCAGAAAGGTGCACGCTGAATAAATGGCCCCAAACCATGTCCCGATTTCAAGATTCCAATATCTAATACATTATTACAGAGGTTGAAACGCAACTAAATGGGTGCGCACTCAGCGAAGCACACGACTGCCTCGTTCTCGTTGTAAAGGGAAGACCACGAATGACTTGGAAAAGCCTAGTGATGATGACTTGCCGCTATCACCTTATCAAGAGCAAACATGCACATAGCATCACATACTGTGTGAAACGCTTCTCATAATCCTAAATAGAGCAAGCGCCGACCACGCGGACGCCGAAACGAAAGCACCGTCACGGCCGCTGCGCGCAGCTCTCCGGCCGGACTCGTCCCGGAGCGGTGGCGCCGCAGCGGTGGCGATGAGAACTAGGCGCAATACGGCTCTTCTGGGCGACGCGACGGGCCGCACCCAAGTGCGCCTCCATTGAGCGGCCGTGGATTAACACTAGAAATTTAGGCTACGTCAAGTCATATATCATAGGATAGCTTATATTCATCACGATTGCAGTACACTAATTGCCAGTCTTTGTTAATTACCATTATTCAACGAACTGTGCTTAAATATTTAACTTCAAGTTACAGCATCGTCATATATCATTGGATAGCTTATGCAGAGCATGTTGGAACGGCACTGATTGCCGGTCTAGTTAAGAACTGTTAACTAGTTATTAGTGATTTTTGTTAATGTTAGTTAATGACCGTTAAATAAGTAACTGTGATTAACACTTGAAATTTAGGCTACGTCAAGTCATATATCACAGGCTAGCTTATATCTATCACAATTGCAATACACCAAATACTGGATTTTGTAATTTCCGTTAATTAGATAATTGTGATTAACACTTCAACTTAACTCTACAATGTCAAGTCATGTATCACAGGATAGCTTATATGTGGCGCGACCGCATGCACAAATTGCTGGTCTTTGTTAATTGCCATTATTTAATTAACTTTGTATAAATATTCAACTTCAGGCTATAGCATGAAGTTATATATCATTGGACAGCTTATAGCGATTATGTTTGCAGTACACTAATTACCGGCTTTAATTAAGAGCTGTTAACTAGTTATTGTGGTTAATGCTTGATCTTTACATGAAATCATATATCACAGGATAGCTTTTACGTGGTATATTCCAGTACACTAATTTCGGGCCTTAGTTATTAGCCGTTAACTAGATAATTGTGATTAGCAAGTGTACTTTTAGCTACCAAGTAATATCACGGGGTACCTTATATCAAGTATGACTGCAGTATGCTCATTGATGGCCTTTGTCTATAACCACCCAAACAGTGAAAATTAACTAAAATCGTTGAGTGCATTTTTCATTTTTATCTTTTTTACATCGATACTTAGCATCAGCAAACATTGGCTCTCCATTCTGAGCAAATTGACTCTTCTGAATTTCCTTTTCCAAGTTTTTATTTTCAAAGTATTTAAATTATTTGATCAGTTACACACTATACATTTATTAATCAGCATCAACAATATCCGATTTTCATTCTGTGCATATTGACACCTTGTAAACCCCATTTACTCATTTTCATTTTTAGAATATTTCAATCCTTATTGAAAATTAAATAAATTAGTTAAACACAAATAATTCATTTTCCTTATATTAGCCTCACCAAGCATTGATATTTCTTTCGGGGCACTTCCACACCTTTGAAACCCCCTATTCCAAGTTCTCATTTTTCCAATTAGTTCAATTACCTAATTGTTCAATTACAAAGTTAAACTTTCTTAATTAGCCTCATCAAGCATTGATTTTTCATTAGGAGTATTTCCACGCATTTGAAACCCCTTTTTCGGTGTCTCATTTTTTGTTAATTTAATTATTTAATTCATTATTTGCGTGCTTTAAATTTTAATATTTAGCATCAAGCATTGGCCTTACATTCTAAGCATTTTGACACCTTTGAACCTTCTTTTCCTAATATTTCATTTCCTTTGAATTATTGCAATTGAGTAATTGATCAATTTCACACCGTAAATTTTTATAATTAACATAAAGCATTAGCTTTACATTCAGAGCATTTTGACAACTTTGAACCCAATTTTTCATTTTTGTTCATTTTTTATTTTTTAGTTCATTAATTGATTACAGTTTATTAACTCGTTATCGCCTATCATACATCAATCAGCCATCAATCACTAGAACCACAAATTACCATGATACGACTTTTTACGCGGCCCCACATTATTTCCAGCACGTAGTTGAGACTACTATAACTACTAATACTATTTCTACTATGCCGACGGCTTTTCTACCGAATGAACTGTATAAAATGCATCATTTAATATTTACCGCAGTGCGCAGATATTTCATGCAGATAGCAGCGAACAAAAAATCAGACCGCCGCAATGTACGAGCGCCAACGCTCTCCTTCGTGCAACGCTCTCCTTGCGGGCGGCAGCAAGCACCCCTTCAAAGGATGGCACCACCCTAAGCAGGACGCCGCGGCGCAACATGTAGGCTTCCTAGGATAAAACGAGGGAGGGGGGGGGGATACACGCAGCGGCAAATGGTGGCGGCAAGAGCGCGCGCTGCCCCAGCTGCGGAGCTGGTTACGAGGGACAACAGCGACGACGACGCGAAACGCAGTAACGGGTGCCGAAGCGCTGCGCTCTAAAACACTAATGTTTTTTTTTTTTTTTTTTTTGCAATTTCCGTGGCCTTGATTATCTTGCGCGCTAACTTTTCTGTGCCTGGCTAGAACAGTGCAGCGCGTGAATTCTGGCTCGCAGCGTTCAGGATCTGGCAATCTCTTGAAATAACGACAGTGAATCATCTGATTCCCCCTGGCAGCTTGGTAGACGTCATAATAGTATTCTTTTAACCTTTCATTGGCGCACTTGCCGGTTTTCCCAATATAAGCGTGGCCACATTTCAAGTGGATCGAGTATTCGCCGCGAGATCGACCTAGAGGTGGCGCCACCGTCACTCCGGTAGTGTGGATCGGCAGCCGGCGGCGCTCGCAGAAACGCACGCTGCGTAGGTATGCTTCCGAGTTTACGGCGGGTTTGTTGGCGATGAAAACATGTCATCTGCAGTATTTCTGTAATATTGCAGAAAAAAATCCAAGGATTTCGCCAATGCAGCTGAAGAAGAGCTGATTTACTTTACCAGTCTTCTAGATTTACTATGCACGTTTCTTGCGCTGTACCGTGCTCACGCGCCTAATGCTTGGGCCAGCCTGATGGCAGCTTTGTTTTTCTTATCGACTTTTAAACAGTTTGCGCGTGTCTCATGCGAGTGAGACCGGCGAATTTAGTGTCAAGCCCACGCAGATACAAGGTTCGGGTTCTGACCTGCATTAATTTAGATTGAATCGAGACAGCCTGGTTCACTATATCGTACTTGACTCGATATAAATGTAGCAGGTTAAATGTAGCATTGGCAGCGCACTACATGGCGAGTTGCTTTAGGCTGAGTGCACATAAACTCTGGCCCAGACAACCACGCACAAGTATTCCCTAAAAATGAGATCACGCCGACACACAGAAAACCTCGCCGCACAGGAAAGCTGATTGTTCACGTGTACAGCGCTGAGTGGGTTGAATTTGCCGAGGTGCTTTTTGCGGCCACTGCCATAGAATGTGATAGTGTATTAATGCATGCGCCGCTAACTGTAAATGATTTCCCGAGACCGAGGAAAGTATAAGGGATTTATGATGTGATGTTGTGATGATTTGTGATGTTAATATATAACGGTAAATTAGTAGTGTAATTATTTTGTTTTGCAATGCGAATAAATTTCACCCTGTGAGAGAACTTTAAAGGGCAACTCCGGTGGTTTTTTCATCATTTTGTGTTTTTTAATTGAATTACATTCCTCGGCACGTCCTGACTCCAACACAAAAAACCGTTTTTCAAAATTCCAATTAAAAGTATTTTAAAAAAAGAAACAGCAAATCGAAACCGAAACTGCTTTCACGGCCAGAAACGACGTTCCAGTCAACGAAACGGTGACGTCACACTCAGTATTAAACACTCTTATTTGCGTTGGATGGTGAAAATAAAGTATGGAAATCATGATGCACTGCATAAAATGTCTGATGTAGTTCAATATAAGCCTCACAATTTCATAATCACGCGGGAAGTGGACATTAACGCCTGTATACTGTTTGTGACGTCAGAAACTCAGTGTTGCCCGCAGAAATACTTTCAACTTAAGCCATGAAAACGGCATATTTTAAAGCCGTATTGCGCGTGAACGGATTATCGTACGGCGCCCAAATTTTTTGAAATGCGTCAGGACGGAGAGGAGAACCTGTGGTAAAATTTTCACTACAATATTCGAATGTCAAAAAAAAAACCCCGGAGTTGCCCTTTAACACACTTGACAGAATTTACAGTAATCAGCGATTAATTTTCAGTAACGTTAAAGTGCAAGCTACAAATTACTCTCTGCGAAGACATCATTATAAACTGCGCATGGGCACTGTCATTTTCTGGGAAGCAATTTTACAGGCTGAAAATTTCTTTATCACTAATTATTTAGCAGTGACTAAATGTTATGCGAAGTAAAATATTAGGGTTGCTTCCAAAACAGATGCCGGATATAAAACTATTCCGAAAGAAATGGAGGTCATCTTATCATGCGAATATAAAAACGTATTTATTCCCGAACTCTAAACACTGATATTTAAGCCCGCATGAAGTTGTTTTACTCCCCTTGTCAGAAATTACAAGTTTGTCGGAAGACAGCACTTGGACGAAAAGGGATTATAATGATTATAATAGGTTACCAGTAAAGTACATTGGTCTAGGTGTATTATGTAATATTTTGGGTAACAATTATGTGCAGGGAATATGTTTCCCAAACATTCGAGCATTTCTCTAAAGCAAAATGTGCTCACTAAAACTTTTAGGGATGCACAGAAGCCTTCAACAACAAAAGAAAAGAAAAGAAAAGGCATAGAGTGGTCTGTTCAAAGTGCATTCTGCTATATGAAGCAGTCTGCGGTGCATATGTTTTAGTAGCGGCGGTATATTCCAAACAAAAACGGGAATATATGCGATTTCTGAGCATTTGCATTAACTTTTATTGACGGCAACGACCTGTTTTGCTTTGACACGGCGGTAACGACAGTACCACTTCGTTTGAGACATTGCATTCAAAGGATCTCAAGCGTCGAAGACCGCGATGGATGATTTCCTTATCCAAGCATGACATGCTCGATACGGACAAGTATATATATTTTTAATGAAGCCTGGGGTTATACACTGTTCATATTTATTTTGCAAGAGGCACATAGGTAAGCAAAAGCTCACAGGAACTGCGAAACAAACAAATACACTCCTGTACACGCGCGCATGCGCGTGCTTAAATCACTGCGGGCTGGCACGCGACGCGGAAACGCATCCACACTGAGTAGGTTTCGCCGCTGAGCCGCAAGGTGGCGACTCTGCTCGATCTCGAGGCCAATACTATGCTTTCTGCGCATCACCAAAGCGATTTTGAGGGTTGATGGAGCAACCTTCGTGGCCGACACGCTTACGCTGGTAATGAAGGTTCTGAGGTGCGGAGAAAAAAACATCAACGCCAACTGGGCTGCCTATTTTCTTTAGCCTGGTGATAAATTATGGATGTATGGAACGGACACAACTTTACTTTTGGGAGTTACGGTCTCGACGGTGGCGCAACTGGCTTTTTTCAGCTTGGGCTGAATGCACTCGGCTACAGATACCGACAAGGGTGCAGGATAACCAGTGCAGGACTAACAGCTTACTTGTTGGGCAAAACTAGATTCCAAGACGTGTACGCAGAATTTAATAAAGACATTTTTGAAGCAAAGGTTGGCGATAGCTCTTTTCGCCAGCTTCGAGTGAGCCAAAGAAAATGGTAAAAGTAGCTTGTTTGCCCTCGGCTCGTAGGCCCAGCAAGTGTGATCTCCTAGGAAAGAGATCCTGAGATCCAGGAAACGGAGTGAATCATTCTCTGGAATGTCGGGGGTGATTAAAAGTGGACTGAGGCTTTGGCTGAACTGCCCGGAAACGAACACTTCGCAGAAAACTAAGTAGTCATCCACGATTCTAAAAACCTTACGTACACAAGATCCCGCTAGTAAATTTTCTAAAATTCTATTTATTCGAGCCAGAAATGTCACTTAACACCGGCGCCAGCGACGCAAAGCAAATACCAGTTTTTTGGCAAACATGCCCTCTTTCTAAACTTAACAAAACCTTTGTTAACAGTTCTGCAAAATTGTTCACTAAAACAACCGAGGCATTTTGAAATGAGACTGCTCCCTAAAGGTCAATAGCTTGTTCAACACATGTTATTAGTTTTGCCTGAGGTATGGTGTAATATAGGTCCTTAAAGGCCCACTGTCCACCCTCCGGTCGAAAATATTGTCTTCCCCGGTAACTGTGAGACTTCGCCCCCAGAACGCAAGGCCGCAAAATGTTTTTGAAAAGAGTAGCTAATAACGCAGTTACAGCCACCCCAATCACCCGATTCTGTCTTGTTTCTCTCCTTCCGTTCCCTCGCAAAGGTTTTTCACTCTCCTACCCGGTCGTCTAGCCTCCGCAAGACAAATTCCCCTTCCTCCTCCGCGTTTGGCGGGAGGTGGGGCGTGGCACTCCGCCTGCGCGAAAAAAAGAAAAAAAAAAAGAAAACGTGCGAAGGAGTGCGCGCCGTGGCGAGGGAAAAGCGCGCAGCGAGCGGTAGACATCAATCCTTCACCCTCAGACAGCGAGACTGACCAATGGACGTCGTTCGCGGGAAGTACGTCATTACTGTGGCTCGACGGGCCAGCGCAGGAAACGGGGAAGCTGGCTTCCCGAAGGAGAGCATGAAAGAGCTTTGATTTGTATTTTCGTTGCTTTGCGGCGCGCGTGTCACTGTTGCATTTTGCACTGACTATCTCCGGTACCTGATCGAAATACTGGGCTCCTTCGCCTAAAAGGTCCTTTCCTGTACAGTGGCCCTTTAATGTCAACAGAGCGCCCCATGAACCTGGTACGAGAGTTATCGAGAAGGAACTGCGAAGAATTTACGCGAAAAGGGTCATCAATGCTAAGCACGTTAAGTTTCTGTTGCAAGAAAAAATGCGATTTGCTGCGAGGTTCCCTTCTCTGAAACTATGACTCTCAAGGGGCAGTCATCTTTAGGCGTCTTTGCGATAAAGAAGATATCTAAGCAATTCTTCTTGCTAGAGTTAATGGTATTAACCAGATGGGTCAACTTTAGATTAACATATACTTTCTTGGCTAGGGACATGGCTTTTAATAAATCAGTTCGATCATGACACTTGAAAATAGATATAAGTTTCCATAGCCTTGGACTGAAAGGTCTTTGGGTATGACCACGAAACCGTCCTCTCTATCAGCAGATTAAAGCGAGAGGGCTCGCTCCTTTAAATATGACACAGTTCGGCCTGTGGTTATAAGTTCCTGGCAGTAGGTCCGAACTTCTACACAGCATCAGCACCTTCTGAAACGGCTCCTGTCACGCTCGGGTCCGGGTGCGGAAAAGGCGACACGTCGAACCATGACAAGCATCTCCGGAATAGTCGCCTTCGGAGGAACGGCAAATTTCGGTCCCTTAATAAGCACCTCAATTACAGGACGGGGCAGCGACTCGACGTCGATGGTGTGCGCCTTGTTTTCGGACGCTTGTGCTTTAGTTTAGTCCTTCTTTAGCTTAGTCTTTCTGCAAAGATATGCTCTAAAATCTGGTGCATGTTCGCCCCCTAGCTGGAATAAGCTTATGCTTAATCCCAAGGCATAAACTTACGCTTACAGGTTCTCCATTTGAGTCAGCGTAATGAGTTTACTACAGCAATCCGTAAGTGTATCTTTGCACTTTATGAATGGGCATAACTTTGCATTTTTACGTTCATATTTATGCCTCGTTTGGAAGGGTAATATTACATCCCCGAGGAATATAATAAATCCATATTATAGTGTATTTTACATCCTTTTAGTGTAATGTTCCTTTCCGTCGAAAGTATGTTTGCACCCTTCACCTCTAAATATACTACAGACGCACACTGGTACATTAGTCATTTGAAAACCACCAGCCTTCGACTGATTGTGCTATCAGTCACAAGTCGTTGCCGCTTTCATTGCGACACGAGACATCCGTTTTCTTTATTTGCAACGCAAGCGACTCCGTTTGGCATATGCGTGGTAATGCTGCCTCCGATGCAAGAATAGGCAGCCTTAACATACACCCTATACAGAAGAAAACCGCTTGGTGAAAAGATGTGTGATGTCGACGTCAGCCGGTCACAGATGCCCTCGCTTCAGCAAATTTTGGTTTCTTCGTGCCAAAACCCATTTAGCCATGTAGCCAATCAGAGTGCACTTTGTACACAGATTTCAGTACAGGACAAGAGACAGGGTTTACTCTTTATTGCGTTTGAAAATGGCAGGATAACTGAGCAGTCTTTTGTCATCCTCGTGGTTGAATCCATACTTCGAGGGAACCTGTGTGAGAGAAAAACGAGAGAAAAATGAGGTGTGAGGAAGTACACACATTTAAAATGTATTTCACATGCAAGCGATGGAAATACATCAGTGTCGAAACTTTAGCGACGCGGCACAAATTTGGAAGCGTGTTGGAACCGCGTCCCGGCTGCAGAAATAGCAAGCGCTTTCTCTTGCATGGGAAACTTTTTTCCAGCACCACACTCCTCTTGTGGCCGCCAAGCGAAGAACGCCTGACGAGGCGGGTTACCGAGGATCGCTCCTATTTTTCGGCACAAATTCTTTCGCAGTAGTGGGGCGGGCTTATTTTCCAAGCAGTATAGTTAAGTGCGGGGCTACACTCAGTTAGCATGTCATCTGGGGACACTCCTTGATATACCTTCCCCCTACACTTGATCTATTTCATCCATGACAAAAGGACCCTTCAGTACCTGACTGCGCTTTCTTGTTTGATGAGAGGGTAGGCACCGATAAGTGCGTGCATTTTCGAGGACCTATAAGATGCTAGCACTGCACGCTATGGACCTTTTTCAAGTATCGCTACTGTGAATGCGCGAAGACACCTCGGCCGCCATTTCGGGGGAGGAGTTCGCTGCTCGTGCTTTTCAACGAAACGACGTCCTATAGCTTCATTGACGCCGCGAACTGCTGCACAATAATTGCGTGCCGTGCTAGCATTTTCTATGTATTCGGTATACACGCATTCAGTGGTGGTCCAGTCATTTCAAGTTCTGGTGCAATTTTTGAAGCAGAACAATATTCATTTTGGAGCACCTTTGTATCAGAACGATAATTCTGGAGCAATTCGGGAGCAGTACAAACAGGAGCCCCTCGAAAGAGTTTCTTACTAACGAGATAAGAATCGGCCATGTATAGTTATGAAAAAAATACAGCAAAAGTGTTCTCAAAATCTACAACAAAAACATTTTATTAATGCAGACACTGTCTGGCATTCAAGCAAGTTCGGCCAAAGATGCTTGACTAGAAGTCCAGAGAACATGTTCACCAGAACAATTCCTTTTTCCGCGTTGACACTATCTCAACGCTTCTTGAAATTTTTCACAAATTCAACAAGCTCGCGAAGTGAATCAGTAAGGCCGGAATTCCCCTGTTTCAACAAAGCTTGACCTCGTTGGAGCTGCTCCAAACTTTTGTTCAACCCAGAAGAAATCATTATTTCTTCAGCCCTCTTTAGGGTTACTCGACACGATGCAACCTTCTCTTCTAGTTGCTTTCGTGACCGTTTTCCAACGCAGCCGTCTGGGATTCGTCAAGATTTTTTCTTTTCAGGTCAGTTTCTCGGCTCCGAATTCTTTCAGCGTACTTAGCTCGTGCTCTTTTTATGCTTTGAAGATGCTGCGGTGACAAAGGCACCTTTGTGGCATCATTGCCGTATCTTCTTAAAAAAGTCTTCACGTGTCGTAAGCCGTTGATGCTTTCAATGCACAGTGATGCTCGACTTTTACGCATTCGTTTGTTTTGACTAAAGCCACGCTCACAGTCAGCATTGCCATCAGGTAGAGATAACAACGCCTTTACCAGCTTGTAAAGCAAAGGGTATTTACCAGCTGCACTCTTTTCTTGGAACACTTTTGCCCACTGAACTCAATGCGGCCATTTTCTGCAAGATGAATGTTGTTGGCCAGGTCACATTTTAGCATATGCCACTCATCTACCAAAGCAGGAACTTTTGATCACTTTGGATCGCCTGGCAAAGTTGGGAGGCATTCGCAATGACCGCACTTCAGCATCTACATTGCCAAGCTGAGGTCCCAAAACACTTGCGCTTTGAAGAACTTTGTTGTTCAGAGGCAGCTTCTGCAGTAGGTCCCTTGAGTAAGCTATGTAGAACGCGCATGCACCAAGAAACAATTGCTTTCTTTGACTTGCAACCCATCTCGCCATAGCCTCCTCTGTGTCCATGCCAACTTCAGGTTTTATTTTTCATAGTGCAGGGTCCTCCACATTGAGTGTCTTCAATTCATCTGCAGTTTTGTTGAAGTAGGCTTCACTTCGCAAAAAGCGACTGAGGATTCACTTGACCAAGGAGATTAACTCCATGTGAAGGAGATGCAGAAGCGGTTCCTCCTTCTGAGATAACTTCTGGAAGCCCGAGAAAAGGTCTGCACAGTTCCTCAAAAAGAGCACTTTTGCATATAGGGATTTATCCGAAAATGCCGCCGAAAGCTAGTTGTGCAAGTTCTGAGCATCCAAGCGCTGCCCAGGTAAATGATATTTGTGGAAGTGTGTCTGAAGCACTTTAAACTGCTCTTGTACACGACAAAGTGCATCCTGAAGCGTCGACCAGCGATTTGAGACGTGCCTCAGAAATACATAAGAAATTCCCAGTGCATCTTGGCATTCCTTAATGCTTTCACTACGGACAGCACCCTTGAAGTAGTAGTAACTCCTTGATGCCCGCACCGAATGCCTCCAGGCCCTTTGAGAAGGCATTATGCAGTGCAAATTGCAGTGGCCAATATCCACTAGCCTGTTGTCGTGTACTTGTCAAGCTTGTTTCTTACGCTTTTCATGACATTTGGGCCGTCGCTAAAGCAGCAAATGAGCCCTTGCTGTGGAAGCTCTGTCAAAGCATTTTCAATTTATTCAACGATTTTCTCTGCAGTCCCACGTCCAAGATGAAATGACTGGAGGTGGTCAACAACCACTTGCTGTTGCTGGTTCGAAAGGTACAGTACAAGTACCGTCTTTGCCAAAAGTAACCAGGCTGCATGTTTTGCTTCTTGCTTGTATTCTAAAGCCAACATTGATTCCCAGACGATTACAGCTTGTTAAGAAGTGAGGACAGAAACTCGCCTTTACTTTGCACAGATTTACAGCTTCAGAAGTGGCACGAATTCTGTACTACCCGTCTGAGAAGCGGAACACGCAGCCTGGTTACTTTTGGCAAAAACGGCACATCCAGTTGCGGCACTATGCTCGGGTTTTGGGGTTTTGTCAACCATTATTGAGAAGTACACATGCGGGTGGCACAGTTCACGTATTACTTGAGATTTGAAATACGGGCCGAGCCAGTCAGAAAGTATGCGCGACAACTTGGTCCTGCCACAGCTGAAACCCTTTGCAACCTGACTGTCCGGAAACATGCACTGGTATATTTCTGCTGCTGTGTCTCCCCAGAAAAAATGTACAAACATGCAGACGACGGACATAGCAAAAATGGCTAGTGCTGTCGAAGCTTGATCTTGTAGAGATATGCCAGCGGTCCCGTGTGAGAAGTCCAATGTGGTTTGCACTAGCTTTAGTGCGCTGCAGATTTCCATCTTTGTCCCTGCGCTTTGCAGCAAACTCAATGTGTTTCTTCAACGCTGCATGGCGTTTGATGGCTGCAACTCCATGCATAGCACATGAAATGACTGTATTGCAGAGCACACAAATTGCATCTGTTTCTTTAGTTCCCCTCTTGCACCTCAAATTAACGGCGTCATTGTTGGAGTCCACTTCAGCGAGGATGGATTCATAAATTTCGTGCCTCGTCCTGGAAAGACAATGTTAAATGTCACAAAAAAGGTTACACGTTTTAATCAAAGAAATAAATGATTCCACACTGCGCATATGTTCCCACTAAAAATTTTATCGCGATACAAAAAAAAAAAAAAATCTGTATTCGCGCGACGTCTTGCTAACAAATCAGTATGCCCACGTATAACCTGTTTGACATGCAAGAGTTTCGACGGACTCGCTTAAAGCGGCGCGAATCGCCGCGGACTTTCTAACCTGTACAAACCACGCCGCTCTGCCACTCAGAATCAAGTTGTCGCGTCGCGACGGCAAGAATCACAACCGTTTCGCTTGCATATGAACCCGGCTTTCGGAACGATCACTCAGAGACTAAATTGATAGCGTGCACGAAAGACACGAAGGACGGAGAACAGAACCAAATCATAAGCTCTGCTCGTCGTCGTTTGGGCTTTTCGCACTACGGTCTTAAAGGTATACTGAACAAATATCCAAGAATATTGAAAATGCACCACAATTGCATTCTCGAGACACGATTACATTAATAAAGACGCATAATTCGGGTGTTTTGAGCGGATGGCTGTATTTTTGACGTTTTCTGAGCGGCCGCCGGGTCAGTGGCAGCGCGCTTCCGACTGTGAGCCGGCGGGTGTGACGTCACAACTACCCTCAGCAACGTCATGGCCCGCGATCCCGCCGCCCCCGCACCTGAATTTGGATGACGGGCTACACGCAGTGTCTGTTCCCCCGCGTCGCGCCGTGCACAATGCAACGAAGTGTAAAATGTTGCATACGAGGGAGGTCGTGAGGGACGCGTACGGAGGGCGCGTATTAGACCGCCCCCTCGAGTAAACAACGTGACGTCACGGAACGCACGTGCGGCGACTGCAGCGCTCTCCGATGCAGCGGCGATGGGCAAAATCTGTCGTTTTTTTCTCGGCCACGGCCGTACTGAATCAAAACCTCTTAGAAAACTGACTGAATACAGCGGTGCGCGCTTGTGTCTCGATTATTTCTTACACCCTGGTCTCGACCAAGGCCCATTCCTTGTCTCGACTTGCCTCCAATGCATTCCTGTGTGTTCCAAACCGATGGAGCTGTCCGAGTACGCATTGCAATTGCCCGAAATCGCTCGCCGGCGGTATGTTGAAAGGACTGGAAAAATGACCCCAAATTGTGGCGAAATGCTCGTTTTGGTGACATATACGTGTACCTTGTTCAGACGCCCGGCCCTAGCTACACCACGGATAGCTTGAAGTCCCATCGCTCGTTGAAGGCCTACGTTCTTGCAGCGGAAGAGCATGTGCGCCAAGTTTTCATTGCCGACGCTGGCTTAAAGTGCCGCTTTTTAAAAGCTAAAGTGGCGCCGTCGCAGAGGACCACCGGCGAGCTATATGAAGCCTGGACGCTTTTGCACGAGGACGGAATCGTACAGGCAGCCCACTGCACATGCATGGCCGGGTAAGCTGTGTTCGGTGTGACGTCGAGCAATAGCGTTTTAACAGGTTACTTTGATATGAATGCATGCGGCAGATTGGAAGTGCATTACACGCAAATCGTCCCACCAGAATATATCCTTCACGCGTGAAATCAGCCTGCGATACGCAGAGCATATGATCTCGCATGCTTTGATAGTGTTATACGATTTTCGACGTCGCTGGTTCGATCCCGGCCGCGGTTGCAGCGGCGGCCACTTATCAATGGAGCCAAAGTTGAAAGCGCGCTCGTGTGTCGTGCAGTGTCAGGACTCTTAAGTTCTATAAGTTTCAAAGTGTGTGCGCTCTTATAATGCTTGACATTTAAAAGTAGTAAGCATTTATCTTTTAGGTTAGGGGAAACTTGCACGCATGTGGCTTATTTACTCGTCAAAGTGGAAATGCTCGTTTCATCTGGACTCACTAGGTTCACTACTTCACAGTTTTGTGAGTGGAACAAGTTCCGGGAAAGTGTACGTAGCATTTTTTTTCCCTCTAACTACTTGACCATCCTTACCTGAGTTTTAGCTTAAACGCTCTGACAACATACCTTACTAGTTGTAACCTGCCATTGAGATGAGCTGCATATATATGAGCCCAACAGAGGTTGAGTTGAGCGCCCTTTTTGAGGAAACATAAAAAAATGTTAACGAAGAAGGTAAAGAATGGAGTTACGGCTTGCCTTCTCAAAGCCCCTCATTCTTTGGATACAAAACAACCTGCAGCAAACAGTTTTATGTAAATCATCAGATAGTGTAATACGTCCAGTGAATGATAAACTAGCTGAATTCTAGAGCAAATCCGCAGATCCGGTCTCTGGGTGTGTGCTTCCATTTATCTCGGCGCAGTGCGTGCACCCACACTTTCAGGAGATTTTCGTCCCGTGGAAAACGAAAAAAGCGTATGCCAAAACCTTTCTTGGCGGGTTGGTGCATCCCACTGCACAGCAGCTCGTAGGCATTACGATTCAGGGTCGAGGCAAAGGTCCCAATGCCCGCAATGAAGATTATTGTTGCTCGCGCAGCGAATCTCTATGCGAGCGCATGCATTCAGGCGACTGTTTTGACCATCGGCGTCTGCGGCGCAAACCGGAAACGTCACCACCGTGACGTCACTCGCATCGCGTGACGTACCCGAGGAGATGTCTATCACGACAGTATTTATTAATATAATAGCAATACTAATTTCAGATTTGGCATGCGCACACGGCCAATCATGAATAATGCACACCACTTTTCTAAGAGACAAATGTTAATGGCACCCCAAACATAGAATGTCAACATACCGAACTAGCGCACACACGCCACTTTCACCCCCACGAGTGCAGAAAGCAGTACTTAAGCTTGTTCATGAGGGCTCCCACGAAGAGCTGATAAAGTAACAGTGTCAAATATATTATGCGAACTCCACAGCCGCGGTTCTTGTGCCAAGAAACTTGAAATTCTGACGCTGAAGGTCTCACTAACTCTAATAAGGTCTATTGCGCAGCAGGCCAAGGCGTCGATAATCGAGGGAACATTCGTGGAAAATCACGCTCAGAAAACTCCTCCATTCTCGCAAGCATGGTCATCAAAATTGGAGGATGAGGAGGCTTTGTGCAATCGCAGGAAGCTACTGGAAAAAGGTCCATTATAAGACCTGAAATTAAGGCGGTGGTGGTGGTGGTGAAAAACTATAATGTTGGGAGCCTTAAGTGATTACATCCTAATGACGGGTCGGCTCTTGGCTGCGTGTTGTGGTCGGAAGCTGGTGCTTCCCAGCGACACCCAAAGCCCAGTCCGTCAGTCGCTTTTGAACGGCGGGGTCACAGCCTCCCATCGCTCGAGGTCGGAGAGTTGCGAAGTGGCTGGAGGGGGGAATTCGGAGCATTTGATCATGATGTGTTAAAAATCAGCTTTAGGTGCCTCACACAGGGTGCACTGCGGCGAAAACAGTCTTGGATGGATCAAAGCTAAGAAAGCAGGGGATGGGAATATACGGGACTGAAGCTGGCGCCACGTCACCTGTTGTAGCTTAGTCAGATTTATGAGGAGGAGGGTAGATAGTTCGTTGATCACGGTAATGGAGAGAGATTTCGTGATAGGATACCATGCGCTCGCAAGCATCTCCCCAGGCAGTGGCAGTCCCTGCTCGGCTGACGTATCCTCGAGCAAAGAGTGAGCTGCTTCGTTGCCTGGGTGACCAGTGTGAGCAGGCACCCATATTAATTGAATAGGGTGTTCGGGTGGGGGGAGAGAGGCGAGGAACCGGAAGGCTGGGCCAGAGATCCGTCCGCGAGCGAGTTTCCGTACGGCGGATTTAGAGTCGCTAAAGATGGTGGTGGCTCGGGTAGTATACTATGGCGAGGGCAACCGTCGCCTCCTCCGCCTCCAGGGAAGTGGAGGCAAACGTAAGGCCGCGACCAGTTGCAAAGAGTTGGAGACAGCGCTGAGGGCGAACACAGGGCGGAAAGGGTATGAGGCAGCGTCTACGTAAACGGTCTGGCTGGAAGGCATAAGTCGTGTTTACATGAAGGCGACAGTAGCGCATCGTATCGCATAGCGCCTCACGGTAATGCGATGCGACAGCGTTTACATGTAGCGCATCATCTCTAAGCGTGGTGGTGGCGGAACGCGGTGTCGTCTATTGAGATTGAGAGGGGTGAGTCGACTTGCCCCTCTAGATACCGCCGTGCTTGGGGCATTGATGCGATGCGCTTTCCTAGCGCATTACCCTTGCGGCGAGCGACATGGTGCTCTGGGTGCATATTCTTTGGCAGGGGATACACCTTAAGAACGCGGTGTATCGCAGGAGGAACTGTATGTTGTGTAGAGCAGCAACCGGAAGGTGAGAGATGGATGTGAGCAAGGATGTTCCGGCCGGTGAGGGTAGATGATAGTCGCTCCAACTGGGCTAAGCGGTGGGCTTCCGTGAGCCCAGCCAGGGAGTTATGGATGCCCATGTGAAGAAGGCTTTCATTGGAGGTATAGCGGGGTAAGTTGAGGGCGGCCTAGTACGCCTGTCGGATAAGGGCGTTAACCTTGGGCCGTATCCAGCGGAGGTTCCTTCGGGAACCGTTCTCTTTCAAGATGACGTCAATTTGACGTCAGCAAGGCAGCGGGTGCCACCTCACGGCGAAGACGGGAAAGACAGCGGCCAATCAGCGATGGCACCAGGGGCCCGATCCTCGACATTCGCCTTTTCGGCCATGTTGTGACGTAACCGTGACGTGAAAATTGAGGCGGCGCTAAAACGCGTATAAACAGAAATTGATGACGAAATTTAAAAAAACAAGAAAAAAAAGTTACAAAAAATAACGCCGTCGTCTGCTACTTGGCGCCGATTACAAAAATGCCAACGCTGCGATGCCAAGAAGCTGAAGGGTCGGTGCGAACAGTATTTACGCTGCATATACGCGTCGCGCGGCAGGGCGAGGCTGAGGAGATAGTGAGATAGTATACGTTGCGGCTGTACTGTACTATTAGTTACGGTCGTTGCGACCACAGTGCATCATAGTACACACGCTGTCGGATGTCCAGCAGCAGCTAGGCTGAACGAACGGCGGTACTCGACGCAAACCCCACAAACAGCCGGTCGTCAAGTGTGAGCGATGCCTCACTTGAGGTGCCTGCATGTGGCTAGCTGTGCGTGTTTCATTTATGGACTTAGTCGCGCAGAGAAATCGGCGAGTATCAGGATTAAAGAATTTGTATCAGGATTAAAGTATCAGGATTAAAGTAAAGTATCAGGATTAAAGATTAAAGAACAGATTTTCGGGCTGCAGTTGCCTCTAGAGAAGAGACGCACCTGTCCGACGACAACGCTGGCCTTCTCAGGGTATCACTGTCGTTGGAAACTGCCTGCGGCAGCCCACCGTTTCCATCATGTTAGCAAGTCTGCTACGGCCGGGTATACGTGTCGGCTTCAGTGGCGTAGCGTGCGGATATCGGCCCGGTGGAGCGGCGTAGTGAAAACACGCATAGTGGAGAGCTCGATTAGGCCATATATCTGGCGATCTTAGCATGCGCTGACATCGGACCACCAGCGTGTTAATTCCATCGAAATGCGATCGTCGTAGCTGGGCTACGCACATATATTGCGGGTCAGAGAGCCGAGCGTCTATAATCATTACTGAGCCATCGCGGCGGGGACGTTTTCACGCAGCCGCAAAAATAAGCAGATAAGATTTTCTGGCAGCAATGAAAATGCAATAAAAAGTGTATCCAGATGCCCACTGGCAGCAACAGGTTAGCTTTCACGCTGATGGCATTTAATGTGCCCTGAATTAGACATAGCACGCTGTATGCACATTTCACCGCATGCAGAGTGTGCCACTCTGTTGTGGCAGATGTATTACCTCGTTAAAATAAAAAAAAATATTCTCCTTGGTTTCTGAGCATGTTGCATAAAAACATTTTATAAAAGTAGCAACACTGTTCATCTGATGCAGGTACACATCACACCACAATGTCACAAGTGAAACAAAATTTGTCAGGTACAGCCTAGTTCCTTTGCTACTGTTTACCAGTTTTGCACTTGCAATAGCATCTGGCACTTTCTTTCAGTGCAGCAAGATTCTTCAGAGGAGAGAAAAGGGTGAAGAGGTCGGCTAGAGAAATGCCTTCACATATACTATTTGACGCTCAGGAAGTGAAGGAACAGACATGAATAGTGAATATGATATGATGCCTAATTACAATGAGCTAGATGCAGTATGAAAACCATTTTCTTGAAGCAATTGTCATTGAATGTAGCATTCATGCACACATTAACCAGTGCACATGCTACACAAAGCCCGAACCTGTCTCTGAGTGAAGCAAGGGAGCCAAAGGGGAAAACAAGCGTGACTTTAAGGACACCGTAAGTAAAAAGTAACAGCAACAAAAAAGAAAAACAGAAGCATGCACGGGGACAATATTAGACAAAAAGAGGCATGAATTGCAAGGCTGATGTGGCCTGCAGCACATTAGTGTGGTGTTCTGGATTTTTTGGCAAAGGTTCATTAATGCCAGGTGATAATACTGTATGATTTGTATTGGCTTTGCCATCCCCTGTGTGCTCTTCCAGCAATGCATAATGTCCAACGTGCAACTGTCTAACATCCACTCTCTACACTCGGACTCAAAAACATGCTCAAATGAACCTCACCTGAATACGGGCATAAATATGGGAATAAAGCATGGAATTTACTTTTTCGATATTCTGATTGCATATCATTGGAAAACTAAATGTGATGGTTTGTTTAAATGAGCGTATGATTTGCAGCTAGTGTGTCTTGTATGCACGGTTTTTCCAACAGGTTGCAGTATAGCTTCTGTCCTTTATTTTGGCAAAACATGCACACTTTAAGAGACCTGCTACTCACGTAACACATTCCCTGTAGCTTTAAACAGCTCGTCGTTGACTAACAATTGGTGTATCATTTGCTTTCGGTACTTTTTGGCATTTTTTTTACATGCACCTGACATGAAGCCTTGGTTATAAGAAAACTGAAAATTACAATATACAAAACAATACAAAATTTATTTACAGCACTCAACACTCTACAATACCCAGCCTAAAATGAAAGGCTGTCACACATTCAAGTAATTACAGTATTGTTGTACAGCTCATCGCCATATCTGAAAGGTGGCACGGCCTTGGAGACCAAAGAAGAGAAATTAGTTATACAAAGCAAGGGAACACAAGATAGGGTCAAAGACCCATTCTCCAAGTGTTTGGCCTAAGATAACCCCAGCACCAGCAAAGCAAGCACCCACTGTTTTACCAATGAGTACCCAACACCACTGAGGATTGGTCCCCAAATGCTCAAACCACTAGGCTGCAACTACAGTCAAGGGATGCTATGCGTTCCGCAGTATTACCAGTATCAAAGATCATGGAACTCAACGTCATTTAAATGGTAGTCGGCACCTGGGACAGAGCAAGTATTCCCTGATTCTGTTATGGACAGGGCAAAGGTAGTTATAGTGTGTGTAAGAATGATTTTATCTGTGCATAAATGCCTGCCACACCTAGAATGTTCCCTTTATGCAGTCTACCAAAAAGCAGAAATGTTTGTCTCAGGAAGACAAGCCTTAAGCATTATTTCAGCAAGTTACTCAATGTGACAGCTATCAGGCAAACCAGCACAGCACTTGAAAACTTCATGCTCTAAAAACAATTGTGGGGACACGCAAGCTCAGCATTTACCGCTATGACACAACAGCTTTTATGGCTCCTGTCTGCAGACTCTCATTCGTGTGAATCGACTTTGCTACTGCTAACACCTAGTATTTATTCTATGATACATATCAGTAGCGTATACCTGTAAGTTATCCAATTATGTGGAAGACCACTTGTCTAGATACCTATAAAGCCCACTCTAACCAAGCTGTACGGATGCGGTTCCATGGCCTAAGGGTTGCCTGTCTTATTACCCAAAGATCCTGCAAGGTTTATCACCTCACACATTCATCTCAAAGGTGAAGCCAGAGACATCACATTGAGTACTCGGCCATGTCACCTGTCTGAAACGTGCCCAAGATTTTCCACTCACAACGTCGCGTTTTGTGCAGAAAAGAGGCTTTAACGTTGCTGCATCAAAAAAAAAAAAAAAAGCAAGAAGCCAATAGCTGAACATCTACGCTACATTAGGCTCTGCTAGCTCGCAAGACATTTGACCACAGTGCCAACAGCCAAGTTATAGATGCAGCTGTGGCAGAGGCTGTACCACAGAAACAACAGATGAATGTGGTCAAGATAAAATGAAATCGCTTTGTTCACAAATTCTTCAATACATCATGAAAAAGAATGGCTCACTTATGGATAGTATGACGTCTACTGTGTTCAATAGGATTGTACCTTCAGGAAGTTATCTTTTGAATGCAATCTTAAGAGTATATTGTGGTGTTCAATTTAGGCTGTACACATAGCAGACGTGCAAAATATGGAACACATTCTGAGGGTTAAATGCAGAGAGGATTGCTGAAGCTGATATAATAGGAAAGCATAGGGATACTAGATAACGTAGAAAACACATGTGACAATAGGATAGGTGTAAGTGAAACTAGTGCAGCTGTCACTTATGAGAGCAAAAAGTTATACAACTCAGTACTAGCACAATGGTACAAAATGTTTAAAAGTGATGATGAAACAAAAGTGTCCTTGAAAGTGCTTCCACACAAATGAGATGAAAGTGATTGGCATAAAATGTATGCCCCTTCCTTAAAATTCTCAATTTAAAGCTCACAAAGAACAATGAAGATAAGGCTACAAAAGCAACTAACAGAAAAAAAATAATGAAGCAGTTATACACAGCTGCAATCATTCGATAAACATCTCGAGTGATGAAGCCATGCTTCAGTGGCTTAGAGCATGAATATGTGAGCTTTACCAACCCTCTTTTAACATATGTGAGTGCCGGAGGGCATGTGGCAGCAGCAAGAATGTGTCAAGAAGCAACTGGCCCAGATAGCAGCCTCATAATAGGGGTATGGAAGGTCTACACACAACGCTATCATGGAGGGAGATATTTTATGGAACAAGATATGTAGCAATGCACAAAAGGTGCAAAGCATTTTGTAGAGCTGCAGTCAAAAATTTATGAAGGACAATCTTATCAAAAAGTTTTCATTTCATTCCTACGCTTGTGCATCATTATTGTGACTATGGGTTATATAGTGAAATATGAAATGTCAAGCAATTTATCTCGTACACAAATGAATGCATTCTTTCCCCTGCGAAGCCACCTTCAAGAACTCTTGCCAGTGGGTGCACATGCACATCAATATCACCTAGTTACAAAACAGAGAAGTCAATAGTTGCCTTTGTGAAAAAACTGAAGAATACAAAAATGTTCATTGATAGCCGAGCCACACAAATGATGCAGAGGTTAAACAGGTTATCTGGGATCTTGATTAACATTACTACAAAGCATCAGTAATTGCAGTGCAAAATGAAACTGGCAAATTTTGCAAAAGTGGAATCTAAAATTGCCAAATTGGGTTGACAAGTTGGCGGGGGCCTCATTTTTCGTGCATACAACAATGAAAGACAATGACCACCAAATAGATGCACAAATTATCCTTGGGAAAACTAGTTGATTGCTGTTCATCTACATTCAGCATATGAAGAAAGCAATAGAAAGCAAGCATAAAGGCAACCAAATACAAAGAAGCACAGCTCGCTTCACTCTGCAGTTTGTGGAAAAACACAGTGGGCACCTCACGTTTCACCCTAGTAGCACACAAGATAGGTGTAACGAAATGGACTCTGCTATGGTAAACGACTGCAGACACATCCACCAGGGTGCACGTATGTTAAATATTCTCACTGAAGTAGTACATCGCAGACTGCCTGCTTGCCACAAACACCAAAGTGAATTGTGAACTATTGGTGCACGCACGTCCTACTCAGAATGGCACTTCTGGAGGTAGAAGGAGAACGTTTTTGTACCTTCCTGTGTTTCATTGACATGAAGCACTTAATAAAATACACACTGAGTTTAAGCAGAACACAAAAAAGCAAAGCATACAACAAAGAATGACAGCTCTCAGCAAGGGCCACAGCACTTGTAGAAGAATACACTCAGTATGTCTACAGATGGTAGACAAAAAATTATAGCACCAAGGAAAGGTTTGGTTTGGTTTGTGGGGTTTAACGTCCCAAAGCGACTCAGACTATGAGAGACGCCGTAGTGGAGGGCTCCGGAAATTTCGACCACCTGGGGTTCTAACATCGCACTAATGTGCACTAACATCGCACAGCACACGGGCGCCTTGCTTTTCGCCTCCATCGAAAAGCGGCCGCCGAGGCCGGGATTCGATCCCGCGTCTTTGGGAACAATAGTCGAGCGCCGTAACCACTGCGCCACCCCAAAGCTGAACTTGGTTCTTGCACATGCTATCAACAAAATGTACACCAAAGAGATGGTTATATCTCAAAACCACAGAAAAAATTAAGACTTGGACGGCTTTTCAGCAGTATGCTATCGAACATGAAGCAGTAAGAATGTGCACATTGATCACTTGTGGCATATATCAAAATCATGACAGCGAGTGAAAATCTCAAGTGCAGGTGATCAAGTTGTTCCTGTCCGAGCTATTATAAATGTCGCATGTCCTCTTCCTTGTACTTGTTGATGTTCCTGCTGCGATTACCATTTGCAGGTGGCGTCAATGTCGTGTGATCTGCACACACTACAAGCTGTAACGATCTTCAAAAAGAGCTGTTCATCTGCATACACTTCACATCTGATGTGGCCGTCCAGGGACAAGGCGTGGCCTCCCAGATTATACAAGCCTAGCAGAGAGGTTAATGATGTTGAATATAGCCCCAGGACTTCTCACCACATGATGACTCAGATCGGAAGTGCTGCAACGGCTGCACAAGGTCCACACGATCACCTGCAAATGTTTAGTGCCTAAATTATATGCAAATAAAATATCAAACACGCATGGCACAGGAACATTCAAAATCATCAATGCTGCAAGCTAAGCTGCGGTAAAGTGTAATCTATGAATGCAAGAAACGGTCAGTGCAAAACCTAAACCTAAGTGAACCATTTCCGTAACAGGTGAAGTGGTGGCGGAAATTGTATTGTGACGGCTAACTTTTTCTTTCTTTTTTTTTTTTTTGCAATTGGAACGACTTATATCAGGCGATTTCACTTGTTTTTCCTTTTTCGGTCGTCGAAACCATTAACCAAGAAATCTTGACAACTACGAGCACACTCAGTGTTTTTTTTTTTTTTTTTTAAGTTCGTGCAGTGCAGAGAAGTTGAAGAAAATTATAATGCGTCGTAGAAATATATGCAGCTAAAAGCAACGCAAAATGCTGATTAAAAATATCGGATTCGCCGCATGCGTCCTGTGAGTATTCCTTTAATCTTCAGTCATTTCCCGCCTGCGTACAACTTGAATGCGAATGACGCTGTATGAACAGTCACCTTTACAGGTTTTCCTATTGCACTTACCTCTGTGATGCTCGACGTGCTGCACCATTTCCAGCAGATTGACTGCGTTGCCTTGCTGGTCGACACCCATCGAGAAGCCCGACACATTCCGGGAGCTTGTCGCTCGGCATTTCGTGCCATCCAACGTCAGAGGCGTTCACCACTGGCGATCACACCCGAAACACCAGTAGCTCAACAGTTCAACATTCCGAGCGCAGGGCAATTCTCGCCTCGGAGCTTGCAAAGCCGCCACACTACACTCCTCATCAGATGACTGATCCGACTGTACTGACGAGCTATCTTTCAAGACAATTTGACAGCATTGCTGTGCTGCAGCAAATCCTCGATCACTACTTGCAGACGACGGACGGCACGAAGACCACTCATAAGCGTACAAGTTCTTTCTTTCCTCCATGTAAGCTATAGTGAACTAGAATATATATTCTAGTTCACTATAAAGGCACTGTAACTATAATGTAAGCGTACCTCCCTTCATGCCTTCCTCCATGGCCGCCGCCATTGCTGGGTTATCATAACCGCGCAGACCAATGATTTCTTAACATGGGAAGAAAGGGTTTGAAATAAGAAAGCAGTTAGCGCTGTCACGCGGCCGCACGCTTCTGCCCCCATTAGAGATTGTCTCAAGCGTCCTTTATTTCATACGCGCTCATAATTTGCCTTTCTATTGCGTTTAAAAAGCCATGCAAGGTGTATAAAAAAGTTATCCTTTTACTTTTAACAACAAGCTAAGAAACTACGGTAGGCTAACGGCTGCATAAATCAGCTTGCCTGTCGCCATAGTCTCATTAGCATAATTCGGGCGCCTCGCCACTCGGCGAAATTATGGCGGCCAAACGTCAGCATTTTCGGTAATGGCGGCACATCAGTTACGTCATGACGCGTCAATTTGACGTAATCTAAATATGCTTGCGTATCACGTGGTTCACGTGACATAGCTCCAGCCAATCAAATTTGAGCATCGGCTCCTTCCCAGTATGCCATTATTTTCATCACATTGGTTAATCGAGCGTAAGTGTTCTCCAAACCACCATCAGTAACTTTGCTTCCACTCCAAAATCATTCGTATTTGTCATCCAGGCAACAAGGATAGCTCCGGTTGAAATCAATTTTCACGGCTACGTCATTTTGACGTAACCGCTAAAAGTGCTTGCCTTAACTGATGGTTTCGCGCCACAAGTTTGAAGCACGTGACTGTTTTCAGAGCCAATCAGAAAGACAATATGGCGCCGCCAGGGGAAGGCGAATATCGAGGATCGGGCAGATCGGGCCCCAGATCGTAGGCGTGTCCATCACGAGCATGTGGCTTTTTCTGGCACCAAATACTTGTACCAAAGTGGTGTTAAGCACGAAATAAATCTAATAATTACATAGTAATGCAAACTAGTGAATAATAGACTGAAATATTCTTAGAAGCATCCTGTTAACAACTGCCAAGCAATTATCTTGGCTCATGAGTACCTTTCTTCGCCGCTAGATGGTGTTGCGCGCGCGGCGGCGTCGTCTGCTTTCTCGCTCGCTGTGAAGTTTTTGTAAGTTCTGCCTTTCGCACAGAGTGGCAAATATCCTAATAACAATGTCTACAACGCCCGTAGTATGCAGTCCGAATCACGCTAGCTCTTTGACGGAGGAGTTGCTGCCGCCGTTGCGAGTACGAACGAGCTGCTTGATACCGGCACCGCGCCGGCGCGTCCGCGCCTGCCTATGTAGCGGGGCAGCGTCCGTAGCCTTATCGGCCGCTCAAGCGTCGTGAGTATGCGCGACCTTTCCGTGAATAGCTGTCAATGTAGGACGCAGCCGATGACACATGGAATCCGACTGAAAGCTAAACATTTCGACAGATTTGCCTGTCTGGTTGGGTTGATAACTAAATAAAACTTGAAATTTCTCCAACCAACACTTTTATTTTATAAAACCCGACGTTTCGGAGCCAGCTCGGCTCCTTCTTCAGGGGTGCATGACGCGGGGCTGCGTGCAGCTATAAGTAAAGGAATGGTCGAGGGGGAGAAGAAGGTGGGGGGGGGGGGGGGGGAGAATGGGGAGGGGGTGAGATGTGTGTGAAAGGAATGAGAAGGAAGGGGGGGGGGGTTTAGACGAGTGAGGGTGCCGCAGGTGCAGGTGTGCTCGCTGGCGACTTTTTTCTTTTCTTCTGTGAAGTGGCCAGGAGAGAGCGAAGACCTTGCAAGTATACAGCAGGGAGGTTGCCTATTGTCCGGTTGATGTTATTTGCGGTAGACTGTATGTGCCATGACTCGAGGAGGCGTTTTTTGCGGTAATTGGTCTCGGTCTCCAAGATGAACGTTTCTTCGAAATTTATTCTGTGGTCGGAATCTTCTGAATGTTCAGCTACGGGGTTGCGTTCTCTTGAAAAATTTCGTACATCGTTCTTGTGTTGCCGAATTCTTTCTTTTAGGTTTTTTGTTTCGCCAATGTAGCTAGCATCACAGTCGGCGCAGGGAATTTTGTAGACAATGCCTTGGGCTCTTTCTCTTGGTGGTCGATCTTTGGGGAAGGGTAGCAGGCTCCCCAAAGTGTTTGAAGGCTTGTGCGCCACTCGAATTCCCTCTTTTCTTAGAATACGGGCGATGGTTTCGCTGGCGCCTCGGACATAGGGGACAGTGACGTACTTTTGTGATGTAGTTGTTTGCTGCTGGTTATTTTCTTCCCGGGGCCTGTCGTTGCGTTTTTGGCGGCGAATGATTTTCCGGATAAATTTTTTTTGGGTAGCCGTTCATGGTTAGTTCCTTGAATATTAAGCGTTTTTCGTTTGCTTTGTCGGGCTCTGTGGTGCAATGTGTTTCCACTCTTTGTAATAAGGTCTTCACAACTGACGCTTTATGGCTTGTCGGGTGGTTCGAAGTGAAATGCAGATATCGCCCTGTGTGGGTGGGTTTTCGGTATACGGAGAATCGCAGGCGGTTGTTTTTTCGGGTCACCAGAACGTCCAAAAACGGCAGGGCGCCTCGCTTCTCCATTTCTAGGGTGAACTGAATCTCCGGTTGTATGGAATTTAGATGAGAGAGGAAATTTTGGACTTCAGATTTTTTAATAATTGAAAAACAGTCATCGACATATCTCAGAAACATTTTTGGCGGTGGGCGGAAAGAGTTGAGAGCTCGTTCTTCGATGTGCTGCATAGTTATATTCGCCATGGCGACAGAGATGGAGGCACCCATTGGTGTTCCCTTAACTTGTTTGTAGAATTCTCCTCGGCATGAGAAGTATGTGTTTGATAAGCATAGTTACAGAAGGCGGCATATCTCGTCTACACTGAGTGGGGTTCGTGCGCTGAGTGTATCGTCGCGTTCTAGGGCTTCTCGAGTGGCGGCCAACGCGAGATTTACAGGGACATTTGTGAAAAGGGACACCACGTCAAAGGAAACAAGGCACTCGTCGGCCTCAAGGCTCACCTGGGATACGAGTTCGATGAAATGCCCGGCGTGTCGGACGTGGGTCGCGGTTTTCCCCGTGATTCGTGTTATGAGCTTGTGCAGGTATTCCGACAACGCACGGAGGGGGGAGAAACGGAAGTCGACAACTGGGCGTAGAGGAGTCCCAGGTTTATGGACTTTGGGCAGACCGTAGAAGGCTGGGGCTGATCCGTTGGTGCACGATAACTGCAGGTAGAGTTTTCGGTGGTTTGGGAGGTTTTTGAAAACTTCTTTTAATGCCTTGTTCAATTTTGCCTGGGTACTTGTTGTGGGGTCCTTCTGCAATTTTTCGTATTCTTGATTGTTGAGTAGAGAAGAAATTTTCTCGTCATAGTCCTGTCTGTCCAGAACGACTGTTGTGTTGCCTTTGTCCGCTGGGAGGATTACGATGGTCGTGTTTCTCTGGAGGTCTTTGAGCGCCTGCCGTTCATCCCGTGGTAGATTCTCTTCATTTCGGCGTGAATGCAGACCTTTCAGTACTCTGACTGTTTTGAGCCTGACTTCTTCTCGAGGACCTGTTTTCAGCTGTTAGAGGCCGTCTTCAAGAGCAGATACAATTTTCGGGAGAGGAGGTCCGTGAGCCTGAATATTGAATTTGTGTCCCTTGGCCAGAATTGAAGTTTCGGCGGGTGTTAGATTTCTGGAAGACAGGTTCGTGACCACGTTTGAATGGTCAGTAGGGGCGTTGTCAGGTCGAGGTTGTAATTCTGCCAGCTTCTTCATTTGCTTGGTGCGGTGTTTGTTGGCTTCGGAAGCTGCTGTCTCCTGGGCGAAGGCCTCAATGGGTGTTAGAAGCTTGGGCATCCTGTGCTCGAGCTGTCGACGAGCAAAAAAGGCGTCGGTTTCTTTTTTCTTGATCACTGTGCGGCACTCCCGTATCCGAGCAGTTACTAGGTGCTGTTCTGCCTTGTCGATGATGTTTCGTCCTTCCGGTGTGGAGACCGGGCGTCGGAGACGTAGGCAGTGCGGTACGACCTTGGTATCCTTGCACTTCTGGTTGAACTCCAGGTGTGTTTGGTACACCGAGATACTCTTCATAGTCTTGACGTACTTCTTTGCAAGCTGCATAGCTTGCAGCCCGAAGTCTGCGCGGATAGATTGAAAGCTAAACATTTCGACAGATTTGCCTGTCTGGTTGGGTTGATAACTAAATAAAACTTGAAATTTCTCCAACCAACACTTTTATTTTATAAAACCCGACGTTTCGGAGCCAGCTCGGCTCCTTCTTCAGGGGTGCATGACGCGGGGCTGCGTGCAGCTATAAGTAAAGGAATGGTCGAGGGGGAGAAGAAGGTGGGGGGGGGGGGGGGGGAGAATGGGGAGGGGGTGAGATGTGTGTGAAAGGAATCAGAAGGAAGGGGGGGGTTTAGACGAGTGAGGGTGCCGCAGGTGCAGGTGTGCTCGCTGGCGACTTTTTTCTTTTCTTCTGTGAAGTGGCCAGGAGAGAGCGAAGACCTTGCAAGTATACAGCAGGGAGGTTGCCTATTGTCCGGTTGATGTTATTTGCGGTAGACTGTATGTGCCATGACTCGAGGAGGCGTCTTTTGCGGTAATTGGTCTCGGTCTCCAAGATGAACGTTTCTTCGAAATTTATTCTGTGGTCGGAATCTTCTGAATGTTCAGCTACGGGGTTGCGTTCTCTTGAAAAATTTCGTACATCGTTCTTGTGTAGCCGAATTCTTTCTTTTAGGTTTTTTGTTTCGCCAATGTAGCTAGCATCACAGTCGGCGCAGGGAATTTTGTAGACAATGCCTTGGGCTCTTTCTCTTGGTGGTCGATCTTTGGGGAAGGGTAGCAGGCTCCCCAAAGTGTTTGAAGGCTTGTGCGCCACTCGAAAAACGCTTAATATTCAAGGAACTAACCATGAACGGCTACCCAAAAAAATTTATCCGGAAAATCATTCGCCGCCAAAAACGCAACGACAGGCCCCGGGAAGAAAATAACCAGCAGCAAACAACTACATCACAAAAGTACGTCACTGTCCCCTATGTCCGAGGCGCCAGCGAAACCATCGCCCGTATTCTAAGAAAAGAGGGAATTCGAGTGGCGCACAAGCCTTCAAACACTTTGGGGAGCCTGCTACCCTTCCCCAAAGATCGACCACCAAGAGAAAGAGCCCAAGGCATTGTCTACAAAATTCCCTGCGCCGACTGTGATGCTAGCTACATTGGCGAAACAAAAAACCTAAAAGAAAGAATTCGGCAACACAAGAACGATGTACGAAATTTTTCAAGAGAACGCAACCCCGTAGCTGAACATTCAGAAGATTCCGACCACAGAATAAATTTCGAAGAAACGTTCATCTTGGAGACCGAGACCAATTACCGCAAAAGACGCCTCCTCGAGTCATGGCACATACAGTCTACCGCAAATAACATCAACCGGACAATAGGCAACCTCCCTGCTGTATACTTGCAAGGTCTTCGCTCTCTCCTGGCCACTTCACAGAAGAAAAGAAAAAAGTCGCCAGCGAGCACACCTGCACCTGCGGCACCCTCACTCGTCTAAACCCCCCCCCCCCCCCTTCCTTCTCATTCCTTTCACACACATCTCACCCCCTCCCCATTCTCCCCCCCCCCCCCACCTTCTTCTCCCCCTCGACCATTCCTTTACTTATAGCTGCACGCAGCCCCGCGTCATGCACCCCTGAAGAAGGAGCCGAGCTGGCTCCGAAACGTCGGGTTTTATAAAATAAAAGTGTTGGTTGGAGAAATTTCAAGTTTTATTTATGGAATCCGACTGCACTCGACCCAGTCAGCCACCGTCTGCTCCCCTTCCGCTGATGTAGGAGGAGGGAAAACTCAGCCCGCACTTACGGACGCGAATTATTTGTCTCTACGACTGCCGGATTCAAATGGTCGCACTGCTGTTGGCCGAGAGCTCCCGATCGCAAAGTAGCGATCGAAGCGCGTAGAGCACCTTTGCTTCTGACGGCAGCCCGGCATACCCCTTCGTCCCCACTTCGCTTCGCGATCGGCACGCAGCCTTAGCCAGTGTTGCCGCAAAACCTCCCGAGACATGTAGAAGGCGTTGTCTCGTTTTTTTTTTTTTTTTTACTGCGTCAGTTTACTAAACCCGCAAAGCGCTGACCAAAAAAAAAAAAAAAACACACACACACACACGCACAAAAAAAAAGGATACCACGGCCGTACTCAAGCAGCTGCGCGGCGCGCGCCGTCGCTCGATTGCGGCCATGAGGCGCCACAGCGAGCGCAGAGCGGTTCCATCTCGAAGCAGACCAACTCGTCGCGGTTCCTGCGCCGGCCGGCAAAAAGGTTCCTTTCGTAACGGTGGCCCCGCCCCGTGCCGCTCCGTGACGTAGGCGAAAAACGTGGAGCCGCCTCCGGAAGTTTTGGGGGTCACGCCGGACGTGACGCAGCAACCAATTAGGAGCGGCGAAAGGAACCAGTTCCCGAACGGAACCGTCGCGGGATCTGGCCCCTTGTCTTCCTCCGCCCGCGTGAGGAAGAGGTAGGGGAGCGAGTACACAACACGGCTCAGGACAAATGCCTGTACCAGGCGTCTGAGGTCATGCTCGCGCATGCCACGATGGAGGTTGGCTATGCGGCGAATGAGGCGGATTGTTTGATGAACCATCACCGTCAGCTTAGCGATGGTTGCGTTATTTTTGCCATTGTTTTGTGCCAGGATACCATGAATTCGGATTTTCTCCACTTCTGGTATCCGGGTGTTGTCAATTGTCAAGAAGATGCGGGAGGATGGCTTTTGTCTGTACGACACCTAGGAGGTCGGAGTATGAGAAGCTCCAATTTGGTAGGGGAACAAGCCAAGCTGACATGTCTGCTCCGGCCTGTTATGTATCTTCCATGGCGCCAATATGTTACCTGTGGTGGTCTACAGTGTAATATCATCGGCGTGTAACTCATAGTTTGCCAAAGTGATAAACAGCTTTAGCTGGCTCGGTTTGGGAGAAAGGATTGTCTCACTACTCGGTGAACGTCGAATTCTTAAATGAGGGGCTTAAAATAAGAGGCAAAGCCACCCAAATCTTTAACTGGCGTGCGCATAACGGCCTCCTTTTCTGTGCTGCTAGCTGCGCCTTAGTGCGGATAAAACTTGCCAGAAGATCAAGGTTACACAAGGGCTTGGTGAGCCCTTTCTTATACTTGGACTTTTCGCAGGTTATCTCTTCTGTAACGCTCAGAATCACAGAAAATGCGGCCGTCACGCACGTCAGTTAAAGATTTGGGAGGTTGTACATACGTTGTTGGTTCGAATCTCTGTCGCAAAGTAGCCTTCAACATAACTAGCAGATGAATGCTAAATGTGTGGCGAAAAGGGTATGACACCACTCTGAAAGCTGCATAAACAAAACGGTTTGGTCACGTTTTGGATATAGATAAAAACGTGTATTTTTCCACGAATTGCGAGTTTCGGCGACGGCAATGGCGACGCCTTTTCTACCGAACGAGCTGTATGCACTTTAGGTAAAATCAGATATGTGCATATTCTGCTGAACACAACTGCTCCTTCGAAGCTTCCCCTTACGGTGTGGTTCAGGTGTTTCCACCGAGGAGTGTGACAGATACTGTGGCTTTCCTTTCCTGTCAATCAATTGTTCTTATATTAAACAGTTTAGGGAATATCTTTGCACAACGGCGCTTGGCAGTTCGCTGTGCAGTCGGAGCGGCTCCAGTGCTCCTCAAACAGGCTGTGACTGCCACAGCATTACTCCCACAAGCCAAAGAAAAGTATCTGCTGTTTGATTACAATTTAGGCACATTTTTGCAGTCACGACGTCATCCCGCAGAAACTACGCCACACCACGGCCGGTCTCGAGGAAGAGAGCGCGCGCTCTTTCTTACGGCCTTCTCAATCGCCACGGGAACAATGGGAACTTTTCTCCTTGAGTTATGCTCTCCGCCACCGCAAGGGGCGCGACCTTCTCACTGTTCGCTCCGCGTCTGTTTCAGCGGCGGCGGGTGGCTTTTGCCTGGTTTCGCGCTGTCGCTCGCGAGTTTCGTGGTGAGTGCAGCCCCTAAATTAAAGAGCACAGAAGGTAGATGCTGCAGCGGCATGTCGTCAACGTACCACGCGTGAACGGATATAAAAAACACTGTCGTTCAGCAAACGTTCGACAAGCATGGCATACACTGCGGCACGGTAGCTACTTTTGTCCATTTTAATCCGAATTTTCCCCAAGCCTGTACAAGAGTAGGAACAAAAAGAAAACAATGAGCAGTGATCACATCGAAGCTTCTTCAAGGCTAACATGACAGCAAATCGTCTGCAACAGCAAAACCGTCTTTCAGCGCTAGATGCGAAACCATTCATGTAGCACCTAAGTTGAAAATAATTTCATATAAATGTAATGTAAATTGCAAAATGCTTGCATGATATAAAGTATTAGTATAACAGTCAAAGTAAACGTTGTAGGGTTGAATTTTAAATGTTATTACAGATCATATATTAGGCAATGTGTGGTATTATCAACATGATTTTAATTTTGCAAATAAACATTGTTTTAATGAAATTTTTACATGATATTATGCTTATTATGAAAACAAAAAATGGTTTGATATTCATGACACCACTTGTGCTCAAAGTGGTAAAAAAAGGCCAATAAATGATGAAGGTGATACTCTATGCAGTGACTTACAAATGAGTACACCTGGTATATCGAAAGAATGCAAGAAACTCCTAAAGCGTTTAAGAAGTACACTCTCACTGAAGATTCATTTCAAGCCTTATATAGCGACTCATTGATCTCTTCAGGAAAGTAAGATTAATATGCGGAAGGGAATGACATATGCCAGATGCGAGGGCCTAAAAGCTAGCGGCACATGACTATACATTGTCAAGACAGGCGTTTCATCTGAGAACAAAATCAAGGCACTGAAGGAAGTGATGGCATCTCCTACCATCCCATTTCCCACTGTCACATATTCCGATTCACCTTACGTCGCTGGATATATCGTTTAGTTAATCAACTTCGGGTGTGACGCTTGCGCTATTCTTGAAACTAGCGAAAGAAGCAGCCCCATGTAGTACGCTCTTCTACGAGGACAATGTTCTAGTGGACTGCATTATCCGAAACCAGAGCCTGTTGCCCTATTGGACAAGCTTTTTTTTTTTTCAAGCTGCCGTGCACCTACTACACACAAATGTACTCGAAGTACTTAAGATCCTAATTTAGTCAGCATTTCAGAACTCAACACTGAGTTGCCCGAAAGGAATTGACAACAGCTATGTTATTAGGTCCGCTTCTTTGATATTTGAAAAATTTCTCAGAATTCTTCTCAATTAATTATACCAGGAAAGTGACGGAGAACACCGGGAGGCCAACTCCTTATGTGCACAAGCCGTGCAGGAAGATTTTTAGCCTGAACTTTCTAGACGCAGGTCGCATTTTGATGAATTGATGAGTATATAGTGCAATGTGTAACTTTGAAGGACAATTTTTTTTATTGTTTGCCGCTCTTTTCGATTCTGCTTTACTGTTTATGCCCATTTCCTCGATTAAAAGTAGTCGCGAGACTATTTATACATCTTCGGTCTTTGAACCGACCGATATGTTTTGAACGAAGCTAGAACAACCCACGCCACTAGACACGAGAAATTTTTACTATATGAGTAAATTTTTGTTCTTTACTCTGAATCTGAGACGTGCCATAAATTTTTGCCGGTGCCTCTTCTGATCTAAACGAAAACGGTAGCGGTTGACAGAATCTCCACCCAACAAATAGTTCACCATGCACTCACGTCAGGTAGCGCTACACCTGCTTAAAACATTCAAAGGCAGATTGCATAGCCTGGTAAATTTATTTTTGTACAAAACTTTGCGGTAAAAAATGTTGAAGTGTACCCAAAGCTTCATTCGACCGTGCACGACCGCACTGACGAAAGAGCGCGCGCGTGAGCGGATTGTTGACTGTATTTTATTCCTCGTACACGATAAATGTTCGATGTTGATGACGGACTTTGTATAAACCATAAGAGGCGAAATATCAGGACCTGCCGGTTGCAACTGACGCGGGCATAGCTAAAAGCGAGCGCGCGTTTCCCTTGCGCGTGAACGGCTGTAGCGGAGGAGCAGCAGTGGGGCGGTGGCGACCCCACCGAGGCGCGGCGGGCGGGGGAAACAGACCCCATTGGAGAGGCCGTAAGTAGTGTTCCTGTATATGCTTATACAGGAACACTAGCCGTAAGAGAAGAGAAGCGCTGTTTACCTCGAGACCGGCCGTGGCCACACCTACAGCGTGCAGCTTGCGACCGGGGAGAGGTAAACATGGAGACGGACCCGAACAGCGCGAGAGAAAGACGGTGGCGCGGATGGCCCAAAAGGCATCCCCACTCTGAACGCGACGGCGCGATATCGAGACAAAGTGGCACAGAATGCTCCACGAGAGCTCCATTGTAACGTACGACCAAACTAATCACCCCGCTGTTTAAAGGGCCTCTGTCCACCCTCCGGTCGAACATATTTTCAAAAGTAAATAATAACGCAGTTACAGGCCTCGCAATCGCCCGTTTCTGTCGTGTTTCTCTCCTCCCGTTCCCTCACAAAGCTTTTTTCATTCTCCTGCCTCGTTTCGCGGAGCAGCCGAGCCCCCGATCAGACATGCTGCGCATGCGCGAGGAGCGAGTGATGTCACACAGAGCACAGCGCTGTAGAGCCGCGTTGGAACCATCCCCCACTCCTCCAATGCGCGGGTGAGTCAGAGGCGCCACGGCGGACACGTGGCACCATGCCGATACCGGCGCAGTCAGCCATGGAGAAGTTGAGCCGAGCGGAAGCTGAGCGCCCTAGGCGAGCAAATCTTCATAATTCATTGCTTCCGCAATTCTGTTCGGGATGGCCATTGGTCAAATCAAAGCCAATTTGTTTTCTGCCTTTTAGAGAGCCGCAGTCCATCCAAGCCGCGGACCAGGGGCTCACAGAAGGAGCGGTTGAACCGCGCCTGCCGCTTAGGAGGCCCTTTTGGAGGGCCATACGGAGTTCGTTTCGGGTTGGCGCAGACCGGTCGCAGTCATCTTTGGAAAGCATGGCCTCTGTCCTTTGCTGCCATGTGGAAATCATCAGACAGCCCCGGGTTTACCAGCGAACCTTTCGTCAGCGACACAGCGGGCACAATTGTCTAGGTAAGCTGTGCCATACGGTTTATTAGTGATAATCTTCCTATAACCTATGCTTTATTCCTTTAAAAATTAGCCTATGCGGCTCGCCAGAGGCGCTTTGTAAATTGTAGCCGTTAAGAATCTGCCCTTCGGTCTTCCCTTATATATAGATTCCTCCGAATCTCCGTCGCATGCGGTGTCTGTGGTGTCGTGGTTGCACAATGCCGTTCAATTTGCTGTATCTTCTGTTGCTTCCTGTAGTCCGCCGTCAAATCCTTTACGACGGAATACTAAATGAGCTTGTGTTTATCGGCAACGAAAAGCTGCGTGGAAAAGTTAGCGCAGCAATAAGTCCTCTAAGTGGTCATAATTCAAGCTTCACGCCGCCCTTTTTAAACGCTCTGTGGAGACAGAAAAGCAAAAACATGAACCCGACTTTCATTTTTATCGGATACAAGTCACCGGCGTGCTCTGTCTCGTTCCCAGCGCCATGCTTAATCTCCCCTGCAGGCAGTGTGGTCCGTCACCATCGACAGAGCTTAGCCATAGTGTGGCGGCTGTTTTATTGGATAGCATTTGTCGCTGTAGAGCAGCCTGCTTTTGACTTATTATTGCGAGGTGATTATGCCTGGCTGCTATAATCTCAACAACTCGCCCCTTCGGCTCCTGGTCATGATTGTGTCTAGACGGAGACTCTTCGGCACGGCGCCGACAGATCTCGCTGTGCTGGGCTTTGCACACACACACGCACGTGCAAACACGGCGTTGCGTGGCAAGTTGTATGCCTGGACCATGGAGGAAGGAAAGAACTTAAGAGAAGCCCTGACGTCATTTTTTTGAAGCCGGCGAGGCCGCGCCGCGACCGGATGCTGCAACGTCTCTCCTCCTCCTCCTCTACCCTCCGCATTCTCTTTCTCCGCGACGCTCACGTGCTCACGTACCTAGGGCCCTTAGCAACGCTGTTGCTAGTGGCCCGACTTTCCGTTGTTTGTTCTGATGCTCTTGCGTTGCGGCTGCTGCAGCCGCCTCGGTGATTCCGCGTGACAGTCTTTCCCGCCGGCCGCCGCTCAAGTGCTTCAGTTTTTTAGATAGCAATTGCCGCGGCAGGCAACGCTCTTTTCCTTCTTTTTGATTATTTAATAATAATAAACCACTACCACCACCATGACGCGACGGGGAGCTGAACACTAGGCGCGCGGAGTTCACGACTGCGCCTCAATGGCTCAAGATGGGCCGGTCGACGCCATGTCTTCGTTGGGTCCTACGTGCCCGCTCCTGCCCGGTCGCCTGGGCTGGCCTCTCCTCCCGCGGCTCACTGGCTGGAAAGCCGTATGTCTTCGAAGTTGGTCTGCACAGAAAACAAAACCCCGTGTCGCGATGCTTAATTCCTGGGCTTTGTGGTGAAGTTACAGATTTTCCATAAAGTCAACATTTGCAACCTCTTAAGGAGCCCAGCGGGGTCGCTCATGATAAGGGCGAAAGAAGGTAGCGGATGGTTGTTTAAATATTTTTACGCCGTTTCCTCGCGACTAGTATGGGTATAAATGGAACTCTCTCCGATCAGGGAGTACAAAAAATGTGCGATCACAGTGTGACGAAGCGTCGTTTAAAAGAACCGAGTATAGTTGCCAATAACGCTGAAATCATGGAAGCAGCTGTAAAAAAATAAATAAATAAAAATCTCAATGAGGCACAGAGGGGACTCTGCTGTCCTTTCGGCCATTTTTGCCATTTTAAATGTAGTAGCGGTAGTCCCCCCCCCCCCCCCTCCAATAGGTTGCACCAAAATATTTCCTCCCGATAAATAAATGCAGCGGTGCGCAAAATTACTACTGCGATGCAAATTAGGACCTGAAAGTATGAAATACATTCCTAGAGCAGCTTAGTACGTGGGTATCTCGTTTACATTGTTTGTAAATTCAATATCGGTGTGCACTGGGCTAAACCTGCCCTCATTTCAAGCCAGCAATCAAGACTGGAAGAATATGGGCAACGAGTTTTGAGACAATGAGGTTTACGAAGACGCATCCTACTTTGTTCGAGCGGTCGTACGCAACTCGATTCCGATACACTGCCGGTTGCAGTTTCGGAGTGCTTTCGGCGTTCAGTAGTGCAGGCCCCATGCCAGTGTAGCTTTTAGCTGAATCCCGCAAAGCTATTCAGGAGACGCATGGGAGCGTGTTTGCTGACACTGACAAGTTTTGAACATTTCCGCCGTTGTTTAATGCGGTCGAGAATAGGAACGATGCTTATATGGCATATACGCCTAGCCGTCACGACGCAAGGCTCCGAACGCCGTCCACGGCGGCACGAGCTTACCGTTACACTTTGCCCATTCATGCCGTACGGAACTGCGCAGCATGTGAGTTGACTAGATGGATGCATCCGAACAACGTAAGCGGGCCAACAACAGGTGGTGTACGAGAGACCAGCGGCAGCAGTTCGAACAGCGCCGTGAACAGTAATCGGCAGGAGCAGCTGATATTCCGCGAAGACATCCACTGTTTTGTGGAAATGCAGAAAGAAAAGCTGATCTAGTTCCTGAACGGCTCTTGGAAGTAGAGCCTCTGTTGTGCCTGATGGAATTTTAATATGACGAAGCCAGATATGTGATTACTTAATTATAATATCCCCAGATGCAAGGGGATCAATGTAAATCTTATTTTGAGCGGTGTGTGTTGTGTCGAAGACAGCCGCCAAAGAAAAAAAAAAAAGCAGCTGATATTCCGGGAGCCCTCAAAGCGCACAGCACCTATTTACTGCATTGCGTTTAAAACAAAGGGTATGCGGTCTCCGTAGTCTGGCCTCAAAGATAATTAATTGCATGACACTGTTTTGCTAACATTTACCATTTTAGTTAGCCTGGGCACTTTGGTCTCCGTCAGAAATTTGACGGCGCAATTCACTCCGTACATTTCGGCATGCCGTTCGTGCAGCGAGCTACAGAGGCACGACCGATTAAGAGTCGTCGGTCTCCGGCTCCGACAATATGGAGCTACCTGGGAAAACAAAGAAGGCAGTAGCGCTGCAAGGAACAAGTCACTTCGCCTGAGCCTGGAAATATGTGCGTGCTTCTAAATTGTTTCATGTTTCCGGATAAGCAGTCTTCCTTCCGTGACGAGTAAAGTAAGCTAGTCTGCAGGATATGTCACACCTATTTCGGCGACTGTAGAGACCCAGTTAACTAGCTATAGCCAATAAAACTGGCCATTCAGTGTACGTTTGTCAACAATGCTTTGACATCTACTCCAACCCCGCAGGGTGACCATATACAGTGGTCGCGAAGTGCCGCTGCTACCCGATCTGCCGAGCAATGCGTAGGGGTCTGCAGGATATGTCACACCTATTTCGGCGACTGTAGAGACCCAGTTAACTAGCTATAGCCAATAAAACTGGCCATTCAGTGTACGTTTGTCAACAGTGCTTTGACATCTACTCCAACCCCGCAGGGTGACCATATACAGTGGTCGCGAAGTGCCGCTGCTACCCGATCTGCCGAGCAATGCGTAGGGAACGCAGTCACTTAAAATCAAGCGTCGGTGATATTGCGAAGAGCAGATACCATTAGCAAGAAGCTTCGGTGTCGCACGCAGCATTAACACTAGGCCTGCGTTCCCTCCGTGCTCCTTGCAGATTCTGCAAAACAAATAAATCGAAATCTAGCGCAGAATACAAAGCAATATTCAGCACATCTAGACTTCAGCTTCCGTTTTTCGTCATGTATACCATCAGCATTTGTTTGCACAGAGTTATGTAAACCGCGGTTGCGCCGGGGTGGCAGTCATCGTCATGGCGGGCTCTTCGGGGAATATGTATCACGCTCACTACTTGATTGTACACTATATCACGGTGGCACTATATGTTATATATAAACAGCCATTTAGCGAATACGTCAGGTAGTTACTACTTGATTGTACACTATATCACGGTGGCACTATATGTTATATATAAACAGTCATTTAGCGAATACGTCAGGTAGTTACTGAACAAGCAGCAGATAAAGAAATCAACGCCCTGGGAGTCGGACAAATCGCGCAAGTAGGTAGGTCTCTGGGCTGGACCAAATCACGACAGGGGGCGGACAGCGAATCAGAGTGACAACGTGATCGTGCGGCCGACTCAGGTGCCAGCAAAGCGTTGCAAAAATATAGTGAAGAAATACTTTCCATGAGCCATTCCAATGCATAATCGGATCGAAGCTGCTACAATATAGCTACGGTTTCGATGGAGGCTGCTTGGTCTACGGAGGACAACGGAGGACGCATTTGGCGCGCTCTTGGCCCAAGATTCGTTCACGCCGCTACAGAGCCGGTATGAGCCACGTGCGTGTCGAGCTGCAGCGCCGGGCGCGCCCGCATGGAAAAAAGAAAAAAAGAAAGGGATCGGTGTCGGTTGTCGTGAGAGGCCTAACTACGCGTGAGAAGTTTACGCGTCCCCTCCACACACACTCTCTCCCTCCCCTTCTTTAGTTTCCTCTGCCCAGCGCCGGCCGCTGTTTGGAGGCTTGGAGTCACAGGTGGCCACTTCTGTGTGCCCTTTCGCTCGCGCACATCGGAGCGACCGCCTTTCCACTCTACCTCCGCCAGACTGCAATGCGACGAAGAGCTGATAGGGAAGGCATAGCCACGAAAGGCGAATCTATGCGAAAGCGAGACAGACTCAACTAAACAGGCAAGCTGATTTCTTTTTGGGCCTTTTTTTTTTTTTTAATGGCTTTGACAGAGCGGTAGTCCGTCCGAGCCCTCTATCAGGGGCTCACAGAAGGAGCGGTTGAACCGCGCCTGCCGCATAGAAGGCCCTTTTGGAGGGCCATGCGGTCAGAGTTCTTTCTGGGTAGCCGCGCACTGGTCGCAATCATCTTCGGAAAGCACGGCCTCCGTCCTTTGCTGCCTTGTGGAAACCCTCAGATACCCCCCCCCCCCCCCCCCCCCCCCCCCCGGGTTTACCAGCGAACCTTTCGGCTGCGACACTGCGGGTACAATTGTCTAGGTAAGCTGCGCCATACGGTTCATCAACGATGATAATCTTCCTACAACCTATGATATACTCCTTTAATAAATAACCTATGCGGATCGTTAGAGGCGCTTTGTAAATTGTAGCCGTTATGAAACTGTCCTGTGGTCTTCCCTTTTATCTTTGACTGCTCCGAATCTCAGTCGCATGCGGTGTCTGTGGCGTCGTGGCTGCACAATGCCATTCAACCTGCTGTATCTTCTGTTGCTTCTTGTAGTCCGCCGTCAAATCCTTCATGGTGGAATACTGAGTGATTTTGAGCTTATCGGTAACGGAAAATTGCGTGGAAAAGTTTGCGCAGCAATGAGTCCTCTAGCGGTCGCAATTCAAGCTTCACGCCGCCCTTTTTAAACGCTCTGTGGACTCACCAAAGCAAAAACTTGAAGTTCACGAGAGGGAGGTGTCGGGGTAGTTGGTATTGCATACCTAAATAACAGCGCTGGAAATAAGACGAACACGAAGGAGGAAGAACCGTACAGCGCCTGTGTCTGTGGTTCTTCTTCTTTCGTGTTTCGTCTTGTTCCCAGCGCTGTTATGCAAAAACATGAACCAGACCTACTTGCATTTTTATCGGATTCACCGGCGTGCTCTTTTTCGTTTCCAGCGCCATGCTTAATCTCTCCAGCCGGCAGTGTGGTCCGTCACCACTGAGAGAGCTTAGCCAAGCGCGGGGGCTGTTTTATTGGATGGTATTTGTCGCTATAGAGCAGCCCGCTTTTCGTCATCATACACAAGGCCGCTGGCGTTTCCTGTCGGAGTGACTTATTTTTCCGAAGTGACTATGCCTGGCTGCTATGTTCTCAGCAACCCGCCCTTCGGCCCCTGGTCATGATTGTATATTAGTTCTGGCATGCAAAAAATCCTGTTCAAAGCTTCTTCGCAGGAGCTACTGAACATAAATAACTGCTAGCAGAAGTATGTCTTGATTCCTTGCTTCTGTAAGCTTGCTAAAGTCGTGTTATTACAGGACGAAAGTATTGGATCCGTTCTCGACAACATCGGCCCGATCTCAAGCGTCTGTCATTTTCCAAAACAATTAATTGAGCGCCTGATTAATGCGCGCTTAGCACAGTTCAATTCGCATAACAACATTCTTTCTCCTCGAGAAAAACGCTTCTGTTCAGAATGATCTATATGATCTGCGCACATTAATCTGAGAAGTAGAATTCGTATGGATAGTGTTACAAGGGCTTGCAGACATCCCACCGATGCCAATAGTTTTTGCAAGACGTTCGCAAGCCCCAAGGGTAGCGTTGGCCTCGGGTTACCGCTAAAAGCATCAGCCAGTCCCTCACTAACGTCTAGAGCTAGAGAAGCAAGCCCCAGAAATGAAGGAGACACGTTCACCCAGCTGGGATCTCGAAATCGACTCTTCGGCGGGAGCAGTTTGTAGTGAAAGGGGAAAGTGAGCGGGAAGAGTTGAGAATAGTTGAGCGGTCGGCCGCTGTTCCTGTCGGGGCAAGCATTGCCGAACTAGACAGGCCTCGCTGTGCCGGAGTGATGACTTTCTCCCTCGGACGCCGCATTTTCAGAAGTGTTTGAACACACGCAAGCAAGCACGCATACACACGACGATGCACGGCAAGGGGTACGCCTGCTGGAAAAGTTCTGGGCAGCGGTCGGCACAGCGCTGAGTGCCCAGAATGTCCTTGCTCTGATGCTCATGCGGCTGCTGCAATCGCGTCGGTGATTCCGCATGACAATGTCGAAACGTAACACGAGGCGTCAGATGAAGTTTATGCTACAGTAACCTGACATTATTGAAGCTTATGACACCGTTGATCGCATGCTTCTGATATCGTGCCTGCTGAGTTCCATATTCTAAACTACAACATTTATGGGATTCGGGAATTTCTTACTTTGGTATCATTCTAATATAATCAGGATTGACTTTTGTCTCGCAGGTATGCGCAACTTCGGGGTGTTGCTCGACGTGCGGTCAATCGCTGCTTTTGCACTACGATGTTCACCTCTACGTCTACCAAGACGATACTTCGTTGTCTACGTACATCCATGCCTTATATCACACTTCGTAGCCGTATGCTGTCTAATGTGAATCCTTGCTTAATTAAATTCCTTTACATGGAATAGTAGACGTTTCACTCTGTTGTTTAAGATCAATAAGTGTGAATTCATTTATCTCGCGTACCGTGAGGTGTCTTATCATTCAGGTGACAACTCGTAACTATTTGGGTGTTCTGTATGATTCTTCTATCAGTTGGCGACCGTATATTGAACACATTATGCATAATGGGGAGCGCGCCATGTGTCGTACCATCCACAGAAGGCACGGAATGAGAATGTTTGCGCTGGTTATCATCTGTAGAGCTGTTTCCTGTTTTCTGACTGTGCTACCTACCACCACCTTTGGCCTCTTCTCCAGCTGGAACTTCAAGCCATGTGACTGTGTCTTAGCTAACCAAGTTTTTGGTGATTATTTACGCCGATACCCGTGTTCTTCCTTTGGGCTTGCGGTTCAGAAGTTTCTAAAAGTATATAGCTCAGCCCTGTTGGGTTCGCAAAACAATTTTCATTTCTTCATCTCAGTTTATTGTTTTCTTACCAAAGGCCGCAAATCATATATGTTCAGTCACTATCATCGTCGCTAGCAGAAATTTCTTGTCCACCTCGATCGAGTTCTCACAATTCAACGCCTAATTTGGTGTATGATGACATAATACAGCCACGCCAAAACGTTCGCGGTGTTCACGTTTGTTTTCTTCTTTCTTTGACTTTGAGAATTTTAAATCACATATTATAATTGCTACTGACGCATTTGCAGTGTGGGAGAAAACTGAGCAGGGCTTCACCTAAGCTGAAACCGAGTTCGACTTGCGAAAGCGCGGTTTCATTGTGTTTAGCTGTTGGTGGGCAATTCTTTGTTTTTTTTTCTTCTGTAATTTTCGATTTGGTTACGCTCTAGGATATAGACACATTAGGCAACGTGTGCACGTTCAAGCGTCTTGTCTCCAATTGTCCAACTCAGCCAGCCGGACACGGTGCGCTTCCTAGACCGAGGCGGTAGAAGGAACTGGCTCACTCGCCATTCTGGCTTGGTCCGTGTCATAGCATTAGCGTGGTGCGCCTATAGAGGCAACCCTTTTTAGTTTTTTTTTAAATTTTTATTATTTCATTAATTATTATGGAATAATATTTTATTGGTATTTGTCATTAATTACCATCGCCGCTATTTATCATTTTTACAGTCTACTGAAGCTTTGATTAATATCAGGTTTACAGTAAAGGAAAGGCGCGGTATCTGTCACGATCTTTGTGCACACCTGAATAGTATAATAACTGGTTTACAGGTAAGCAAAGGCGCTGTATTGTGGCGCACATCCTGAAGGCCTGGTTCGGCCTCGTGAAATAGTGCATTCAAACTAAAATCAAGAATTGGTATTTTCTCCATTTTCTTGGTCGAACTTTCTCCGTATGCCGTATTACACGGCCTTTCTTTATTTCTATAACCTCCCTGCCCCTCCTCCTCATCTTCCTCCTCCTTTTATTTCTGAATTTTGTTGTTGGGAAGACATCTGAAAGCATGTCCTCAGCATTGTAAAGCGCTAACCGCACGAGGCGACAATTCGCGGCGACATGCCGCGCGACGGGCTGAGGGCCGCCAAGCATTGGGTTCGTCGCTGTCGCTCAGTTTCTGGTTTTTTAGAAAATTTCGCGTGTCGCCCGGCAGCAGCTCGCGAGACAGCCAATAGCAGAAGGCTTTGAGGTCTCACCTTTCGTTCTGGTTTTTTTTTTTTTTTTTTTTTTTTTTTTTTTTTTTTGCGTGCGAAGTTTGTTTTTCCAGTCCTGTTTGGGCGAAGAACCTGGTGCCTTCACTCGCTCACTTCGTCTGATCCGTGTATGTATGAGGGCATCGAGACAATTAAGTAAAAGCTTGGAAGGGTAGCAAAAAAAAAAAAACAAAAAAAAAACAAAACAAGGCTAGTGTGGCTGGATATTGTTAATTTTCGAAAGTAGCTAGAGAAAGTCACTGTTTGCAATGCAAGTCGGCATCGCAGCGTATAGCGCACCGCTGCGCTGGGACCCTTTAAAATGCAATGCGTTACAAGAAGTATCATCAGTGTCTTATCGTACTTCATGCTGTTTAGTGTTATAAATGGGATATAGCGTGATTGCACTCCCCTTGACCGAATGACGAGGCGGCGGTAACAGAGCAACGCTGAAAACGCGCCTCTCTGTCGCTGAGCCCCGTCGCTTCGTGCGGTGTGCACCAGCGACAACGACAGGCGTTGGCGGCGGCGTTGCGCGACGGATCGCTAGGGGCTGTCGCCTCATGCGGTTACTAAAGCCCCTCGATAATTTGAAAGTAGCGACACTCTCCTCCACTCTAGCACTTTCCTCCTCTAATATCCTCGCCCGTCGGCTACGCGCGCTGCACACGGCACGCTTTTTTGGGCAGCGCTCCTTCGCCGTCCGGGACATGCGACTCGCTTGACTGTACCGCGAGCTACATAAATTAGCGTCTCGTACGCGCAATGAAAGTGCAAATTACGAGCGCTTGTGGCATAAAACAAAAACCGCTTGCTGCATACACCTCGCATTCCTTTTGACTTTTCATTACCGTGTATCTCAACACGGCATAATATATTAAGCATAATATTTACTATATATTTGAACATTCCTGAATATTCTTAGCATACCTATGCTTAGTTGAATGTACATTCACCTCAAACTAATTTTAGCGGAAGTGTATGCAGTTGTTAACGAGCGGAGTTTCATTAATGCGATGGTTGCTAGCAACAGGCTGGAACAAATGCTTTGATGGTCATCCTAAAATTTCTCAATAAGGTTTAGACTGAGTTTGGTACTGCGTAGTGAACATGCAGCTGCTTAATTGTTTTCGTAGTTAATAAGTTTCGCGGCTGCTTGAAAACGATCGAATATAAACTTTTTTCTGTTAAGCATGAAACGGATCTAGCTCCTGGTGTCGGCGGCCTAGAAGTGACGTCGAGCTGAAACCGAGAGCCAAGATCAGGGCACCGATTTTCCGTCGTCCGAGGGAAGTGTCGTCCGTACCCCAAAATTTGGCCCTGTCGACCACCGATGCTTGACCTTGTCGGAAGTTCATCCACATTGGTGTCAACTCTAATTTTAGTACGACCAATATTGTTTTCTTTTGCTTTGACAAGACTAAACAAACGTGACCCAAAACGCTTTCAACTCTTTTAGTGGCAAAATGTGGAAGTACAGGCCTTATATCGATAACTGCGACAGGGTGCGCACATACAGAATACTCCTATATCAACTCAAGACCAAACAGCATTATTTTGTTTGTACACACTAGACCTCTCGGGCCCACGGCCGACGGCTGCTCTACGCTACGAAAATGGACATGACGCCTGTTAACTAGGCAAATAATTAAGGAGGCCCATCTAAATTTGGAAGTCAAGACTGAGTTGACCACACCCAAATTAGGTTATAGACACCAATTTCCGGTCAGACTCGGACCAGGTCAAATTTTGGGGATTCAGAGGGTCAAATTTCAGGGGTGGCCCTCCTAAATTTGGAGATTACCACTGAATTCCCCATACTCAAATAGGTCGGAAACCAATACGAGGTAAAATTTCGGGGGCCCAGAGAGCTAAATTTTGGAAATAGGCCAGCTAGGTTTGAAGGTCACCACTCAATTCGCCATACGAAAATTAGGTTGGACACCAATTTTGGTCAAATTCGGACGAGGTCAAACTTCGGGGGGTCCAGAAAGCTAAATTTTGGCAATGGGCCACCTCGGTTTGGAGGTAACCGCTGAATTTGCCATGCGCAAATGAGGTTGGCCACCAATTTTGCCACCTTTGGATGAGGTCAAATTTAAGGGGTTCCTGGAGCTACATTCTGAGGGAGGCCCACGGAAATTTGGACGTAACTAATAAATTCACCATATTCAAATTAGGTTTGACACCAACTTTTGCCAGATTAGGACGAGATCTAATTTCGAAGGTCTAAGGAGACAAAATTTCGATGTGCGGATATGTATACATACACTCTGTGGACAAGTTCTGCGGAAGAGTCCTCTACACGCTCCATAAGCCTATTAATGAATTAAGAATCTCCCACATTGCACGCGTTAGCTTTGAAAAGCGAGACCATCAGTTCAGAAATTAAAGCGGCTATTGTATGCGCATTGTATGCATCAGCAGTCGCTATTATATAGCACGTTGAGCGGAACCATGAAGTCAAAACAATAACGCGCATAGCGGCGCAAAATGATCAGTGAATTAAGTGAGCTTATCAACTTTGTGACGCGCTTGCAAGCAGTTTCATGTCGCTTGGATCAAATGCAGAGTATGTCGCAGAGGCAGCAGAGGTGACTAGTCTTCGTCGCGGGTGAAGTTCTTGCGGCTGAGGTTGTTGAACCACTTTTTATTCGAATGGTGTGCTTCTTCCCTCTCGAAATTGCGAAAAGAATGAAGCCTTTTTTCACGACAGCTTGTCTAATTAAACACGCAGCAACTCGGCATAGCGCTGCTCTAAAACAGCGCGAAGTGCAAGCGCGGAATGCTAGGGAGCTCGCTCTCAGCAACGGCGGTTGCCTAAAAAATGGCGCCGGCTAAAAATGCAAACACAAAAAGAGCAAACTTTTCGCGCGCTTTTCCCGGCGACAGCCCGCGGAGCCAATCACCGTTGAGAAGAGCGCCGATGGGAGAGTTGAGAGAGGAGGATCAGCGAGGGTAAGCGGAGCGGCGGCAAAGTTCATAGAAAGTCGCTTAAGATTACCGCTTAAGGTGGGTTCAGACGAAAGGACCGGAGCGCGGATGGTCCGCGCGCGTCAGCACGGATCTGCTGCCACGTGACCACGCGTCCGTGCGTCGATCTGGCCGTCGAGCATTCACACGAAGCCAGCGGACCATCCGCGTGTACCCTCCTCCCCATCGCTGGCAGCGCGCGCTGCCGAAATCCTTTTTACCGAGAGTTTCAACATGGACGCCGAGCGAAACCGTCGTCTCGCTGCTCTGGCTGTTCTACGTGAAGTGTGCGAGGACAACGAGGAAGCGAAAAAGCATTCATCTATTGCAAGCGTTCTTTATTGCGAGCATCGTCAATATTCTATATCGGTGGGCAGCTCTCAACGAGCGCTAAAAACGTGACTGTCGCTCATCACTGAGCGCTTTTTCGCTACTTCACCCATAATAAGCACTAGAAACCGAGTAAAGCTACAACTCTGGCACGTACCCACAAGCACAAACACAAAAAACGATGCACTGCAGCGAACACAGAGCGAACGACGCAGCGCAAGCACAACAAACAATACGCCGCTCGAACTAAATACGAGACGAAAAGTGCAGGCGTAGCAACGCGGAGGCAGCAACGATAAAGCAAAAAGAGCAAAAACAATCTCGGTTCGCGGCGGACGCCCGGTCCGTGCGGACTGAAAAAGGCGCTTGGCATATTCAGCCATGCCGCTCGCCCGCCGTCGCTCAGAGCTGTGACGTCGGCGTCACGTGGGGCGCGGGTAGCGATGACGCGTGCGGACCATCCGCGCTCCGGTTCTCCCATCTGAACCCACCTTTAATGGCATTTTGGTGACGAAACCTAGTTTGGGTCAACGATTTCTTGAAGATGGGGTCTTGTCGTGGCTTGCGATAGGTTCCTGGCCACTGTCTAATTTCATTGAATGAGTCTGCGCACTTCCGTGCATTGTACTCCTTGAGCAGGCCTATGCTGCCATCACTCCGCCAATTTCTTTTCCTGAAGAACTCTACTTCGTGTTTTGTATCGTTTGAAAACCTCCGTTTGTGGTGTACATGGTGTCATGCGCTTCAGTGTAAGGTGTTCCTGGAGAGTCTCAGGAGAGGGACTCTTCCCCTTAGCATTTATCTTCAATGACCTGGCTGTTCTCCTTCCGCCATGTGTTCATTGTGCAATGAACCAGAGATGTTGAATCGTTTCATCCTGGCCTGCAAACGTTTCGTCGTTTGTGGTGTACATGGTGTCATGTGCTTCAGTGTAAGGTGTTCCTGGAGAGTCTCAGGAGAGGGACTCTTCCCCTTAGCGTTTATCTTCAATGACCTGGCTGTTATCCTTCCGCCATGTGCTCATTGTGCAATGAACCAGAGATGTTGAATCGTTTCATCCTTGCCTGCAGACGTTTCACATCCGGGTGAAAGCGTTTGCTAGAATTGTTTTTTTCTTTTTTTGTAATGTGCTTATCAAGGACAGTTTCAAATTCACTGCCGTTGGGCGTTACTCAGGAAGCATTTAGAGACTGGACATGTCGCTCCATTATTGACAGATTCATTAATGTATTTGAAATGGCTACCCCCCCCCCGTGGGGTTTTCTTGTCTATATATTTATGTTATGTTTATAGCGTGAACAGGCTTAGCCTGCTTTCTCTGGTTACCACGGAGGCTAACATTGGCTCGTTCGGACTTTCTGACGCAGTGTCGCCGTGCTTTCGGCGAGAACAGCAGCGGGCTAGACGACGATATTGTGCGGCGGCGACTGTGGCAGTCAACAGATCGTGAAGTCGTGGTTCAGCAGGCCAAAACAACTAACAGTGCAGGTAAAGCGATGATGCTATAGTCGAGGACGAGCGGTGCTAATGCATGATATATTCCTCGTTTAGCGCTGCTTAACTACCTCTCATTTTTTTTCCTGGTGGTAACAGTGGCTTCTCATGATGAGTAATTTCCAGAGCTTCAAAAAAAAATTATGCGGAAAACTGTATGCATTTTTTTTTAGAGGGTACGTTTAAGAATGAATGAACATAAAACACAGTACTTCAAACTTGCCGGCAAAGGAAGCCGTTTCGATTGATTTATTCAGAAAACGATCAGTTGCACTGGGGCTTTCATCAGTGGCACTCAGACGTGCGTCGCTAGATGCTACACTCTCAGTACAGCGGCGATTTTCCGAGATGTCATTGAGGAGGTCGCGTACCTGAACATGAAGCGCGCGGAGTTCATGACTGTGCCTCGAAGGGCTAAAGATGTTGTGCATGGTCGACACCATGCATTTCGTTAGGTCCTACGTGCTCGCATCGGCTGGCCTCTCCTGTGGCGGCTCACTGGTGTCAAGGCTAGATAGATTTCCTCCGAGTTGGTTTGCACAGAAAACAAAACTCTGTCGCGATGCTTAATTCCTGGGCTCAGTGGTGAAGTTCCAGATTTTCCATAAAGTCATCATGAGCGTTAATTATTTGCAACCTCTGGAGCCCAGCGGGGTCGCTCACAATAAGGGTGAAAGAAGATAGCGGATGGTCATTTAAATATTTTTAAGCCGTTTCTTCGTGACTAGTATGGGTGTTAATGAAACTCTTTCCAATCGGACAGTACAAAAAATGTGTGATCACTGTGTGACGAAGCGTCATTTAAAAGAACCGAGTATAGTTGCAGTAACGCTGAAATCATGGAAGGAGCTTTAAAGGTAACAAAATTGCAATGCGGCACACAGGTGATTAAATTGTTCTGTCGGTCATGTTTGCCACTTTAACCCCTTCACCATTTTGTTATATCAACGAATTTTTTAACAAAACTGCTTATTTTTTTTATTCCTGATTTCGGTTATTATTGCAATAAAAAGCATGCATTCAATCTTTAAAAAATTTTTCAAGCAAACACGAAGTCAAATTAGCATATTGAACTTTATTATTTCTCACAATACGGAAGAACTGCTCAGCACAAAGTCATCACTGTCGTCCTCGCTCCCTGAAACAATGTACACTTCAGTGTCTGAATCACCATCGTTCGAAGAAGATGACGACAAAGAAAAGCGTCGTTTCCGAGAAGACGGGCCAGCAATGCACGCGTCGCCTCCGCCGGATGCCATTTTTAAAACCAATGTTGCCATACGAAAAAGACGTTTATGTGGTAGAAAAAAACCAAATTATCAGATCAGTGCTGCCATCTGTCGAGCAAAATGCCATCTAAGCCACAAACGAGCGCTGCTCGTCCGAAACGCTGAAGGGAAGAACCTATTCAGCGAGGACGAGCTATAGTCGTCCAAAACGGTTTGGGGACGGCTTGGCAAGGACGAGCGCAGCTCGTCCGAAACGGTTAAGGGGTTAAAGTTAACGGTAATCACACAGATAGCGCAAAATATTTCTTCGTGATAAATAAATGTAGCGGTGTGCAAAATTACTACCGCGATGCAAATTAGAACCTGAAAGTATGAAATACATTCCTAGAGCAGCTTAGTACGTGGATATCTCGTTTACATATTTCGTAAATTCAATATCGGCGTGCACTGGGCCAAACCTGCCCTTATTTCAAGCCAGCAATCAAGACTGGATGCATCTGGACAACGAGGTTTGAGACAATGAGACGCAACTAGATTCCGATACACTGATGGTTGCGGTTGCGGAGTGCTTTCGGCATTCAATAATTGAGGCTACATGACTGTGTAGCTTTCAGCTGAATCCCGCAAAGCTATCCAGGAGACGCATGGGATTGTAAACACTGACACTGACCGCGTTTCAATATTTCTGCCATTGTTCAATTCTGTCTAGCATAAGGACGATGCACATATATACGCCTAAGTCACCATGTGAGGCTCTGAATGCCGTTCGTATACCACGGCGGCACGAGCTTACCGTTACAAACTGTTTCGTCTATTCATACCATACGGAATCTCGCATCATGTTTGTTGTCGACTGGCTGCGTTCAAAATACGAATGATATAAGCCCGGCAACAACAAGTGGGTGTGCTAGAGACCAGTGGCAGCAGTTCGAGCAGCGGTGTGAACAGTAATCGGCAGGAGCAGTCAGTATTACCCCCTATGACCCCTCGAAGCGCAGAGCGCCCATTTGCTGTGCTGTGTTTACATACAATGCCTGTGCTCACCGACAATGGAGGGACCGGGTTTACCTGTCGTTTGGTGAGCAGTTTTGTATTTGCCTTAAAGATATCTGCGCGACAGTGCAGCCTACATTGTCCCTGAGCACTTCTTTACGGAGGAAATTCTTGTCGGAACATGGCATAAATCATAAATACAATAACAGCATATTTTTGCATCATAAGCGCGAACATGTCTTGCAAAGATGTGTTGGAAAAAAAAAAGGAGAAAAACCTTTTTGCGTTTTTGAATTGTCGCGCCCGACGCGCGTACAATAGTGAGAGTACTGGCAGAGTCATTTCATTCTTTATGCCCCAAAGCTTCTCTGTAACGCTATGGGAGAGCTTAAAACGCTGCAAAAAACCTTCTGCAGAGGGACGTTTCGGAAAACCAGCTGCTGTCCGAGAGGCAAGCCTCTCCACTGGAAATTTGACGGTGTAGTTCTATATTTAATGCTTTTCTGTGCACTCAGGGGACGTAATTTGTACGCATGGAGCAAGTTAGAACACTTCGCAATTTTTGGGCATGCCATTCAGACAGCATTATTCCATGGTTCCGGTACCGTCGATGACACCAGGCACTGCGTATACAGGGTGGCCAGTTTTTCTAGCACTATATCCCCGCCGTCCTCCAAAAAATCTGTAGTTATCCGATCCTCTCCAGCTGCTTTCCACCTTTTCATAGTTTCTAATGCTTTCTTGACCTCGTCCTTCGTCACTGGTGGAATGTCTGACTGTTTTTCCCTACCGCCAATCTCAGTACGGTCCTGACTACTTTGGCTACTGTAGAGATCTGTATAGAACTCCTCGGCTACTTTTACTATCTTGTCCATATTCGTGATGACGCTGCCCGCATTGTCCCTTAGCGCATCCATCTGGTGTTTGCTTATGACCAATTTCTTCTTTACCGCTTTAAGGCTTCACCCGTTCTTTACAGCATGCTCAATTTTCTCCATGTTATACTTCCTTATATCGGTCACCTTGCGCTTATTGATTAGTTTTGATATCTTGGCCAATTCTATCTGGTCTGTTCAATTGGAAGCTTTCATACACTGGCGCTTCTTAATGAAATCTTTTGTCTCCTAAGACAGCTTACCGGTATCCTCTCTAACTATCCTACCACCTACTTCTGCAGCGCACTCAATAATATCTCAATATCTCTGAAATTATTGTTCATTGCTTCTAGGGTAATGTCGCCACCCTCGGTTAGAGCTGAATATCTATTTTGTAGCGAGATCCTGAACTCTTCTGCCCTCCCCCTCACTGCTAATTCGATGATGGGTTTCTTTCTTACTAATCTGTTTATTTCTTCATACTATACCACCAACCAGGCGATATAAAAATCCTCGGAATATAACCAGACCTTATACATAGCACTCATTGATTACGAAAAAGCATTTGACTCAGTAGAAACCTCGGCGTTGATGCAGACATTGTGAAATCAGGGGGTAGATGAGCCATACGGGAAAGTGCTTTAAGATATTTATAGTGGCCGCGCAGCAATCATAGTTCTATATAAAGAAAGTAACAAAATTTCCACAAAGAAAGGTGTTAGGCAAGGAGACACGATCTCCCCGCAGTACTATTCACAGCTTGCTTAGAGAAAGTATTCAGAGACTTGGAATGGGAGCAGTTAGGGATAAGGGTAGATGGAGAATACCTCAGTAATCTGCGGTTTGCTGATGACGTTGCCTTGCTAAGTAACTCGGGGAATGAACTGCAAATAATGATTGATGACCTAGACAGGAAAAGTAGAAAGGTAGGTTTAAAAATCAATAGGCAGAAGACTAAGGTAATGTTCAACCGCCTTGGGAAGGGAAGGAACAGCAATTTACGTTAGGTAGCGAAGCACTGGAAGTAGTAGGCGAATATGTCTACTTAGGACAGGTAGTAACCGCAGATCCGGACCATGAAAAGGAAATAACAAGAAGAATAAGATTGGGATGGAGCGCTTTTGGCAAGCACTCTCAGATTATGACTAGCAGCTTACCGGTATCGCTCAAGAGGAAAGTATACAACAGTTGCATCTTACCTGTACTCACCTATGGGGCTGAAACGTGGAGGCTAACAAAAAGGGTTCTAATTAAGTTGAGGACGACGCATAGGGCTATGGAACGAAAAATGGTAGGGGTAACATTAAGAGATAGGAAGCGTGCAGAGTGGGTCAGAAAAATAACTCAAGTTACTGACATTCTAGTGGAAGTTAAGAAGAAATGGGCAGGGGCAGGACATATAGTGCAAAGAGAGGATAACCGATGGTCGCTTAGGGTAACAAACTGGATTCCAAGGGAAGGAAAGCGTAGCAGGGGGTGGTAGAAAGTTAGGTGAACGGATGAGTTTAAGAAGTTCGCAGGGGTCAAGTGGATGCAGCTAGCACAGAACTGGAATTATTGGAGAAATATGGGAGAGGCCTTCGCCCTGCAGTGGGTATAGTCAGGCTGATGATGATCCGTACAAAAATTTCAGAATTAAAAGACTCAAACTGGTAGAAAGATAGGAGGACTCCTCAGAGCTGGCGGATTAGTGAAATTGAATGGGTAATCGGATAGCTTCCAGAGGATACAGAGAACCAAAAAAGTTCATTATCTCAAGAGGAAATAGACAGAAAACGGGAATCCTATTGGCAAAATGAACTCGAAGTACAGATACTTGTACAGGGTAAAATAAAACAGCACACCGATCGCTGAACAACCGAAGTGCGCGACTCAACTAAAGAGGTAGAAAAGAAATTCTAGAGCCAGACATATAAGCTACCTGGGTAAAAGGAGGAAAGAAGCCAACAGTTGGCAAGGCCAAGGAAAGCATTTGTGATTGTACTTTATGGCTTTTTTTTTTTCACTTCGGTAATCACATAAATTAGTAATGTAATCTTCTTAGGGGAAAGATAAACACAAAGTAGAAGGAAAAACAACGTGCCGATGGTGGGGACCGAACCCACGACCTCCGAATATCGCGTACAGTGCTCTTCCAACTGAGCTACATCGGCCGCTGTCCCACCTGTTACTTCCTTGGGTATTAATGTTGTCTGTATAGGAACCTTGAGAGTGTTTCCCAGTGCCGCCCTCAAACAGTGGTGGACGTGGAACGTCTTGTATTACCACCAGCGAACGTGATCAAGAGAGAGGGCGAGAGCTGTGCTAGAACCCTCTTATGCTACCTATGGCTTCAAGACTGCCAGAACAGAGACCCCCGTAAGCTACAAGCAGATAAATTAAGGGGAAATGAGAATACTCGTTATAATACAGGAAGGAAAGAAGCCAACAGCCGGCAAGGCGAAGAGAAGCATTTGGGATTGTACTTTATGGCTTTTTTTTTTCACTTCAGTAATCACATAAATTTGTAATGTAATCTGTTTAGGGGAAAGATAAACACAAAGTAGAAGGAAAAACAACGTGCCGATGGTGGGGACCGAACCCACGACCTCCGAATATTGCATCCGGTGCTCTTCCAACTGAGCTACATAGGCTGCTGTCCCACCTGCTACTTTCTTGGGTATTAATGTTGGCTGTATACGAACCGTGAGAGTGTTCACCAGCGCCGCCCTCAAACATAGCTGTGGGCGTGGAACGTCTTGTGTTACTGCTAGCGTCACATAGAACGTGATCAAGAGGGAGGGCGAGAGCTGTGCTAGAACCCTCTTACACTACCTATGGCTTCAAGACTGCCAGAACAGAGACCCCCGTAGGCTACAAGCAGATAAATGAAGGGGAAATGAGGGTACTCGTTATAATACATGAAGGAAAGAAGCCAACAGTCAGCGAGACCAAGGAAAGCATTTGGGATTGTATTTTTTTTTTTTCGCTTCGGTAATCACATAAATTAGTAATGTAATCTGTTTAGGGAATCATAGAAAGCAGGAACAGATTCAGGACGCCGAGGGAAATTATCTAGAGGGGGATGATGCCTTACGCTAAATTACATCAGTTATTGCCAAATCATTTAAGCGCGATGATGAGGTAATCGCCCCAATGAAGAAACATTATCAGACAGCATGAAGGAAAGGAGCTTAAAATTGACAACTTTTAACTGGAAGAAGGCAGAGAAAAATATCCCTGCACATACAGCGATTGAGATGGACGAAGTTCCAATTAAGCTAATTAGTGGGCTCAGTTCAAGAAGCAAGGACATGTTGTTAAAGGCATTGGAAACAGTCATAATAAATAAAGAAGTTCCAGATAGCTGGCAACTGGATAAATTTAATCTATAAAGGAAAAGGAGATATGAAGAACATTAAATCATTTAGACCGATGACGATAACATCAGTTACGTACAGGCTGGCAATGCAGGCAGTGAAGCTAAAAATGCAGGCATGGATAGAAAGTAATAATGTACAGGGAAAACTGCAGAACGCATTCAGAAGTGGTAGGCACCTATATGATAGCATTTTCGTAATAACCGAATGCATAGAAATTGCCAGAGCGGAAAGTGGACCACTGTATTTAGGCTTTCTGAACCACGGCCGGTCTCGAGAGAGAGCGCGCGCTCTTTCTTATGGCCTTCTCAATCGCCGCGGGAACAACGGGAAAGTTTCTCTTGAGTGGCGCTCTCTGCCGCCACAAGGGGCGCGATCTGCTCACTGTTCGCTCCGTGTCTGCTTCAGCGGCGGCGGGTGGCTTTTGTCTGGTTTCGCGCTGTCGCTCGCGAGTTTCGTGGTTAGTGCAGCCCCGAAATTAAATAGCACAGGAGGTAGATGCTGCAGCGGCATGTCGTCAACGTACTACACACATGAACGGATATAAAAAACACTGTCGTTCAGCAAACATTCGACAAGCATGGCATACATTGCGGCATGGTAGCTACTTTTGTCCATTATAATCTGAATTTTTCCCAAGCCTGTACAAGAATAGGAACAAAAAAAAAGAAAACTTAATGAGCAGTGATTACATCGAAGCTTCTTCAAGGATAACATGACAGCAACTCGTCTGCAACAGCAAAACCGTTTTTCAGCGCTAGATGCGAAACCATTCATGTAGCACCAAAGATGAAAATAATTTCATAAAAATGTAATGTTAATTGCGTGCATGATATAAAGTATTAGTATAACAGTCAAAGTAAACATTGTGGGGTTGAGTTTTAAATGTTATTACAATTCATATATTAGGCAATGTGTGGTATTATAAACATTATTTTAATTTTGCAAATAAACATTGTTTTAATGAAATTTTTACATGATATTAAGCTTATTATGAAAACAATACAAATGGTTTGATATTCATGACACCACTTGTGCTCGAAGTGCTAAAAAGAGGCCAATAAATGATGAAGGTGATACTCGATGCAGTGACTTACAAATGAGTTCACCTGCTATATCGAAAGTATGCAAGAAACTTCTAACGCGTTAAAGAAGGACACTCTCACTGAAACTCATTTCAAGCCTTACATAGCGACCCATTGAGGCTCTCTTCAGGAAAGCAAGGTCAATGTGTGGAAGGGAATGACATATGCTAGATGCAAGGGCCGTAACAGCTAGCAGCACATGACTACATTGTCAAGACGGACGTTTCATCTGAGAGCAAAATTAAGGCACTGAAGGAAGTGATGGCATCTCCTACCATTCCATTTCCCACTGTCACATATTCCGGTTTACCTTACGTCGCTGGATATATCGTTCAGTTAATCAACTTCGGGTGTGACGCTTGTGCTATTCTTCTTGGAACTAGCGAAAGAAGCAGCCCCATGTAGTACGCTCTTCTACGAGGACAATATTTTAGTGGACTGCATTATCCGAAACCATAGCTTGTTGCCTTATTGAACAAGCTTTTTTTTTTTTCGAAAAAGCTGCCGTGCACCTACTACACACAAATGTTCTTGAAGTATTTATGATCCTAATTCAGTCAGCATTTCAGAATTCAACACTGAGTTGCCCGAAAGCAATTGACAACAGCTATGTTATTAGGTTGCTTCTTTGATATTCAAAAAAGTTCTCAGAATTCTTCTGAATTAATGATGCCAGGAAAGTGACAGAGAAGACCAAGAGGCCAACTCCTTATGTGCACAAGCCCTGCAGGAAGATTTTGAGACTGAATTTTCTAGACGCAGGTCGCATTTTGATGAATTGATGAATATATAGTGCAATGTGTAACTTTGAAGGACAATTTTTTTTATTGTTTGCCGCTCTTTTTGATTCTGTTTAACTGTTTATGCCCATTTCCTTGATTAAAAGTAGTCACGAGACTACATATACATCTTTGGTCTTTCAACCGTCTGATATATATGTTTTGAACGAAGCTAGAACAGCCCACTCCACTAGACAAGTGAAATTTTTACTATACAAGTAAATTTTTGTTCTTTACTCTGAATCTGAGACGCGTCATGAATTTTTGCCGGTGCCTCTCCTGATCTAAACGAAAACGGTAGCGGTTGACAGAATCTCCACCCAACAGGTCACCATGCACTCACGTCAGGTCGTGCTACACCTGCTTAAAACATTCAAAGGGAGATTGCATAGCCTGGTAAATTTATTTTTGTACAAAACTTAGGGGTAAAAAATGTTGAAGTCTACCCGAAGCTCCATTCGACCGTGCACGGCCGCACTGATGAAGGAGCGCGCGCGTAAGCGGATTGTTGGCTGTATTTTATTCCTCGTACACGATAAATGTACGATGTTGATTACGGACTTTGTATAAACCATAAGGGGCGAAATGTCAGGACCTGCCGGTTGCAACTGACGCGGGCGAAGCTAAAAGATAGCGCGCGTTTCCCTTGCGCGTGAACGGCTGTAGCGCAGGAGCGGCAGTGGGGCGGTGGCGACCCCACCGAGGCGCGGCGGGCAGTGGAAACAGCCCCATTGGAGAGGCCGTAAGAGAAGCGCTCTCTCCCTCGATACGGGCCGAAATGTAAATAGGAAACTTCTGTGGAACATACTTGAATCTAGAGCTATGGGTAAAGTTTTAATGGAATTACTGAAGGAGATACAGTTAAACCTCTACGTAACAAATCTCCATGCAGTGAATTCCTCGATATTACGAAGGTTTTCAATTTCCCAACACTGCCTCTATTGAAGTGCATGCATTTGAAAACTCCATGTAACGAACACGTTGTGGTGGTTGACCTTGATACAACGAACTCGCGGCTCCGGCTGTCTCTTGGCTAGTGCAGAGTCGCTGAAAATTTGGCACAACCCAGCTAGTTTCAGGACGATAAAATGTGAACTGAAGTGAGAGGAACACCTACTGATTTACTGTAAACACTTTCAAGGTGGTCTCCCTTACATCAATTCTTAATCTGGTTTTCGTTCTACATTGTCCTTTTGGGCCTTCACACGAAAACTGCATGTAACGAAAATCTGGATGTAATGAAAAATCGCAGTCATTTTACAATTTTGTTATAACCAGGTTTAACTATACAGAGATAATAAAGTTGAGATTGCATGGGAGGTGCATGGGAGGGGTTAAGAAGTAAGACTACTGTAGAGGTGTATGCAAAGGACTAAGGTAAAGATAAAGAGTCTGCAAGAAAGCAACCTTGGTTTTAATCTTTCGTATAATCTACGTTTAACAGAAATAGAACAAACGATTCCAGGACTAACGTACAAGAACGAAATTGTTCTATTAGCTTATAGGAAGGAAGATTTACAAGAGTTGATTAATATATGAAGATACGAGGGAAAGCAATCGACTTTACCCTTGGCGCAATTAAGTCTGGTCTGACGGTATTCAATCATTTCAATAATAGAAACCTTACAATACAAGGAAGTGAGATACCAAAACTGACAGAATTTGAATATCTCGGGGTATGGATGGTATACATGGAAAAGCATGAACAGGCCACCAGGCCAAAGGGACAAAGAGATGCCACGATAATGAAGCACAGGGCACTGTGCGGGTACAACAGGTAAAAAGTAATTAACTTTGGGAATGCAGTTTTGATCTTAAGGGCTTAAATCCAATTGCGGTTAGAAATAAATCAGAGATCTGTGTGAAAGTTAGCACCTCGAGCCCACGGCAAAACTACTAATGAAGCAGTAGAGGGAGACAAGCTGGGCGTCCTTTGAGGCACAAAAAGCTGAGAGCAAAATCACGTATGAAGAATGCCTCAGGAAAATGGACGACAATTGGTGGGCAGCTAAAGTATTTAAATACTTATACTGAAAGGGCACTGACTCGCAGTGGCCGAAAAGGATCAGAACACTAACCAGTAAGTATTTAGGAAGACAGGATGGAGAAATAAAGAACATTAAACCACAGGTAAAGAAAAAATGGAGGCTAAAAACTGGAATAATACAATGGAAAAGAAGCCGACCCTAGACACATATAGAAAATGGAAAACTCGGGATTAAGAAGGAAACCTTCTATGACAACAAGAGGCAGCGGCCTTCTCTTTGAAGCTAGATCAGGATGTCTCAGAACCCAAAGGCTACAAAAGAAAATTTAATCAAGAAGATGAATCTTGTGCCATGTGCGATAGATGCCCTGAAACGATTGAACATGCTATCGGCACACATGTAGCTTTTATGGCGAAAGCCTTTAATGCCTCATACTGTTAGCAAATGTGTCCGCGTTTCGGGTGCATGCCTTATATGGACATATCAATCACCATTGAATCAATACTTAATCAATAGCCATATGATGTCAGAACATGGTTTAAGGCATTTTCAAGATAATTTCAGGATAATTTATGACTAATAATAAAATAGTTAAGCAGATGTAAGAACCCATGCATTTGGAGGTCATCATAAATATCACTAACCGTCACTAGTTAAGGGGTGTTTAACTAACACTAACCAGACATTAACTAGTACTCATAAAGTGCAAGTCATGGGTAACTATCACTAAACGACGTTTCGAGACGTCCATAGCCGTCACATGGTGATGTCATTGGCCGTGACGTCATGACCGGATGTGATGTCATCATGACATCACATCTGGTAATGTCTAATGACATCACATCCGGTCATGAACGTCACCAGAAGATTCACGCATATATGAAGCTGACCCTGCCAGGCGTTCGATCTGGGCATCCGTGTGGCGCCTTTCATTTGGAGCATTCTCGAAAGCTGCACCATAGCAGATAGAAATAGATGCAGTACAGCAGGCATCAGCGGCATTTCAACTTGGTTGACAGCAAAGAAAAGGTGCAGTATCTATCACAATTCACCACGGACAGCTTAACGGAGCTGTAGAGAAAAGGAGGAAGATGGCAGTGAAAACAGAGAGAAAGAGGTGCCGTAGTGGAAGGCTTCGGACCACTTCGCCATAGAAGCTTTCGCCTCATTGCACTTTAGTAGTCCAAAGTGTCCATAGAATTTTTGAATCAAAACCCGAGAAATACATGCGAAACGCATGATTGTACCACAAGCCACATGAATTAGCGTCTTGTACATGCAATGAAAGTGTCAATTACGAGCGCTAGCGACATGAACAAAAACCGCTTGCTGCAGACCTTTCATATTCGTTTTGACTTTTCAATACCGTCTGTCTCAGCACGGCATATTATATTAAGCATAATATTTACAAATGCTTGAACATTCCTTGATATTTTCAGCATATCGATACTGAGTTAAATGTAGATTCACCTCAAACAAATTTTTGCAGTAGAGTTTATGAAGTTGTTCACAGGTGGAGTTGCAAAAGTGTAATGGCTGCAAGCAACAGGCTGGGACATTTGCTTTGATGGAAGTAAGGTTCATCTGAGTTTGTCACTCGCGCAGTGCACATGCAGCGGCTTAATTGTTTTTGTAGTTAAGAATTTTTCCAGCTGCTTGAAAACGAAGTATAAACTTTTTTCTACTAAGCATAAAACGCCTTATCTCCCGCTGTCGGCGGCCCTGAAACCGAGAGTTAAGATCTGGGCAATGATTTCCCATCATCAGTGTCTTCCGCACACCAAAAGTTGACCCTTTCGACCACCAAAACTTGACCTTGTCTGAATTTCATCAAAATTGATGTCAACCCTAATTTTAGTATGACCAATATTTTTTTGCTTTTGCTTTTATTCAATCAATCAATCTATCAGTCAATCAATCATTTATTTCAATAAATATACAAATTGTAAAAAAATGTTGGGCCAATAGCCGAAGCTAGTTTAGGCCCGTACATACATTCATACATATACACAGCAGTGGAGACACGCTAAAGGACATGTAACAAATGTTTTCAGACTTATACACAAGCAAACGTAACAATCAATGAGCACACAAAGTAAAGTAAAAAAAAAAAAACAAAACATAACAGCAAAGAAATGAAAAGCAGGCATGCACATACACAAATTATTTTAGGCGACTTGCATAATTGAGAGATCACGGAATACTGTTCCCTACCTGAAGAAAATGAATACAACCAAGACATACACATTTGGTAGCGCTAGAAATGTAAGCATTTCTTATCTCTTTTATTTAGTGTTATAATAATATAATTCTGTCAAAATAAAATCTTTTGATGGAAAATAAAAAGTTATTTGCCATTTTAATTTCAAGTGGAATATTATTCCATATTTTTACACCGACATACTGTATTAGGCGCTGGCCGTAAAAGTTTCTTGTGATAGGAAGGTTCAAGTTTATATTTCTTGCATTTCTGGTGTTCCTGTTGGGTGTAACAAATATTGTAATTGGTAAAGGGTGAGTATTCAGGAGAATGGCATTTACTACACAGCAAACTTTAATTTCCGACGCAAGAGTAAAAGGGAGTATATGCAGCTCTGAGAACAATACAGGTGTAGATGAATGCCAGTGCGAAAAGGTCATTATGCGTACGGCTCTTTTTTGAAGACGAATGATGGGATCTAAGTATGTCTTAAATGTGAATGCCCAAGACTCGCTGCAATAGATAAGGTGAGAATGAAATATGGCAAAGTAAACCATTTTTAATATACGGGTACAGAAATATAATTGTGTTCGAAAAAGAATATAACAAGCTGAAGCAAGTTTCGAACACAGATTTGTAATGTGTTCTTTAAAGTTCAACTGGTTGTCAATTGTAATACCTAAATATTTTATTGATTCTGTCTCATCCAAGGCTGCTCCATCAATTAAAATATTGAGGCTAGAAGAATTAAAGAACTTATTTCCGGGACGAAATAGAATAAATTTTGCTTTTGATTTATTTAGTGCGAGTTTATTGCAGTTAAACCATTCATTTATTCGACATGCTTTGGAATTAATTACTGCTTCCAATTATAAAAGTAACTTGCCTGAAAATATTACTGCTGTGTCATCAGCGTATATAACAGCCTTAGATGAAGATAAAATCTGAGGGAAATTATATAAAGAGAACAAAATAGGGCCTAGAACAGAACCTTGGGGAACGCCTGTTTCAACTGTTTGAAGGGGGGAGGAAAAACCATCAAGATAAACGTATTGCCTCCTGTTTGAGAGATAACTAGCAAAAAAGTCAAGTGTAGACCCGAGGAATCCGTAGTGTTCAAGCTTTTTCAACAGAATAGAGTAACTAACAGTATCGAAAGTTTTTTTAAATCAGGAAACAATACAACTGGAATTTCAATATTGTGTAAAGATGTATATATAGACTGTGTAAGTTCGAGAACCGCTGTGGATGTAGATCTATTAGATCGGAAGCCATGCTGACATTGAGAAACAATATCATTGTCTTTCAAATAATGGCGTACTTGTAATGCTATAGCTTTTTTAAAAATAGTATTTATTACACTAAGTACCGATATTGGACGATAGCTGCCTGGATCATTGTTATCATCGTTTTTATTTACAGGGATGACTTTTGCTATTTTCAGTATGTCGGGATAAATACTTTTCTCTTTTGCGTGATTAAATATATGGAGCAAGAGGAGTGCAACAATCTCAACATTATCTTTCACAACTTTCACTGGTATCCCGTGTGGCCCTGTAGCTTTGGCGCTACTCAAACTTCCAATTATTTCAGTAATTGTATCAAGTGTAAGTGCAGTTAATGTAAAGGTACTATTGGTAGGTCCCGAATGCATCATCCATGGAGTAAGTGGTATATGTTGTGCCAGCTGCGGGCCTATGCTGGTAAAATATGTATTAAATCTTAATGCTGTGTCGTTATTCACTGCATCGGGATATACATACTTTGTAGGAGGCTTGCCAATTACATCATTTAGAACATTCCATATTCGTTTAGTGTTCCCATTAGCTCGTTCAATAAGCGACGTGTTATATTCTTTTTTCCTCCTCCTTATCATGGACAGCACTGAATTTCGAGCAATGTGAAATTGCTGCAAATAATACACATTCTCTTTCTGCTTCTTCCACTTACTGTACCAAGTATCCTTTTCTTTTATTGCTTTCAGTATCGTCTCGGTCATCCAAGAATTAAAAGGCCTGTCGGATTTTCTTTGATAAAAAATTGTGCATTCAGATATTGTAGTATTCAATACATTTACAAAATTTGCACATTCTGAGTGCACATCAGCATCAAATATACTCTCTGGATTCAGTAGCTGCAGTTTTCTTTTTAACAAAACGTTATTAAGTCGGGTGGTCTTAGAACGCGAGTGATTAGTATGTTGTTGTACCCTATGATAAAGTGCAAATACTGGAGAATGGTCAGTAATCATTGTATCATACACACCTGATGTAATATTTTTGATATTGCATAAAATATGATCTAATATTGTAGCAGTTGTAGATGTTATCCTGGTGGGTTCCAGTATTGTGTTTTTGAAGTTAAAGGAGTCTAGTAAGTGCAAATATTCATTATGTGCTTCATTATTAACATTAATATTAGTCACCTGTTATTATCACTGGACAGTTGTTACTATTACCTAAGGACGTAAACACGCTTTCCATCTCGTCGAAAAATATCGGCAAACTAGAACTTGGTGGTCTATAGACTACTCCAATTGTTACACTTGAATGTAATTTAATGAAAAGATACCCAATAGTGGAATTATTACCAACTAATTCTGTAATGATTTTAAATTCAAGGTCAGATTTTATCAGCAGTGCAACACCCCCTCCTCAAGAAGAGGTGTCCCTAGAGCTAGAAATGAAGTTATATCCTGGGACAGAAAAATGTTCGTTTTTACGTAACCATGTTTCCGAGAGGGCAATGACTTTGAACTTAAAACTGTGTCGAGATAAAAATACTGAAAACAAATCCCAGTTTCTGCGGACGCTGCCGATATTGCAGTGAACAAGAGAAAGACATGGTCTCTTGTTAAATTCGTCATTTACTTGACTTATCGAAAAGCTCATTACGGTAGAGAACGGTACCGAACATTAAATATTCACTTAGTTAACCTTAGTCAGGTCTTCCTCGCATGTTACGTGGAGCACCTTAGACTTCTCAGCCTTCCTCATCAATATCTTGCCCTGCGATACCCAGGCGAATTGCCAGTTCTTCTCACGTTTTGTCTTGATTGCTTTGCCGAGCAAGAGTTTATATTCTGGGCACAGATGCCCATTTATATAAAAAAGAAATGTCGAAAACATTTCGAGCTCTTTTAGTGACAAAATCTGGAAAAAGTACACGTTCATAACTGCGACAGCGGGCGCTCCTACAAAATACTCCCATATCAGCATTATTTTCTCTGCACACTACACCTCTTGGGTGCATGGCCGACTGCTGCTCTACGCTGCGAAAATGGACATGGCGCCCGTTAACTAGCCAAATGTTTAATGAGGCTCACCTAAAAATTGGAAGTCACTACTGAGTTGGCCATACACAAATTAGGTTATAAACACAATTTCGGTCGCATTCAGACCAGGTCAAATTTGGGGATTCAGAGAGCCATATTTCAGGTGTGGCCCTCCTAAATTTGGAGGTCACCAATGAATTCCTCATACTCAAATTTCGGTCAAATTGGGACGAGGTCAAATTTCTGGGGTCCTGAGGGCTAAGTGCTGGGAATGGCCCACCTAGGTTTGAAGGTCACCACTCAATTTGCCATAAGCAAATTAGGTTGGACGAGCTAATTTGGAAAAGGTCAAACTTGGGTGAGGTCCAGAGGGCTAAATTTTGGGAATCGGCCACTTAGGTTTGGAGGTCACCATTGAATTTGCCATACAGAAATTAGGGTGGACACCAATTTTGGCCACATTCGAATGAATTCAAATTTAGGAGGTTCCTGGGGCCACCTTTTCAGGGAGGCCCACCGAGATTTGGATATAATCACTGAACTCGCCATATTGAATTAGGTACTACACCAATTTTCAAAAGATTCGAACGAGGTCAAATTTCAAGGGTCTAAACAGATAAATTTCTGGTACTTGATAGATATATACTTTCTGCGAACGCGTTTTGCAGACGAGTACTCCACACGCTTTCCTGTGACATAAAGAGCCGCCCACATGGAGCCATAGGTCGGCGAACTCACTCATGAGTTGACTCACTCAGGTTCACTCAGGCTCACACTCAGATCATAATCTGAGTCGTGAGTGAGTCTGGACTCACACTCAGATCATGATCCGATTCGTGAGTGAGCCCGGACTCACACTCAGATCATGATCTGAGTCTTGATTGAGCCTGTGGACTCTCACTCAGATCATGATCTGCGTCGTGAGTCTGGACTAAGACTCCGCGTGATCTGAGTCGTGAATCTGAACTCACATTCAGATCATGATCTGAGTCGTGAGCGAGTCCAGACTCGCATTCAGATTATGATCTGAGTAGTGCTGTGTCCGACCTGGAAAGTTCCTATGAAATCAAATGAATTCTTGCTCAGAGGTTGAAGAATAATGATCTGAAGTGATCAAATGAGGACCCAAATTGCCTGTGTAATTCTAATAATCAATAACCTTCTTGATGAGCTAAAGATGCACAGCAATTTCGTTTTTTTTTTAATAAATTATTTTGACTATGGCAATTAATGCAGATTAATCGAACATTTGTTCTCGTTGGCATGTTGTATTGAGGTGGCTATATAGTTCTTTCCTTGCTGTTTATTTATTTTGGAATATCTCGCAAATGATTTCACAGGTTAGCTGCTCATTGGTGTACAGCGATGTGAACGAGCCAGGCTAACCATGCATAGCTGATATCAGGCTAATGAAGTTCAAAGAGACCATTGTGTAACAACATTTTTGAACGTCCTTTCTTATTGAGAAAGAAGTCATAGGCTCACCACCCCAAACCAAGGATCTTGTCCGATATTTCTTTTTGTGTGCCATTGCTCTAATTGGGTAGGCTGTTTGAGGAGGTCACAAATACGTGGCTAGGTACGTGGGTAATTTAAATGCATTCCAGTATAGATGAAATTTTGCTGCGGTCAATTTAGTCCAAAACTTTGTCCAACATAATTCGCCTACCGCGACCACGATGGTGACCTCCAGGGCCACCTTAAATTTTGCCCACCCACTGCCGACATTTGACCTCAACTGATTTGGGCAAAAATCTGTCCAATTTAATAAGACTACGGAAAATAAGATGGTGACCTCCAAATTTGACCGGGCCCACCCTTAAATTTGTTTCACTCACCCTAGTAGATTGAACTCGACCGATTTCAGACCAAAATGAACGTATAACATAATTCGATTACGGTGAACACGATGGTGACCTCCAAATTTTGGTTTGGGTCACACATTGTTTATCAGCCCTCGAAATTTGATTGTTGCCAATTTGTATCAAAAGCGATCAGTTCCTAATTGTATTGACCATCCTCGACACTATGTTTACCTATAAAGTTGGGCATGACCATTTCCAGAATTTGGCCCAGGCCCAGGGACTCTGGAACATTTTTTTGAGTGAGGGGGGAGGGCGGCAAATTTTGTCAGGTCATAATTGTTATTTTTCAGGTCATTTTTATTTTATTTTTAATTTTGTTTTATTGTTATTCTATTTTATCTTATTTTTAATTAAATTTAGCCCCAAATTTACACTTTGTAAATTTAGTTTTACGCAATTTGAAAGCATGTTTTACCCCTAAAGAAGAATGAGGCCATGAACTGTTTGCAAATGCAGCCTTTTAAAACACTATCGCACTTCATACTTTCAGAATACTCGTTACTATACACGCTCAAAACCATCAACATGATTCAAGTTCAAGCAATCGAAAAGCTGGTTTAAGAGAATACATAACTTTAGGGAGCCAACAAAAGGTTGTTTAGGGTCCCAACAACTTGCCTTCAGATTCTTTGCGAGAAGAAATTGGGTTTTTGGCTCAAGGGTGTCCTATTCTTGCAATCTGTCAATTTTCACGCCAGCGAACAAAACTTGGGCAAAGAAATGAAAAAGGGCCTTAATTTGGTATGAAATATATAAAAAAAAACCCTAGTTCAAAGAAATATACGCACGAACAATATACACTTGAGTTAAGGAAGTTCGCGCACAGCTTGTTCCAATCCCCTGGTTCTTGCTCATCAACTGTGGTCAGTCATTCAATACTTGTTTATTTATTTTTTTTTTTTGAAGAGCATTAGTTTAGTATACGCAAAGAAAACATTTTCAAAATGGTGGCAGTCCGTGCTAGCTCATTTAAAACAGTCTACATTTTAACGCCCTAGAATTCGAGCACTCATAAAAGTGATTTTAGTGTGAGTAGTGGGAAAGTAAGGGGGGGGGGGGGGCCCTCGGAATAAAAGTTGGGGGAGCGACCCCCCCCCCCCCTTCCGTTCTGGAGTCCCTGGAGGCCACCTTCGAAGATTCATCTTTACAATTGGTGTCCAACCATTATTGACTGTGCCCGACAAGATGGCAACCACCGAATCGGCCATAGCTATTTCCAAAATTTGGCCCGTGCTTTCATACTATAGTCAGTTTAAAAGAGATAATCTCTACCATGTTTTTTCTTTTTCCTGTAACCTAACTCGTTCATTACTGAAGAAAACAGCGTAATCATGTAATGTTACGCATTTTTTAATATTTATTTCCTGCATTTTTCTCTGTACTGCCTTCCGCCTACCTGTACAAGCTTTAAGACCATCACTCGCTACTAGTTGAGAGTGGGAATGAGTGAGTCCATGATGAGTGAGTCCCGATGAGTTGAAATCAGTCAGTTCAAATGGGTCTTGAGTTGAAAGGAGTGAGTCCAAATAGTCCGAGTTCAAATGAGTCGTGAGTCAAAGTCAGTGAGCAAAGATGAGTAGTGAGTCAAAAATGAGTGAGTCGAGATGAGTGAGTTCAGAGGAGTCATGAGTTGAAATGAGTGAGTTCACATGAGTCGTGAGTCGAAGTGAATGAGTGAGTTCAGATGAGTCGAGAGTCAAAAATGAGTGAGTCGAGGTGAGAGAGTTCAAATGCGTTGTGAGTTGAAATGAGTGAGAGCCCAGATTAGTTATGAGTCTGAGTGAGCTCGAGTGAGTTGTCATCATGCGCGACTTTCAGTTCATGAGTGTGAGTGAGCCCGAGTGGGTCGCCAGCTTGTGTGGGTTTGAGTTCATGAGTGCGAGTGAGTCCGGGCTTTGTGAGTCTGAGTGAGAGTGAGCCCGCAGATGGACCAAAAGTTTCTGAGTGAGCCTGAGTGAACACACGTGATTTTGCCAACCTATGCATGGAGCGAATTTTTTATACAAACTTCATGCGGCGCGGCAGAACGCCGACGAACCGTCGCCGTGCCGTACCACATGCAGCGAAAAACTGGTGGCTAACGGCGTTCGCGCCCATGTGAGAAAACACACGAGCTGATCCGCTTCAACAACGGAGTTTTCGCACTAAATGACATTTCAAGAACAACACACAAAATAGGCAGCGTCTAAAATAGCGCCCGGCAGAGCTTGTATACGGCCTCAGAGTACGCCGCTGCAACAGCATACTGCAGGCGCGTCTCTCTAAAGCAATGTTTGAGCGAGTGTTGTTGAGCGGAACACCGAAAAAGGTCCCGCTTCAGCTGTATTATCAGAGCAGGCAAAATCATAATGCTTACAGCACCTCATGGCACGACCTTACCAAAGATGTGCTGCCCTCTAGTGCAGTGGAAGAACTTTCACTAATCCAATATGGCTGCCCTTAAGGGTTTCCGGCTGTCACGCTTCAAGTCCGTTGTGCTGGGCTACATTTTCTGAAGCTGCATTGAAACACTCGCGCGAGTTTTCTGTGGTACGAAGGTATCACTATTGTCAGTCAGCGTAAAAGCCCTTTGTGAGCATGCATTGCAGGGGTGCGATACAAAGGACCCCTCCAGTGTGGCTGGTCGTATGTAAAACATCCTGCTGCTGACTGTGCTGTGCTGCAAGCACCACAGGTTCCCAGGCGACTCTAATGCTCGCGACTCGCGAACTGCAGCATTTCAAGATGTCACGCTGTGCATTACAGGCAAGCCGAGCGGCGAACTCCGCATTCTACGTGGCCTAATTTTTTCCTTCACTTCAAAACATACGCATCGCATCGAAGTACCCTACTACGTTGAGTCCACTTATAACAATATTCAAGTGCCACAAAAATTCCATTGTTATAACCGATAATTTTTATAAACGGTTTGCACGAAAAAAGCATAACTGCAAAGAGGACTTACGGACGGCAAGTGACATATGCGAGCTCCGCCGAGACATCGTTTTGGTGGCCCCGAAAGGGGTCTTGTATACGAGAAGGTTGCTGCGGATGCCTCTCAGCTTGAGAAATCCCGAAGTAACCCTGGGGTGAAGAAAGAGAGACAAAGCTTTTATTTAAATGCAGAGAAGATTAGTGAACGCAGGCCCCTGGGGTGAAATTGCTACAAGCATCTCACCACATACCTCACTGGCTTGCAAGAGAAATCCCCATGTTCGTTAGCCTTGTTTGTCTCACGCGAAGCGTATTGACATCCTTCTCCTTGGCATGTAGGTACCCCACGTAGTGCAGCGAAAACAAAGCCCCAGAGGGACTGAATCAACTGCAGGGCCTCCTGCGAGAACAACGTTGAGGCAGCCTGCCTTACCGCGTCATCACCGCTGTCGTCGTCAGGCGCCTTGTCGAACGCGTTTGCGCCCATTGTCAAGCGAGGACTTTTCCTTGTCGAACTTCTCAGCGGAGCGGATGATCGTCGACACCGTCAATTGCGATAGTGCGTACTCCTTCACGATACTGCAGTTCGTCTCCAAATCAATAGCCCTTCGCTTTCTTTTCACCGGCAACGTCGTCCGATAATCAGCAGGCGGATCAGCCATCTTCCGTTTTTGCATAAACAACCAAACCGTTGGCAGAACTGCGCAAAATGAGGGGCGAGCGGGCGAGTGAGCAGATTAGCAGATCAGCACTGTCCATTTGTGTTTTGAGGGGTGGAAGGGCAGCGGGAGAGAGTAAACTTTGTTTAACGGAATAGTGTGGGTGGTTTCCTCAGTCCAGGATACCATTGGCCTGGGCTGTCTCCCGGGTCCTGGTGAGCAGGCTGCGCTGCTCAGAGAGACCCGTGTGGGCCAGCTCTGCCTCCCACTCCACTTGGCTGAGCGCTCGAGCTTTATATTTGTTTAATTGCTCTTTGCAGTTGCATATCATGTATAGGATGTCCGAGACTTCACCGCATGAAGTGCATGTGTTATTTTTGAATTTTTCGGGCCAGATTTTGTGGTACTTTGCTATGTTTAGGAATGTCCTAGCCTGTATGTTCCTCCAGGTTACTGCCTCCTGTCTGCTGAGGTCTTTGTGCGGTTCTGCATATCGTTTTCTTTCTAATTTTAAGTATTGTATTAGTTCCCCATATGTGAGAGGGGTTGAAGGCTCTGGGGCAGCCGGCGCAGGTGCCCGGAAAGTATGCCCTCGAGCTATCCTGTCGGCAGCCTCGTTGCCGTCGATTCCCTCGTGTGCCGGTATCCACATGATTGTGTGCTTCATGTTGCCCGTCTTTTTTTCCTGCTCCATTATTCGGTGTGCCTGTTTGCATACGCACCCCAGGAGGAAGGCAAAACAGGCCTTTTAGAAATCGCTCAGTATTATGTTTTCTAACTCGGCTGCTGGCGTGTTTAACTGCAAGGGCGATTGCAACTTCCTCTGCATCTTCTATTTAGTTATTGGTCTTGATCAATGAGCTGGTCACCTCTCTTCCAGTGTGGTCAACTGTGGTGGCTACCGCCGCTTTTCTCTCCAGATATGGACTGCCGTCTACAGAGTATGTCGCTATTGTTTCTGACGGCGCTGTTTTGTATGTGGCGACTTCTCGCTTTTCGTCTTTCGCTGTTGTGTAGGGGGGCTATGTTTTTGGGAATTGGAAGGACCTTGGTATTCAGCTCTGCTTTCAGGCATGAGTGTTTCTCTTAGGGGGCTAGTTTTCTCGTCGATGGGTCGTCCCATGATGTTCAGTAGGTGTCTACCAGTCCGACTTCGCTCTAGTCTGCAGCGGGAGAAAAGTGCGCGCGACTTACAATGCCGAGAAGGCCAGAAAAGAGGTTCTATTGTATGAGCGCGCAGCGGGGTGGGTGCAGCAGCTGGAATTTCTTTCTTTTTATTTCTTTTTAAGGATTTCGCATTCCACTACCTTTTGGCACGAGCACTCAGGAGCCAGACTTTTGTTATAACCGATAATGTGGCACGGGGGCATTGTAGTAAGCGGGTTATTTTACCAAAGAAAACATTCAAAAGTGGACAGTGCAGCAGGTTTTCATTGTTGTAACCGATATATTGTTAAAGCCGGTATCATTATAAGTGGACTCGACTTATTGTGGATAGTGTCGACTTTGACAAACCAATGGACTGCGAATGTAACGTTAAATAAAAGCTCCTAATCTAACGTTCATCTGACAGCTGCTGGTTGAAAACACTGCATTAACTCAACCGGGTAGGAAACAAGTGGTCTTAATTTCTCTAACATGTGTGGGCCATGAATTGGTTGGCAATAAAAAATGCCACCATCACGCATGGCTCGCAACTTATGCCTGTCAAACATCTCCTATTAGAAATGTGCACTGAAAACCATCATAGCATTAGTGTTTATTTTTTTTTTAAAAAACTTTGTTCTGCTCAGAGTTTAGAGCGGCAAGGAAAAACGAGACCCATGCATAATATCAGAAATAAGAGTTACGCCGCTCGTACTGTCACTAAGAGGGTGTTTTTTCGTCGAGCAGGACTTATCACGCTGCTTTTCACAGTAAAGTAACTGTCTTGATCTTACCGAGATATCAATTAGTTTAATTATCCTCTCTTTCCCGGACATATAATCCGGAGGTAACATGTGCAAGTTTATCCCGCCTTTGACCGCGCAGTCAGAATACAGTCGTCGCAAAGCCTATTCTGTTTCGTATCGATGGTACATGAAATGGCGCTATGAAATTCATTCGTGCTATGTAAATGGTCTACTCATAGAACTGCCTAACTGTCAATTCGATTCTGCAGTAATAAAAGCAATATATGAATAATTTCGGCTGCACTTTTTAGCGGAGGTGGCAAGCAAGCGGAACGGGGCAGTCGCACCGCAACGGCGGCAACTGGCTGTTAGCAGAAACTTGTTTGCATCGCAGCTGTTGCTTCTGTACCAGCCATCCGGTACGGCTCAGCGATCCTCAAAAAGAATTCAGTGTTGACATTCGGCTTATTATTTACAGGAACAACAAAATTTATCCCACTTTTCTAAGCTCTTTGTATCGTCGGCGCGCACGAGTCTTAGCTGCAGCTAACGCAGAGCGGCAGCCAGTGCTACCATGCACAGTGGTCGCGAGCAGGAACAGCAGTTCGCCCGGCCGCCGGGAGGCAGTTTGCAAGGCTGGCCGTGGGAAAATCGCTGTATGTTGGTCGGCCTTAAGCCTATTAATTAGTTAATAATCTCCCTCAGTGCACGCGTTATCGTTGAAAAGTGAGTCCTAAGTTCAGAAATTAAAGCGGCTATTGTATGCGCATTGTATGCATCAGCAGTCATTATTATAGCACGCTGAGTGAAAATAGCGTGCATAATGGCGCAAAATGATCAGTGAATTAAGTGAGATTTTCAGCTTTGTGATGTGCTTGCAAGCAGTTTCAAGTCGCTTGGAAGAAATGCACAGTACCTCGCAGAAGTGGGCAATCTTCGTCGGGGTGAAGTTCTTGCGACCGATGTTGCTGAACCACTTTTTCCTTAGAATGGTGTCCTTCTTTCGGCTCGAAATCGCGAAAAGAACGAAGCCTTTTTCATGCCGGCTTGTGCACTGAAATGCGCAGCAACTCGGCATAGCGCTGCACTAAAAGAGCGCAAAGTGCAAGCGCGAAATGCTAAGGACCAGGGAGCCAGTCACCGTTGAGAAAAGCACTGATGGGTGAGGTTAGAGAGGAGGATATGCGAGGGTGTGCAGAGCGGCGGAAAATTCCACAGAAAGTCGTTCTTTACTCCATGCAGCACATCAGGCGCCACTTCTCTCCACATAGCTTCTTTAAAATATTTATTTTTATGCTGTTGTGGCTGGCGAGCCACAGCCAGTGCTGCCGATACACTGCGGCAATGAGCCTTTCATTGTCGGTCGACTACGCACATCTCTACGCACCGCAGAACCGATGTCTAAAGAGAAAAAAAGAAGGAAACAGAGATCGCAGAGATTCAGGTTGTGTGTGTGTGGGAGGGGGGGCAGTTAGGGAGTGTGAAAATTGGGAGGAGGGGGGGGGGGGGAGGGCAGTTCCAGAAGTTGTGAGAACTGCATCCTGATTGGTGCACGCCAGCCAATAACCGGCGAGCCAGACCGGAGGACAGATATCAGCTCCGCGCGCACCTTAGCTCAGCGCCCTTACCATGGTCATAAATGTTGGTGCCTCGAACAAGTTCGGGTTAAGTTCGGGTCTGTAGCACACATAGAAATGGATGGTTGCCGGAAAGGAAACGTCAGCACGCAAGAAATATTTCAACGGTAAGTGCAAACTTCGACGGCACTGTGAGTGCGCTTCAAGGCTTTCAGCGGTTTGCACTGATTGCACGAGCCCGCTCAGCTTTCTGATTAGGGAACGTGTGTTGTTTGCATAGTGCCCCTGCGCGATGACGAGCATTTTCAAAAATGGCTGTCTGTTGGTGAAACTTTGGATTGCACGTCATAAAAGTAAATGTGAATAGTTCATGCTTAACTCCTGTCGCTAGTCCACTTGTGGTCGCCCGAGCTCCAACGGCGTACTAAGCCAATACGCGAACCACATACTGTGGCAGAAAGTTTTGCGGCAGCTCTTGAAACGCCGAGTACGGCAAAAATGGGAGGCACATAATCGACCGTGCAAGGGGGTCGTACAACATGCGAAGAACTTTTCGGCAGGAAACGCCGAAGATTTTTCAACTGGAATGGCATGTGCCGTTGATGGAAGTGGTCTCGGCGCGCAGTGGCCTTGGGTGGTTTTCTCGATATGGATAAAGCTTTCATATTGGCGATCTTACACTGCATGTAGAATCTTAGCATTGCTCACTGCGAGAAGTTTGCTACGGAAGTGTGAAATCGCATACTGTGCGGAGCTCGCTTCGCTACCGCGGCTCCACAAAGTACGTTTTTCCGACTGTTTCTACCACCTTGCGCCTCCGAGAATAGGTAGCGTTTTATTAACACTTGACATTCAGTGTGGAATAAAATGTTTTCCAGGTAATCCAAAATTTTGCACTCCACTGACGACGTAAGTCTTTGGCCACTTCAGCCAACTTTTTTCTTTGTCGCATTTTTAAGAGCGTAACCTCTTACTACTCACATATGGCAATTTATGTTGTTTTTCCAGGGGTCCAAATTTATCTAAGCTCGAAAGACTGTTCATCATGCTGGTGTGCCACCTTAGCAATCCAAGATGGCGTCCACCCCAAGGTCATGAACGGTTTGTTGAGTTAATGAACACAAAATTGCTACTCGAGTCGAGCTTTAAAATATGTGGCGTAGTCGTACCGACGACCTCTGGTCATTGCAACCGTAAGGGGTGTGTAACTTTCGGTGGCCGTGGCAATAAATTGTTAAATTGTTTTAGAGGTAAGGAAAGCCGCATGTATCTGTCACGCTTCTCGGGAGACACCAGACCCGCATCATAAGGGAAGGAAGGGAGGTGCGAGTCAAAGAAGAGAGAAAGAGTGCCGTTTCGCCCATCTTGAGGTCTTTAACATGCACTGACATTGCACAGCACACGGACGCCCTCGTCTTTCGACGAAACGAGGCGGTCGTGATCAAACCCGGGTACTTTAGTTCAGTTGTAGAGTTGGTCAAAGCGGCTCACTTTAGTGAGCGGCTCAGAACGGCTTGCTCAGTGAAGTGAGCCAGGTCATTTGAACGGCTCTCGGGCTCACTTAAGTCTGGGTCGCTCAGGTAAGGTTCTATTGGAAAGAGAGAAAGCAGGCTTTGTTTCTCTCCCACTCTCGTTCACTGATCCGCGCCCATTCGACCTCCCGAACCGTTCCGTTGCAGCCAGGTGGCTGGGTGCGACTTCTGCGCTTCTGTTAGCGGTGCGACAAAGCAAATTTAGTGAAAGTGAGCGGTGGCTCTTTTGGGCTTTAGAGAGCCGGCTTTCTTTCTCGTTCAGTGAGCCGAGCCGACCTTTCCTCAGAGCCAGATCTTGCAAAGCATGGCGCCTTACGTTCACCACTGCTGTTCGAACGATGCATCACAACTCTAACTGATCGTGCATCGTATGCTGGTGCAACCGTTCAAAGGTATTAGTGAAAATACATACGACACGGTTATTCTGTGAAGCATTTATGTTTCTTCAAACTGTGTTATGCGTGAGTAAAATAGAGGGGGGGGGGGGGTAAATATTTGGCCGGAGGGGGTGGGGAACCGAGAGCCCCGAGGCCGGCGCCTATGCTTATGGGAGTATACTTATCAATAGGTCATTACGCCTGCAGGCATGCCACATGCATGCCGCATGTTCTGCCATATACATGACTACTCAAGTTTAAAAGAAACTCCGTCCTCAAAGAAAGTGTAACTTATTGTGTCGCCATTCTATCTCCCTTTGTGGTGATTACAAAATCCCAGTAAACAGCAATATCCGTTTTTTTAGATTCGATTCTTTCTCTTTATGTCTAATATAATTACTGGAGGTGAGCCCACTCCCCAAGCAAGGATTTAGTTCATTTCTTATCCTATCATTTCAAAGGTATCTGAATAACATTCACCATCATGCACCACACTGAGAATTATCCCTAATAAATACTTGGTGCCATCAATTTCTAAAAATAGCCCAACATCTCATGTGGGCTGACTATTAATATAGATACTGATAATGTAGACAGATATAAACAGTGAATTATAAATATAGAAAAAGCCGATTAACTGATTCGAGGTCCTTCCTATATTGCCGGAGAGAGTGAATTTAAGGGGAGCGTGAATTATAATGTAAATGCATCGTTTTTTTTTTATTAATGCAGTGTGCGCTTTGTAGCTCGAGTCCATGTTAGTCTTTTTTTCTCTATTTTAAATTCCACTTTATTAGTCCTGCCTCCCCCCCCCCCCCCCCACCTCCCTTCTTTTGCTTTCTCGGATTCGTTTTTAGTATATTCTTATAACCCTTTTGTTCAATGTTGCGGCAGTTTTTCACAAGTCCCACGGCTCTCAGCCACCCCGGCTTATCCAGTTCCTTCCTTTCTTCTTAAAGCAGCGCGAAACACAGGACAAAAGAACAGGTCGTCATTCTTTTGTCCTGTGTTTCGCGCTGCTTTAAGATGAATCCAATCCAACTCACCCTGTTTTCTATAGCCGTGTCTTTCCTTTCTACCTGGCGAGAGGAAAAACTTGGTCCCCTAATTCAAACCTGTTCAACTTCCGTTTTCGCCACCATATTTCAAGCTTATTTCGTTCACTGATTCATTAATTTTGTGTCTACTCCAAGCTGCATCGCTCGCCATTCATGCTGTGAGGAGTGGTTTTAATTTTTCAATGTATCTGTTTCCCATTTTGAGCACACGACACACTGCAGTTGGTGCTGTTTGTACGGGACCGAAGAGAATTTTTTTTTTTTCTGCTAGGCTGGCTGCGGAAGGGGCTATGCATTCACATTCGCCCTGTTGTAATGAAGCTTGAGAAAACTACGCATAGCTAGCATGGAAAGCAAAACAAAGCACGCACAAAACCGGCGGCAACTACCCAAAGCATACACGCAGCCGCCAGGTCGCCGGCGCGGAGCCTCGACACGGCAGCGAAGCAGCCGACCGCACTCCGACCCAACGTTTATAATCTCCGACTGACTACAGCCGACGGCATGCGGAAGATCGTGCAGACGTGGTACAGACGGCAGACTTCTTTCCTTTCCTTGCATGCCGGCTCGATTCACCCTTGCATTAATCAGTTCATAAATCTTTATTCATAAGGATGACCAGAGGCCTACAGGGGAAGGGGGTGGGTTAGGTGAGGTCGAGGGCGCCAGACTCCAACATGAATTCTAGCAGGGCACTAAGCTTGCGCTTGGCGTCGGTATTGGGGGCTCTCCAGTCTTCGTAAGTCTGAATGTGGTGAGCAGATGTATAGCGAATGCGGAGGCTCGCCGTGCCAGGACAGGTCCAGATCAAGTGTTGCAGGTCAACGGAGTCAGCAAAGCAGTTGGGGCAACCGATCCTGGTTCAGTGCCATCGACTAAGGGTGTCCGGTGAGTGCGCTGCACAGGCTCGCGCCTTGTGAGTGAGAACTTGCGAAGGGCGAGATAGGACGGAAGGAATCGGAGGAGTAATGTCGGGGACAAGGTCCTGCAACAAACCCCTTCGCTCCTGTTTCAGCCGTGTGATGACAGTCTGTCAGGAAGAGAGAGACTGGAGAAGAGTAAGGGTGATCAGAGTTAGACGGGCCCACATCAAGACTATGCCGGTGGTCTTCCTCTAGCTGCGCGCGAGCGGCCTCATGGGCAGTTCTATTCCCGGTTCCTTGTATGTGATGTCCAGGTGTCCAACGAATCCATGTCGAGACGTGAGGTTTCTTGCAGGTAGCGGCAGTGCTGTTTGATACGGTGTACCACTGAGGTCTTGTAAATGGGCTTTAAGTTTTTATAGCCTCTTGACTGTCGGTGTAGATGTGGATGAAACTACCTGTTTCTTTGGTGCAATGTTGAAGGGCATCGTCGATGTCCGTCAACTCGAGTTCAGTTGCGGACCAGTACCTGCGAGCACTGTGGCTAGTGGCGTGCAGCTGTGAACCCTCCTGGCAGTAGGCGGTAGTTGTAAACGTGATGCCGGTGTCATCGTCATGGTATAGCCTTGCCTGCCCACTGGAGTTGCTTTCTCGCACAGCTAATAGATAGCGCTGAAGTCGCAGCAATCAGAAGACCCAACTCTGGCGGAACAGTTGCTAACGGTTCACTGAACGAGTGGCTCTCCAAAGGAACCACCGCTCAATGAGCATTCTCATTTTATTTGCAAGAGCGGCTCAAAAGACAGCCGAAGTTGAGGAGATGCGAGGGGATGTTTGCGACTCTTGTGAGGAAAGGGCGGGTGCCCTCGCGCGCGCGTTTATTTCACGCGCAGGTAGGGTGGTGATCTGAGAGGCCATGCAGAAGGGCAGTTGCTTGCTCACATCATTAATAAATGGCGCCGAAGTCACACCAAGAATAAGGAGGCTGCATGTTGTGCCACGGCGCCCACTCAAAAGATCTGACTCCCAAGGAACCCTTCGGCACGAATCGGATTACTGATTGAGTGAGCCCGCTCACCAAAAGAACCGCCACTCACTTTTAGAGAGCCGCCGCCCACCCTTTCTTTAACCGCTGAGCCACCGTGGCGGGATGGCCGGCGAACCATGCAGTAGCAGCAGGAGGACGCGGGTAGTACAAAACGAATCGTCGTTAAGTGCTCACCATGTGGTGGTGGTGAAAACTTTTATTATCCGGAAGAGGTGACACCGGAGTTCCGGTGCCGCTCGCAGGCGTCCAGGGAGCCCGATGTGTAGTAGACGAAGCAGTTTGCCGCTTCGATTGCCAAACGGACAATGTTGGCCTGTGTCGCCGAGTCTTCGCTATGAAGTGCGGACTCCCGTGCTTCTGTGTCCTTGAATAAATTGTAGCCCGGTGAGCGGTTGCACTCCCAGAGGATATGTTTTAGAGTTCCCATATCATTGCAGAATTTGCAGAATTGGTCCTCCGGATTTCCCGTTTGCGTGAGGTATCTCCATATGGGAGACATGTGGTTCTTGGCTTGCAGGCGGCGCCTCTGCGGACGTGAGGGACCTATCTGGGGGTGGATATTTCCGCCGTCCTAGCTTGTAGTGAGTGATGACCTCGTTTGAAACTTTGTAGTGAAATTCAAATGTGCCAGTGGGGAACCGCTTTGGGCAGCTAATGCTCTGCAATCGAACGCCGATTGGTGATCCGCTCAAATCATTATATTAACGGAGATATGTGATTAGGCTTAAATTGTGACCCTATGGATGGTGATAGAGAGACCGGAGTGGTGTCTAACGATTAGTTGGGTTCGTACGCATAAAGCTGCTATTCTTAACCTACTCTCATTTTGATGGGGACGTCATATCATCGACCTTTGGAGATCTAAAATGGTCCAAATTCGCGTTTGCAGTAGTGTGCGTATTTGCCGAACCCCTGGTCGTAGACACATGCGGATGGTATCAAATGATTCATCTCGGCGAGGTCTATGTGAATGAGATTGCGCTGGATAACAGCTGACGCTCTTCATTTCAAGGCCTATCGGCGGTGGCTGCATTTTCTAGGTTCGACTCCAACACTCATTTATACGGCATAATCCCAGTTAATCGGCGACACATCTTTATCGGACACTTCTCGTGCACACGCAAGAATAATAGAGTAAGCAGCGAGTCTCGAGGACGAGACACCGTTCAACAGTCGGCACTGATACTTGCTAATGCATCGTGAACTCACAACATCATAGAAACAAACGAAGAGAACACTTGAAATTAAAACCACCATTGGAAACGCGCTTAAAATATAACATGCTTTGAAACTGCAAACTGTATGCAGTGGTCTGTCAATGGCTGAACGATGTCGGAAGATAGTGGGTGAAGGGAGGGAATTTCTCTTGAACTCTGCAGTATTGCCAAGCTTGGCAAAGGGGAAAAAACGTAGTTAATGACCTCGCCCTCATCCCCTTTTTTTTTCTCGTCTGACGTTTTGATTGCGCAGTTAACCATGTTCTGGTTAGTTTTGTTGACTCGCTCTTCGTGGCCCGAAAGAACTGAGCACGTAAGTATTTGTTGTACCTGTGTCTATAATTCGTCTCGCAAGATGTTTGCAGCTCTACGAAAGGTAGAGGCACCCCAGTCCAATCAGGATCACGCGCACTACAATAGGCAATTGTGCTCCTACGCACCTCTCGCCCCCCAAAATAGTGGGGGTGACAGTAGAAGCACGATTCTCTGTTATTGTGCGCAGGGGTGAAAGGAACTTATGAGCACAATTGCAAGGGCTTGCGAAGTATTAAGTGGTCGCAATTTTCCGCGATTTTCTTGCTACCTTACGTTAAGATGTACTGCGCCGTGTGCTTCTCAAACAGAATTTCTGCTTTCCATTAGAGAGTCGCAGGAAGGAAGAGGGCAACGCTAAACACTTTCGGATGCATCTTTATAGAAAAGACGAATAGCACAAAAATTTAGCATAGCATTTTAGCTTTGAAACGACCTGCATACATTTACATCGAAACAGGGCATGCCTAAAGCGTATACACATGTCCTTACGCCAAGGCTGATCCAACTCGCATTGAGTTGATTTCTATACATACTTCTTTTTTTTTAGCTGGTTGTCCAGTAAATATCGCATGTATTAGCTAAATATTAGCTTCAGCATAACAGTACACAATTCTGATTACCAAGTGAGCCTGACATATATTCATTTTGAAGGTAGCGCGAAAAACGAGGACCAGATTCAACTCGCCCAACTTTCAACCTTACTACTATGACATATATTCCCCCAGGAGTGCGACGTGATGACTGCCACCTATAGCGCAAGAATGGCTTACATAGTTCTGTAGAAAGAAATGCTGGTCGTGGACATGACAAAAGCGCCCTAGATTAGCTCTGCTTGTATTAAATATTGGTTTATATTCTACACAAGTTTTAGGTTTACCTGTTTTGGTGAATACTATAAATCTGCAAGGAGCCCCAATGGAAGTGAACGCGCCTGGTTGTTGATGCCATGTGCGACACCGGCGCGCTTCCTGCTAACCGTACCTGATCTTTGCGATGTTACTCACGCTTGATTTTAAATCACTATATTAAGAGTTATGTTCGGCGACCATTAGCATTAACTATAACAGCATATGTTGCCTGCAAGGGACGCCGACGGCTGCTGCCGATCGCTCTCAGCATTGCTCGGCAAGTCGGGTCACAGTGGCACTTCGCGACCACTCTGTATGGGCACCATGCGGAGTGTGTTGATCATTTTGTGGCTCTGCAGCGAAGCATTGGCAAGAAAGGGAAGATGACGGGGTGCTGTGCCGTTCCCACGGAGAATTAATTGGCTACTTCATTCAAGTGACCCTAAAAGTCACGGCATGATGACAAAGGCGTGTATCCTTCCACTTCCTGTCTATCTTCAACTGTATAGCCACGCAAAGCTGGCAGCGAGTAATATAAATTCACTGCTGCCAGAACTGCACTGAGTGGCCATTTTTCTTGGCTGAAACTGTAGTTAACTCTCTCTCCATACTCGCCTAAGTAGCACTGACAATTCCTGCAGACTGGTCAAATGTATTCCTCATGGAAGAGAGGCCGCCATCACCTGTCCTATAGCGCGGAAACATGAAAACCTTCTCAGTTGAAGTGACTTGTTGATGATGATGATGATGTGGCCAAGTCTTCTGCCTGCTTCGTTTTCCTCGTCAGCTTCACGTCATTGGAGCAGAGAACCCATGAAGCTTTCTCAGGCATGCTTCTTTAGTCCGCTGCCTGAATCATCATCATCAGCCTGACTATACCCACTACAGGGCGAAGGCCTCTCCCATATTTCTCCAATTAACCCGGTTCTGTGCTAGCTGCATCCACTTGACCCCTGCAAACTTCTTAACCTCATCCGCCCACCTAACTTTCTGCCACCCCCTGCTATGCTTTCCTTCCCTTGGAATCCAGTTTGTTACCCTAAGCGACCATCCTTTACCCTCTCTTCGCACTACCCCGCCCATGCCCATTTCTTCATCTTGATTTCCACTAGAATGTCAGTAACTTGAGTTATTTCTCTGACCCAATTTGCACGCTTCCTATCTCTTAATGTTACCCCTACCATTTTTCGTTCCATAGCCCTCTGCGTTGTCCTCAACTTAAGTAGAACCCTCTTGGTTAGCCTCCACATTTCAGCCCCATAGCTGAGTACAGGTAAGATGCAACTGTTGTATACTTTCCTCTTAGCGATACCGGTAAGCTACTAGTCATAATCAGCGAGTGCTTGCCAAATGCGCTCCATCCCAATCTTATTCTTCTTATTTCCTTTTCATGGTCCGGATCTGTGGTTACTTCTAAGTAGACATATTCGCCTACCACTTCCAGTGCTTTGCCACTTAACGCAAATTGCTGTTCCTTCCCGAGGCGGTTGAACATTACCTTAGTCTTCTGCCTATTGATTTTTAAACCTACCTTTCTACTTTTCCTGTCTAGGTCATCAATCATTATTTTCAGTTCATTCCCCTAGTTACTTAGCAAGGGAATGTGATCAGAAAATCGCAGATTACTGAGGTATTCTCCATCTACCCTTATCCCTAACTGCTCCCATTCCAAGTCTCTGAATACTTCCTCTAAGCAAGCTGTGAATAATACTGCGGGGAGATCGTGTCTCCTTGCCTAACACCTTTCTTTATGGGAATTTTGTTACTTTCTTTATATAGAACTATGGTTGCTGTGCGGCCACTATAAATATCTTCCAGCACCTTCCCGTATGGCTCGTCTACCCCCTGATTTCGCAATGTCTGCATCAACGCCGAGGTTTCTACTGAGTCAAATGTTTTTTCGTAATAAATGAGTGCTATGTATAAAGGCTGGTTATATTCCGAGCATTTTTATATCACCTGGTTGATGGTATGGTATGGAGAAAGAAACAGATTAGTAAGAAAAAACCCATCAATGACTTAGCGGTGAGGGGGGAGGGCAGAAGAGTTCAGGATCTCGCCACAAAATAGATATTCAGCTCTAACCGAGGATGGCGACATTACCCTAGAAGCAATGAACAATAATTTCAGAGATATTGAGATATTACTGAGTGCGTTGCAGAAGTAGGCGGTAGGATAGTTAGAGAGGATACCGGTAAGCTGTCTAAGGAGACGAAAAATTTGATTAAGAAACACCAGTGTATGAATGCTTCCAATTGAACAGACCAGATAGAATTGGCCAAGATATGAAAGCTAGTCAAGAAGCTGTAAAGAACGGGTGAAGCCTTAAAGTGGTAAAGAAATTGGGCATAAGCAAACACCAGATGTATGCGTTAAGGGCCAATGCGGGCAATGTCATCATGAATATGGACAAGATAGTCAAAGTAGGCGAGGAGTTCTATACAGATCTCTACAGGAGCCAAAGTAGTCAGGACCGTATTGAGATTGGCGGTAGTGAAAAACAGTCAGACGTTCCACCAGTGACGAAGGACGAGGTCAAGAAAGCATTAGAAACTATGAAAAGGTGGAAAGCAGCTGGAGAGGATCGGATAACTATAGATTTCTTGAAGGACGGTGGGGATATAGTGCTAGAAAAACTGGCCACCCTGTATACGCAGTGCCTGGTGTCATCGACGGTACCAGAACCATGGAATAATGCTGTCTGAATGGCAAGCCCAAAAATTGCGAAGTGTTCTAACTTGCTCCATGCATACAAATTACGTTCCCTGAGTGCACAGAAACTCATTAAATATAGAACTACATCGTCAAATTTCCAATGGAGAGCTCAGCAGCTGGTTTTCCGAAACTTCCCTTTGCAGAAGTTTTTTTGCAGCGTTTTAAGCTCTCCCATAGCGTTACAGAGAAGCTTTGGGGCCATAAAGAATGAAATGACTCTGCCAGTACTCTTACTATTGTACGCGCGTGGGGTGCGACAATTCAAAAACGCAAAAAGGTTTTTCTCTTTTTTTTTTTCAGACACTTCTTTGCAAGACATGTTCGCGCTTATGATGCAAAAATTTGCTGTTATTGTATTTATGATTTATGCGATGTTCCGACAAGAATTTCCTGCGTAAAGAAGTGCTCAGGAACAATGTAGGCTGCACTGTTGCGCAGATAGTCGGTGAGCGCAGGCATTGCATGTAAACACAGCGCAGCAAATGGGCGCTCAGCGCTTCGAGGGGTCAGATTACTGTTCACACCCCTGCTCGAACTGCTGCTGCCACTGGTCTCTCGCACGCCTGCCTTTTGTTGCCGCGCTTACATCGTTCATATTTAGAACGCAGCCAGTCGACAACAAACATGATGCGCAATTTCGTAAGGTATTTATTTATTTATTTTATTTATTCAGTGTGGGCAATACATGGTACTGCCCATGGGGCAGGACAAAAGGAGGTAATTAGTCTCCTGACGAGGTCCTGGCCCCACTGGGCGCAACAGCAGCGGGTACAAAGTACAGGCAATGCACATGCAACTACATACAACAATCTTCACCGTATATAACTACACATGAAACAAAAACACCGAGTTAAAAACTATCACCGGAGTACAAAATACGCATTCAGACATGTGCCAATAACAAAACATAAGGAAATGTAACAACAGTTATGAAACTCTGTTCCAATGTAAAGGAATAGCACAATACATTTCGATTTCGCATCTACTTTAATCATGTATTTGGTTTTCTATTGAAGTGAACAGAGGTTTTATTCTCCGTTTGAAAGTTGGCAGACTTCTACTTGTTCTTGCGATATCAAGTATGTCTGGGTAATTATTACATAGTTTCATGATTTGATGATCAATTGTCTGTTTAGCATAATTATTCCGAGGTTTTTCTACAGCAATGAACGTCCTCCGCAGATTGTGACCAGTATCCTATTTAGATAATGACTAGAAAATCTATTATAATTGCTCGACACTTCAGAAAATACGTACACAGATAATTTCTGCTTATATATATCGTGGAAAGGTAGGATATTATTGGTGTCTAAATTTTCCTTATATAATGCTCTAATGACCCTCCGCTGCAGTGCAAATGGTCTGTCATTATCAGTCTTAATTCCGGTACCCCATGCTAAACAATAGTAATTAAAGAGAGAGTGTATTAGTGAGAAATAGAGCTGCTTTTTGAGCCTGACAGGGATAAGATTTCGAAGGCGGCTTAACATTCCAATACATCTCGCTACTTTCATCCTTACATTTCCCACATGGTGGGACCATGTTAGGTTTGACTGGAAAGTAACACCTAAGAATGTACGACAATCTACATGCTCAAGCTAAGCATCATTATAGTACAGGGTCACATTGTTGAGAATGGGCTTGCTTTTTGCAGAAAATATCATATATTTTGTTTTGCTAGTATTTATTTGAAGCTTGTTTGTATGTACCCATAAACCAAGGTCATTCAGCCATGCGTTCGACGTGGTCTCAAGTTCCTCAAGGCTGTGTCCAGAAAAAAAGACACTTGTGTCGTCAGCGTACAGCAACACCTCACCCGCAGTTGAAATGTTAATGATATCATTTATATACAGTATGAATAACAACGGGCCGAGTATAGAGCCCTGAGGAACGCCGTATTTAATATTTTCTTTTCCTGACGTAATGCCATGTATGGAAATAAACTGAGCCCTCGAGTGTAAATAACTCCGTATAAGACTTTGTGCTGTGCCTCTAAAACCATATGCCTCAAGCTTACTGAACAAGATATGGTGTTGTATAGAATCAAACGCCTTACGAAAGTCTAGGTAGATTCCAACTGTAAATAACTTGGCTTCGATGTTACGGATGATTTTATCTTTAATATGCAGCAGGGCCATTTCGGTCGATTTCCCCTTCTGAAATCCATACTGCTGTTCAACTATCACTTTCCTTGACGATAAAAAAGTGCTAAATCGTTTATATAGGATTCGCTCTGCAACTTTGGAGAACAGTGACAACACTGAGATTGGCCTGTAATTCTTTAACTGATTGTATTTACTACCTTTGTGTATTAGAGTAACGCGAGCAATTTTCAGGCGTTGTGGGAAGATACCAAAGGTTAGAATTTGATTGAAAATATGAGATAGGGGCTTTGCTATGTCATCTGCAACTGCCTTAATTGGTAGGGCTTTAATATCATCTTCACCAGCAGCCGATTTGTTGTTAAGGGAATTCAAAATAGAAATAACTTCATCCTCAGATGTAGGAACAAGAAGTAGACTGTCCTTTATGACATTATTAATATAACCTAAAGGGTTGCACTCTGGTTGGTTACCTGGCACGATCATTGGAGCTCCGACATTTATGAAATAATTGTTAAACAGACTGGCTAACGATTTGCGGGAGTATGCTCTTCCATTAATTTCCACTTCTAATGGTAAGTCAGCCATCGGGGCGTTGGTCAACTCACGAAAAACTTTCCATGTTCTGCTACTACTTTGGGTTGAGTTCTCAAACTTACGTTGAAAAAATGCGAATTTGGCTTTTTTTAAATCTGAATTTAACCTATTCTTGAAGCGTTTGAATTCATGCAATAGTTTGACTTCGCGCGTTTTTAGAAAAAGGCTGAACATTTTTTCCTTCTGTTTGATGCGCTTATAAAGATCCTTAGTTATCCATGGTTTCCGGGCTTTTTTGTGCTGAAGTATCGTTGATAACGGAAAGACAACATTATAGCAATGCTGTAGTGTAGAAATGAATGCATCATATGACTTAGAGGGATCGCTTTCAGCGTACACGTTTGTCCATTTTGAAGTAGCCACCAAAGACGTGAATAAACTAACACTATGGTTAATGTGTCTTTTCATCATCATCATCAGCAGCAGCGCAGGGCGAAGGCCTCTCCCATATATTTCCACTTAACCCGGGGCTGTGCTAGCTGCATCCACTTGACCCCTGTGAACTTCTTAATCTCATCCGCCCACCTAACTTTCTGCCGCCCCCTGCTACGCTTTCCTTCCCTTGGAATCCAGTTTATTACCCTCAGCGACCATCGGTTATCCTCTCTTCGCACTACATGTCCTGCCCATGTCCACTTCTTCTTCTTAATTTCTACTAGAATGTCGGTAACTTGAGTTATTTCTCTGACCCACTCTGCACGCTTTCTATCTCTTAATGTTACCCCTACCATTTTTCGTTCCATAGCCCTCTGGATTGTCCTCAACTTAAGTAGAACTCTCTTGGTTAGGTTATTTCTCTGACCCACTCTGCACGCTTTCTATCTCTTAATGTTACCCCTACCATTTTTCGTTCCATAGCCCTCTGGGTTGTCCTCAACTTAAGTAGAACTCTCTTGGTTAGCCTCCACGTTTCAGCCCCATAGGTGAGTACAGGCAAGATGCAACTGTTGTATACTTTCCTCTTGAGCGATACCGGTAAGCTGCTAGTCATAATCTGAGAGTGCTTGCCAAATGCGCTCCATCCCAATCTTATTCTTCTTGTTATTTCCTTTTCGTGGTCCGGATCTGCGGTTACTACCTGTCCTAAGTAGACATATTTGCCTACTATTTCCAGTATTTCGCTACCTAATGTAAACTGCTCTTCCTTCCCGAGGCTGTTGAACATTGCCTTAGTCTTCTGCATATTGATTTTCAAGCCTACCTTTCTACTTTTCCTGTCTAGGTCATCAATCATTATTTGCAGTTCATCCCCCGAGTTGCTTTGCAAGACAATGTCATCAACAAATCGCAGATTACTGAGGTATTCTCCATCTACCCTTATCCCTAACTGCTCCCATTCCAAGTCTCTGAATACTTCCTCTAAACAAGCTGTGAATAGTACTGGGGAGATTGTGTCTCCTTGCCTAACACCTTTCTTTATGGGAATTTCGTTACTTTCTTTTAGTGTGTTTTATACCTTGAGAGTTGCTTTCTATGGGAAGTGCTGCAAATATGGATAAATGATCACCTATATCCGAACACAAGACACCGGATAAAGTTGTCTCCTTAGGAATGTTTGTGAAACAGAGATCAATCAGCGTGCTTGAATGCATTGTTACCCTAGTGGCTTCGGTGATTAAATTTTCACAACTATTTGCAAGCATGACTTCTAGAAGTTGGTATTTTGGTTGCTCAGCTGAAAAAAGGTCAACATTGAAACCACCAATGACAACAACGTTCCATTTTTTGGCGTTTACTAAAACCAACATTCTCTCATCAAAGCTAAGAAAGTTTTGAAGAATGCCATGGGGAGGCCGGTAGAGTGCAAGAACTAGTACATTGTGACAGACAATCGCAACTGTTTCAAAATCATTGGTCACGCATGTGAAATCTGGCAAGCATTCAAACTGATGATGCTTCTGTACATAAATAGATACGCCCCCACCGTGCCTTTCCGCGCGATAAACAGAAATGTGCCTACAATCACAAAAACTGACTACTTCTGAGCTATCGCAAAACCAGGTTTCTGAAAAAACCAAAAAGTCAAACGCGCAATCGAAAACCGATAGATATGCTTCGATTTCCACATGCTTGTTTCGGAGACTCCTTGCGTTCATATGAAAGAGAGAAACGTGCTTATTGCGCAAACCATTTTCACTGTTCAGTAATCTTTTAAAAGTTTCAGTAGTGTACGTGGCCATAATTTAAATTCGGATGTCACAGTGAGCTTGAACTGAGCGCTAGACAATCTTTTCGAGGTCTTCTTCGTTTGAGATCCTGATAGCAGTTGCACCAGTGCATTTGCGCACAGACTCTCCCTTCTGAAGTCCAAACATACTGATACCCATTTTCTTTCGCTTTACGTTTTGCAAGCCAACGCAGCTGTTTGTTGGTTGCCGTCAGGTTGTCAAAGAATATGACGCCAAGTTTCTTGGTCTGTAGTTGCTTTCTTTTCTCGAACCATTTGGCCCTAAGAGTTCGCGACACAAATCTGACAATTACCACATTAGCTTGCCATCTTTTGCGGGCAGTCTGTGTAACCCTTCAATGTCGTCTTCAGTCAGTTCTGCGATCTCAAGATGCTGAGCTAATTTATTCACTTCTAGCAGGAGGTCCTCATCATCTTGACGTTTAAGACCGTGAATTTCAATGTTTTGTCTCCGGCTGTACTGCTCTAGATCATTTATCTGTTGTTTTAGTCCGGACACAGTTTTCAGTACTGGTGAACTTTCCATAGCATCTATCCGTCGACGCAAGTAATTATTTCCTGGTCTTGCCTATTTTGTGTGTTTCTTAGGTCGTCATAGGTGTCGTGTTAGCCCAGGCAGAGGGGGGCGCCGTTGCACCCGCGCCGGAACGCTGCCCGAGAAAGCAGTCCAGACACCGAGCTCCCAAGCGACGAAATGAACCCCCGTTTATTCTCGCACTCCGCTTTTATACACTTGCGCCACAGATACACTAGCGCCACTATCGCAGTCGCAGCTGCCAGCCAAGCCAAGCCAAACCAAAACAGATGATAACAGCACATCGCCCTTTTCAAGCACTATTAACTTTACAGGCATACACTTCAAAATAACATTGGAACACACCCAAGAAAACACGACAGAACACAGTCACTCCAGCATCAGTCGTCCACGCCCAGCCTTATGGGTTTGCGAACAACTCTTCCAAATCTGGTCGTAGTTACAATTCTAGCTTGAGAATTGCCACCGTCAGTCTCCGTCTGAGTTAGAGGCACCAAAGCTTCCGGAGCTTCGTCAAATTGGTTGTCTACTCCAGTTACCAATCCGGCCCTGCTGGGCTGTTCCTGACTATCCGGAAATTCGTAGTTCCCGCTATCTACCCGGTCTTTTGGGAGACGGTTAAGCATTCTCCTGTTTCGACGGACTTCAACCCCGTTTTCCGTTTGAACACGGTATGAACGCGGCTGTGGTGCTGCTCCGAGCACTGTACCTTTGGTACGGAGATCAGTCACCCACACCACATCACCTGCTTCCAGCTTTGGGAGATTTTTAGACCGGTGACGTCGGTCGAAGTGGCGGCTTTGCTCCTTTCTGACTTTACGGTCCTTGGCTGCCGCTTCTTGCAGACAGCATTGTCCCGGATTGCGGTGCGAAGGCAGCATTGGGACTCTCGTCCTAAGCCTTCTACCCATCAGTATCTCCGCTGGGCTGACGTTCAGAACACCAGGTGTGGCCCTATAAGCCAGCAAGGCTAAGTAAGGGTCGTCCGATTTTAGAATGAGATTCTTAACCGTCTTTACCATACGTTCGACTTCCCCGTTTCCCTGGGGGTGCCTCGGACTCGAGGTGACATGACGGAATCCATACAGTTTTGCAAATTTCTCGAACTCGGTACTGACAAATTGGGGACCATTGTCGGTCACCACACACTCGGGAATGCCATGTCTCGCAAAAATGCTTTTCATTCGGCTTATCACGGTAGCAGACTTTGTTGACGGAAGAATGGCAATCTCTGGGTATCGTGAAAGATAGTCTACTACGACAAGATATTGCCGTCCCTGAATTTGAAACAGATCGACCCCTACTCTCTCCCAAGGAAAAGAGAGCATTGGCGATGCAATCATCGGTTCGATCTGTTCTGGCGCATGCCTCGCGCAAACGCTGCACTGTTTCACGAATGACGCTATCTCAGTGCTAAGTCCCGGCCACCAGACAGAACCTTTAGCCACACTGCGGCATCGCGAGATGCCTTGGTGACCGTCATGCAGTTTGCTTAGCGCTTCCTTGCGAAGGGTCTGAGGAATGGTAAGCCTCATACCTTTGAGCAGAAACCCGTTCACCAAAGTAATGCATGCACGTTCCTGCCAGTATGGCAGAAGATAACAGGGAACGTTTTGTTTTCTGGGCCACCCTTTTTTGCACACTGTGCGCAAGCTTCGACACACTTCGTCTTTTGCTTGACCTTCTTTAACTCTTTTCAAGAAATTGTCGCCTGTTTCTAAACCCAGTAAACAAGCTTTCGAGTAAGCGGTTACCTCTGAGACAGTTAAACAGCTTTCCACTTTCATACGAGCTAACGGCGAACGTGAAAGAGTATCAGCAGTGGTTAGCGATTTGCCTGGTACATATAATACAGAAAAACTGTATCGCATCAGGCGCAGACGAAAACGTTGAATTCTTGGCGGCATAGCGTCGATTGCCATGTGACCCAACAGCGACACCAAGGGCTTGTGGTCAGTTTCAAAAACAACTTCCAGACCACGTATATACTCATCAAACCTTTCCGCTACCCACGTTAACGCCAGCGCCTCCTTTTCGATCTGGGAGTACCGTTGCTCGGTTTTGGTGAGCGAACGAGAAGCGAATGCAACTGGTCTACGTTGCCCGTCTTTTTGCTTTTGAAACAAAACTGCTCCCAGACCGAAAGACGATGTGTCAGCTGAAAGAGTGGTTTGTAGCGAAGCGTCGTACAAAGCCATGCATTGCGCTGAACACATGAGCTCTTTGAGTTCTTGGAACGCTTTTTCCTGATTGTTGTTCCAGACCCAGTCCCTATCCTTGTGCAAAAGAACACGCATGGGAGCAGTCACTTGGGCTAAATGTGGCAGGAAGCGGCCCAAATGATTCGCCATGCCCAAAATGCTTCTAAGCTCAGTAACGTTTCTGGGTGCTCTCAATTTTATAGCCCTGACCTTCGCTGGATCAGGATGAATACCTTCCTCATTCAGAATGTGACCCAAAAAACGCACTTGCCTAACCCCGAATAAGCATTTCTCTTTGTTTAATGTCACATTTGCCCTTGCTAGGCGTGTGATCACGTTACTTAAACGCTCATCGTGTTGAGCTTTGCTTTCGCCAAACACTAGGACATCGTCCATGAAATTAACGACCCCCGGCAGGCCACCTAGTATCTCAGACATTCTCTTTTGGAAGTACTCCGGAGCGGAGGCAATTCCAAAGGGTAGTCGCGTGAAACAGTATCTACCGAAGGGTGTTAAGAACGTGGTTAGCTCTTCCGAGTCTTTACTAAGTCGCACCTTGTGGAAGCCTGAGTTGGCATCGAGCTTTGAAAACCATTTCGCTCCCGACAGTGACCCTAGAGCTTGATCCACTGTTGGTAACGTAAATCGCTCTCGAACTACGCATTTGTTCAATTTAGTGAGGTCTACGCAAACTCTCAGGTCTCCTGAGGGCTTCACTACCGGAACTATTCGGCGCACCATTCGGTGGGCCCATCCACTTTCCTGATTATGCCTAAACGCTCCATTTTATCTATTTCGCACTTCAGGGACTCCCTCAGGGGAATTGGTACCCTGCGTGGAGCGCTTATGGCATGCGGGATAGCGCCAGCTTGTAGCCTGATGGTGTACTGCCCTGGCATCGTACCTAGACCGCGGAACATTTCTGGAAAACGCGTCTCGTACTGCAGGTTTCCCGACTCGACTGCGTCTGCAAATTTCACGATACCTAAGACCTCAAGTGCAGGTAATCCTAGAAGGACGTCGCGTAACGGACTGACAACGTAGCATGTTTGATACACAGTTTTCTCTTTCCATGCGATCTCTGCTACGAATTTGCCTAGTACGTTAAGCTTACTGCCTCCTGCACCTAGCAAGATTTCATCGGTTTTTACCAGTCGGGACGGTAATCCCGGAAACGTTGCTGGTAATACTGACACTTCAGCACCTGAGTCAACCTTTGCAAAAATGGGCACAGAATTAATGCGCACCTGAACAAATCGCGCTTTTCTGCATGCATCTATTGATCCCACGAAAGTCTCTCCAGTTTCCTGGTTGACCGCTGAGACGCGTACCTTTCGTTGAGCGGAAGCCGTTGCTTTCTTCAAGCAGGCCTTTGCGAAATGTCCCTTCTTGCCACAGTGAAGACACTTGGCAGCTCTGGCTGGGCACATTGTCCTGGGGTGGGCGTCGCCACTGCAGAAAGGACACCGCACCTCCGGCGTTCGTTGCCCATGCTGCCGCACCTCCGGCGTTCGTTGCCCATGCAGACGTCCCTTGTGCCTCTGTTGAACCACCGCGTCCACATTGGGGTCCTGGTCACGAATTTCCGATGACCGATGGCTGTGCTGTCCTCGTAGAGTACTTTGCTGCTGTTGGACGCTTTCCTTTAAGCGAGCCTTCGACAGCGCCGAAGCCAGCGTTAGCTGAGAATCCATTTGCAAAGCTTCCGAGAGCTTTGCGTCGCGGAGCCCGACAACCAGTCTGTCTCGGATCATTCGTTCTTTTAGTTCACCGTAGTCGCAACGTTCCGCCAAGCCGTGTAGCGCAGTGACGAACTGGTCTACCGACTCTCCTGGCATTTGTACGCGTCTGTGAAAACAATAGGTATTGGACAGGAACTGAACGGATTTCTCAATATTTGTTACAGTTTCCTGCAAGCTCATCAACTTATCCAATTTTGCTTCGAGTAGCGGAATTTGGGACAGCTTTCTATTTATTTCTACCAGCTCTGCCTGTATTTTTCCAGTCATATCTTGTATTTCATGCTTGCTAGCGGAAGGCTTGCAAGACAAACATTTCTGCTTTTTTCTAGTCGTTTCTTTCATCGGTCGAAAATACCGTTCAGATATGCCACTGCATTTACCAAGGTGAAACTGCAAGTCACATTCAGCACATGTCATTATCAAATCATCTTCATCAAACTCTTGATGACAAGAAGAGCACTTTATCAAATGGCATAGTACACTTCAAGCCAGGGGCGGCCATATCAAGAAAGAGAAATCTTAACAGGTAAGAGCAGCAGCAGTAGCAGTGGTGCAGTTGGGCTAATAATACATAAAATAAGGCGAAGTGTTTTTTCACAAACCTGCAAGGAATGCGGGATGCGTTTTAGGCACCGGAGAACTGGACCATGCCACCGCTACCGCTGCCGCCCAAGAAGTGAAGATATCGGGGTCCGGATTGTTGCTTTTGTAGACGGGGCTGGACGATGATTTGTTGGCGCTGCCTCTGATGCGATGGTGACGACAGTGGTGATCACGATGGTCAGCGTTTTTCGTTCCGTTATTCTTGCACGGCGACGATATCTGCAAGGAATGCGGGATGCGTTTTAGGCACCGGAGAACTGGACCATGCCACCGCTACCGCTGCCACCCAAGAAGTGAAGATATCGGGGTCCGGATTGTTGCTTTTGTAGACGGGGCTGGACGATGATTTGTTGGCGTGGCTTCTGATGCGATGGTGACGACAGTGGTGATCACGATGGTCAGCGTTTTTCGTTCCGTTATTCTTGCACGGCGATGATATCTGCAAGGAATGCGGGATGCGTTTTAGGCACCAGAGAACTGGACCATGCCACCGCTACCGCTGCCGCCCAAGAAGAATAGACGAAACGGTTTGTAACGGTAAGCTCGTGCCATCATGGTATACGAACGGCATTCGGAATATATGCATCGCCCTTATGCTAGACGGCATTGAACAACAGCAGAAATATTGAAACGCAGTCAGTGTCATTGTTTACACTCCCATGCATCTCCTGGATAGCTTCGCGGGATTCAGCTGAAAGCTACACAGTCATGTAGCCTCCGTTATTGAATGCCAAAAGCACTCTGAAACCGCAACTGGCAGTGTATCGGAATCGAGTTGCGTACGACCGCTCGAACAACGTAGGATGCGTCTTCGTAAACCTCATTGTATCAAACCTTGTTATCCAGATGCATCCAGTCTTGATTGCTGGCCTGAAATAAGGGCAGGTTTGGCCCAGTGCATGCCGATATTGAATTTACGAAATATGTAAACAAGATATCCATGTACTAAGCTGCTCTAGGAATGTATTTCTTACTTTTAGGTCCTAATTTGCATCGCGGTAGTAATTTTGCGCACTGCTACATTTATTTATCACGAAGAAATATTTTGCGCTATCTGTGTGATTACCGTCAACTTTAAGGTGGCAAACATGACCGAAAGAACAACTTAATCACCTGTGTGCCGCATTGCGATTTTGTTATCTTTAGAGCTCCTTCCATGATTTCAGCATTACTGTAACTATACTCGGTTCTTTTAAATGACGCTTCGTCACACAGTGATCGCACATTTTTTGTACTCTCCGATTGGAAAGAGTTTCATTTATACCGATACTAGTCACGAGGAAACGGCTTAAAAATATTTAAACAACCATCCGCTATCTTCTTTTGCTTTTATTGTGAGCGACCCCGCTGGGCTCCAGAGGTTGCAAATAATTAACTCTCATGATGACTTTATGGAAAATCTGGAACTTCACCACAGAGCCCAGGAATTAAGCATTGCGACACAGAATTTTGTTTTCTGTGCAAACCAACTCCTGGTTACTGCCATTGCTATGGATTTCTTTGTTTTGACTGTCATCTGCAGGTTACTGCACCATCCGGAAATTTTTTCTAATGACCTGTTAAGAATGACATGACCTTCGTGGCTTCTTATTTCTCTGTATATTATGCAGTCGTCAGCAAAGAGTTTCATCTTACAATTAATATTGGCAGTAATATCGTTAATAAAGATAAGAAATAACAGGGGTCCCAGAACAGAGCCTTGAGGAACTCCGGATGTGATTGCTACCGATCTGGATTGCACGTGGTGGTAGAATACGAATTGTGACCGTTGATGCAAAAAGTTCTCTATCCAAGCCAATATTTCGCTATCACCAATGAAGCCCTGCAACATTCCGATTAGTTTCAAATGACATGCACAGTCAAATGCTTTAGCGAAATCGAGTAACATGATGTCAGTTTGGCTGCACTTATCAATATTTAATGCGAGGTCATCAACTTCTGTTAATTGAGTAATGGTAGATAAGTCGCGGCGAAACCCATGCTGATGACGTGATAATAGGTAAAGCGTTCTAAGAACTCAGTTGGGTGTTTAAATATTATATGTTCCAACAATTTACACGTAGTGCTAGTCAGTGATATCGGCCTAAAATTCGATACTAAAGAAGTACTGCCTGATTTATGAATTGGTAATACCTGGGCTGTTTTCCAGTTATCTGGCAGCTTGCAGGTACTAAGGGATTTATGGTAGATGAGACCTAGGTACTTGCTGCATGGTTCGGCGTATCGTTTTAAAAAGGCGTTTGGAATTTCATCAGGACCGGTTGCTTTCCTATTGTCGAGGCCAAGAAGATTAAAAATGCCAGCGTCGGTAATGACAAGAGGATCAATTTTTGGAACATCATATATTTCTGTAACGGGTATAGAGCAGTTATCGACTGTAAACACTGAGTGAAAGAAATCATTATGCGCATTTGCCACTTTAACCCTCTCCCCGACTGGTAGAGGAGAGGCATTGCTTTTATCCTTGCTAAAATGTTTCCAAAACCGTTGCGGGTTATTGGTGAGGAAATCTGGAAGTGTAACCTGGAAGTGTAATACAACCTGTACGCAAAAGACTCCAGTGAAGCCCTGGCTAGGGTACCCTGGCCAGTATTCTCGAAAAGGAAGGGATTCAAGCTAAAAAGAAGTCAGCCATCATTTTCAGACCCAAGGTCATAAAGCGAGATGAGAGAAAAAAGCGCGGTGGCCGAGCTGTTCTAGAGTGTGACTACAGGATTCACTTCAGCAGAACTTATATGCTAAAGCTCCTGTTTGGGCCATGGCACATATATCTATCAGAGGCGGGATAATGTTATTCTTTCCTTGGGAATCGCTCTCACTTCTTGCACCCTCAGCTTGAGTTTTGTGATCTGGTGGTTAACCAGATGTAGATATAAAAAAGCCTCTCCAAATATAGCCCAATTCTATGCCACTTGGCAAGTCTTAAAAAAAAAAAAAAGCTTCGCAACCGACACAGCTTGAAAAAATATTTGTAGTTGTTTACTGACAAAAGCACAAAACAAAATGTCAAAATGGAAAGGAACAGAATGAAAAGGAGAAGTACTGATGAGAGTGTTTACAAAATAAAAAAATGTAACTTTTCACCATTACTGTGAAATACCAAATTTTACATTCTATTACGCATAATCAACTGGTGCACTGAGCATAAAAGGCAGCATCATGTTTGACGCCTACAACAGGGACCGGGCACCCGTTTTATGACGCCACCGTAGCCTCGATTGAACAGCGCCATCCGTGGCGAAACACTCACCAGCAGAGTGCTGAGGCAGCTGAGCGGCGCAGTCGTTTCTGTTCTGCGCGGCATACTCGAGCATGTTCCTACCCGTCATTCTGCGGTGTGGCTTTGGAGCTTTGTGCTACTTTGAGTAATCGCAAGAGTATTTTTCGACTGGGAAATCGACTGCGAGTATGTAACAAATACCCGCCCGGTGCATGGTATTTGTTATATACTCGAAAATGCCGCACGCGATTTCACAATGTGCTAGGAATGCCTTCGCGAGGTGCTTGTGAAAACGACTTTGGAGATGAGAAATGCGCTTGCACTGCGCTTTCAACTTCCTTTTGCTCTTGTCAAGACCCGCCGGAAGACCAAATACCGCCAAGCCGTGTAGCCATGTCGCCGTAGTAGTGGTTGTTGTAATGGTCAGCGTTCATGTAAAATGAAAAAAGATGCTGCACCTATCTTTTTTGGTAATAGGCTCAAACGATTCAGTATAGAATAATAGCAAATGACATTCTGGCTTCAACCTTGCTACGATAGCTGGAAAAGGAGAAAAATAAACAAGCAAAGCAAAAATAGGATTACCTTTATGGCGGGGAAAACAAATAAACATACTTTCTGGACTTCCTGCACAATTACGCTATAATATCTCACTGAATCCGGCCTTGAGACTACCAAATTTGTTCATAACATAAGCAAAATGAGTAATACCACCTCAGCATCCTTTTTACATATACGGCAATGCTCTGGTTGAACATGTCAGATCTGCTACAAATATTGACTTTGAAAATGCTATACTATAAATTTGTTTCTCTCAATATGTTGCGAAGGTTGTGAAAAGAGAAAGAAATAATGTTACTGCTATGAGTGGCCCTATTTTTTCAGACACCTGCTATGATAGAGGGATCTTGGAAGTATATTTGGTTCTTGTTTATTTAGGCATTCTCCGAGCGCAAAAAGTTCAATGCGATTGACCGCAGCTGCCTTGAGCATTTGAAGGCAGTAGTCAAACTGCCAAACTGTTAAATACAATTGAATAAAAACAGACATTGTGATGTGTTGTAAGATAAGCCACCAGACATCTAGGAGGGTGTTCTAATAAAAAAATCCTTCTGATGGCTCGTTCGCTAAGGTATTCTACTTTCTCAGCGTACCATGAACTTGCGGAGCCGATACCTGACCGCAATACCTGATGAGTGTGAGGGGATACGACCACGTAGGTAGTTTTTTATTTGCATGTCAAGGATTCCGGATAACTGAAAGCCATTCCTTTTACATACCTTGTCACTGCAGCTTGACAGACTGCCACTAAATCTGCTTACAGCATTGGCCATACGAGCAATTTCTGAGAGGTAAAACGGTCTTGTCTTAGTATGCCATAATAAGGAAATCTTGTGTTCACTAAAATGCCAGTGAGAAACACTATTTAGGCAGACCAGGAAATGGATGCTGCTGAGAAAGTATGTAAACCCTTGTCAAGTGCAACACGAATGCGAAATAAAAAAGATAAATATTTGCTACTCGAGAAGAAATATGTACGGGACCTACTAACGCTCCAAACGGCAATCTGCGTGCCTTGGAAAGGAAAAAAAAAAAAAATACTGCTTTCATGCTTGTTTCCAACAATTCAAATGCATTCGCTTTTTATATGAAGCTGATAGCCGATTTTGTGACCATGCGGTATTGAATGAGCTCTGATATGAGTGATTTTATTGGACGAGATGGACATGCCACCCGTTCAGCTGTCCGGTCCCTATACTGCAACACTTACAGCATTCACGTCAGCGTGTCCGTGCTGCATTTTCATGACATCGCCAAAACATTTGCATAGCTAACTGATATTGAGGCTTTAATAACATATGCGTTATAATGCAGTGATTATATTTAATGAATATCTGCAATGCACTGCAAGAACCATAAGCATTGTTGTGGGAGCTTTTAGTATGAGCATTCGAGATATCAGCATTTTCCTACTTCCTACCTGGAACCTCGATTGCTTTGCATGGTTAATGTGCATTGCACACTATTCCACTATCACTCATGTTCATGTATTTATTACGTGTAAGCACGTGCAGTGCTGAATGTGCCCTTCAAGAAGAACAGCCTCCTTGCAATCTTCTTTGTACACCTCATAGGGGGTGCGCGCTTTCTTGTAGCAGCCCGTGATTGTAGGCGCGCTCTCGTGGGGACACTTTTGACAAACGTGCGCTTTCATGCAGCCGACTCAACCTCTCCAAATGAACCAACCAAAGTGCTGATGTGTGCCTGGTGAAACACATTGAGAGAGGGTGCCACACATTTCTTGCTGATGTGGAGAATGCACGTTGAATAGAAAGCAGTACAAGAAACTTTTTGCTCCACTCAAATGTAAAATAAATTAATATTTTCTTGAAGCTATAACATTACGCTACCTAAAACTCCGAAAGCTTGTGGATTATACTTTAAATATAGGAGCGGTGAGTCATAAAGTAAGGTCAAGTTGTGTTTTTCACAGGCTTCATCCTATCATATTTCATCGCCCAGGGAAAACAATTTTGAAATCACACTTATGAAACTTTACTAAAGTAAAGTTTTAAGAGGTTTGTAACCTGTGCACTTGAAAGCTTTTGTGCAACTGTTATGTGTGACAAGATATTAGTGTTTGATTTTTCATTGCCATTCAGGTATGCGTCGTCGCATCGGTGACCGTTTCGGATGGCGCGACCGGTTTTCCAAAACGCATGGATGGGAATCCCGGGGATGAACCACTTCGTTCTCTTTCTGCTCCTTTGCATGTTTATCTAATGAATAATGAAGTCAAATTTGTTTTTCTTAGCTTTCTTCTTAGGTCTGTTTCGTCAGTTGTTTAGAGCTATATTCTCTAGCATGACATCTTCTGCTTCACTGCGCCGCCCTATGCTTGGAATTCTTGTGGACCCTATAAAAAAGCTAATGCATGACCTGCCAGGTGCCAGCCGACCTCAGCACCCACCTTTTCCCTGAAATGAATTCCATCTTACTGAAATCTCTTGCCAGGGGCCTGCTTTGTGTACTTCCCTGTTGATATCCGTCACCTCGAAATGCATCTCTCAGCTCAATTCTCTAATTTTGGTTAACCCTAGCCACTTTCATTTCAAGCTCTGCACTCCTTCCGAGCACATCTCGTACTGTGCATACTACTGTGCACCCTTAGAGCTATCGCACGGAAATCTTCCACTCCCTGTGCCAATCACTCCACTACTTTCACCCCGTCACCATTCAAAACATCATTTAATCCTGCTGCTACCACTGTAATGCTACGTTCTGCAGATTTTACGACGGTTCCTCTTTTGTTATCTGTAGACATGGCCTAATGTCTTTCCGGGAAACACCCTGATCCCAACTCTGCTATCTTCTTTTACTCTTTTTTCCTGATAGCCCGGCTGCACCTTTTCATGTTTGAGTCACCATTAACTCAAGTTGGCTACGCTTTCTCTCTCACTCCTTTTCTGCAACCTGTTCGGCCTCCCTTTTGGCGCTGGTGTCCACCACCTCACTAACTTCTCAGACACATTTTCCGGGATCAGATCTGTATTGTATCGCCTCGAGGTAACCTCGCCTCTTGTGTGCTATTGTGCACTGTATTCCTATCCCACTCCCTTTCTCAGAGCCTCTATCCTGAAGCAATAGATCAGTGACATGTGTAAGATGTTTTTGTTTTGGATGCTGATATCTGCTATTTTTTCCTCCACATCGGCCTCTTGCCTCCTCAGCCTGCCATTTTTCACCTTTTCCAGCTCTCCAGCTGACTTTCTATGGCAATTAAACATCACATCAGTGGGGCATTTTCCCCCTCTACTCTTTCTACGCAATCGCACAGCACGCAAAATCTGCACCTGAAAACGTTATCCGCCTCACCAAGCAATTTGCACTGTTTGTCATCGATAATCACTGACACCTCGCATTCCGTGCACTCCGTTTTTTTTAACCATATTAGCCTATTCAAACTTTAGACTCGAATATTCCCAATACTGCCGTGCGACCAGTTCTAGCTACCTAGCTGCCTGGACACCTAAGTGCTTAGCCTGCAATTGGTAACTGTAGGCAACTGTAATAAAATAATAAGAGAATCAACTCATCCATATGGCGCTGTCCCATCGTTTCGCTGTCACCTGCCCCGGTCAGCATGTGCTGTTCTAAGAGCCAATATAGTGCAGTTCTAAGGACACTCAACTGAAATCCCTCTGGCGGCAGCTTCTGAAAACAGTAGCGCTGTCTGTTGCCAAGTTGGCAGCGCTGTCCAGCGTTGGTGCGTATCTGCTGCGGACGTTGCTGCTTTGATACAAGTATTTTGGCTCCAGTTAGCAGCTGACATGTTCTCTATTTGTTTTCCAATGAAGGGCATTTCGACAGCTGCAGAAATAAGAGACATTGTTGCATCACTTCTCCATGAGAGTGGTTGCATATTCGACATCGTTGAAGTATGATGAGCTCATTGAACGTATATGCCAAACACTTGTGGCAAGAGTTAAGGCTATGAGGTACAGCTTTTTCTAATTACTTATGTTCGACCTTCTCAAAAGTGCATGTATGCTGTAAGTGCTGTAAAGCTCAACTTTAAGCCAGTGTCGAGGACTTCCCTTTTGTCTGGATGAGAAACTGTGTGCCAAGGAGCGTCAGTGTGCCAAGGAGCGTCGGCTAAGCACACCCATATGGCGGGCTGCTGGGCCCATATTCCGAGCTTGTGTCGTTATCGAAGTGTCGCTATCTCACGTGACCTCGAATCGTCTGATTGGTCGACATGCCGGAACCGTGTGTTGCGCTATGGAACCAGAAGTGGCACATCATGTTCAGGCGTTTCCACCAATCAAATGACTCGCGGTCGGGGAGATAGCAACACTTTCGATAAAGACACAAACTCGGAATATGGGCCCTGTTATAAATTCAAATCCTAACCACTGAATTATTGAGCTGGTGCATAAATGTATCAATGGGCGCAGTGCCTCAAGCGTGTTTACAAGACTGGTCAGATGCTGAATCAAATTATATCCTCTGGCACCACATTAACTGAACCGAAGACTAAACACATTATAGAGCAGAAGACTGTGCAAAGCGAGCTGGATGACTAATGATCGCTAAGCAATACTGCTAAGTATATATACACGTTTGACAACAGGGAAGGTATGATGGCAAATGTGCTTGATGTGAAGTGAAAAGATTTCTTTATTCTACTGAGGAACTACTCAAGCCTCAAAGTATGCATTCCGAGCACACATCCATCTATGTATGACAAGCTGTCTGATAGAGCACATTTCACCGAAATTTCTTGGCTGAGGAGGCACCTCAAAACAGCTGGCATTGGACTCGAAAAGGCCGACAGTTGGGCTGCATTGGACTTCGCCAGGGTGTGATTTTTTAGTCTCTCCCCAGCCTGCAGCTATTCCTAATATACGAGTGTCTGCTGTATCCTTTGAGAGGAGGTTTACCAAACTGAAGATTATCAAAAAATGCTTTGGACCTATGATGGGTCAGTGCAAGCTTTCAGATCTTGCATTATCATATCTCAAAAGTGAGCTGGCAAAAGCATCCAATTTGACAATGTGGTAGCAGCTTTGAAGCCTTAAAGACCGGAAAATGAAAATTTCGGCATTTGGGGTTGTTTTCCTGCATTCAAAACAAGGTTTATAATATCTGGAATTATTTGCTGAAAGCACGATGGCTTCAGTGTTTCCCATTTTTTGTACATCACTCATTTCCTTATTGTTTAATGGATCTATCGATGGGTATGCTTGTTTCGTATGTGCGGCAGAGTTAATTATGCCCTTGTCCCTTTGAAAACTTTGTCTTTTACAGCGTAGTTGTTGAGGGCCTCAATTATGACTGCTTGCTTATTTTTGTAACTTTAGTTCTCTTCTGTGTATTCTGGTTGTTCATTCGCTATTAGCATGCTTACTTCTCAAATCGCAGTTCTATGTCTATCTTTACACATGAGCGCTCAGTCTAACATTCTAGCTGGTTTGCTATTAGTTTATTCTTTGTCGCTGGCCGATGTAAGTGCAGTTGTCTTGTTCGTGTTCAAAGCTTTTAACAGCCCTTATGAAGAGTTTGTGGAAGCATAAAAAAAATATGAACTGCAATCCAGCACATCTGCCAGTTCCCAAGTTTTTTGCTGGCACTGCTATGCCTGATGTAAATGAAATAGTCCACAATAGCCCCATGTTATAATCGTGGTGGCATCTGCCACTTTGCTACTTTTTAGTTACTGTGCGTGCATCAGACCAAGTATTTCTGCACTCTCAAAGTTTGCAATTCTTGTGGTTTTTATGCGCTCTTTTATTTTTGTGGTCCCAATCTAGAAATTCATCTGTCAAAAACATCTGTTTAGTTGTTCACAAATGTGCCTTTCTTAAGAAAACAAAAAATATGACATGCCCCTTGTAATTGGCTTGTTTAACTACGTAAATATCGGTTGTGGGGTATGCTTGTTATGTTGAAGTTCCAAAAAGAAATGAAGGAAAAAATGCCTCGGCTTGCACCATATTGTGCGATAAACAAGCTTCTGCCATCGAAGAAAGCCTTGAGGACGAAGTATGTGGTGGTATTGCGCTCAGGTGTGTGTCTGAGCAACACCACCTAGACTACTCGAGGCCTCTTCGTTCCTCCGTGACATCATCATACTAGGACGTACGTGGAACCTGCATGCTGCTGCGAGTTGCTGCAGGCTTATTCTTGTTTCACTAGAATTGTGGTTGTTGCCACATTCAAAAACATTCTTTGGTGTTCTGAGCCCTGTGTTTCAATACATAACTTTTTAGTCAGCTCTAATATTGCAAGTAAATGACTGGATATTCGTGTGGCAGATTTTATAAAGATTAAAGTTTCAGGCAACAGCACATAATCAAAATGAGTTTATGAAAAGCCAGAAGCACTGCTTTTATTGTGCCAGTGTTAGTATAACGCTACGAATATAAGCATAGCTTCAGAAAGTCAGCTTTATAAATGCTGGAACATTTTCAGTCTCTGTACTCGTTTTGGAAACAAATGGGCAAAAGTTTCGCTATTATTTCATAGCACTCAAAACATGCAGCTCCAAGGTCAGCAGAGGACTTTGTTTTTGGCCTCTAGAATCGTTTCAGCTCAATACACACGTGAACTGTATCAAGTATGAAAGTATTCATTAAAATATGAAAGTTTTCAGGAAAGCTTTGACGAATGTCACACACAAAGAAAATGATCAAGGCTTCAAAGTGTCAAGTTTACGCTTTTGAGCGATCTTCGATTGCACAAGCCGATCATTTCTTGTCTTGCAATAGTTCTTTACCAGGATGTTGGTTGCTGCACCGAGAACATATTTCATCACTTGCTGCGGGCTGTGACCATTTTCACATTCTTCATTATTTTCTTCTTTCATCAGGTTGCTTGCTAAAGTGAAAAGGCTTCTTTTTGGTTCACCAGTGCATGAAACTGAATTGCATACTTTTCACTACGAAGTTTATCAAGGACAATCTCAGCTGTCACTGCAGCATTTACGACGGCTGGTTTTGAAAATTTGAGACCTCCGCGGACCATGTTCTGAACAAGTTCATCATTCTCATTTGAAATGTCTTGGTCTTCAACTAGGTTTGCTCTGCAGGCAGTGCATGAGAGCTTCTTCATTCCTTGCGTTCAAAGTCGTCATCATCTACTTTATGTTGAAGCTACCTAACATGAGCTCGTCAGTTTTAATTTCCGGTGCTCCTTCATCCATTTATGGAAGTTCCAGGGCTGTCTGGAGACGAAGCTTTTGTTCTGATTCGTACACCTGATGAATGGAAATTGGTACTAGGATCCAGATAATTATCTGAATTTGTCAAAATGCGCCAAGCAGTCAATCTTAAATTTCCCCAGGAGGACATAGTTGAATCTCAGGTCGTGGAGGCAGTAGCTGATAAGGTTTACCAACACTTCCATAGTGAGTCGAAGCACACTGTGCGTATCAAATTCCAGTATCAAATTTCAAACTTTGCCACAGGTCAAGCCCATTTCAAGATACTCTGAAAAATTCTGTCTCCCCATACTTGATGGGTTGACAGTATAGTGAATTAGAATACTTTCTAGTGGCACGAACGACGACGCTCGGGCACGCCGTTTTTCATTGACGCCGCCAGATGGCGCCACTGCAACATCTACTAGTCGACTTTTCAATGCTTTCTTGCAATAGTGCGACATAGTACCGATGCTTTTGTGCGCCTATTCAATACAAGTGTTGATTTTTTCCCTCTGCTGACGTATGTGGACCTCCACCCATGATAGAAGGCGTTTCATTCGACATTATTCGGGTTTTCGTCGTTGCACTAGGGTGAAAGCGCTCTTATTTCGCTGGCGTCTGCTACAGCTCATGCGGGACGAGTTATCGTGCACTGTAAATCATTATGGCACATTCATTTGTACGGGACAGGTATTTTTATGAGCCCTGCAGAACCCATTTTATTACAGAGCCAACTAAACTGTCAGCAGCAGACTGGTAGCAGAGTGGCCAGGCATTGTGTGCACGCACGGGTTCTCGCATCTCTCCAGCCACGTCGCAGTAACTTTCCTTTAGCCCATAATGATGACCATATTACACTGCACTATTCGGTATCCACTGGTAACCACGTCGCAGTAACTTTCCTTTAGCCCATAATGATGACCATATTACACTGCACTATTCGGTATCCACTGGTAACCAGGAATACTCATTTTAGCGTGATATCTGCTTTGCGTTAGGAAATTTGCCAACTGGTAAAGTGAGGAGCAGCTTCAGGCTGTTACATTTTTCTTTTGACAAAGTGGTCATTAAAAAAAAAAATCCCACGCTTTGAACGAATTATCCGGCGATATTTTGTGGCGTCACCATTACTCTGTTCACAGCAACAATATCTGTTATAAATCATCGCTGTAAGCCAGGTGCTAAAATCCTTTCATCATCTCATATGCAAAAAATACATACACGAGGAGGGCAGAGCAGTTTTGTTTAGGTACTTCACAAGGCTTCTCCACTGCTGTTTTATTTTATTTGCGTGCATGGGACAAAAGCCATCAACAATGAGTTGTTTTGTGGAACTGTTGACTACACAAACAGTCCTAAGAGCATTAATCTGCTCATCTTCAGGTGCTTTGAAGCTTAACATTGCGCTGGTTAATGCATTTTGTGAAAAAGTGCATGCGGGTAGTTAAGCAGTGATTTCAGCTGCACCAATCTGACAGTGGTCAGAGCACCCAAGTTAGCAGGTTTGATTGGCCAGTAGCATACTGAGTACAAGCTGTCTGCTTGAATTTAGGCTGAAGCAGGTTGTAAACACATTCTCAAGGTCAGCCACAAACTGGTATCAGTCGAAGGGTACAAAAGGCTTCTGTTGTCCTTAAAATTAGTAAAATTAGCCTAGTTTAATATATGTGACTTATCTTTTTCTTTTTTAAAAAAAAAAGGTTAAAGCCTTTCTCACAGTTAGTCTTCAGAATGCATTTCCTATACAAGGCATTTGAGGTAGGATATAGAGAGACCACAATTGTATACAGCTGCCAGCTAACTGGCTCACCCCAGGGAGCTTTTTATTTTGAAGTTAAATAATTAGTAATTCTTTTTTCCAATTTACTAACTATTGCCTTTTGACAATAACTGGGCTTGCAGAATTTGAGAGCACCTTCTAAAACCTCTATTCCATTTATTTTCGATAAAGAAAGACTCATCATTTTTCCAAGCTCTAAAGAAAGCCCGCGAAATACAAAAATTATCAGCCTGTATAGCGCTGAGACTGGGCTGTTGAGTCGCGGCCGCAGCTAATTTCTGTCGCTCAAACCATGCACGGTTGAGAGCACCACAATATCGTGGCGCATGAATGCGTCAGTCACGTGATATTTGTTTTTTATTTAGCGGGCTTTCTATAGAGGTGGGAAAAACGATGCACGTAAGGTTTTCTTTATCGGGAATAAATGAAATGGGGGTTTCAGAAGGTCCTCCCCAACTTTGCAAATCACATTTATTTGAAAGCAATCTTAGTAAATTAGAATTACAAAATAAAAAATTGCCTGTACCATTTTTTTTATCGATATTGTCTTAGGGCATCAGTAGGGTATGATATGAAGGATGAATAAATGATTTAATAAATGTGCCAGCTACCATGACCACGCGGAATTTAATTTAATTTAATCTCAGCGGTCTGCTTTATTGAGCCAGTGGTAGTATTCGAGATCACGCAAACAGTCGAAGCTTTCTTCCCCGAAGTCTTTCTTTTGTTTAGACCTGGTGCGCCAGATGGCTGTCGGCAAGTGGTTTCTCTTGCCTATCTCAAAAGGTTTATTTTTAACCCTTGGCTGAAGTTAGCCTGGGACACGCGGTATAAAATATATCGGCTATCGTTTGATGCCACAGGCTTAATTGCAAGAATCTGCACTGAGCACAACTCTCTGCAACATCAATATTGCCCACATCCAGCCTTGGCTTCACGGGTTTGACGGTAATAAATGCCGGACAACCCGGCAAGAGTGTATAGGCACCGCATCGTGTGCCAGGGATGGCTTTTCATGCCGTATATCCTCACTTCTGCCGTTGATCATATATGTGCGTAGTCACGCAGCAGGATGAGATGCGGCTCGAAATGATGCTCACACACTGCCGATGTTTCTGTGAGAGGCTTCTCCTGCCTTCACAAGCTTCGTTTCCACTTTCTGCGATGTTTGTTGTCCCTCGGAGCAGCAAACAAAGGTGACTGGAGCACCCGGATAGCCGCGCTTTGGCATCTTGGAGCAAAACAGTGCGAGTTGGTCTTTTTCCTGGCCATTTCAAACCTCGCATGGTGCTTTTGAAGAGCTAAGGTGTCTTAGTTGCTGTGATGGAAGGCAGAACTGAAAGTTCAAGGGTAAAATCGCAAGAATGGGCAGACTGCACGGCACGCCAAACCTTGACTTTTCTTTGTGGACGCACATGCGGTCCTAGTAAACGTAACTGCAGCGCCAGCAGCGGTGGTCAGTGGCGTCCGGCGTGCAAGAGGCGCCCATTTTCCTTCCGTTCGCGCCACTAGAAAGTATTCTAGTTCACTATAGTTGACAGCTTTTGCTGAGAGCATCGGAGCAGCCTTGATCAGTAGATCTTGTTCCTTTAGGTGACGGTCACGCAATGATGCAGTCAGAATTTTGGAGGTTGTGCATAGGTCCAGAAATGCAGAAAAAAACATCCATGTTTCACAGTTCTTTTAATAGATCCAGTTGTTGCGAACACATTTTAGCAGGTGAACGGGGTTAATAACAAAAAAAGAGGCTGTGTGGGATCTGATGGATGACAGTATGAGCTGCTGATTTTTGACGAAGTTCCAAAGGAAGACATTTCTTTACGATTGATGGAGTTGTCTGCAATAAGAGCAATAATGCGAATTCCAGCTTCTTCAAGTTCATCTATGATTTTTTGGACAACAATATTCAGTTGTGCATTTATTTGCTCAACTGGTAAAATGTGAACGCTTTTTTGCGATGAAAGGAGACTTTGAACCATGAAAGCTTATGCCGTCTTCGCAGCATTTGAGCTGTTGCTGGCCATGCTGACAATAGTGCCAACCTTATAGTCAAAATGCAGCTGTATTTAATCCATCATTAGAACTGCACATTTCTTATGATCTTTCATTCTTGTCACAACCTTTTTTGCATGCGACAGGAATGAGGTGCCCTGCAGCTCAGCTGCTGGACTGACGGCATATGAACAGCAGACACATATGATAGTTGACTCATGCAGCAGAATAAGACCTCTGTAGCTTCTGAAGTATTTGTAGACGTGAGGAGGAATAGTGAATAAAAGGCTTGAAAATGCAAGCAACTCAGAAGAGCAGCGGGACAATTTGCTAAAGGAGTTCCAACAAGAAGGTCAAAGCATCCTGTAGCTCCTCGCTTTGCTATTCTTGGTTCAATGCATCCTCAAGAAGGGATTGCACAAGTGTCAGTGTGCTATCTGTTTTATCCACGGGTTTGAGGGCAGACACCTTATAAAATCTCTCAATGGCATCCAGTAAATTTGTTAGGCAGCAAATGTCGTTTACAGTTTCTGGAATGTTTACACCATCGACTTTGGTCACCTCTATGTCTTGAAGAAACAGCCTTATGAACAAGTCATTTGTTACTTTAACTGATTTTCTGATAGTTGGAACACCATGAACAGCAAGGTTTAGAAACAGTATGCACTCAAGATAGGAAACAACTTTCCGAAATTCCGAAACCTGGATGCGTAGAAGACCGCTTAATAGAGCCTGAAAACTGTCAATTCTCTTGCTGTGTTCTTCCTCTCGGTGCATCTCAATGGACTGGTTGATGGCTTCCTGTATTTCAACTGCTTCAAGACATGCCTTCTTGTGATCTGGGGCCTCTCGAGAGGCATTGTAGCTGGACCAGAAAGATACACTGGGCAGTTTGGGAGTATGCTTCGTACTGCGTCAAGCCGAAGTAGTAGCAGTTTCAGCTTAGCTTCAATCACTTTTCCTGTCTTCACATCCACGTAACTTATTTTGTTGATCATTTCCTCAGGCTTAAGGTGACACTCGGAGATACACTGAAAGGAACACCAATGGCAATATATTTAAGAAGCAGCCAACAAAAGTGAACTGAAAACATGGAAACCACTCACCCCATGCATGGTTACCATACAAAGGCACACTGCACTTCAGATGCTTTCGTTCAAAAAACAAAAAGCGCCGTACATAGGATTGAATGCGGGATCAAATTCAGGCACGTACACTTCTCCTGCCTTTTCCCGTTCTCTCGAATTAAGTGATCCCTGGAAAGCAACAATAAGTGTTTAAGTGGGAATTAAGCAGTACAGTACTTTATGGAGTGATATTCGAGAATTATGCAACTCTTATATAAAATGTCGACACTTTCATTAAAATGAACTTCACTGAACAAAGCCGCACCGCACAGAGTACTCTGTTAACCCTGTTGCATAGGCTTAGCATTCATCGCGGCAGCAAAAAGTGACGCTTGCCATGTGTTCTGCAGCTGCTGCACGAAGTCTCAGAAGAATGTGTGAGGAAAGGAGGTAATAAGCAGTGTAGCACTTCATGAAACGAAATATGACACGATTATGCGCGCATTTACAGCGCATTGCACAATTAGAGGTGCAATGTAGAATGCTTCTCCCAGCTAAACCGTGAAATCTTTGCAGTTCAAATTTTGCACAAAAATGGCATTTTTTTTTGCTAGTATTTTTTAATACCAAATTTATTTGGGGTACTTGCCTGATTCGATCAAAATGACTCAGATGTTCCCATCTGATGCGGCGACGACGCCTGACGAACCGCTGCCCCAGCGATGGTACTGGTGACGCCACCACATGGTACATACACCAACTCAAACCTTCTGCCAAAAACGTTCGCCCCCTCTTTTCCTGCTACAGAGTTGTAAGCAGCATGAGGTGGCGCCACCAATGCCATCGCTGGGGCATGCGGTTCATCTGGTGTTGTCGCCGCCGCATAAGATGGGAGAATGTTTTTGCCGGTCGTCAATGCGTAATCACGTGACACATGGGTGACGTAGGCTACACGTCGCATACGTATATCTGACGGAATCATTTTTTTCCTTGTAAGAGGAAGAGCTCACGGCAGTTTTTGTCCACACCATGGCTTCTCCTCCAACAGTCTTCTCCCCTCTGAGTCTGCTCCTCACGAGTCTGCTTCTTCGCAGCGCACTGCAGGGATTGTGGGTTTGTGGGGCGAATATATTGATACCTGCGCATGAGCTATTTGCACACACGCACACACAAACATGCAGTATTGTAGCGGCAAAAAGCAATTAACTTTAATTCCATGAGAGCATCTTGCGCGTAAACGTTGATGTTTGGAAATTATACAAGATCTTACTTAACTTATGGATAAACAATTTTATGTCACCACACACACACACACACACACACACACACACACACACACACGCACGCACGCACGCACGCACGCACGCACGCACGCACACACACACACACACACACACACACACACACACACACACACACACACACACACACACACACACACACACACACACACACACATATATTTATATATAAACTGTGCATTGTTTTTCCTTCTGCTTTTCATATAATATTCTTTCTCCCTAAATCACCATAAGACTCTATTCTTGTCAATATCAACAAATACGTAAAAAATAATAATAATAAATACCCAACGTTTACTTCGGCTCGTAGACTGTTCACTCCTTTAAAAATAATTGTACATATATATATATATATACAGTGTCACATAATTGAGGGGTAACTTTTAAGGTGCAAAAGCGGCCGATTGAGCCAAGTACACGTGCACAGCAAATCTTCAGCACTGCCTCCGCTGCCGCTCAGGCCAAACCAGCCCATACCTCGCAGCTAGGGAAAAAAGAAAGGAAGTAAGCGTGCATACTGCTTTGCCAAGGGAAGCTCTAAGCCGTCACTCATTTGAAACCACTCTGTCTACATTGGCTAGCCTGCCTGCCTCTCCTTTCAACCTTTCCCCACTAATGGGGGAAAAAAATACAGAAGAAAACGTGCTTGTCGTTGAATGCGCACGGCTAGATGCTCTCCCACCTCCAGCTCGAAGCTGCGCTCCGACGGCCAAGCGTTTTTATTACTACCGTAGTAGGAATAATAATTTTAAAAAATGTCGACAGGACACGCAGAAGTGATGTAGCTATACGTCACTTTTGTGTCATGTGATTGGACCGTTCAGGACCTGCAAAAATATCCTCCCGCATAAGATGGGAACATCTGACTTCTTTTGATCGAATCAGGCAAGTACCCCAAACAAATTTGGTAATAAAAATACTAGCAACAAATTGCAATTTCTGTGCAAAATTTGAACTGCGAGGATTCCACGGTTTAGCTGGCGCATCTTCCCGCCTCTTTCACAAGGTCGCTCTGCGCATGCGCGCCTCTCGCCTGGTTATGGTGGCCAGACACCATAGCCTGGTTGAAAACAAACCACCAACCTCAGCTGCGCATGCGCAGTTCATGGCCTCCGCGATTGGCGCAGCTATAGCTGATCCCGAAGGCCATGTGTAGTTAATATTCGTGACAGGCTTATGCGATGGATGGCGATAGCTGCCAAGAACACACACCATCATTTTGCCGGCGCCAAGGACATTTTCAACCAGTACGTAGCAGACGAATTTTCAACCACTCCCAGAGGGCGCCACATTTGGTGAAAAAGGCAGATTGTGCAACACGTCGCTAGACGTACAACCTAGTAAAGAGGCCTAGCGCGGAAGTTTTGGTGGCCGTGGCGATTTATACGAAGCACGACATAAGTATATAATATATTATGTGCAACATATATAAGAGAGGGAAGAGCAGTATGGGATATGCAGACTTGCGGTCTGCCAGGAAACATTGGGGTGGCCCTGAAAAGGGCCGTTTGGATGTGTCGCGGTCTATCGGCAGCTTGCAGCGACGTGACGGCGTGGTGAACAGAACGCCCCACACTCGCCTGTGGCCCTTTGCCGTGCACCGTCAACAGTGGTGCACCAAGTCGTACACGCAGCGCCTGGTTCTGCTGCCTGCTGTAGCGATGCTTTAACAGCTGTAGAGATTTACAGCTGATCGATGCCGCAATCCCTCACCACATAGGCTGCTGTGCACAAAGAAAATCCTCGGCCTCTTCTCAGCATACAGGAAACGGTGCTGCAAAAGACTGCAGAAAAAAGTTGCATAATGAACATAGCGATTTGATGAATGCGCAACATACGACAAAACTTTTGGCAAAGAAATCTGCGTTCTTACCTCGATCAGGGTTGAGAATGCGCACGGCAGACATCCGCCTCAGCATAGCAGTCAGGCGGTGGTTCAGTTGCCGACGGCGGATGTTTTCGTGGCCGTATTTTTTCTTTTTTTGAACACTGCGTATTTTATTTTATTTTTTGGAACACGAGGAGCATCCATGCCACGAGCTGCTGCTGCACGAGGTCCTGGAAGCACATGGGGCGAGGCAAGCGGCATTGCACTTAGAAAGCAAAATGTGAGACAATTTTGCACAATTTATACTTACCTTGATGGTGCTATAGTGATTTCCCGCAGGTCGTCAGCATTATCAACGTCATTCCGCCCAAAGTACAGCACGGATAGGCGGGCCGACAGCGCATAATGAACATAGCGATTTGATGAATGCGCAACATACGACAAAACTTTTGGCAAAGAAATCTGCGTTCTTACCTCGATCAGGGTTGAGAATGTGCACGGCAGACATCCGCCCGCCTTCGTAGAGCACCTCGATGACCGAACGCGCCACAGCTATGGCCACAGCCATGTCGCAGCGAGATCCACGAACCGAGTGCTGGAATCGCGCGCTCTGCCTAGCGATTCCCTAGAGCGTCTGGGGACAAAAAAAACAAACAAGCAAACCAGATTTTTGACTATGTCACGTCCAGTTAAGTAATGAACACAACGCGAAAAACATCACGCCAGGCTATGGTGGCTGCGTGTCCACCAATCAGCGTTTCCAGCCGAGCTACCCCGATACGCGTCTGTTGAACAACCCGCGGTACGCGCGAGAATTTCGAACAAATTTCCTGTTTTGTTATTGGGGGGGGGGGGGGGGGGGGGGTCATTTCGTGGCTGCTGTAACCACGCCGTGGCGCTTTGAACGCCGATTTTATTGCATTTCCTGACCGAATTCAGCGTTAATAATTGAGTACAGGTGCTTGAAAGATTAAACGTTCCGAAAATGAGTTTTTCTCAAAATCGGTTTTTTGACCATTTTTGACCATTCTAAGATTCATGTCTTCCCTTAATTAACTCTGCGGCTGTTTCGCTACTGCAAGTCTTCAACTAATTTATTTTCTACGTGATTGTACATTTATCAACATACTGTAAGTTTGCAACTTAGACGCAGTTTTCTTGAATGGCCACGGGTGCTGCCACTATTATACACCTAGGGTGCCTCACGATTTTTGACTGATCAAAACCGCCGTTTTTTGAAATATTGCCCCTATAGGAAATTTTGCAGCTGGTAGAAACAAAGAGCTCTGCTGAGGCTGGCATCAGTACACTTTTAATTTTCAGTAAACCTTTGACGTTTTTACCGGCCATTAACACTATATGGCTTTTCACTATGATTAATAAATACCTTTTTTGTTGGGAATTATTCGCCTATGCTCATTATCACCAACAGCTACATTTTCGAGCCGCTACACTTGTAGGGAATTTGAACTGAAATAATCAGGGAAAACCTGGCTAAGTCGAGGATTTTAAAAATAATGGTTTACTAGACTCCCTGTTCTACTATATATGATGTACCACACACCTCTGTAACGTGTATGCAGTTGTGGGTAATAAGATAAAATGAGCAATGAATTAAGGAATAGAAATAATTGAAAAAGAAAATGAAAATTGGTAATGGGGTTTCAAAGGTGTCAAAACTCTCAAGATGAAAAGCAGATGCTTAATAATGCTAATTAATGTAGAGTGTGTAATTAATCAATTAATTGAAATAATGAAAAAATGAAAACTTGCACAAAGGGGGAATTCAGTCAGTGATACGTTAATGCAAGGTACCATGACTAAGCATTTCAAGTATTATACATCAAGATGTGGAGTCTGCAAAACCATTATCTGTATCTGGTTGTCATAATTCACGACTCTTAGTCACATGCACATGTCATCACTCAGCACTTAACAAAGTTGCATAGTGTAATGACTGGAATTTAAAACATTGTGCAATCATGACTTATAGTCATAAGCATGATTCATGGCTATTTTTTTGGTTAATCATGATTAGCTGATTGAGATTATAGACAAAGGCTGGCAATTAATGCTGAAATTGCACTCAATGTAAGCTCTTTTGTGATATGGCCTAATACAGCCTAAAGTTCGAATGATAACCACAAATAACTAATTAATGGCTATTAACTAAGACCTGCAATTAGTGTACTGGAATTGTTTTTGACATAAGCCATCACATGATATATGACTTGACAGTGTAAACATTCAAGTGTTAATCACAATAACTAATCAATGGCTAATAACGAAGACTGACAATTAATGTATTGCAATAGTAGTAGTTATAACCTATCCTGTGATGTCAGTTTGTAGCTTAAAATTCAATTGTTAATCACAAATAACTAATCAACAGCTATTAGCAAATACCAGCAATTAGTGTATTGCAATTGCACTGGATATAAGTTACCTTGTGATTTATGGCTTGACCTTGTAGCTTAAAGTTTGTGTTAATCACAATTAATTTATGGCTATTAACAAAGACTGCTAGTTAGTGTATTGCAATCGTACCAGTTATTAGCTATCCAATGACATATAGCTTGATGCTATAGCCTGAAGTTCTATTTTTAATTACTGTAATTAAATGTAAGGTATCCATAACTATATATGACTTGATTCTAAAACCTGCAGTTTAATTTTTGATCACAGTCAGCTAATTAACTATTCATTATTAGTACTGATATGATCGGAGGTTCCAGCCAAGGCTCCAGCGGCTGACGACAGGAACCAAGCCATGCCAGCGAGCAGCAGCCCCGAAGGCACTGTGTCAGCGGCAAAATCGCAACCACGTGCTGCGGCCGCATCGTTGCCACATGCTGCAGTGGTCAGTCACTTCACCGGGTCGCCAACCATTCCAGGAAGCCACCCATTCATGTTAATTACCCGCCTGGTGCTCGCCAGGGTGACTGCAAGGAAATTTTTCCTATTGTTCGCGAACGCAAAAGCGTGTAGTTTTTCGCCAGACGGGAGTGCTCGGGACGTTCCAAGAATTAAGACTAGTGTGGAAGTGGCCCTTGCAAGGCGGTGGACTTCTCGGAATCCTGGACTGCATTTTCAGCTCAAGATCACCATCGCTACCAAGGAAGTTCACCTTGCCACATGAAGGTGTATGAGGGGGGGGCTCAAGTACCGTCATCAGCAGTGGGCGGCACCTTGAATGCTCGCAAGTGTCTCTCTGATAGGACTGCCCAACATGAACCTTTATTTTCCTTGCTCCCTCGCTGGGGATAACAAACCATGTTTAAGAAGTGGAGTTCTATCCATGATGAGTGAGGTGAGGGAGCTAAGCGAGCTCTGTTCTCTGTTCTTGATCTGTAAATACTTCGCCATACAAAAAGTGTACATATAAGTTGTTTTTTTCTTCGCCACTCTCTCTGCTACTCCTGTCCGATGTCTTGTCCTCCTGGCCACGCTACCAAGAAGTCCTGGCTCCCGAACACAATTGAATCAGTACCTACAGTAACGTTAGTACAAATATACTCGAAAGCTTTCTATTTATATAAGAATTGTAGTACTGTAGCTGAAATAAAACATAGCTACACAGCTACACGGGACACTGTACACATTCTGTACATGACGCTCATCAGCCGATAAGACTACACATTAAAACAATGTGTCGGCGAATGAAATTTTTTACTAAGAAATGTTATTTTGTTTTAATTACGAAGTTGTGATCCTCGCAAAAAGCATGTAAGGTTCCTAATTAGTTATTGCAGCCAGATTCTAATTTCACCTCAGCCTGGTTCTACATATACAAAGCATGCTACTCATAAGCTGGGGACTAACATGGCAGCCCACCAAGCTTGACGGCTGTTTTTGACCAAAATAGGCAACCCTAGGATGAGATGTCACCAACCTAAGCCGGGTGCCGCAGCACAACATGTAGGCTCCCTAGGCCGAAGCTGCAGTGCACCAGGCCCCATCTGAAGGCATGTCTTCAGCACTGCAATGGTATTGTGGTGATGGATGCTATTTCAGTTGTAACCGCCGAGACATCTTTTAAATCTAGTTTGCGTCGACGATTTTTTGAAGTTGTCATATTCATTGAATTTGGCTTGTTTAGTTTCCTGGCCACTGTGGAATTTCATTGAATGAGTCTTTGGACTTCCGTGCATCGTTCTCATTGTGCAAGCCTATGCCGCCATTAAATACTCCACAACTTTCCTTTATGAATGGGTGCATACTTAAGCCAATTTCTTTTGCTAAAGTGCTTTACTTCTTGCTTTCTATCGTTTGATGACTTCTCTCATTTGAAGTGTAAATAGAGTCCTGCACAACGCCTATCACTTCAGTGGAAGGTGTTCCTGGAAAGTCTCAGGTGTGGGATTGCTCCCCTTAGCATTTATCTTCATAGACTTGGCTGTTCTCTATCCACCATGTGCTCATTGTGCAATGAACTGGAGATGTCGAATTGTTTCTTCCTGGCCTGTCAATGTTTTGCCTCCAGTTCAAAGCTTTTCCTAGAATTTTTTTGTGGTATGTATATCAAGGACAGTTGTAAATTCACCCTTGTTTGGCTTTACTCAGGAGGATCAAGGGACAGTTTGCTCCGATATTGAGATTCAATTATGTCTTTGCAAAGGTTCCCAATTCTGCGCCCTCCCCTTGAGTTTGTTATCTGTTTAAAATCAATGTTTTTGTTTTTTTATTAGTGGGGCTTTCTTGTCTATCCTGCTGTTATATTTATGTTATGTTTGTAACGTGAACAGGTTTAGCCTGTTTTCTCTGATTAACACGGTGGCTAACACTTCTTCATTTGGACTTCCTGATGCAGAATATCACCATGCTTACGACAAGAACAGCAGCGGGCTAGACAACAATGTTGTATAACAGCGACAGTGGCAGCCAACGGATCGTGAAATCGTGGTTCAGCAGGCCGCAGCTACTGTCAACAATGCAGGTAAAGCGATGCTGTTGCATGATGGCGCTAATCAAGGACGAGCGGTGCTAATGCATTATGTTCCTCATTTAGCCCTGCTTAACTACCTCTCATTTTTTTTCCCTGGCGATAACCATGGCTTCTCCTGACGAGTAATTTCCAGAGCTGCAAAAAAAATTGTACCGAAATTTTTTTTGGGCCGTGACCCCTTTTCCCAAGCATTTCACCCCAGAAGAGCCGAGCACCAGGCCGGGGGAAAGCTTGTACCCATTTAAAAACCGGTGGGTAACCGGCGGCACCAGGGATCGAACCCGGTACCTCCCGATTGCGAGCCGGATGCTCTACCACAAGGCCACCGTTTCGGTTGATTTATTCAGAAAACAATCAGTTGCACTGGGACTTTCATCAGTGGCACTCAGACGTGCGTCGTTAGATGCTACACTCTCAGTGTAGCGGCGGAGATTTTCCGAGATGTCATTCAATAGAGGTGACACGACGGGGAGCTGAAAAGAAGTGCGTGGAGTTCACGACTGCGCTTCAAAGAGCTCAAGATGTGCTGGTTAAACACTATTGCTTTGTTGGGTACTACGTGCCTGCACTTGCCCTCTCGCTTTAGCTGGTCTCTTCTCCGGTGGCTCACTGGCTGCAAGGCCAGATATCCTCATAGTTGTTGTGCACAGAAAACAAAACCCTGTGTTGCGATGCTTAATTCCTGAGCTATGTGGCGAAATTGGGATTTTCCAGAAACTAAATGAGTGTGAATTATCTGCAACAACTTAGGAATCACAACAGGGTCGCTTATGATAAGGAAGAAAGAAGATAGCAGTAGGTAGTTTAGATATTATTACGAAAACAATAGTATGCCAGGTCTAAATGCTCGTCGCTACGTGACTTGTTCATGTCCTTATTTAAACAGAAGAAGAAGATCGCTTGGTCGCCCGCAGCTAATGCTTTCGCTCCATATTCGGTTCAGCAGTGTTGAACCCTTCTCATTTTTTTCTTTGAGGTTTTCTCGCGGCTAGTATGGGTATAAACGTAACTCTGCTACTCAAAGAGTAGAGCCATTTACTCGCGACTACTCAGAGAGTAATCCTGAGGTTCAGAAATATGAGATCACCATGTGGAGAAGCGTAGTTTAAAAGAACTGAGTCCATGTGCCAGTAACGTTGAAATCATAGAAGCAGCTCTGAAGAAAAACAAAATCGCAACGCGGCACACAGGTGACTCAATTGCTCTTTTGGCCCACTCACAGGCTGATGCAAGTGCATTCTCAACTTGACTAACAACTTCAGTTTCCTATGTTTCCATTTTTGCCTTTATAAAGGTAGATAACGGTAATCACACAGATAACACTAAAATCTTTCTTATTATTAGACATTTCTAGAGCAGCCTATTACGTGGATATTGCATTTACATCGTTTTTAAATTAACGTTGTGCACTCGACCTAAGCTGCATTCATTTCAAGCCTGCAGTCAAGATTGGGTGAATCTGGACAACAATGTATGAGACAACGAGGACTACGAACATGTATCCGAATTTGTTCTCATTGTTTACGAGTGGCCTAATGCAACTCGATTCCAGCACACTTCCGGCTGCAGCTCCGGGATGGTTTCGCCAGTACAGCTTTCAGCTGAATCCCACAAAGCTATCCAGGAGGTGCATTGGAGCGTATAGACTGATACTGACCAGTTTTTAATATTTTTCGTTGTTTAACGCCGCCAAGAATAAGAATAAGGCATCTAACCATTACGATGCAAGGCTGCAGACGCTGTTCGTAAACCACGACAGCACGAGCTTACCGTTACAATTTGTCCATTCCCGCATCTATACAGAGGTGCGCAGCATGCGAGTTGTCTACATGGCGGCATTCAAGATAAACAAACATAAATGTGGTAACGACAGGTGAGTGTACAAAAGACCAGTGGCAGCAACTCGAACAGCACTATGTAATGAACAGGAGCAGCTGATATTCCGCATTGGTTTGTGGAAATGCAGAAAAGAGCTGATCAAGTTCCTGGGTGGCTCTGGAAAGCAGAGCTTGTGTTGTTCCTGGCACAATTATAATATGACAAAGCCAGATGTGTCTGCTTTATTATAAAATCCCCACATGCAAGGAGATCATTGTAAATGCTATTTTTTTCTTTGTGTATTGTGTCGAAGGTAGGCCATCAAGAAAAACAGCAGTCCATATTCCAGGAGCCTTCAAAGAGAACAGCACCTATTTACTACGCTTTGTTATGAAAAAACGATATAAGCCCTTCGACGATGATGGTACCGTGTCCATCATCCAGTGTTAAAGGCAATTGCTTGGCAGAGCAGCTTGCATCGTTTTGCAAACCTGTATTATTTCAGTTTGCCTCGGCACTTCGTCTTCGGTGGAAATTCGATGGTGCAATTCGATATGATGTGCTGTGCACTGAGGCAATGTAATTTGCATGCGCGGGGTTACGTCGAACACTTATGCCGTTCGGGCAGTGAGCTACAGAGGCATGACCGGGAAAGTGTCGTCGATTCCCTGCTTTAACATTATGGAGCTGCTGGAGAAAACGAAAAAGACAGTAGAATGGCAAGGAATAAAATTAGTTGTGGTTTAGCTGTGGTTAACTTAAAGGCCTCGTCTTCAAAAAATGGGTCCGCGAGCCATGTTCTCACCCGACGAGGGACAAATCCAGTCTCTTAAAAACACCGGTTTATTCCGGATAAAGGGAAAAGCATTGAATAAAAAGAAACATCAGGTGCTACTGCGCTGAGAACATGCTGTTCATGTGCACAATAATAGAACACCAAAAAAAAAGCGGGAATAATTTTTGTGTTATATGTCAAGGCCGCATTTATACTGTTGGAACTTCACGTTTCGAGGTGTACAGGCCATTTCTGCCCCTCTGAAAATGACAACTTCTTGAAAATCACAGCAAGCTGCCTGGTCTCACGACTTGCAACTAATGTTCTGGATGCCTATGTGCACCATATTGTGCACTGGAATCATTTTAGCATGTGGAGTTTCACAGCCCTGGCAAATTTAGGAGCGCCGGCTCTTCGGTCATGCTCTGCTACCATGGACGCAATTTTCGCTGATCCCAGAGCTGTAGAACAAACATTCAAGGAAAAAAGTGTGACGAAGCTTCAAAACTGGCAAGCGCAGCAGTGAGGGCACTAGTTTGCTGGTAACTAAATCTCATTTTTATATAAACATTTCCGGAAGTGTTGCGGTGACCGAGGGATCGGTTTACACGCAGTGCAAAAACGAGTGCAAAAGCTTGCGAAACATGTAAAGTATTGTGCAACACAGCGCTCTATGTTGTTTATTTTTCTTTCATGGGCCATCGCTAGGTAACTTACTCTCTTCTCGTTTTATCCATTTTTTATGCTGTTTATACTGGGCCACGGTGCGGGCTATGCTCTCTGATGTGTAGGCCCTATTTTGAGCCTGCAGTGAACATTTTCTCAGTAATCATCGTGTTAGAGTGGACTAAAGAAAATCTGTGAAAATTGTTATGCATGTAGACCACATTATTCAATTCCACATTTAGTTTTGTCCACCGTTTCATTTTTATTTGGAAACTATAAGGACCACATATGTTTTTTGGATAAAAACAGCTGGCCTGGGCATATTGATATAGCATGAATAAAGCTTTCCTCATCCTCTGTGCTTTAACTGAGATGGGCAAATGGTTTGTCCAAAGCTGTTTTATTTGTCCACATGTCAGTGCTATCCATTGAGTTTCGTCTATTGAGAGTGCAGCATATATATATATATATATATATATATATATACCGCCTTCTCATTCCGCAAACATTTAGTTTTGTTGAAGTAGGTTTTGGGGAAAGGAAGATGCGGTATCTATTTCGGTGGACAACAGCAGTTAATTTGTAAATTCACAGATCCCGTTAGAAACCTGAACAGCATCTTCATATTTACTACCACTTCGCATAATATATATATATATATATATTATGCGAAGCATTTGCATCTTGTTTGGTCTGAAAGCCACCTCAGTACCCCAGTTCTTGCTTGAGTATTTTGTAGTTTTGCGATGTTCGCAACATGGTAGTAAATATCGAGATGCGGTTCACGTTTCTACCGGGACCTGTGAGTTTACCAATTAACTGCAGTTGTCCACCGAAATAGATACCGCATCTTCATTTCCCCAAAACCTACTTAAACAAAAATAAATGTTTGCGGAATGAGAAGTCGGTGTATCCTGTCAACTGTTAAGACGAAGCATGAGTGCCTCTATAATTTTATTTCTTTCTTTCAATTAGGAATAACTATTCCGTCCTATCACTGCATAAGGTCGCAGAACAATTTACTTTGTGCGAGTGCATACTTGCATGCGTCGCCGGAGATGCCTTTTATTAAGGGAATTCTACTGCAAAAAATAGCCTTATTATGGAAAGCAACACTTAGAACTGATAAAAAATCTCTTTTCAGATGTAGTAGTCTATAGGTGCAAGAGGTTTGGTGGTGAGGAAAGGGGAGGGCATAGCTTTGTACAGGACCAATTTAGAAAAAACAGAATTGGTTTTGAATTACACACAAAAGAAAAGTAATGAAAATGTGAATCGCAAAACCAACATGTTGAAATAGACTACAAAAAACATGAAATAAACAGAAATGAACTAAGCAATTTGACATAGAAAACAAAGAATGGAAAATAATGGATAAAATATATTTGGCACTGGTATTTTCCTATCAAAAAGCTTTGAAAAATACAATCTTTCGTCACCCACAGCAATGCAAGCATAAAATATTTCAGTGCCTACAAGCCTAACAGCCGATTTTTACGCTTGCTTTTCATTATAATGCAGCTCCTGCAACTCGACTACAAAGCCCGTGACCTTGAACTCAACTGGTAAATACCAATTGAGCCACATAGTACCTGCTGCAAGTTTCTCACAAAAATATTTTGTCCAGTTGGCTAGCAATGCATCACAAGGAGCAGATTGTTGCGGTGAAACGTTCGCCAGATCCGGATGAAAACTCATAAAAGATCACAGCCTCTTTTCTTGACTCTACAAAAGGAAAAATCACTGAGGCTTATATCTGCAAAACGAGTTTATGAGCATTTAGGATAGATAGGGTTCGAGGGCACTAACAAAAGTAATTGATAGTTAACATCCCATCTTTAAAGGCGTGCGATCTCCTCAGTTTACTGTAGGTCTGCTTAGGGTCAGGTTATAGTAAAACTTATGATGAGGTTTTAAAGCAGAGGTTACCTTTTAGCCATTAAAAAGGGAGCAATTATATTCATAGGTTCATAGCAGTTTACCACGTAAATCCGACGCACTTAATACTAGGTATATTTCAAGCATACAGCACCTACCAGTTCACAAATTCAAGCATAAGTTCATGACAACTTGATCGACTGCAGAGTCTTATCATCCCGCCTCTGTGGCTCAATAAGTGCACGGTCACAGCTTTTTTCAAACGATGTATAAATAAGTTAATTTCACCTGTTGCACGATGTATAATTGTATCAGCAGGCTCAAATGAAAGTGCCAATGTATATCATGCATGCCGTATAATTAAATTTTACATAAAGCTACCTGTTTCAATGGTACAAATTTCCCACTTGATCTGCTTTGCCGACTGTCTCATGGAACATGGAGGGGACTTATGCTGCATAGAAGGAAGTTTTACTTATTTTACTTTGATGTGCACCATGGTATTTAAAGATATGCTGTAGCAGCAGTGAATACGCAGCTTCCAGGGAAAAGGGGACTCTAGGAACTTTATATATATTCTGGCATTTTGTACCATAATTCTGCGTGTGAGGCTGATGTTGAATTCACCACAAATATAGGCCGCCACTGATGCAGGAGCTGATCAATCCTTGTCATGTTGTGCAGGATTCTCAAGGTGCAATCCCCTTAAAATTTCTCAAAAGAACCAAAGGGTAATGATTGCATACTGCTTATGTATGCCGGAAGTTACGTTCGACAGGTGAATCGTTCGGGCGATCGGCTATTTTGTGCACCTTTTCATTTTTATTTGGAAAATATCAGGACCACATATGTGTTCTGGATAAAGACAACTGGCCTGGGAATATTGATATAGCATGAATAAAGCTTTCCTCATCCTTCGTGCTTTAACTGAGATATGCAAATGGTTTGTCCAAAGCTGTTTTATTTCTCCACATGACAGTGCTTTCCATCGAGTGTCGTTTATTGAGAGTGCAGCATTTATTATATTGTGAGCCCTCCTCGGATCTTCTTTCATTTGTACGTACCATGATCTTCTTCTTCCTCTTACCATCATCATCGTCCCGTGGCGCCGGCTCCGGCGCGCGCTTGTATTTTCGCCAGCAGATTAAACGCTGACACGGCATACCTTTCCTTGCCTTCACGACTTTGCCGTCTGGACCTGGCCTTCTTTCAATATATATATATATTATGTGAAGCATTTGCATCTTGTTTGGTCTGAAAGCCACCTCAGTACCCAGTTCTTGCTTGAGTATTTTCTAGTTTTGTCGGAAATGTTCGCAAAATGGTAGTAAATATAGAGATGTGGTTCAGGTTTCTACCAGGATCTGTGAGTTTACAAATTAACTGCAGTTCTTCACCGAAATAGATACCGCATCTCCCTTTTCCCAAAACCTACTTAAACAAAAATAAAAGTTTGCGGAATCGGAAGGCGGTGTATCCTGCCAACTGTTAAGACGAAGCTTGAGTGCCTCCCTAATTTTTATTTCTTTCAATTAGTAACAACTATTCCATCCTATCACTGCATAAGAGTGCAGAACAATTTACTTTGTGCGAGAGCATACTTGCATGCGTCACTGCAGATGCCCTTTATTAAGAGAATTCTACTACAAAATATAGCTTTATTATGGGAAGCAACACTGAGCACCGATAAAACATATGGCAGAAAATTTTATATGCACATATGCACTTGCAGTTTCCTTAAATAGCTAGGTGGCGAATCCGGAGGCCTGTAGACAGCGTACAGAACAAAACTATAACGCCAGCATTTCAGTCTTATACACAAACATTCAAGATCATCAGCAAAGTTTAGCATCAAAGCATCTATTTGATTCTTAATCAGCACAGCCACACCACCACCCCTAGATCATCTGTGATTTCGAAATACCTGATATGAGGGTGGAAAAATTTCGTCATCACTTATTTCATTGCGAAGCCATGTTTCAGTTATTACGGTGATGTAAGGGTCGTGTTGAAGTAATGCTATTTCAAGGGAGCCTGTTTTATTTGTGATGCTACGAACATTTATGTTCAGCAGGTGTACCTGTTTCTTATGAATTTCATAGTGACGTCATGCCTCAGATTCTGCGCATTCTACAGCTGGAGATTCCGTAACATGAATATTCGTAATCTGAACGCGCCGGTTTTGTGTTTCATCCCACACGAAAACATCTTTTTCGATCTTTAGCCTATCATGACTAGAAAACCCTTCTTTTTAGCATCCCTTTCTGCCTTCGCACTTTCCCATAGCAGTTTGCTCTTCTTAAGAGTTGAAGGGGAATAGTCATTTTGAATGAAGATACCAGATCCTTTAGATTTCGCTATGTTTTCTTGTATTGCTTTTTTTTGAGCGAAATTCTGGAGATATATGATGACTGGTCTTTTCCCGGTTTGCTTTCCAAGCCTGTGAATGCGCCCAATAGACTTGACTTTGACATTAAGTTTATCACTGAAGACTTCTTTATCAAGTTTTTCTCTTAGTGACTGTACCGTCTCATCAGGGCTTTCAGCAATACTATAAATGACTAGATTCGATCGCCGACTACGGTCTTCTAAATCTGTCAGTTTCCTAGAATGAAAGGTCATGACTTTTTCGATTGACTGCAGGCTAGTTTGAAATTGCTCACTGGTATCCGATAACTGTGTAGTGTCACCAAGTCGTTTTTCCAACTGAGTTAGTGACAGTTGGATGCTGCTGAATAATTTTTCTATCCTGTTTACCTGCTCTTTTAAATGGTCCATGTCATTTCGCAAGGCAGTTTGGCCTTCAAGTAACTGCTCAAACATCTTTCTGCGTTGGACCAGGATTCACTTCAATGTCTCCGCTACACAAAAACAGCGCCATTGTATTCCAAATGTCAGCAATAAGAACACAGAGTGCCTGTGGGCTTGGTAGCACTAGCAGACTACGACAGTCGTCTCTTATAGAAGCTACAGAACGCTTTTTACCAACCTGGGCGAAGAACAGAATAGGGTTGGCATTGTCGTTGAACCAGTGCTGCCAAGCCTACTGACGGTGCGACGAAATTCCCGGACCGAAGTAGGCGCCCCCTGCGTTGATGTCCTTGTCCCTTGCGCTGTCCAGGTGAGTTCGTCAACCGCCGGCAATTCGGCGGGAAAAAGCGAATGATGAACACAGTTGTCGGGCTTGTTACAAGCAAGGAAGTCTTGCTTCACCATGAGTTCGTTGCTGGCTCGAGAGCTAGCGAATACTTGGGGGACCCAGGGCTTGAAACCAGCACCTCCCACGTTCGAGGAAGAGGCAGGAACCGCACAAAATGTCTGCCTTCTCGCCAACCTGGTCTTTTGCAGTGCTCAGTCGTACATGTTTTCTGTAAAATCTACAGCTTATGTCAGGGGAGGGTAGCTTCTGAAGAGCCAGATTCAAATCCGTGACGGTGATAAGCAAGGTGGAAGCTTTGGGACGCGGACAACTACTCGACGAGTGTAAGGGCTAAAAAAAAAACAACAACTTTAAAAGCGTGCAATATCCTCAGTTTACTGTAGGTCTACTTAAGGTCAGGTTATTATGTGGAGGTTTTAAAGCAGAGGTTACCATTTAGCTAATTAAAAGTGAGCAATTCGTAGATTCATAGCAGCTTACCACGTAAATCCGATGCACTTAATACTAGGTATATTTCAAGCAAACAGTCAGCGTCTACCAGTTCACAAATTCAAGCATAAGTTCATGACAACTTGATTGACTCCAAAGTCTTATCATCCCGCCGCTGTGGCTCAATTAGTGCATGGTCACAGCTTTTTTCAAAAGATGTATATATAAGTAATTTCACCTGTTGCACGACGTATAATTGCATCAGCAGGCTTAAATGATAGTGTCAATGTATATCAGGCACGTGGTATATAAATTTTACATAAAACTACCTGTTTCAATGGTACAAATTTTCCACTTGGTCTGCTTTGCCGACTGTCTCATGGAACATGGAGGGGAAGAATGCGGCAGAGCAGGATGTTTTACCTATTTTACTGTCATATGCACAATGTTATTTAAAGATATGCTATTGCAGCAGTGAATACGCAGCTTCCTTGGAAAAGGGGATTCGAGGAACTTTATATATATTCTGGCATTTTGTACCATAATTCTGCGTGTTAGGCTGATGTTCACGAAGAATTTAACACAAATGTAGGCCGCCACTGATGCAGGAGTCGATCGATCCTTGTCATGTTGTGCAGAATTCTCAAGGTGCGATCCCCTTAAAATTTCTCAGAAGAACCAAAGGGTAATGATTGCATACTGCTTATTTATGCAGGAAGTTATGTTCTACAGGCGAATCGTCTGAGCTATCGCCTCTTTTATGCACCTTTTCATATTTATTTGGAAATTATCAGGAATACATATGTCTTCTGGATAAAGACAGCTGGCCTGGACATATTGATATAGCATGAATAAATCTTTATTCATCCTCTGTGCTTTTAACTGAGGCGGGCAAATGGCTTTTTCAAAGCTGTTTTGTTTGTCCACATGTCAGTGCTATCCATTAAGTTTCGTCTATTGAGAGTGCAGCATATATACATATATATTTACCGCCTTCTCATTCCGCAAACATTTATTTTTGTTTAAGTAGGTTTTGGGGAAAGGAAGATGCGGTATCTATTTCGGTGGACAACTGCAGTTAATTTGTAATCTCACAGATCCCGTTAGAAACATAAACCGCATCTCCGTATTTACTACCATGTTGCGAACATTTCCGACCAAACTAGAAAATTCTCAAGCATATATATATATATATATATATATATATATATATATATATATATATATATTATGCGAAGCATTTGCATCTTGGTTGGTCTGAAAGCCACCTCAGTACACAGTTCTCGCTTGAGAATTTTCTTGTTTGGTCGGAAATGTTCGCAACGTGGTAGTAAATATGGAGATGCGGTTAAGGTTTCTACCGGGATCTGTGAGTTTACAAATTAACTGCAGTTGTCCACCTAAATAGAGACCGCATCTTCCTTTCCCCAAAACCTACTTAAACAAAAATAAATGTTTGCGGAATGAGAAGGCGGTGTATCCTGGCAACTGTTAAGATGAAGCATGAGTGCCTCTATAATTTTATTTCTTTCTTTCAATTAGGAATAACTATTCCATCCTATCACTGCATAAGGTCGCAAAACAATTTACTTTGTGGGAGTGCATACTTGCATGCATCGCCGTAGATGCCGTTTATTAAGAGAATTCTACTGCAACAAATAGTTTTATTGTTGGAAGCAACACTGAGCACTTATAAAACATATGGCAGAATATCTCTTTTCATATGCTCTAGTCTATAGGTGCAAGAAGATTGGCAGGGAAGGAGGGGGAGGGCGTAGCCTTCTACAAGACCAATTTAGAAAAGACAGCATTGGTTTTGAATTACACATTGAAGGAAAGTGATGAAAATGTGAATCGCAAAACCAACTTGTTGAAATAGACTATAGAAAATGTGAAATAGACTCAAATGAACTAAGCAATTTGACACAGAAAACAAACAATGGAAAATAATGGACAAAATATATTTGGCACTGTATTTTCCTAGACAAGCTTTGAAAAATACAATCTTTCGTCACCCACAGCAATGCAAATATAAATTATTTCAGTGCCTACAAGCTTAACAGCCCATTATCCACCTACAGCCCATTTTTACTCTTGGTTTTCATCATAATGCAGCTCCTGCAGCTCGACTACAAAGCCCGTGACCTTGAGCTCAGTTGAGCTCAAGGCTGAGCTCAACATTTACCTCCGGCTGATGTACGTGTTTCTTATGGACTTCATAGTGACGTCATGCCTCAGATTCCGCGCATTCTACAGCTTGAGATTCCGTAACATGACTATTCGTAATCTGAACGTGCCTGTTTTGTGTTTCATCCCACACGAAAACATCTTTTTCGATCTTTAGCCTATCATGCACTAGAAAACCCTTCTTTTTAGCATCCCTTTCTGCCTTTGCTCTTTCCCATAGCAGTTTGCTTTTCTTAAGAGTTGAAGGTGAATAGTCATTTTTAATTAAGATACCAGACCCTTTAGATTTCGCTATGTTTTCTTGTATTGCTTTTTTTTCAGCGAAATTCTGGAGATATATGATGACTGGTGTTTTCCCGGTTTTCTTTCCAAGCCTGTGAATGCGCCCAATAAACTCGACTTTGACATTAAGTTTATCACTGAAGACTTCTTTATCAAGTTTTTTTCTTAGTGACTGTACCGTCTCATCAGGGCTTTCAGCAATACTATAAATGACTAGATTCGACCGCCGACTATGGTCTTCTAAATCCGTCAGTTTCCTAGATTGAAAGGTCGTGACTTTTTCGATTGACTGCAGGCTAGTTTGAAATTGCTCATTGGTATCCGATAACTGTGTAGTGTCACCAAGTCGTTTTTCCAACTGAGTTAGTGACAGTTGGATGCTGCTGAATAATTTTTCTATCCTGTTTACTTGCTCTTTTAAATGGTCCTTGTCACTTCGCAAGGCAGTTTGGCCTTCAAGTAACTGCTCAAACATCTCTTTCTGCGTTGGACCAGGATTCACTTCAATGTCTCCGCTGCACAAGAACAGCGCCATTGTATTCCAAATGTCCGCAATAAGAACACAAAGTGCCTGTGGGCTCGGCAGCACTAGCAGACCACGACAGTCGTCTCTTATAGAAGCTACAGAACGCTTTTCACCAACCTGGGCGAAGAACAGAGTAGGGTTGGTCATTGTCGTTGAACCAGTGCTGCCAACCCCACTGATGGTGCGACGAAATTCCTGGTCCGAAGTAGGCGCCCCCTGTGTTGATGTCCTTGTCCCTTGCGCTGTCCAGGTGAGTTCGTCAACCGCCGGCAGTTCGGCGGGAAAAAGCGCACGATGAACACACCTGTCGGACTTGTTACAAGCAAGGCAGTCTTGCTTCACTGTGAGTTCGTTGCTGGCTCGAGAGCTGGCGAATACTTGGAGGATCCAGGGCTTGAAACCAGCACCTCCCACGTACGAGGAAGAGGCAGAAACCGCACAAAATGTCTGCCTTCTCACCAACCTTGTCTTTTGCAGTGCTCAGTCGTATATGTTTTCTGTAAAATCTACAGCTTATGTCAGGGGAGGGTTGCTTGTGAAGAGCCAGATTCAAAGCCGTGACTGTGATAAGCAAGCTGGAAGCTTTGGGTCGCGGACAACTACTCGACGAGTGTAAGGGCTAAAAAAAACAACAACTTTAAAAGCGTGCAATATCCTCAGTTTACTGTAGGTCTAATTTGGTCAGGTTATAGTTAACTTTATGTGGAGGTTTTAAAGCAGAGGTTACCATTTAGCTAATTAAAAGTGAGCAATTCGTAGATTCATAGCAGCTTACCTCATAAATCCGATCCACTTAATAATAGGTATATTTCAAGCAAACAGTCAGTATAAGTTCATGACAACTTGATTGACTCCAGAGTCTTATCATCCTGCCAGTGTGGCTCAATTAGTGCACGGTCACAGCTTTCTTCAAAAGATGTATATATAAGTAATTTCACCTGTTTCACGACGCATAATTGCATCAGCAGGCATAAATGATAGTGTCAATGTATATCACGGACGCGGTATATAAATGTTACATAAAACTACCTGTTTCAATGGTACAAATTTTCCACTTGATCTGCTTTGCCGACTGTCTCATGGAACATGGAGGGGAAGCCTGCTGCATAGCAGGAAGTTGTACTTATTTTACTTTGATATGCACAATGGTATTTAAAGATATGCTTTTGCAGCAGTGAATACGCAGCTTCCATGGAAAATGGGATTCGAGGAACTTTATATATTTTGGCATTTTGTACCATAATTCTGCATGTGAGGCTGATGTTGACGAAGACTTCACAAATGTAGGCCGCCACTGATGCAGGAGCCGATCGATCCTTGTCATGTTGTGCACAATTCTCAAGGTGCGATCCCCTTAAAATTTCTCAAAAAAACCAAAGGGTAATGAATGCATACTGCTTATTTGTGCAGGAAGTTACGTTCGACAGGCGAATCGTCTGCGCTATCGCCTCTTTTATGCACCTTTTCATTCTTATTTGGAAATTATCAGGAATACATATGTCTTCTGGACAAAGACAGCTGGCCTGGACATATTGATATAGCATGAATAAATCTTTCCTCATCCTCTGTGCTTTAACTGAGGCGGGCAAATGGCTTGTTCAAAGCTGTTTTGTTTGTCCACATGTCGGTGCTATCCATTAAGTTTCGTCTATTGAGAGTGCAGCATATATACATATATATTTACCGCCTTCTCATTCCGCAAACATTTATTTTTGTTTAAGTAGGTTTTGGGGAAAGGAAGATGCGGTATCTATTTCGGTGGACAACTGCAGTTAATTTGCAATCTCACAGATCCCGTTATAAACCTGAACCGCATCTCCATATTTACTATCACGTTGCAAACATTTCCGACCAAACTAGAAAATTCTCAAGCATATATATATATATATATATATATATATTATGCGAAGCATTTGCATCTTGTTTGGTCTGAAAGCCACCTCAGTACACAGTTCTCGCTTGAGAATGTTCTAGTTTGGTCGGAAATGTTCGCAACGTGGTAGTAAATATGGAGATGCGGTTCAGGTTTCTACCGGGATCTGTGAGTTTACAAATTAACTGCAGTTGTCCACCGAAATAGAGACCGCATCTTCCTTTCCCCAAAACCTACTTAAACAAAAATAAATGTTCGCGGAATGAGAAGGCAGTGTATCCTGTCAACTGTTAAGACGAAGCATGAGTGCCTCTATAATTTTATTTCTTTCTTTCAATTAGGAATAACTATTCCATCCTATCACTGCATAAGGTCGCAAAACAATTTACTTTTTGGGAGTGCATACTTGCATATATCGCCGTAGATGCCGTTTATTAAGATTTTATTAAGAGAATTATACTGCAACAAATAGTTTTATTGTTGGAAGCAACACTGAGCACTTATAAAACATATGGCAGAATATCTCTTTTTATATGCTCTAGTCTATAGGTGCAAGAAGTTTGGCAGGGAAGGAGGGGGAGGGCATAGCCTTCTACAAGACCAATTTAGAAAAGGCAGCATAGGTTTTGAATTACACATTGAAGAAAAGTGATGAAAATGTGAATCGCAAAACCAACTTGTTGAAATAGACTACAGAAAATGCGAAATCGACTCAATTGAACTAAGCAATTTGACACAGAAAACAAAAAATGGAAAATAATGGACAAAATATATTTGGCACTGTATTTTCCTAGACAAGCTTTGAAAAATACAATCTTTCGTGACCCACAGCAACTCAAATATAAATTATTGCAGTGCCTACAAGCCTAACAGCCCATTATCCACCCACAGCCCATTTTTGCTCTTTGTTTCATCATAATGCAGCTCCTGCAGCTCGACAAGAAATCCCGTGACCTTGAGCTCAGTTAAGCTCAAGGTTGAGCTCCACATTTATATTCAGCAGATGTACGTGTTTCTCATGAACTTCATAGTGACGTCATCCCTCAGATTCCGCGCATTCTACAGCTTGAGATTCCGTAACATGACTATTCGTAATCTGAACACGCGTGTTTTGTGTTTCATCCCACACGAAAACATCTTTTTCGATCTTTAGCCTATCATGCACTAGAAAACCCTTCTTTTTAGCATCCCTTTCTGCCTTCACACTTTCCCATAGCAGTTTGCTTTTCTTAAAAGTTGAAGGGGAATAGTCATTTTGAATGAATATACCAGACCCTTTAGATTTCGCTATGTTTTCTTGTATTGCTTTTTTTTGTCAGCGAAATTCTGGAGATATATGATGACTGGTCTTTTCCCGGTTTGCTTTCCAAGCCTGTGAATGCGCCCGATAGACTCGACTTTCACATTAAGTTTATCACTGAAGACTTCTTTATCAAGTTTTTCTCTTAGTGACTGTATCATCTCATCAGGGCTTTCAGCAATACCATAAATGACTAGATTCGATCGCCGACTACGGTCTTCTAAATCTGTGAGTTTCCTAGATTGAAAGGTCATGACTTTTTCGATTGACTGCAGGCTAGTTTGAAATTGCTCACTCGTATCCGATAACTGTGTAGTGTCACCAAGTCGTTTTTCCAACTGAGTTAGTGACAGTTGGATGCTGCTGAATAATTTTTCTGTCCTGTTTACTTGCTCTTTTAAATGGTCCATGTCACTTCGCAAGTCAGTTTGGCCTTCAAGTAACTGCTCAAACATCTATTTCTGCGTTGGACCAGGATTTACTTCAATGTCTCCGCTGCACAAAAACAGCGCCATTGTATTCCAAATGTCAGCAATAAGAACACAAAGTGCCTGTGGGCTCGGTAGCACTTGCAGACCACGACAGCAGTGTCTTATAGAAGCTACAGAACGCTTTTCACCAACCTGGGCGAAGAACAGAATAGGGTTGGTCATTGTCGTTGAACCAGTGCTGCCAAGCCCACTGACGGTGCGACGAAATTCCCGGTCCGAAGTAGGCGCCCCCTGCGTTGATGTCCTTGTCCCTTGTGCTGTCCAGGTGAGTTCGTCAACCGCTGACAATTCGGCGGGAAAAAGCGCACGATGAACACAGCTGTCGGACTTGTTACAAGCAAGGCAGTCTTGCTTCACCGCGAGTTCGTTGGTGGCTCGAGAGCTGGCAAATACTTAGGGGATCCAGAGCTTGAAACCAGCACCTCACATGTTCGAGGAAGAGGCAGAAACCACACAAAATGTCTGCCTTCTCACCAACCTTGTCTTTTGCAGTGCTCAGTCGTACATGTTTTCTGTAAAATCTACAGCTTATGTCAGGCAAGGGTAGCTTCCGAAGAGCCAGATTCAAAGCCGTGACTGTGATAAGCAAACTGGAAGCTTTGGGTCGCGGACAACTACTCGACGAGTGCTGGAGCTAAAAAAAAGACTACTTTAAAAGCGTGCAATATCCCCAGTTTACTGTAGGTTTATTTAGGGTCAGGTTATAGTTAATTTTATGTGGAGGTTTTAAAGCAGAGGTTACCATTTAGCTAATTAAAAGTGAGCAATTCGTAGATTCATAGCAGCTTAGCACGTAAATCTGATGCACTTAATACTAGGTATATTTCAAGCATACAGTCAGCGCCTACCAGTTCACAAATTCAAGCGTAAGTTCATGACAACTTGATTGACTCCAGAGTCATCCCGCCGCTGATGCTCAATTAGTGCATGGTCACAGCTTTTTTCAAAAGATGTATAAATAAGTTAATTTCACCTGTTGCACGACGTATAATTGCATCAGCAGGCTTAAATGATAGTGTCAATGTATATCAGGCACGTGGTATATAAATTTTACATAAAACTACCTGTTTCAATGGCACAAATTTTCCACTTGATCTGCTTTGCCGACTGTCTCATGGAACATGGAGGGGAAGCCTGCTGCATAGCAGGAAGTTTTACTTATATTACTTTGATATGCACAATGTTATTTAAAGATATGCTATGGGAGCAGTGAATACGTAGCTTCCATGGAAAAGGGCATTCGAGGAACTTTATATATATTCTGGCATTTTGTACCATAATTCTGCGTGTGAGGCTGATGTTGACGAAGACTTTAACACAAATGTTGGCCGCCACTGATGCAGGAGCCGATCGATCCTTGTCATGTTGTGCACAATTCTCAAGGTGCGATCCCCTTAAAATTTCTAAAAAAAACCAAAGGGTAATGATTGCATACTGCTTATTTGTGCAAGAAGTTACGTTCGACAGGCGAATCGTCTGCGCTATCGCCTCTTTTATGCACCTTTTCATTTTTATTTGGAAATTATCAGGAATACATATGTCTTCTGGATAAAGACAGCTGGCCTGGACATATTGATATAGCATGAATAAATCTTTCCTCATCCGCAGTGCTTTAACTGAGGCAGGCAAATGGCTTGTTCAAAGCTGTTTTGTTTGTCCACATGTCAGTGCTATCCATTAAGTTTCGTCTATTGAGAGTGCAGCATATATATATATATATGTACCGCCATCTCATTCCGCAAACATTTATTTTTGTTTAAGTAGGTTTTGGGGAAAGAGAGATGCGGTATCTATTTCGGTGGACAACTGCAGTTAATTTGTAATCTCGCAGATCCCGTTAGAAACCTGAACCACATCTCCATATTTACTACCACGTTGCAAACATTTCCGACCAAACTAGAAAATTCTCAAGCATATATATATATATATATATATTATGCAAAGCATTTGCATCTTGTTTGGTCTGAAAGCCACCTCAGTACACAGTTCTTGCTTGAGAATTTTCTTGTTTGGTCGGAAATGTTCGCAATGTGGTAGTAAACATGGAGATGTGGTTCAGGTTTTTACCGGGATCTGTAAGTTTACAAATCAACTGCAGTTGTCCACCGAAATAGATACCACATCTTCCTTTCCCCAAAACCTACTTAAACAAAAATAAATGTTTGCGGAAGGAGAAGGCGGTTTATCCTGTCATCTTTTTAGACGAAGCATGAGTGCCTCTATAATTTTATTTCTTTCTTTCAATTAGGAATAACTTTTCCGTCCTATCACTGCATAAGGTCGCAAAACAATTTACTTTGTGGGAGTGCATACTTGCATGCATCGCCGTAGATGCCGTTTATTAAGAGAATTCTACTGCAACAAATAGTTTTATTGTTGGAAGCAACACTGAGCACTTATAAAACATATGATAGAATATCTCTTTTCATATGCAGTAGTCTATAGGTGCAAGAAGTTTGGCAGGGAAGGAGGGGGAGGGCATAGCCTTCTACAAGACCAATTTAGAAAAGACAGCATTGGTTTTGAATTACACATTGAAGGAAAGTGATGAAAATGTGAATCGCAAAACCAACTTGTTGAAATAGACTACAGAAAATGTGAAATAGACTCAAATGAACTAAGCAATTTGAGACAGAAAACAAACAATGGAAAATAATGGACAAAATATATTTGGCACTGTATTTTCCTAGACAAGCTTTGAAAAATACAATCTTTCGTCACCCACAGCAATGCAAATATAAATTATTTCAGTGCCTACAAGCCTAACAGCCCATTATCCACCCACAGCCCATTTTTGCTTTTGGTTTTCATCATAATGCAGCTCCTGCAGCTCGACTACAAAGCACGTGACCTTGAGCTCAGTTGAGCTCAAGGTTGAGCTCAACATTTATGTTCAGCAGATGTACGTATTTCTTATGAACTTCATAGTGACGTCATGCCTCAGATTCCGCGTATTCTACAGCTTGAGATTCCGTAACATGACTATTCGCAATCTGAATGCACCTGTTTTGTGTTTCATCCCACACGAAAACATCTTTTTCGATCTTTAGCCTATCATGCACTAGAAAACCCTTCTTTTTAGCATCCCTTTCTGCCTTCGCACTTTCCCATAGCAGCTTGCTTTTCTTAAAAGTTGAAGGGGAATAGTCATTTTGAATGAATATACCAGACCCTTTAGATTTCGCTATGTTTTCTTGTATTGCTTTTTTTTTCAGCGAAATTCTGGAGATATATGATGACTGGTCTTTTCCCGGTTTGCTTTCCAAGCCTGTGAATACGCCCAATAGACTCGACTTTGACATTAAGTTTATCACTGAAGACTTCTTTATCAAGTTTTTCTCTTAGTGACCTTACCGTCTCATCAGGGCTTTCAGCAATACCATAATTGACTAGATTCGATCGCCGACTACGGTCTTCTAAATCTGTCAGTTTCCTATATTGAAAGGTCATGACTTTTTCGATTGACTGCAGGCTGGTTTGAAATTGCTCACTGGTATCCGATAACTGTGTAGTGTCACCAAGTCGTTTTTCCAACTGAGTTAGTGACAGTTGGATGCTGCTGAATAATTTTTCTATCCTGTTTACTTGCGCTTTTAAATGGTCCTTGGCACTTCGCAAGGCAGTTTGGCTTTCAAGTAACTGCTGAAACATCTCTTTTGCGTTGGACCAGGATTCACTTCAATGTCTCCGCTGCACAAAAACAGTGCCATTGTATTCCAAATGTCCGCAATAAGAACACAAAGTGCCTGTGGACTCGGCAGCACTAGCAGACCACGACAGTCGTCTCTTATAGAAGCTACAGAACGCCTTTCACCATCCTGGGCGAAGAACAGAGTAGGGTTGGTCATTGTCGTTGAACCAGTGCTGCCAAGCCCACTGACGGTGCGACGAATTTCCAGGTCCGAAGTAGGCGCCCCCTGTGTTGATGTCCTTGTCCCTTGCGCGGCCCAGGTGAGTTCGTCAACCGCCGGCTATTCGGCGGGAAAAAGCGCACGATGAACACAGCTGTCGGAGTTGCAGCAGTCTTGCTGCACCGTGAGTTCGTTGCTGGCTCGAGAGCTAGCGAATACTTGGGGGATCCAGGGCTTGAAACCAGCACCTCCCACGTTCGAGGAAGAGGCAGAAACCGCACAAAATGTCTGCCTTCTCACCAACGTTGTCTTTTGCTCTGCTCAGTCGTATATGTTTTCTGTAAAATCTACAGCTTATGTCAGGGGAGGGTAGCTTCTGAAGAGCCAGATTCAAAGCCGTGACTGTGATAAGCAAGCTTTTGGGTCACGGACAACTACTCGATGAGTGTAAGGGCTAAAAAAAAAAAGAGCTTTAAAAGCGTGCAATATCCTCAGTTACTTAGGGTCAGGTTATAGTTAACTTTATGTGGAGGTTTTAAAGCAGAGGTTACCATTTAGCTAATTAAAAGTGAGCAATTCGTAGATTCATAGCAGCTTACCACGTAAATCCGATGCACTTAATACTAGGTATATTTCAAGCAAACAGTCAGCGAGTACCAGCTCACAAATTCAAGCATAAGTTCATGACAACTTGATTGACTCCAGAGTATTATCATCCTGCCACTGTGGCTCAATTAGTGCACGGTCACAGCTTTTTTCAAAAGATGTATAAATAAGTTAATTTCACCTGTTGCACGATGTATAATTGCATCAGCAGGCTTAAATGATAGTGTCAATGTATTTCATGCACGCGGTATATAAATTTTACATAAAACTACCTGTTTCAATGGTACAAATTTTCCACTTGATCTGCTTTGCCGACTGTCTCATGAAACATGGAGGGGAAGCCTGCTGCATAGCAGGAAGTTTTACTTATTTTACTTTGATATGCACAATGTTATTTAAAGATATGCTATTGCAGCAGTGAATACGCAGCTTCCAGAGAAAAGGGGATTCGAGGAACTTAATATATATTCTCGCATTTTGTACCATATTTCTGCATGTGAGGCTGATGTTGATGAAGAATTTTACACAAATGTAGTCCGCCACTGATGCAGGAGCTGATTGATCCTTGTCATGTTGTGCAGGATTCTCAAGGTGCAATGCCTTTAATATTTTTCAAAAGAACCAAAGCCTAATGATTGCATACTGCTTATGTATGCAGGAAGTTACGTTCGACAGGCGAACTGTCCGAGCTATCGGCTCTTTTGTGCACCTTTTCATTTTTATTTGGAAACTATCAGGAACACATATGTGTTCTGGATAAAGACAGCTGGCCTTTTCCTTTTGATATAGCATGAATAAAGCTTTCTTCATCCTCTGTGCTTTAACTGAGGCGTGCAAATGGTTAGTCCAAAGCTGTTTTATTTGTCCACATGTCAGTGCTATCCATCGAGTTTTGTCTATTGAGAAGGCAGCATATATATATATATACATATATATATGATGCGAAGCATTTGCATCTTGTTTGGTCTGAAAGCCACCTCTATACCCAGTTCTCGCTTGAGTATTTTCTAGGTTTGCCGGAAATGTTCTCAACGGGTAGTAAATATGGAGATTCGGTTCAGGTTTCTACCGGGACCTGTGAGTTTACAAATAAACTGCAGTTGTCCACTGCATCTTCCTTTCCCCAAAACCTACTTAAAAAAATAAACGTTTGCAGAATGAGAAGGCGGTGTATCCTGTCAACTGGTAAGATGAAGCTTGAGTGCCTTCCTAATTTTTATTTCTTTCTTTCAATTAGAAATAACTGTTCCATCCTATCACTGCATAAGGTTGCTGAACAATTTACTTTGTGGGAGTGCATACTTGCATGCATCGCCGTAGATGCCGTTTATTATGAGAATTCTACTTCAACAAATAGTTTTATTGTTGGAAGCAACACTGAGCACTTATAAAACATATGGCGGAATGTTCCTTGTTCCTTATCGCATACATCTGGCTTTTGCCTATGCCCAGTTTCTTCTTTACCGCTTTAAGGCTTCCCCCTTTCTTTACAGCATGCTCAATTTTCTCCATGTAATACTTTCTGATATCGGCCACCTTGCGCTTATTGATTAGCTTTGATATCTCGGCGAATTCAATCTGGTCTGTTGGATTGGAAGCTTTCATGCTCTGGCATTTCTTAATCCTTTCGTCTCCTTAGACAGCTTACCGGTATCCTCTCTAACTATCCTACCGCCTACTTCTACTGCACATTCAGTAATGATATCTCTGAAATTATTGTTCATTGCTTCTAGGGTAATGTCGCCGTCCTCGTTTAGAGCTGAATATCTATTCTGTACCGAGATCCTGAACTCTTCTGCCCTCCCTCTCACCGCTAATTCGTTGATGGGTTTCTTTCTTACTAATCTTTTGCGTTCCTTCTTGAGATTGAGGCTAGTTCGGGACCTCACCATCCTGTGGTCACTGCATCGCACTTTCCCATCGCACATATTGCATAATGGCGGGGGTTGAACATATTATGAAGTCAATTTCATTTTTAGTCTCCCCGTTAGGTCTTTTCCATGTCCATTTCCGGTTCTTCCGTTTGCTGAAGAAGGTATTCATGATTCTTCGTTTATTGCGTTCTGCAAACTCAACTAGTAACTCCCCCCTGCTATTTCTAGAACCAATGCCATAGTCACCTACTGCCTGATCTCCTGGCTGCTTTTTCCCTACCTTGACATTGAAGTCGCCCATTAGTACAGTATACTGCATCTTTACGTTTCGCTTTGCCGATTCTACATCTTCGTAGAAGGTTTCAACTGCCTGGTCATCATAACTACATGTAGGTGCATAGGCCTGTACAACCTTCAGTTTATATCGCTTATTAAGCCAAACTAAGATGCCTGCCACCCTCTCATTAATACTATAGAATTCATCTATATTACCCGCTATATACTTATTGACAAGGAAACCTACTCCTAGTTGTCGCCTCTCTGGTAAACCTCGATAACACAGTACATGCCCATCCTTCAGTACAGTATATGCCGCATTCGGCCTCCTAACCTCACTAAGCCCTATGATATCCCTTTTCATTCCCTCTAGTTCCTCTAACAGCACTGCTAAACTAGCTTCACTAGCTAGGGTTCTAGTGTTAAATGTTGCCAAGGTCAGTTTCCAATGGCGGCCTGTCCAGCGGAGCCAGGAATTCTTAGCACCCCCTGCTGCGTCACAGGTCTGACCGCCGCCGTGGTCAGTTGTTCCGCAGCCACTGGTGACTGAGGGGCTGGGTTTTATGGAGCTTATGTTAGGAGGTTGCGGCCAATTGCTGCACCAGGGTGGCCAACTCCTGTTCTAGTGAGGGAGTGCGTTGCCGGAGGTGTTCACCGGCATCAGGTCGCACCCCGAACCTGTTTATGCAATTCCATCGACACGCGGATTTTTTATTTTTTTTGCAATCTGATGGAGAATTGCGCGGCACCGGGATTTGAGCCCTGGTCCTCTTGCATGCGAGGCAGATGTTCTACCGCTGCGCCACCGCTGCATTGCTTCTTCTTGTATAAGTACTTTAACAGAAATAAGCAACCACTTATCTACAAGATAACTTCGTACCCGTCGTTTGCTAAGAGCAGCTTAACAGCGGTGCTGCTGAGGCAAAATAAAATGTGACCTCTTTGTCAGGGCACTATACTCTGTATTTTAATATTTAGTTTTTATTTATTGTATTTGTTAACTTTTTTTTAAATTTTTTACCCCAATATACTCAACACCTTCCTTCAAACCAAGGAGTATGAACCCGCCTCGATGGCGTAGAGGCAGTACGTCCAACTCGCGACGCAAAGGTCACAAGGTTGATTCCTATCTAATTACTCAATTTTCTTTCAGCGCAATTAATTTGCTTCACATTCATACATGTCATAATGACGTTTTAGTCAAGTTGAGGACTGGAATTCAAGCATTATCTAACGTATTAATGAATTTCGATTTCGTGTGACGTTACAACCTGCCGACCAATTCGGATTTTCTCTACACAACGCCGACAATTGTTTAGGGTTTCCCACTGAGCGGAACTCTTTAACACATGCCAAATCAAATCTCCTGTAAAACAAGACAACAGCATCTATGATTACGATTCCTGATTGGCTGACGCCAACTGTTGCTATCACACCGCTGTTCGATCCTCCTGCGACAGCGCAGACAGGTCGCTTATTGCAAGTATCTGGACAACACATCTCTCTTGAAAACGCTGCTTCCTCTGAGAAGGGCATACTTTGCAGGAGAGTCCTAGGAGCTGCTGTTGTCTTTTTCTTTTTTTGTGTTCGTGCTTATCTAATTATCTTCCTTATCAATTATTTGCATAAATATGCTTTCATTTTACTTTTGCGCTCTACCTCTTTATCTCTCTCGGCTTTTTCTTTTCAGGTGGCAGGCTAGTTGATGTGCCAAAATTTAAGGTTCTTGCGGCCACTCATTTTCCTTTCTCATTGAATGTCCGTTGTTAATACTTGTTGCTAATCCGTTGTTAATACTCTTGTTAATACCATTGCTAATCCGTTGTTAATACTTGTTAATAAGAAAACATTTACTCTAGAGACACGGCTAAACGTCGCCTGGGCAGCTTAGGTGCAATAATGATACAAGCACCTGTCGATGTAACAAGGAGCAATTAATTCCTAAGCGCAGACATTGAAACCATGTGCATAATTCATATTGTTGAAAGCAGAACAGTTTGTGTTTGGGCTACTTAGTGAGAAATCATGATTGAAGAGACTCCAGGCAAGGGACCTAGGAAGTTCCCTGGTGTCTGTGCTATTTTTTTTTTTTCGGGACTTGAAGAGACGGTTTGTCTTTTAGTACCATTCAGCGTACAGATCTTTAGAATAGAAAAGAGAACAAGATTTGAATATTCAATAATGATTACTTTTAGTACCATTCAGCGTACAGATCTTTAGAATAGGAAAGAGAACAAGATTTGAATATTCAATAATGATTACTTAAGAATTTTGTCTGACAAGCGCACTAATTCATTTTCTTACTAGTTTCCTTTTCGACATGTGATATTCCAAAAGCATTTTACAACATTAGTGCGCAAAAAACAAAAAACAAAAACACGCCTTTTTTGCGAACTGATGGTTTGCTTTAATAATAGAAGGATCTGAGTAACCGTAACTCGTTTCACGTCCAGAAGGATAGTAAAATGCTTTTCAGTGCTGACAATCTGCACACCCGTGCTAAACACCAACATGAGATGCCAACGTGAACAGCATGAAACTGTGCAATTCGGATTCAGTAACGTATGTGGGGCTCGCAGGATGCACACAAATTCTTGAATGTTTCATATGTAAAAGGTGATCAAAACTTTGCAGAAAAATAAAAAATTGAATCATTTCAAACGCAGAAAAAAATAGCTGGGTGCGTTTTCACAGAATGCACAGCAAGACATATCTTATTTTAATTTTTACCAGGGAAAAACTTTTTGGCATATTTCTCTTCAGTAGGTTACGCAAAGAAAACTACTGAATTAAAGAAAACGCAATTTTCTGTTCTGCACTTATTATGGTGGGAAAATGTTAATTAAAAAAAAAAAAAGTGCGACTGCTTTCTGTGCATTTCTATGAGAATGGCGTCGTGAATGCTGTTGCTACATTCCTTTCCTTCTTGTGCAACTTTTTGATCATCTTAAAAGTGCGACTGCTTCCTGTGCATTTCTATGAGAATGGCGTCGTGAATGCTCTTGCTACATTTCTTTCCTTCTTGTGCAACTTTTTGATCATCTTATCACTAATATTCATTAACAAGTTTTGCCAGAAGAAACTGACTTTCATGAGAACGGCGTCGTGAATGCTGTTGCTACATTCCTTTCCTTGTGCGACTTTTTGATCATCTTATCACTATTATTCATTACAAATTTTGGCAGAAATATAAAAACAAATTCCTGCAATGAAAAGGCGGTATTAAATGTGCTTTGCGTCTACTCTGAAGGCGAAGCTCAAGTGCCCTCTAACTTTTTATGCCATTGATTATTGCATATACATTTTTAAAATCTTGCCTTCCCTGCAATAACCATCAAGATAGTTATTTTTTTTTTTCAAGCAGATCTTCAAGAGCACTTCTAAGCAGCAACCACAGAGGACTTTGCCTTGGCGTCGTGAACCTAATGGGAAAAATGCATCATCTGCTTCCGTGCAAGCATCAACATAACAAAGAGCCATGGATTTAATTATGGAGAAAGCTGACAGTGAGCATCTTATGGAAGAGATCTTTATCAGCTGCTAAAGCTCACCAGGTTCAGAGCAGACAAAGGGCTTCTCGCCCGTGTGCAGACGCTGGTGGGTCTTGAGCTGACCGCTCTGCGCAAATGCTCTGCTGTAGCCAGGGAAGTCGCAGAGGTATGGCTTCTCACCCTTGTGCGTTCGCCTGTGCGCCTGGAATGACCACTCGCGTGGGAAAACACGATTGCAGACTTTGCACTTTATGCTGCTGGGCGATGACGACCCTTCTCAGGCGTCCAGCCTCGGGCGTCCGCGCCCGTCGGTGCTGTGTGGAGTCGTCGGCGTGTCCGGCGACGCGGCCCTCCCTCCGGCGCCAGCCGCGCTGCCGGCGCGCGGGCTCTTGAGGTTGACGGTTTCGGCGACTTCATACCAATTCCATGGAAAAAAACACCTGATCCCTGATTGGTGGATTGCAAGGCGAAGACATCATTGCCGCGAACGGCGTGCACAACATGATGATGTGGGCTGGCGGAACACGCCGTCGGGCGACCACTCTCAAGGCGACAGGGCACACACAATCCAGTAGTCTATCTATAGGTGCAAGAAGGTTGGTGGTGAGGGAGGGGAGGGCATAGCCTTCTACAAGACCAATTTAGAAAAGACAGCATTGGTTTTGAATTACACACAGAAGAAAAGTGATGAAAATGTGAATCGCAAAACCAACCTGTTGAAATAGACTACAAAAAACAAAATAAACTCAAATGAACTAAGCAATTTGACATAGAAAAAAAAAAACAGTGGAAAATAATGGACAAAATATATTTGGCATTGTATTTTTCTATCAACAAGCTTTGAAAAATACAATCTTTCGTCACCCACAGCAATGCAAGTATAAATTATTCTGCTTGTGAGGCTGATGTTGTCAAAGACTAACACAAATGTAGGCCGCCACTGATGCAGGAGCCGATCGATCCTTGTCATGTTGTGCAGAATTCTCAAGGTGCAATCCCCTTAAAGTTTATCAAAAGAACCAAAGGGTAATGATTGCATACTGCTTATGTATGCAGGAAGTTACGTTCGACAGGCGAATCGTCCGGGCGATCGGCTCTTTTGTGTACCTTTTCATTTTTATTTGGAAACTATCAGGAACACATATGTGTTCTGGATAAAGACAGCTGCCCTGGGCATATTGATATAGCATGAATAAAGCTTTCCTCATCCTCTGTGCTTTAACTGAGGCGGGCGAATGGTTTGTGCAAAGCTGTATTCTTTGTCCACATGTCAGTGCTATCCATCGAGTTTTGTCTATTGAGAGGGCAGCAAATATATATTATGCGAAGCATTTGCATCTTGTTTGGTCTGAAAGCCACCTCAGTACCCAGTTCTCGCTTGAGTAATTTCTAGTTTTGTTGGAAATGTTTGCAACGGGGTAGTATATATGGAGATACGGTTCAAGTCTCTACAGGGATCTGTGAGTTTACAAATTAACTGCAGTTGTCCACCGAAATAGATACCACATCTTCCTTTCCCCAAAACCTACTTAAACAAAAATAAAAGTTTGCGGGATGAGAAAGCGGTGTATCCTGTAAACTGTTAAGATGAAGCTTGAGGGCCTTCCTAATTTTTATTTCTTTCTTTCAATTAGGAATAACTGTTCCATCCTATCACTGCATAATGTCGCAGAACAATTCACTTTATTAAGAGAATTCTACTGCAAAAAATAGCTTTATTGTGGGAAGCAACACTGAGCACTGGTAAAACATATGGCAGAAAATCTCTTCTCAGATGTAGTAGTCTGTAGGTGCAAGAAGTTTGGCGGTGAAGGAGGGGAGGGCACAGCCTTCTACAGGACCAATTTAGAAAAGACAGCATTGGTTTTGAATTACACACAGAAGAAAAGTGTTGAAAATGTGAATCGCAAAACCAACCTGTTGAAATAGACTACAAGAAACATGAAATAGGCTCAAATGAATTAAGCAATTTGACATACAAAACAAGCAATGAAAAATAATGGACAAAATGTATTTGGCACTGTATTTTTCTATCAATGCTTTGAAAAATATAATCTTTCGTCACCCACAGCAATGCAAGTATAAATTATTTCAGTGCCTACAAGCCTAACAGCCCATTATTCTCTGGCAGCCCATTTTTTCACTTGGTTTTCATCATAATGCAGCTCCTGCAGCTCGACTACAAAGCCCGTGACTTTGAGCTGAACTGATAAATGCCAATTGAGCCACATAGTACCTGCTGCAAGTTTATCACAAGAATATTTTGTCCAGTTGGCTAGCAATGCATCACAAGCAGCAGAGGTTTGTGGACAAACGTTCACCAGATCCGGATGAAAACTCATAAAAGCTCCCAGCCTCTTTACTTGACCCTGTACGAAAGGTAAAATCACTGAGGCTTATATCTGCGAAATGAGTTTATGAGCATTTAGGATAGATAGGGTTCGAGGGCACTAACAAAAGTAATTGATAGTCAACATCTAATCTTTAAAGGCGTGCAATATCCTCAGTTTACTGTAGGTCTACTTAGGGTCAGGTTGTACTTAACTTTATGTGGAGGTTTTAAAGCAGAGGTTACCGTTTAGCCATTAAATAGTGAGCAATTATATTCGTAGATTCATTGCAGTTTGCCACGTAAATCTGAAGCACTTAATATTAGGTATATTTCAAGCAAACAGTCAGCGCCTACCAGCTCACAAATTCAAGCATAAATTCATGACAACTTGATCGACTCCAGAGTCTTATCATCCGGCCGCTGTGGCTCAATTAGTGCATGGTCACAGCTTTTCTCAAAAGATGTATAAATAAGGTAATCTCACCTGTTGCACGATGTATAATTGTATCACCAAGCTTAAATAATAGTGTCAATATATATCATGCACGCGGTATAATTAAATTTAACATAAAACTACCTGTTTCAATGGTACAAATTTTCCATTTGATCTGCTTTGCCGACTGTCTCATGGAACATGGAGGGGAAGCATGCTGCATAGCAGGAAGTTTTACTTATTTTACTTTGATATGCACAATGGCATTTAAAGATATGCTATAGCAGCATTTAATACGCAGCTTCCAGGAAAAGGGGATTCGAAGAACCTTATATATATTCTGGCATTTTGTATCATAATTCTGCGTGTGAGGCTGATGTTGACGAAGAATTTAACACAAATGTGGTCCGCCACTGAAGCAGGAGCCAATTGATCCTTGTCATGTTGTGCAGTATTCTCAAGGTGCGATCCCTTTAAGATTTCTCAAAAGAACCAAAGGGTAATGATTGCATACTGCTTATGTATGCAGGAAGTTACGTTCGACAGGCGAATCGTCCGGGCGATCGGCTCTTTTGTGTACCTTTTCATTTTTATTTGGAAACTATCAGGAACACATATGTGTTCTGGATAAAGACAGCTGGCCTGGGCATATTGATATAGCATGAATAAAGCATTCCTCATCCTCTGTGCTTTAACTGAGGCGGGCAAATGGTTTGTCCAAAGCTGTTTTCTTTGTCCACATGTCAGTGCTATCCATCGAGTTTCGTCTATTGAGAGTGCAGCATATATATATATATATAATATATAATGCAAGGCATTTGCATTTTGTTTGGTCTGAAAGCCACCTCAGTACCCAGTTCTCTGATGAGTATATTCTAGTCTTGTTGAAATGTTCGCAACGTGGTAGTAAATATTGAGATGCGGTTCAGGTTTTTACCGGGATCTGTGAGTTTACAAATTGACTGCAGTTGTCCACCGAAATAGATGCCGCATCTTCCTTTCCCCGAAACCTACTTAAACAAAAATAAAGGTTTGCGGAATGAGAAGGTGGTGTATTCTGTCAACTGTTGAGATGAAGCTAGAGTGCCTTCCTCATTTTTATTTCTTTCTTTCATTTAGGAATAACTATTCCATCCTATCACTGCATAATGTAGTAGAACAATTTACTTTCTGCGAGTGCATACTTGCATGCGTCGCCGGAGATGCCCTTTATTAAGAGAATTCTACTGCAAAATATAGCTTTATTATGGGAAGGAACACTGAGCACTGATAAAACATATGGCAGAAATTGTCTTTTCAGATGTAGTAATCTATAGATGCAACAAGTTTGGCGGTTGTGGGAGTGGGAGGGAAGAGCCTTCTACAGGACCAATTTAGAAAAGACAGCATTGGTTTTTAATTACACACAGATGAAAAGTGATGAAAATGTGAATCGCAAAGCCAACGTGTTGAAATAGACTACAAAAAACATCAAAGAAACTCAAATGAACCAAGCAATTTGACATAGAAATCAAAGAATGGAAAATAATGGATAAAATATTTGGTACTGTATTTTCCTATCAACAAGCTTTGAAAAATACAACGTTTCGTCACCCACAGCAATGCAAGCATAAATTATTTCAGTGCCTACGAGCCTAACAGCCCATTATCCTGATAGCAATTGATGTGAATGAGATATGGGTTCAATAACAGTGCACTGAAATATAACACCCCAAAATAATACGAAATTCAAGTCGAACACAGTGGAAATGCTTTGAGCAATGGTAACCCAGAAAACTGAACACACAATTTTCTTTAAATTCCATTTCAAGCCGCATGTTACTCACAAACGGTCAAAATTAAGCAGGAAATTTTTCATACGGGAGATTTTCACTCCTAATACTCCAGCAAACACACAACATAATGACTAAAAACATCGGAGCTGGTTTCCCCCATTGCCGTGCATACAGCTAGAGGTGATTTTTCCAGAATAGGGGGGGGGGGGGGGAGGGGGGGATCTAAGATGTGGAATTCAATGCATTCGAATTGCAAAAATATACATGTTATAGACCGTTTTATCATGGGCGCTGCCAATTTGTGTATGTGGCGCCATCTAGCGGCCGAGTTGTGAACAACCGCCATGCTGGTATGTGGAGTCCCATCCGTGGAACAGGCGACAAGTAGCGCAAATCGGCGTTTTTGGAGCTTTCGCATGCAATGTTTTGCTTTCTGAAAGTACCTAGCTGAAAGAAAAAAAAAATTTCAGTATCAGTAGTAGCGAAGCTATTCGGTCAGAAATGACAAAAAGATATGTTCCCGATCAGGCCGGCTTAATGCTACAAGCCTGATTATAATTAGTGTGTAACTTTTATGTGGCACAGAGAGGCGGCGGCGCACCACTGGCCGCGAGGGCAGCTTTCGATCTACTTTTTGTTCCTAAATGATTTCTAGGGACCGCTTACCTTAACAATTAGAGAAAAGAAAGCAAGCGAATGTAGCCGTTTCATGTCGCGTTCAGGAGCAATGCTAATCGCGCTACACTTGTTGGGTAAATCGATCATTCATATACTCCTTACTGCTTGAGCGGCTACTGCGGAAGTTCCCACACCTCCACTGGAGTTCTATTTTTAAGTATCCATTATCCATTTCGGATCCTTTTAATCTACCCTGGCTACTTTTGTTGCGTGACAATCAGGCAGGGTGTTCAAGCGTCCACTGCCAGGCAATCGGATTTCAGCATTGCCTACATGACTCAACTACCTGTTTGCCGATATGTGCGGGGAGTGGCGATGACTTGTCAATATCGGGAGCTGCTATCCTGCAATTTCTCTGACTGGGCGTTAGTTGCGTTTGTCTGACGCTGCCGTCATGCTGACATTCAAACACAAGATAAAATGGACAATTGATACCTATTTAATAGTGACCTTAAATTATGTCCCATAATGGCCTCATCGAAAGTTGCTTTTGTCAACAATTATATAGTCCATTTTTCGTCGCAAGGTTTGCTTACTGCAAGTAATCGCTACTATTCCTATGATCATATTCCCCTTTATTATCGGCAGCAAAATCTTACGAGATGCGTGTTTTCAAAAAAAAAAAAAAATACTGTAGCGCTTTTTCACTAAATAAGTTGACAACCAATTTATTAGTATATCGTTGTCTTCAAGTGGGACAGGTTCTTTCATACTTGCATTAACATCAGGTGAGTGAATCGAAATAGTTCTTTACCTGGCAGCATCTCGTAAATATTTGCCGCAAGGAATATCATCCGCTTGTTGCCCAAAGACTGCCGTTGTTGCACGGATATTCAGTTTTTCTGGTCCCTACTCGACCAACAGTGTTCGGAACTCACACGAAAGGCTGCCAAAGCGAAACATTTTCGGTTGGGGCTTGGAATTCAAAAGCTGCTCGTCTAAGCCCAGGTGAGTGAGTTGCAAATGGAACAGTGTAGAGCGACATACACGCATACCAGCGCTGTTAATCTTTTATCTTCTTTAAATCATCTCCTTTTGGTTGTTATTTTTTTGTTAGTGCAAACAACTGAGTAAAAAAAAGGATTGTGCTAACCACGGCAGCTCTTAGAAGCTAAACTGTGGCCGGCGGAAATGAAACGATCAGGGAAATGAAGGAAAGAAAGGGTCGAAAGAAGAAAGAACAGGGAAAGAAAGCACATCGCTCACATCAGCTAATCGGCTTAGATACTTTATGGCTATTCAAGACACTCTATGTGCAAAAGACTGCAACGTGTGCCCTTTCTCCGTAGAATGCCCTGCCGCCCCCGCTGCTATCCCCGCGTCCCCACATACCAGACAGGAGGAGCCGCGCAGCGCGTTCCGGTTCGAGGCTATTTTCCTCCTCGCCGCGAAAACGGTCTATACTCCCTTTAGTTTCCCTTAAACTCTCAAGGGAAGAATGCCCTGAAATATAAGTAGCATCAGTAATAAATAATACATGTAATTGTTCAAGGTATTTTATTATATTAAAATCAAGGTATTTTATTATTATTATGCACCGCAAACATTCTTGATTTATTACTAACAAATAATCCTGATATTTGTTCAGACATAATTCATTTAGACGGCATTTCTGATCACGACGTAATAACAGGACGCATTACCGGTTCCTTTAACGAAAAGAAAAGTACTGTTAAACAAATCAGATGTTACAAGAGAGCTAATTATGAAAGAATTAACACTGAATTAGATTATTTTGCTGTCCAGGTCAAAAATCAATATTTATTGCGCACTGTTGAGCAAAATTGGGATTTATTCAAAACTACCCTTACTAACCTTATCGACAACTTTGTGCCTCTTACGTCCATTAGATGTAGCAGCAATACGCCATGGTTTAATCACAAGTTGCGGCGTATGAATAACAAAAAAAAGCGACTTTATCGGCAGGCCAAAAAAGATGGTAGTTTAGGCACGTGGGAAAGGTATAAGAAATGCGACAGAGAATACCAGTTATTATTAAAATCCACTCGACGTCAGTTTTTCAATCATGACTTGTCCTCTCTGTTAACCAACAACCCTCGTAAATTTTGGCGCATCGTAAATGCTAGCTTTCACCCTGACATTTTGCTTTCCGACAGTAACGGCGTCATAATCAATGAATCCGATTGTGCTCAGGTTCTTAACGTTACCTTCTCATCAGTTTTTACCAACGAAGACATTAGCTCATCTCCTATCTTAACTACATTTCATGACATCTGCATGCCTGACATAGTTATTAATGAAGCAGGTATTTCAGTTTTATTAAACAATCTCAAAATTACAAGTAGCTCAGATCACCTTGGCTTTAACAATAAGATACTAAAAAATACATCCAGAAGCATCTCCGCTATCTTGTCCTGTTTATTCTCGCAGTCGTTATTGAACGGACTAATTCCTAATGACTGGCGTGTAGCAAAGGTAATACCTATATTCAAAGTTAACCAGCAACTTTTGCAAACTTCTAGAGCATATCATTCATAGCCAAGTCATTAACTACCTCGAAGATCATAACATTATTTTCAAATATCAGCACGGTTTTCGCGAGGGTTTTTCATGTGACACTCAACTAGCTGGTTTTGTTAATGACTTACAAACATCACTTAACGCAGGCTTTCAGGTCGACGCAGTTTTTCTGGATTTTTCAAAAGCATTCGATCGGGTCCCTCATCACAGACTTTTACTAAAACTAGCACAGCTTAACATCCACCCTAATGTGCTCGCCTGGATTAAGGACTTTCTTTCTTCTAGATCTCAGTATACCTCAGTTAATAATTCTAACTCTTCTTCGACCTATGTGACATCTGGTGTACCCCAAGGAAGCGTGCTTGGTCCTTTGCTTTTTCTAATCTATATTAATGATTTACCTGCCTGTGTAACATCTAAAGTTCGTCTTTTCGCAGATGACTGCGTAATTTACCGTAACATTATTGATGACAGTGACCGCCAATTCCTACAATCGGACCTGAACGCAGTAAGCTCATGGTGCTCATCCTGGTTAATGACTTTAAACGTTTCTAAATCTAAACTTATATCTTTCATCCGTCGTACCGCTCGCATTTCAACCACTTACATGCTCAATGACAATGCTGTTGAACTAACAAACACTTACAAATACCTTGGCGTGCACCTTCAGTTTGATCTAACATGGCATCACCATATCGACCTCACCCTAGCTGCTGCTAACCGTTCACTTGGTCTTCTTAAACGTACTCTCAAACACGCTCCTATTCATGTTAAAAAACTTGCTTATATCACTCTAATACGCCCTAAAATTGAATATCATGCCTTCAAAGTTAAACGCACAAAGTGTCATTTATCATGTTATGCCAATTCATTCATACCTCGCACTATCATTGAATGGAATAACTTGCCATCGCACATCGCTACAGAAACTAACAAAAAAATTCCAAGAGCTACTTCGCTGTGACGGAAATGTGTAGAATATTTGGTGTTGTTTTTCTTTCCTCTTTTGATGTTATATAACGGTTCTTATTGTAATTGTTGCCAATTGCATCGTGTTTTTTTACAATTGTACCCCCCCCCCCTATGTAATACCCTCCTTTGGAGGGCCTTTAGGGGTACCCTGAATAAATAAATAAATAAATAAATAAATAAATAAATAAATAAATAAATAAACAATTTCAAAATACGTATGTCATAATATAATTTGCAATGCAAGTTTGATAGCTCATTTTAAATCTTGAGGAAACACTTAAAGGGGAGTATGTGCTATGTTGGCTATCACCTAATTGCCTATTTAAGCATGTTAATACCGATAAATGGAATCCTGCAAATTGGAACACTTTTAATGTAGGTTAAGCTGCACACCTTGTTACGGGTAGTTTGTATGTCGGTAGCTCATAAAGAACAGGATAACTAGCAAAACATTTGGTGACTTCACTGAAGACTGCTCTAGCTGTCATGTTCTTTCTGTTTGTGCTATTTTAAACTCCACATATCTGTGAATACCTTTGGGCATCTCACACTTAAATGGCTTTGCACCCTTCTGGGATCTCATATGCCTCACGAGAGAGGAGGTGGCGTGGCCCTTCCTAGAGCTGCTGTCGCTGCTGGATTTACAAGTAGCATAGTAATAATTAATGCATGTTATTGTTCAACATATTATAATATAAGGAATTTGAAATATTTATGTCATAATATAATTTGCAATGGAAATTTGAGAGCTCATTCTAAATCTTGAGAAAACACTTAAAGGGCAGTATGTCGATAAAACAATTCTGCATATTGAACACTTTTGATGTAGGTTAAGCTCCAAACCTTGTTATGGGTAATTTGTATGTTGCTAGCTCATAAGGAACAAGATAATTAGCAGATCCAGGGGATTTCGGCCAGCATCTGAAGCGGATTCTCACCTGCTCCAAGGTGCCTCTCTTCTAGAAATGAGGGCCTGGGGTCGAAAAGAGCCGTTTCTGTCGGACAATAAAGTTGACTCACTCACTCACTCTAATAGACACCTGTGTACCTGGAAATATTTCATATATTTAGAATTGTTGGCAAGCACCTCATATACATTTAATGTAATCAGTCACATATGTCTCTAAATGCATTTTCGCAATGCTATTACAGCTTTATCAATAATGACTTACCAAGAGAATGGTGCTCCCACATTGTCTGTGTTGCCACAGTATGCATGCGAGTAGCTGAAGGCAGTGTTTGCGATGCTTCCTATAGATAAATATTCATAATTGTAATAATGGTTACAAATTTGAAAATTTTCATGCTTTCATTTTCAGGTGCTGTATAGAGTAAACTGCCCATAACAAAATGCAAACATTGTGGACCTGCTGCACATACACAAATATTCTGAAAGTGGAGTACTGATATGTCTAAAAAATTTCCACAGACAAACTGTTTGTTGAGTTTCAGGATCTCTGCAAAATTTGGAGGCATATTAGCAGCACAAACACAAAAGACACAATGCAGGACAGTAGACTACTACAGTGTTTCATGAACCAATCCAGCAGCTCATTATTTCTGAACATCGGGTCTTCCATGTTAGTCCAGTTAATATGTGTGCCCCGGGTTTCTTGGTGCACCAGTGCACGCCGAAGCCTTGCATCATCCACTGAACAAAATGAACTATTAACTCCAAAATCTCCCCTCTACAGGAAGAGCTATAACATTTGAATTGCTTCCAGAAGGTTCCTCAAGCGATGGTTGAACATGTGCATGGAAGCACATGAAAACATAAGAGTTGTACTAATTTGCATAGCTTGCGTACTCTGGCAATAGAGCCATCATATGCAATATAATGCAAAGCTGTTCAGTACAGTTGAAGATTAAACAAGTACATATCTCAAAAGATTTGCGTCATCCACTGAACAAAATGAACCATCCAAAATATTGTCACTTCTACAAGAAGAGTTGTGGTATTTGGATGACTTCCTGTAGGTGCTTCAAGCTATAGTTGAACACATAACTGCATGAAAGCACAAAGACAGAGCTACAGTTGTATTAGTTTATATAGCTCCAAGCAATAAAGCCATCATATATGTGTGTAACATATTGAAAAGTTATATATCCAGCCAAAATTTAAGTGTATACATGTTATTAATGGCGTGATCACAGTGCCAACCTGTCCAGTGGAAACTTGTGTAGGGCTGAGGTCTTTCGGGCTTCCTGGCAATGATGGCTTGCCATGCTAGGAAAAGAAAGGAAATCTGTGTGTAATCAACACAGCGTTAATGGCAGTTTCATTCTGCACATGAATGAGAATGAAAGGAGCCAACAGTCTGGGAGTCCAAGGTAAAAATATGGGATCTTTTTTTTATCTGTGTACTGCATGTTATTTTTCCTTCTATTTTCTATTTAATTATCTTTCTCCCTAAAATTATTACGGGACTAATTTTGGTCAATATCAACCACAAAAGTGTAAAAAAAAAACCTACATTTACCTTGGACTCTGTGTTGGCTCCTTTCATTGTATCATAACGAGCCCCTCATTTCCTCTTCAATTCTCTGGTTCATGAATGAGAAAGCATGTATATAGAGGTGTGTTAAAAGGCAAAGATCATGATTAGACTGGATGCACTGTAAAAGCATAAGCATTTCTCTATGTGGTTGAGAGGGGAGGGGGGGCCAGCAGGTGGCCAGTATTCTTACAAGTTTGGTGTGTTATTTTTTATTATCAGCTCGGTTTGGTTTATGGGGTTCAATGCCACAAATTCGATTCAGGCAAGACGCCGCACAGCACTGACTGACATCGCGCAGCACATGTACAGGTGCGGACATAAGTAAACGGCGCGCGCTTTTTCAGTCAAATAAAATAATGCTTTCCATACTGGAGATAAGAAAACAATATCTGTCCAAGTAAAGGGCACTTGCGTCTTCTACCGGTTGACATGTACTACGACTATCAGTTTCAAATATGCACCGCGTGAAAAATGGTAGAAGAGAAAAGCGTGCTCCATTTACTTTTGTCCGTTTTTGTTGGCACCGGTACGCAGGCACTTTGCTTGCACTTCCGTCGAAAAGCAGCCGCTGTGCCTTGGGCACAGTATTCGACTGCCCTATCTCACTGCACCACCCAAACAAATTATATAATGCGATAGTTGTGAGGGCCTACGTTAGTGTATATAAATTCATGGTTCAATGTGTGCAGCTCTCCTCATCTTATTTTTCTTTCCTTATGCAATTTTAGAATTAACATGCCAGCAAGGAAGAGCTATACCTGACGACTGCGCACTCAAGTGGAAAATCCGCACTTGTACCACGCGCAGGGCACAACCTCCCTTTCATACATTTTCAGCGCCTTAACTTGCAGTTGTGGTCCTCTCACAAGAGCGGCCGAAATCTCGTCCTTTAGGCTACAGTGTTTTTTGCAGGAAATTTGCGCAAGGTGTCTGCACCTGCAAAACTTGCCTTAGGCTTCATGCACTCCCACGTGAGACTCCGAGCCATTCTATGCGTGTTTGCACAATAACTTGCAACCCAGAAAACTTACCATTCCAGGGAGAAACTGCATTTGACAACGCGTCATATTTCAGGCATTGACGTCTCACATTGAGGCCAGTTAGATGTTTCAAACTGGGATTGTTCTCATATGCGTTAGGGGAAAAGTGACGGCCACAAACTCTTAGCTCCTGGCACTTGTCTGACGATGACAGCCCGATGAGTTGGAGCCAGCTTTCCCGCTTGACACCTTGTTTTGTTGGGACACGATATTGCGTTGTGACATCTTTTCTGTCCTCTGCTTTATAGCTAACTACACAGCAATGGTGGTCCATTCCGAACTAAAAACAACGTAGCACCAGTTGGTATCCCGAGATTTCAAAATGAACAACCAGACAACATGTGCTTTTGCGAGCAGATGGATCTTTCTCGGCCAAAAGTGTTCTGTTTCCATCAAAATGCGTGCAGAATTCTTACCTTTTTATCATACAAAAATACCAACAAATAAAATATTACTTCAAGAAACAATAGTGCTCGTTTTAAAATCTATAATTGCAAAATTTACACGTCACGTCATACGGCCATGGCCAATGATAACACTTGCCCTAATGACATCACATGGGCTGGGCGGCTGAAAATGCATGGTGGTGAATCACCCTACTCGGCTGCAAGCGGCAATTTACAAAAATATTTGTAAATTATAGCTGACACACAGAGCTTTTCAAATATCCTTACACTCACTAAGACCACCTCTAAACACCTGTTGCATCAAAATACGACTGTAAATGACTTTTCAGGGGCCCTTTAAGACTTAGTCATTGTATAGTAGTCCCAAGTTTAGCTCTCTCGAAACATTCTAAAATTACAGCTTTAGAAATTTGTGAGCTACTTTTGTTCATATTATAATTAATAAACATGTTGTCAATACCAGGCACTTTCAAATATCTGGGAGATTAAGAAAGGGCATACGATCCCCCCCCTCCCCCCACCCCACAAAAAATGCGAAACGATTGCAAAAATGCGCTATAGCGCCTATTTGTTCACAGCATACTTACTGGAGGACAAATCAATGGTTCTGAGTGCACCAATGCCAGGTTTAATGCAGGAGTGACAGACATGCTAGCTTTCGCGCCCTAGCCAGTCTAAGCGATTATAGGTGGAAGGTACAGACTTCAGCAAGGGTCTGTGAGTTTCCCGACCTGTGACCAGGTGTCATTGAAAGATTGAAACGCATGTTTCTTTCTGTGAATGGCAAATTGTAAAACAAAGCAAGGGATTCATGAACTCCACTGGGTTGGCAGTGACACAGCTGGGATACTTCTGGATTTGAACTCGCTAGTGCATGCCTGTGGACATGGTCTGGAACAGTAGTTGTTGAAGCCAGCAATGCTTCCAGGGGCACCAAATGTGCCTAATGAAATCGGTGAAGCAATTTAACTGTTCACCTTCTGTGAGAAGCTATATCCAGCTAGCACTTGACTTGTCTCTGGCTGTGACTGGTCATTCTTTTTCTCTCTGCCATGATACTGCTGCTGTTCTTGACCTGCTCTTTCCCCATATTTATGGACTGTTCCTCTGCTCTACCTTCCGCACCTTTGGAGACAGTTTTCTCTCTGGGGCAGTCAGCACTTCCTGCACTAGAACCATGGCCCATAGTGGGGCGGGAGCTGTATGGAAAAATGCATTCACATGAGGATCTGGGGTACTGTTCATCACCATTGGACAATATGCGAGCGAGCGAGGTCCCAGCTGGCTGCTGGGCACAGCAGCAGGCAGTGGAACCAGCTTTGGGCTCCCCAAATCTGCACAAAAAAAGGCACCAGCAAGAAACACACTTCACAGTGCTGCTTTTCAGGTGCAGCAATATAGAAGATGCCAAAAACATTTATTTCAGTACCGACGGGGTACAAATACAACTTTCAAGAACAGTGGCTTCCTCTGTTCCATATTTTCTTCGAAGCTTTGGAATCATAAACAGCATCACCACTCCGTCCACATTTTTCAAACAGCTCTTCGGTGGTGCACGGCTGAAATATGAAACCAGCAGAAATATGTTACTCACACCAGAAGTTTAGCTAAATATTTTCGTGAAGTGGAAAGTGAAAATAGAAAATACATTTCCAGCATATCTCATGCACAAAAAGCTGACCTTTAGCTCAGCCTAATCATCACCATAAGTTCAACACACTGCATGTGAACAACTTGATCACTAACTTCATCTTTATTTAATGCAGTTTTTGATCGAGAACTAGCTCGGAAGGGAATTATTTTGCTTCAGTTCACGCTGTTTACTACATCGTGGGGATACAGCAGCGTGAAAATTTAATGTCCGCACTATAGCAAATAATTGTATTTTAACAGCATGGCAAAAATAATGCCACGATAGAGCAACAAAACTTACAGATGATGCCGTTTACACATGAATCGCAAGTCAATACAGCACTCCTGATTTGCCAAACGCGAGCCATCAAAGAAGTGAATAACGCCTCTGAAATGGCGTTAAACACGAAGACAATGTCGAATACCACAATCACTGCACTGCTCTTGGCCGCGCTTAGTTTTATAGGGATGACTCTCGAGATGAGTTCCGAAACCAGTGACAAAAGTCTCAAACATCATGGAAACAACTGTGCGATTGCCATCTTTTTAGTGAAATCTTGATTGCGTATTTTGTAGCTGATATGGTCGTGTTCTCCCGTTTAACTGCAGAACACAGGTAACAAATAAATAAAACAACTTTTTCTGGTTACAGAATGTGTAGATATAAAGAACATAAATAAGCACCTGAATACTATATACCGCACAATTCCGGTCACTCTTCGGGCTGCTTTGCTGATAGCTATCATTCTTCGACATGCAATAATATCCAAAGTGTTTACTTCCTCTTGCATAGAGAACTAATGAACTATTTCGACTTCAGAGCAAGTTTGTGAAGAATAAGTGCTAACGCGAGTTTCTTCAAATAAAAATGATATTCACACACCACATATATCAAATTGACACATCCCTCCACGCACGTGTGTGCGACCGATCCTGCGCACCAGCATGTTGCTGTCAATGCTGTTTACTGCGTACGAAACTAACTCTCCAAATCTTCTGTCATTTTATATCACATTTGTTGCTTACGGCAGCAGAAAAAAGATAACGTAAATTTAACTACTAGTTTGTTTCTAATATTAGAGCTTTCGCTGCAAATAATAAAGTATGCAACTGACCAATTGCTTACCAGCTGGATTTCCAGCTCTGTGTATTTGAGTGCTAACAAAATGATTCCTTCTACTTGTACCTGTGTAAACTGTTGCTAAAAATAAAAGCAACAATGCTACTGGTACCATCAAGCTCAAAACAAAAACACTGGCTAGACCAACTACCTTCACAGAAAACCAGCAGATGCTGTTGGGACCAACTCCTGCTGAGACTAGCTGGCATTGTGTGTGGAAGCTAAGGAGTCTTGGTGGCCATGCGGGCACATTTTCCGCTGGTTTTGCTTAGCTGTCTCCGATGAATGACATCGAGCTCTGGCAAGGAAGGCTGCGTTCACGAGGCTGTTCGGTAACAGATATTGTCTTGGGCACACACATCGTATCACCAGTATCATGGAGCAGTGTAGCATAACAGATATTATCTTGGGCACACACATCGTATCACCAGTATCATGGAGCAGTGTAGCATGAGCTTGCAACCGGGATGCACCGTCTCAGTTTCTAGTTGACTCAGCACGGCCGGAGGCCCATGGCATGTGCTGATCAGATAGAAGGGTTTTCTTGGAAGCCGTGTGCGACTGTGTCTCGATGGGCATTGCAATCGACAATGTTGTTACTGCTGGTAACAGTAGAACGGTGGCCTTTTCCTGGCATCTGCGAAAGCGAGTGGGTCTGACAGATACCCAGCCTTGTCTTCATTGGTGCGCATGGTGGCCGATGACAACTCCTCGCGAAGAGGCTTGGTGGAGTCCACTCTGGACGCAGGCACCGCACAGTGGTGCGCAGTGTTTGCTGACATCACAAAAGGCAGGCAGTGATGTGCTGTGCTCATAGCGGGCAGTTCACGTGTATAAAAGGGCGAACACCATGGCACCTCTAACACTGCATTTAATACCCCAACTGTCCTGGGACATTAATAGCCAAAGGAAAATAAATTCAGAGGAAAACTCAGAGGAAAATAAATTCCATCTGGTTAGATTGAATATAAAAAATGGAAGGATTGCCATCACAAATATAGATTATATGAGTTCACCATTCAACATTACAAATCTAATAAGCTATTGCACAATTACTTTTGGGGAGACAACCACCGGAAAGTGAGCACTGTAGCGATCAGCTTTCATTTATCGATATTCTTTTAACTTGTTCATTTTATAAAGTGCTTCATCGTACTCATTATGGGAAATTTTAGAAGCATCACATACCAGTTCACTCATCTCTTTTATATGGGAATGGCTCCATATTGGCATTTAATGTTGTTATGCACTACACACACGAAATAGAAGTTTTAATGAGGCAGTAAAGCATTCAATATTAGTACTCATGGGAACTCGTTCACAGGGGGTACCTTGGCACCGGCAAGAGGCCGCCGTAGCCAAGCACGGTAGGATGACACTCCTCGCCTTCTTGCTTGTGTCAAAACCCAGTTTTTATTTCCTATTCGAATTTCCTATTTTTGTTCTATATCACAACACTACATCAATGGCATAACTAAATGACCTTCATGAATTCCAGACATTTACTACTAATTTTTTGCATTGTTCTTTGACGAACAGCGAGTCATAATTCCATCCCCTCTCTCCTATTGCCACATAGTCAAACAAACAATGCTTTTTCGCTTTTTGGCCTTAGCTGCCCTTGCCCGTGCAGGGGCGCTTTGTGTTACGAGGTGCTGCTCTTTGGTGCCACCACGGACCCCTAGCCTGCATATTGAAACTGTCCTCCGTACTGTGCCGATAAGTTGAGAGGTGGAGGGTAGAAACCATAAACGGTGGTGGTCGAGGCCGTGGTCAAGTCTCGGCCGATTGGGCTCCTTGCCTGTCTACCAGGCAAGGGGCTTCAGGACCCTGCGCTGTCTATGTAGGTGAACCAGTGCAACAGAGTACTGTGAACCCTTAGTTCCTACATGCCATATGGATAAATCTAAAAAACATGATTGGCCTCTGAAAAGGTTTCGCACCAAAATTGGAAAACAAATTGTCCTGGGCGAAAGGGAAGCATTTCCCAAGTTCTTTGTAACTGCTTGCATGACCGATGTATCAGTTGCCAATTTGCCTGCATTTATCATTGCAAAATTCATCAAGAACTGTGTTGACAAGAATTACAAGACCAAAAAGCGAAGAAATGGAGACCTGGTCAAAACTGACACCAATTAGTAATGTGACGAGCTACTGTGCATGGAAAAGCTTGGTGAGTTGAGTGTCCCAAGTCACTCCTCATCGCACCCTTAACTAAAGGGAGTGATGTCTGAATACAAACTGCTGCAGAGTACTGACGAAGACATTGGAGAAGAGCTAGCCAAACAAGGAGTCAATGCAAGTTGCCAAATAGCCATCCGGAGAATAAATACCGAATTCAAAACCAAACACAGTTTTAACCTCCAATAGTACAACTCTGCCTGAAGTCATCCATGCAGTCTACCTCAATTGTAAAGACCATCCCTACATCCCTAACCCGAGACGTTGTTTCAAATGCCAGCTATCGGTCACAGCTCACTAACTTGTCAGGACAAACCAACTTTGTCACTTGTGGTGAAAGCAAACACACAAATGACAGATGCAAGCGCACCCCAATATGCGTGAACGGCAGTGGCACACATGGCGCATACTCCAGGTCGTGCCCAGTCTGAAAGACGGAAAAAGAATTTATTACTCTGAAAACAACCAAAAACTTGTCATACCTTGAGGCAAGGAACTACTCTCCTTTCAACCGAAGGTTTCTTTCTCAGATGGTATCACAAGCGTGGCAACAAGTGTGCACATGGCGGCACATAGAATGCCCGAAAATACCGCATCCGGCTTTTCGTCCACAGACTGAGGTTCCGAGCTTCAGAATGGGATGCCATATTTCTTCTTGATATCAATTGAGAATGCGTTCCAGGTTTAATCTGTGAAGTAGGTGGGCTTTTCAAAGTTGTCCTCTAGCACAGTTTCCGTCTTCATGTGTGATTACGTCCTCTCGACAGGCCTGGTGGGCTGTGTCAGGCTTCACTGATGCCGGGTGACCGCCTTGAACAAAATGGGGCATGTTTCTTTCTCAGATGGCATCACAAGCGTGGCAACAAGTGTGCACATGGCGGCACATAGAATGCCCCAAAATACCGCATCCGGCTTTTCGTCCACAGACTGAGGTTCTGAGCTTCGTAATCGGATGCCATATTTCTTCTTGATATCAATTGAGAATGCGTTCCAGGTTTAATCTGTGAAGTAGGTGGGCTTTTCAAAGTTGTCCTCTAGCACAGTTTCCGTCGTCATGTGTGATTACGTCCTCTCGACAGGCCTGGTGGGCTGTCAGGCTTCACTGATGTTGGGTGACTGCCTTGAACAAAATGGGGCATGTTTCTTTCTCAGATGGCATCACAAGCGTGGCAACAAGTGTGCACATGGCGGCACATAGAATGCCCCAAAAGACCGCATCCGGCTTTTCGTCCACAGACTGAGGTTCTGAGCTTTGTAATCGGATGCCATATTTCTTCTTGATATCAATTGAGAATGCGTTCCAGGTTTAATCTGTGAAGTAGGTGGGCTTTTCAAAGTTGTCCTCTAGCACAGTTTCCATCGTCATGTGTGATTACGTCCTCTCGACAGGCCTGGTGGGCTGTGTCAGGCTTTACTGATGTCGGGTGACCGCCTTGAACAAAATGGGGCATGTTTCTTTCTCAGATGGCATCACAAGCGTGGCAACAAGTGTGCACATGGCGGCACATAGAATGCCCCAAAATACCGCATCCGGCTTTTCGTCCACAGACTGAGGTTCTGAGCTTCGTGATCGGATGCCATATTTCTTCTTTATATCAATTGAGAATGCGCTCCAGGTTTAATCTGTGAAGTAGGTGGGCTTTTCAAAGTTGTCCTCTAGCACAGTTTCCGTCATCATATGTGATTACGTCCTCTCGACAGGCCTGGTGGGCTGTGTCAGGCTTCACTGATGTCGGGTGACCGCCTTGAACAAAATGGGGCATGTTTCTTTCTCAGATGGCATCACAAACGTGGCAACAAGTGTGCACATGGCGGCACATAGAATGCCCCAAAATACCGCATCCGGCTTTTCGTCCACAGACTGAGGTTCTGAGCTTCGTGATCGGATGCCATATTTCTTCTTGCTATCAATTGAGAATGCGTTCCAGGTTTAATCTGTGAAGTAGGTGGGCTTTTCAAAGTTGTCCTCGACAGGCCTGGTGCGCTGTGTCAGGCTTCACTGATGTCGGGTGACCGCCTTGAACAAAATGGGACATGTTTCTTTCTCAGATGGCATCACAAGCGTGGCAACAAGTGTGCACATGGCGGCACATAGAATGCCCCAAAATACCGCATCCGGCTTTTCGTCCACAGACTGAGGTTCCGAGCTTCAGAATGGGATGCCATATCTCATCTTGATATTAATTGTGAATGAGTTCCAGGTTTTGTCTGTGAAGTAGGCAGGCTTTTCGGAGTTGTCTTCTACCACAGTTTCCGTCATCATGTGTGATTACGTCCTCTGAACAGGCCTGGTGGGCTGTGTCAGGCTTCACTGATGTCGGGTGACCATCTTGAACACAATGGGGCACGTTTCTTTTTCAAATGGGATCACAAGCGTAGAAACAAGTGGGTGCAGGGCGGGGCATAGATGCCCTCAATGTTTGTGACCTCTAACTAATAAAATTTGTGGAAACGAGCACATCACATGAACTCATAATACAAGAATACCTGACCCTAGAGAAAAAATATAGCAACCACTCTGCTTTCTATAGAGATAGATCAAAACTAAAGACTATGTCAATACAACTCTCTCAGTGTGCATCAGTTTTTACAACCGACTCCTGTGTAGTTTGTGTTGCGTTGGACAAAATAAGGGAATGAAAACATCAAAAGTAGCATTATCTACACTGATTCTTTAGGCATCCTCATCGCATTCAGCTCGATAAATGCATTTGAGCCACTTATTAATAACTTAATACACAGTATTGTACAGACAACCTTTCGAAAACATAAATTCTTTATGGCCCCTTTTTGTGTTTGGATAATGGGCAATGAGAGTACAGACACATGCGCTGCACAAGCCAAATTTATAAAAATAATCGAGAGCCTACCCCATTGTGTGATTGCATAAAGGTGGTGTGTAGCAAACTAAGAGCTAGGTGGCAAGCTACTTAGGCAAATCAAGCTAAGAACAAGCTACATTCTCTAAAACCCTTTCTAGGGGAACTTATATCGTGCCGACATTAAGAACGTTTTATCGAAGTTATGTCGTCTACGCATAGTGCACACACATATCACACCATAGTTTACTCTTGACAAAGAAAAACCCCTGTGTGAAATGTGCGGTGATGAGCTCACAATTAATTATAATTTAATCTCATGCCCGCAACTTCAGGATCTTAGGAAAATATATTTTACTGTATTTTATAATAAACACATTCCATTTCATGCTGCATTGGTTTTAGGCGAACGAGAATTCATCGATTTTGCTCTCGTTTGACATTTCTTAGGATTGGCAGGGCTTATAATAAATACGAGTATCATAACTCTAGGCACCTCACGTAACAAACCATCTAACAATGTTTTTGGCAAATCATAGCTCTAATTGCTTTTGCACCATAAAACCCCATATAACTAACTTAGCTGTCCTTGCACCAGTCAACTCTGACCTAACTCCCGAGCGCTGTGCATTGCACACCTCCACAACGTAGTCATATCCCCATCGGATTATGAACAGACTCAAATTCATCGCTACTGGCAAGGGAGCAGACAGCTCTCGATCGCGAGCTACAGGCCCTACTCCTTGGCACAAGATTTTTTATCGGGTTTCAATTTCCTGCTTTATGAGAGTAAGAAATTGAATGCCCAGTATGAGACAGCAGGCTTTAGCAGTGGTCATAAGACTTCGCTCATGGTGCGATCCAACTGTGACAGACATGCCACTCAGCCCACCTTATGCAGCATGCCTGCCTGTGAATACTGCAGCTTTTGAAATGCATAGAATCGGCAGATGTTTGTTGTGTTTTTGTTTCTTCTGCTCTGTCTTGCTCTGCATTCGCTGCCTTTCTGTAGTTCTGGAGCAAGGCCATGGCAACATTCATCTTTCAGAATTTATTGAAGCAGCAGATTTCCGCCATGCTAGGATTGCTTCCACTCTGCCTTTTCCAGCATTCACTGCATTTCTGGACCTTTGGAACAATTCCAGCAACACGACTTCTTTGCATGCGTGTTGCTATAAATGAATGGCAGTGACAAAGGTCGAATGTGTTCTTGTTTTTGCTCTGCTTCGAACTGCTTTTTCTGCATTTTTGGAGTTTTAAAGCAATGTCATAGCAACATCCACACTGGAGAAAGAAAATTAAACATAACAAACTCAATGAAAATGCCACTCCCCATATGACAAAGGCATTCTGTCTGCAAAAAACAACTACCCATTTTCTGATTCCATATCATTATGCCAATTATTCATTGTGCTATGTGTGACCATCATGGCCATCTAGCATGTGAGATATGCGGCAAAGGCACAAGCCACACTAGCTAAAAGTATGACCATGATGTCTAGGCTCAAAGGGCTCTTGTGCTTTACGAGCCCATCCGAATGAATTTTCTGCCTAGATTTCATTGCAGGGCATTCTGAAGCATCCTGGTTGCTGCAGCTCTTGTCCCCTCTTTTGTTTTTTGTAGTATGGATTCTTTGTACTTGTCGTATTACACATTCTAATAAGCTGTATCTTTCCAATCATCATGACAGTGCAATGTCGATGATGGGCAAGGAAAAGTACACTAAACTTCAGCTTCTTTACTCCAGAAAGGTACGTAAGGATACCAAGAGCAAATATGTATGCAGTTATAAAAGAAAGCAAACAAAAAAAAATTACTATGCAAGAAAATAAACAACAAACACATTGAAATATCTTCTCACTATGGGACAAGCTCATGCAGTCTGCTAAAAAGAACAAATCTACAACCAGTTTCCTTATTCCATATCCTTATGCTCAATTATCCATAATGCTACGTGTGACCACTATGGTCGTCTAGCATGTGGGAAATGAAGCAAAGGCACGAAGCACCATTAAACAAACAAAATAGGACCGTGGTGTCTAGGCCCAAAGGTCTCTGGTATCTTTACAAGTCCACTGGAAAGCACTTGAAAGATGCTGCTGCCCGTAATTCTTCTCCTGCAGCTTGATTGCTGCAGTTCTTGTGCCCTCTTCTGTTTCTTGATGTATTGATGATACCTGTCCCATCACGCTTTCTAGCAAGTCCTGTGTTTCCAATGAACGTAACAGTGCAACTTAGATAATGGACCTGGGAAAGAATACGGCAAGTGTCATTTGAGACTTCTTTGCTTATGGGAGGATCTTAAGCAGCACGAAAACAAAATATATATCTAAATATACAACATACACAAACAAATATACTGTAAAAGAAAAATAAACACAACAAACGCAGTGAAATATTTCTCCCCATAGAACCAGCTCCATGCTATCTTCTGAACAGAACAACCAAACAAACCAGTTCCTTATTCCATTTTCTTATGCACAATTATCCAAAGTACTACGCATGCGCACAATTGCCGTCTAGCACGCGAGAATGCGGCAACGGCGCGAAGCATCGTTAACTAAAACAATATGACCATGGTGTCGTCTGCCCTACAGCATTCCAAGCAACTCACACTTCTTGCACAGCAGGAGAACTAGCAGGAAGCTAGTATTAAGTGCTGAGCTCCGGAACTCGGGCAGCATGATGTCAAATTTACTGATAAAGTGCAGGTGACAGTTGCTGCACTGACAAAATGATTATGAAAGTGTTGCACCACCAAAAATTTTGCAGACAGTACAGCTAAATCAATGAGACCTATTATCTGGATCATCACCATGTCATCCTGCTGATGTCAGTGTCAATGGGTGGACGAAGGCCACTTGAACTTGCCCCTGTCTATCACATGCACATTGTTGGTATTTGCAATGTCATCCTTCTTATTCCTGTAGCTGTCTGTGCATACTACAAAGCCACACTTGCAGCACGTCCAGTGCCAAGTGACCGAAGTTGTGCACTTCCACAAAACTTTCATCAATATCAGATTAGCACGAGATTCGGAGTTATTGCTACCGCCATGGGAGCAGGCAGATCTGGAGCAGCAGGCAGTTCTCGCTGGCACAACTGTAGTGCATGGGTTTCAGTCTTCTGCTTGATGAGAACAAGAAATTGAATGCCACCAACAAAAAGTCATCTCTTGGACACATCACATAACTCAAGAGCCCCTGCATGTAGCATCTTCTAAATTATATGTTTGGTATCCTGTGTGACACCATGGATGCCGAGCACCCACGTGTACCTGTGCCATTTAGATTGTAATGGGGATGATGATCTTTGAGCTGATGTCGCGTTTTTTTATCCTAATGCCCTTGGCAAGGCAAAGCACTGATTTGGCATCAAGCTTCACGTGGCAGTTGTCGTTACTTATCTTCTACCAATTATTTTTTCTTTCCTACCATCTTTTTCCCACCTGTTTCGCCATCGCATTCCTTTCTTATTTCCCCTTTTTCAAGGCAGCGAGGGTTAACACCATTCATACCAGTCAACCTTCCCCATTGTACAAGTAGTTATAGTAGTCAGGTATGTTTATTGTGTCTGAGACTTGCTCTGGTTGAGCGCAATTGGGTGTGACCAGCTCAACTACTGAATAACAAAGCAAATTGTATTGCTTACAAAAAGTCTCTCTCCAATCAGCCCCCAAAGAGGGGTCTTAAAAAGTCACACATGCTGTAGCAAAAAAAAAAAACGGCAGCGGCCTTTCCGAACCTCTTTGTCGTTCACTCTATGAAGGATGAGTCTGTAGCTAACCTGTCTGCTTTTGAATCAAAGGTCCATCAGGAACGGCATAGGCAAAAATTACAAGGCAAAGAAACAGAGGACCAGAGACCTCGTTCAAGTCAAGAAGAAAAAAGAAAGCAGCAAACTGACGTCTCTACAGAACCTTGGAAAAATGAATGTAAAGGTGACTTATTGCTGTACTCTTAATTATAGGAAGGGAGTGATTTCAAAGCAAAACTGTTACAGAGCTCATATTTAAAGAAGGAAGAAAAACACGTAGAGCATGCCGTTAACCATCATTGAAATCACGAAGTTTCTTAATGCTGACATAGGTACAGAAAATATTTTCACTGCCGGATCGCCCGTGCAAAGCTATCTTTGAAAATAATCCCATCTCCACTCTTTTCCAGAACAATCCAATCCGTATACCAACTATACCGGAATCAGGGTAAACCAGATTCCTGAAACGTGAAAATTGCACCTTTCCCTTTTCTTTTTATTTCTAATGGGCACGATGTTGCACCTTGGGTGAAAATGTGCGTGCAATGCAGTGTTTTACTTGCTCATTACAAAAAGAATTCTGCATCTTATGCAGGAATACAAAGCGGGTTTATGGAAATGAAAATTATGATCATTTTGCTGCCTTCTACACAGATGACTCCAAAGTTAACACATTACTGCATTAGTGCAGCTGCCATCTATAAAGGCTCATCAGGACATGCCATTTCCATGAATCCACATGCGAGCGTATAGTCTGCGGAGCTGCAATGTATACTAGCAGCTCTAAAAATGATAAGTAATCAAGACAATAAAAATGATATTTACACAGTTTCCAGGTATGCTATGAGCTCAATCAGCTCGATACAAAGATGTACCAACCCCTTCTTATTGTATATCCTCTTAAAACTTCATCAACTCGTGACGCGTGGTTACAAAGAGTGCTTTTGCTGGGTTCCAAGTCCTGTTTGTATCACAAAGAGCTTGCTGGGTCCACAGCAAGAAATGCAACTAATACCAATGTCTTAAATATGAAAATTACCTTCTAGGGCTTTAAAAAAACAAAATGAGCGATGGTGACGAAATGGCAGCTTGAATGGAACTGAGAGGAAAATTAATTGTATCTGGTTAGATCGAATAATGAAGATGGAAGGATTGCCATCACAAATATAGATTTTACGATTTCATGCATTCAGTATTACAAATCTAATAAGCGCAACTATTGCACAATTACTTTTGGGGGGGGGACAACCACCGAAACGTGAGCACTGTAGTGATCAGCTTTAATTTATCGATGTCCTTTTAACATGTCCCCTTTATGAAGTGCTTCATCATACTCATTTTGGGAAATTTTAGAAATATCACGTACCAGTTCATTCATCTTTTTTTATATGGGAATGGCTTCATATTGGCATTTAATGTTGTTATATAATACACACACGAAATAGAAGTTTTAATGAGGTAGTAAAGCATTCAGTATTAGCACTCGTGGGAACTCGTTCACAGGGGGTACCTTGGCACCGGCAAGAGGCCGCCGTAGCCAAGCACGGTAGGATGACACTCCTCGCCTTCTTGCTTGTGTCAAAACCCAGTTTTTATTTCCTATTCGAATTTCCTATTTTTATTCTATATCACAACACTACATCAATGGCATAACTAAATGACCTTCATGAATTCCAGACATTTACTACAAATTTTTTGCATTGTTCTTTGACAAACAGCGAGTCATAATTCCATCCCCTCTCTCCTATTGCCACATAGTCAAACAAACAATGCTTTTTCGCTTTTTGGCCTTAGCTGCCCTTTCCCGTGCAGGGGCGCTTTGTGTTACGAGGTGCTGCTCTTTGGTGCCACCACGGACCCCTAGCCTGCATATTGAAACTGTCCTCCGTACTGTGCCGATAAGTTGAGAGGTGGAGGGTAGAAACCATAAACGGTGGTGGTCGAGGCCGTGGTCAAGTCTCGGCCGATTGGGCTCCTTGCCTGTCTACCAGGCAAGGGGCTTCAGGACCCTGCGCTGTCTATGTAGGTGAACCAGTGCAACAGAGTACTGTGAACCCTTAGTTCCTACATGCCATATGGATAAATCTAAAAAAACATGATTGGCCTCTGAAAAGGTTTCGCACCAAAATTGGAAAACAAATTGTCCTGGGCGAAAGGGAAGCATTTCCCAAGTTCTTTGTAACTGCTTGCATGACCGATGTATCAGTTGCCAATTTGCCTGCATTTATCATTGCAAAATTCATCAAGAACTGTGTTGACAAGAATTACAAGACCAAAAAGCGAAGAAATGGAGACCTGGTCAAAACTGACACCAATTAGTAATGTGACGAGCTACTGTGCATGGAAAAGCTTGGTGAGTTGAGTGTCCCAAGTCACTCCTCATCGCACCCTTAACTAAAGGGAGTGATGTCTGAATACAAACTGCTGCAGAGTACTGACGAAGACATTGGAGAAGAGCTAGCCAAACAAGGAGTCAATGCAAGTTGCCAAATAGCCATCCGGAGAATAAATACCGAATTCAAAACCAAACACAGTTTTAACCTCCAATAGTACAACTCTGCCTGAAGTCATCCATGCAGTCTACCTCAATTGTAAAGACCATCCCTACATCCCTAACACGAGACGTTGTTTCAAATGCCAGCTATCGGTCACAGCTCACTAACTTGTCAGGACAAACCAACTTTGTCACTTGTGGTGAAAGCAAACACACAAATGACAGATGCAAGCGCACCCCAATATGCGTGAACGGCAGTGGCACACATGGCGCATACTCCAGGTCGTGCCCAGTCTGAAAGACGGAAAAAGAATTTAATTCTCTGAAAACAACCAAAAACTTGTCATACCTTGAGGCAAGGAACTACTCTCCTTTCAACCGAAGGTTTCTTTCTCAGATGGTATCACAAGCGTGGCAACAAGTGTGCACATGGCGGCACATAGAATGCCCGAAAATACCGCATCCGGCTTTTCGTCCACAGACTGAGGTTCCGAGCTTCAGAATGGGATGCCATATTTCTTCTTGATATCAATTGAGAGTGCGTTCCAGGTTTAATCTGTGAAGTAGGTGGGCTTTTCAAAGTTGTCCTCTAGCACAGTTTCCGTCTTCATGTGTGATTACGTCCTCTCGACAGGCCTGGTGGGCTGTGTCAGGCTTCACTGATGCCGGGTGACCGCCTTGAACAAAATGGGGCATGTTTCTTTCTCAGATGGCATCACAAGCGTGGCAACAAGTGTGCACATGGCGGCACATAGAATGCCCCAAAATACCGCATCCGGCTTTTCGTCCACAGACTGAGGTTCTGAGCTTCGTAATCGGATGCCATATTTCTTCTTGATATCAATTGAGAATGCGTTCCAGGTTTAATCTGTGAAGTAGGTGGGCTTTTCAAAGTTGTCCTCTAGCACAGTTTCCGTCGTCATGTGTGATTACGTCCTCTCGACAGGCCTGGTGGGCTGTCAGGCTTCACTGATGTTGGGTGACTGCCTTGAACAAAATGGGGCATGTTTCTTTCTCAGATGGCATCACAAGCGTGGCAACAAGTGTGCACATGGCGGCACATAGAATGCCCCAAAATACCGCATCCGGCTTTTCGTCCACAGACTGAGGTTCTGAGCTTCGTAATCGGATGCCATATTTCTTCTTGATATCAATTGAGAATGCGTTCCAGGTTTAATCTGTGAAGTAGGTGGGCTTTTCAAAGTTGTCCTCTAGCACAGTTTCCGTCGTCATGTGTGATTACGTCCTCTCGACAGGCCTGGTGGGCTGTGTCAGGCTTTACTGATGTCGGGTGACCGCCTTGAACAAAATGGGGCATGTTTCTTTCTCAGATGGCATCACAAGCGTGGCAACAAGTGTGCACATGGCGGCACATAGAATGCCCCAAAATACTGCATCCGGCTTTTCGTCCACAGACTGAGGTTCTGAGCTTCGTGATCGGATGCCGTATTTCTTCTTTATATCAATTGAGAATGCGCTCCAGGTTTAATCTGTGAAGTAGGTGGGCTTTTCAAAGTTGTCCTCTAGCACAGTTTCCGTCATCATGTGTAATTTAGTCCTCTCGACAGGCCTGGTGGGCTGTGTCAGGCTTCACTGATGTCGGGTGACCGCCTTGAACAAAATGGGGCATGTTTCTTTCTCAGAGGGCATCACAAACGTGGCAACAAGTGTGCACATGGCGGCACATAGAATGCCCCAAAATACCGCATCCGGCTTTTCGTCCACAGACTGAGGTTCTGAGCTTCGTGATCGGATGCCATATTTCTTCTTGCTATCAATTGAGAATGCGTTCCAGGTTTAATCTGTGAAGTAGGTGGGCTTTTCAAAGTTGTCCTCGACAGGCCTGGTGCGCTGTGTCAGGCTTCACTGATGTCGGGTGACCGCCTTGAACAAAATGGGACATGTTTCTTTCTCAGATGGCATCACAAGCGTGGCAACAAGTGGGCACATGGCGGCACATAGAATGCCCCAAAATACCGCATCCGGCTTTTCGTCCACAGACTGAGGTTCCGAGCTTCAGAATGGGATGCCATATCTCATCTTGATATTAATTGTGAATGAGTTCCAGGTTTTGTCTGTGAAGTAGGCAGGCTTTTCGGAGTTGTCTTCTACCACAGTTTCCGTCATCATGTGTGATTACGTCCTCTGAACAGGCCTGGTGGGCTGTGTCAGGCTTCACTGATGTCGGGTGACCATCTTGAACACAATGGGGCACGTTTCTTTTTCAAATGGGATCACAAGCGTAGAAACAAGTGGGTGCAGGGCGGGGCATAGATGCCCTCAATGTTTGTGACCTCTAACTAATAAAATTTGTGGAAACGAGCACATCACATGAACTCATAATACAAGAATACCTGACCCTAGAGAAAAAATATAGCAACCACTCTGCTTTCTATAGAGATAGATCAAAACTAAAGACTATGTCAATACAACTCTCTCAGTGTGCATCAGTTTTTACAACCGACTCCTGTGTAGTTTGTGTTGCGTTGGACAAAATAAGGGAATGAAAACATCAAAAGTAGCATTATCTACACTGATTCTTTAAGCATCCTCATCGCATTCAGCTCGATAAATGCATTTGAGCCACTTATTAATAACTTAATACACAGTATTGTACAGACAACCTTTCGAAAACATAAATTCTTTATGGCCCCTTTTTGTGTTTGGATAAGGGGCAATGAGAGTACAGACACATGCGCTGCACAAGCCAAATTTATAAAAATAATCGAGAGCCTACCCCATTGTGTGATTGCATAAAGGTGGTGTGTAGCAAACTAAGAGCTAGGTGGCAAGCTACTTAGGCAAATCAAGCTAAGAACAAGCTACATTCTCTAAAACCCTTTCTAGGGGAACTTATATCGTGCCGACATTAAGAACGTTTTATCGAAGTTATGTCGTCTACGCATAGTGCACACACATATCACACCATAGTTTACTCTTGACAAAGAAAAACCCCTGTGTGAAATGTGCGGTGATGAGCTCACAATTAATTATAATTTAATCTCATGCCCGCAACTTCAGGATCTTAGGAAAATATATTTTACTGTATTTTATAATAAACACATTCCATTTCATGCTGCATTGGTTTTAGGCGAACGAGAATTCATCGATTTTGCTCTCGTTTGACATTTCTTAGGATTGGCAGGGCTTATAATAAATACGAGTATCATAACTCTAGGCACCTCACGTAACAAACCATCTAACAATGTTTTTGGCAAATCATAGCTCTAATTGCTTTTGCACCATAAAACCCCATATAACTAACTTAGCTGTCCTTGCACCAGTCAACTCTGACCTAACTCCCGAGCGCTGTGCATTGCACACCTCCACAACGTAGTCATATCCCCATCGGATTATGAACAGACTCAAATTCATCGCTACTGGCAAGGGAGCAGACAGCTCTCGATCGCGAGCTACAGGCCCTACTCCTTGGCACAAGATTTTTTATCGGGTTTCAATTTCCTGCTTTATGAGAGTAAGAAATTGAATGCCCAGTATGAGACAGCAGGCTTTAGCAGTGGTCATAAGACTTCGCTCATGGTGCGATCCAACTGTGACAGACATGCCACTCGGCCCACCTTATGCAGCATGCCTGCCTGTGAATACTGCAGCTTTTGAAATGCATAGAATCGGCAGATGTTTGTTGTGTTTTTGTTTCTTCTGCTCTGTCTTGCTCTGCATTCGCTGCCTTTCTGTAGTTCTGGAGCAAGGCCATGGCAACATTCATCTTTCAGAATTTATTGAAGCAGCAGATTTCCGCCATGCTAGGATTGCTTCCACTCTGCCTTTTCCAGCATTCACTGCATTTCTGGACCTTTGGAACAATTCCAGCAACACGACTTCTTTGCATGCGTGTTGCTATAAATGAATGGCAGTGACAAAGGTCGAATGTGTTCTTGTTTTTGCTCTGCTTCGAACTGCTTTTTCTGCATTTTTGGAGTTTTAAAGCAATGTCATAGCAACATCCACACTGGAGAAAGAAAATTAAACATAACAAACTCAATGAAAATGCCACTCCCCATATGACAAAGGCATTCTGTCTGCAAAAAACAACTACCCATTTTCTGATTCCATATCATTATGCCAATTATTCATTGTGCTATGTGTGACCATCATGGCCATCTAGCATGTGAGATATGCGGCAAAGGCACAAGCCACACTAGCTAAAAGTATGACCATGATGTCTAGGCTCAAAGGGCTCTTGTGCTTTACGAGCCCATCCGAATGAATTTTCTGCCTAGATTTCATTGCAGGGCATTCTGAAGCATCCTGGTTGCTGCAGCTCTTGTCCCCTCTTTTGTTTTTTGTAGTATGGATTCTTTGTACTTGTCGTATTACACATTCTAATAAGCTGTATCTTTCCAATCATCATGACAGTGCAATGTCGATGATGGGCAAGGAAAAGTACACTAAACTTCAGCTTCTTTACTCCAGAAAGGTACGTAAGGATACCAAGAGCAAATATGTATGCAGTTATAAAAGAAAGCAAACAAAAAAAAATTACTATGCAAGAAAATAAACAACAAACACATTGAAATATCTTCTCACTATGGGACAAGCTCATGCAGTCTGCTAAAAAGAACAAATCTACAACCAGTTTCCTTATTCCATATCCTTATGCTCAATTATCCATCATGCTACGTGTGACCACTATGGTCGTCTAGCATGTGGGAAATGAAGCAAAGGCACGAAGCACCATTAAACAAACAAAATAGGACCGTGGTGTCTAGGCCCAAAGGTCTCTGGTATCTTTACAAGCCCACTGGAAAGCACTTGAAAGATGCTGCTGCCCGTAATTCTTCTCCTGCAGCTTGATTGCTGCAGTTCTTGTGCCCTCTTCTGTTTCTTGATGTATTGATCATTGATACCTGTCCCATCACGCTTTCTAGCAAGTCCTGTGTTTCCAATGAACGTAACAGTGCAACTTAGATAATGGACCTGGGAAAGAATACGGCAAGTGTCATTTGAGACTTCTTTGCTTATGGGAGGATCTTAAGCAGCACGAAAACAAAATATATATCTAAATATACAACATACACAAAGAAATATACCGTAAAAGAAAAATAAACACAACAAACGCAGTGAAATATTTCTCCCCATAGAACCAGCTCCATGCTATCTTCTGAACAGAACAACCAAACAAACCAGTTCCTTATTCCATTTTCTTATGCACAATTATCCAAAGTACTACGCATGCGCACAATTGCCGTCTAGCACGCGAGAATGCGGCAACGGCGCGAAGCATCGTTAACTAAAACAATATGACCATGGTGTCGTCTGCCCTACAGCATTCCAAGCAACTCGCACTTCTTGCACAGCAGGAGAACTAGCAGGAAGCTAGTATTAAGTGCTGAGCTCCGGAACTCGGGCAGCATGATGCCAAATTTACTGATAAAGTGCAGGTGACAGTTGCTGCACTGACAAAATGATTATGAAAGTGTTGCACCACCAAAAATTTTGCAGACAGTACAGCTAAATCAATGAGACCTATTATCTGGATCATCACCATGTCATCCTGCTGATGTCAGTGTCAATGGGTGGACGAAGGCCACTTGAACTTGCCCCTGTCTATCACATGCACATTGTTGGTATTTGCAATGTCATCCTTCTTATTCCTGTAGCTGTCTGTGCATACTACAAAGCCACACTTGCAGCACGTCCAGTGCCAAGTGACCGAAGTTGTGCACTTCCACAAAACTTTCATCAATATCAGATTAGCACGAGATTCGGAGTTATTGCTACCGCCATGGGAGCAGGCAGATCTGGAGCAGCAGGCAGTTCTCGCTGGCACAACTGTAGTGCATGGGTTTCAGTCTTCTGCTTGATGAGAACAAGAAATTGAATGCCACCAACAAAAAGTCATCTCTTGGACACATCACATAACTCAAGAGCCCCTGCATGTAGCATCTTCTAAATTATATGTTTGGTATCCTGTGTGACACCATGGATGCCGAGCACCCACGTGTACCTGTGCCATTTAGATTGTAATGGGGATGATGATCTTTGAGCTGATGTCGCGTTTTTTTATCCTAATGCCCTTGGCAAGGCAACACACTGATTTGGCATCAAGCTTCACGTGGCAGTTGTCGTTACTTATCTTCTACCAATTATTTTTTCTTTCCTACCATCTTTTTCCCACCTGTTTCGCCATCGCATTCCTTTCTTATTTCCCCTTTTTCAAGGCAGCGAGGGTTAACACCATTCATACCAGTCAACCTTCCCCATTGTACAAGTAGTTATAGTAGTCAGGTATGTTTATTGTGTCTGAGACTTGCTCTGGTTGAGCGCAATTGGGTGTGACCAGCTCAACTACTGAATAACAAAGCAAATTGTATTGCTTACAAAAAGTCTCTCTCCAATCAGCCCCCAAAGAGGGGTCTTAAAAAGTCACACATGCTGTAGCAAAAAAAAAAAACGGCAGCGGCCTTTCCGAACCTCTTTGTCGTTCACTCTATGAAGGATGAGTCTGTAGCTAACCTGTCTGCTTTTGAATCAAAGGTCCATCAGGAACGGCATAGGCAAAAATTACAAGGCAAAGAAACAGAGGACCAGAGACCTCGTTCAAGTCAAGAAGAAAAAAGAAAGCAGCAAACTGACATCTCTACAGAACCTTGGAAAAATGAATGTAAAGGTGACTTATTGCTGTACTCTTAATTATAGGAAGGGAGTGATTTCAAAGCAAAACTGTTACAGAGCTCATATTTAAAGAAGGAAGAAAAACACGTAGAGCATGCCGTTAACCATCATTGAAATCACGAAGTTTCTTAATGCTGACATAGGTACAGAAAATATTTTCACTGCCGGATCGCCCGTGCAAAGCTATCTTTGAAAATAATCCCATCTCCACTCTTTTCCAGAACAATCCAATCCGTATACCAACTATACCGGAATCAGGGTAAACCAGATTCCTGAAACGTGAAAATTGCACCTTTCCCTTTTCTTTTTATTTCTAATGGGCACGATGTTGCACCTTGGGTGAAAATGTGCGTGCAATGCAGTGTTTTATTTGCTCATTACAAAAAGAATTCTGCATCTTATGCAGGAATACAAAGCGGGTTTATGGAAATGAAAATTATGATCATTTTGCTGCCTTCTACACAGATGACTCCAAAGTTAACACATTACTGCATTAGTGCAGCTGCCATCTATAAAGGCTCATCAGGACATGCCATTTCCATGAATCCACATGCGAGCGTATAGTCTGCGGAGCTGCAATGTATACTAGCAGCTCTAAAAATGATAAGTAATCAAGACAATAAAAATGATATTTACACAGTTTCCAAGGATATGCTATGAGCTCAATCAGCTCGATACAAAGATGTACCAACCCCTTCTTATTGTATATCCTCTTAAAACTTCATCAACTCGTGACGCGTGGTTACAAAGAGTGCTTTTGCTGGGTTCCAAGTCCTGTTTGTATCACAAAGAGCTTGCTGGGTCCACAGCAAGAAATGCAACTAATACCAATGTCTTAAATATGAAAATTACCTTCTAGGGCTTTAAAAAAACAAAATGAGCGATGGTGACGAAATGGCAGCTTGAATGGAACTGAGAGGAAAATTAATTGTATCTGGTTAGATCGAATAATGAAGATGGAAGGATTGCCATCACAAATATAAATTTTACGATTTCATGCATTCAGTATTACAAATCTAATAAGCGCAACTATTGCACAATTACTTTTGGGGGGGACAACCACCGAAACGTGAGCACTGTAGTGATCAGCTTTAATTTATCGATGTCCTTTTAACATGTCCCCTTTATGAAGTGCTTCATCATACTCATTTTGGGAAATTTTAGAAATATCACGTACCAGTTCATTCATCTTTTTTTATATGGGAATGGCTTCATATTGGCATTTAATGTTGTTATATAGTACACACACGAAATAGAAGTTTTAATGAGGTAGTAAAGCATTCAGTATTAGCACTCGTGGGAACTCGTTCACAGGGGGTACCTTGGCACCGGCAAGAGGCCGCCGTAGCCAAGCACGGTAGGATGACACTCCTCACCTTCTTGCTTGTGTCAAAACCCAGTTTTTATTTCCTATTCGAATTTCCTATTTTTATTCTATATCACAACACTACATCAATGGCATAACTAAATGACCTTCATGAATTCCAGACATTTACTACTAATTTTTTGCATTGTTCTTTGACAAACAGCGAGTCATAATTCCATCCCCTCTCTCCTATTGCCACATAGTCAAACAAACAATGCTTTTTCGCTTTTTGGCCTTAGCTGCCCTTTCCCGTGCAGGGGCGCTTTGTGTTACGAGGTGCTGCTCTTTGGTGCCACCACGGACCCCTAGCCTGCATATTGAAACTGTCCTCCGTACTGTGCCGATAAGTTGAGAGGTGGAGGGTAGAAACCATAAACGGTGGTGGTCGAGGCCGTGGTCAAGTCTCGGCCGATTGGGCTCCTTGCCTGTCTACCAGGCAAGGGGCTTCAGGACCCTGCGCTGTCTATGTAGGTGAACCAGTGCAACAGAGTACTGTGAACCCTTAGTTCCTGCATGCCATATGGATAAATCTAAAAAACATGATTGGCCTCTGAAAAGGTTTCGCACCAAAATTGGAAAACAAATTGTCCTGGGCGAAAGGGAAGCATTTCCCAAGTTCTTTGTAACTGCTTGCATGACCAATGTATCAGTTGCCAATTTGCCTGCATTTATCATTGCAAAATTCATCAAGAACTGTGTTGACAAGAATTACAAGACCAAAAAGCGAAGAAATGGAGACCTGGTCAAAACTGACACCAATTAGTAATGTGACGAGCTACTGTGCATGGAAAAGCTTGGTGAGTTGAGTGTCCCAAGTCACTCCTCATCGCACCCTTAACTAAAGGGAGTGATGTCTGAATACAAACTGCTGCAGAGTACTGACGAAGACATTGGAGAAGAGCTAGCCAAACAAGGAGTCAATGCAAGTTGCCAAATAGCCATCCGGAGAATAAATACCGAATTCAAAACCAAACACAGTTTTAACCTCCAATAGTACAACTCTGCCTGAAGTCATCCATGCAGTCTACCTCAATTGTAAAGACCATCCCTACATCCCTAACCCGAGACGTTTCAAATGCCAGCTATCGGTCACAGCTCACTAACTTGTCAGGACAAACCAACTTTGTCACTTGTGGTGAAAGCAAACACACAAATGACAGATGCAAGCGCACCCCAATATGCGTGAACGGCAGTGGCACACATGGCGCATACTCCAGGTCGTGCCCAGTCTGAAAGACGGAAAAAGAATTTATTACTCTGAAAACAACCAAAAACTTGTCATACCTTGAGGCAAGCAACTACTCTCCTTTCAACCGAAGGTTTCTTTCTCAGATGGTATCACAAGCGTGGCAACAAGTGTGCACATGGCGGCACATAGAATGCCCGAAAATACCGCATTCGGCTTTTCGTCCACAGACTGAGGTTCCGAGCTTCAGAATGGGATGCCATATTTCTTCTTGATATCAATTGAGAATGCGTTCCAGGTTTAATCTGTGAAGTAGGTGGGCTTTTCAAAGTTGTCCTCTAGCACAGTTTCCGTCTTCATGTGTGATTACGTCCTCTCGACAGGCCTGGTGGGCTGTGTCAGGCTTCACTGATGCCGGGTGACCGCCTTGAACAAAATGGGGCATGTTTCTTTCTCAGATGGCATCACAAGCGTGGCAACAAGTGTGCACATGGCGGCACATAGAATGCCCCAAAATACCGCATCCGGCTTTTCGTCCACAGACTGAGGTTCTGAGCTTCGTAATCGGATGCCATATTTCTTCTTGATATCAATTGAGAATGCGTTCCAGGTTTAATCTGTGAAGTAGGTGGGCTTTTCAAAGTTGTCCTCTAGCACAGTTTCCGTCGTCATGTGTGATTACGTCCTCTCGACAGGCCTGGTGGGCTGTCAGGCTTCACTGATGTTGGGTGACTGCCTTGAACAAAATGGGGCATGTTTCTTTCTCAGATGGCATCACAAGCGTGGCAACAAGTGTGCACATGGCGGCACATAGAATGCCCCAAAATACCGCATCCGGCTTTTCGTCCACAGACTGAGGTTCTGAGCTTCGTAATCGGATGCCATATTTCTTCTTGATATCAATTGAGAATGCGTTCCATGTTTAATCTGTGAAGTAGGTGGGCTTTTCAAAGTTGTCCTCTAGCACAGTTTCCGTCGTCATGTGTGATTACGTCCTCTCGACAGGCCTGGTGGGCTGTGTCAGGCTTTACTGATGTCGGGTGACCGCCTTGAACAAAATGGGGCATGTTTCTTTCTCAGATGGCATCACAAGCGTGGCAACAAGTGTGCACATGGCGGCACATAGAATGCCCCAAAATACCGCATCCGGCTTTTCGTCCACAGACTGAGGTTCTGAGCTTCGTGATCGGATGCCGTATTTCTTCTTTATATCAATTGAGAATGCGCTCCAGGTTTAATCTGTGAAGTAGGTGGGCTTTTCAAAGTTGTCCTCTAGCACAGTTTCCGTCATCATGTGTAATTTAGTCCTCTCGACAGGCCTGGTGGGCTGTGTCAGGCTTCACTGATGTCGGGTGACCGCCTTGAACAAAATGGGGCATGTTTCTTTCTCAGATGGCATCACAAACGTGGCAACAAGTGTGCACATGGCGGCACATAGAATGCCCCAAAATACCGCATCCGGCTTTTCGTCCACAGACTGAGGTTCTGAGCTTCGTAATCGGATGCCATATTTCTTCTTGATATCAATTGAGAATGCGTTCCAGGTTTAATCTGTGAAGTAGGTGGGCTTTTCAAAGTTGTCCTCTAGCACAGTTTCCGTCGTCATGTGTGATTACGTCCTCTCGACAGGCCTGGTGGGCTGTGTCAGGCTTTACTGATGTCGGGTGACCGCCTTGAACAAAATGGGGCATGTTTCTTTCTCAGATGGCATCACAAGCGTGGCAACAAGTGTGCACATGGCGGCACATAGAATGCCCCAAAATACCGCATCCGGCTTTTCGTCCACAGACTGAGGTTCTGAGCTTCGTGATCGGATGCCGTATTTCTTCTTTATATCAATTGAGAATGCGCTCCAGGTTTAATCTGTGAAGTAGGTGGGCTTTTCAAAGTTGTCCTCTAGCACAGTTTCCGTCATCATGTGTAATTTAGTCCTCTCGACAGGCCTGGTGGGCTGTGTCAGGCTTCACTGATGTCGGGTGACCGCCTTGAACAAAATGGGGCATGTTTCTTTCTCAGATGGCATCACAAACGTGGCAACAAGTGTGCACATGGCGGCACATAGAATGCCCCAAAATACCGCATCCGGCTTTTCGTCCACAGACTGAGGTTCTGAGCTTCGTGATCGGATGCCATATTTCTTCTTGCTATCAATTGAGAATGCGTTCCAGGTTTAATCTGTGAAGTAGGTGGGCTTTTCAAAGTTGTCCTCGACAGGCCTGGTGCGCTGTGTCAGGCTTCACTGATGTCGGGTGACCGCCTTGAACAAAATGGGACATGTTTCTTTCTCAGATGGCATCACAAGCGTGGCAACAAGTGTGCACATGGCGGCACATAGAATGCCCCAAAATACCGCATCCGGCTTTTCGTCCACAGACTGAGGTTCCGAGCTTCAGAATGGGATGCCATATCTCATCTTGATATTAATTGTGAATGAGTTCCAGGTTTTGTCTGTGAAGTAGGCAGGCTTTTCGGAGTTGTCTTCTACCACAGTTTCCGTCATCATGTGTGATTACGTCCTCTGAACAGGCCTGGTGGGCTGTGTCAGGCTTCACTGATGTCGGGTGACCATCTTGAACACAATGGGGCACGTTTCTTTTTCAAATGGGATCACAAGCGTAGAAACAAGTGGGTGCAGGGCGGGGCATAGATGCCCTCAATGTTTGTGACCTCTAACTAATAAAATTTGTGGAAACGAGCACATCACATGAACTCATAATACAAGATTACCTGACCCTAGAGAAAAAATATAGCAACCACTCTGCTTTCTATAGAGATAGATCAAAACTAAAGACTATGTCAATACAACTCTCTCAGTGTGCATCAGTTTTTACAACCGACTCCTGTGTAGTTTGTGTTGCGTTGGACAAAATAAGGGAATGAAAACATCAAAAGTAGCATTATCTACACTGATTCTTTAGGCATCCTCATCGCATTCAGCTCGATAAATGCATTTGAGCCACTTATTAATAACTTAATACACAGTATTGTACAGACAACCTTTCGAAAACATAAATTCTTTATGGCCCCTTTTTGTGTTTGGATAAGGGGCAATGAGAGTACAGACACATGCGCTGCACAAGCCAAATTTATAAAAATAATCGAGAGCCTACCCCATTGTGTGATTGCATAAAGGTGGTGTGTAGCAAACTAAGAGCTAGGTGGCAAGCTACTTAGGCAAATCAAGCTAAGAACAAGCTACATTCTCTAAAACCCTTTCTAGGGGAACTTATATCGTGCCGACATTAAGAACGTTTTATCGAAGTTATGTCGTCTACGCATAGTGCACACACATATCACACCATAGTTTACTCTTGACAAAGAAAAACCCCTGTGTGAAATGTGCGGTGATGAGCTCACAATTAATTATAATTTAATCTCATGCCCGCAACTTCAGGATCTTAGGAAAATATATTTTACTGTATTTTATAATAAACACATTCCATTTCATGCTGCATTGGTTTTAGGCGAACGAGAATTCATCGATTTTGCTCTCGTTTGACATTTCTTAGGATTGGCAGGGCTTATAATAAATACGAGTATCATAACTCTAGGCACCTCACGTAACAAACCATCTAACAATGTTTTTGGCAAATCATAGCTCTAATTGCTTTTGCACCATAAAACCCCATATAACTAACTTAGCTGTCCTTGCACCAGTCAACTCTGACCTAACTCCCGAGCGCTGTGCATTGCACACCTCCACAACGTAGTCATATCCCCATCGGATTATGAACAGACTCAAATTCATCGCTACTGGCAAGGGAGCAGACAGCTCTCGATCGCGAGCTACAGGCCCTACTCCTTGGCACAAGATTTTTTATTGGGTTTCAATTTCCTGCTTTATGAGAGTAAGAAATTGAATGCCCAGTATGAGACAGCAGGCTTTAGCAGTGGTCATAAGACTTCGCTCATGGTGCGATCCAACTGTGACAGACATGCCACTCGGCCCACCTTATGCAGCATGCCTGCCTGTGAATACTGCAGCTTTTGAAATGCATAGAATCGGCAGATGTTTGTTGTGTTTTTGTTTCTTCTGCTCTGTCTTGCTCTGCATTCGCTGCCTTTCTGTAGTTCTGGAGCAAGGCCATGGCAACATTCATCTTTCAGAATTTATTGAAGCAGCAGATTTCCGCCATGCTAGGATTGCTTCCACTCTGCCTTTTCCAGCATTCACTGCATTTCTGGACCTTTGGAACAATTCCAGCAACACGACTTCTTTGCATGCGTGTTGCTATAAATGAATGGCAGTGACAAAGGTCGAATGTGTTCTTGTTTTTGCTCTGCTTCGAACTGCTTTTTCTGCATTTTTGGAGTTTTAAAGCAATGTCATAGCAACATCCACACTGGAGAAAGAAAATTAAACATAACAAACTCAATGAAAATGCCACTCCCCATATGACAAAGGCATTCTGTCTGCAAAAAACAACTACCCATTTTCTGATTCCATATCATTATGCCAATTATTCATTGTGCTATGTGTGACCATCATGGCCATCTAGCATGTGAGATATGCGGCAAAGGCACAAGCCACACTAGCTAAAAGTATGACCATGATGTCTAGGCTCAAAGGGCTCTTGTGCTTTACGAGCCCATCCGAATGAATTTTCTGCCTAGATTTCATTGCAGGGCATTCTGAAGCATCCTGGTTGCTGCAGCTCTTGTCCCCTCTTTTGTTTTTTGTAGTATGGATTCTTTGTACTTGTCGTATTACACATTCTAATAAGCTGTATCTTTCCAATCATCATGACAGTGCAATGTCGATGATGGGCAAGGAAAAGTACACTAAACTTCAGCTTCTTTACTCCAGAAAGGTACGTAAGGATACCAAGAGCAAATATGTATGCAGTTATAAAAGAAAGCAAACAAAAAAAAATTACTATGCAAGAAAATAAACAACAAACACATTGAAATATCTTCTCACTATGGGACAAGCTCATGCAGTCTGCTAAAAAGAACAAATCTACAACCAGTTTCCTTATTCCATATCCTTATGCTCAATTATCCATCATGCTACGTGTGACCACTATGGTCGTCTAGCATGTGGGAAATGAAGCAAAGGCACGAAGCACCATTAAACAAACAAAATAGGACCGTGGTGTCTAGGCCCAAAGGTCTCTGGTATCTTTACAAGCCCACTGGAAAGCACTTGAAAGATGCTGCTGCCCGTAATTCTTCTCCTGCAGCTTGATTGCTGCAGTTCTTGTGCCCTCTTCTGTTTCTTGATGTATTGATGATACCTGTCCCATCACGCTTTCTAGCAAGTCCTGTGTTTCCAATGAACGTAACAGTGCAACTTAGATAATGGACCTGGGAAAGAATACGGCAAGTGTCATTTGAGACTTCTTTGCTTATGGGAGGATCTTAAGCAGCACGAAAACAAAATATATATCTAAATATACAACATACACAAAGAAATATACCGTAAAAGAAAAATAAACACAACAAACGCAGTGAAATATTTCTCCCCATAGAACCAGCTCCATGCTATCTTCTGAACAGAACAACCAAACAAACCAGTTCCTTATTCCATTTTCTTATGCACAATTATCCAAAGTACTACGCATGCGCACAATTTCCGTCTAGCACGCGAGAATGCGGCAACGGCGCGAAGCATCGTTAACTAAAACAATATGACCATGGTGTCGTCTGCCCTACAGCATTCCAAGCAACTCGCACTTCTTGCACAGCAGGAGAACTAGCAGGAAGCTAGTATTAAGTGCTGAGCTCCGGAACTCGGGCAGCATGATGCCAAATTTACTGATAAAGTGCAGGTGACAGTTGCTGCACTGACAAAATGATTATGAAAGTGTTGCACCACCAAAAATTTTGCAGACAGTACAGCTAAATCAATGAGACCTATTATCTGGATCATCACCATGTCATCCTGCTGATGTCAGTGTCAATGGGTGGACGAAGGCCACTTGAACTTGCCCCTGTCTATCACATGCACATTGTTGGTATTTGCAATGTCATCCTTCTTATTCCTGTAGCTGTCTGTGCATACTACAAAGCCACACTTGCAGCACGTCCAGTGCCAAGTGACCGAAGTTGTGCACTTCCACAAAACTTTCATCAATATCAGATTAGCACGAGATTCGGAGTTATTGCTACCGCCATGGGAGCAGGCAGATCTGGAGCAGCAGGCAGTTCTCGCTGGCACAACTGTAGTGCATGGGTTTCAGTCTTCTGCTTGATGAGAACAAGAAATTGAATGCCACCAACAAAAAGTCATCTCTTGGACACATCACATAACTCAAGAGCCCCTGCATGTAGCATCTTCTAAATTATATGTTTGGTATCCTGTGTGACACCATGGATGCAGAGCACCCACGTGTACCTGTGCCATTTAGATTGTAATGGGGATGATGATCTTTGAGCTGATGTCGCGTTTTTTTATCCTAATGCCCTTGGCAAGGCAACGCACTGATTTGGCATCAAGCTTCACGTGGCAGTTGTCGTTACTTATCTTCTACCAATTATTTTTTCTTTCCTACCATCTTTTTCCCACCTGTTTCGCTATCGCATTCCTTTCTTATTTCCCCTTTTTCAAGGCAGCGAGGGTTAACACCATTCATACCAGTCAACCTTCCCCATTGTACAAGTAGTTATAGTAGTCAGGTATGTTTATTGTGTCTGAGACTTGCTCTGGTTGAGCGCAATTGGGTGTGACCAGCTCAACTACTGAATAACAAAGCAAATTGTATTGCTTACAAAAAGTCTCTCTCCAATCAGCCCCCAAAGAGGGGTCTTAAAAAGTCACACATGCTGTAGCAAAAAAAAAAAAAAACGGCAGCGGCCTTTCCGAACCTCTTTGTCGTTCACTCTATGAAGGATGAGTCTGTAGCTAACCTGTCTGCTTTTGAATCAAAGGTCCATCAGGAACGGTATAGGCAAAAATTACAAGGCAAAGAAACAGAGGACCAGAGACCTCGTTCAAGTCAAGAAGAAAAAAGAAAGCAGCAAACTGACGTCTCTACAGAACCTTGGAAAAATGAATGTAAAGGTGACTTATTGCTGTACTCTTAATTATAGGAAGGGAGTGATTTCAAAGCAAAACTGTTACAGAGCTCATATTTAAAGAAGGAAGAAGAACACGTAGAGCATGCCGTTAACCATCATTGAAATCACGAAGTTTCTTAATGCTGACATAGGTACAGAAAATATTTTCACTGCCGGATCGCCCGTGCAAAGCTATCTTTGAAAATAATCCCATCTCCACTCTTTTCCAGAACAATCCAATCCGTATACCAACTATACCGGAATCAGGGTAAACCAGATTCCTGAAACGTGAAAATTGCACCTTTCCCTTTTCTTTTTATTTCTAATGGGCACGATGTTGCACCTTGGGTGAAAATGTGCGTGCAATGCAGTGTTTTATTTGCTCATTACAAAAAGAATTCTGCATCTTATGCAGGAATACAAAGCGGGTTTATGGAAATGAAAATTATGATCATTTTGCTGCCTTCTACACAGATGACTCCAAAGTTAACACATTACTGCATTAGTGCAGCTGCCATCTATAAAGGCTCATCAGGACATGCCATTTCCATGAATCCACATGCGAGCGTATAGTCTGCGGAGCTGCAATGTATACTAGCAGCTCTAAAAATGATAAGTAATCAAGACAATAAAAATGATATTTACACAGTTTCCAGGTATGCTATGAGCTCAATCAGCTCGATACAAAGATGTACCAACCCCTTCTTATTGTATATCCTCTTAAAACTTCATCAACTCGTGACGCGTGGTTACAAAGAGTGCTTTTGCTGGGTTCCAAGTCCTGTTTGTATCACAAAGAGCTTGCTGGGTCCACAGCAAGAAATGCAACTAATACCAATGTCTTAAATATGAAAATTACCTTCTAGGGCTTTAAAAAAACAAAATGAGCGATGGTGACGAAATGGCAGCTTGAATGGAACTGAGAGGAAAATTAATTGTATCTGGTTAGATCGAATAATGAAGATGGAAGGATTGCCATCACAAATATAGATTTTACGATTTCATGCATTCAGTATTACAAATCTAATAAGCGCAACTATTGCACAATTACTTTTGGGGGGGACAACCACCGAAACGTGAGCACTGTAGTGATCAGCTTTAATTTATCGATGTCCTTTTAACATGTCCCCTTTATGAAGTGCTTCATCATACTCATTTTGGGAAATTTTAGAAATATCACGTACCAGTTCATTCATCTTTTTTTATATGGGAATGGCTTCATATTGGCATTTAATGTTGTTATATAGTACACACACGAAATAGAAGTTTTAATGAGGTAGTAAAGCATTCAGTATTAGCACTCGTGGGAACTCGTTCACAGGGGGTACCTTGGCACCGGCAAGAGGCCGCCGTAGCCAAGCACGGTAGGATGACACTCCTCACCTTCTTGCTTGTGTCAAAACCCAGTTTTTATTTCCTATTCGAATTTCCTATTTTTATTCTATATCACAACACTACATCAATGGCATAACTAAATGACCTTCATGAATTCCAGACATTTACTACTAATTTTTTGCATTGTTCTTTGACAAACAGCGAGTCATAATTCCATCCCCTCTCTCCTATTGCCACATAGTCAAACAAACAATGCTTTTTCGCTTTTTGGCCTTAGCTGCCCTTTCCCGTGCAGGGGCGCTTTGTGTTACGAGGTGCTGCTCTTTGGTGCCACCACGGACCCCTAGCCTGCATATTGAAACTGTCCTCCGTACTGTGCCGATAAGTTGAGAGGTGGAGGGTAGAAACCATAAACGGTGGTGGTCGAGGCCGTGGTCAAGTCTCGGCCGATTGGGCTCCTTGCCTGTCTACCAGGCAAGGGGCTTCAGGACCCTGCGCTGTCTATGTAGGTGAACCAGTGCAACAGAGTACTGTGAACCCTTAGTTCCTGCATGCCATATGGATAAATCTAAAAAACATGATTGGCCTCTGAAAAGGTTTCGCACCAAAATTGGAAAACAAATTGTCCTGGGCGAAAGGGAAGCATTTCCCAAGTTCTTTGTAACTGCTTGCATGACCAATGTATCAGTTGCCAATTTGCCTGCATTTATCATTGCAAAATTCATCAAGAACTGTGTTGACAAGAATTACAAGACCAAAAAGCGAAGAAATGGAGACCTGGTCAAAACTGACACCAATTAGTAATGTGACGAGCTACTGTGCATGGAAAAGCTTGGTGAGTTGAGTGTCCCAAGTCACTCCTCATCGCACCCTTAACTAAAGGGAGTGATGTCTGAATACAAACTGCTGCAGAGTACTGACGAAGACATTGGAGAAGAGCTAGCCAAACAAGGAGTCAATGCAAGTTGCCAAATAGCCATCCGGAGAATAAATACCGAATTCAAAACCAAACACAGTTTTAACCTCCAATAGTACAACTCTGCCTGAAGTCATCCATGCAGTCTACCTCAATTGTAAAGACCATCCCTACATCCCTAACCCGAGACGTTTCAAATGCCAGCTATCGGTCACAGCTCACTAACTTGTCAGGACAAACCAACTTTGTCACTTGTGGTGAAAGCAAACACACAAATGACAGATGCAAGCGCACCCCAATATGCGTGAACGGCAGTGGCACACATGGCGCATACTCCAGGTCGTGCCCAGTCTGAAAGACGGAAAAAGAATTTATTACTCTGAAAACAACCAAAAACTTGTCATACCTTGAGGCAAGCAACTACTCTCCTTTCAACCGAAGGTTTCTTTCTCAGATGGTATCACAAGCGTGGCAACAAGTGTGCACATGGCGGCACATAGAATGCCCGAAAATACCGCATTCGGCTTTTCGTCCACAGACTGAGGTTCCGAGCTTCAGAATGGGATGCCATATTTCTTCTTGATATCAATTGAGAATGCGTTCCAGGTTTAATCTGTGAAGTAGGTGGGCTTTTCAAAGTTGTCCTCTAGCACAGTTTCCGTCTTCATGTGTGATTACGTCCTCTCGACAGGCCTGGTGGGCTGTGTCAGGCTTCACTGATGCCGGGTGACCGCCTTGAACAAAATGGGGCATGTTTCTTTCTCAGATGGCATCACAAGCGTGGCAACAAGTGTGCACATGGCGGCACATAGAATGCCCCAAAATACCGCATCCGGCTTTTCGTCCACAGACTGAGGTTCTGAGCTTCGTAATCGGATGCCATATTTCTTCTTGATATCAATTGAGAATGCGTTCCAGGTTTAATCTGTGAAGTAGGTGGGCTTTTCAAAGTTGTCCTCTAGCACAGTTTCCGTCGTCATGTGTGATTACGTCCTCTCGACAGGCCTGGTGGGCTGTCAGGCTTCACTGATGTTGGGTGACTGCCTTGAACAAAATGGGGCATGTTTCTTTCTCAGATGGCATCACAAGCGTGGCAACAAGTGTGCACATGGCGGCACATAGAATGCCCCAAAATACCGCATCCGGCTTTTCGTCCACAGACTGAGGTTCTGAGCTTCGTAATCGGATGCCATATTTCTTCTTGATATCAATTGAGAATGCGTTCCATGTTTAATCTGTGAAGTAGGTGGGCTTTTCAAAGTTGTCCTCTAGCACAGTTTCCGTCGTCATGTGTGATTACGTCCTCTCGACAGGCCTGGTGGGCTGTGTCAGGCTTTACTGATGTCGGGTGACCGCCTTGAACAAAATGGGGCATGTTTCTTTCTCAGATGGCATCACAAGCGTGGCAACAAGTGTGCACATGGCGGCACATAGAATGCCCCAAAATACCGCATCCGGCTTTTCGTCCACAGACTGAGGTTCTGAGCTTCGTGATCGGATGCCGTATTTCTTCTTTATATCAATTGAGAATGCGCTCCAGGTTTAATCTGTGAAGTAGGTGGGCTTTTCAAAGTTGTCCTCTAGCACAGTTTCCGTCATCATGTGTAATTTAGTCCTCTCGACAGGCCTGGTGGGCTGTGTCAGGCTTCACTGATGTCGGGTGACCGCCTTGAACAAAATGGGGCATGTTTCTTTCTCAGATGGCATCACAAACGTGGCAACAAGTGTGCACATGGCGGCACATAGAATGCCCCAAAATACCGCATCCGGCTTTTCGTCCACAGACTGAGGTTCTGAGCTTCGTAATCGGATGCCATATTTCTTCTTGATATCAATTGAGAATGCGTTCCAGGTTTAATCTGTGAAGTAGGTGGGCTTTTCAAAGTTGTCCTCTAGCACAGTTTCCGTCGTCATGTGTGATTACGTCCTCTCGACAGGCCTGGTGGGCTGTGTCAGGCTTTACTGATGTCGGGTGACCGCCTTGAACAAAATGGGGCATGTTTCTTTCTCAGATGGCATCACAAGCGTGGCAACAAGTGTGCACATGGCGGCACATAGAATGCCCCAAAATACCGCATCCGGCTTTTCGTCCACAGACTGAGGTTCTGAGCTTCGTGATCGGATGCCGTATTTCTTCTTTATATCAATTGAGAATGCGCTCCAGGTTTAATCTGTGAAGTAGGTGGGCTTTTCAAAGTTGTCCTCTAGCACAGTTTCCGTCATCATGTGTAATTTAGTCCTCTCGACAGGCCTGGTGGGCTGTGTCAGGCTTCACTGATGTCGGGTGACCGCCTTGAACAAAATGGGGCATGTTTCTTTCTCAGATGGCATCACAAACGTGGCAACAAGTGTGCACATGGCGGCACATAGAATGCCCCAAAATACCGCATCCGGCTTTTCGTCCACAGACTGAGGTTCTGAGCTTCGTGATCGGATGCCATATTTCTTCTTGCTATCAATTGAGAATGCGTTCCAGGTTTAATCTGTGAAGTAGGTGGGCTTTTCAAAGTTGTCCTCGACAGGCCTGGTGCGCTGTGTCAGGCTTCACTGATGTCGGGTGACCGCCTTGAACAAAATGGGACATGTTTCTTTCTCAGATGGCATCACAAGCGTGGCAACAAGTGTGCACATGGCGGCACATAGAATGCCCCAAAATACCGCATCCGGCTTTTCGTCCACAGACTGAGGTTCCGAGCTTCAGAATGGGATGCCATATCTCATCTTGATATTAATTGTGAATGAGTTCCAGGTTTTGTCTGTGAAGTAGGCAGGCTTTTCGGAGTTGTCTTCTACCACAGTTTCCGTCATCATGTGTGATTACGTCCTCTGAACAGGCCTGGTGGGCTGTGTCAGGCTTCACTGATGTCGGGTGACCATCTTGAACACAATGGGGCACGTTTCTTTTTCAAATGGGATCACAAGAGTAGAAACAAGTGGGTGCAGGGCGGGGCATAGATGCCCTCAATGTTTGTGACCTCTAACTAATAAAATTTGTGGAAACGAGCACATCACATGAACTCATAATACAAGATTACCTGACCCTAGAGAAAAAATATAGCAACCACTCTGCTTTCTATAGAGATAGATCAAAACTAAAGACTATGTCAATACAACTCTCTCAGTGTGCATCAGTTTTTACAACCGACTCCTGTGTAGTTTGTGTTGCGTTGGACAAAATAAGGGAATGAAAACATCAAAAGTAGCATTATCTACACTGATTCTTTAGGCATCCTCATCGCATTCAGCTCGATAAATGCATTTGAGCCACTTATTAATAACTTAATACACAGTATTGTACAGACAACCTTTCGAAAACATAAATTCTTTATGGCCCCTTTTTGTGTTTGGATAAGGGGCAATGAGAGTACAGACACATGCGCTGCACAAGCCAAATTTATAAAAATAATCGAGAGCCTACCCCATTGTGTGATTGCATAAAGGTGGTGTGTAGCAAACTAAGAGCTAGGTGGCAAGCTACTTAGGCAAATCAAGCTAAGAACAAGCTACATTCTCTAAAACCCTTTCTAGGGGAACTTATATCGTGCCGACATTAAGAACGTTTTATCGAAGTTATGTCGTCTACGCATAGTGCACACACATATCACACCATAGTTTACTCTTGACAAAGAAAAACCCCTGTGTGAAATGTGCGGTGATGAGCTCACAATTAATTATAATTTAATCTCATGCCCGCAACTTCAGGATCTTAGGAAAATATATTTTACTGTATTTTATAATAAACACATTCCATTTCATGCTGCATTGGTTTTAGGCGAACGAGAATTCATCGATTTTGCTCTCGTTTGACATTTCTTAGGATTGGCAGGGCTTATAATAAATACGAGTATCATAACTCTAGGCACCTCACGTAACAAACCATCTAACAATGTTTTTGGCAAATCATAGCTCTAATTGCTTTTGCACCATAAAACCCCATATAACTAACTTAGCTGTCCTTGCACCAGTCAACTCTGACCTAACTCCCGAGCGCTGTGCATTGCACACCTCCACAACGTAGTCATATCCCCATCGGATTATGAACAGACTCAAATTCATCGCTACTGGCAAGGGAGCAGACAGCTCTCGATCGCGAGCTACAGGCCCTACTCCTTGGCACAAGATTTTTTATCGGGTTTCAATTTCCTGCTTTATGAGAGTAAGAAATTGAATGCCCAGTATGAGACAGCAGGCTTTAGCAGTGGTCATAAGACTTCGCTCATGGTGCGATCCAACTGTGACAGACATGCCACTCGGCCCACCTTATGCAGCATGCCTGCCTGTGAATACTGCAGCTTTTGAAATGCATAGAATCGGCAGATGTTTGTTGTGTTTTTGTTTCTTCTGCTCTGTCTTGCTCTGCATTCGCTGCCTTTCTGTAGTTCTGGAGCAAGGCCATGGCAACATTCATCTTTCAGAATTTATTGAAGCAGCAGATTTCCGCCATGCTAGGATTGCTTCCACTCTGCCTTTTCCAGCATTCACTGCATTTCTGGACCTTTGGAACAACTCCAGCAACACGACTTCTTTGCATGCGTGTTGCTATAAATGAATGGCAGTGACAAAGGTCGAATGTGTTCTTGTTTTTGCTCTGCTTCGAACTGCTTTTTCTGCATTTTTGGAGTTTTAAAGCAATGTCATAGCAACATCCACACTGGAGAAAGAAAATTAAACATAACAAACTCAATGAAAATGCCACTCCCCATATGACAAAGGCATTCTGTCTGCAAAAAACAACTACCCATTTTCTGATTCCATATCATTATGCCAATTATTCATTGTGCTATGTGTGACCATCATGGCCATCTAGCATGTGAGATATGCGGCAAAGGCACAAGCCACACTAGCTAAAAGTATGACCATGATGTCTAGGCTCAAAGGGCTCTTGTGCTTTACGAGCCCATCCGAATGAATTTTCTGCCTAGATTTCATTGCAGGGCATTCTGAAGCATCCTGGTTGCTGCAGCTCTTGTCCCCTCTTTTGTTTTTTGTAGTATGGATTCTTTGTACTTGTCGTATTACACATTCTAATAAGCTGTATCTTTCCAATCATCATGACAGTGCAATGTCGATGATGGGCAAGGAAAAGTACACTAAACTTCAGCTTCTTTACTCCAGAAAGGTACGTAAGGATACCAAGAGCAAATATGTATGCAGTTATAAAAGAAAGCAAACAAAAAAAAATTACTATGCAAGAAAATAAACAACAAACACATTGAAATATCTTCTCACTATGGGACAAGCTCATGCAGTCTGCTAAAAAGAACAAATCTACAACCAGTTTCCTTATTCCATATCCTTATGCTCAATTATCCATCATGCTACGTGTGACCACTATGGTCGTCTAGCATGTGGGAAATGAAGCAAAGGCACGAAGCACCATTAAACAAACAAAATAGGACCGTGGTGTCTAGGCCCAAAGGTCTCTGGTATCTTTACAAGCCCACTGGAAAGCACTTGAAAGATGCTGCTGCCCGTAATTCTTCTCCTGCAGCTTGATTGCTGCAGTTCTTGTGCCCTCTTCTGTTTCTTGATGTATTGATGATACCTGTCCCATCACGCTTTCTAGCAAGTCCTGTGTTTCCAATGAACGTAACAGTGCAACTTAGATAATGGACCTGGGAAAGAATACGGCAAGTGTCATTTGAGACTTCTTTGCTTATGGGAGGATCTTAAGCAGCACGAAAACAAAATATATATCTAAATATACAACATACACAAAGAAATATACCGTAAAAGAAAAATAAACACAACAAACGCAGTGAAATATTTCTCCCCATAGAACCAGCTCCATGCTATCTTCTGAACAGAACAACCAAACAAACCAGTTCCTTATTCCATTTTCTTATGCACAATTATCCAAAGTACTACGCATGCGCACAATTTCCGTCTAGCACGCGAGAATGCGGCAACGGCGCGAAGCATCGTTAACTAAAACAATATGACCATGGTGTCGTCTGCCCTACAGCATTCCAAGCAACTCGCACTTCTTGCACAGCAGGAGAACTAGCAGGAAGCTAGTATTAAGTGCTGAGCTCCGGAACTCGGGCAGCATGATGCCAAATTTACTGATAAAGTGCAGGTGACAGTTGCTGCACTGACAAAATGATTATGAAAGTGTTGCACCACCAAAAATTTTGCAGACAGTACAGCTAAATCAATGAGACCTATTATCTGGATCATCACCATGTCATCCTGCTGATGTCAGTGTCAATGGGTGGACGAAGGCCACTTGAACTTGCCCCTGTCTATCACATGCACATTGTTGGTATTTGCAATGTCATCCTTCTTATTCCTGTAGCTGTCTGTGCATACTACAAAGCCACACTTGCAGCACGTCCAGTGCCAAGTGACCGAAGTTGTGCACTTCCACAAAACTTTCATCAATATCAGATTAGCACGAGATTCGGAGTTATTGCTACCGCCATGGGAGCAGGCAGATCTGGAGCAGCAGGCAGTTCTCGCTGGCACAACTGTAGTGCATGGGTTTCAGTCTTCTGCTTGATGAGAACAAGAAATTGAATGCCACCAACAAAAAGTCATCTCTTGGACACATCACATAACTCAAGAGCCCCTGCATGTAGCATCTTCTAAATTATATGTTTGGTATCCTGTGTGACACCATGGATGCCGAGCACCCACGTGTACCTGTGCCATTTAGATTGTAATGGGGATGATGATCTTTGAGCTGATGTCGCGTTTTTTTATCCTAATGCCCTTGGCAAGGCAACGCACTGATTTGGCATCAAGCTTCACGTGGCAGTTGTCGTTACTTATCTTCTACCAATTATTTTTTCTTTCCTACCATCTTTTTCCCACCTGTTTCGCCATCGCATTCCTTTCTTATTTCCCCTTTTTCAAGGCAGCGAGGGTTAACACCATTCATACCAGTCAACCTTCCCCATTGTACAAGTAGTTATAGTAGTCAGGTATGTTTATTGTGTCTGAGACTTGCTCTGGTTGAGCGCAATTGGGTGTGACCAGCTCAACTACTGAATAACAAAGCAAATTGTATTGCTTACAAAAAGTCTCTCTCCAATCAGCCCCCAAAGAGGGGTCTTAAAAAGTCACACATGCTGTAGCAAAAAAAAAAAAACGGCAGCGGCCTTTCCGAACCTCTTTGTCGTTCACTCTATGAAGGATGAGTCTGTAGCTAACCTGTCTGCTTTTGAATCAAAGGTCCATCAGGAACGGTATAGGCAAAAATTACAAGGCAAAGAAACAGAGGACCAGAGACCTCGTTCAAGTCAAGAAGAAAAAAGAAAGCAGCAAACTGACGTCTCTACAGAACCTTGGAAAAATGAATGTAAAGGTGACTTATTGCTGTACTCTTAATTATAGGAAGGGAGTGATTTCAAAGCAAAACTGTTACAGAGCTCATATTTAAAGAAGGAAGAAGAACACGTAGAGCATGCCGTTAACCATCATTGAAATCACGAAGTTTCTTAATGCTGACATAGGTACAGAAAATATTTTCACTGCCGGATCGCCCGTGCAAAGCTATCTTTGAAAATAATCCCATCTCCACTCTTTTCCAGAACAATCCAATCCGTATACCAACTATACCGGAATCAGGGTAAACCAGATTCCTGAAACGTGAAAATTGCACCTTTCCCTTTTCTTTTTATTTCTAATGGGCACGATGTTGCACCTTGGGTGAAAATGTGCGTGCAATGCAGTGTTTTACTTGCTCATTACAAAAAGAATTCTGCATCTTATGCAGGAATACAAAGCGGGTTTATGGAAATGAAAATTATGATCATTTTGCTGCCTTCTACACAGATGACTCCAAAGTTAACACATTACTGCATTAGTGCAGCTGCCATCTATAAAGGCTCATCAGGACATGCCATTTCCATGAATCCACATGCGAGCGTATAGTCTGCGGAGCTGCAATGTATACTAGCAGCTCTAAAAATGATAAGTAATCAAGACAATAAAAATGATATTTACACAGTTTCCAGGTATGCTATGAGCTCAATCAGCTCGATACAAAGATGTACCAACCCCTTCTTATTGTATATCCTCTTAAAACTTGATCAACTCGTGACGCGTGGTTACAAAGAGTGCTTTTGCTGGGTTCCAAGTCCTGTTTGTATCACAAAGAGCTTGCTGGGTCCACAGCAAGAAATGCAACTAATACCAATGTCTTAAATATGAAAATTACCTTCTAGGGCTTTAAAAAAACAAAATGAGCGATGGTGACGAAATGGCAGCTTGAATGGAACTGAGAGGAAAATTAATTGTATCTGGTTAGATCGAATAATGAAGATGGAAGGATTGCCATCACAAATATAGATTTTACGATTTCATGCATTCAGTATTACAAATCTAATAAGCGCAACTATTGCACAATTACTTTTGGGGGGGACAACCACCGAAACGTGAGCACTGTAGTGATCAGCTTTAATTTATCGATGTCCTTTTAACATGTCCCCTTTATGAAGTGCTTCATCATACTCATTTTGGGAAATTTTAGAAATATCACGTACCAGTTCATTCATCTTTTTTTATATGGGAATGGCTTCATATTGGCATTTAATGTTGTTATATAGTACACACACGAAATAGAAGTTTTAATGAGGTAGTAAAGCATTCAGTATTAGCACTCGTGGGAACTCGTTCACAGGGGGTACCTTGGCACCGGCAAGAGGCCGCCGTAGCCAAGCACGGTAGGATGACACTCCTCGTCTTCTTGCTTGTGTCAAAACCCAGTTTTTATTTCCTATTCGAATTTCCTATTTTTATTCTATATCACAACACTACATCAATGGCATAACTAAATGACCTTCATGAATTCCAGACATTTACTACTAATTTTTTGCATTGTTCTTTGACAAACAGCGAGTCATAATTCCATCCCCTCTCTCCTATTGCCACATAGTCAAACAAACAATGCTTTTTCGCTTTTTGGCCTTAGCTGCCCTTTCCCGTGCAGGGGCGCTTTGTGTTACGAGGTGCTGCTCTTTGGTGCCACCACGGACCCCTAGCCTGCATATTGAAACTGTCCTCCGTACTGTGCCGATAAGTTGAGAGGTGGAGGGTAGAAACCATAAACGGTGGTGGTCGAGGCCGTGGTCAAGTCTCGGCCGATTGGGCTCCTTGCCTGTCTACCAGGCAAGGGGCTTCAGGACCCTGCGCTGTCTATGTAGGTGAACCAGTGCAACAGAGTACTGTGAACCCTTAGTTCCTACATGCCATATGGATAAATCTAAAAAACATGATTGGCCTCTGAAAAGGTTTCGCACCAAAATTGGAAAACAAATTGTCCTGGGCGAAAGGGAAGCATTTCCCAAGTTCTTTGTAACTGCTTGCATGACCGATGTATCAGTTGCCAATTTGCCTGCATTTATCATTGCAAAATTCATCAAGAACTGTGTTGACAAGAATTACAAGACCAAAAAGCGAAGAAATGGAGACCTGGTCAAAACTGACACCAATTAGTAATGTGACGAGCTACTGTGCATGGAAAAGCTTGGTGAGTTGAGTGTCCCAAGTCACTCCTCATCGCACCCTTAACTAAAGGGAGTGATGTCTGAATACAAACTGCTGCAGAGTACTGACGAAGACATTGGAGAAGAGCTAGCCAAACAAGGAGTCAATGCAAGTTGCCAAATAGCCATCCGGAGAATAAATACCGAATTCAAAACCAAACACAGTTTTAACCTCCAATAGTACAACTCTGCCTGAAGTCATCCATGCAGTCTACCTCAATTCTAAAGACCATCCCTACATCCCTAACCCGAGACGTTGTTTCAAATGCCAGCTATCGGTCACAGCTCACTAACTTGTCAGGGCAAACCAACTTTGTCACTTGTGGTGAAAGCAAACACACAAATGACAGATGCAAGCGCACCCCAATATGCGTGAACGGCAGTGGCACACATGGCGCATACTCCAGGTCGTGCCCAGTCTGAAAGACGGAAAAAGAATTTATTACTCTGAAAACAACCAAAAACTTGTCATACCTTGAGGCAAGGAACTACTCTCCTTTCAACCGAAGGTTTCTTTCTCAGATGGTATCACAAGCGTGGCAACAAGTGTGCACATGGCGGCACATAGAATGCCCGAAAATACCGCATCCGGCTTTTCGTCCACAGACTGAGGTTCTGAGCTTCGTAATCGGATGCCATATTTCTTCTTGATATCAATTGAGAATGCGTTCCAGGTTTAATCTGTGAAGTAGGTGGGCTTTTCAAAGTTGTCCTCTAGCACAGTTTCCGTCGTCATGTGTGATTACGTCCTCTCGACAGGCCTGGTGGGCTGTCAGGCTTCACTGATGTTGGGTGACTGCCTTGAACAAAATGGGGCATGTTTCTTTCTCAGATGGCATCACAAGCGTGGCAACAAGTGTGCACATGGCGGCACATAGAATGCCCCAAAATACCGCATCCGGCTTTTCGTCCACAGACTGAGGTTCTGAGCTTCGTAATCGGATGCCATATTTCTTCTTGATATCAATTGAGAATGCGTTCCAGGTTTAATCTGTGAAGTAGGTGGGCTTTTCAAAGTTGTCCTCTAGCACAGTTTCCGTGGTCATGTGTGATTACGTCCTCTCGACAGGCCTGGTGGGCTGTGTCAGGCTTTACTGATGTCGGGTGACCACCTTGAATAAAATGGGGCATGTTTCTTTCTCAGATGGCATCACAAGCGTGGCAACAAGTGTGCACATGGCGGCACATAGAATGCCCCAAAATACCGCATCCGGCTTTTCGTCCACAGACTGAGGTTCTGAGCTTCGTGATCGGATGCCGTATTTCTTCTTTATATCAATTGAGAATGCGCTCCAGGTTTAATCTGTGAAGTAGGTGGGCTTTTCAAAGTTGTCCTCTAGCACAGTTTCCGTCTTCATGTGTGATTACGTCCTCTCGACAGGCCTGGTGGGCTGTGTCAGGCTTCACTGATGCCGGGTGACCGCCTTGAACAAAATGGGGCATGTTTCTTTCTCAGATGGCATCACAAGCGTGGCAACAAGTGTGCACATGGCGGCACATAGAATGCCCCAAAATACCGCATCCGGCTTTTCGTCCACAGACTGAGGTTCTGAGCTTCGTAATCGGATGCCATATTTCTTCTTGATATCAATTGAGAATGCGTTCCAGGTTTAATCTGTGAAGTAGGTGGGCTTTTCAAAGTTGTCCTCTAGCACAGTTTCCGTCGTCATGTGTGATTACGTCCTCTCGACAGGCCTGGTGGGCTGTGTCAGGCTTCACTGATGTCGGGTGACCGCCTTTTCTTTCTCAGATGGCATCACAAACGTGGCAACAAGTGTGCACATGGCGGCACATAGAATGCCCCAAAATACCGCATCCGGCTTTTCGTCCACAGACTGAGGTTCTGAGCTTCGTAATCGGATGCCATATTTCTTCTTGATATCAATTGAGAATGCGTTCCAGGTTTAATCTGTGAAGTAGGTGGGCTTTTCAAAGTTGTCCTCTAGCACAGTTTCCGTCGTCATGTGTGATTACGTCCTCTCGACAGGCCTGGTGGGCTGTGTCAGGCTTTACTGATGTCGGGTGACCGCCTTGAACAAAATGGGGCATGTTTATTTCTCAGATGGCATCACAAGCGTGGCAACAAGTGTGCACATGGCGGCACATAGAATGCCCCAAAATACCGCATCCGGCTTTTCGTCCACAGACTGAGGTTCTGAGCTTCGTGATCGGATGCCGTATTTCTTCTTTATATCAATTGAGAATGCGCTCCAGGTTTAATCTGTGAAGTAGGTGGGCTTTTCAAAGTTGTCCTCTAGCACAGTTTCCGTCATCATGTGTAATTTAGTCCTCTCGACAGGCCTGGTGGGCTGTGTCAGGCTTCACTGATGTCGGGTGACCGCCTTGAACAAAATGGGGCATGTTTCTTTCTCAGATGGCATCACAAACGTGGCAACAAGTGTGCACATGGCGGCACATAGAATGCCCCAAAATACCGCATCCGGCTTTTCGTCCACAGACTGAGGTTCTGAGCTTCGTGATCGGATGCCATATTTCTTCTTGCTATCAATTGAGAATGCGTTCCAGGTTTAATCTGTGAAGTAGGTGGGCTTTTCAAAGTTGTCCTCGACAGGCCTGGTGCGCTGTGTCAGGCTTCACTGATGTCGGGTGACCGCCTTGAACAAAATGGGACATGTTTCTTTCTCAGATGGCATCACAAGCGTGGCAACAAGTGTGCACATGGCGGCACATAGAATGCCCCAAAATACCGCATCCGGCTTTTCGTCCACAGACTGAGGTTCCGAGCTTCAGAATGGGATGCCATATCTCATCTTGATATTAATTGTGAATGAGTTCCAGGTTTTGTCTGTGAAGTAGGCAGGCTTTTCGGAGTTGTCTTCTACCACAGTTTCCGTCATCATGTGTGATTACGTCCTCTGAACAGGCCTGGTGGGCTGTGTCAGGCTTCACTGATGTCGGGTGACCATCTTGAACACAATGGGGCACGTTTCTTTTTCAAATGGGATCACAAGCGTAGAAACAAGTGGGTGCAGGGCGGGGCATAGATGCCCTCAATGTTTGTGACCTCTAACTAATAAAATTTGTGGAAACGAGCACATCACATGAACTCATAATACAAGAATACCTGACCCTAGAGAAAAAATATAGCAACCACTCTGCTTTCTATAGAGATAGATCAAAACTAAAGACTATGTCAATACAACTCTCTCAGTGTGCATCAGTTTTTACAACCGACTCCTGTGTAGTTTGTGTTGCGTTGGACAAAATAAGGGAATGAAAACATCAAAAGTAGCATAATCTACACTGATTCTTTAGGCATCCTCATCGCATTCAGCTCGATAAATGCATTTGAGCCACTTATTAATAACTTAATACACAGTATTGTACAGACAACCTTTCGAAAACATAAATTCTTTATGGCCCCTTTTTGTGTTTGGATAAGGGGCAATGAGAGTACAGACACATGCGCTGCACAAGCCAAATTTATAAAAATAATCGAGAGCCTACCCCATTGTGTGATTGCATAAAGGTGGTGTGTAGCAAACTAAGAGCTAGGTGGCAAGCTACTTAGGCAAATCAAGCTAAGAACAAGCTACATTCTCTAAAACCCTTTCTAGGGGAACTTATATCGTGCCGACATTAAGAACGTTTTATCGAAGTTATGTCGTCTACGCATAGTGCACACACATATCACACCATAGTTTACTCTTGACAAAGAAAAACCCCTGTGTGAAATGTGCGGTGATGAGCTCACAATTAATTATAATTTAATCTCATGCCCGCAACTTCAGGATCTTAGGAAAATATATTTTACTGTATTTTATAATAAACACATTCCATTTCATGCTGCATTGGTTTTAGGCGAACGAGAATTCATCGATTTTGCTCTCGTTTGACATTTCTTAGGATTGGCAGGGCTTATAATAAATACGAGTATCATAACTCTAGGCACCTCACGTAACAAACCATCTAACAATGTTTTTGGCAAATCATAGCTCTAATTGCTTTTGCACCATAAAACCCCATATAACTAACTTAGCTGTCCTTGCACCAGTCAACTCTGACCTAACTCCCGAGCGCTGTGCATTGCACACCTCCACAACGTAGTCATATCCCCATCGGATTATGAACAGACTCAAATTCATCGCTACTGGCAAGGGAGCAGACAGCTCTCGATCGCGAGCTACAGGCCCTACTCCTTGGCACAAGATTTTTTATCGGGTTTCAATTTCCTGCTTTATGAGAGTAAGAAATTGAATGCCCAGTATGAGACAGCAGGCTTTAGCAGTGGTCATAAGACTTCGCTCATGGTGCGATCCAACTGTGACAGACATGCCACTCGGCCCACCTTATGCAGCATGCCTGCCTGTGAATACTGCAGCTTTTGAAATGCATAGAATCGGCAGATGTTTGTTGTGTTTTTGTTTCTTCTGCTCTGTCTTGCTCTGCATTCGCTGCCTTTCTGTAGTTCTGGAGCAAGGCCATGGCAACATTCATCTTTCAGAATTTATTGAAGCAGCAGATTTCCGCCATGCTAGGATTGCTTCCACTCTGCCTTTTCCAGCATTCACTGCATTTCTGGACCTTTGGAACAACTCCAGCAACACGACTTCTTTGCATGCGTGTTGCTATAAATGAATGGCAGTGACAAAGGTCGAATGTGTTCTTGTTTTTGCTCTGCTTCGAACTGCTTTTTCTGCATTTTTGGAGTTTTAAAGCAATGTCATAGCAACATCCACACTGGAGAAAGAAAATTAAACATAACAAACTCAATGAAAATGCCACTCCCCATATGACAAAGGCATTCTGTCTGCAAAAAACAACTACCCATTTTCTGATTCCATATCATTATGCCAATTATTCATTGTGCTATGTGTGACCATCATGGCCATCTAGCATGTGAGATATGCGGCAAAGGCACAAGCCACACTAGCTAAAAGTATGACCATGATGTCTAGGCTCAAAGGGCTCTTGTGCTTTACGAGCCCATCCGAATGAATTTTCTGCCTAGATTTCATTGCAGGGCATTCTGAAGCATCCTGGTTGCTGCAGCTCTTGTCCCCTCTTTTGTTTTTTGTAGTATGGATTCTTTGTACTTGTCGTATTACACATTCTAATAAGCTGTATCTTTCCAATCATCATGACAGTGCAATGTCGATGATGGGCAAGGAAAAGTACACTAAACTTCAGCTTCTTTACTCCAGAAAGGTACGTAAGGATACCAAGAGCAAATATGTATGCAGTTATAAAAGAAAGCAAACAAAAAAAAATTACTATGCAAGAAAATAAACAACAAACACATTGAAATATCTTCTCACTATGGGACAAGCTCATGCAGTCTGCTAAAAAGAACAAATCTACAACCAGTTTCCTTATTCCATATCCTTATGCTCAATTATCCATCATGCTACGTGTGACCACTATGGTCGTCTAGCATGTGGGAAATGAAGCAAAGGCACGAAGCACCATTAAACAAACAAAATAGGACCGTGGTGTCTAGGCCCAAAGGTCTCTGGTATCTTTACAAGCCCACTGGAAAGCACTTGAAAGATGCTGCTGCCCGTAATTCTTCTCCTGCAGCTTGATTGCTGCAGTTCTTGTGCCCTCTTCTGTTTCTTGATGTATTGATGATACCTGTCCCATCACGCTTTCTAGCAAGTCCTGTGTTTCCAATGAACGTAACAGTGCAACTTAGATAATGGACCTGGGAAAGAATACGGCAAGTGTCATTTGAGACTTCTTTGCTTATGGGAGGATCTTAAGCAACACGAAAACAAAATATATATCTAAATATACAACATACACAAAGAAATATACCGTAAAAGAAAAATAAACACAACAAACGCAGTGAAATATTTCTCCCCATAGAACCAGCTCCATGCTATCTTCTGAACAGAACAACCAAACAAACCAGTTCCTTATTCCATTTTCTTATGCACAATTATCCAAAGTACTACGCATGCGCACAATTGCCGTCTAGCACGCGAGAATGCGGCAACGGCGCGAAGCATCGTTAACTAAAACAATATGACCATGGTGTCGTCTGCCCTACAGCATTCCAAGCAACTCGCACTTCTTGCACAGCAGGAGAACTAGCAGGAAGCTAGTATTAAGTGCTGAGCTCCGGAACTCGGGCAGCATGATGCCAAATTTACTGATAAAGTGCAGGTGACAGTTGCTGCACAGACAAAATGATTATGAAAGTGTTGCACCACCAAAAATTTTGCAGACAGTACAGCTAAATCAATGAGACCTATTATCTGGATCATCACCATGTCATCCTGCTGATGTCAGTGTCAATGGGTGGACGAAGGCCACTTGAACTTGCCCCTGTCTATCACATGCACATTGTTGGTATTTGCAATGTCATCCTTCTTATTCCTGTAGCTGTCTGTGCATACTACAAAGCCACACTTGCAGCACGTCCAGTGCCAAGTGACCGAAGTTGTGCACTTCCACAAAACTTTCATCAATATCAGATTAGCACGAGATTCGGAGTTATTGCTACCGCCATGGGAGCAGGCAGATCTGGAGCAGCAGGCAGTTCTCGCTGGCACAACTGTAGTGCATGGGTTTCAGTCTTCTGCTTGATGAGAACAAGAAATTGAATGCCACCAACAAAAAGTCATCTCTTGGACACATCACATAACTCAAGAGCCCCTGCATGTAGCATCTTCTAAATTATATGTTTGGTATCCTGTGTGACACCATGGATGCCGAGCACCCACGTGTACCTGTGCCATTTAGATTGTAATGGGGATGATGATCTTTGAGCTGATGTCGCGTTTTTTTATCCTAATGCCCTTGGCAAGGCAACACACTGATTTGGCATCAAGCTTCACGTGGCAGTTGTCGTTACTTATCTTCTACCAATTATTTTTTCTTTCCTACCATCTTTTTCCCACCTGTTTCGCCATCGCATTCCTTTCTTATTTCCCCTTTTTCAAGGCAGCGAGGGTTAACACCATTCATACCAGTCAACCTTCCCCATTGTACAAGTAGTTATAGTAGTCAGGTATGTTTATTGTGTCTGAGACTTGCTCTGGTTGAGCGCAATTGGGTGTGACCAGCTCAACTACTGAATAACAAAGCAAATTGTATTGCTTACAAAAAGTCTCTCTCCAATCAGCCCCCAAAGAGGGGTCTTAAAAAGTCACACATGCTGTAGCAAAAAAAAAAAACGGCAGCGGCCTTTCCGAACCTCTTTGTCGTTCACTCTATGAAGGATGAGTCTGTAGCTAACCTGTCTGCTTTTGAATCAAAGGTCCATCAGGAACGGCATAGGCAAAAATTACAAGGCAAAGAAACAGAGGACCAGAGACCTCGTTCAAGTCAAGAAGAAAAAAGAAAGCAGCAAACTGACGTCTCTACAGAACCTTGGAAAAATGAATGTAAAGGTGACTTATTGCTGTACTCTTAATTATAGGAAGGGAGTGATTTCAAAGCAAAACTGTTACAGAGCTCATATTTAAAGAAGGAAGAAAAACACGTAGAGCATGCCGTTAACCATCATTGAAATCACGAAGTTTCTTAATGCTGACATAGGTACAGAAAATATTTTCACTGCGGGATCGCCCGTGCAAAGCTATCTTTGAAAATAATCCCATGTCCACTCTTTTCCAGAACAATCCAATCCGTATACCAACTATACCGGAATCAGGGTAAACCAGATTCCTGAAACGTGAAAATTGCACCTTTCCCTTTTCTTTTTATTTCTAATGGGCACGATGTTGCACCTTGGGTGAAAATGTGCGTGCAATGCAGTGTTTTACTTGCTCATTACAAAAAGAATTCTGCATCTTTTGCAGGAATACAAAGCGGGTTTATGGAAATGAAAATTATGATCATTTTGCTGCCTTCTACACAGATGACTCCAAAGTTAACACATTACTGCATTAGTGCAGCTGCCATCTATAAAGGCTCATCAGGACATGCCATTTCCATGAATCCACATGCGAGCGTATAGTCTGCGGAGCTGCAATGTATACTAGCAGCTCTAGAAATGATAAGTAATCAAGGCAATAAAAATGATATTTACACAGTTTCCAGGTATGCTATGAGCTCAATCAGCTCGATACAAAGATGTACCAACCCCTTCTTATTGTATATCCTCTTAAAACTTCATCAACTTGTGACGCGTGGTTACAAAGAGTGCTTTTGCTGGGTTCCAAGTCCTGTTTGTATCACAAAGAGCTTGCTGGGTCCACAGCAAGAAATGCAACTAATACCAATGTCTTAAATATGAAAATTACCTTCTAGGGCTTTAAAAAAACAAAATGAGCGATGGTGACGAAATGGCAGCTTGAATGGAACTGAGAGGAAAATTAATTGTATCTGGTTAGATCGAATAATGAAGATGGAAGGATTGCCATCACAAATATAGATTTTACGATTTCATGCATTCAGTATTACAAATCTAATAAGCGCAACTATTGCACAATTACTTTTGGGGGGGACAACCACCGAAACGTGAGCACTGTAGTGATCAGCTTTAATTTATCGATGTCCTTTTAACATGTCCCCTTTATGAAGTGCTTCATCATACTCATTTTGGGAAATTTTAGAAATATCACGTACCAGTTCATTCATCTTTTTTTATATGGGAATGGCTTCATATTGGCATTTAATGTTGTTATATAGTACACACACGAAATAGAAGTTTTAATGAGGTAGTAAAGCATTCAGTATTAGCACTCGTGGGAACTCGTTCACAGGGGGTACCTTGGCACCGGCAAGAGGCCGCCGTAGCCAAGCACGGTAGGATGACACTCCTCGCCTTCTTGCTTGTGTCAAAACCCAGTTTTTATTTCCTATTCGAATTTCCTATTTTTATTCTATATCACAACACTACATCAATGGCATAACTAAATGACCTTCATGAATTCCAGACATTTACTACTAATTTTTTGCATTGTTCTTTGACAAACAGCGAGTCATAATTCCATCCCCTCTCTCCTATTGCCACATAGTCAAACAAACAATGCTTTTTCGCTTTTTGGCCTTAGCTGCCCTTTCCCGTGCAGGGGCGCTTTGTGTTACGAGGTGCTGCTCTTTGGTGCCACCACGGACCCCTAGCCTGCATATTGAAACTGTCCTCCGTACTGTGCCGATAAGTTGAGAGGTGGAGGGTAGAAACCATAAACGGTGGTGGTCGAGGCCGTGGTCAAGTCTCGGCCGATTGGGCTCCTTGCCTGTCTACCAGGCAAGGGGCTTCAGGACCCTGCGCTGTCTATGTAGGTGAACCAGTGCAACAGAGTACTGTGAACCCTTAGTTCCTGCATGCCATATGGATAAATCTAAAAAACATGATTGGCCTCTGAAAAGGTTTCGCACCAAAATTGGAAAACAAATTGTCCTGGGCGAAAGGGAAGCATTTCCCAAGTTCTTTGTAACTGCTTGCATGACCGATGTATCAGTTGCCAATTTGCCTGCATTTATCATTGCAAAATTCATCAAGAACTGTGTTGACAAGAATTACAAGACCAAAAAGCGAAGAAATGGAGACCTGGTCAAAACTGACACCAATTAGTAATGTGACGAGCTACTGTGCATGGAAAAGCTTGGTGAGTTGAGTGTCCCAAGTCACTCCTCATCGCACCCTTAACTAAAGGGAGTGATGTCTGAATACAAACTGCTGCAGAGTACTGACGAAGACATTGGAGAAGAGCTAGCCAAACAAGGAGTCAATGCAAGTTGCCAAATAGCCATCCGGAGAATAAATACCGAATTCAAAACCAAACACAGTTTTAACCTCCAATAGTACAACTCTGCCTGAAGTCATCCATGCAGTCTACCTCAATTGTAAAGACCATCCCTACATCCCTAACCCGAGACGTTTCAAATGCCAGCTATCGGTCACAGCTCACTAACTTGTCAGGACAAACCAACTTTGTCACTTGTGGTGAAAGCAAACACACAAATGACAGATGCAAGCGCACCCCAATATGCGTGAACGGCAGTGGCACACATGGCGCATACTCCAGGTCGTGCCCAGTCTGAAAGACGGAAAAAGAATTTATTACTCTGAAAACAACCAAAAACTTGTCATACCTTGAGGCAAGCAACTACTCTCCTTTCAACCGAAGGTTTCTTTCTCAGATGGTATCACAAGCGTGGCAACAAGTGTGCACATGGCGGCACATAGAATGCCCGAAAATACCGCATCCGGCTTTTCGTCCACAGACTGAGGTTCCGAGCTTCAGAATGGGATGCCATATTTCTTCTTGATATCAATTGAGAATGCGTTCCAGGTTTAATCTGTGAAGTAGGTGGGCTTTTCAAAGTTGTCCTCTAGCACAGTTTCCGTCTTCATGTGTGATTACGTCCTCTCGACAGGCCTGGTGGGCTGTGTCAGGCTTCACTGATGCCGGGTGACCGCCTTGAACAAAATGGGGCATGTTTCTTTCTCAGATGGCATCACAAGCGTGGCAACAAGTGTGCACATGGCGGCACATAGAATGCCCCAAAATACCGCATCCGGATTTTCGTCCACAGACTGAGGTTCTGAGCTTCGTAATCGGATGCCATATTTCTTCTTGATATCAATTGAGAATGCGTTCCAGGTTTAATCTGTGAAGTAGGTGGGCTTTTCAAAGTTGTCCTCTAGCACAGTTTCCGTCGTCATGTGTGATTACGTCCTCTCGACAGGCCTGGTGGGCTGTGTCAGGCTTCACTGATGTCGGGTGACCGCCTTGAACAAAATGGGGCATGTTTCTTTCTCAGATGGCATCACAAACGTGGCAACAAGTGTGCACATGGCGGCACATAGAATGCCCCAAAATACCGCATCCGGCTTTTCGTCCACAGACTGAGGTTCTGAGCTTCGTAATCGGATGCCATATTTCTTCTTGATATCAATTGAGAATGCGTTCCAGGTTTAATCTGTGAAGTAGGTGGGCTTTTCAAAGTTGTCCTCTAGCACAGTTTCCGTCGTCATGTGTGATTACGTCCTCTCGACAGGCCTGGTGGGCTGTGTCAGGCTTTACTGATGTCGGGTGACCGCCTTGAACAAAATGGGGCATGTTTCTTTCTCAGATGGCATCACAAGCGTGGCAACAAGTGTGCACATGGCGGCACATAGAATGCCCCAAAATACCGCATCCGGCTTTTCGTCCACAGACTGAGGTTCTGAGCTTCGTGATCGGATGCCGTATTTCTTCTTTATATCAATTGAGAATGCGCTCCAGGTTTAATCTGTGAAGTAGGTGGGCTTTTCAAAGTTGTCCTCTAGCACAGTTTCCGTCATCATGTGTAATTTAGTCCTCTCGACAGGCCTGGTGGGCTGTGTCAGGCTTCACTGATGTCGGGTGACCGCCTTGAACAAAATGGGGCATGTTTCTTTCTCAGATGGCATCACACGTGGCAACAAGTGTGCACATGGCGGCGCATAGAATGCCCCAAAATACCGCATCCGGCTTTTCGTCCACAGACTGAGGTTCTGAGCTTCGTGATCGGATGCCATATTTCTTCTTGCTATCAACTGAGAATGCGTTCCAGGTTTAATCTGTGAAGTAGGTGGGCTTTTCAAAGTTGTCCTCGACAGGCCTGGTGCGCTGTGTCAGGCTTCACTGATGTCGGGTGACCGCCTTGAACAAAATGGGACATGTTTCTTTCTCAGATGGCATCACAAGCGTGGCAACAAGTGTGCACATGGCGGCACATAGAATGCCCCAAAATACCGCATCCGGCTTTTCGTCCACAGACTGAGGTTCCGAGCTTCAGAATGGGAGGCCATATCTCATCTTGATATTAATTGTGAATGAGTTCCAGGTTTTGTCTGTGAAGTAGGCAGGCTTTTCGGAGTTGTCTTCTACCACAGTTTCCGTCATCATGTGTGATTACGTCCTCTGAACAGGCCTGGTGGGCTGTGTCAGGCTTCACTGATGTCGGGTGACCATCTTGAACACAATGGGGCACGTTTCTTTTTCAAATGGGATCACAAGCGTAGAAACAAGTGGGTGCAGGGCGGGGCATAGATGCCCTCAATGTTTGTGACCTCTAATAAAATTTGTGGAAACGAGCACATCACATGAACTCATAATACAAGAATACCTGACCCTAGAGAAAAAATATAGCAACCACTCTGCTTTCTATAGAGATAGATCAAAACTAAAGACTATGTCAATACAACTCTCTCAGTGTGCATCAGTTTTTACAACCGACTCCTGTGTAGTTTGTGTTGCGTTGGACAAAATAAGGGAATGAAAACATCAAAAGTAGCATTATCTACACTGATTCTTTAGGCATCCTCATCGCATTCAGCTCGATAAATGCATTTGAGCCACTTATTAATAACTTAATACACAGTATTGTACAGACAACCTTTCGAAACATAAATTCTTTATGGCCCCTTTTTGTGTTTGGATAAGGGGCAATGAGAGTACAGACACATGCGCTGCACAAGCCAAATTTATAAAAATAATCGAGAGCCTACCCCATTGTGTGATTGCATAAAGGTGGTGTGTAGCAAACTAAGAGCTAGGTGGCAAGCTACTTAGGCAAATCAAGCTAAGAACAAGCTACATTCTCTAAAACCCTTTCTAGGGGAACTTATATCGTGCCGACATTAAGAACGTTTTATCGAAGTTATGTCGTCTACGCATAGTGCACACACATATCACACCATAGTTTACTCTTGACAAAGAAAAACCCCTGTGTGAAATGTGCGGTGATGAGCTCACAATTAATTATAATTTAATCTCATGCCCGCAACTTCAGGATCTTAGGAAAATATATTTTACTGTATTTTATAATAAACACATTCCATTTCATGCTGCATTGGTTTTAGGCGAACGAGAATTCATCGATTTTGCTCTCGTTTGACATTTCTTAGGATTGGCAGGGCTTATAATAAATACGAGTATCATAACTCTAGGCACCTCACGTAACAAACCATCTAACAATGTTTTTGGCAAATCATAGCTCTAATTGCTTTTGCACCATAAAACCCCATATAACTAACTTAGCTGTCCTTGCACCAGTCAACTCTGACCTAACTCCCGAGCGCTGTGCATTGCACACCTCCACAACGTAGTCATATCCCCATCGGATTATGAACAGACTCAAATTCATCGCTACTGGCAAGGGAGCAGACAGCTCTCGATCGCGAGCTACAGGCCCTACTCCTTGGCACAAGATTTTTTATTGGGTTTCAATTTCCTGCTTTATGAGAGTAAGAAATTGAATGCCCAGTATGAGACAGCAGGCTTTAGCAGTGGTCATAAGACTTCGCTCATGGTGCGATCCAACTGTGACAGACATGCCACTCGGCCCACCTTATGCAGCATGCCTGCCTGTGAATACTGCAGCTTTTGAAATGCATAGAATCGGCAGATGTTTGTTGTGTTTTTGTTTCTTCTGCTCTGTCTTGCTCTGCATTCGCTGCCTTTCTGTAGTTCTGGAGCAAGGCCATGGCAACATTCATCTTTCAGAATTTATTGAAGCAGCAGATTTCCGCCATGCTAGGATTGCTTCCACTCTGCCTTTTCCAGCATTCACTGCATTTCTGGACCTTTGGAACAATTCCAGCAACACGACTTCTTTGCATGCGTGTTGCTATAAATGAATGGCAGTGACAAAGGTCGAATGTGTTCTTGTTTTTGCTCTGCTTCGAACTGCTTTTTCTGCATTTTTGGAGTTTTAAAGCAATGTCATAGCAACATCCACACTGGAGAAAGAAAATTAAACATAACAAACTCAATGAAAATGCCACTCCCCATATGACAAAGGCATTCTGTCTGCAAAAAACAACTACCCATTTTCTGATTCCATATCATTATGCCAATTATTCATTGTGCTATGTGTGACCATCATGGCCATCTAGCATGTGAGATATGCGGCAAAGGCACAAGCCACACTAGCTAAAAGTATGACCATGATGTCTAGGCTCAAAGGGCTCTTGTGCTTTACGAGCCCATCCGAATGAATTTTCTGCCTAGATTTCATTGCAGGGCATTCTGAAGCATCCTGGTTGCTGCAGCTCTTGTCCCCTCTTTTGTTTTTTGTAGTATGGATTCTTTGTACTTGTCGTATTACACATTCTAATAAGCTGTATCTTTCCAATCATCATGACAGTGCAATGTCGATGATGGGCAAGGAAAAGTACACTAAACTTCAGCTTCTTTACTCCAGAAAGGTACGTAAGGATACCAAGAGCAAATATGTATGCAGTTATAAAAGAAAGCAAACAAAAAAAAATTACTATGCAAGAAAATAAACAACAAACACATTGAAATATCTTCTCACTATGGGACAAGCTCATGCAGTCTGCTAAAAAGAACAAATCTACAACCAGTTTCCTTATTCCATATCCTTATGCTCAATTATCCATCATGCTACGTGTGACCACTATGGTCGTCTAGCATGTGGGAAATGAAGCAAAGGCACGAAGCACCATTAAACAAACAAAATAGGACCGTGGTGTCTAGGCCCAAAGGTCTCTGGTATCTTTACAAGCCCACTGGAAAGCACTTGAAAGATGCTGCTGCCCGTAATTCTTCTCCTGCAGCTTGATTGCTGCAGTTCTTGTGCCCTCTTCTGTTTCTTGATGTATTGATGATACCTGTCCCATCACGCTTTCTAGCAAGTCCTGTGTTTCCAATGAACGTAACAGTGCAACTTAGATAATGGACCTGGGAAAGAATACGGCAAGTGTCATTTGAGACTTCTTTGCTTATGGGAGGATCTTAAGCAGCACGAAAACAAAATATATATCTAAATATACAACATACACAAAGAAATATACCGTAAAAGAAAAATAAACACAACAAACGCAGTGAAATATTTCTCCCCATAGAACCAGCTCCATGCTATCTTCTGAACAGAACAACCAAACAAACCAGTTCCTTATTCCATTTTCTTATGCACAATTATCCAAAGTACTACGCATGCGCACAATTGCCGTCTAGCACGCGAGAATGCGGCAACGGCGCGAAGCATCGTTAACTAAAACAATATGACCATGGTGTCGTCTGCCCTACAGCATTCCAAGCAACTCACACTTCTTGCACAGCAGGAGAACTAGCAGGAAGCTAGTATTAAGTGCTGAGCTCCGGAACTCGGGCAGCATGATGCCAAATTTACTGATAAAGTGCAGGTGACAGTTGCTGCACTGACAAAATGATTATGAAAGTGTTGCACCACCAAAAATTTTGCAGACAGTACAGCTAAATCAATGAGACCTATTATCTGGATCATCACCATGTCATCCTGCTGATGTCAGTGTCAATGGGTGGACGAAGGCCACTTGAACTTGCCCCTGTCTATCACATGCACATTGTTGGTATTTGCAATGTCATCCTTCTTATTCCTGTAGCTGTCTGTGCATACTACAAAGCCACACTTGCAGCACGTCCAGTGCCAAGTGACCGAAGTTGTGCACTTCCACAAAACTTTCATCAATATCAGATTAGCACGAGATTCGGAGTTATTGCTACCGCCATGGGAGCAGGCAGATCTGGAGCAGCAGGCAGTTCTCGCTGGCACAACTGTAGTGCATGGGTTTCAGTCTTCTGCTTGATGAGAACAAGAAATTGAATGCCACCAACAAAAAGTCATCTCTTGGACACATCACATAACTCAAGAGCCCCTGCATGTAGCATCTTCTAAATTATATGTTTGGTATCCTGTGTGACACCATGGATGCCGAGCACCCACGTGTACCTGTGCCATTTAGATTGTAATGGGGATGATGATCTTTGAGCTGATGTCGCGTTTTTTTATCCTAATGCCCTTGGCAAGGCAACACACTGATTTGGCATCAAGCTTCACGTGGCAGTTGTCGTTACTTATCTTCTACCAATTATTTTTTCTTTCCTACCATCTTTTTCCCACCTGTTTCGCCATCGCATTCCTTTCTTATTTCCCCTTTTTCAAGGCAGCGAGGGTTAACACCATTCATACCAGTCAACCTTCCCCATTGTACAAGTAGTTATAGTAGTCAGGTATGTTTATTGTGTCTGAGACTTGCTCTGGTTGAGCGCAATTGGGTGTGACCAGCTCAACTACTGAATAACAAAGCAAATTGTATTGCTTACAAAAAGTCTCTCTCCAATCAGCCCCCAAAGAGGGGTCTTAAAAAGTCACACATGCTGTAGCAAAAAAAAAAAACGGCAGCGGCCTTTCCGAACCTCTTTGTCGTTCACTCTATGAAGGATGAGTCTGTAGCTAACCTGTCTGCTTTTGAATCAAAGGTCCATCAGGAACGGCATAGGCAAAAATTACAAGGCAAAGAAACAGAGGACCAGAGACCTCGTTCAAGTCAAGAAGAAAAAAGAAAGCAGCAAACTGACGTCTCTACAGAACCTTGGAAAAATGAATGTAAAGGTGACTTATTGCTGTACTCTTAATTATAGGAAGGGAGTGATTTCAAAGCAAAACTGTTACAGAGCTCATATTTAAAGAAGGAAGAAAAACACGTAGAGCATGCCGTTAACCATCATTGAAATCACGAAGTTTCTTAATGCTGACATAGGTACAGAAAATATTTTCACTGCGGGATCGCCCGTGCAAAGCTATCTTTGAAAATAATCCCATGTCCACTCTTTTCCAGAACAATCCAATCCGTATACCAACTATACCGGAATCAGGGTAAACCAGATTCCTGAAACGTGAAAATTGCACCTTTCCCTTTTCTTTTTATTTCTAATGGGCACGATGTTGCACCTTGGGTGAAAATGTGCGTGCAATGCAGTGTTTTACTTGCTCATTACAAAAAGAATTCTGCATCTTTTGCAGGAATACAAAGCGGGTTTATGGAAATGAAAATTATGATCATTTTGCTGCCTTCTACACAGATGACTCCAAAGTTAACACATTACTGCATTAGTGCAGCTGCCATCTATAAAGGCTCATCAGGACATGCCATTTCCATGAATCCACATGCGAGCGTATAGTCTGCGGAGCTGCAATGTATACTAGCAGCTCTAGAAATGATAAGTAATCAAGGCAATAAAAATGATATTTACACAGTTTCCAGGTATGCTATGAGCTCAATCAGCTCGATACAAAGATGTACCAACCCCTTCTTATTGTATATCCTCTTAAAACTTCATCAACTCGTGACGCGTGGTTACAAAGAGTGCTTTTGCTGGGTTCCAAGTCCTGTTTGTATCACAAAGAGCTTGCTGGGTCCACAGCAAGAAATGCAACTAATACCAATGTCTTAAATATGAAAATTACCTTCTAGGGCTTTAAAAAAACAAAATGAGCGATGGTGACGAAATGGCAGCTTGAATGGAACTGAGAGGAAAATTAATTGTATCTGGTTAGATCGAATAATGAAGATGGAAGGATTGCCATCACAAATATAGATTTTACGATTTCATGCATTCAGTATTACAAATCTAATAAGCGCAACTATTGCACAATTACTTTTGGGGGGGACAACCACCGAAACGTGAGCACTGTAGTGATCAGCTTTAATTTATCGATGTCCTTTTAACATGTCCCCTTTATGAAGTGCTTCATCATACTCATTTTGGGAAATTTTAGAAATATCACGTACCAGTTCATTCATCTTTTTTTATATGGGAATGGCTTCATATTGGCATTTAATGTTGTTATATAGTACACACACGAAATAGAAGTTTTAATGAGGTAGTAAAGCATTCAGTATTAGCACTCGTGGGAACTCGTTCACAGGGGGTACCTTGGCACCGGCAAGAGGCCGCCGTAGCCAAGCACGGTAGGATGACACTCCTCGCCTTCTTGCTTGTGTCAAAACCCAGTTTTTATTTCCTATTCGAATTTCCTATTTTTATTCTATATCACAACACTACATCAATGGCATAACTAAATGACCTTCATGAATTCCAGACATTTACTACTAATTTTTTGCATTGTTCTTTGACAAACAGCGAGTCATAATTCCATCCCCTCTCTCCTATTGCCACATAGTCAAACAAACAATGCTTTTTCGCTTTTTGGCCTTAGCTGCCCTTTCCCGTGCAGGGGCGCTTTGTGTTACGAGGTGCTGCTCTTTGGTGCCACCACGGACCCCTAGCCTGCATATTGAAACTGTCCTCCGTACTGTGCCCATAAGTTGAGAGGTGGAGGGTAGAAACCATAAACGGTAGTGGTCGAGGCCGTGGTCAAGTCTCGGCCGATTGGGCTCCTTGCCTGTCTACCAGGCAAGGGGCTTCAGGACCCTGCGCTGTCTATGTAGGTGAACCAGTGCAACAGAGTACTGTGAACCCTTAGTTCCTACATGCCATATGGATAAATCTAAAAAACATGATTGGCCTCTGAAAAGGTTTCGCACCAAAATTGGAAAACAAATTGTCCTGGGCGAAAGGGAAGCATTTCCCAAGTTCTTTGTAACTGCTTGCATGACCGATGTATCAGTTGCCAATTTGCCTGCATTTATCATTGCAAAATTTATCAAGAACTGTGTTGACAAGACCAAAAAGCGAAGAAATGGAGACCTGGTCAAAACTGACACCAATTAGTAATGTGACGAGCTACTGTGCATGGAAAAGCTTGGTGAGTTGAGTGTCCCAAGTCACTCCTCATCGCACCCTTAACTAAAGGGAGTGATGTCTGAATACAAACTGCTGCAGAGTACTGACGAAGACATTGGAGAAGAGCTAGCCAAACAAGGAGTCAATGCAAGTTGCCAAATAGCCATCCGGAGAATAAATACCGAATTCAAAACCAAACACAGTTTTAACCTCCAATAGTACAACTCTGCCTGAAGTCATCCATGCAGTCTACCTCAATTGTAAAGACCATCCCTACATCCCTAACCCGAGACGTTGTTTCAAATGCCAGCTATCGGTCACAGCTCACTAACTTGTCAGGGCAAACCAACTTTGTCACTTGTGGTGAAAGCAAACACACAAATGACAGATGCAAGCGCAACCCAATATGCGTGAACGGCAGTGGCACACATGGCGCATACTCCAGGTCGTGCCCAGTCTGAAAGACAGAAAAAGAATTTATTACTCTGAAAACAACCAAAAACTTGTCATACCTTGAGGCAAGGAACTAGTCTCCTTTCAACCGAAGGTTTCTTTCTCAGATGGTATCACAAGCGTGGCAACAAGTGTGCACATGGCGGCACATAGAATGCCCGAAAATACCGCATCCGGCTTTTCGTCCACAGACTGAGGTTCTGAGCTTCGTAATCGGATGCCATATTTCTTCTTGATATCAATTGAGAATGCGTTCCAGGTTTAATCTGTGAAGTAGGTGGGCTTTTCAAAGTTGTCCTCTAGCACAGTTTCCGTCGTCATGTGTGATTACGTCCTCTCGACAGGCCTGGTGGGCTGTCAGGCTTCACTGATGTTGGGTGATCGCCTTGAACAAAATGGGGCATGTTTCTTTCTCAGATGGCATCACAAGCGTGGCAACAAGTGTGCACATGGCGGCACATAGAATGCCCCAAAATACCGCATCCGGCTTTTCGTCCACAGACTGAGGTTCTGAGCTTCGTAATCGGATGCCATATTTCTTCTTGATATCAATTGAGAATGCGTTCCAGGTTTAATCTGTGAAGTAGGTGGGCTTTTCAAAGTTGTCCTCTAGCACAGTTTCCGTCGTCATGTGTGATTACGTCCTCTCGACAGGCCTGGTGGGCTGTGTCAGGCTTTACTGATGTCGGGTGACCGCCTTGAACAAAATGGGGCATGTTTCTTTCTCAGATGGCATCACAAGCGTGGCAACAAGTGTGCACATGGCGGCACATAGAATGCCCCAAAATACCGCATCCGGCTTTTCGTCCACAGACTGAGGTTCTGAGCTTCGTGATCGGATGCCGTATTTCTTCTTTATATCAATTGAGAATGCGCTCCAGGTTTAATCTGTGAAGTAGGTGGGCTTTTCAAAGTTGTCCTCTAGCACAGTTTCCGTCTTCATGTGTGATTACGTCCTCTCGACAGGCCTGGTGGGCTGTGTCAGGCTTCACTGATGCCGGGTGACCGCCTTGAACAAAATGGGGCATGTTTCTTTCTCAGATGGCATCACAAGCGTGGCAACAAGTGTGCACATGGCGGCACATAGAATGCCCCAAAATACCGCATCCGGCTTTTCGTCCACAGACTGAGGTTCTGAGCTTCGTAATCGGATGCCATATTTCTTCTTGATATCAATTGAGAATGCGTTCCAGGTTTAATCTGTGAAGTAGGTGGGCTTTTGAAAGTTGTCCTCTAGCACAGTTTCCGTCGTCATGTGTGATTACGTCCTCTCGACAGGCCTGGTGGGCTGTGTCAGGCTTCACTGATGTCGGGTGACCGCCTTGAACAAAATGGGGCATGTTTCTTTCTCAGATGGCATCACAAACGTGGCAACAAGTGTGCACATGGCGGCACATAGAATGCCCCAAAATACCGCATCCGGCTTTTCGTCCACAGACTGAGGTTCTGAGCTTCGTAATCGGATGCCATATTTCTTCTTGATATCAATTGAGAATGCGTTCCAGGTTTAATCTGTGAAGTAGGTGGGCTTTTCAAAGTTGTCCTCTAGCACAGTTTCCGTCGTCATGTGCGATTATGTCCTCTCGACAGGCCTGGTGGGCTGTGTCAGGCTTTACTGATGTCGGGTGACCGCCTTGAACAAAATGGGGCATGTTTCTTTCTCAGATGGCATCACAAGCGTGGCAACAAGTGTGCACATGGCGGCACATAGAATGCCCCAAAATACCGCATCCGGCTTTTCGTCCACAGACTGAGGTTCTGAGCTTCGTGATCGGATGCCATATTTCTTCTTGATATCAATTGAGAATGCGCTCCAGGTTTAATCTGTGAAGTATGTGGGCTTTTCAAAGTTGTCCTCTAGCACAGTTTCCGTCATCATGTGTGATTACGTCCTCTCGACAGGCCTGGTGGGCTGTGTCAGGCTTTTATTGTCGGGTGACCGCCTTGAACAAAATGGGGCATGTTTCTTTCTTAGATGGCATCACAAGCGTGGCAACAAGTGTGCACATGGCGGCACATAGAATGCCCCAAAATACCGCATCCGGCTTTTCGTCCTCTGACTGAGGTTCTGAGCTTCATAATCGGATGCCATACTTCTTTTTGATATCAATTGAGAATGCGTTCCAGGTTTAATCTGTGAAGTAGGTGGGCTTTTCAAAGTTGTCCTCTAGCACAGTTTCCGTCGTCATGTGTGATTACGTCCTCTCGACAGGCCTGGTGGGCTGTGTCAGGCTTCACTGATGTCGGGTGACCGCCTTGAACAAAATGGGGAATGTTTCTTTCTCAGATGGAATCACAAGCGTGGCAACAAGTGTGCACATGGCGGCACATAGAATGCCCCAAAATACCGCATCCGGCTTTTCGTCCACAGACTGAGGTACCGAGCTTCAGAATGGGATGCCATATTTCTTCTTGATACCAATTGAGAATGCGTTCCAGGTTTAATCTGTGAAGTAGGTGGGCTTTTCAAAGTTGTCCTCGACAGGCCTGTTGCGCTGTGTCAGGCTTCACTGATGTCGGGTGACCGCCTTGAACAAAATGGGACATGTTTCTTTCTCAGATGGCATCACAAGCGTGGCAACAAGTGTGCACATGGCGGCACATAGAATGCCCGAAAATACCGCATCCGGCTTTTGGTCCACAGACTGAGGTTCCGAGCTTCAGAATGGGATGCCATATTTCTTCTTGATATCAATTGAGAATGCGTTCCAGGTTTAATTTGTGAAGTAGGTGGGCTTTTCAAAGTTGTCCTCTAGCACAGTTTCCGTCGTCATGTGTGATTACGTCCTCTCGACAGGCCTGGTGGGCTGTGTCAGGCTTCACTGATGCCGGGTGACCGCCTTGAACAAGATGGGGCATGTTTCTTTCTCAGATGGCATCACAAGCGTGGCAACGACTGTGCACATGGCGGCACATAGAATGAAAATAACGCATTCGGCTTTTCGTCCACAGACTGAGGTTCTGAGCTTCGTACTCGGATGCCATATTTCTTCTTGATATCAATTGAGAATGCGTTCCAGGTTTAATCTGTGAAGTACGTGGGCTTTTCAAAGTTGTCCTCTAGCACAGTTTCCGTCGTCATGTGTGATTACGTCCTCTCGACAGGCCTGGTGGGCTGTCAGGCTTCACTGATGTTGGGTGACCGCCTTGAACAAAATGGGGCATGTTTCTTTCTCAGATGGCATCACAAGCGTGGCAACAAGTGTGCACATGGCGGCACATAGAATGCCCCAAAATACCGCATCCGGCTTTTCGTCCACAGACTGAGGTTCTGAGCTTCGTGATCGGATGCCGTATTTCTTCTTTATATCAATTGAGAATGCGCTCCAGGTTTAATCTGTGAAGTACGTGGGCTTTTCAAAGTTGTCCTCTAGCACAGTTTCCGTCATTATGTGTGATTACGTCCTCTCGACAGGCCTGGTGGGCTGTGTCAGGCTTCACTGATGTCGGGTGACCGCCTTGAACAAAATGGGGCATGTTTCTTTCTCAGATGGCATCACAAGCGTGGCAACAAGTGTGCACATGGCGGCACATAGAATGCCCCAAAATACCGCATCCGGCTTTTCGTCCACAGACTGAGGTTCTGAGCTTCGTGATTGGATGCCATATTTCTTCTTGCTATCAATTGAGAATGCGTTCCAGGTTTAATCTGTGAAGTAGGTGGGCTTTTCAAAGTTGTCCTCGACAGGCCTGGTGCGCTGTGTCAGGCTTCACTGATGTCGGGTGACCGCCTTGAACAAAATGGGACATGTTTCTTTCTCAGATGGCATCACAAGCGTGGCAACAAGTGTGCACATGGCGGCACATAGAATGCCCCAAAATACCGCATCCGGCTTTTCGTCCACAGACTGAGGTTCCGAGCTTCAGAATGGGATGCCATATCTCATCTTGATATTAATTGTGAATGAGTTCCAGGTTTTGTCTGTGAAGTAGGCAGGCTTTTCGGAGTTGTCTTCTACCACAGTTTCCGTCATCATGTGTGATTACGTCCTCTGAACAGGCCTGGTGGGCTGTGTCAGGCTTCACTGATGTCAGGTGACCATCTTGAACACAATGGGGCACGTTTCTTTTTCAAATGGGATCACAAGCGTAGAAACAAGTGGGTGCAGGGCGGGGCATAGATGCCCTCAATGTTTGTGACCTCTAACTAATAAAATTTGTGGAAACGAGCACATCACATGAACTCATTCCAAGCAACTCGCACACACAGCATTCCAAGCAACTCGCACTTCTTGCACAGCAGGAGAACTAGCAGGAAGCTAGTATTAAGTGCTGAGCTGCGGAACTCGGGCAGCATGATGCCAAATTTACTGATAAAGTGCAGGTGACAGTTGCTGCACTGACAAAATGATTATGAAAGTGTTGCACCACCAAAAATTTTGCAGACAGTACAGCTAAATCAATGAGACCTATTATCTGGATCATCACCATGTCATCCTGCTGATGTCAGTGTCAATGGGTGGACGAAGGCCACTTGAATTTGCCCCTGTCTATCACATGCACATTGTTGGTATTTGCAATGTCATCCTTCTTATTCCTGTAGCTGTCTGTGCATACTACAAAGCCACACTTGCAGCACGTCCAGTGCCAAGTGACCGAAGTTGTGCACTTCCACAAAACTTTCATCAATATCAGATTAGCACGAGATTCGGAGTTATTGCTACCGCCATGGGAGCAGGCAGATCTGGAGCAGCAGGCAGTTCTCGCTGGCACAACTGTAGTGCATGGGTTTCAGTCTTCTGCTTGATGAGAACAAGAAATTGAATGCCACCAACAAAAAGTCATCTCTTGGACACATCACATAACTCAAGAGCCCCTGCATGTAGCATCTTCTAAATTATATGTTTGGTATCCTGTGTGACACCATGGATGCCGAGCACCCACGTGTACCTGTGCCATTTAGATTGTAATGGGGATGATGATCTTTGAGCTGATGTCGCGTTTTTTTATCCTAATGCCCTTGGCAAGGCAACACACTGATTTGGCATCAAGCTTCACGTGGCAGTTGTCGTTACTTATCTTCTACCAATTATTTTTTCTTTCCTACCATCTTTTTCCCACCTGTTTCGCCATCGCATTCCTTTCTTATTTCCCCTTTTTCAAGGCAGCGAGGGTTAACACCATTCATACCAGTCAACCTTCCCCATTGTACAAGTAGTTATAGTAGTCAGGTATGTTTATTGTGTCTGAGACTTGCTCTGGTTGAGCGCAATTGGGTGTGACCAGCTCAACTACTGAATAACAAAGCAAATTGTATTGCTTACAAAAAGTCTCTCTCCAATCAGCCCCCAAAGAGGGGTCTTAAAAAGTCACACATGCTGTAGCAAAAAAAAAAAACGGCAGCGGCCTTTCCGAACCTCTTTGTCGTTCACTCTATGAAGGATGAGTCTGTAGCTAACCTGTCTGCTTTTGAATCAAAGGTCCATCAGGAACGGCATAGGCAAAAATTACAAGGCAAAGAAACAGAGGACCAGAGACCTCGTTCAAGTCAAGAAGAAAAAAGAAAGCAGCAAACTGACGTCTCTACAGAATCTTGGAAAAATGAATGTAAAGGTGACTTATTGCTGTACTCTTAATTATAGGAAGGGAGTGATTTCAAAGCAAAACTGTTACAGAGCTCATATTTAAAGAAGGAAGAAAAACACGTAGAGCATGCCGTTAACCATCATTGAAATCACGAAGTTTCTTAATGCTGACATAGGTACAGAAAATATTTTCACTGCCGGATCGCCCGTGCAAAGCTATCTTTGAAAATAATCCCATGTCCACTCTTTTCCAGAACAATCCAATCCGTATACCAACTATACCGGAATCAGGGTAAACCAGATTCCTGAAACGTGAAAATTGCACCTTTCCCTTTTCTTTTTATTTCTAATGGGCACGATGTTGCACCTTGGGTGAAAATGTGCGTGCAATGCAGTGTTTTACTTGCTCATTACAAAAAGAATTCTGCATCTTATGCAGGAATACAAAGCGGGTTTATGGAAATGAAAATTATGATTATTTTGCTGCCTTCTACACAGATGACTCCAAAGTTAACACATTACTGCATTAGTGCAGCTGCCATCTATAAAGGCTCATCAGGACATGCCATTTCCATGAATCCACATGCGAGCGTATAGTCTGCGGAGCTGCAATGTATACTAGCAGCTCTAAAAATGATAAGTAATCAAGACAATAAAAATATTATATACACAGTTTCCAGGTATGCTATGAGCTCAATCAGCTCGATACAAAGATGTACCAACCCCTTCTTATTGTATATCCTCTTAAAACTTCATCAACTCGTGACGCGTGGTTACAAAGAGTGCTTTTGCTGGGTTCCAAGTCCTGTTTGTATCACAAAGAGCTTGCTGGGTCCACAGCAAGAAATGCAACTAATACCAATGTCTTAAATATGAAAATTACCTTCTAGGGCTTTAAAAAAACAAAATGAGCGATGGTGACGAAATGGCAGCTTGAATGGAACTGAGAGGAAAATTAATTGTATCTGGTTAGATCGAATAATGAAGATGGAAGGATTGCCATCACAAATATAGATTTTACGATTTCATGCATTCAGTATTACAAATCTAATAAGCGCAACTATTGCACAATTACTTTTGGGGGGGACAACCACCGAAACGTGAGCACTGTAGTGATCAGCTTTAATTTATCGATGTCCTTTTAACATGTCCCCTTTATGAAGTGCTTCATCATACTCATTTTGGGAAATTTTAGAAATATCACGTACCAGTTCATTCATCTTTTTTTATATGGGAATGGCTTCATATTGGCATTTAATGTTGTTATATAATACACACACGAAATAGAAGTTTTAATGAGGTAGTAAAGCATTCAGTATTAGCACTCGTGGGAACTCGTTCACAGGGGGTACCTTGGCACCGGCAAGAGGCCGCCGTAGCCAAGCACGGTAGGATGACACTCCTCGCCTTCTTGCTTGTGTCAAAACCCAGTTTTTATTTCCTATTCAAATTTCCTATTTTTATTCTATATCACAACACTACATCAATGGCATAACTAAATGACCTTCATGAATTCCAGACATTTACTACTAATTTTTTGCATTGTTCTTTGACAAACAGCGAGTCATAATTCCATCCCCTCTCTCCTATTGCCACATAGTCAAACAAACAATGCTTTTTCGCTTTTTGGCCTTAGCTGCCCTTTCCCGTGCAGGGGCGCTTTGTGTTACGAGGTGCTGCTCTTTGGTGCCACCACGGACCCCTAGCCTGCATATTGAAACTGTCCTCCGTACTGTGCCGATAAGTTGAGAGGTGGAGGGTAGAAACCATAAACGGTGGTGGTCGAGGCCGTGGTCAAGTCTCGGCCGATTGGGCTCCTTGCCTGTCTACCAGGCAAGGGGCTTCAGGACCCTGCGCTGTCTATGTAGGTGAACCAGTGCAACAGAGTACTGTGAACCCTTAGTTCCTACATGCCATATGGATAAATCTAAAAAACATGATTGGCCTCTGAAAAGGTTTCGCACCAAAATTGGAAAACAAATTGTCCTGGGCGAAAGGGAAGCATTTCCCAAGTTCTTTGTAACTGCTTGCATGACCGATGTATCAGTTGCCAATTTGCCTGCATTTATCATTGCAAAATTCATCAAGAACTGTGTTGACAAGAATTACAAGACCAAAAAGTGAAGAAATGGAGACCTGGTCAAAACTGACACCAATTAGTAATGTGACGAGCTACTGTGCATGGAAAAGCTTGGTGAGTTGAGTGTCCCAAGTCACTCCTCATCGCACCCTTAACTAAAGGGAGTGATGTCTGAATACAAACTGCTGCAGAGTACTGACGAAGACATTGGAGAAGAGCTAGCCAAACAAGGAGTCAATGCAAGTTGCCAGATAGCCATCCGGAGAATAAATACCGAATTCGAAACCAAACACAGTTTTAACCTCTAATAGTACAACTCTGCGTGAAGTCATCCATGCAGTCTACCTCATTTGTAAAGACCATCCCTAAGCCGAGACGTTGTTTCAAATGCCAGGTATCGGTCACAGCTTACTAACTTGTCAGGACAAACCAACTTTGTCACTTGTGAAAGCAAACACACAAATGACAGATGCAAGCGCACCCCAAAATGTGTGAACGGCTGTGGCACACATGGCGCATACTCCAGTCGTGCCCAGTCTGAAAGACGGAAAAAGAAATTTTTACTCTGAAAACAACCGAAAACCTGTCATACTCTGAGGCAAGGAACTACTCTCCTTTCAACTGAAGGCACATGCTCTGAAGTCTTCAGTTTCAGTCGGCACGCAGGTTTATCCGATGGACCTGGTGTTGAAATTCATGTCCCCAACCTGTCCACAGACACTAGTGGCACAGGCAACTGGGGTAAAAATTTCGCATGACAATCACACGATTAGTGCCAGAGGTCCTGAGTCATTGCTTTCCACAGTGACCCCTTAGCTACAGACACCCAGAACAGCTCTGCTTCACTGGAACAGTTGCTCACAGGTGCTGTGGAAACTAGATCCAGACGTTAGCGTAAGGTTGTGGAACAGCCCGTTCCTGCAACAGAAATTTCAGAAGAAGAGGATTTAACTGCAGCTAAGATTTCTCAGGAAAGTGAGACTGTGCCCTCCGAGATTGCATGTTGCGCAGACGCTGTGAAGGCAGTTGTCGAGCGCAAAGACTCATGCATGTGCTCTTCGCCTGACGAGGAAGAAGGGCAGGATTGTAGCTCCATAATAAATTGCGCCAGGTCTGAGTGCGTGAGTGATCTAGAGGATAAGCTGTCCAATAACAGGAAGCATGAAAGCTCAGATGGAGCACAAGCTCAAGACAGTACTCTTGCTAAGATTCACGAGCTAGTTTCGAGTGACGGCTTGACTACCGAAGAGGTTCTTCCCTTTGAGGAAGATGAGGAAACCTTTTTTCTCCATGGAGAGCAACAGTGCAGATCCTAGACTAGACGATTCAGAAATGGAATAAAGCGAGGGGTGCACTGCGATGAAAGAGTTTGAAAAAAAAGATTAAGGAACCAGCGGTAATTAAATGTAAGGAGAATGAGTTTCCAGTTGAAAATGAGCTGTGCTTCAAGAAGGCTGAAGGCCGTAAAGAAAAGGAAGAAAATAGAAAGAAATAATGGAGAACTAAGTGGTTCTCAACGAGATGCCCCATCAAGAAAACAATGTTCTAACTATGCCAAGGAAACTGGAGCAAAGGTGCCTGGGTCAGCTAAAGAAAGCTAAAATGAAAGGAAAAGAATTCAGCCGTACCCAGGTAAGTGAAGTAGACCGGGGAAGGCTCCGTAGAAAGACATAGAAGAAGAAGCTGTGGAATAGAAAGCCGAAGTGCAAACGCGGCCACATAAACCAAGAAGAAAAGACACGGCCTACACAAAGCTCAAAATGGAGTAGGAAAAGAGCAGGACATGCGAGAAAGAGAATTGTCAGTGCTTTGTCAGAACGAAAACTCGTGTACCTGAAAGGTGGAAAGGAACTAATCTGTTCCAAACAGGAGGCGCAGGCCACGTTTGGAAATATAGGCGTAAGTGTGCTTTGAGTGTGTGTGCTTCTCATTGAAAGGCTGGGTTTCTGTGTTGCTCACTTTTGATGTATATCCTGAAAACAGTGAGCTGTGTTTGTGAACATCAGGACAGTGATGTGTGAATTTTAAAATTTGTCATTGGAGTTTGTGAAACTTGTACATTTGATGTGCATTATGCTTGCCTTTGCCCCATTTATTTTGTGAGCGCATGCATGTGCACGTGATATTCATTTGTATTGAGAATAATGTAGGACAATATTTTTTTAGGGAGGGGTTGGGGGGGGGGGGGTGTCACGAAATCAGTGGACATTTTATTAGGCTGGCGTGGCGCCGCATCGAAGGTTCGACGACTTTCGAGAAACACCTCCTTCCCCATGCGAGGAGAGCACGTGGCCTTGTACGCATCGTCTTCACCCTCCCTTTCATCGCTGGGTGATGTCGGTGACTCACCAGACCAGAAGATGCAAGTCTTCTCTGGAAGCTTTGGCCGTGCGCATAACCAATGACGACGAGCGGCTTGGCGGGAGGAAAAGGGAATGCTTTAACGAGAGAAGCTAAGTACGTATGCGCGTCAGCTTTGGCGTGCTAGAACAGACAGACACGGCGCGCCCTATGGAGGTCGCGTCGGTTGCGAGTCAGTCAGTGTGTGAGCTAGTATTGCAGCTCATTTGCAAGTGCTACTGCTCAACTCCTGGGGTTCACCCGCTGCTGCTAAGCCCAGAGATTTGTGAGGGAGCAGCGCTCATCTTACATGTAGCCACTCTCCTGACTCTCCAGGTGTCGGACTGCAACAGTGCCCAGTGAACAATTGGTTTTGTTTATTTGACTCTTTCATGTATTGTTCTGTATTGTGAAACCTCTGTGTCATTGAATCTTTAGTTGCATGCTTAGCACTGCCTTTTTGTGAACCTCTTGTCTTTGTATTTTAAGTTTTTGTGTGTATCCTTCTGTATTGTCTCTTGCTGTGTATAAAGTTTGTTTTTGTTTGCTACTTCTGACTCTAACCCTTACTCTGGCTTGAACCGGCAAAAGCTGGGCATCATACGGCCACCCCAGTCTGTCACTATAAGGTAGTTGAATTCTGGCTGAGCTTGCCACTCAAGTCGAGAATGTCTCCTTTGAGACCTGAACAGCTAACCCCACTCACTCTAAGGATGTCCGGGAGTATGCGCACCATTAAGGGCGCATCATTATAACCTATAATTATTAACGGGTGACAGCCATGAACCATCATTGAAATCAGTTTCTTAATGCTGACATGGGTACAAAAGATATTTTCACTGCCGGATCACCCACGCAAAGCTATTTTTGAAAATAATCACATGTCCACTCTTTTCAGAATAATCCAATCCATATAACTACCATACCGGAATTAGGGTAAACCAGATTCCAGAAACATGAGAATTGCACCTTTCCCTATTCCATTTATTTCTAATGGACACGATGTTGCACCTTGGGTGAAAATGTGCATCCAATGCAGTGTTTGACTTGCGCATTACAAAAAGAAGGTTGTATCTTTGGCAGTAATACAACGCAGGTTTATGGAAATTGAAAAAGTATAATCACTTCACTGCCTTCTACACAGATGGCTCCAAAACGCATGAACGCGTTAGTGCAGCTACCATGTAGAAGGGTTCAACAGGACATACCAGTTCCATGAATTGACTAGCGAGCGCATACTCTGCAGAGCTGCAACATATATTAGCAGCTCTAGAAATGATGAGCAATCATACAATAAAAATGATATTTGCAGTTTTCAGGTAAGCTATGAGCTCAATAAACTCAAAACAAAGATGTACCACTCCCCTCTTATTGTATATCTTCTTAAAACTTCATCAACTTGCGATGCGTGGTTACAACGTGCGCGTTTGCTGGGTTCCAACTCCTGTTCGTTTCACAAAGGAGCTTGTTGGCTTCGCAGCAAGAAATGCTACTTTTAATGTCTTGAAGATAAAAATTACCTTCCAGGACTATTAAAAAACACAACGAGCGACGGTAACGAAATGGCAGCTTGAATGGAACTGGGAGGAAAATAAAATTCCATCTAGCTAGACCGAATATAAAAGAATAGAACGATTGCCATCAGAAATATAGATTTTAGGAGCTCATGCATTCATCATTACAAATCTAAGAAGCACAGCTAATGCACAATTACTTTTGAGGTGGCAACCACCGGAATGTGAGCACTGTAGTCATCAGCTTTAATTTATCGATATCCTTTTAACCTATCCATTCTATGGGGTGCTCCATCGTACTCATTTTGGGAAATTTTATAAATATCACATACCATTTCATTCATCTTTTTAAATTGGAAATGATCCTATATTGGTATTTAATGTGGTTCTATGTGCACAAAGTTAAAGTTTTAATGAGGCTGTAAAGCATTCAATATTAGTACTCAAGGTAGCTCATTCACAAGGGTGTCTTGGCAATGGCAAGAGGCCACCACAGCCAAGCACAGTAGGTTGATACTCCTCACGTTCTTGCTTGCGTCAAAACCCAGTTTTAGTTCCTATTCAAATTTTATATTTTTAATCCACAATACTACATCAATGCTATAACTATGTGTCCAGACTTTTACCACTAATTTTAGCATTGCCTTTTGATGAACAGTGATTCATAATTTCATCCCCTCTCATTTAACGTCACATAGTCAAACAAAACGATCCTTTTTCGCTCTTTGGCCTTAGCTGCTCTTGTCAATGCAGGGGCACCTTGTGTAACGGACCCCTACCCTCTCCTCCGTTGGCGATAAGTTGAGAGATGGAGGGTAGAAACCATAAACAGTGGAGGCCGAGGCCATGATCAAGTCTCGGCCGATGGGCTCCTCGGCTGTCTACCAGACGAGGGAGGGGCTCCGGGACCTTGCACTGTCTGTGCGGGTGAACCAGTGGCAACAAAGTATTAGGAACCCTTAGTCCGTACATGCAATATGGATAAATCTTCTAAAAAACATAATCGGCCTCTGAAAAGGTTTCACACCGAAATAGAAAAAAAATTGCCCCGCAGAAAAGTGACGTATTTCCCAAGTTTTTGTAATATACTATAATACAAATATACATAAGGGAATATCGGACCATAATGGTATCTTTCAGTTGCCTTCTTCCAAGATTTTCAAAACCTACCATACAAAAATGCATCACTGTAAAAGACTTCGCTTTGGCAGACCATGCTAGCATTGTCCATTACTTAGAAGATTTTTTGTACACATTTCACTTCACTGACATTAACACACTCTGGAGAAACTTCTGGTCCATCTGCCATTACTGTATGCGAAAATTCATCCCCAACAAGGAAAAGAAGGTTGCCAGGACTAATTCTTGGATTTGCAGAGAAATAATCCATTTAAGACATAAACATAGACAGTGTCGTAGAAATAAATCTGTCAGCTCCGCATTTATTGTGCACCTTAAGTCAACCCTAGCCACTAAATTGCATGAAAGTAGGAATCGTTACTTTACGGAAACACTTAAGACGTTTCGTAACAGAAAATCCAGCAAAGTTCTGGCAGTTTCTTTCCCGTAAAGATAATTGAAAGCTCGACAAAATAGCTTTGAATAACCGCACTGTCACCGATAAAAATGAGATTGCAAATGCTTTCAGTCGCTATTTCCGAAGCATATTTTCCAAAAACGATGACCCCGCAGGGGGCACCTGTTAAAGCAGGTGTTTGTGTGTTTTGTGCGACACCACGGACCCCGAGCACCCACGCTTAGCCATGCGTGGCATCGTCGTGTCTGGGGAAAAGGGGATCCTGGTGGTTGAGCCGATGCCGAGTGTTTGGACCCTTAAGGCCCCTCGGTGGAGGCAACACACCACTTTGGCCCACGCTTCCCATAGACGGCACCTTCGGGCTGACCCACCCGGGGGAAATCGGCAGTCGCCTTTTCCTATCCTCCCCTTCATCTTTCACGTTCCTATCTTCTATCCTACAACTCTCCTGTCCTCTACTCTCTTCCGGTTTTTCCTTACTTCCAGGTGGCGAGGGTTAACCTTGTGTGGCTGACTACCCTGAGTTACGCCATATTAGGTTATAGTTACGGTGTACAGCTGACGTGGACAGGACTTGCCTGCCAATTCCTGCCCCGTCCCCTCGTTGGGCTCCATGGTGGGTGGCTGGCGCCGCGGCCGAACATCATACATTATTTATGGCTTCTTCCTCCAAACAAACTGATCGCCTTTCCAAGAAAAGGCGGACCGATGTATCAGCCCAGTTCTTTTCAGCAAAGCATGACACTTTCCCTAAATATCATGTGATCCACAGTGAAAGCCCTGCCAAACAAGCTCGGCTAATATCCCCCTTTGCAGTATCTAGGTCTCTCACAACCATACTAGGCCCAGGATACAAAGTTAGTAAACTGGCTAGCGGGGATCTCCTGCTTGAGCTGCAAAGCAAACTCCAGTACAGCAACCTTCAGCAACTTACAACATTTGGGGATATCCCAATAACGGTCAGTGCTCACAGATCCTTGAACACAGTCCAAGGCGTGATATCAGAGAATGACTTCCTGTCACTCACCGAAGAAGAACTTCTTGAAGGTCTTTCTGAGCAAAATGTGATCGGTGTACACAGGATCAAAATCCGGAAGAACAACCAAGAAATACCAACAAAGCACATAGTTCTGACTTTCAACTCCAGCAAACTCCCTGAATCCATTGAAGTCGGTTACATCAAAGTAGACATCCGGCCCTACATTCCAAACCCTAGACGTTGTTTCAACTGCCAAAGATTCGGTCATGGCTCCCAGAGCTGCCGTGGCCGACAAACATGTGCAAAATGTGCCTCAAATGAACACAAATCTGACGAGTGTGAAGCTGCGCCACACTGCGCAAACTGTGCAGGTGAACACGCCGCGTACTCACGGTCATGTCCTTCTTGGAAGAAGGAGAAGGACATCATTACCATAAAAGTCAAGGAAAACATAACGTTTAAAGAGGCACGACAGCGATATCTTGTTAAACAGGGCACTTTTTTGTTCACAGCCAAACCGAACTATTCCAATGTGGTGGAGCATGGGGGCAGCACACCACAACAGGATTTGGTCTCCGCCGAGGGTAAGCCTCAGGCAGGGCCATCCTTGCCCCAGGCAGAAGCAGCGAAAGCTGCCCTGCCATCGCAGAAACAGGGCACACTGGCCCCAGAGCCAACAGCCCAAAAGGCTTCTCCCCCAGAAGGGAAGCCTGCAACCAACACTCCTAACTCTCCCCAAACGTCCAAAGCCCCTGAGGCAATGGACACAACCCCTTCCTCGTCCACGCTGCAGCGGCGGCATAACTCTCTAGAAAGAAAACGGAGAGAAAAACCTCGTATAACAGGACCAGAAAAACCTGAAACCTAAATTCAGGTACATTCCAAAAAAAAAGGCGTTCCTCATACACTGGAACTGCCGAGGTCTCATAAACAACTACAACGATATAAAAGACATTTTACATTCATTTTCTCCTGTAGCCCTTTGCCTACAGGAAACTAACTTAGGACCACACCAAAACATTTTAAAAGGACACAACGTTTTTCGCTGCGACCGAAAAGAAGCAAATAGGTTATCTGGAGGTGTCGCTATTGTAGTGCAGAATGGAGTAGCAACACGTGAAATTAGCCTCAAAACCAAGTTCGAAGCTGTTGCTGTCTCTATCATTCATTATAAAACAATAACTATATGCTCACTGTATCTCCAACCGCACCTAACTGTAACCCTTCATGATCTGGAAGAGCTTTTAGAACAACTGCCAGAACCATATCTGGTTGTTGGAGATTTTAATGCGCACTCCACTTTTTGGAGAAGCGATCAGACAGACACTAGAGGTCGTATATTAGAGGATTTTATATTATACAATGATGTCTGCCTGCTAAATACAGGAAAGCATACATACTGCTCCCCAAGCACGGGGAAAATGAGCATTTTAGATTTATCATTTAGCTCCCCATCAATTTTTACTGATTTTAAATGGGACGTCTTTGACAATCCTCTAGGAAGTGATCATTTGCCTGTCATTATCAGCCTAACACCCTCACCCTCCATCACTCTAAACAAACCCAAGCGGTGGAAGCTGCACCTTGCGAACTGGGCTCTATTCCAGTCTGAAGCCAGCCTGGAAAAGGTCTTTTCCGAAAAACTCAGTGTTGACGAGATAAATGAAAAATTTACGGCCTGCATCATTGACGCAGCACTTGTAGCTATACCACAGTCTTCAGGAGTGGTACTGAAAAGTCGCAAAGTCTGGTATTCTCAGGAGTGCAGAGATGCAAAGAAGAAACAAAACAAAGCTTGGGGAACCTTTCGCAGGTACCCTACAAACGAAAACCTCGTAAAATTCAAACAGGCGAAAGCTAGGGCACGGTACATCCGCCGAAACGCTGAGAAGGCTTCTTGGCAAAAATACATATCATCAATAAATAGCTCAATCACATCAAAAAAAATGTGGGAGCTTGTTCACAAACTGGATGGCAACTTCTCCCCGTACACAGTCCCCTTTCTAACATCTCCTGGCACCCAAACAAACTTACAGGAACAGGCAGATATTCTAGGCGATCATTTTTCTGCAATTTCAAGCTCACTACACTACCCAAAATCTTTTATAACATACAAAAACAAGGCCGAAAAACAAAAACTGCCAACAAGTGGAAGTACTAATGAAACATATAACAAGTTAATAACACTACAAGAAATAAACACTGTTCTATCTGCCGGCAAGAAGACTGCACCTGGCCCAGATCAAATTCACTATCAGATGCTAGCACATCTTTCTACACCTGCATTAGAAGCACTTCTGAAATTTTTCAACAAAGTATGGGTATCCGGGAGTATTCCTGAGGCCTGGAAAAAAGCTATTATTGTGCCTTTCCTGAAACCAGGAAAGCCACCAACGGCCCCCAGCAGTTATAGACCCATAGTTCTCACAAGTTGCCTAGCAAAGTCTTTTGAAAGTGTTCTTAATACCAGATTAGCCTTTGTCCTTCATTCCCAAGAACTTCTAGACATACACCAATGTGGGTTCAAAACAGCATGTTCTACCACGGACCATCTAGTCCGCCTTGAAAACACTGTTCGTGAAGCATTTATTCACAAACAGCACTGCCTTGCCGTCTTCTTTGATATGGAAAAGGCGTATGATACTACATGGAGGTTTGGCATCCTCCGTGACCTAGCATATTTAGGCATACGTGGTAGGATGTTAAACTGTCTAAAGGACTTCTTGTCAAATCGCTCATTCCGTGTGCGTTTGGGCTCAACTTTTTCAAAGAACTTTGTACAGGAGAATGGCGTACCACAGGGATGCGTCTTAAGCACAACTCTCTTTATAGTAAAAATGAATTCCATAAGCACAGTTATCCCGAAATCCGTAATGTATTCAGCTTATGTTGACGATCTACAGATTGCATACACATCCTCTAACGTATCTACATGTGAGAGACAGGTGCAGTTGACCATAAATAAACTAGCAGCATGGGCAGACACAAACGGATTTCAGTTTTCTCCTCAAAAAACAGTGGCTCTCCTATTCTCTCTCAAACGAGGCTTACAAACAGATCCTACACTACACCTGAACAAAACGAAATTACCGGTGAAAAACGAACACAAATTTCTAGGCGTAACTTTTGACAAAAAACTCACCTTTCTTCCTCATATAAATGTCCTGAAGAAAAAGGCTTCCAAATCTCTAAACATACTAAAAGTCCTTTCCCGTAAACACTGGGGCGCTGACAGGACATGCCTTAAACACATTTACAGATCTGTCGTACGCTCCACCTTAGACTATGGCTGCATAGTGTATGGGTCAGCTAGACCATCATATTTAAAAAAACTAGACCCGGTACATAACACAGGACTTCGACTCTCATGTGGAGCATACCGAACTTCTCCTATATCCAGTCTGCTTGTGGAAACAAATGAACCTCCTCTTGAAATCAGAAGAACTTCACTTACATGTGCCTATATATTTAAAATCAGATCTCTGCCAAAGCATATCTGCTATTCTCTAGTAACTAAATGCCCTTCTAGAACACTATTCACCAACAAACCCAATGCAGTGAGACCACTGCTCCTAAGATTTGAGCAAATGTGTCAAGAGGTTGAGCTACCGGATTGTTTACCTAGCATTGCCAAAAGACCTAACCCTCTGCCTCCTTGGTACCTGGTCCCTGAAGTTTGCGACCTCTCTCTTACACAGTTCCAAAAAACAATAACCCCACAAGAGCACTTCATACAAGAATTCCTTCAGCTGAAAGAAAAATACAGTAACTTCACAGACTTTTACACGGATGGCTCGAAAACAGATCATTATGTCGGAAGCGCAGTTGTTCAAGGCGAATGGGAGGAAATAATGAGACTTCCACAGTGCGCGTCCATCTTTACTGCTGAATGCTATGCTGTCTCTGTTGCCATAGAGAAAATAATGAAAGAAAACCTCAGGAGAAGTATTATTTACACAGATTCCCTAAGTGTAGTCACAGCCCTTCACACAAGAAATGCAGTTATACCAATACTTGGAAACATCATACACAGCATAGCAACACTTACAGATGAAGGACGAAGCATAAAAATTTGCTGGGTACCCAGTCATGTAGGAATCCGAGGTAATGAAAAAGCAGATATGTGCGCTGCCAAAGCTCGAGACAAGAAAATAAAACAAGTGCAGATACCATCTCAAGACTGCATGAAATTGGTACAGAGTAGACTGATACAAAAATGGCAGTCCACTTGGAACACTGAAACAAATAACAAGCTACACCTCATAAAGCCTGTAATAGAAGAGTGGAAATCGAGCACCCATCTTGAACGTTCCAAAGAAGTGGCTCTATGCCGTCTTCGCATAGGACACACACATTTAACACATAGTTTCATTTTAACTAAACAGGATAAGCCCCTGTGTGATTCATGCGGACACGAGCTAACAGTCATCCACATTTTAATCTCATGCAGACAACTTGAACAACTGAGGAAAAAACATTTTACACAGTTTTACAAACAACACATTCCTCTTCATCCAGCTTTGCTTTTAGGTGAAAATGCGCTTGTTGATTTGCCCTGTGTTTTCAGGTTTTTAATAGAAGCAAACGTCCTAAACAGAATGTAAGATTAAATTACATAAATACAACACTCTTAACCATGAAATTGGCGCATGATAGCCTAAGTTGCTTATGCGCCACTAAACCCAACACAACACAACACAACACAAAAACGATGAGATAAGCTCTGCGTGGGCTATTTCGGACAATAACGGCAGATCGCCCACGACGGCCGTCAGTGTTTTGTACAGTGTGCAAGTGCGTGTGTAGTAAACAGTAGCCTGGATGCAGAGCTATTGGGGAGGCCTGCCTGAAGTTCTGAGTGCTCAGTGACCTAAGACATTTGCTGTTGGGCCTCAAGCAAACTTATCTTTTTCTTTCTTTTATTTTTGCCTATCCTCTTCTTTCTCCTTATCGCTTACCTCTTAGATTTCCTCTACCTCTTCCTCGCTATCCCTTTATTTCCACCGCCCCAGTTCAGGTGCTTCAGATATCAGATAGCAGATACCGAGGCTGGCAAACATCTTTTCCTTCCTTTTGTATATACAATAAATCCCCGCTACCACCACCACCACGAAAGCCACTCAAGGTAGTTCAAGTGCAGGTAATTTCAATGTAACCAGAGAAAGTGTTTTAAACTTACTTTATGCATCTTGATCCTAAGAAAGCATCGGGACTGGATGACATTTCAAATTCATTTCTCAAGACGTACGCTAAAATTTTAGCATCATATTTAGTAATACTATATGAACAATCCATAGAGACTGCCGCCGTACCCGATGACTGGAAAGTTTAAAGGGTTGTTCCTGTATTTAAGAAGGGTTGCAGATTAGACATCAATAATTACCGTCCTATCTCATTAACATCTACTGTTTGCAAACTCTTGGAACACATATTGGTTACTCAACTAAATAAATTTCTGGAACGGAATGAAATAATAACCAATGCGTAACACGGTTTCTGACGAGGCTTTTCTACAGCTACACAATTAGTTACAACTGTCGATGAAATTTCTAAAATCATAGCTATTGGAGGACATTACTCAAACATTCGATAGAGTACGTCATAGTAAGCTGATCACTAAAATGCTAACGATTCTGTTGACGGTGTTAATTCTTATTTATTAGATGTCTTTTCTGGCATTCCCCAAGGTTCGGTTTTAGGGCCTACACTGTTTAATTGTTATATAAATGATCTGATCGAAGCACTGGAACCAACAGTTTCGATTGGATTATTTGCCAATAACTGTATAATTTTAAAAGATTAAATCCGTTCATGAACTCTAAACAAAAAATTTGCAATTTTCGGAACGATGGTGCAATGAATGGGCGATGGCCATTAACTTTGAGAAAACTGTTGTGCTTAGTATTACAAACAAAATTATTAAATTTGAGTTTCAGTATAACATAAACAGAAACCTAGTAAGCCAGTGAACGATTACTTCCCGACTAAAATGGACAAAGCATATTGACAGTATATGCTCTACAGCACTTAAAAAGCTGGGGTTTTTAGAACATTGCATGGGTGAGTGCCTAAGCCCATTAAAACTTAAGGTAAGAAATCAATCAACGAATTAGCGGTGAGGGGGAGGGCAGAAGAGTTCAGGATCTCGCTACAGAATAGATATTCAGCTCTAACCGAGGATGGCGACATTACCCTAGAAGCAATGAACAATAATTTCAGAGATATCGTTGCTGAGTGCGCGGTAGAAGTAGGGGGTAGGATAGTTAGAGATGATACCGGTAAGCTGTCTAAGGAGACGAAAGATTTGATTAAGAAACGGTGGAGCATGAAAGCTTCCAATCCAACAGACCAGATTGAATTGGCCGAGATATCAAAGCTAATCAATAAGCGCAAGGTGGCCGATATCAGGAAGTATAACATGGAGAAAATTGAGCATGCTGTAAAGAGCGAGGGAAGCCTTAAAGCGGTAAAGAAGAAACTGGGCATAGGCAAAAACCAGATGTATGCGATAAGGAACAAGGCACGCAACGTCATCACGAATATGGACAAGATAGTCAAAGTAGCCGAGCAGTTCTATACAGATCTCTACAGTAGCCAAAGAAGTCAGGACCATAATGAGATTGGCGGTAGGGAAAAAGACTCAGACGTTCAACCAGTGACAAAGAACGAGGTCAAGAAAGCATTAAAAACTGTGGAAAGCAGGACATCAGCATGAGAGGATCAAATAACTACAGATTTGTTAAAGCACGGGGGGGTATCGTGCTGGCCGAATTGGCCGAGTTATCAAAGCTAATCAATAAGTGCAAGGTGGCCGATATAAGGAAGTTCCCATGGAGAAAATTGAGCATGCTGTAAAGAACGGGGGAAGCCTTAAAACGGTAAATAAAAAATTGGGCATAGGCAAAAACCAGATGTATGCAATAAGGGAAAAGGTGGGCAACGTCATCACAAATATGGACAAGATAGTCAAAGTAGCCGAGGAGTTCTATACAGATCTCTACAGTAGCCAGAGTAGTCAGGACCGTAATGAGATTGGCGGTAGGGAAAAGCAGTCAGACGTTCCACTAGTGACGAAGGACGAGGTCAAGAAAGCATTAGAAAGTATGAAAAGGGGGAAATCAGCTAGAGAGGATCAGATAACTACATGTTTGCTGAAGGACGGGGGGGATATCGTGCTAGAAAAACTGGCCACCCTGTATACGCAGTGCCTGGTGTCATCGACGGTGCTGGATCCTTGGAAGAAAGCAAACATTATCTTCATTCATAAGAAAGGGGACTCTAAGGACCTTAAAAATTACAGACCAATCAGTTTACTGTTTGTTATGTGCAAGGTATTTACGCTAATAGAATCAGGGCAACCTTAGAGTGCAATCAAGCAAAGGATCAAGCAGGTTTTTGGAAATGGTACTCTACTATCGATCATATTCATACCATCATTCAGGTGATAGAAAAATGCTCGGATTATAACCACCCCTTATACATAGCATTCATTGATTACGAAAAAGCATTTGACTCAGTTGAAATCTCGGCGGTGATGCAGGCATTGCGACATCAGGGGGTAGACGAGCCGTACGTGAAAGTGCTGGAAGATATATAAAGTGGCTGCACAGCAACGATAGTTCTGCATAATGACAGTAACATAATTCCAATAAAGAAAGGTGTTAGGCAAGGAGACAATCTTTCCAGTACTATTCACAGCTTGCTTAGGGAAGTATTCAGATACTTGGAATGGGAGGGATAAGAGTAGGTGGAGAATACCTATGTAATCCGATTTGCTGATGACATTGCCTTGCTAAGCAACTTGGGGGACGAACTACAAATAATGATTGATGACCTAGACAGGAAAAGTAGTAAGATAGGCTTGAAAATCAATATGCAGGAGACTAAGGTAATGTACAACAGCCTCGGGAAGGAACAGCAGTTTACATTAGGTAGCGAAGTACTGGAAGTAGTAGGCAAATATGTCTACTTAGGACAGGTAGTAACCGCAGATCCGGAAGATGAAAAGGAAATAACAAGAAGAATAAGATTGGGATGGAGCGCATTTAGCAAGCACTCGCAGATTATGACTAGCAGCTTACCGGTATCGCTCAAGAGGAAAGTATACAACAGTTGCATCTTACCTGTGCTCACCTATGGGGCTGAAACGTGGAGGCTAACCAAGAGAGTTCTACTTAAGTTGAGGACAACACAGAGGGCTATGTAACGAAAAATGGTAGGGGTAACATTAAGAGATAGGAAGCGTGCAGAGTGGGTCAGAGAAATAACTCAAGTTACTGACATTCTAGTGGAAATTAAGAAGAACAAATGGGCATATGGGCAGGACTTGTAGTGCAAAGAGTGGATAACCGATGGTCGCTTAGGGTAACAAACTGGATTCTAAGGGAAGGAAAGCGTAGCAGGGGGCGGCAGAAAGTTAGATGGGTGGATGAGGTTAAGAAGTTTGCAGGGGTCAAGTCTATGCAGCTTGCACAGAACTGGGTTAAGTGGAGAAATATGGGAGAGGCCTTCGCCCTGCAGTGGGTATAGTCAGGCTGATGATGATGATGATGATGATACAAAGCATATATCAGACTTACACAGCAGCCCATTTTATTTTTAATCGATTCAGACGCCGTGACTCACCTTCATTTATAATTTTTGCTGGCCTTGATCCACTGAATGAAAGGAGAAAGAAAGCCCGTCTTGCCTTTTTTCAATCGTTATATTTTTCCAGACTTGGCATTAAACCTGAAACCTACCTGAAAAAAATTGCTCCAGACCCTCTCGTCATAAGCACTGTCTTACCTTATCACCTATATTTACCCCAACTAATATGTACAAACTCTCTTTTTTTTTCCACGGACATTTGCAAACTGGAACGCCCTACCGATTGGCTCGTCGTTTTTATCACCACCTAATTGAAATGTCATATGTTCGGCCAGTGGCACAGGCAACAGAGCTAAAAGCTTTGCGCGATGCGATCAGCACCGGAGGTCCTCAGTCATTGTCTTCATCAGTGGCTACTTTAGTGACAGACACCCAGAACAGCTCTGCTTAACTAGAACAGTTGCCTCACCCCTGCTAAGAAGGCAGCTGCTGTTGCCACAGACTCTGCCACAGTAGCAGAGCCAGGTTCAACAGTGCTAACAGAAAACATGCATGGGAAGGCCACAGGGAATCGCGACCAAGAAACATCCTCCATGTCCAGCGTGGAGGATATGGGTGTTGGCGAGAGCCTGTCGACATCCAAAGCACTAACATCTCCACAATCTCCGTAGAAATCCAGCGCCACGAGAGTGATGATGGATTCAACTCCTAGTTCGGCACCACTTCAGCGACGGTGAGATTCCCTAGAAAGAAGAGGGAAACTGAGAGTCACTGCTCATGAGACTAAATAACTTCCCCAGTCCCCATTCTATCACAATGGCGTATTCTACACAGACAAAGCAGATATACTCAAAACAATGGCACCCACAGCTGTGTGCCTACAGCAAACAAACCTTGGGCCACAGCACACAAACATCTTTAGAAAATATAAAATTTTCTGGAAAGACCAAATGCAAGCTATCCGACTTTCAGGTGGCATCAGTATCGTAACTCAAGACGACATCCCTACTAGAGAGGTAGCACTAAAAACAACCTTAGAACTGTTCCAGTAAACATCATCAGCCATAATACAATAACAATATGCTTTATGTTCATACCACCTCACTATACAGTTATGATACACAACTTAGATGTGATAACTGGGGATTTCAACACACATTCTTCATTCAGGATAAGTGAACACACTAATTCCAGGGGACAACTCATAGAAGATTATATTAGTTTGAATGGTATAGTTTTAATGAACACGGGAAAAGCTACATATTGCTGCCCCAGCTCTGTAAGCAACGCTTATCTTTTGCATCTTCATCAGATAGTAATGGTTTTATTTGGCATATTTTAGACGACCCACAAAGAGGTGACCACCTACCTACGGCTTCAAAGCTAACATCGTCTACATCCATCATCCCAACGAGGTCACGGCATTGGAAACTTCACCTCGCCGATTGGTCAGTTTCTGAAATTAATGCCATGCTTGAAAAAATACTGAGTTAAATATAGAAGAAAATAATAATAATTTTGCTAGATGTATAACATCAGCAGCTTTATTCGCCACACCCCAAACATCAGAATATGCAAGAAAAAAGCACAAGTTATGGTGGACAGAGGAATGCAAAGCTGCAAAAACAGCAACAGAACAAAGCATGGAGCATCCTCCGTAGATTCCTGACTCCTGAGAAATTAATATCCCTGTCACACGGCCGACTCGGAACTACCTTGAACTTCCTTGGTCTAAAGGAGCGCAAGGGAGTCGCAGGGAGTTTCGCCTTAAAGGAGTTGTCCCCGTGTCACACGGCTTGCAACGAGCTTATCAGAGCAGCCAACAGGGGGCCATTAGGCGCTGTTTATTTTGCACAAAGATATAAAAATAATGTCCACTGAAATATTTTTTATACTACTATTTTCCTCGCAAAATTCAATTAGCTTTAGTCATATCAATATAAAAGAACACACATTTACTGAAAACAACGACCATGCTCTAAACATAGCCATTTTTTCCGCTCTGCTGGACACCATGTGCGGCGTTGTGCAATACGTGGTGCAGTGTCGCGACAACTAAACGCAACTAACCGAGTTAGAATAAAATTTTATGCAATAAAAACTAATATATTTAGGAGTAAAAATTACATTATTGAAGAAATATGTTATTTAATGACTCGGAAGCAAAGCACATTGGAAACGAGAGTACTCCCTTCGCCCATCAATGGAGATCGTCGATCTCCTTTGCTTCAAAACTCCATTTAACTTCCTTCCATAATGGACTGCTGTGTGACACGGCACGTATCTCCCTCGGGGTAATGGCTACCTTGGTTGAAAGGAGTTGAAAGGAGTTCAGCCGTGTCCGTGTGACAGAGGTATAAGTTTAAAAAGTCCTGGCCCAATGTCGGGCTTTGTGCACGAATGCCAAGGACGACTCGAGTTTGTGCGCCGTGCGCGGGCGAGGCGCCCAGTTTTATTACCACTGGCGAACGCCAACCCAGCGCAGAGGGAGGTTGCAGGCCGGCGCCTCGAGGACGGCGAAGAGGGAGGCGAACGCGCGCCCCTCTGTGCGCGTGGCCCCGTAGGGGGGGGGGGGGGGGGGGGTGACATCGCTAGCCGCGGTCCACGCCTCGGAGCAGCGGCGGATATTCGGGCCGGCCGCGCGTCTTCCGAGAGCCGAGCGGGGCCTGGAGCGCAGACAGTCGTCGCGGGCAGCTGCGAGGAGGACCCGGAGAGGAGGAAGAAAAAGACACAAGCGACTTGGAAAGAACAAGGCGACCGGAGAGATGCGAGTCGTGTGCCGTGCAGAGAGGCTGTATCCTGAAGACGTCGAGCCATTCGCTTGTAAATGATGTAAAATAAACGTTGTTTGTACATAGCAAGTTGTCGTGTACGTGGTCCGGTTAAATCGGGAGGTGAAAAGGTATAAGAAAAGAAAAGAACCTCGCTTCGTTTCATTTAGCGTAATTGGAGCGTAACTGGCGCAATCGACAAGAATCTCGATTGAAGCTGACCGGCTATGCTATGGAGACAAGTAGGAAGGCTGTGAAGACGCACGCATCTCGGATGCTGACCAGCAGGCCAAGCCATCTCCCAGTGAGGAAGAAGCGGATTTCGGCAAAAGCAACGCTGGTGAAGGAGGCGAGTTCCTGACCGGAACCAGGCGGCACAGCCAGCGACAAACTTCCCTGCTAGTTCATCCATGCTGGGCCCCGACAGCCTCGTAAAGCGGAGCTACGGTAGCCAGGCGAGTACCTTTCTGTTTCTGTCCGGTTCGTGCTTATGTCAAAGCCTTGGGTTTTGAGGAGCGATAGGAATAAACAGGGAGAGATGGAGAACGGGGCGGGAAGCGGAGAGTTGGCAGCCGCGAGTCAGACAAAGGAAAGCCCGACTATTCCTCCTACAGTTATGGTGTCGGGGCAGCAAATGACAGAGCTGCAGATGAAATTACGAATTGCGGAATTGCAGGTTGAGAAACAACGATTGGCACTGGAGCACGCAACACTGCGCTGCAAGCAGAGTGCAACAGCGAACGGGCTTGGCGCTAGCGCGAGCAAACGGGAGAACGGATGAGGACAGAAGGTTAAAATTCGCAAACCTTTTGAACGGGGTTCTCGCACCGATGCCGCTTCAAGAAGCCCTAGTGCCAGGGTGGTTCGAAGACGTATAGGTCACACTGGCGTCGTACGAAGTTCCGACCCAGTGGTGGGCTGGGCTAGTTCTGCCCCGATTGAGCGACAGGGCACGTGGGCGCGTTTATCTGCCGAGGGGCGGAGCGAGTACGCGCTCCTGAAAAGCAAAATTTTAGACGGCTTGAGGCTAACAGCTGCCGAATACAAGCGTCTCTTCTCATCCGCGTGCAAAGGCGCAAAGGAGACATGGGAGCAGTTTGCGGTGCGTCTAGAAAACTACCTTGAGTACTACCTTAACAGCTGCCAGGTAACTTCTCTCGAGGCGTTTAAAGAACTAACCATCTCGGACCGATTGAAAGAAGCCCTGAGTGCAGGAGCCAGAGCTCATATCGCCCTCAATGACAAGTCAGGCTTCTTGAAACCTAGCGAGGTCGTGAAGCTGGCGGAGAACTTTGACGAGAGCCGAAGGTTTAAGCCAGCAGCGAGCGCGTCGACGAAGGAGAAGGAGACAGTTGAGCTAAAACAGGGTAGCGCAGTTTTGGCTAGGCAGGACAACGCGGAACATCGTGTGAGAAGACAGTGTTTTAACTGTCATGGCCGCGGACACTTGGCTAAATTTTGCCAAGAAAGCACACCGCGGGAAAGCCAGAGGTGAGGGGCGGGCGCACAGATGAGAAATCGGTAGTCGCCCGAGTATGTCTCTTTCCAAAAAAAGAATGTACTGCAGAGCTCAGCTGAAGTACCCGCCAGCGAGAAAGCGAGCTCAGGGCAGGTTGCTGAGTAGCGGCAGTCCCATCAGTGCACGCATTGATTCAGGGGCCGACATAACAGTTATCCGTAGGTCGCTCCTGCCGCGATACGAATGCGCTTGGTCCACGATAAAGCTCACGGGCGCTTTTGGGAAACAGGTCGTCGCGGAGCTAGCGTACGTTCCACTTGTCGCAGCTCAGGGTGCACCGCTCATTCTACCAGAGCGGGGCATATTGTGCGCAGTCACTGACGAGCTGTTACCTGGAATAAACGCACTAATCACGCCTGACGACTACGAGCAGCTTCTCGAAGATCGTGTGCAGACTATAGAGGAAGTAGCTGCGACTTCAGACGCAGAAAGTGATGATAGGAGCGGGTTGAGGAGGCTTTGGCATGTGCAGTGACGGCAGATCACAGTGAGGGTTAACCCATTGTATTGCCGACAAGGCGGCAGCCGTTTCGCAAGGCGCAAATTGCAGACCAATCACTCAGTGAAGCTTGGGCTCAGGCTAGAGAGGGAACGCATGGTATGAAACTGCGGGATGAGCTTCTTTTCCACCAGGAGCCTGTCGCCGGGCACCTGTGTAGCCAGCTTGTTCTCCCTACTGAACGACGCTCAGAGGTGCTTAAAATTGCACATGATTCAGTGTGGGCAGGGCATCTCGGCGAACGCAAGACGCTGCAGCGTATAAAGGCTTCCTTTTACTGGCCTGGAGTAGCGCGCGACGTGAAAGAGTACTGTTGTTCGTGCCACTCGTGCCAAGTGAAGTCACCTGCACGCTAGTAGTTCGGGTGCCGATAGCGGCGATCGCTAGGCCTGAGGCCACATTCCAAGTGATAAATATCGACAGCATAGGTCCTATAGATCCTCCGTCAGCGCGAGGTCATCGCTATACGCTTTGTGTGGTAGATGCAAACACGCGTTGGCCCGAGGTGGTGTGTTTAAAAGCACTGACTGCCAAGGCCACATGCGAAGCTCTTTTACAAATATTTTCGCGCCTATGAGTTCCCGAAACAGTGTGCTGTGACCAGGGTACGTACTTTACGGCAAGCCTTACGCAAGAGCTCCTCAAGAACTTAGGAGCTTGTCCGAGATTTTCCACATCTGACCATCCTCAAAGCAATGGGCTGGTTGAGCGATGGAATGCGACTTTCAAATCCGTGCTCTTCCACATCGTTCAGGAACACGGGCGAGACTGGGACAAGCTAGTGCCATTTTTGCTCTGGGCGTAGAGAAGTCCCTAATGAGACGACAGGGCGGTCACCCTTAGAGCTAATGTATGGCAGAATACCGACTGGACCCCTATCCATTCTTCAGAAAACGTGGACGTGCCGGATTCCCTAGCAGCACCTGCGGTAGAGCACCTGTCGGCTTTGCGCGAAAAGCAAGCTGAAGTAAACGCGAAGGCAGGGGATAACACCTCGGTAGCGCAGCGCAGGTACGTCGGGCATTATAACTTGCGTACCAGTGACAAACAGTTCACTGACGGGCAGCAGGTACTGTGGCTAGAAAAGGATGGCGAGGGAAAGCTGATGTCTAAATGGACGGGCCCCGCAACGGTAGTGCGGAGGACACGCCCGTACAGTTACCTGATTGAGCTCGATAACGGTGCGCGTCGGACTGTGCATGCAAACAAGCTCAGGGTATCACGCGCGGGTGAGTGTAGTGGGGATGATTTTTGAGGGCGACGCAGAGCTTGGCGTCGTGCCAACGTTCCTCAGCTGCACAGCACCGGGAGACGTGCTCTCTCCCGGTGCTCTCGAACATCTGAATGAAATGCAACGCCGGGAGCTGGAGGCTCTTATTGAGAGAAACAAGTTTTCAGTAGCAAGCCCGGCAAATGCACCCTAGGAGCGCATAAAATCACGCTGAAGGAAGGCGCTGAGCCACGAGCAGGTCATGTGTATAAGGTACCGATGGCGTATCGAAAGGAAGTGGAGCGGCAGGTGGATGAGTTCCTGGAGTGGGGATTGATATATCTCGTACGGAGTCCACACGCGCATCCAGTGGTTTGCGTTGCGAAAAAGGATGGAGGGCTGCGCCTGTGCTGCGATTATCGGAACGCGATAACAGAACAGGACGCGTTTCCGATGAGCATGTCTTCCGAGCTGCTGTTCAGTGTGGCGAGGCTAATTACATCAGCCTAATAGACATGCTCCGAGGCTACTGGCAGATACCTCTGGACGAGCAGGCACAGGCACTCACGGCGTTTGTGACACCAGTGGAGTACGCATGGAGGGTCATGCCCTTCGGTCTCCGAAATGCGAGCTTCACGTTTCAGAGGGTTATTAACCAGGTACTTGCGCCGCACCGCGATTACGCATGCGCCTACATAGATGACTTGCAATATATTCAGAGACCTGGGAGGAGCACTTGGTTCACGTTCAGGCGGTGCTTGCCTCGATTTCAGCTGCCGGATTCACCGTGAACGCAGACAAATGCCGTTTTGCAGGAATTTTTAGGGCATATTGTTGGATCTGGGAAGCATAGCGCTAACCCGGAAAAGGTCCGGGCAATAGATGAGATGCCGAGGGCCGAGACAAAGAAGCAGCTTAGGAGCTTTGTCGGCTTGGCCAACTATTACCGACAGTATGTTTCTGACTATTCTCGAGTTGTGCTGCCGTTAACAGACCTAACGAACAGACGCACACCGCAGCAGCTCCCATGGGATGATGAGGCGCATGCGGCGTTCGAGGCAGTCAAAAATTGCCTGAAAAGCGCTTCCTCGCTGTATGCACCTGATCCCAGTCGGGAATTCGTGCTCGCGACTGATGCCTCGGACTACGCGGTGGGAGCCTGTCTTCAAGAGCCCAGTGTGATAGCGAAGGGCGCGAACAACCCATCGCTTTCTTGAGCAAAAAACTGAGTCCCGCTCAGACTCGCTGGGCGACAATTGATAAGGAAGCGTATGCCATCGTTTGGGCCGTAGGGCGACTTGAAGTCTGGCGGTGCGACGCACAAGTTCGGGTTGTAATGGACCACAATCCGCTCAAATACCTGACCCTCAGCAGTCCGCACAGCGCCAAGCTCTCACTCGCTGGGCACTCGCTCTGCAGAGATTCGACATTAGGGTAGAGCACAAAAAGGGGGTCCAAAATTCCAATACCGACGCCATGTTGCGACTAGTAGCTGCAACTAGAAGAAACAACTGCCTGAGCTATATGTGATAACTGGGAATTTCAACACACATCATTTCATTCAGGATAAGTGAACACATTAATTCCAGGGGACAACTCATAGAAGATTATATTATTTCAAATGGTATAGTTTTAATGAACACGGGAAAAGCCAGATATTGTTACCCCAGCTCTGTAAGCAACGCTTATCTTTTGCATCTTCATCAGATAGTAATGGTTTTATTTGGCATATTTTAGACGACCCACAAAGAGGTGACCACCTACCTACGGCTTCAAAGCTAACATCGTCTACATCCATCATCCCAACGAGGTCACGGCATTGGAAACTTCACCTCGCCGATTGGTCAGTTTCTGAAATTAATGCCATGCTTGAAAAAATACTGAGTTAAATATAGAAGAAAATAATAATAATTTTGCTAGATGTATAACATCAGCAGCTTTATTCGCCACACCCCAAACATCAGAATATGCAAGAAAAAAGCACAAATTATGGTGGACAGAGGAATGCAAAGCTGCAAAAAAAAAAAGCAACAGAACAAAGCATGAAGCATCCTCCCTAGATACCCGACTCCTGAGAAATTAAGTTTAAAAAGTCCAGGCCCACTGTCGTGGACGGATTCTTCGAACGGGGCTTTGTGCACGAATGCCGGGGACGACTCGAATTTGTGCACTGTGCGCGGGCGATGCGCCCAGTTTTGTTACAAATGGCGAACGCCAACCCAGCGCAGTGGGAGGCTGCAGGCCGGCGCCTCGAGGACGGCGAAGAGGGAGGCGAACGCGCGCCCCGCTGTGCGTGCGGCCCCGTGGGGGGGGGGGGGGGGGGGGGGGGGGGGGGAATCTTTGGCCGCGGTCCACGCCTCGGAGCAGCGGCGTATATTCGGGCCGGCCGCGCGTCTTCCGAGAACCGAGCGGGGCCTGGAGCGCAGAGACAGTCGTCGCGGGCAGCTGCGAGGAGGACCCGGAGAGGAGGAAGAAAAAGACACAAGCGACAACGCGACCGGAGAGATGCGAGTCGGGTGCCGTGCAGAGAGGCTGCATCCTGAAGACGTCGAGCCATTCTTAGCTTGTAAATAATGTAAAATAAACGTTGTTTGTACATAGCAAGTTGTCGTGTACGTGGTCCAGTTAAATCGGGAGGTGAAAAGGTATAAGAAAAGAAAAGAACCTCGCTTCGTTCCTTTTAGTTTAATTGGAGCGTAACTCCCACAGTGTGGTAAGTTCGTAGAAATGCAGAAAAACATTGTGGCAAAAATACATCTCTTCTATAAACAGCTCTGTAACATCAAAGAAGGTGTGGGAACAGGTCCAAAAGTTCACAGGAAATTACAGACCTTACACACATCCTATGCTGACAACACCTGGAATGGAAGCAACACTGGAAGAGTAAGCCAGCATAATAGGCAAGCACTTTGCCAATGTTTCAAGCTAGTCCCACTGCATTCATGCATTGCAAAAACAACAATTGCAGAAAAACAAAAGCTCCTTTTTTGGACAGGCACAAATGACATTACGATGTGCTCATAACAATTGATGAATTTACCAGAGTCCTATCTGTTAAATTGTAATTTATATGTGTTTCAGTGCTTGTTTCTGTTTCAGTTCTTCGGTTCTGTAGATTTTCTAGTACTTGTTTTTAGATTTGTGTGTGTGACGTCACCTTGTCTGTACATATGTCATGTCCGCCAATAAACATCTCGTCTCTCAGTCGTGGAACAGCGTGAGTGACCCCAGCTGTCCTTACTAACGGCCATCCCGGCCAACGCTACACAGCAACTGTAGTGTTGGCCAGTGCGGATGTTAGTAAGGAGCACTGGGGTCACCTCACTGTTCCATTGCCGAGAGGGCCGTCTATTGTTGGGACACGGTATATATACAGACAAGGTGCCGTCACACACACAAATCCAAACACAAGTACCAGATAATCCACAGAACCGAAACAAAAACAAGCACTGAAACACATATAAATCACAATATAACAGCGATGAGGATGGGATGCCACTTGCGACTCCATGTTAACCGCCGCATCCGGCGTTTCATCCAGACTCTTCTTCATACCAACCAAGAATGAGCACCAGGCTTTTCGCAGTTTTCTTCTGTCACAGTTTCCATGTTGGATTCCCCGTCCTTGGCCACATCCTCTCGACCATCCTGGAGGGCCGTGTCAGGCTTCACTGCCGTCGGGTGACCGTCTCGAACGAAATGGGACTCTGCAACGTTTTTTTTTTTTTTTTTTTTTCAAATGGCGTCACAGGCGTAGCAACAAGTGTGCGCATGGCGGCACATAGACACCCCCAGTGCTTGTGACCGCACAATAGTAAAATTTTAGAAAACAAGCCCACCACATGAACTCATAACACAAGAATACCTGGCCCCAGAGAAAACATAGCAACTACACTGCTTTCTATAGAGATAGATAAAAACTAAAGACTATGTCAATGCGAATCTCTGGGTGTGCACCAGTTTTTGACAGCAGACTGTTATGCAGTTTGTGTTGCTGTGGACAAAATCATGAATAAAAACATCAAAAGTAGCATTATCTACACTAATTTTTTAAGCATCCTCCCAGCAATAAGCCACTAATGGGCAACAGAATACACAACATTATAAAAATAACCTTTTGAAAACATAGTATAAAATAGTATAAAATTCTTCTGGGTCCCTAATCATGTTGGGATAAGGTGCAATGAGAGAGTTGACACATGCGTTGTGCAAGCAAAATCCATGAAAATAAAATGACAGCCTACCCCATCGTGATTGCTTAAAGATGGTGCGCAGCAAACTAAGATAGGTGGCAAGCTGCTTGGGCAAATGACGCAAAGAACAAGCTACATTCTCTAAAGCCGTTTCTAGAAGTTAAATCATGCCAACATCAAGAACGTTTTATTGAAGTTATCTTATGTCGTGTACGCTGTTGTGCCAGGCCAGCCAAGCTTCACCGTGTCACCGGGTTGTGTGGCGCCGCCTTGTTGCGGGATGGACTTTGTTCTCCCCTGCGTTTGCGGTTTCGGGAGGAACGCGATCTCAGCAAGCGGGAGAGAAGGAACCAGCGTGCTGCATTCGCAGGCCGGTATGCGCGGCCAACCATCCGACGCCTGTTGCCATCGGCTCCGAGCTGGGTCCCGGGACGCGTATTGCCATACCATATCCCGTAGGCGCACTGGAACAGACGACGCTTTCAGCGAGTTAAACGGCGATTGTTGCTGAAAGATCTCTGTGGACGCAACCTAAAGGTAACATACACTCACTCTAAAGGGCGATTGTTGCTGAAAGATGTCTCTGAACACAACCTAAAGGTAACATACACTCATGGCATCACTGAAGAGATGCTTGGTGTTAATCCATTGCGCCACCAAAACAACAGGAGCGGTGGGCTTTAAATATGTTTTTATTCGTTTGGACAATATATCCACTATTTGTCACTTGGTGGCGCTGCGCAGAGGAATCACGTAAAGCCCCTCTATCTCTGGAAAGTAGCGAAATTGTAAGATCTTTGCCGCCGTTTCCCTCTCCCGGCGCTTTCCTCCTCGCTCATCTACGCTCCCCTCTCCAAAGAGAGAGTGAGGGCAGGTTTTCTGGTTTGTCCTTGGCTGCCGGGCTCCCTGACGTGATAAACACGTCACCCTACGTCATCAGCGCGCCCAAAATCTTGTTTTGCTTGTTTTTTATTTTCTCGCTGCCGCCATTAAACTGCCTCGTCGTACCGTTCCTGTGGCTTGCGCGCGTGCAGTTTCGTGCACGCGATGCCGTGCTGCTGCGCGTTTCAGTGTTTAAGTAGAACAGAAACAGAACATAGAATAGTAGAACAGAACGACTACCGTGCTTCGCTGATTACCAACACGGCACCGGCAAGGTTAATTGAGTTGAAGAACTTTTCACAGTCTCACATGTCACTGACGAACCCATCGCCAGCCAGTAATCGAAACCGTAAAAATTGCTGAGAACTTTTTCCGCAGTAACAGAGAGGGTCTCCTCAAAAATTCAATCAGCACTGCACAACTGCAGGCCCGGATAAAAGATAGCATTTCATTGGTATCTTGCTTTCCAGCCTGCCACGATGTTGTAAAAGAGATTGTGAGTGTTTTCGTGAAAGTACGGACCCGATTTTTGTCCGAGATGAAGCCTCCAAAATATCTCCAGTGACTAGTAGTAAATGCGGTAGCAAAAGCGTAGGCATGCGGGTCGCTGCAGCTCAGATTCGGTGACAGTATGCATTCGTAATTTCATGTTTTATTAATTTGAAACATTTGTGAAAGTTGTGGTTTGAAAATCTGCATACAATTAATATTTTGCCTGTCTCCTGAATGAATCTGTAAATTGTTCAAAATTTCTGGTAACTGCTTGCAATTTTTAAAGTTAATCTCGTGCATATCTGAAGCTTATAATCATCGAAATTAAAATTGGATTGTAGCGTGTGTGAAAAATGTTTCTACGAAAATTATTTGCTTGCACTTCGTTTTCGTATCTTTTCATTTCGTTAAGGTTTCTCAGCATCTTCCAATTGTCTAACAGCGTTTTTCTGTGCATTTATTTTTATTTAAAAATGTGTGTTTTCAATTAATGTGCCTGCGCCAGTCTTAGGACCCTTTTCAAAGCGACCTGTGCTGTGTCAGTAAAATCAAAGATGCTACTTGGTTCAAATGTGCAACAGTGTTTATCGCTACATTTCTTCTGTATTTGGAACTGTGTATTTTGTATGCTCCACATCTTACGACCTTTAAAGCAAACCAGTATTGTGACAATAAAATAAGACCCTATTTTGCCTGAGTCACTTAGCCGATCAATTGATTTTGCGAAGAAATAAAAGCCATTTTTTTCACATACATTGCCTCTCATTAGCAGCTGTAGGAACACTGCTTCATTGTTTTTTTACAGATGTGATTTCAAAATGAAAGCATACAACAATCGACGCTTTTGCTTATAGGTTAGCCAGAAGCGATCGATGTTAGAATTCGCCGGTTTGCCGCTCACGCGCAAAGATGCAGAAGATTTCTGAAGGGGCCATTGGCTCTCATTCAGGGTCATCTATATGTCACCCAACACAGATGACACCATAATTGCCTGCTCAGTTTATTTCCCGTTCTTGATGCTTCAGAGTAACCGAGCGCGATGCTGAGTGCAAACATTTCTTGCCGTTTTGAGCGTGTCTTCTTCCTTCTTTGTTATTGCGAACAATATGTGCCGCTAAAACCAAACATAACATTTTCAAATCGATTAGTAGTTACCTGTGCAAAGCAGATTTAAAAGAACGCTTTAAAAGGCTGCACAAAAAGCCCCCGCCATTCACCCTCATACCTGTTATAATTCCAGAGGGCCCTGTGTTTCATAATATCCGAACTCCTTTTCCCTTTGTCTAACGTAATTCTTTCATGCTTTTCTAGGTAATTTTTTCCTTCGTTGATCCATATGCCCAGGTATTTATAGCTATCATTGACCCTTCCGCGGCGCCCCTCGAGCGCAGGCAGGTTCAGCGTGCCGTGCGCAGCGGTCCCGCCGGTGGGAGAGTGAAATCAGAGGAGAATTGAGGAGGAAAGCAGCCGAAGGGAGGAGAGTTTCGCTACTTTCCAGATAGAGGGGTTTTAGAATCACGCGCCAGAGCGTCGTCTGCTCGAGTGCTCCTACGGGCGTCGTCTGCTCGAGTGCTCCTACGGGATATGGTTTGCTAATAAGCTCCCGGGACCTGCGGCCCCGTTCCTGCGACCTTGGGACCTGCAGCTGCATATCGGCCGCCTACTGCCTGACAATGATTTGTGACTGCGTGGGCGGGGCCGGTCAAGAGGAAGACGCGATAGTGTTGCGAGAGGCTCTCAATGGAGGCAGGCTGCCATCTTGATTGATTGATTGAAAACTATTGAGTGCATGGGAGTTCTCGGAGTTGTGGGTGGTCCGCCTATTCCGGCAGCCCAGTGGCCTGCGCCGCAGCGTGGGCCCTGCGAACCAGTCCTCGTTGTTGGTCGGGGTCCTCGCTGTGCAGAATGGCCTCCCACTGCTCCAAATTGGGATTAGGAAGTTTATCGATAAAGGGATTTAATTGGCATGCCCACACCATGTGAAAAGCAGTAGTTATTTCTCCACAGTGTGGGCACTCTGGTGTGTAAAGTGAGGGGTACCATTGGTGGAGTTTAAATGGTGTAACGAGAGCGTCTGTTTGTAGCCGGCGGGGGGTGTGTTCTTTTGCCTTGTGTAGAGTTTTGTGAGGTGTGGGGTATGTCTGTCTGGCCTGTCTGTAGGCCTGTAGGACTTCAGTAACGGTGATTATAGGCTGTGTGATATGCTCTTTTTCCTCATCGGCTAAGGGGGATCCCGGTGTAAGAGAGCTCGGGCGTGCCGGTGGGCGGCGTCATTCCCTCCTGTGTGCTCCGTGTGTCCCGGAAACCATATGATTGAGGCCCGATTAGGAGGGTGTTTTGCTAATAGTTTCAGACATGATTGATGGATGAGACCGCTGGTAATATTCCTGCACGAATTTTGGGAGTCGGTGAGTACAATAGCGTTTGGGTTGGTAGCCAGCGCTAGTGGAATGGCTGCCTCCTCTGCGTGAGTGGGGTTGGATGTGCGGACTGATGCGCAGTTGACTAATTTGCCCTCGGGATTCATTATGGCGATGGTCATCCGCCCTTGGAATGGACCGGCTGCATCCACGTAGAGCGTGTCCGGGTGGCCATCCCATTTCTTGCGAAGGCTTTCAGCTCTGGCGTTTCTTCGCTCCGCGTTAAATGTCGGATGCATGTTTTTGGGTATTTGATGGACATAGATGTTCTTGCGGATTGATCGAGGAAGTTCTGTCCTTTGGTCCACTGTGTAGGGTACTTTGAGGTGTGTCTTGTTAAGAAGGATTTGGCCTGTTCGAGTGATGGCTATAGGCAGTTGAGCTGTGACAGTCGTTGCGCATCCCAGATTTCTTGGAGTGTGTTGTGGATGCCGAGAGACATGAGTCGCGATGTTGATATGGTCTTCGGCAGACCCAGTGCCGTTTTATAGGCCGCCCGTATTAGTGACTCTAGCTTTGCGATTTCTTGCGAGGTGAGGTGGAGGTAGGCAGTCCCGTACATTATTCGTGAGACAACAAACGCTTGTACAAGGAGAATTGCGTCCCTTTCTTTTAAGCCGTGGTGCTTGTTGCAAATGCGGCTGATCAACCTTGTTATCTGCTGCGTTGTTGCGAGTTTTTTGACGGTCGTGGTGTTTTCGTGGCCTTGTGGTATGTACTGGCCAAGGATTTTAATTTCGGATGGCTTGGGGATTTCATGTCGATCGATGCTGACAGATGTTTTGAGCTAGAGGTTGTCTTGGGTTCTTGAGTATAAGCAGTTCCGACTTTTCTGGGGCGCATTGTAGACCTAGAGATTTTGCGTACTGGTGGGCCACATCGGCTGCAGCCTGAAGACGTTGTTCCACCTCTGTGTCGTTCCCAGTGCGGCACCAGATCGTAATGTCATCTGCGTAGATGGCGTGTTGTATGCCTTGAATTTTCTGAAGCTGGGATGGTAGGTCCTTCATCGCCAGGTTGAATAGCATGGGGTGAAAGGACCGCCACCTGTGGGGTTCCTCGCGGGCCAAGTGTGATGGGCTGTGATTGGAAGGATCCCAGATTGAGGATAGCCTATCTCGATGTAAGGAAATCTTTGATGTAGTTGTAGGTCGTGGGACCGCTGTTGACATCTGCTAGGCCGCGCAGAAAGCTGGAGTGGAAGTGGTCAAATGCGCCTTTTAAATCAAGTGCTTAAATGGCCCTGGTTTGGGTTTTTGGAGGTTTCTCGAGATGGTCTTTGTATATGTTTAGTAGAACGTCTTGCGTTGACAGATGCGGCCGGAATCCGAACTGCGTTGGCGCAGCAGGTTATTGCTCTCCAAGTACCGGGTAAGTCGGGTGATGATGACCCTTTCAGAGTTTTCCCAAGCATGACGTTAGGGAAATAGGGCGGAGGTTGTCTAATAGCAGGGTTTGTTGGGTTTTGGTATGAAGCGTATGCCAGCCATCTTCCAGGATGATGGCAGTTGTCCTGTATCCCAGTGCTTCTCGTTGAAATATTGGACTAATGATGTAATCTGGTCGTCGGGGAGATTGTATAGAAGCTGGGCCGTCACCTTGTCTGGCCCTGCAGCGGTGTTTTTCCTCATCCCAGCGAGTTCGGCCCTGACCTCTGCCTCCGTAGCTGGGGCGTCAAGGGCATCGTTCGGTAGGCCAGTATACTCATGGGGAATGTGTGGGCTTACGCATAAGTACCGGTTTCTTCGTTGGTGCCCTGTGTAGAGGGAATTATCTTGTTTATCCGATCACAAACCAGTAAAAAAATTCAATGGGTCCAATTGGGAAGAACAGTCAGATTGAATTGGTTCTGCCAATCCCAAATGGTTTGCCCAAAGAATACTGTCCAACCCAACTGGTTTCTTCACTCCCAATTGGGATTCCCCGCTGGTTTCTTCATGCCCAATTGGGACGCCCAGTTGGTTTTTTGACTCCCAATTGGGAATGAAGAAACCATTTGGGCGTCCCAATTGGGACTGAAGAAACCAACGGGGCATCCCGATGGGGATTGAATAAACCCATCGGGCTAATGGGAAGCCCAATGGGTTACTTCAATCCCAATTGGGATTCCTTCGCTCCCAATTGGGACACCCATTTGCAACGAATTGGGCTTCCAACTGGGCTTCCCATTGGTTCTAATTGGTCCTAAGCAAACATTCCCAATTGGAAAGTCAAGTCAGTGATATCCTTGACTGAGATGTGCACAGATATACATATCTCTATAAAGAGACAACAGTGAAAATTTTAAGTTCTTATAAAAAGTATATGCCGCTTAATCTTATTAATTGATTATATCATTTTCACTGTACGTGCAGGCATAATTAAATAAGTTAACTCTGAATAACAAAGATGTGTCACTGGTCCCAGCAGCACTGTTCAAAGAATGGAGTATATAAGTCTGCAACCTGTTGACATATAGACCTTTTCACGACCCTGGGAAAAACCGGTTTGACTGGGCTGTGAAGCAGGCGTGGGGGAAGAATCCGCAGCTTTTTCCTATGCTATGAGCACAGCCCAGTCTCCAATATGGCAGCGCCCTTTGGCTAATTTTGAAAAGGTCTATACATTGAATCTGGGTTAGTTCCGTGTGTGTAATGCTTGCTTGTCTCTCATGATTTCTGTAAAAAATTGTAATTTCATTCCACTTGTATAAAAATTGGCTCCCCTATAACTTCTGGACAGAACACATTGGAATTGCATCTCCATTCTTATTTTTTTCAAGCTATGTGAGTTCAAACCATTTGGGCTCAATGGGTATGCCATTTGAGTTCATTGGTGAACCATTGGTCTTCATGGGTGACCAATAATTTTCAATTGGGAGCACCAATTCATATCAAACGGTCAGGCCCAATGGGTGGCGAAAAAACAATTGGTTTTTGACCAATTCATTTAAATTGGAAAATTCCCGATTGGACCCATTGAATTTTTTTGACTGGGAAGTTTCGGAATTGCTTTTGCTAGGGTCGATGAGTGACATTAATAAGTGCCACGTTTTAGACACTCCGAGATTGCCTTGGATATCGCAGAGCGAATTCCAGTTCTGTCGGGCAAGGGTACACGCGTACTTCTAATTGCGATTATGTCGCTGTTTTCTCCATCTCTTAGTGAGAGAGCGCCGCGCCTGCCACAGATGTAGATGTGGGTCGACCGCTGGACAGTCTTCGGTTGTTTGGACCTTTTTTGTGAACTTAGTTAAGCTAGCTGTTCCTGATGTCCCGAGTCCAGTCGTCTATGTCGGCGATCGGACTGCTCGAAGGGGGATTCCCTCCATTTGTCCCAGTTCGTGAGTCGCGCAGTTCCGATCTTCTTTTTGTATCTGCCGGTAGTCAGGCTGGTGGCGAGGATATAGTGGTCGCTACCCAGGTGCTGATCTGTATTACTCAAATTTGGATTAGCTGCGTTTTTTACAAGCACGAGGCCTGGGCAGGTATCTCGGGAGACGCTGTTGCCCAATCTGGTTGGGAACGCAGGTTCTTTTAGGAGCGTGAGTCTCTCTTGGGTAATTATTTCGGCCAATTTTCGACCCTTGGGTGTTGCCTTCGGGTATCCCCACAAAGGGTGCGGGACGTTGAAGTTCCCCCCCCCCCCCCAATCACGCACGGAGCTTTGCCCGCCAGTGCTAGGAACCTTTTAACGAGATGGCCTAGCCTAGGGTGTCGGTCTTTAGGTGGGCTGTAGACGTTTAATGTGTATGCCTTCCTCACCTTTCCTTAGCGGCAGTAGAGTGATGTAGCAATGTGATATGTCCGCACTGTTTGATGGATCGTCCAAGATCACAGGTCTAATGAGTCGAGATTTGTGCATTTTTTCGGGCAGTTCGTCACGGATGGCTGCAATTGCGGTTTCCATGTAGTGTTTGGTGTTTACTATGCTTTCGCGTGTTTCAGCCGTTTGATGTTCTACATACTGTTGATAGGCTCGGAATTCTTCTCTGAAGGATCTCAGCTCTTGCAAAATTTGCTCTCCAAGTTCTTTGTTACTGTTGTAAATAGCTGTATAAAGCTCTTTTAGTTTGTTCTTCTCAACTCCGTCTCTTATCGCTCGCGTCATTGCTGTTTTCACCCCGACACCACGCTACCCGTGAATCACGATAACTTAATGGCAGCTATGGGATGGAGAAGTGAGTCACCGGCTCCAAAGGACATCGGCAGCAACGGGACTGACGGCCACTAGCTACATCGACAGGGTAAGTGCCTAAGATTCACCTCGCATTTCACCAGACCTCCCTAGAAAAGGAAATCGTTAGGAGGGATTTTGATTTTCGGGGAAAAGAGTATCAGGGGATTTTTAGTTTGTTGTGTTTTAGCCAAAGTGCACAGGCGGTTTGACAACATACGGTGTAAAACCAGGATGGAGAAGTTCAAGGTACGGCAACTTCTAGAAGTTTGCGATGAGTTGGGAATTTCGCTGGTGTCACGTGTGAGTGAAAACCGCCGCTTAAGGGAGACAAATCAGGAACCAACCCGAACTGAACCAAGAGACTGTCGGCAGCAGCATTCGAAGCAGACGCAACCGACGAAAACCAGACGCCGTGTCTCCGCGGTTTCGGGGACCACGTGTTCACGCAAGTCAAGGGCCCGCGGCCTTGAAGATAGATGGGCTCAACGCACCTCGAGGCGAGGAGGATGTTATGGGCGACGACGCCTGCGCCGCGCGGCTGCCACGAGTATAGATAGACATAGGGGACTCGAACTTTGGAACTGGTGCGAGCAAGACGCAAGAGGTTGCCCTCCTGGGCCGACGTATCGCGACCTGTGCTTCAGATCGTCGAGTCGCCCCTTCGACTATGCATCGGAGGTCCCAGCGAAACAACTTCGAGTGACACTTCACCAGCACCGTTAAGACAAGTGCCAATTGGAACACTATTTTCTCTAATTAGTCACCACTAATGACTCTAAATTAGAATTGTTTTTCATTTGCTAAAGCCCACCTGCGTGTGGAATTACTGCGCATGTGTATGAGTATTGTTGAATTGTAACGCCCTTAGTCTTGATTCTTTTATTGTTTATTATTGTATTAAATGTTGGTTTTTGAGATGTAGACCTCTCTGGGTTTCTCGACTCACGTTCAAGACTAGGAAGTGACAAAATATATTGGCGAGCCTGCCAGGATTCTTTTAAGACATTTCGTCTGAACGTTAGGTCATCACGCTTGTGTCCGTGCTGAAACCAGAGAGATGTAGAGATGTACCTCCAAAAGCTTATGTTGAGGGCCGAAAAGCTCGGGTTCACGAAAGAAGAAACGATGGCTCTTTGTGAGGAAGAGAAAATGAGGCAGAGAGAGGAAAACGAGTTAGCGCACAAGCGGGCGCTTGAAGAGAGCGACAGAGTTAGCGAGCAAGCACGTGAAGCAGAAGAGAGAGCTAAGCGGATGGCAGAGTTTGAAGGCAACAGGGCTCGCGAGCAAGCACGTGAAGCAGAAGAGAGAGCTAAGCGGATGGCAGAGTTAGAAGAAAAGAGAACGGCACAACAGAAAGAAATGCTAGAACGCAAGTTACGCCTTGCCATTATTAATGTTGAAGCTGCGTCAGAGGCGACAAAACTTTCGTCAGGTGTTAGAGCGACACGCCCAACAGCGGTCTGTCCGAGAAAGCTGATGGCTCCTTTCGATGATAAGCGGAATGATTTGGATGCGTATTTGCATCGGTTTGAGAGAATCGCAACAGGGCAAGGATGGAATAAAAGCGAATGGGCCTTGAGCCTTTGTTTGGTGGGCGAGGCATTGACAGTTTCTGGGAGGATGCCCGCATCAGAGTCGACTGATTATGAGAAGACACTTCTGCAGGGGTTCCGATTAACCGCAGAAGGCTTCCGAGAACGGTTTCGAAGCAGTAAGCCAAATGACGCGGAAACCGCAAAACAGTTCGCATCGTGGTTGCTGAACTACTTTGAGCGATGGCTAGAAATGGCAGAGGTTGAAAAACCTACGAATAGGTGAGAGATTTGATGTTGGCAGAGCAGTTTTTATCTTGCTGTCACCCGAAGTTGGCTCTATTTCTGAAAGAGCGGAAGTTAAAGACAGTAGAAGAATTCACAGAATATGCAGATCAGTTTATTGAAGCCCAAGGCCAAAGAAACCTGGGAAAGATTAAGGAAGATGCACCGAGATTGTCGGATGCGGACGCGGGAGAGCCATTGATTGATTTGATTGATTTATAGGAAGGGAAAGGCGCGGTAACTGTCTCACTTGTTTTCTGTGGACACCTCAACTGCGCCGTAAGCGAAGGGAAAAAGGTGGGAGTGAAAGTGGAAAGAGAGAAAGAGGAGCCGTAGTGGAGGGCTACGGAGTAATTTCGACCACCTGGGGATCTTTAACGTGCGCTGACATCGCACAGCACACGGATGCCTCTTCGTTTCGGCGGGAGAGCGAGGAATCCAAAGTGGCACATTTAGGCATCCCCCTAGGTGTTTCTTGTGCAATCGCGTCGGACATCGCGCCGCGGACTGTAGGCAGGGAGGAAATAGAAACCAGACGCAGGCATTCTGCCAGCAATGCAACGTAAGAAGTCACAGAACCGAAGCATGCAGATTGCAGACGCAAGAAAAGGCTGCGTGTATAGTGCATCCCACACAGACGGACAGTCCCGCTGAGCAAGCTCGGTGCACTGCAGACCGTGAGAGATCGGAAGATGAAACAGCCAGGCACGCAACTTTCTGTCGATGCCAATGGTTGACGGTGAAATTCACGGACAGCGCGTCAGCATAATGAGGGACAGTGGAACAAACACTGTCCTAGTAAGAAGGAGCCTCGTTAAAGATGACGAGCTTACGGGTCAACTCGCGTCAGTTCTGCTGGTGGATAGCACAGTTCGCCACCTCCCCGAAGCAAGGATTTGCATTTCTACACCGCATTATTCGGGACCGGTCATAGCAAAGTGTTTGGATGCACCGCTATACGACTTGGTGTTGGGAAATATCACAGGCGTAAGAAAGGTAGACGATCCTGACTCCGACTGGACCCCCTGTATGGAACATTACCCAGAAAAGGAAGAAAAAGATGAAGAAACCGTTGCGAAGACTCCTTTTAATGGGATATCAAGCCAACGCAGTCGAAACTCGGAGCCTTCTGAAGGAGAAGTCTAAACACCCATGATATCATCGGCCGTACAGACTAGGGCAGCAAAAGCCGCGCAATGAAAGATGCCGAAACTTCAGGTCCCCACGACGGAACTGCTGAAGGTAACTCCCGAGAAAGTAGCGCAGGAGCAGAGACGACACGTCGCTGGCAGACTGTTTCCGGAAAGTTGGGGAAGTGCTGAAAAGGAAGAAGTCCAGGACGACATTTCAGTTTCTTATACGAGATGGGCTCCTGTACCGAAAATGTACTTTCAGCTCAGGAAGAGAAGTCCTACAACTATTGATACCAAAAGAATTGAGACCATCCGTCATGTGTCTAGGCCACGACTCAAATATGGCTGGACACCAAGGTTCTTACACAGTAAACAGAATAACGGAGGAATTCTATTGGTCCGGAATCCAGAGTGACGTGAAGAGGTATGTCAGATCTTGCGACATATGCCAAAGAACGGTGCCGAAAGGAAAAGTCGGAAAAGCGCCGCTTGAAACTATGCCTACCATCGAACTGCCGTTTCAGAGGGTAGCAGTCGACATCATCGGACCTATTACTCCTTGCTCGAGAAGAGGAAATCGCTACATCATCACCCTTGTTGACATGGCGACGAGATATCCGGATGCCGTTGCGCTCAAAACTATCGACACAGTCGAGGTGGCAGAAGCACTACTCGAGATGTTTTCACGGTATGGAGTGCCGAGGGAGATGCTCACAGACCGGGGCTCCAATTTCACATCAGACCTTATGAAGGAGGTCAGCCGACTCCTGTCACTGAAGCAGCTGCTTACGACCCCCTACCACCCGCTGTGTAATGGCCTGGTGGAAAGCTTCAACGGAACAATCAAGCACATGATGCGAAAAATGTGCCAAGAAAGACCTGCTGACTGGGATCGATACCTTCCGGCACTGCTATTTGCATATCTAGAGGACCCGCAGTCAAGCTTGGAGTTCTCACCGTTTGAAATGCTATACGGTAGAGCCGCCCGAAGACCACTGACCATCCTCCGAGAGCTCTGGTCGAGTGAGGAATTGGAAACAGATTAGAAGACCACGTATACGTACGTTCTAAAACTTAGAGAGAGGCTGGACGAAACTTGCAAGAATCGCTCATTACAATCTTAACGCGGAAAAGAAGAAGTATAAGGCATTTTATGACCGAAAGGAAGTGAGTCGACAGCTGAAACCGGGAGAGAGATCCCTAATCCTGCTGCCAAGTGAAAGGAGCAAGCTCACTAAGGAGTGGAAAGGTCCGTTTCCAGTAACAGGGAAGAAGAATGAAGTAGACTACGAGCTGCTCGTGAATGGAAGCAAAAAAAAAAAAATCTTCCACGTCGAATACATAAAAGGGAAAGAAAACGTAGGAGCGGACTTCCTTAGCAGGCTGAACTAAAGCGAAATGCATTTCTGTATACTTAGAGCATCATTCGCGAAAAGCATATATATCCTTGTGTACACGCATGCCCTTTGCGGTTTGTTTTGTGTGCACAATGCAGTCGAGTGTGAGTTGTGTACGTGCGTGTTCGTGCTTGTTACGCCAGTGAGCAGTTTTCCGCGAGGAAAAACTCTTAAGTGTGGGGGTAATTGTCACGTGTGAGTGAAAACCGCCGCTTAAGGAAGACAAATCAGGAACCATCCCGAACTGAACCAAGAGACTGTCGGCACGCAGTATTCGAAGCAGACACAACCGTCCGTGGGAACGGAGCGGGGCAGGCGGCATAAAGTGCGCGCGTCTGCTCGGAAGCAATAACCATTGAGACGGCGGAAACATACGAAAACCAGACGCCGTGTCTCGCGGTTTCGGGGACCAGGTGTTCACGCAAGTCATGGGCCCGCGGCCTTGAAGATAGATGGGCGCAACGCACCTCGAGGCGAGGAGGACGTTATGGGCGACGACGCCTGCGCCGCGCGGCTGCCACGGGGATAGACAAAGGGGGACTCGAGCTTTGGAACTGGTGCGGGCAAGACGCAAGAGGTTGCCCTCCTGGGCTGACGTATCGCGACCTGTGCTTCAGATGGTCGAGTCGCCCCTTCGAATATGCATCGGAGGTCCCAACAAAACAACTTCGAGTGACACTTCAGCACCGTTAAGACAAGTGCCAATTGGAACACTCTATTTTTTTCTGATTAGTCACTACTATAAGGACTCTAAATTAGAATTGTTTTTCATTTGCTAAAGCCCACCTGCGTGTGGAATTACTGCGCATGTGCATGAGTATTGTTGAATTGTAACGCCCTTAGTCTTGATTCTTTTATTGTTTATTATTGGATTAAATGTTGGTTTTTGAGATGTACACCTCTCTGGGTTTCTCGACTCCCGTTCAGGACTAGGAAGTGACAGCTGGGTTCTGCAAAGCGAAAGAAAGATATTCTGGAGGTTACTAGTCGGGAAGCAGTGACGATTGAGGAGGCCGGAGAGGCTTGGGAAACAATTGTAGAACGAAGAGAGAAAAAGGAGCAGGAAAAGCACGAGCTCTGTGAGGATGCAGAAAAGACAAGAGCAGCGCGAGGCACAGGAAAAACGGGAGGCCCGTGAGCATGCTCTAAAAATGAAGCCGCTTGAAAACGCTTCGAGCCGTACGGACACGGCGCATTACATTTGCCCTACCTTTTTTCTAACTCATATTTTAGCTTGCTTGAAGCACTGTGACGCAAAGGAATGCTCACACGAGCGGCTTCCGGAGCTAGAGCAATTTACTGTGGTAAAAGACCGAGCGCAAACGGACGAGAATAGGCAGCAGCATAACGTGCAAACTGAGTCTGCAGAAGTTCCATGCCTCGATTCGGGAAAGCTTAATCGGCTGCGAGAACTATAAAAGCGGCATGAAAGGCACTGAGTTTGCAGAGGTTGAACATCGTCAGTCTGACACTGCCAAAGATGTAGAAATTTACAGCGAGCTGCTGCTTAGCCTCGCAGATGCGGAGGGCGTGAAGCCAAAGAATGTTAGTCCGCACTGGCTAGAGCAACGGATTGAGGAGGAAGGCGGCCTAATGGGAACGCTCGAGGGCAGGTGCCAACTGTTAAGGTAATTGAGTCGGTTAACATTGGAGATGGGGAACGGTCGTTTTTCGGAGATAACTTCTAGTTCACTATAGAGATAATAAAGTGATGAATAACGTGCCAAAGGAAAAGCGTTACCGCGAAGAGCTTCGAAAACAAGAGGACGCAGTTTCTGCTCTGATGACTTACGCGGATGGCTCAGTTATTGACCACGATGGGCAAGAAAAGGGAATTTTGCTAAGCAGAGGAGGCGCAAAATTCTTAAACGAGGACCATCCTGCAGATAAAGGCAGAGAGCGCCGTTTTGGCACAATGTCCAGAAGAAAGGGAAGGGTAGCCTCAGAGATCAGGAAGCGCAAGATCACGCTACGTTTTGCGTGCTACGAGTGCGCGGAGATCCGTTAGGGGCCGGTCATCTAGGCAGATTGCTCGCCGACTGTGGAAAAGAAAGGTACGCCCAGGACTAAAGGGGTTATCTTTCGGGATACGTTCGTTTCGGAGCGGGCTGGAAAAGCAATTGAATTGGGACAAGAGCAAAGAACAGCTTGTCGCTTAATTCAAGGCTCGTTTTCATGTGGCGGACACTGTCAGCACCTGTCCAGCCTAGGCTGTCGCGACGTTTCAGCGAAGAGCCGAGAGTCTCCGAAGGGCGAGGGCAGGATTAGCTCCATTGCCTGTTGCTATCTCAGGAACGTAGTAGAAGCGCGTGGGCCGCGACTGAGACGGCGCGACTGAAGAAAAGCTAAGCGAAGTGCAATGCCAAGTCCACAAAAGTTGCAAGTTTTTCTCTGCGAGAGAGTCAATGTAAATTTAGTTGTATTTTACCTTGCAGTTGTATTTGCAGCTTACAAAAGAGGAAAAAAAACAAAAAATAAAACAATAGAGTGGAGTTGTATTTTGTTGATATTACCTTAGCACTTTTGAAGAAACCGGCTGAATTTGTTTTGGGAATAAAAGTGCTTCATCGAAAGGCTGCTTTAATTTCTTTTGCATTGCTTTAGAGCGTGAATGTTTGTTTTCCTCAAGATGGGGGGGGGGGGGGAGGATCTTTACCACGTTTTATTCTTTTGAGTGACTTCTGTGTCTGAGCCGCTTAACCACAGTGTAGTTCATTTTGGCCAAGGAGACAGAATGGCGCGTCTTGACGGTATATTGGTTCGTTTGGGTTATTATTGGGGCCAAATTCAAAGCCTGCTTCGGCAAGATATCAGTCGTCCCTCCCTTACCCGATACCTTCCGAGAAGCAGAGAGCAGCGCATTCTTAGCTCTTAGTGAACAACAAGCGTGGCCAGAGGGTCCGGACCAGAACATTTTACTTGGTGTGCACCTTGTGTTTTGCTTGGAAAATTTTATTTTCATATCAGATGTACGCGGGTTTTTGTATACACTCGCAGTTTTGCATATCTTGGTCTGGCGGGATGAGTGGTTTTCGAATGGCGCTTGTTCTTGTTGAGTGGCTTGAGACCTGTTTTCCCGTCAAGCTAGCCTCAAAGAAAAATCGGAGGCCGAACGTCTCCCATTGGTGACCAGTGGCTGCGCTTCATCGTCGTTACGAGAGTGGAACACTGCAAAAGAGAGGATTTTTTTGGCGCGCCCGACCAGCTGAGCTGCATGTGAGCAGAGCATTTTCCGGCGCATTGTCTGGCGGCTGGGGTGATGTTGTGCCAGGCCGGCCAAGCTTCACCGCATCACCGGGTTGAATGGCGCCGCCTTGTCGCGGGATGAACTTTGTTCTCCCGTTTGCGGTTTCGGGAGGAACACGATCTCAGCAAGCGGGAGAGAAGGAACCAGCGTGCTGCATTTGCAGGCCTGGTTGCCAATCGGCTCCGAGCTGGGCCCCGGAACCTGCGGCCCCGTCCCTGCGACCTTGGGACCTCCAGCTGCGTATCGGCCGCCTACTGCCTGACAGTGATTTGTGACTGCGTGGGCGGGGTCGGACGAAAGGAAGACGCGAGAGTGTTTTGGGACACGAGTGTGTTGCGAAGAGAGAGATTGCTCGAGAGGCTCTCAACGGAGGCAGGCTGCCATTCTGCTCTCCAAGTTCTTTGTTACTGCTTATATAGCTGTATAAAGCTTTTATCATTTGTTCTTCTCAACTCCGTCTCGTATCGTTCGCGTCATTGCTGTTCTCACCCCGACACCACGCTACCCGTGAATCACGATAACGCATAGGCCACACACACACATCACACAATTTCCTCTTGACAAAGAAAGACAAACCGCTGTGTGACATGTCCGATGATGAGCTCATAATAATCGTATTTTAATCTCATGACCGCGACTTCAGGATCTTAGGAAAATGTATTTTACTGCATTTTATAATGAGCACCTTCCATTTCATCCTGCATTGTTTTTAGGCGAACAAGCATTCGTTGCTTTTTCTTTCGTTTGTATGTTTTTTAAGAAGGCTAAGATTTATATTAAATATGAGTATCATTAACCCTAGGCACCTCACGTAACAAATTATTTAACCATGTTTTTGGTGCATCATAGCCCCAGTTGCTTTTGCGCCATATAACTCCATATAACTGACTTAGCTGCCCTTGCACCAGTAAACCCCAACCTAACTCGTGAGCGCCGTGCATTACATGCTTCCACAACATTGTCATATCTCCATCGGATTATGAACAGACTGGCACTACTGGCAAGGGAGCAGACAACTCTCGATCACGAGCTACAGGCCTTACTCCTTTGCACAGCATTATTTATCGGGTTTCAATTTTCTGCTTTATGAGAGCCAGAAATTGAATGCTAACATGAGACAGCACGCCTTTAGCAGTGGGCATATCGACGTCGCTAAGGGGGCAATCCAACTGAGAGACAAGCCACTCTGCTCTAAAAAGCCCCCTTTATGCACCATGCCTGTCTCGGAATGTTGAAGCTTTTGAAATGCGTGGAATTGCAGCAGATGTCTGGTGCGTTCTTGTTGCTTCCGCTCTGTCTTGCTCTGTATTCTCTGCCTTTCTGCAGTTTTGGAGCAAATCCATGGCGACATTCATATAGAGAAATGTATAGAAGCAGCAGATTTCGCTGTGCTTGGATTGCTTCCACTCTGCCTTTCCCAGAATTCACTGCATTTCTGGACCTTTGGAGCAATGTCAGCAGCACGCATTCTTTGCATACGTGTTGGTATGAATCAATGGCAGTGACAGAGGTCGAATATGTTCTTGGTTTTGCTCTGCTCCGAACAGTATTCTCTGCATTTTTGGAGTTTTGAAGGAATGTCGTAAGAGCATCCACACTGAAGAATGAAAAATAAACACAACAAACCTAATGAAAATTCCACTCGTCATAAGACAAGCTCATGCTGTCTTCAAAAAACAACTACCCATTTCCTTATTTCATATCAATATGCCAATTATTCATTGCACTACGCGTGGCCATCATGGCCATCTAGGATGTGACAAATGTGGCAAAGGCACAAACCACAATAGCTAAAAATATGATCATGGTGTCTATGCCCCTAATGCTCTTACAAGCCCTCCTGAAATAATTTGCCACCTGGATTTCATTGTGAGCATTCTCCAGCAGCCTAGTTGCTGCAGCTCTTCTCCCCTCTTCTGTTTCTTCCTGCGTCGACCGTTTGTACCTGTCGCATTACACTTTCTAACAAGCTATCTTTCCAATTATCATAACAGTGCAATGCCAATGATGGGCCAGGGAAAGTATACTTGCAAGTGTAACCTTCGGCTTCTTTACTCCAGAAAGAAACTAAAAAATTGCAAAAGCAAATATGTATGAAAATAAAAACAAAGCAAAAACACAAAGAAATTACCATAATGGCAATATAAACAACAAACCCAGTAAAATATCTTCTCACCATGGGACAAGCTCCCCCCCCCCCCCCCCCCAAGTTGTCTTCAAAAAATAACAACTCTACAACCAATTTCTTATTCCATATCCTTATGCACAATTATCACTTGTGCTACGCGTGACCACCATGGTCATCTAGCATGTGGAAAATGTGGCAAAGGCACTAAGCACCATAAGCGGTGGAAGCGCTGCTCAATTGTTCGATTCTGCTCCAAACTGCTTTCCCTGCTCCATCCTGCTCCAAAATCCAATATTACTCCAAAATTGCTCCGAATTGGCTGCATTGATGTTCTGCCATCAAATTTAGCTGAACGCAGGAACAATCTCACAGCGTCAAGGGCAAAGATACAACGTATCTTGCACTGGGCTTAATATAAATGAAAGTTTTGTAATGAAAAGAATCATCGAGCATAGTAAATATCTGCTTGCAAGTAAATTTAGTATGAGCCGCAGGTGATTGGAGATAGTTGCGAAAAAAATGTACTATGGATATGACGTAGTACCTCCTTCTAGCCTTTTTAATCACCAGTGGAGACAGTAGCAAACAAAGAAGATAGAGTAAAGTACTGCGAGCCGGTAGGAAACTTGTCTGGCTGCTAAAAATACACAAGTTTTTGTAACGCTTTTACTATGAAAACAAGCCAGTACCATTGAGCCCCTTTGTCCCTGAGAAGCACGTCAGGCCTACGTCAAACAAAATCATAATTAAAACATTATGGGTTGGTATGCCAAAACTGTCAACCACTAGGAAGCTTCTCAAGAGTGTTGGAAGGGCATATGGCCTACTGCCAAGATATTAGAAATGAACCCCAGCATTGCTCAAGCAAAGAATGATGAACTATTGGTAGGCAGCAGTGAAGTAAAGCTGAAGGATGGTAACCCTTCAATACCATCTGTTTGTATCCCAAAGCTGCTCCAAAATGCTCAAGCCTGCTTCCACTCCTGTAGACTGCTTCCATATTTACAAACAAACAAGGCAATCGAGGTGGCGCTACAGTCGTCTGCGATCCCAAGGTAGGCAAAAGGTATGGGAGCAGCACTGGTGCCAAGCTTATCAAGGTGTGTTATTGTGGTCTGAAGGTGCCTTTTTGGCAGACAAAATAACCATTGCTCAGGAATTTATCGGACAAGCCCAGACATATAATCAAAAGGATCATGTAATACCCCATATATAGGGACTTTGAAGTGTATTCTAAATAAATATGCACTAGGTAGTGAGCAGAAATGCCATGCCCATTAATCTGGACTCCAAATTAGTATCGCTGCTAAAGCACATTGAAGTGGTAGACTCGACATTTGAATCCATCAAGTCAAAATAGGTAAACACATTAGGTCAGACTAGGTGTTCAGTTATGAAGTGCACCAGTAAGCGTTCCATTTGCTGATAGTCTGTTCCAAGTTGTTGCTAAGGTCGGCCTCTGTTATATTGTATATCTTTACATGCTTTGACCATTTGTCTTGTCAGAGATGAGTGCGAAGTCGGAAAGGCGTTAGACTTGCATGAAAAGGAATCAGGTTGGATTTTATATTCCATAAAAAAGAAAACGACAATTATAAAAGGCGTTTGACCTTAGAAACATGCTCCAAAACTCATTTAGTTGCTCCAAAGCTGCTCCAAAATGCTCAAGCCCGCTTCCACCCCTGCACCATTATTAAAACAAATATGACTGTGGCATCTAGCCATCCCTAGCAAAAATTCCAATTGAAAACCCAATACCTGATTGGGTTATTGTCGCCAATAGGCCTATTAGTCTTATATGGTTATTGGTTCTATTGTCGTAATGGTGATGGGATATTGGCACCATTAGGGTATTGGTCTACGAGTGCATTGGTTCTATGCGAATCGAATTGCAGCGGCTGCCTTGGACCACACAACAAAAACAAAGACGAGGACAAAGCTTTTAAATCACAAACCATATTTTATTTTCCATGCTTACATACATTCTGCAACTTGCATGGCTGCGCTTTAGTCTTGAACGCTGGGTAATGCTGCAGGTGTGTTTCAGCTCCAGATCAGGTGATGCCATGAAGATAGCTGCATGGAAAAAAAGCCTTGTTTAGACATGCAACATTCCACGGCTGTACTCTAATAATGAACAGTTTTCAAAGCAGCCACTCAAGAACAACACATGGCCGGATTCCACATAGGGACAGGTCAATTAAGTGTTGTATAAGCATGTAGTCTCTAACGAACATTTTCCCTGAACGGTGCCTCCAAATGGAACAAGTGAAAGGTTGTAGGCACTTACATGCTCAGTGAGCACATGCACACTGCACGAAAGACCACATACACCCACTGTTTCATTCAATAAAAAATGAAAAAGGCGGTCCTAGGAACAGCGTGAGTGCATGGTCTTAAGAGCAATGCCTCGTAACTACTGGTGTAACCAGTAAGGTTGCAAGTAAAATGTGCGAGCGAGGCCTGGCTGCTTTGTGACACGCACCTTTGTATTAGCTGGGATGCTACTTGAGACACACCAACCTGCAGTAGTTATAGTAACAAGACCCCCCAAACTTAATGAGCCCTGAAAGACAGCTTACTCATGGTAGGCTGGCTATCACCTCATTTCTACAGTTCGCGTGAAAGAGATCAACAGCGGTCATCGCTGCCAGACTGTGCTGGCAGCCATCGGACCCGTTTCCGTCATTGTTGGTCTTTGTCAGTGCCTAAATAAGCTCTCAAAAATGAGCTGAACTCCAACGCAACTTTTGAAGACTTATAGAGGGCGGGATGACCACCATAGAAGAGAAACTTTTTATACTTACCGAAGAGTAGCATGGCAAGGTGAGTAGCATGTCATAGGCTTTGTAGAAGTCGCTTCACATTTTTGAGTTTTGCTAGCTGTGATACCATTTAGTCAGTCTAATGAAATGCCGAAAAATCGCTCATAATGACGGCTACTTTTAAATTATGGGAACAGAAAATTAGCGCAGAATTCTAGCCACACAGAATATTTGCAAACACGTGTTAGCACGAAACGTCACCGCCATGTTGTCACTCGCTAGTCGTCTAGTCTAGACTTCGGAATGGCTATTTTTGGCTTCTGAAGCCTGAAGCCGTAGACACGACAACGGCAGCTCTCAGTGGGGAAAATGTGCATTAGTCAAATTATAATGCAAGTAATAAGTGATATATTTAAAATTACTGCTACATCATTTTTATGTTTTCTTGAATATACTTGTTCACACCACTTCGCTTCGAGTAATGTAGGCGATCATCGGAACGCGTGTCGTCTGCTGCGCTAGCAGGCAGCAGCTGAAGGAGTCTCGTGCATATGCCCGTGGGATAGAACTATCACCGCAAAAGATAAAATTTCCCGCATCCGTGTTGCTTGCAATACCTCAGCGGCAGCCAGCTGGTGTTGCAAATAGATCAGCTCGCGGTAAGCGGAGCTGGACTTTTAGAACGCTGATAAAAATGGCGATCGCGTGTACAAAGCAGCCAGGAAAAAGCAAAAACGATATACGATTCATTTCGTATAGTAATACTATTAAGACATACATGCCAAACCAATATAGATGGTTGTACTGGTTGCCCATGTACAATTGGTATATTTGTGTCGCACAAATTCGACCAGCAACCATTGGTGTAGTTAACCAATATGACCAATATATCCATGTATCGGACCAATACCTATGGTCAATTGGACCAATTCGTATTCGTAATAGTCCTATACAAAGTCAAATAAGACCAAATAAACCCAAACAGAAATCCCATAAAACCAATAAATGTTCTGTATTGGACTCATACAAATGTGTATTGGAATTTTTGCTAGGGATAGGTCCTAGTACCCTTACAAGCCCACCTGAATGAAGCCGCTGACCATATTTCTTTCATTGAGAAGCATTTTTCAGTGGCCTAGCTAGTTGCTGCAGCTCTTGACCCCTCTTCTGTTTCTTGATGTATTTATCATTTATTCCTGTCTTGTCACGCTTTCTAGCAGGCCCTGTGTTTCCAGTGAACATAACAGTGCAATGGACCAGGGAAAGTGTGGTAGACGTAGCCGGTATAACAAGCAAAACTATTTATACATCAGGTAATGGCGCCCGTTTTCGCTCTGCTTAGCGCGGTCGCCCATGCCGGGGTCTCCCGGCGGTCCGCCTGGTTAGCTTGCCGCTTGGGGCGCTGTCGTCAGTGGCGCCCACAACACCCCCCTTTCTTGAAAGGTTTGATCTTACAGGTCTAGGCGTTCTGGTTGCTTACAAACACGTTCACTTCTTGTGGTGCTCGTGTCCTGCAACGGTTGCAGGTGTCTTGCTGTACGTCTTGCTTGTCCTCTGTTGGTTTGTACAACGTAGGACCTTGGTTCTGATGTTGGCTGTGTTACCACGCCGTGTGATGCAGCTCCAGCGAGGATGCGCACCGCTGTGCCTGGTGGTAAGCGCTCTCGGCTCCGTACCTTGTGCCGGGTGTCGTCTGATCGTTTTGCACGAGCTCTGTAGGCTCATTATTTTGTCTGAATTCGCTGTCGTCCCACTTCGGGGCTAGCAGCTTCGAAGTGGTTGGTACTGTGGTGATCAGATGACGACCCATTAAGAGTTCTGGTGAAAACCCTTCCACGCTGGGTGTGGCTCTGTAGGCAAGCAGCGCTTCGTGTATGTTGGAAGACTTCCTCAAAAGCTGCTTTGCTGTCTGCACAGCCCTCTCAGCCATACCGTTGCTCTGCGGGTAGTAAGGGCTTGAGGTTGTGTGTGAGGCTCCCCAGTGAAGCACTAATTCTTTGAACTCTGTGGAAGTGAACTGCGGCCCGTGTCTGTGCGTATTGTCCGTGGAACACAGTACCGTGCAAAATCGGGAGTAGTAGTCTACTACTACAACATACGCTTTCCCTTCCAGCGTGAAGAGATCCATGCCGACTGTGTCCCAAGGGTGTGCTGGCAATGGGGTTAGAAGCAGGGGTTCTGTTTCTGGCTTTCTGTGCTCTCTGCAAGTTGGGCACTTTTCAATGTAGTCTTCAATGTGCCTGCCTATGCCTGGCCACCATATGCATTCTCTTGCCCTCGCTCGGCACCTCGTTGTGCCCAAGTGGCCTGCATGGAGTTTTTCCAGAACCTCTACTCTGATGTCTGGCGAGATGATTATTCTGTCGCCTTTGTAGCAGACCATCAACGAGCGAAATCTCACTAGCCACTTCGACGTACCTTTTCAGGTCAGGTGACAGCCCATGCACAGTTGGCCATGATGTAGTGCGGAAGGTAGCCACCCTGGAAAGTGTTTCGTTTTACTCTATGGTTGCCCTGATTATGTCCAGCATTTGGTTTGAAGCAGGGAGCTGTTCAAGTGCTAATTCTTTAAACTCGCGCACTGCACTCTCGAGAGTTCTTTCTTTGTCTGCTGGTTTCCCAGATGGCTTTCGGGACAGAAGGTCAGCTGTGTACAGCGTTTTGCCGGGGGTGTGGGACATGGTGTAGTTGTACTCCAAAGGGCGCATCCTGAAACGTTGAAGGCAAGGACTCAGCTCGTCAAGTCGTTTAGTCTTCAGCAACGGTATTAACGGCTTGTGGTCCGTTTCCACGTGAAAGGTTGATCCCAGCAGGTATTTGCGGAAATGTTCGCAAGCCCTTGTGATTGCCAGTGCCTCCTTTTCGATTTGGGCATATCTTTCTTCCGTATCTGTAAGGGAGCGTGATGCATATGCCACAGGTAGGAGCTTTTCGTGCGACTGCTGTAGAAGTACAGCCCCAAGACCGTATGAGGAAGCATCTACAGACACTGTGTGAGGCGACTGAGCATCGTAGTGAGTGAGAATCGGCGTCCTGCTTCAAGCTTGCTTGAGTTTGTCAAAACTCTGCTGCTGAGCTGGGCCCCGGTGCCAGTCGGCGTCTTGGTGGAGCAAGTCTCTGAGAGGCTTCTTAATGTCTGCTTGCTCTGGAAGAAATTTCGCTAGGTGGTTTGCAGAGCCCAACAAAGACCTGACTTCTGACACATCACATGGTGGGTCGAGCCGGACTATGGCCCTGACCTTTTCCGGGTCGGCGCTGACTCCTGTTGAGTTTACGACGTGTCCTAAGAATGTTACTTCTGTTTGTTGAAAGGAGCACTTGTCGATGTTGAGGGTAACACCTGCATCTTACAGCTTCCTCAGCACCAGCAGTAGGTTGGTGTCGTGTTCCTCCGTTGTCTTCCCTGAGACAATGATGTCATCTTGTAGACAACTCACACCATCTTGTCCTTCGAGCACACGGAGCATTTCTTGTTGGTAGAACTCTGGCGCTGTGGAGAATCCGAAGGGAAGCCTCATTAACTGGAACCTGCCAGCTGGTGTGATGAAGGTCGTGTATTCGCGTGAGTCCTTGGATAGTGGTACCGGCTCGTGCATATAGGCGGCTGAAAACTGTTGCACCTGCTAATTTTGCAAGACACTCGTCCACCATAGGTATGAGCACACGTTCGCGTATTATTTGTTGGTTGAGTTGACCATAGTGCACGCCGATGCGCAGCTCATTGTTCTTTTTTCGTGCGACAACCATTGGAAAACACCACTCGGTTGCTCGCTCGATCTTCTGGATGACTCCCAAGTCTTCCATCCTTTCTAGTTCTTTCTTCACAAGTGGAAGCAGTGGAAGAAGTACGCACCTAGGATAACTGACTGCGTATGGCTCAGCATCCTTTCTGACTTTGATGCGGTACTCAGTTTTCATGACTCCAAGCCCAGACGTTAGCTTTGGGTATGACGCCAAGAAGTTGGGGACATCAGTTGATTGTGCGAGGGTTTCGTCTAGCTCAAGAGGGTGCTGTAGAATTCCAAGTAATTCTATAGCTGGTCGACTGAGCAGCGGTTCTTTTAATCCTTTGATGATGAAGACTACGTCTTGGACTTCAGTGTTGCGCCAGGTGACTGTTGCATCGATGTAGCCAACAGTGGCTATCGCTGTCTGGCCTGGGCCTATCAACAGCTGCTGCGTTGACTTGATGGGTCCCATGGCGGTTCTGTCGTACTGGTCGATTGCGATTGCAGTCACATTCGCGCCGGTGTCGACCTTGAAGGTAAAAGGCAAGTTGTTCACAATAGCAGTAATCCTCCACGGCGTGTTCATTCCCACTTCGATTTCGCCTAGATATAGCTCTCCGAGATATTTTGGTCGTTGTCGGATACTCGAGGTCTCGTTTTTCGACTTAGACATGCAGACGCGGGCGTAATGGCCTTTTTTCTCACACTGGTTGCACGTCTTGTCTATCGCGGGACACTGTGTCTTCGTGTGGTCACGGACACCACCACACCACTTGCAGCGTTCGTCTCCCGTCTTGTGTGTACGTTGAGGGCGCGACTTGAAAGGCACCTTCGCTTCGTTCCGGCGAGTTTTGACGTTTGTGTAGCCGCGAACGTCTCCCATGTCCAGAGTTGGCTGGGCGATGGAGCGAATTCCCTGGTGTTGAAGTTTCCCGCTCTCTCAATTGCGGGCAGCTGTGATTGCTTTTTCGAGAGTGCGTTCTGCGTCAAGCTGCAGACTCTCGCTGAGTTTTACGTCTCGCAAGCCGACCACGATCCCGTCCCGATTCAGTTCGTCTTTGAGAGCTCCGTAATCGCATCTTTCGGCCATCTTGAACAGTTCAGTCGCAAATGCGCCGACGTTTTCATGCTGCTCTTGTTTCCGAGAGTTAAATCGCGCTCTCTCATAGATGACATTCTTCCGAGGTAGGAAATGCTTTTCAAAAAGCACTCACCACGGCGGAGTATGATGCCATCTGTTCGTCTGTCAGTTTCAAAGCAGCGAGCACGTCCTCCGCTTCTTCGCCCATGGCGTAGAGTAATGTGTTGATTTGCGTCGTCTCGTCCTGTCCTGTCAGACCTGAGATGAGTCGGTAGCGTTCCCACCTGCGGTGCAATCATGTCCAACCTTCGGGCTTGCGGAAATCGAACTTTGTCGGCAGTTCCACGGCCAGCGTGTTGAACATAATTCTCGGAGTGCCGCTCGCGCGCTCTTAGTTCGCGCCGCGAGTGTCTGGCATGACGTTGCGGCCACTTACGTTGGGCTCGCTGTCCTTCTGGGTGTCACGCTGCGTTGGTTATCCCGCCGCTGCCTCCATGTGGTCGACGTAGCCGGTGTAACAAGCAAAACTGTTTATTTATACATCAGGTAATGGCGCCCGTTTTCGCTCTGCTTGGGGCGGTTAAAGCAGTTAAAATGAGCTGGAATGGGGTATATATAGGGCTCACGGGGGCTCCTTCCCTGACCCAGTGTATGTTATATGCACTAGGTGGCGCCACCGGAGACTTCAATGTAGCGCTCTGCTGGTTGAGGGGTTGCGTTCGTGCGACCGCGGCCTTCTCACTTTAGAAAAATGCAGCGTCTTCGTCCACACGTTTTAGATTTGCGTGTGGCAGCTATGCAGAGGTTGGATATATTAGCAAGTTGTGCTACTACTGGTGCTATACGATAAGCTAAGAGGTTTCTAACTGCAAACGCGTGTCCGATTTCTCTCCGGCGTCCTTGGCGAAAAGTGAATTAAGGCGCTTGTATGAAAATGACTGCGGCGCTCGATAGCCCCATTTTCTGACGTTTGTGATTCACGGCCGCGATGATAAAGAGTACAGAGACACATAGGTTTGCGCGCGTAATGTGTAAAGCTGTATTCGTATTCCTAATAGGCCGCAGCTGTCAGCATCTTTTTGTCGCGCCTGCCTTCTGGATCGTGAATTTACTGTCGACGCTGTTTATGAAAGAAAGGTGCATAAAAATAGCCACAAGTCATTATTGAACACACCTTGAAAGCTTGCAGTAGCGCATCCTCCGTCCATTATCAGCAGTTTAATATCTGAGAATTTTCAGATAACATGCACAATTGCGAATTAGCTGTATTCGTGTAGACAGTGTTCTTATCGATAGAGAAGGACCTGACAGGAGCTCTAGGAGTGTGAAAACAAGCATTTAGTAGGCATCTCGGGTTTGTGAACGGCGACTCCACTGCTTCCTTGACAAAAAGTACACCCGTACGTGTTAATCTTAACTGAGAGAGGCGAGGCGTATATATGTTTTAAGCATCCGATTTCTCGCTGGAGCGTGTCTTATACTACTCCGAGTGCATCAGTTTATTTGCTGCCCGAATACAGTTCATGGCATGAAAAAAAAAAAAACTCAGTGAACCTATATTTTCGAGAACGACTGTATACGGAGCAAATTTAAGACAACACAAGAAAGAAAAGGAGAGCACATGCTCACATGGTATCCTTTTATTTCTTGTGTTGTCTTCTTTGCGCCGTATACAGTGTTTCTCGAAAATATGTTCACGGAGTGTTTTTCTTTCGTGCCATTAACTGCATTACGAACACAAAAAAGAAAAGGACACAACATGTGTCGTGTCCGTTTTTTGTTTTCTTGTGTTGTCATCTTTGCGCCGTGTACAGTATAGTTTTCAAGCCAAGAATGATCGCCCCACAGGCCGTCATATTTCGAGCTTGCTCAAGAAGCAGTAAAGCTCAACTGACAATAGCTGAGTCTCCATTGTCGCGAAAGTTTGTGCCGAGTAAGCTGTTTGCTCCCTGCGACTCCGCGTTAGCAGGTTTGTACAAGCTTCGCAATTCAATTTCATTAGACTCTATTTTGCAACACACCTGTAAAATATTAGCATATAATCACTTCTGCTATAATATGCTGGCTGTGGTCAATATATATATACCAGCGTATTCTTGACGCTTAGTAATGCGTTGAATAAAGTTATTTTCTAACTACTGGTCCTCCTTTTTATTCACATTCGTATTTGGCTTTGTGCTTCTCCTTGATGCAGCATGTCGACAATCCGGCTAGCTGGCCCTGCTTGTACGAATTCCCCTGGCTTATTGTTTACACAAGGCCATAGAATAAAATACAAATGAAAAACTAGGATGGTATACGTGTAATTGATGTGATCAGGTCATCGTGTATTTATATCCATTAGGGAGAATTTATATTTACTCCCATTATTTTCCAAGAGTCACATATATATTTCGATTAGTGCGTGGTGGTGGTGGTGACAAACTTTATTAAGATGAGCCTTAGCTGTGACATCCTAGGGATGGAATGGCTCTTGGGTGCGTGTCGTGGCCGGAAGGTGACGTTTCCCGGCGACTTCCAAAGCCCAGTCCACCAGCTGCCGTTGGGCAACCGGCTCAGAACTGGACACCGCAGCCTCCCATCGCTCGAGGTTTGTGAGTTGCCATTCGGCAGGTGGAAGATGCTCAGTTCAAGAATAAAGAATGTGAGCAAAATCCGCTTTTGGAGCACCACAGAGGGTGCATTCTGGCGTGAACAGTCCCGGGTGAACAAGGGTGAGGTAGGCAGGGGAGAGGAAAGTGCGGGATTGTAGCTGGCGCCACGTCACCTGCTGTAATTTAGTGAGAGACTTGTGTGGAGGTGGATAGGCAAGACGTTGTTCGCGGTAGTGCACAGTGATCTCGTGGTATGTGACCATACGATCTCGAGCGTCAACCCAGGCGTCGGCGGCTCCTGCTCGGCTGACGAAACCTGGAGCAAAAGAATGAGCCGCCTCGTTACCTGGGTGGCCGGCATGGGCTTGGACCCAGAGAAGCTGAATAGGTCGGATAGGAACGGGAGATTGGCTGAGAAGCCGGAACGCGGGATCGGAAACCCGCGTTCCGTGGCGCCTTTCCTGAAAGCGTGTCCGGCAGCCTAGCACAATGGTTTTGTCATCGGGGGGGGGGGGGGGGGGGGGCATTTTCGCATCAGAAGTCACAATTCGTTGGGTCGCATTGCCCACTGCAAAACAAAACCTCCGCAATGGCGAGAATACAGAGCAGCAAAGGCGAAGGCAGGCGAAAGCAAACGGCGCGCAGCGCGCGGTACCACGCGCTGCTACATTGAAGGCGGCGGTGGCGGCCCTCTGCGGAGGCGCGCAGAACTAGAATCTGCTGACAGGCGGCGTCATCGCAATGTATGGCGCCGGCTGAAGAGTGAGCCCACTACCCAATTCTAGCTCACTTTAGCGCGGTCGCCTATGCCGAGGTCTCCCGGCGGGCCGTCTGGTTAGCTTGCCGCTTGGGGCGCTGTCGTCAGTGGCGGCCACAACAGCAAGAATACGGGCAAGTGTAAACTTAGACTTCTTTGCTCATGGGAGGAACTTAAGTATCAAGAAAACAAAATATGTATTTAAATAAAAACAAAACAGCAAACGCGAATAAATATACCATAAAAGAAAAATAAACAATAAACGCAGTGAAATATTTCTCCCCATAGGACAAGTTCCATGCTATCTTTTAAACAGAACAACTGAACAAACCCGTTTTTTATTCCATTTCTTTATGCACAACAAATACCTTCTGTGCTTCTGCCTAGTTCCAGGCAGCAAGGGTTAACCTTGTGTGGCTAACCACCCTGTGTTATGCCATATTTGGTTATAGTCAAGGTTTACAGCTGGCGTGGGCAGGATTTGCTGGCATTTCCTGCCCCGTCCCCTCATAGGGCTCCATAGTGGTGGCTGGCACCACGGCCGAACCCATACAATCTTTATGGCTTTACACCTCCTTAACTCCGATTTCCTTCGAAAAACAGTGTGCACCGAAGCAGCAGCACAATTTAAAAAAAAATAATTTTGGCCAGTTTTCAAAGGTCCCACATTGTAGACAGCGAGCACGCTGAAAAGACTGCTCGTCTTGTTGCCCCATTCCTGGTTACCAGAACACTCACAAACATGATAGGAGAAGGCTATAAAGTAAAAAGACTGGCAAATGGCGACCTTCTTTTGGAAGTCCTATATAACAACCAACAAGAGAAACTGTCGGAAGTGAAAGCTCGCGGAGACATACCAGCCACAATAAGCCCACACTATTCTTTGAACACCATCCATGGTGTTGCCTCTAATGATAACCTGAAATATATAACTGAAAAAGAAATTCTGGAAGGCCTGAAGGATGAAAATGTTACGAATGTCTATAGAATAAAAATGAGACACGATGGTAAGGAGATACCCACCAAGTGCATTGTCTTGACCTTTGCCTTAAGCATACTACTGGAATCCATAGATGTAGGCTACATAAAGCTCCAAGTCACGCAATACATACCAACTCCTGGTGCTGTTTTCAGTACCAGTGGTACGGTTACGGCTCTCAGAGCTGTCAGAACCAGCTATCATGTGCAAAATGCTCCTTCTATGAACATGAGTCAGAAAATTGGGAAGCTGAAACAGATCTGTGGGCAAATTGTAAAGGAAAATATCCTGCATATTACCGTTCCTACCCTACATGGAAACAAGAGAAAGAAATTTTGACAATCAAAGCAAAAGAAAAGTTGGCTTGCAAGGAAGCACGACAACGGGTTTCATTTAAGAAACCTTCCTACTCTGTTGTGGCTCAAGAGGGCACGGCACCACAACAGCCTCTGGCACCTGCCCAGCAGTGAACCGGGAGAAGGGCTATGTGTGTGCATGGTGGCAGCAATTGGCATCGCGCCGCTACCCACAAAACAGGCCACATAGTCCGCCAGGTCAGTGGGCTCCAAGGCCTCTGACGACACGGCGAGGTCGAACACTAGCACTCACACGTATTTTACGCGAACATCCAGTGCATCTGAAGGTGCAATAGACACTAGTCAAAACAGTCCTGCACCGTCAACGTCAGAGAAATGGTGGGGCTCCTTAGATAGACAAAAATGAGAGAAGCCCCAAATCAGGGGGCTTGAAAATAAAACTTAACCTCACCTTAATATTACATACAACACAAAATGGCTTTTATTCAGTGGAATTGCAGAGGTCTTTTACATAACTTAAATGACATAAAAGACGTATTAGCCACATACTCACCTATAGCCTTGTGACAAGAAACAAACTTAGGATCCAAACACAAGGCCGTACTCAAAAATTATACAGCGTTCCGCCGTGACCGTGAGCAGGCAAACAGACTCTCCGGTGGCATCGCTATAACTGTAAAAAATGGAATAGCATCACGAATTTCCACTTCAAACTAAACCATAAGCTGTATCATACACAATTACGCTCTGCTGTGTCTAAGCCACATCTTTATATTATATATATATATATATATATATTGCCACCTGGTGTCCCTGATGTTTTTAGGTGGAACCTGGAAGAAAAGGACGCCGAAGTTGTATCGCGTGCTGTGCGCGGAACTTCGCCTGGTGGTTCAGCTTCGTCCCGTCGTCTTAGTCACGTCTAGCCCTGTTGTCCGTGACATATTTTGGTGTCGGCGCTAGGTTTCGATCCCAGTACATGTCTCGTACACCACCGCATACCCAGGACTCAACTCCTGTGCCAGTCGACACCCCTGTGCACCGTACTAGCCGAAGGAATCAAGGCCTGCCCCCTGAGCACGGGCCGTTGGAGTTCAACACCGCAGGCGCCCCTCGACCGGCTATGCAAGGAGCTCCAACTTACTACACACTGCAAAATCCACGACTGCCTCAGCCCTTCCACGGCAGTCAGAGCGAAGGCGTCGAAGACTGGCTTATCCAATTTGAACGGGTCGCCTCGTTTAATCAGTGGGACGACGCCGCCAAGCTTCGAAATGTCTTCTTCAGCCTGGAAGATGGCGCTCGTACTTGGTACGAGAACCGAGAAGACGCCCTAACATCATGACGTGAGTTCTGCCGACGAATACCAGCGCGGATCGGCGAGAACGCGCAGAAAGGGCTCTACAGTCTCGTATACAGATGCCAAATGAGACTGACCATGTATGTGGAGGGCATGACCCGGCTCTTCTGACGTTCTGACCCGGCAATGACCGAAGACAAAAAGGTGCGCCACCTTATGCATGGTATTAAAGAGCAACTGTTCGCTGGCCTCGTGCGTAATCCACCAAGGACGGTTGCCGAGTTTCTTTCGGAAGCTGTCACAATAGAGAGGATGCTCCAGCAGCGGTCTACCACTTACGACAGGCCGGTGGTCGCCGCTTCGGTTGTGGAGCCGTTTTCGGCCTTCGGAGCTACCCCGAAACTACGCGACATCATCCGCTCATTTGTACGCGAAGAGCTCCAGAAGCTTTTCGGTGCTCCACAGCCGATGGTCGGCTCTGTAGCTAGCATTGTCCGCGAAGAGCTTCAGGCGTTACAGCCCTCGGTAGCGTCCGCTGATCCACAACCTTTCCCCACGGAGTACCTGCGTCCAACTTATGCAGATATGGCGCGACGCCCTGACCCTGCTTCGGCGCCATTACCGCCACCCGATCAAGGCTCACTGTATTCCGCACACACTGAGCCGTTCGTCGACAACCGACGACCACCCCAGCGGAAGGCGGACCTGTGGCGCGCCCCAAATCGCTAGCGCCTGTGCTTCCATTGCGGGGAGCCAGGCCATGTCTATCGCCAGTGCCCCTATCGACACCTTGGACTTCACGGATTTCCCATCGACATGCGTCGCCCTCCAATAGGCCAAAGACCCCGGGAGATTGAAGACTACTTAGCGCAGCAGCGCATGGCGCCAACTTCTCAGCGGCAGTCACGATCCACGTCCCCACGCTGACCATCGCCGCAGCGCGGGTCATCCTGGACGGCGCAGCGACGTTCGCCAAGTCCCCACCGGGAGAACTAAAGACAGCGACCTCCGGGGGCGAGGCCGCTTGCAATCGACGTGACGAAGACCCCCTGACAAGGAGACCTGTGAGCGATCTGGATTTTACGGCACCGACGACAGTTCCTACGCATGAACATCGACTCTCGCTGGACATACCCGTGCTTCTCGACGGCCATAAGGTTAGCGCAATGGTGGACACTGGCGCGGATTTTTCGATTATAAGCGGGAAGCTAGCAGCGCTTCTAAAAAAAGTCATGACACCATGGTCGGGCACGCAGATTCGCACCGCTGGTGGACATGTCGTAACTCCTAGTGGCCTGTGAACGGCACGAGTTCAAATTCGCAGCTCCACGTTTATTGTAAGCTGCCTCGTTATACCTGACTGCTCCCGTGACGTTATCCTTGGGGTTGATTTTCTCCGGGAGTATGGAGCTATTACCGATCTCCGGAAGCGCACAGTGACATTTTCAACCGAGAAAGCTACTGATACTGACGCCAAGAATCGCCAACGCCGCGCCGTCCTTCGAATTTCCGCCGAGAGCGTTTCGATTCCGCCACGCGCCAGTGTTTTTGTGACTGTTACTTGCGATGAACTGCGTGACGGGCATGCGGTCGCGGAAGGCAACCAGTCACTTTTGCTCACCCACGGCATCTGTACAGCGCGCAGCCTCATCCACCTCCGCGACGGCCGGTCTGACCTCCTGGTGACTAACTTCACCAACGAACCCCGGAATCTTTTTCGTGCTACTGCCATCGCGTTTGCTGACTCCTTAGCGGATGTTTCTGAATGTTTTACGTTTGGGGCTGTTAGCACTGTGCAGCCCCCACTTGACCGTCTTGATATTAGTCCGGATCTCTCGGACACACAGAATCGTGAGCTACGTGCCCTCCTACTACAGTTCAGCTCTTGCTTTGCGTCCTCATCGAAAGTACGGCAAACGCCTCTCGTGAAGCACCGCATCATTACTCCTGACGACGCCCGCCCTGTCCGCCAGCAGCCGTACCGTATCTCAACGACGGAACGTGACGCGATTCAGACACATGTTCAGGAGATGCTTTGTGATGGTGTAGTTCAACCATCCAACAGCCCGTGGTCATCCCCTGTCGTGCTGGTAAAGAAAAAAGATGGGACCCTTCGCTTCTGTGTCGATTATCGAAAGCTAAATGCCATCACTAAAAAAGACGTCTACCCGCTGCCCCGTATCGACGATTCGCTCGACAAGCTTCGTCGCGCCCAGTACTTCTCCTCCATTGACTTGAAGAGTGGGTACTGGCAGATTGAGGTTGATGAGCGGGACCGCGAAAAAACAGCTTTTGTCACCCCAGATGGACTGTACGAGTTCAAAGTGCTGCCTTTTGGCCTATGTTCAGCGCCGGCAACTTTTCAGCGCATGATGGACACCGTCCTCGCCGGCCTCAAATGGCAAATCTGCTTAGTCTTTCTCGACGACGTTGTCGTATTCTCTGAAACCTTTGAAGAACACCTCGAACGCCTGCGCGCAGTATTAGATGCCCTCCGGTCAGCTGACTTGACGCTCAAGCCCGAGAAGTGCCACTTTGGCTACAAAGAGTTGAAGTTTCTTGGTCACCTTGTGAGTGCCGCAGGCGTTAGGCCAGACCCCGACAAGACTTCTGCTGTCGCCAAATTTCCCGTTCTTGCAAACAAGAGAAGTTTGAAACGCTTCCTGGGTCTCTGCACGTACTACCGCCGCTTCATCGCCGATTTTTCCAAAGTTGCCGCCCCCCTGACTCGCCTCACGCGCGATGATACACAGTTCGTGTGGGGCGCCGACCAACAAGAGGCTTTTGCGGAGCTGCGCAGCCGACTGCAAACAAGCCCTGTTCTTGCGCACTTTCATGAAGACGCTGACACCGAAGTCCACACCGACGCCAGCAATATCGGCTTTGGCGCTGTACTCGTTCAACACCAAGCTGGCGTCGAAAAGGTAATAGCGTATGCCAGCCGCACCCTCTCCCGCGCCGAGACAAACTACTCCACTACGGAAAAGGAATGCCTTGCGGTTGTGTGGGCAACCATGAAATTTAGGCCTTACCTCTACGGACGCCAGTTTAAAGTTGTCACCGATCATCATTCCTTGTGCTGGCTGGCTAACCTCCGCGACCCATCGGGGCGCCTAGCACGATGGAGTCTTCGCCTCCAAGAATTTGAGTACACCATTGTGTATAAATCTGGCCAGAAGCACGAAGATGCTGACGCGCTGTCGCGTGCACCCGTCGGTTTAGTCGATGAGACCACGGACAATGAGAGCGGTTTTCTTGGACTGGTGAGTGCTTCAGACATAATGACCCAACAGCGAGCTGACCCGGACCTTCGACCTGTCATTGACCACCTGCAGGGTCGCGCTGCTGATATCCCTCGGCAATTTGCTCGGAACCTGTCTGCTTTCTTTGTCCGGAATGGCGTTCTATACAAACAGACCTCCAGCACTGTTGACCGAGCGTTCCTCCTCGTAGTGCCAGCCGATCTCCGTGCCGATATCCTTTTTGCTTGCCACGATGAGCCCACATCTGGCCACTTGGGCTTTGCACGCACACTCGCCCGAGTTCGTCAATCCTATTATTGGCCTAAACTCGCTGACGCCGTTCATCGCTACGTCAGAGGCTGTCGTGAGTGCCAACGTCGAAAGGCGCCACCTCTCAAGCCAGCTGGTTTGCTCCAACCTATTGCGCCTCCCCGAACACCGTTTGACCAAATCGGCATCGACCTTCTGGGCCCATTTCCGCTGACATCGGTCGGTAACAAATGGATTATAGTCGCGACCGACTATCTCACGCGGTATGCTGAAACCAAGGCGGTGAAGCGTGGCACGTCATCTGAGATCGCCCAGTTTTTTATGCAGCAGATCGTGTTGCGCCATGGCGCACCGTCCCAAGTAATCACCGATGGAGGCACGGCGTTTACGGAACAACGTATGCACGATGTATTTGAGCTGAGTCACACGAGCCATCGCAAAACCACTGCTTATCACCCACAGACGAATGGCCTCACGGAGAGACTCAATAAAACGATCGCCGACATGATTGCAATGTACATAGACTCCCAGCACAAGACCTGGGACGAGATTCTCCCGTACGTCACATATGCCTACAACACTGCCATTCAAGAGACTACGCGTTTTACGCCATTTCGCCTGCTCTATGGACGCGACGTTCAGACGATGTTAGATGCCATGCTTCCGTGCTGCACGGATAATCCTCTCATCCCAGACGCTGAGCAGTTTGCTCAGCGCGCCGAGGAAGCACGTCAACTTGCCCGCATCCACATTCAGCAACAGCAGGGAAAGGATACGCGTCGCTACAACCTCCGTCATCGACACGTCACATACCAACTAGGAGAGCAAGTTTGGGTGTGGACACCGGTGCGCCGGCCCGGCTTGTCTGAAAAACTGATGTCTCGATACTTTGGACCTTACAAGGTTCTGCGCCGTGTCACAGAAGTGACATACGAAGTCCTTCCAGCGGGTACTGTGCAGACCTCGCGTCGGCAACCACGCTCCGAGGTGGTGCACGTTGTCCGCATGAAACCGTATTTCACGCAGTAATGTGCAGTGTACTATGCACTCGTTTAGTTGTGTAGGGCACCGCCTCCGTTTTATATTCGTTTTCTGTACTGACTTGCGTCGCCCATCGCTCGTGCCCAGTCTGTGCTTTCGTTTTTTTTAGGAGGGGGAGTAATGCCACCTGGTGTCCCTGATGTTTTTAGGTGGCACCTGGAAGAAAAGGACGCCGAAGTTGTATCGCGTGCTGTGCGCGGAACTTTGCCTGCTGGTTCAGCTTCGTCCCGTCGTCTTAGTCACGTCTAGCCCTGTTGTCCGTGACAATATATATATAGGAGGGAATGAGGGTGCTCGTTATAATACATGAAGGAAAGAAGCCAACAGTCGGCGAGGCCAAGGAAAGCGTTGGGGATGGTACTTTATGTATTTTTTAATGTTTACTTGGATAATCACAGAAATTAGTAATCTAATCTTTTTAGGGGAAAGATAATTAAACACAAAGTAGAAGAAAACACAACGTGCCGGTGGTGGGAACCGAAGCCACGACCTCCGAATATCGCGTCCGGTGCTCTTCCAACTGACTTACATCGGCCGCTGTCCCCCCTGCTACTTGTTCGGGTATTTATGTTGTCTGTATACGAACGTTGAGAGTGCTCACCAGCGCCACCGCCAACCATAGCGGTGGACGTGGAACGTCCTTTGTTACCGCCAGCGTCACGTAGAACGTGATCAAGAGCGAGGGTGAAAGCTGTGCTAGAACCCTCTTACGTTACCTATGGCTTCAAGACTGCTAGAACCGAGACCCCCGTAAGCTACAAGCAGATCAATTAAGGGGAAATGAGGGTTCTCGTTATAATACATGAAGGAAAGAAGCCAACAGTCGGCGAGGCTAAGGAAAGCGTTGGGGATGGTACTTTATGTATTTTTTTAATGTTTACTTGGTAATCACAGAAATTAGTAATCTGTTTAGGGGAAAGATAATTAAACACAAAGTGGAAGAAAAAACAACGTGCCGATGGTGGGAACCGAACCCACCACCTCCGAATATCGCGTCCGGTGCTTTTCTAACTGAGCTACATCGGCCGCTGTCCCCCCTGCTACTTGCTCGGATATTAATGTTGTCTATATACGAACCTTGAGAGTGTTCACCAGCGCCACCCTCAACCATAGCGGCGGACGTGGAACGTCCTTTGTTACCGCCAGCGTCACGTAGAACGTGATCAAGAGCGAGGGCGAAAGCTGTGCTAGAACCCTCTTACGCTACCTATGGCTTCAATACTGCCAGAACCGAGACCCCCGTAAGCTACAAGCATATCCATTAAGGGGAAATGAGGGTGCTCGTTATAATACATGAAGGAAAGAAGCCAACAGTCGGCGAGGCCAAGGAAAGCGTTGGGGATGGTACTTTATGTTCTTTTTTTAATGTTTACTTGGATAATCACAGAAATTAGTAATGTAATCTGTTGAGGGGAAAGATAATTAAACACAAAGTAGAAGAAAAAACAACGTGCCGATGGTGGGAACCGAACCCACGACCTCCGAATATCGCGTCCGGTGCTCTTCCAACTGAGGTACACCGGCTTTGCTCGGCTGCTACTTGCTCGGGTATTTATGTTGCCTGTAACGAACCTTGAGAGTGTTCACCAGCGCCACCCTCAACCATAGCGGCGGACGTGTGGTTTATTATAAAATGTGGTTTATTGTAAGCTCATCACCAGTGTTCGCAATTTGGCTTTTCTGCTTTCCTGAGTAACATTGTGTGTTCGATGTGAATGTGACATAATACTACTTCAATGAAGCCTTTTTGATGACTGCATTATTTCCATTCTTCAATGACTGGTTTCACATGGGGGAGTTTGTTGTTTATTTCAGTCCCAAAAACACTGCTATTTTGCTCTCAGTTTTTTTTTGTGAAAACTTTATGATATCTTTATCAGGTATGTTTAAATTTTCTATTTTAGCACTGTGGGCAGGTGTTGCACGCGTATCAGCTGTCTCGTTACCGCTGATTCCAATATGGCTAGGCATCCAGCAAAATTTAATGTCATGACCTTGAGTGTCGGCTGTTTTTACGCAATGAATTATATTTATTACTAAGGGTTCTTAGCATTTTTACACTGTAGTGTTGCGATTGCGCTGAGGGAGTGTCACTGTAGATTACACTCTTTTTTCAGTTACTTTTTATTATTTTTTTACAGCTAGGAGGATGGCATAGCATTCTGTAATGAAGACTGATGCGGGCTGAGGTAACCCAACTTTTGTATTTTTCTTCTACTACACTGCTACCTATATGTGAAGCTGTTTTAAAGTCGTCTGTATAAAAGGCTTTGTGTTCTTTATATTTTTCTTCTAAAGACAGGAACTCTTGTAGTATGTGTCTATGTGGTATTTGTCCTTTTCTAAACTGTGTCAGTGTAATGTCGCATACAGAGGGGAGGCTGTACCTTGGTGATAGTGGGTCAGGTCTCAGGGCAATATTCGGCAAGAAGTCTGTTACGTGTAATGCTTGGCATTTTTCTTCGAAGCCGAGGAGGAGTGGCCTGATTGCTTGGGGTTTGTTGGTAAACAGTATTCGAGGTGGACACTTTAGTGACTATGGGGTAACAGATAAGTTTTGGGAGTGAACGGGTCCTCAGAATGTATGTGCATGTGAGCATAGTTCTACCTGGGATGGCTCATTTGTTTCTACGTACAGACTATTTATGGGTGATGCTTTGTATGTACCTGTTGCAAGACATAGGCCTGAATTGTGAACTGGGTCTTGTCATTTTAAATATGACTGTCTTGCTGATCCATATATAATGCAGCCATAGTCCAGGGATGCACGCCCAACAGAATGGTAAATTTTCAGAAGGCATGCTTTGTCTGAACCCCAGTGTTTCCGTGAAATGACTCAGAGTATGTTCAAAGACCATGTAGTTTTCTTTTTCAGAGTGTTTATATGAAGCATGAATGTGAGGTTTTTGTCAAATGTCAAGCCTAGAAATTCGTGTTCTTGTTTAACAGGTAACTGGACTTCGTTCAGGTATAGCTTAGGATCTGCCTGTAAGCCTCGTTTTAGTGAAAACAGCTACTGTTTTTGAGGGGAGAAGCGGAAGCCATTTCTGCCCAGCAAACCATATCATATTCAATGGACATTCAATGAACATCCACCAATAGATATCTGATGTCCATATGATGTTTACAAAAGTTGATATTATGTTGACATAACATCCATGGAATGCCCATTTTGACACTTGTGGACTCCCATATAATGCCCACAGCATGTCCACACACAATATTGATGAGACTTTAAATGATATTGTGTGGATATTAACCAATATATTTTTTTGGTGCTGTGAGTTGTGCATTAGGAGTACCCTAGTTTATAATAAGTGAGTAATTGCTCAATAATGTCCACCCAAGCACCATATGGCTCCACCTGGGTGGATATTAATGAGCAATTACTCGCTTATTATAAAGTAGGGTGGGTGGACGTTACTGTGCAGCTACTACCATCCTACAAAACTTCTCCTTGGGGGTAATTCCCTAAATACATTTCGAGTACACTCAGCTTAATTGATTTCATACTTATCAGCAACTGCTGAAAATCACCGAGAAAAATTGTTGTTGTAGTCATGTTTATTTGGTCATTTATGTTTTATTTTGCCTCTGTGATATCAGGTCCGGGGGGCACATTGATGACCTGTAAATATACAAGTGCACATATATAAATATATGATCAATACTAACGGCAGCACATTTAATACAAACATAAAAAAAGTAGAATGGTGGGTATGATGCGAATGAAGCATGTTCATTGATGCAATCTGAGCTTGGAAAAATGAACTCAGCAGCAGTCGGAATGCACTGGCAGTATATCCTAAACAAGCACACCTGTGGAGACAGCACTCCATTCTTCACAAAATATTTTGAGGAGCCGTGGCAAAAACTTCTATTGTAAACACACTGCAAGAAGTGTAACGACAGCCCTTTTAATATAAACCGGAAAAAAAAGTGAAATGTTGGGTATCCTGGAAGGAAACTATTCATTTGTGTAATTACACCGACAATATACACATACAACGTAAACATATGCTGGGCCTTGCAAACAGTGGAAAGGATTTTGATGCAATCTTCCAATGTTCCCAGGGCAACATTCAGCTTAAATTAAAAAGCAACATGTGTGAGAAAAAACGTACAAGGCCACTAGGATATCAATAAGTATGACACGACTTACATAAAAGGAAATTTCAAAGGAACACCAGAAAAATTTAGACGATGTTAAAAAATGATTAAATTGAGAAAAACGCTGATGACTCCCAAACAAGAGTAAAAGCATAGCAAATTTAAATATAAGAACTTTAACAGCTATCAAAATCCAAGCCGTTGAATGCCTGCTATAATGTATTCGAGAGTAACAATGAATGAGTGACTCTTTGCAGTTTTTCACCATCACAAGACAAGGCCAGAACTGCCTTCTAGAGCTGCGCTAGGAAGCTGTCCACTTTACTAATAAGAGGTAATGTATATGGTATGCGGCGGGACTGCCCTGCGAAGAGTTTTATTCAAGTTCAGGCTGTTCTAGACACCCAAAATCGCATCTGATTGCCTCTAGCTTGGCTGTCCTCCTTATTGAACAAGTCCCACACGCATGTTGCTTTCTAGAGGCAAAGAAAAGCGTCACTGATTATTTTGCCCGCACGGACGGTTCAATCATCCTTGCTCGAACTAAACGTCGTGTACTTTTAGCGATGTATGCCCCTAAACGAAATGATAACCGACTGGTAAAATCACCGCCACTAAAATGGCACAATACCAGAAACGAACACTAACACTATGTTTGCAAAACAGTAAAATCAACACTCACCATTTTAGCTGTTCTCCCGCACAGTCGTCTGAAGCTTGGCTGAATTTGGGCTCGGGACTACTTGAAGCACACAACAAAAAGGCAGCCGTTGCGAGGAAAACACAAACACGCGAAAAAAAAAACACAAACGAACGAACCACCAAAACAACGCAGCAAGCCGAGGCAGCTGCCACGGCAATGCTGGGGGTGGCGCTAGCGGCGCGGCCAGATCCAGACGAAGGCCACGATCAGAGTAGGGACAAAGACTTGTAAGTGGCTGCAATACTCCCGTCTATAATGAGTTTGTTGCGTGCTTTGATTTTTAGCCTGCGCACATGAGCAGCATGCAATGCTCTACAAGTAGTGAAATCGTTACATCCGGTTCTTGAAACTCTACACTTGCAGACGCCGTGGCTCCTCTAGAATTAACATCTCAAAAAAGTAAAGAAAGCCTTTATTTTTCAATGTAATTCACGTGGTCTACAGACCCGGATACCAGATATTCGAGAATATGCTTATAAAAATCCTTTTCTTCTGGGCGTCAAATATCATCTAAATGTACCAAAGATCTTGAGATTCTCCAGCTATGAGGCGTTTCCATTATCCACGTGCACTTTTAACAGTAAATTCATCGCCTACAACCGACATGAACTCACATACTATGCCCAGTTCTCCTCAACAGCGACAACCAGTACATTTGCTTGCCATATTGAACTGCGCCGTCACGTTTACACTTGTGATTGAGTACATGTCGCCACCAGGCCCCTTGAACTTCGAAAGACAGTATGCCGATGACCGTGTCTACTAGGCTGCCAGCTGATAGAGTTTTTTGTTAGTTCTTGTTTTGGAACACTGGCCTTTGTGACTGTGCTCGTTATCGAAACTATGGCGTTTGTGACTGTGAGCACAACGTGAGGAGTCTCTACAAAATTTAGTCTTCCGCACGTGTTGGCATGCATGATAAAAAAAGAAGAAATGTGCCAGTCGATAGCCTAAATAATTCCTTCAGAAAAAAAAGAGGACAAAAAATTAAGTAAACATCTCTCCCCTGTATGAGACGACACATGCGCAATATGTTTGTGTTTATAACTTCAAGTTAAATATGCATCCACTCAAAGCATTTGTTTATTGTTTATTGCAGTTTGTAGCAAAAAATACAATTTTTGCCGTGGGACCGAGGCTAAAGGTGACGTACAAGTCACCTGACTGGGCCTTCGGCACCACAAGGCCCAGTTTACCCAGATTTAGGCAGTTTACCCAGATTTCTATACACTGAAAAAACATCCACGAAATAATATCTTCAGAATATCCACTAAATGATTATCTTCATCGAATAATCCTCTCAATATCCACACAATATCGACAAGTGATATTGGACATAAGGACCATTTGTGGACATCCTCTGAATATTCATGGTTATCATGTCTGTCCACGTTGACTGTTTATTGTTAACTGTATTTGTCTTTCACAGGTTGATAAGTTTGAAGATGTAGAAGCTATTTGAAGATCATCAACTAGATTGATTAAGTAGTGGACTGCGGGATAAATTTCTTTATAGAATTCATTTTTACAACAAATTGTAGTGCTTAATATACATTTTTGAGGTACACCATTTTCCTAAACGAAATTATTTGAAAGAGTTGAGCCCAGATGCACACAGAATGAATTGTCAGACAGGAAGTCTTTGATGTAGTTTAACAACCTGCCACGCATGCGAAGCTCAGCTTGGTCTTGAAGAATCTCGAATTTCCAGGTTGTGTCGCATGCTTTTTCTAAATCAAAAAACATAGCAAGGCAGTGTTTCTTGTGCATAAAACCTTCTATTACAATATTCTCAAGACGGATTAAGTGATCGGTTGTTGAGCGTGTCTTTTTGAAACCACACTGATGCACATCGAGAATATGGAAGGTCTCCAGGATGTAGGTTAATCTAATGTTCACCATACTTTCAAAGCATTTCACAAGGCAGCTGGTGAGGGCTATGGGTCTGTAGATGCGGGGAGAAGAGTTTGGTTTACCATGTTTTAAAAATGGAATGACAACGGCTTTCTTCCGGGCCTCAGGTAATTTACCTGACACCCAGAATTTCTTAAAGAAAGTTAATAGTGCTTTAATAGGCGCAGTCTGTTTACCAGCATACACTACTGCAGGCAGTTTTTGAAGTGTAAATAGTTTGTTGAAGGTCTCATTTGTACTTCCATTTGTCAGTAGTCTTTGTTTCTTTGCTGTCTTTGTACTTTATGAAGGTTTCTGTGTAGTGTGATGAATTAAATACCGCCGAAAAAAATTCATCCAAGATATTTGCTGCTCTTGTATAGTTGTCTGCACACTGTCTGAGCTGTAAGTAAAGGAATTGTGAATGGTGAAGTTTCCTTTTAGCTGCTGAACCTTCTGCTGCATTTCTTTCGATGGAGTTGAGCTATTTATAGAGAATATGTGTTTCTGCCACGAGAATTTTTCGGCACTGCGATGAATATAATGAGCTTCGGCTTTTGCTTTCGTAAAATGGATCAGATTTGCTTGTGTTGGATATATCTACGAAAAATTACCCAGGCCCTATTTTGTTTCTTTTTTGCTGCTTTAGATTCTGCTGTGTAGCAAACATTGTGGTTTTGTTTTATGCATCCAGAAGATTGAGGGACTGCTAGGTGTGCTGCTGTAACAATGCAGTTTTTGATAGCTTCATTTATTTCGCCTATACTGAGCTTGTCGTAGACTATCTTGTCAAGGCTGGTCTTTTCTTTGAATATTGCCCAGTCAGCTAAATTTAGTTTCCAGCGTCGTGGCTTTGTTGTGAGGGTTTCAGGTGAAGATATTACGTTGATTAGTACTGACAAGTGGTCGCTTCTATATAGATTGACTAGGACGTCCCATTTAAAATTCATAAAAACAGAGGGTCAGCTAAAAGGTAAATCTATACAATATTTTCCTTGAGCTAGGGGAACAATAGGTGGGTTTTCAATTGTTTAGAAGACAAATTACATAGTATAAAATCCTCAATAACTTGGCCTCTATTATTAGTTCGGTCATTACCCCGAAAACTAGAGTATGCATTAAAATCATCTACTACTAAATATGGCTATGGCAGCTGGTCTAATAGATCTTCTAGTTTATGAATTGTGACATTAAGATGTGGCTCAGACGCTGCAGAGCGTAATTGTTTTAAATGTGTGTATGATACGGCTTCTAGTTTAGTTTGAAGTGGAAATTCGCAATGCTATTCCATTTTTCACAGTTATAGCGATGCCACCGGAGAGTCTGTCTGTCTGCTCACGGTCACGGCGGAAGGCTGTATAATTTTTGAGTATGGCCTTGTGTTTGGATCCTAAGATTGTTTCCTGTCACAAGGCTATAGGTGAGTATATGGCTAATACGTCTTTTATGTCATTTAAGTTATGTAAAAGACCTCTGCAATTCCACTGAATAAAAGCCATTTTGTGTTCTATGTAACGAGTAAGGTGAGGTTAAGTTTTTTTTCAGGCCCCTTGATTTGGGGCTTCTCTCATTTTTGTCTATCTAAGGAGCCCCACCATTTGTCTGATGTTGACGGTGCAGGACTGTTTTGACTAGTGTCTATTGCACCTTCAGATGCACTGGATGTTCGCGTAAATTACGTGTGAGTGCTAGTGTTCGACCTCGCCGTGTCGTAAAAGGCCTTGGAGCCCACTGACCTGGCGGTCTATGTGGCCTGTTTTGTGGGTAGCGGCGCGATGCCAACTGCTGCCGCCATGCACACACATAGCCCTTCTCCCGGTTCACTGCTGGGCAGGTGCCAGAGGCTGTTGTGGTGCCGTGCCCTCTTGAGCCACAACAGAGTAGGAAGGTTTTTTAAATGAAACCCGTTGTCGTGCTTCCTTGCAAGCCAACTTTTCTTTTGCTTTGATTGTCAAAATTTCTTTCTCTTGTTTCCATGTAGGGTAGGAACGGTAATATGCAGGATATTTTCCTTTACAATTTGCCCACAGATCTGTTTCAGCTTCCCAATTTTCTGACTCATGTTCATAGAAGGAGCATTTTGCACATGATAGCTGGCTCGATCTGGCAGCTCTGAGAGCCGTGACCGTACCACTGGTACTGAAAACAGCATCAGGAGTTGGTATGTATTGCGTGGCTTGGAGCTTTATGTAGCCTACATCTATGGATTCCAGTAGTATGCTTTAGGCAAAGGTCAAGACAATGCGCTTGGTGGGTATCTCCTTACCATCGTGTCTCATTTTTATTCTATAGACATTCGTAAGATTTTCATCCTTCAGGCCTTCCAGAATTTATTTTTCAGTTATATATTTCAGGTTATCACTAGAGACAACACCATGGATGGTGTTCAAAGAATGGTGTGGGCTTATTGTGACTGATATGTCTCTGAAAGCTTTCACTTCTGACAGTTTCTCTTGTTGGTTATTATATAGGACTTCCAAAAGAAGGTCGCCCTTGGCCAGTCTTTTTACTTTATAGCCTTCTCCTATCATGTTTGTGAGTGTTCTGGTAACCAAGAATGGGGCGACAAGACGAGCAGTCATTTCAGCGTGTTCGCTGTCTACAATGTGGCACCTTTGAAAACTGGTCAGATTTTTTTTTAAGTTGTGCTGCTGCTTCGGTGCACACTGTGTTTCGAAGGAAATCGGAGTTAAGGAGGTGTAAAGCCATAAAGATTGTATGGGTTCGGCCGTGGTGCCAGCCACCCACTATGGAGCCCTACGAGGGGACGGGGCAGGAAATGCAAGCAAATCCTGGCCACGCCAGCTGTAAACCTTAAGTATAACCAAATATGGCATAACACAGGGTGGTTAGCCACACAAAGTATAACCAAATATGGCATAACACAGGGTGGTTAGCCACACAAGGTTAAACCTTGCGGCCTGGAAGTAGGCAGAAGCACAGAAGGTATTTTTTGTGCATAACGAAATGGAATAAAAAACTGGTTTGTTTAGTTGTTCTGTTTAGAAGATAGCATGGGAACTTGTCCTGTGGGGAGAAATATTTCACTGCGTTTGTTGTTTATTTTTGTTTTATGGTATATTTATTCGCGTTTGTTGTTTTGTTTTATATTTAAGTACATATTTTGTTTTCTTGATGCTTAAGTTCCTCCCATGAGCAAATAAGTCTAAGTATACACTTGCCCGTATTCTTGCTGTTGTGGGCGCCACTGACGACAGCGCCCCCAGCGGCAAGCTAACCAGGCGGACCGCCGGGAAACCCCGGCATAGGCGAGCGCGCCAAGCAGAGCGAAAACGGGCGCCATTACCTGATGTATAAATAAACAGTTTTGCTTGTTATACCGGCTACGTCTACCACATGGAGGCAGCGGCGGGATAACCAACGCAGCGTGACACTAGGAAGGACAGCGAGCCCAACGTAAGCGGCCGCAACCTCATGCCAGACACTGGCGGCACGAACGAAGAGCGCGCGAGCGGCACTCCGAGAAAGACGTTCAACCCGCTCGCCTTCGAACTGCCAACAAAGCTCGATTTCCGCAAGCCCGAAGATTGGATATGATGGCACCGCAGGTGGGAACGCTACCGACTCATCTCCGGTCTGACAGGACAGGACGAGACGACGCAAATAACACATTGCTCTACGCCATGGGCGAAGAAGCGGAGGACGTGCTCGCTGCTTTGAAACTGACCGACGAACAGATGGCATCATACTCCGCCGTGGTGAGTGCTTTTGAAAAGCATTTCCTACCACGAAAGAATGTAATCTATGAGAGAGCGCGATTTAACTCTCGGAAACAAGAGCAGCATGAAAACATCGGCGCATTTGCGACTGAACTGTTCAAGATGGCCGAAAAATGCGATTACGGAACTTTCAAAGACGAACTGATTCGGGACAGGCTCGTGGTCGGCTTGCGAGACGTAAAACTCAGCGAGAGCCTGCAGCTTGACGCAGAACTCTCTCGAAAAAGCAATCACAGCTGCCCGCAATTCAGAGAGCGTGAAACTTCAACACAAGGAAATTCGCTCCATCGAACAGCCAGCTCTCGACATGGGAGAAGTTCGCGGGCAGACAAACGTCAAAACTCGCCGGATCGAAGCGAAGGTGCCTTTCAAGTCGCGCCCTCAACGTACACACAAGACGGGAGACGAACCCTGCAAGTGGTGTGGCGGTGTGCGTGACCACACGAAGACACAGTGTCCCGCGATAGACAAGACGTGCAACCAGTGTGGGAAAAAAGGCCATTACGCCCGCGTCTGCATGTCTAAGCCTAAGGACGAGATCTCGAGTATCCGACAACGACCAAAAGATCTCGGAGAGCTATATCTAGGCCATATCAAAGTGGGAGTGAACACGCCGTGGAGGATTACTGCTACTGTGAACAACTTGCCTTTTACCTTCAAGGTCGACACCGGCGCGGATGTGACTGCAATCGCAATCGACCAGTACGACAGAACCGTCATGGGATCCATCAAGTCAACGCAACAGCTGTTGATAGGCCCAGGCCAGACAGCGATAGCCACTGTTGGCTACATCGATGCAACAGTCACCTGGCGCAACACTGAAGTCCAAGAAGCAGTCTTCATCATCAAAGGATCAAAAGAACCGCTGCTCAGTCGACCAGCTATAGAATCACTTGGGATTCTACAGCGCCCCCTTGAGCTAGCGAAACCCTCGCACGAACAGAAATTGGAAAAGGTAGATCAGAAAGGAAGCTTCTTCGATAACTCAGGAGGCAGGGCCCTACTTTTTGAAGTTAGATCAGGGCGCCTTAGAACACGCAGCTACAAAAAGAAATTTAACCAAGAAGATGACACATGTGCAGTATGTGGTAAATCCATAAAAACAGTTAACCATATCTTATACTCGAATATGATGGTATCCATCAGGAAGTCGATGCAGGCGCAGTCACTTTTCCTGAAGCCCTGGAGTTTGGAGATATCAGTGGCCGAGTGAATGAACCTGCGGTGGAAGCTAGAAAAAATACGATTGGAAGATTGGTGGCTTAAAAGCAGAAAAATAACATAATGTTAGTAATGTAGAAACAAAAATTCAATAAATAGAATGAGAGTATAGTTAATCGATCTAAAACAATAATTAAGATATAGGGGGAAAATGAGCATGATAGCAACTGCTACCACCCCGTTTCAAAGGGGCGCTCCTGTATTCCATCCATCCGTCTGTCCATCCATCCATTCGTTCATCCGTGCGTCCATCTAGTCCATCCATCCCATTTCGATTGCAATGACTGGAAGACTATGGTGCGTATCGCTCAATCCTGCCGTTTTATCCCTTTTTGAAGATTTTGAGGCACAAAGTTTCGGTTTTTGGTGACAGAAAATGTGTTTTGCATATCTCAATGTGCATCAAGTGCTTCTTTCACACCTTGCTAAAAATGGCTATCAGTTTCGTTTGGGAGTTTAAAAGCGTGTATCGGGCGATATTTGACTGGTTCGCCCATGTCGTTGGCACCTTTTGCCTGCGGCCTGGGCAGAATTGTATGGGCAGTTTACGACGGAAACACATTAGGAACGTCTTATATTATAGGAAATGAGTTAAAAGGCTGGAAATGTGTGGTAATTTTGCCAATTACTAGACATCAGTTAATTCGGAGAAGCAGTTAAAAACGAAAAATAATCCATGACATAGTATAAAATTCGAAAAATCTATGCCATAATCAGGAATTACCTGAGCTTCAAGTTCAGCTAGGTGACCCGTGGAAAAGAAGCGCTTCACGGCGCGCAATCGATGGAAGCCTGGGACATCACAACAGGTAAACTGACTGCATTGAGAGCGCACGGTAGGCCCGCAGGGTGCACATCATGTTCTTATAAGTTCGTGAAACTGGTGTACGTTAATTACAATCACGCGGCGGAGCGTTATCAGAGGTGTTTCTATCGGGTGAAGAAGATCTTGAAGTTCAGCTAGCCTATGGCGTATTCCAGGTTCCTTTTCTGGCGAGATTTCCCCGGACGGTACCTCCTCAATAAATAGAACGTTTACATACCTAAAATAAAGTCATTTGCATGTGCTTTATTACTTTCGCGATAAACGCAAATCATGTGGTTCCTTTCCCTACGAGACGCACACTCGTAGAACGAAACGAGGTTAGGACACATCAGGCATATATTGATCAAGTTTTTCCGCTTAACAAAGAAGCTTACAAGCAAGCGTTTTGATAAGTAACAAACAGGAGGAACAACTTGTGAAGATGTTCCTGACCTAATTGTGCTCGGAGTGGGCCACAATTTGAGGTGTGGGTTGCAGCTCTCTCCGTATGTTTTTTTTTTTTTTTGTACGCGGTGCGCTTCTGCCTTATAAATTCATATTCGTGAATTCAAAGGGAGCAATTCCTCATCCCACCACATTTTTGGCCAAGAAAAGCTGCTGGCGATCTTAATTTTGTCTGCCGCACGAGAGTAAGGCCGACATGGTTTGATGGACGGGAACATGATTTACATGGTCGGCTGCCTCATGCACTTGATGCAAGCCACCCACGCAAACTTCTAGGGCCATTCGTTCGTGCCCGATGGCCCAGGTGAGGAGTATATAGACGATGCCCACCGGTGAATCATTTTCACCTTTTCTCTTCTTTATACTGCTGTCGTAAAGAAATTTTGGCGGTTCCGCGTTTGATAGAACGGGCACCGTATAAAAATGGCTGGTTGGTTGGTTTGTGGGGTTTAACGTCCCAAAGCTACTCAGGCTATGAGAGACGCCGTAGTGGAGGACCCCGAAAATTTCGACCACCTGGGGTTCTTTAACGTGCACTGACATCGCACAGCACACGAGCGCCACTCCGTTTCGCCTCCATCGAAACGCAGCCGCCGAGGCCGGGATTCGATCCCGCTGCCTTGGGTACAGTAATCGAGCGCCGTAATCACTGCGCCACCCCGGCGGGGCCGATTAAAAATGATTGGCACAAGACCATTTTACACATCGGCCTTGCGGAAGACATTTTGTTAGAAATTGAAGCTGCAAACTACAGAAGAACTTGATGCAGTGTTTGACTGCCAGTTTCTTTTCTTGTTCGGATTATCTTCATCCACCTTTTTCGGAGGTCTAAGCTGGCAGATATGCGTCAAACGTGAGAAGTTACTCGCGGGTCATCGCTGCTTTGCGTGGGCAGCTGCACGGACAGAGTCGGAAATTTAAGGGCAAGCATACGGGACACAGACAGGCTACGAGGATGAGACAAAATGGATTAGTCGAGGAATGCGGCCGCGCACCTCTGGGCTCCTGTTACCGACATTAATATTAACTGCGGCGATTAAAAAGTTTTTAGATTTGATTCCATGGCTTTTCTTCGGAAGCAAAAGCGTATTTATACCCCCGCCAGTGATGGCCGCGCTGCCCAGACTATGACAAGTCCACTTGTCGAAACGTTGGCTCAGCTAGCGAACTGAGACTCCCCCTCAAGCCTTGTTCAGTGCTTTTTCATACTGTGGAACCATTTTCTTCCTCTATTTGTACCCTAGATTGGTATAAGAATCACTAGTTGAAGGGGAGAATTATCCGCACGCCTGGTCGTACCGCGTCTCTGCCAAAAGTAACCAGGCTACGTGCTCCACTTCTCAGTCCGGTAGCAGAGAATTCGTACAACTTCTGAAGCTCTAAACATATGGAAAGTAAAAACGGGCTCCTGTCCTCAGTTTTTAACAAGTTTCGATATTGTGGGATTCCATGTTGACTCTGGAATTCAAGCGAAAATCAAAACATGGAGCCTGGTTACTTTTGGCAAAGACGGTACATGTTCACTACACGTAACAACAATTTTTCGGATGCTATTCATAATTTTTCTAAGCACCGAAACCAATTTCGAAAACCGTGTCATTAACGCTCATCACCACAAGACACATTAAGATTGCGGCGTTGGTAATTTCAGTATGTATCGCAGAGCCGAATCCCAGCCGAAGCAGCCGCATATTCAGGGCGAATGCCGAAAGACGCCTCCGTGGTGTGCGGTATTAGTACACGTTAAATGCCACTGATAACTTCACTCGCTTTATATTCGCAGTAAAAATCTATGGTTGTACCTGGCTGGGTTGGACGTTTCTTTGGCAGCGAAAGCCTCATCTGTTGCCGTCAAAAATTGGCCTCTAAAATGAAACTTTCTTTCCCTCTGCTCAGTGGAAACCCTCGACGCCAAGACCGTAAATGATTATGTGCTCCCTGCTTGTACTGCACTACCCCCGCAGCCTAGCATCAGGGATCTGCAGCAACAACAACAACAACAACAACAACAACAAAAAGACTGTAGAGATTTATTCAAGTTAAACCTATAGTTATACTAGCGTAAGCTCTCTTAAGTATGGCTGCGCAGTTGTTTTGCTGGTATTAAACCTTTATTACTCAACCGTGAACTCGTCCGTGTCTGCGTTGCTGGTCATACTCACAGTCCATTATTTCAGTATCTTCGGCAGACGAAGCCGTCATCGAAGACAAGATCGAAGAAGCGGCAGTCTTTCGATCATACTTCCGTTGTCTCGCCAACCAACCTCTTCGCTGTTCGTTGGTTTCAGCTGCCAATTAGCCCGCTTCCTCCCTAGCGCTTCTTCCCGGCGACCTATATCGTTTGGATTGTCAGGCGCAGCCTGACGCTACGTGGTGTCACGGCGAGGAAGCAAGGTGACCCAGCCACGGCCGGTGTCGAGGGAGAGCGCGCTTCTCTTCGTTCTCCCTCGAGACCGGCCGTGAACCAGTGCGCCCTTCCACAACGCGTCACGTGGTATGACGCGCCAAACGACCTTGGGATTTTCAGTGCGAAGAGGAGAGCTGCGCACTAAAACATTCACAGATGATCGATGAGATTCTTGCAGCATATACGCGAGAGCATTGCTTTTGTACAGCTTCGTACGTTGATCCCCGTGCAAACAAATGACTGTCATTTTAATGCGTATTTCTGAATCATTCATTGTGCGGGAGCGATTAGCTTTTTGGTGAATTATATCGTACGGGATGTATTCGACATAGGTGAATGTTTTCAAATCAGCGCAATGACCGTAGCATTATGGTCAGAGACTTGGACACTCTCCTGTCCGGCACTCGGTATGCTCACGATTTCTCAAGACCGCGAGGCTTCCAACTGTCGACGCCGCCGACGCTGCTGGACAATGCCTAGTTTTTAAAAAATCCGGCGTCGTCGGCGTCGGTGTTGTGAGCGAAAATTCACGGGCATCGCTCTGCCAGGCGGTACTTGGCAAGTGACATGGCCGTGCACTGATTGGTCGTCGAGTTGTGTGACGTAATGCGACCACGTGATATCATGTGATACGTGATAAAGGAGCTGCAACTCTGGCTTCGGGGAATGAAACCCTACAGGGTCCTTGCATTCCCAGGCAGACGTGCTCCAGGCCGGCGCCTTGGTACGGCGTGGTTAACTGGGGCCATGCATTTAGTCAAATGGTCTTCCACATAATTTTCTAGCTTACGACGATGCACGAAATAGTATTTATGATATAATAGAGGCCCTAACTAAGAGATTAGTTAATAGCAATTGGCAAAGCGCATGTACGCGAACCAAAGGCTGCGTGGGCGGCAAAGAGGAACCGTTAATGCTTTCGCGTCAAACCTATAAGTGTCCCTCCCGTTTTTTTTTTTTTTTTTTTTTTTGGGGGGGGGGGGGGGGAAGCAATACTACTCGCACTTTCAAGCCTCCGCGTGACACGGCCGCAGTTACGTCTTACCCACGTGACGCTGTGACGTCACACCCCACTTGACACACGGGCTGGCAGAAGCTGCCAACTTGGGTCTGTCGTTTCACATGGGACGGTTATGTCAGAATCAGCTTGCTAGGACCCTGGCATTCACTTTACCCTACAGGCCCCCAAGGCAGGTTCATATGGGTTGGTTAAAGCGAGGCTTTATAAGTGGGCTGAGGAAGAAGAAAAAGAGAAGAAGAACGCTCGGTCACCCGCAGCTAATGCTTTCGCTCAATGTTTGTTTCAGCAGCGTTGAACCCTTGTAATTTTTTTGCGTGGAGGTATGAACACACTTTCGCTTTGAGAAAGAATGCCTCCACTTCAGCCCAGTAAGGATGCGAAAGCGATTTATGATGGCGGTAATACCTGTATTTCATTTTTTTTTTCTTTTCTAACGGTTAAACTCCATTTAGTCAATGTAGGGGGCCATTAGAAAGCGGCATAGTCTATCCTTACAGGCCGGTCCTAACTTTTCCTCCACATCACCTGAAAAAACCCTCGATAGCCGAAACTATTCCAGCACTGTTTGTGACGCTGGAGAAGTCTCTGCAATGCTTTCGGTGCGATTACCACAAAAAAAAAAAAAGAAAGACAGAGAAAAGAAAAAAAAAAAGGAAAAGAAAGAAGAAGAAATGTAAGAAAGCGTTCTGCGGCTCCGGCCGCAGCCTTCCAGAAGCTGGGACACGTATTTAACGAAGTTCTGAAAATATGGCGAGTTGAATTATTTTGGTAATTGTGTACATGTTAAAGGTGGGGGGGTGGGGTGGGGGGGTAAATGATGGCCGTTTGCTCGGTACTGCGCTGGCCGCGCGTCGCCAAAGTGTCAAAGAGCACTGGCAGGTTCAACTGGGAGTTCAAAATAACGAGCACCTCCGTGCGCCTTCGCGCGCGTACCATAACAACCCTTAAGCGAATGGCCAATGTGTGTGCAAGTGCGACTACACAGTAACGAGTGCTTCAAAAAAACGATCGTCATACGCTTCTTACTCGGTTTCTGTCTTGCTTCAAATACTAGTTGGGGTAATTGGTAACGACTTTGCGTTATGCGTTAAATGCCTAACGATTGAGATAAGGTCATCTTAGCAGCATGCTCGCAGTGGTTACTCAGTCGTTTGAGCATTCGTTTCATACCCAAAGGGTGCGGAGTTCGGTCTCCTTCGGGATTTTTCAATTTCACCGGTGCGCAGAGCAAGTATCTCTTTTGATGAAGCGGCGCTTTGCTATGAGAAAATTCGCGACCACTGTGCCGTCCATCAATCTGCACAGAGAGAATGCGACCTACTTAGACGTTTCTCATCGAATGACATGCTCATCGATGAAAAAAACAAACATTTTTTTTTTCTTTTATCCTCACATATAGATTAGGCTCTCATCACAGCCTTCTTATCACATACAATTTGCGTCTATGGTGTGAAGGACTAGACTAAAGTGTCCCATGTCCACAGATAACACGTTTTCATTCAGAATTTTTCTCACCACAGATGCTTAAGGAGGTGCTGCTTGGCTCCTGAGCATGAGGGCGCGTGTGTTCGATCCCGGCCGCAACGGCCGCAGCCTTGGGTAGACGTGAAAGACGACACTCCTATGTGCTGTGCGATGCCAGTGCACGCTAAAGAATATCATGTGGTCGAACTTAAAGGGTCCCTGAAAAGGGGGTTTAGAAAGTGGCCATGAAATGTGCGCATTATGTAGACGAAATGCTACTTCGACGACTTCGATGACGACTTTGTTAACGTCTCAATTTCTGAGCTCTCCCAAATTGAAAATTAATTACCTGCTGCAACTCATGCAGCCCTGACTGGGTCACATTTGGGAATATTCAACTAATTAAAACAATTACTCTATTAGGACCCCATTCCGGATGTCTGGCGTCTATCGAAAGTTGTCCTTGTGCTTAAAAAGCGAAGTGAAGGGTTAGTATTAGATAGTATTAGACCAATTTCTTTAACATCATATCTAGTGAAATTTTTGCAACGTGTGCTGTATGGCCGAGTCATGCTCCTCATCACCAGAAAGAAAATGCTGAGTTACTGTCAAATTGCTTTTAGGCCGGACTGCTCAATATGGTGTGCGCATCAAGAAAGTCGTGTCCGATTAGCCCGCCGTCATCACCAATATGCTGAAATTATTATTCAGAACATCAATAAAGCGTACGTCAGTGTTCTTTCTTCTTCTGACGTTCCAAGCATTCTTAAAATTATGCGATTCGGAGCGGAATCTGACCAAGTAAATTTTCTTTAGTCATCTAGGGGAATTCTTTAGTGTAAGGTAGACTCGATTTCAGTCTCCTTAAATTTGTTTGATTGAATATTTGCTAGGGCCTCTAAATGTGCTAATTTCTGTAATTGTCCCGGTGGGTTCAATAACATCATTTGTGAATATAATATTCGATGAACATTTATCCATGCATTGCTAAATTAATATATTTTCTCTCGATAAACGGACTACAGGACTACTTGAGGACCTTTCGCTTACATGTTAAATTGCGATTGGTGCCTCGGTGTGTGAAAAAAGGCAGGTGCAGACATTTTCTCTTAGTCTCTTGACTAGTCCTTTTCTTTCCGTCTTGTAGACTTCCCCCCTATATATTTGCGGAGTTCTTAGCAGTAGTTCTTGCCCTGCGAAATATCCCAAATTCTTTTGCAATGGCTTTAATACTTACAGACTAAGTATCCTTGTGGACTTCCCTATCTGCGTCTATGAGTCGCCAGTTATTTAGTACATTTAAATTTCTCATCCCTCTTCAAGTCCAATCGATCAGGATTGTTTGGGTTCCTTGTCGCAGCGGTCTTCATTTCAAAGAGTTGTGATGCTTTAGCGAAATCAGCATTGAGTGGTCCGACCTTCGACCTCCTTCCAACCTGTGTCACAGCAGCACGTTTTCGCACTTATATTTTAATGCGAGAATTTGGCACCTCTGCGCTTACTTCCCTGGATGAGGATTCCCTTGGAGGAGTAAAGCTAGGCTGTTACGCAAACTTGAGGTTTCCTTCACGCGACTTTGTTGTCGTGTTCCTCAGTTAAATTTTTACCTTTACAGGATGCCTTCCTCTCCTTTGTGCCAATATTGTGCTGAGCCAGGAACAACTGGACATTTTTTCCTCTTTTGTCATCGATATACATCGCTAAGGAGGACGTTGTTAGCAACGCCATTACAGGAACTTAGCTTACGCTTGTCGTCAGCGGCTATGTTTTTCGGCGCTTATATGCTGGGACGTGGCGATGGGAATGCAGGCTCGGTTGTCCAATTTTTTTTTTTTTCGAAAATCAAAGCGTTTTCTATCATAACTTTTTGTTATTTCTTTGTCCTGTACTTTTAATATTATTTTTTATACCTAATTATGTTTTCCTTATTTATTTATTATCATTATTATTTTTAATCTCACAAATTTAAATTTCAGCAAGCACATGCGCCACCCTCAACCATCACTGTCAGTGAACCGAATTTGCTCAAATGTCTACCCTCAGTTCTGTAGAATGGAACCTCAGAAACTGTAATCACCGCCTGGTCGTGGCCGATCCCCCTCATGGGTATACGCCATTTTAATGAGTACAACAACAAGCCTGACTCCGACTATTCGTGACTTTCATGCGTTCCTGCTTATTTTGTAAATAAACTTTAAAGAGCACTCCAGAATCTGCATTGGAGTAATGCAAAAGTACGGATGCTGCTGTTGGTCGCTTCTAGTTGCTAAATTCACTTGTTTGCCATTTTAGTCGTCGGTACTTTCAAATTGCGCGCCAATCCCTTCCTATGCCTTTTTTTCGGCTTTTCCGGTTGCGTGACATGCCATCCTTGACGTCATATCCACTACGTACGGCACCCCTTTCTCTCTTTCCGCTTTCACTCCCACCTTCCTTCCTTCTTTCCCGTACGGCGCGGTTCAGGGGTGCACAGAACAAGTGTGGCAGGTACTGCGCCTTTCCTTTCTTGTGAACCAGTTGTTATAACTAATTATCTTATTAACTTATAGGTCTAATTATTTTTGTGGGCACAACATTACGTCGCCCTCTATCGATTGACACCACTCATTAACCTCTACCATTTCTCAATTACTCACAGCTGCTGCGGACACGATTTTACGGACATGGTCTGCGGACAGAAAGCAGTGAACATAGCGAAGTAATGCTTTCGCATTAATAAACCTACCCCCGTAAAAATATCTTAGTTTCCATGGGAGCGTAGGGACGCGACAACGAATCTTTAGCCCTGATCTCTGAGAGGAAGCCTGGCGCACGCTATCTGCCGCCAGCTATGGAGACTAAGCACCGACGAGTGCGCGCCATCACCGCCGAGTAGAGCTACTCACCTTGAGTCTGTAGAATCACTGGAAAATTTTCAGAGTACCGCAAAGGGGCCCGCGGGCGCCATGTTCCTTCCAGACCGCCGGACCCAGCCGCCGTCTGAATGGCGAGTGACCGCATTCGTAGACTTCTATAATGTTTTGAAGCTAGTAAAACTGAAAGATTTTAGTATGTTTATTCAGAACAGTACCACCAGTGATTATTTGGTCACTAACTTTATTACTCTAGTCCGCTATCGATGGGAAAAGATGAAGTGCGTGGGTGAGCCAGCGAACACTTCACGACGCCTACTCTTGTAAATCGCCAGCCATTTGGATCAACTCGTGTTCTACGCGCAGTGCAGTGGTGTTACGAGATTATGAAGGACCAAGTGTGAAATAGCATGTCTGCGAATATCGCAGGAACGTGTGCGTATATTGTTAGGTCGTCGAGAATGCCGTCCGCTGGCGCCGCTGTGCCAGACGTGTTAAAGACACGGAGGGCGAGGTGCAGAGTTTATTACACTCTGACACGATGAATCGCTTTGTATAAGCAACACAAAGTGAAGCAGCAGGTTCGCTGAGACAGCGTAAACAAACTAACATACAGTTTAGTATCGCCGTCGCTGCGCCAAGAACGCCGAGCAGGCTTTGTTGAAGCATATTGTTTTGCGTGAACTTAATCCTTTGCGGCGCCTTTATTAAGTGAAGGAAAAATAACGCGCTGGTCGCGCCCACTTTCCCCCTGAAAAAAAAAAAAAAAGAAGCATGGCCTGCTATATCATCGCTGTCACCGTACGGTGAATATAGTACTTTTCATTGTGTAATGGTATCTCTTTATGTTGTTTCATCGCCATACGCCTCGTGCCGCCAATTTGCTAGAACGTGGCTCATTAACTACCGTCAAAAATTAAAATGACATCACACATTGATGGCATCTCTGGTTGACACACATTTGCCAAAAGTTTCTAGCTGCGAACACACAACTATGGTTGGTTGGTTTAGTTTATGGGGTTTAACATCCCGAAGCAGCTCATACAATGAGACACCGTTGTGGAGAGCTCCGGAAATTCCCAACATCTGGTTTCTTTAACGTACAACTAGAAATAAATTACTAATAAATCTCTGCATAGAGTTTTATCTACATTTACATTAACAATAAAAATAAAAAAAAAAAAGGAAGAGCTGCGGGCGGTCATCGATGCGCACACGAACACTCGTCCGTACGCATGCATGCACGAGCAGAGTGTGTGTGATTTCGCAGAACTGAATGCAAATGTATCTGGTGCCGGCTGGCTGGATATTTACCTTAATGGGAGAGTAGCTTTTCCAAAATTCCGCAAGATTGAAGCGGTAACCGCATGAGGCGACAACCCCTAGCGATCCGTCGCGCGACGCCGCCGCTAACGCCTGTCGTTGTCGCTGGTGCATACCGCACGCAGCGACGGGGCTCAGCGACAGAGAGGCACGTTTTCAGCGTTGCTCTGTTACCGCCGCCTCGTCATTCGGTCAAGGGGAGTGCAATCACGCTATATCCCATTTCTAACACTAAACAGCATGAAGTGCGATAAAACACTGATGAAATTTCTTGTAACGCATCGCATTTTAAAGGGTCACAGCGCAGTGGTGCGCTATACACTGCGATGCCGACTTGCATTGCAAGCAGTGACCTTCTCTTGCTCCTTTCTAAAATTAACAATATCTAGCAACGCTAACCTATTTCTTTCTTTTATTACCCTTGCAAGCTTTTACTGAATTATCTCGATGCACTCATATATACACGGATCAGACGAAGTGAGCGCGTGAAGGCACCAGGTTCTTCGCCCAAACCGGACTAGGAAAACAAACTTCACACGCAATAAAAAGAAAAAAAGCCAGAACGGAAGTTGAGCACCCTAAAGCCCTCTGCGATTGGCTGCCTCACGAGCTGCTTCCGGGCGACACGCGAAATTTTCTAAAAACCCAGAAACCTAGCGACAGCGACGAGCGGCAATGCTTTGGCGGCCCTCAGCCCGTCGCCGCGAATTGTCGCCTGATGCAGTTAGCGCTTAATGGACGCCGCATATTGCTGCGCAAGTGCGAAATACAGCGTTGGAAGGTAAACACATGTTGCCACTAGGTGAACCATGTTCATGCGCTTCTTTCGCGGCTAAGCAAACAAAATTTCAAACCAATGAACCAGCGTATTTCGCCAGAGAAGGTGCTCCTTGATGGCACAAATTTTTCCTGGTCGGTTCTGTGAAGTCACACCAACCACTGATGCAGATCGCTCGAATTTTCGTTCAGGTACTGAGAAAACGCATTTTCAGACTCAGGCATGATGCCGCACCAGAGGCACAGCAGAATTTCTCACGGGTAAACTGCGAGAAACAATCGGAAAAAGAGGAACTCCCGCGCAAGCCATGTATTCTGCGCACGAGCTTGGAAGGGATGTAGCGTTAAGTCACGTGACGCGCATCAGCCAGTAGGCGAGCCGGCGGCGCGGGGAAAACGAATGCGGTACTCTGAAAATTTTCCACTGACTCTATGAGTCTAGCACGGAGGAAGCCGCTGTTCTGGACTACGTGATCGGCGGGGTTCTGTCAAATAAACACTATAGTAGAACCAGCCCCGAAGGCTTTCGTCTTATCGCTCTTAAGTGTCCTTAGTGCCTCAAGAATTGTTACAACGAAACTTCCCGTAGCTGGCCGCTTACTGAAGCCAGGCGCCGTGCTAACCAGCGCGGTGTAACTAATCTGACTGTTTGTACAGGCGTCTATTGCAAGGGTGCACTGTGGAGGCGAACCGCCGCGGAGCCATTTTAGCATCGCTGAGTGGACGTTCCGGACAGGGCTCGCTGCAGCTGCAGTGCAAGCTGATGCGATGGTGTAACGTCATTTATTGAGCAATCCAGGAAGAGACTGGGGGCATGTTGGATACAAGAGTGAGCTGTGTCTACTACGGGCGAGTAAATCAAAGAGATAGAGACGCTGTGGAGCTGCATGTTCATCGCCGACGGTCATCAAGCGAGCCTTGTCTCAAAATCCTCTAATGCTGCCGGCCACCCTGCCAAACCTTTGCAAAATTCCGTTTTAGATAGTGTACACATAGTTACTGGGCCGCAAGCCGATGCCCATAGAGAATAAAGAGAAAAGATGGTCGATGACTGAGAGATGATTTAATGAATCGCGACGGGCCAGCGCGAGCGCTCCTGCCGGCGCCATTGCCCACTTTCCTCGTCTGTAACATTACCCGGGGCCACCGAGAGATCGTCCTGATCATGGACGAGGAAGTTTGCCGATGTCGACGTCATCCGTTGCATGACGATGAGCGTGGCTAGATGGCTGAAGAAGAAGAGGAAGAAGGAAGAAGACAACGGCTTGTCAGAGAAGGACGTACCTAGAGATCCTCATCTCTAGGTTAGGACTCGTCTTGTTCCTACCTGTTTTATTGTCGATTGATGCAAGTGCCAAGAGAGTTCCGTTGAACACTATTTGTGGAATTATACACGACTATGGTATAGCAACTAGTAAGTTAACCAGTTAACGTTTCGAAACTCTTTCAGGTTTTTATCATCAAAATTCTTCATTGTTAGATTTTCGATTCACAATTCATAGCTGCATTCATATAATTCTGTACAATCTTGATTCGCGATAAGCTTGTGCTCGTAATTGAGTTTGTGGACAACACCACATCTTGGCTAATCCCCCATGGTGGGTACGTGCCATTTTTCTAGAGGCCATCAACAACAACAACGGCTTGCCAACACAATGATTCCCAATGAAGCCTGGTCCAGGACGCTTTCGGGCCACAGGTTGCCAAGACCCGATGGCGGAGGCCCAGGCACGCACCGCATAGTATGGGCAGGAGTAATGTCTTCGACTGTAGCGGAGTCTTGGGTCGGCGGGGCCTCTGGTCGGCACATCGGGGCAGTCGGGTCACATGGTCGTTCGGTTCTCTCATTGTGTCTTGTGGTCTTGTGAATGGCGTCTCGTGTCAGTCTCTCTTTCGTCGTGTCTTGTGGTCGAGGCTGTGGGATGGGGCGGTGGAACGGCGCCATCGCATCGGGTCCGGCAGGCTGGGGACCAGCCAAGCAATGCCTCCCAGACCTCCTGCCGACAGCACAAGAAGACGCAGGGCGCCGAAGGTCCGGGCCAGGATGAGGAGAAAGGAATTAGCCCCCCCCCCCCCCCCCCCCCTCAACCAAATGTTAGGGGGCGGTAAGCCGATGCACACTGAGAAAAGAGAACAGAGAGAGCAGATGGTCGATAACCGAGAGATGATTTAATGAATTGCGGAGGGCCTAGCGCGAGCGCTCCGGCCCGCGCCACTGCCCGCTTCTCCTTCCTCCGTAACTATATATGTTTTCGTTTATCTGGCCGTGACCTTCTCTGGCTGGCCTATTCCTGCTTAGAAGCCGCTACTGCCAGAAATCTCGATCGCAGTAGTCGTAGGAACGGATCACGCAGTCACCAAGCCGCGACGTTTGGTGACGGGAGGCATTGCTTACTACACCTATCACTGCTCTTATTCGTGGTGTTACTCATACTGCTGCTGCGGTAACTAGTGATGTGGTGCTACTAATGTTGTTATTATTGAGTTTTAGTTATCAGCAATGTTGCTGGTCCTTCTGCTCCTGCTATCCTTGCTTCTATTACCATTCTCATCACCTCTGCTGATACAATTATGTGATCTCTGCGGAACCTCTGTGTGGACTGCTGCCCGATAATAACGAACTGCGGCCTCAGTAGCTACAGCGAGCCAGCTTCCAGAAGAGGCCTCCAACTAATCCTGGCAAAAAAAAAAAAAAAAGAAACGCGTTCTCAAACGTCATCAATGCAAAGTACTTGCGGATGTTTAGCTGAAATGAGTGCAAAATAAAAGCGGCATTCTACGTTCGCTAGTTTCAAGAGCATAAAAAATAGGACATCCATGAATAGGATTTATTCATCTCGCTTTGACCACATACAACATTCCAGCCAGAGCAAGGACAATGTTCCGATCATCTTGTGTCGTGTTTCTGATGTAGACTTAATGCCCTTTATGTCATGCTTTATACTAAGAAGGTGCTCGCGGTATCGTTGTCCCCGACGTTTGGTTTTACCTGAGCGCATTATATGCTTACTTCTGACCTCAGACAGTATGTGCCATCAGGAACTAAAGCTTCAAATAAACACCTAAAGATGGCAGCTTGCCATGCTGGCGCTGCCGTAGTGAAAATCACTGAATATGCTCTTGCCCTTGCTGCTTCCTGTGTTAATTTCTGAGTTTCCAAGCGTGGTAATGACGCGTATTAATTTTTCTTCGGGTCCGCTAGCATTCAGCACTTCATCGCCTCTTTCGCTATCCGTCCTCCTGAGTCGTGGCTCGAAGAGCAACTTTCGGAGTCTATCCGTCGGCGCTTCGCAGAAAACGAACAGCAGGTAAGCAAGCAGGTAGCTCCATACGAGTACGGTGAAAGAGAAGGAGACCTGCGAAGAACAACAGGGGGATAGTTGGAGGTAAAAATTGTGGATTATACCGCAGGTGGTTTACAGCTTATCGCCTATACCAACACAATTATGTTTCTACTCGACGAGAAGCAAGATAATATGAGCCCGTGTGCTCGTATGAGAGTTGTTTTCTCTTAACTGCTTAACTGTAGAAATTGAAACCTGTTCTTATTTTTTTTTCTAAAGGTTCGCTAACTCGACAAATTGTTTTTTGTTACTTCAATGCCTTTTTGAGCACCTAGATTTAATTGTGCCATGTGTTTAGGATTTAGTTTCTAAGTTCGCACAAAAAAAAACTGCTAGCTAGTCAGCCTAATCGCCAGAGGCATCGTCAATGCCTCTGTTTGGCTTGGCTATGAGAGATTTCTAATGGAGGTTATACCGTGCGACCCACATGACCTTACAATTTCTTTTATTTGCTTTTGAGCGCGCAGCGCCATCTTGTTGTGTAACATTGTACTATGTGTTTAAAAAATTCTTTTTACTTCAAAACTCGTTGCAGTCGCAGCATCTCGTCTAGGCGAAAGGGTAGGGAGAAATACCGCTTGGACCATTCTGGCCGAGGCCGTGACCGCGGCATGGGCAATTTTCTCCTCACATGAACAGCTATAGTGTATCTCTTGGGGAAAAAAAGGTTTAACGTTTTTATGTGTGTGTGTGTGTGTGTGTGTGTGTGTGTGTGTGTGTGTGTGTGTGTGTGTGTGTGTGTGCGTGTGTGTGCGTGTGTGTGTGTGTGTGTGTGTGTGTGTGTGTGTGTGTGTGTGTGTGTGTGTGTGCGTGTGTGTGTGTGTGTGTGTGTGTGTGTGTGTGTGTGTGTGTGTGTGTGTGTGTGTGTGTGTGTTTTATAAAGACCCAAGTCGCGAGTCGCGACGACACATGTCATAGGGTGTCGTAGGGCTGCAAGTTGCGGTACTGGGGCGCTTGTTTTTCTTTCAGTTTCGAGAATGCATTTGGTGACCGTTGGCTGGAATTCAAATAAGCGCAAAGAGATCCATGTTCGCGTGCAATGTCAAGAACGTGAATGTAATTAGGTCATATAGACATCGCAGTGGTCATACGCATTTAGGATTGGTCGTACTGTTGCTTCTCTCTCCATCGTCGCAGTTTTGCTGCTTTCGTTCGTCCTTTGGAATCTAGTGAAACGGTGAGCGTGTGAGAAATTGTGTTTCTTTCATTTTGATGCCAACCTTGTGTTCATTGCTTCGCAACAGCTACCCTCATATGTGCAGTAGTTTAATTGAAAACACAAATAAAAGAATGCCGCTTGTGTGGACCTTGCAGCTATTTCAGGTCGCTGGCATATATTTCAACGTGATCAGTAGTTACAAGAGAACACCGGGAGAAATGTCGTGTTTCGAACACCCCAGTGGGATTTTCAGTATGTTGAAGCGTGCGGATTCGTTGCACACAGATATATGAAAGAGAGGGTGCACCTGAATTATCTTGCCGTTTCCCGTCCGGTTGGACGCAAAACGCATATTTTAAGTATTGAGTATTTTATTGCTGACCTGAGACATATCAGTGGTCGTAAGCATATCACTTATAAAACACGGCACAGTGAATTACATGGCTTACACAGAATTTGGCATCTCTTCCTAGTTTTTGCACACTTGTCAAAAGTAATGTAAGATACAGCAAGCAGGAGACAGTCAATAAAATGCAGGGATCACAACAAAGCGTTAATATCACTGGCACAACCTTCCTTCATGTCAAACACACTCCAAATATCACAAAAGCGCGCCCACATCATGATATTTTTTATGCTATTTTTTCGTAGGATATGGCACTTAACTGAACCAAAACTGTCCGTCACATCACAGCTGTAATCTGTTATTGTATAGGCAGGGTGATCCACTCTAGGGTGAACGTGCGAGTGTGCAACCGCACTCTTTAGAGCACACATGCTTTTAACATGGCTGCACATCAAACCAAAGTGGTGTGCGTGCAGGATGATCGGGAGGGGGTGCTTTGCATCCTGTGCCAATTGACGTTTATGCGCGGCCAGGACAGATTCACTGGCACTTTGAAGAGGGCGCTCCCATTCTTGCATGTTCACGCTAATTGTGGATCAGCCTGTACATTCTGTGAAAGTGTTGCTGCTAATCTTGGGCTTTGCTTTTAGCTTCTTATTACGCTATCCTTTATGAAATGCCACCTCAGGGGAGCTTCAAGCTACAAAATGAAATGAAAGAAATAGCCCATTTTTGGAGCTGGAAACGACGGGGCATTCTAGTGCTGATTTACTCTTCAAATCTGTATGTCGTGTACTTCTATGTGCTTTCTCAGTGCATATATCTTTTTCCTTACTCTTTCATGTGTCTTCCAGGATTCTATAAGCCAAGCTCTGCTGCACTTTAATTTTGTCTAGGCGTGGTCGAGTTGGTGTTTGTCTTTTTCTCGGTCCACAACACCTTTTTATTGGGAATTCCCTGACTACGAGACCATTCGTGGTGGACGCTGTCCCCTGTGATAGTGCATTGAGTGCTGCTGAAATATGCTTATAAGTAGCATCAAGTGCTTCCTGGTCCCAATCCAGTATACAGCCATATTGCTCAGCCTGTCGGTCGCATTTTGCAGCCTTGCTCTCGAGGCTCCGAGCCCATTTTTTTAAGGTTTTGGAAAAATACCTATTTCAATCCTGCTTGATATTTATGGTGGAGAGAGCTGAGGCACCTTATTCCACTCTTCTGAACCAGCTTCAAGGCTCAGTTGAACATTGCTGGTGTAATGCTTAGGAAGCCTGTCAAAGCTCCAGCCTTCAATCAGTTGTAAAACTGTGCAGAAGTGTTTACATGGCAGTTTATACTTCTTGAAGTCTGCACATGTGCCGGTTGGTGTGTTGTGTGATACTGACCAGGTGTGCTGGAGCTGTCTTAAACACACCATTTTCAGGGGAATTATGTACATCAGTTTGGGTGCACTGCAGGGCAGTGTCCAACTTTTGCATGATGTGCTTATATGACTTGTGTAGGTCTATTGCGTGGGTAAATGGGTTCAGTATCATGATACCCCGGTACTTCGAGGACCTCCTCATCTGTTCCTGGTAGAATTGTGTCTTTCGCTCTGGCAAAAACTGAAACTGGCTGGTTAATGTCCATATTAGGAATGATAAGCTTTGTTTGCCATGCGTGGATTTCAAATAATGTTCTTTCAACAATTTGTTCTGTGATTCAATGCCATTGTTGGTGGTTATCGCAACTGAGAATTTTGTTCTGTTGAGCATGGTCTATTTGTCTGCTAGTGGCAACCATTGGCAAGACATATAACTCCTCAGTTTAGTGTTTTTCCAAGGGTCATAATAGATCAGCTATTTTAATGCATCGTCGTATTCCTCCTGGGACATAGCATGGGCCAGCCTCCTCAATAGGGAAAGTGCACCCTCACGATCAGCTACTCTAGTCTCCTTTTCCCTTTGCCATCGGTCACACACCTGTTACCTGTGGAACTCGCAAAGCATCACTGCACTCTATGGGAAAATTTCTTCAATTGCTCTCATTTCTGCTGAGCAACAGTCCGCCATCCAGTACTAGGGTTCTAGCTCTGGGCACCAACACCTAAAAACAAAGTGCCTCTGCTATGCAAGATGCTGTCTCGAACTCAACTATGAAAGCTCCGGCAGCAATGTAGCCAGTCGGTGTTTTCACTACTATGAAAAAAAGAGGAAGCAAATAGTCTGTTGTCTTCTTGGTGGCATCTAAACAAACAACGCTCTGCCCATATTTTAAAAGCAAATCCTTCATAAAACACGACTGGTAGCCAGAGGTGGGCAACCTCATGAGGTTTCGACCTCATGAGGTCAACCTCAACCTCAAAATGACCTCAACCTCCCGGAGTGAGGTGAGGTTGAGATGAGGTCGGCAACACCTGAAATATTTTTGAGTGAGGTCAGCAAATGAGACCTCAACCTCATGCGTGAGTTTGAGGTTGAGTGAGGTCGTAACTTAGTGAGGTCGGCTTGTGAGGTCGAAATTATTGTTTCCCACAGCGATAAAATAGCCGGAAAAACACCTTTCATAATGCCTGTCGTGTACACTCTTTTGGCTACCAACGCGCACGTAACGAACAGTTTGCGTCTGTGCGTTTGCGTTATATAATTCGTTCACAGGAAGGGAAAGGCGCAGTGTCTGTCACACTTGCTATGTGGACACCTGAACCGCGCCGCAAGGGAAGGGATGAAGGTGGGCGTGAAAGTGGAAAGAGAGAAAGGGGAGCCGTAGTGGAGGACTACGGAGTAATTTCGACCACCTGGGTATCTTTAACGTGCGCTGACATCGCACAGCACACGGACGCCATTTCGTTTCGCCTCCATCGAAACGCAGCCGCCATGGTCGGGTTCGCACCCGGGAACTCCGGCACAGTAGTCGGTCGTCTTACCACTGCACCATCCCGGCGGGGCGTTCGACACGAAAAAAAAGGAGGGGGGGGGGGGGCGTAAAGCGCAGCGCGGCAAACGAGTGGGGTGGCTGCAGACTCGAAAGAAGGTGAAACAAGATCCCGCCACCATTCCGAGCGAGTTTGGGAAGTGAAGAAAGTCTGCGCAAACTCGAAGGATTTCCAGACCTACGTGAGTATGTCGACTTCTCAGAAAAAAAAGAAAAAAATCTAGAATAGTAGAAAAGAGCGAAGCGCAAGATCCAGCAACCAAGGAATTGCTTGGGGAGGATGGCACGAGAGAGGAGGTTTCAAAGAGGCATATGGAAAGAATAAGGATGCAGAAGAGACGAGAGAAAAATGGCTTGACGAGAAGTCACCCCACGAAGACTGTATTTTAGTAAATAAAATCTGCTTTTGCTATTGTATATGGTACGAGTTAAAACGAAAGAAAGCAACAGGACGGTAGATCGTAGTTGTATCAGTGCAATCCACTCTTTTATTATTATTATTATTATTATTATTATTATTATTAGTCACTAGACATTAAATTAACCCTTACATAAAAATATAAATTTAATCTGCCCTTCCCGAAGAATCATTGAAGAACAGACAGGTGACTGACGACTGCTTGCAGTCATTCTCATACCCTACGTGAGCTTGAGCCTTTTTCATTTACTTGTTTGTTTATCGAGGGCCTCCCCTCCGTTTTACAGCTTGCAGCCAAAGTGGCGGGCGCGCCTTTTGTTCGTAAGCTGGCTTCTGCTCTTTCGGCTCCGCAGCCGGTGTCCGATCTCAACTAGCGGACAAAGCGCGGACCCGGGAACCCCTCGGCATTTCTTGGAAAGTAAGCCACTGCACATACGCGCGCCTCTGGGAGTTTGTGAGTTTTAGGTTTTTTTTAAGTGCGTTTCTGTCAACGGGGCCGAGAGTTACAAGGACAGTGACAGTGTGGGCGAGAGAGCGAGTTGTGTGCGCGGTGCTCGAGCGTGTGAATGCGCGAGTGAAGTTCTGCGTCTCCTCTTCTCTTTAGTTTTTCAGTATACTTGCACCACCCCTATTTTTCCTCACTTCTTGTTTTCGTTTTGTATAGTCACTTACCAGTGCCCCCTCTCGCGTTTGTGCACCCGCGTTTACTCACAACCGGCCGCTTTTCTGCGGTATGGCCAGTCGTCACCCTCCCCGCCCCCCCCCCCCCCCCCCTCCTCCTAAGAAAAAAAAATTCAGAAAAGACAATTCTCAGATTCTTCTTCTCGCAACATTCTTTTCTTTCTTTTTTTTTTTTTTTGCTTCTTTAGCTTTTGGTTGTGCGCTATACCTCCGACTGGCGTATTCCTGTTGGTCTAAATAAATATAAAGACAGGCCCTTCTCGCTTCTCGGAACGCCGCGGAGGCTGCGCGGACTTCTGTCGCTTGTCGACCAAGCAGGCATCTCATCGTTTCGCAGGAGGGAAACGCTAGTCAGTGTTCAAACTCTGCTCTTCCTCCCTGTAGACGCGTTGCCACCCTACTCACCACCCGCTAGTCTTCCTCTCTTGACGAATATTGTGCAGTCGAAGAAAAACGAAACAACTCCCGTAGCATGGGTTAAGTGTTCGAGCTTCCTTCTCCCAGTGGGCGTGGTTCTCTCGTCGCGACTAGAAGCTGGTGTCTCAGCCCCACGTTCTCATCGACACCAATCGTTCCTGGAACATTTGCTTGGAAGTCGCCCCAAACCGCGTCGGTGAGCCGCCCGAAATCGGCAAAAGAAAAAAAAAAAGGCAGCATCTAAACGACATGCTGTGTTCTTCGCCATTTACCGTGGCCGTCTTTTTCAAGCGAAGACACTCAGCCATGCCGTGGTCGGCGACTTGCTGTAATTTATGACGGAAGTTTCCGCCCTTTCCAGCTGAGGTCTGCCCTTCTTCTTCGAGGTCTATCGCATTGTTGCGTTCGGCGTCGAGGGTGCATGACATGGTTGCGGTTATGGCTGGTGTGGTTATGGCAGATATAGCGAAAAAATCTAAATATACCGACGATGATGCGTGCGCGCGCAGTTGTCGAATTGACGAAGACATCGAAGGCCATTTCCGTTACAATAGCCACGCAAAAGAAACGAAAAGCACTGTAAACTTGGAATGCATTCACTGCGACAAGAAACTGTGTGGACAAGGAAACCAGCTTTTGAGCTTCTCTCGGCATCTCAAGGTAATGTGCGAATTATCCCTAATCCAACGTATTATTTCTTTAACTTACATCAATGATAAAAGGAATGTTTTGGGGCTGCAAATTCACTGTTAGTTAGTATAAGTAGAAGGGAGGGTAATCTTTCCAATAATTTGTCACGGCGTTTGTTCTATACAGCACAACCCACTCGTCAGGATTATCGAAAGTAGCGCAATGTCAAAAGTTAAGCACGCTTTACCTTTTCGTAACTAAGCGTCTCTGCATATGGCAACATTTTATTCTGTCCGCCTCTTGTGATACGTCCCACGTCAGAAGTCAGTTTGATAAAAGAATGTTATGGTACTACAACTTCCATATATACGCAAGTGGTCGATCTTTTTTTTTGTAACAGAGACGTTACACTGAAGAAACATTAGATTGTTTGTGATTTTGTCATCTGATTCGATTTCAAATCGCAGGAAAATATCTTCACAAAGAAATTATGACTTGCTTGTCATGAGGAAACACTATTTGACGGTCACAGATATGTGCGACGTTTCACTGCAGACCTTCGGGAGTTCGCATCCAGCAGCACCAAGGACACATAAGCATTACAGCGGGAATTAGGTCTAAAGTCACCATATCAAAACAAATAAAAATAAAATTTGAAGAGTTGAAACTGCCCAATTATACTGCTGTTATTAGGTCAGCCTGCTATGAATCAGTAGCCCCGCTGGCAAATGCTCATTTAAATTTTTTTACTTTACAAGTAAGCCTCATCATATTCAATGTTGCTTAAAATTTATGTCGTCATTCTGGCGTGTCACCGCACAGGACTTGTGCCATGACATTTTATAGTTAGTGTTCTGAAGTGAAAAACCGTTTATTTATTTATTTTTTTTTAGGTCGAGCGACCGACCTCAAATTCATAGTTTGAGTATGAGGTGAGATTGAGTGAGGTCGGTGGTGGCATCAGAAAAAATTGAGGTGAGTTCACCTGGTCAAACCTCTACTCAAAGCGTGAGGTTGAGGTTGAGTGAGGTCAGGAAATTTTTATTGAGGTTGAGGTGAGGTTGCGGTTTTTGAGGTCAAATGCCCACCTCTGCTGGTAGCAAATAATAATGCCTGCTCATATTCCTTTGCAACTGCCTCCTACTTATTCTTTCCCTCTTCAGTTTCGGAGTGAACTCTTTTGTGGTATGGTCGGAACTCGACATTGTCACTTGTGCTACTGCTCTGAGGAGCCTCAATCACTGCTTCCACATCTTGATCAATGTTACTTGACCTTTGTTTTTTAAGTGCATAATGAATGTGAGTTAATAGATCTTTGTTTGTCGGATAGAATGCTCGGCAGGTGATATCAGGTTTTGCTTTTTCTGCAAACATCACACCTTCTACATAGTACCTCAGGCATTTCCTTACTTCCTGCACTGGTGTGCCTTCTCTCACAAGCTGATGAATTTTTGCTGCAATTTCTGAATGAACAGTTTGTCCAAATGAAGTCACTTCGTCAAAATCATATTTGATGTGCTTACATTTCTTGTCATGTGGGCATGTGCAACTAGCCGCGCACCATTTCTGTTGGAAAATAAAAGTTTATTTCTCCTCCTTCTTGCGTTGATTGCGGAGGTGTACTCCGGCTGTGAAGCTTCCCCTGCCACGGTCATGGCTGCAGTGGCCCAAGTGGCATTTCTCCTTCCCCTTAGCCTAGACGAGTTGCCGCGACGAGTTTTGAGGTAAAAAAAATGTCGATACAGCGCAATGGCCGCGGACGTTAGAAGGGGACACAAAGCACACATGGGCGCGACGGATCAAGAATGGAACACCAACTCGCCCAAGCATCCACATTAAAATGTCATTGTTTTTAAGCCTATAGTACAGCCCTGAAAATTGCGCTGCGCACTCAAAAGCAAATAAAAAAAGAGGCGGCGACGAGTTCTGAAGTAAAAAAAAAAAACTTTTTAGACACATAGTACAACGTTACACAACCAGATGGCGTTACGCGATCAGAAGCAAATAAAAACAAATAAAATAAATTGTAAGGTCACGTGGTTCGCACGGTAGAACCTCCGTTAAGAATCTCCCTTTGACTATATTGCCTGGCTTTCGGTCATTCCCATGGCACCATTTGCGCCCAACGACATCATCCACGCTGCCGGCGAATATCTGTGACGGTGAGTGCCTTTGCAGATATTTATGCACCTGCACTGTGCTAGTGGTGGGAACTTTCATTGTTGCGCTGTAGCAAAGCAGCGGCATTCATTTTTTAACGCTAAAGCCGGAACCGCATGGCGCGATTTAGGGCGCGATTGCCGCGCGGATGGTGGGACGCGCGCGTCATTTATTTATTTGAAATACCCTAAAGGCCCGATAGGGCATTACATAGGGGGGGGGGGGGGGGGATGTGGAAGCAAATCAGTGTAGAACAAAAACAGAATAACAGATGATGTTATGGTGGTATGTGAGGGAGGTATATAACTAGTCATAGTAATCTTTATACAAAACTAGAAAAAAAATAAAAGAAAAAAAAATAATAAAAAAATAGTCGGGCAAGCAATATTTCAACATAATAAGAGAACTGTAAAAAGATAAAAATGTGCAGCGATTTCAGCAAAGGGAAAAACTTGCACATCGCGCATGACAGACACTACAAAGCTGAAACTAAAACCAGAAAAAGATAACAAATGAAACATATGAGATCTCACTGACTCAGACACACAGATTACACCGAAAGAATCAAGGAAAGGAGGCTCTGTACAGGGAACGACAAAACCGCGCAAATTGACTACGATGCGTCTGAAGAAGCTAGCAATGCTGCTGGAAACTCTGATAAATCAGTCAAAACAGCGATATTTGACGCCAACTCATTCCATTCATTTATTGCTAAAGAGAGTGGTGAATATTGGTATTTTTTTGTTCGTGCGAACAGTGGGAGGATTTTGTTCGCATGGTCAAGCCGGGATGAGACGTGAGGAGCAGAAAGAAGATGGGAGCGAACAAATTTCGAATTGCTATAGTATAATGTGTGAAGAAATGATAATCTTGCAAACTTCCTTCTGAAAGCGAGCGATGGTAGGTTTAAAACTTCTTTAATTGATGATACGCTCTGAAATCTTGAGTAGGATGATGTAATGAATCTTGCTGCTTTATTCTGGACGGATTCAAGAACATTCGAAAGGGAGTCCTGGTGGGGATGCCATATAACGGAAGCATATTCTAAGGTGGGCCTTATTAGTGTAGTGTAAGCTTGATGTCTTGTGGTAGAATTTGCGAGGTGTAAACGGCGCCTTAGCATGCCAAGTTTTCTGAAAGCTTTGCCGGTGATGAAGTCTATATGAGTATTCCAAGAGAGATTAAAATGCAAATGAACACCCAGATATTTTATAGAAGAAACAGATTCAACAGCTTTACCGTTGATTGTGTACACGCTAAGTAACGGCCCTGGAACAGAAGAATATCTTATATGTTTAGTTTTTTCTTCATTAATTTCCATTTGCCAAGTACGGCACCTTTCAGTTAGCCTGTTTAGATCGGACTGGAGCGTATGTGCATCTTCCGCGTTAGATATTGTTTTATAGATTACACAGTCGTCTGCAAAAAGGCGAATTGATGAGTTGATGTTACTTGCTATGTCATTTATGTAAATTAAAAAGAGCAAAGGCCCGAGAACTGTCCCTTGTGGGACACCTGATTATACACGTGCAGGGTTAGAGATGCAATCATTTATCTTAACTGATTGGAAACGATTAGTCAAGAATTCAGCGATCCATCTGGCCGTGTTATCATCAAGCTGCAGATTTTTAGTCTTTAACCGTAAACGTTTGTGAGCAACACGATCAAAGGCTTTTGAAAAATCGACAAAAATTGCGTCTGTGTCAAGGGGCATATGTAGCGCATGATGTAGGTCAGTAACTAATTCAAATAACTGCGTTTGACATGATCTTTTGTACCGGAAACCATGCTGGTTTTCTGACGCGTTCCCACTAGTTCCCACTACCAAATCGCGCCGCCGCGTGGTTCTACGCTTCGTAGAAAGAAACGCCTTGCGCGGCGCGTCCACTGACGTCAGGGCCGGCGTCCACCAATCAGCGTGCAGTCACGTGTCATTTTGGTTTTTTGGTTTGCCAACAGATGGCTCTGCTCTCCGCACATCTCGGCGGAACTGGAACCTTTTCGGCGGAACTTCGTTTCCTCGGGAAAGCTGGTGCGCGCTTCCAAGGAGCCACGTGCTTCACGTATCGTGTTCGTTTGCGCGTAGTGTTTCGCATGCAATGTTGCTGTTCGAAATTAAGTTTGATAAATACACTTTGGAGGAAATGTCGCTGTTTAATTACATGATAATTGTTTTTATTGTAGTGTCCTGTAATTTAAAGGGCATATTATATATGCGGTAACAGAGATAACTCATCTCGTTGGGAGTTATGTGGTCCGGCAAACCGGAAAACGCGGCGCGACACCGCCGCTCAATTTTTCTCGTGCGGGTGCTCGCGCGTCGGCGGCAACGCGGCCGTATGCCGCGCGTCACGTTTTTCGCTCGCGAAAAACGCTCCATGTGGTTCCGGCTTAACGTGTTATGGTATACGTCGATGTTTTGGTGTCGCGAAATAGCGTGCACTAATTTTTTGTACTAACGCGTAATTGTCGAGAATATTATTCACTGGCAAAATGAAGAGAGTTAATAACTCATTCAGCGAGGTCAGCAACCGACAGAGGCGAAGGAGAATTGCTAGTGCCGTCGAGAAAGCTGGATGATGTTGTCGAAGAGAATGATCAGGGTGAAGGTTACGGATAGTAGCGGGTCAGCCAGCAACATTACAGAAGGATTTGTAGAACCTGAGTTTGAAGTGAAACTGTGCTTTTGGTGTAATTCTGGTGTTGGAGTTTCAAAATTTGTGTTTGTTAATATGCGCTTTCAGGTTCTAAAATGTTCAGCATTGTGCATTTTCAAGATGGGGCTGAAGTTTCCGCTGTTTCGTCTACGTGGATAACTGCAAGAAAAAAATACTGTTATTTGGCTCCAGTACGAAATTTTGAGAGGAATAATGAGGCAGTATAGAATAATGAGAAATCATCTGATCATTGGAAGAAATACAGATGTAGAGTGTTGTGGACTTGTGCTAAGCACTATTTGAAATACTTGTAAGCATCATTATAGTTCTACATTTAAAATGGGATTCTTTTTATGCCTGCAGCCTAGCCTGGAATATTCTCAGATAGGCTTCACATAAATATAATATTTTAGTAATTCTGTGTGCACAGGTGGTAATCAGTGCAAATCTGGGTAGCAGAGACTGTAGTGTCACAATTCTATAGCTTGTACATAGCTATGTGGGCCAGCATGTGCAGAATGAAAGAAGCCTTACCAGCCGACAAGGCCAAGGAAAGCGTAGGGGATTTTTTTAAATCCTGGTTTTTTGTATAGACCTGAATGAATGATGTAATCATTTTGGAAATTAAGGTAATTAACTGCAAAGTAGAAGAAAAAACAATGCGCCGATGGTACGAACCAAACCCACGACCTCCGAATATAGTGTTCGGTGCTCTTTCCAACTGAGCTACATCGACGGCTGTCCAACCTGCTACTTGTTTGGGTATTAATGTTGCCTGCTAACAGACCCTGAAAGTGTTCACCAGCGCCAACCTTCTCCTTAGCGGCGGACGTGGAATGTCCTGTGTTACTGCCAGCTTCAGATCGAACTTGATCGGCTGAGAGGGCAAAAGCTGTGCAAGAACCCTCTTATGCTGCCTATGGCTTGAAGACTGCCAGAACCGAGACCCTCATAAGCTATTAGTAGGGAACTGAAAGAACGATGGCGCTGGTGAACACTCTCAAGGTTTGTTTACAGGTAACATTGATAACCAACAAGTAGAAGGTTGGACAGCCGTTGATGTATTTCAGTTAAGAGCACCGGACGCGATAATTGGAGGTCGTGGGTTCAGTTCCCACCATCTGCACATTGTTTTCCTTCTACTTTGTAGTGAATTACCTTTCTTTCCAAAAAGATTTCAGCTGTAATTCTGGTCCATAGCAAACACCAGCAAAGAAAATCCCCCAAGCTTTCCTTGGCCTGGCCGACTGTTGGCATATTTCATTCATGTTCCCTAACGAGCCGCTCATTTCTCTTTCAGTTCCCTGTTAAAAGCGTGTGTAAACCTGATTCTAGGTTACCTGCTTTTTTCCTATATTATGGGCTTTGGTATTTACATCATTTAGCTATTTCATTTTGTATTACTCCGAAAGTTGACATGTATAGGCTACTTACTGTTTTGACATTTCAGCCAGTATTTTTTAGTGTCTAGGTTTTTTGTATTCTTTGCAAGATTTTTCTTCTGACAAAGACTTTGGTGACACATTCATTTTGCACTGTTTAATGTTCACTAGATAACTACGATCCAGCAAGAAAGAAAGCACTACAACCTATCCTGACATCTGACATGGGTTTTCAATGTGCGGCGGAAAAGGAATAGGAGGCCAGTGCAACGCCCAATTTCTTCCGCAGCCACCGCCTCCAAAAATAGCTAAATCCAAGGAGCAAGCCTTATCTTCAGTAGTGACTACAGCTTCTTCAATTCGACAGTCTCCTGCGACCATCTTGCAGCAACCTACCGAAGACAGTCAAGCACACCAGCAAGGCAAATTACACAGAAGCCGTGAGTGCTGCCGTCATTATTTATCAATTATGTGACAATGTGCAAACTTTATTTATTATTACCACTTCATGCTGTGCTGTCTGTGTGCTGTTCATTGTTTAAGCAAGAATGTATTTCTTTTTTTCACTAGTGTGTTTATTTTTTATCAGTGTGCCTATTTGCGGTCACTAACTCTAGTTCCTAGCAGCAATATTTAATTGTTGTGGTGAATCAGTATTGTTGCAGCGAATGTTTCTTATTACTGTTTCATGCTGCATTATTCTCATACTATCCATTGTTTCTGTCTGCTCTGCTACGCGCAAGCAAGCTCGTATTTTTTCATAAAATAATTATCTTAATTTTCTTGGTGTACCTGCTGCTAGTCCTGCTTCTAATCCCTAGAAGCAATATTTAACCTGTGTGGTGAACTGGTACACTACAACGTTTATTTATTATTACCACTTCATGCTATGCTGTTTTTGCTTTTCATTGGGTCTCTTTTAAGCAAGCTTGTATCCTTATTTTTTCACAAAAGAGTGTTGCGAAGTTTCTTCAGTGTACCTACTTGTTATTGCTACCTCTAGTCCTTAGCAGAAGTCTTGAATTTTAGTGAATCAGTATCATTGCAGAACGTATTTATTCCTACCATTTCATACTATGCCGTTTACACACTGTCCATTATTTCTGTCTGCTCCGCTTTGTAGACAAGCAAGATATTTTTCGTTCATAAAAGAGTAATCTGAAATTTTCTCAGTAAATCTGCTGCTTAACACTGCCTCTAGTCCCTAGCGGCAGTATTTAACTGGTGAGGTGAATCGGTATCATTGCAGCCAAGTTTTATTATTACTCATTCACACTATCCTGCTTTTATGCCATCCATTGCTTCTTTGCTGTACTGTGCTTTGTGCAAGCAGGAATGCCTGCATTTTATGAAATAATAGTTACATGTATTTTTCAGTGTACATCCTGGTTGCGAGTACTCGCTATTTCTCTTTTATTTTAATTTTTTTTGCAGCTTATGATTTTAAGACGTTTTATTATTCGTATGGGCCTCGAGATCGAGCAGAGCCGCCACCTAGCGGCATAGCGGCGAACCCTACCCAGAGTGGATGCGTGTTCGCGTCGCGTGCCAGCGTGCAGTGATTTACGTGCGTACGTGCAGCATGCATAAGAGTGCTTTTTGTTTGTTTCGCAGTTCCTGTGCGCTTTTGCTTACCTATCTGCCTCGTGCAAAAGAAACATGAACAGGCTATCACCCCACGCTTCATTACAAAAAAAAAAAAAAAAATAATGCTTGTCAATATCGAGTATGTCATGCTGGAAAGGACATCATCAGTCGCGGTCTTCGGCGCTTGAGATTCTTTGACAAGCGGTGTCTCAAACGAAGCGGTGATGTCGTTAGGCGCCGTGTAAAAGCAAAACAGGTTGCTGCCGTCAATACAACTTAATGCAAACACTCAAAAATCGTATATTCCCGTTTCTGTTTGGAATACCGCAGCTACTGAAACATGCGATCGCAGACTGCTGCATAGAAAAATCCAGTTTGAAAAAACCACACTCTGCCTTCTGTACCCACAATAGAGTTGTCTTGAGTGCCTTTTGTTTATTGTGTTTTTGCTTTTAAACCTCTGTCGCGGTATCTCAGCCGTAGGGCACTCGACTATTTATTTCGAGAACGGGGGGTCCGATCCCGGCCTTTTCGAAAGGCGCTTCTCGGCTGTGGGATTTGACTGCACGTTAAACAATCTCACGTGGTCAGCGACATAAGCCCGCCCCTACAGCATCCTTCAATAGCCGATGTCGCATGGCGCGTTAAACCCATATATGCATTTCTTTTCTCCTTTTTTTATCTGTTGAAGTCTTCTGCGCCTCCGTAACAGTGAGCACATTTCGCTTTAGAGAAATGCTCGAACGTAAGAGAAACAAATATTCCAGCACCTGTTACACTAAGTATTACATAATACACATAGATCAATGTGCATTGGTAGTGTAATAGAATCATTAGAATTCCTTATCGTCTGTTCTGTCTTTCGAGCACATTCGTTGTTTATGACAAGGGGAGTAAAATAACTTCATACGGGCTTAGCCATAAATGTTTAGTTCGGGAATAAATACACGTTTATAGTCGCATGATAAGACGAACTCCATTTCTTTCAGGATAGTTTTATACCCGGCACCTGTTTTGGAAGGAACCCTAATATTTTGCTTCGCATAAGATTGAGTCATTGCTCAACAAAAAAATCTTCAGCCTTCAAAATTCCTTGCCAGAACATGACAGCGACCAAGCGAAGTTTTTACGATGTCCTCGCAGCCATTGATTCGTAGCTTTCACTTTAACGTTAATGAAAACTAATTGCTGATAGTCCTGAATTTTGTCAAGTGCGTAAAAGTTCTGTCACATGGTGAACTTCATTGTCATTGAAAGAAAAATAATTACACTACTAATTTACCATTTATCAACATCACACACATCGGAGATTCCTTATACTTCCCTCGGTTTCAGGAAATCATGTAGAGTAATTGCACAGTGCAACACTATCAGGTTATGTGGCTCAAGAAGCATCCGTTTTGTTGGGAGCTAGGCAAATTCAATCCACCCACCGCTCTACACGTTAGCAGTCAGCTTCCTTGTGCGGCGAGGTTTCCTGTACAGTACGGCGCAATCTCATTTTTTGTGGAATACTTGTGTCTGGTTATCTTGCCAGAGTTGATGTCCGTTCAGTCTACGGCAACCCGCCGGGCAGTACGCTGTCAGTGCTACATTTACTTGCTTAATCATTGAGCCATTTACGATATGAATGATGAACCAGGCTGCCTCGATTCATTCTAAAGTATACTGCAGGTCAGAGCAAGAACCTTGTATCTCCGTAGGTTTGATACTCAGTTTCCCTCTCTCACTCGTACAAGACACGCGCACACTGTCAAAAAAGCGATAAGATGTGCCATGTTCAGGCCCAAGTATCAGGCCTGTGAGCGCCGTATAACGTAAAAAGCGCGCAAACCGATGCTAATAAATCTAGGGTGGTTGCGTGCCTTGTTTTCCTAAAATCCGCTCATCGTTTTTTTTTTTGTTCTGCATTGGATTTTTTTCAGCAATATTGGAACACTCTGAATAGTAAATCGCTTATGCATTGCATAAGGCACGTTTTCATCGCCAACAAACCCGCCGCAAACTCGCAAGCAGACACACGCCGCGTGCGTTTCAGCGAGCGCCGCCGGCTGCCGATCTACACTATCGGAGCGACGGTGGCGCCACCTCTAGGTCAATCTCGCGGCGAATTGATATTTCGCTGTTGTAATCACCATACTTGCTCCTGTTTTAATGCTGTCTGAATAAGAAAGGTGAACACTGCTTGTTTAGCAACTTGGGCAGTTTAAATATTACTTTTGTTTGATGACTGCACATTAAACATTTTAACGTACTGTCAATAGCAAAAGTAGTGTGTACCACGCAGGGGCCGACAGAGCCATACAAAGCTGTATTGCCGTGCCGTCTTCCAGTAGCATCTGGAATGAGATAACTGTTGGGGAGCTCTTTTTATATGTAGAAAGGTGACATGCTGGCTGGCAGATAAAAAGGTCCCCATCATTCCTGTTTGTCCCAAACACCGACCGAGGACGGTGGGGTCATGTAGTTGTATGGCTCTACTGGCCCCTTCCACCATGATCTTGCTTCCTACAGTTCATCGCCATCAGTCTCACTGTCGTAATGCAGTTACAATTTCATGCTTCGGCAAAATCATTGCTTTCTGTTTGAATTGATCATTGCTTATACTGTTGTTGTTATCAATTTTGAAATGCTACTAGCCTCCTGGACTCACACTTGATGCCGAGAAATTTTGCTGCACTTTGTTTCCCACTGGTTGTAGCAATGTAATTGAAGCTGTACGAGGCATAGACAAATTGCTACTGAGCTTTATTTTACCAACTTCAGTGTATGGTTCGTTACCTTAACCTGTATCTTGTAATGGTTCTGCCAGCCTGTGCCTCTTTGAATTTTGCATTACATAACTTGGTGTAGGCATTGTTTAACCTGCAGCTCTCATACACTTATAAATGAGAGCTTTGGTTTTACTGCGACTTCATCTCCTTCCTTGTGTTCTTTACCACCTTTTAACTTTAGCTAACAGATAGTTCGTTTATATTTTTGTTATCTTTATATTTGTTAGGTGCCAAACAATTTTTATGAGCCATAAATATTTTTGTTTCTGTGTCAATCTTTCCCTACTACAGCCCCGCTGGGGTGGCGCAGTGGTTAGGGCGCTGGGCTACGGTGTCCAAGGCTGTGGGATCGGATCCTGGCTCAGCGGCCGCTTTTTGATAGAGGCGAAAAGCAATGCACCCGTGTGCTGTGTGATGTCAGTGCACGTTACAGAACCCCAAGTGGTCAAGATTTCCGGAGTCCTTTACAATGGCGTCTCTCATAGTCTGAGTCGCTTTGGAACGTTAAACCCTATAAACTAAACTTTTCTCTGCTGTAATTACACTGTCCAACTTTGAATTAATACGTGGTCGCTAGAGGTTAGACAAGCATTATTCGTGCGTTTTATATTTCATAACTGACAGGAAAAATTCGTTCATGATAAGTGTTTTTTTTTTTCTTACAAAAAAACTGTAATTTTCATACCACCCTGCAGCTGTGGTTAGGACACTTGGATGCTGATCCCGAGGGTGTGGATTCAATACTAACCACATCAGCCACATTCTGATCGAGGCAAAATGCAATGTCCTATGTACAGTGCAATGTCCCTGCACATTACATACCTAGCATACCTATATTATGTCCTCTTTTTGTCACATACTAATCGCGTAATGAAGTCGGCTTATGTTTGTGAAAATTTGAAAAGTAATGGTTTCTGGCGAGCCAAATGAAGCTGGGCAGAGGCTAGTAAAGTTTTGTCAAAAAAAACAACCTGACCATAGCGAATACTCATTTTCAACAGCACAAGAGGCGCCTGCACACATGGACTTCACCGGACGGTCTGTACAGGAATCAGATCGATTATATTCTTTGCCGGCAGAGATGGAGAAGCGCTATACAAGCAGTAAAAACAAGGCCTGGGGCCGATTGTGGCACCGATCATCAGCTTCTTGTTGCCAAAATTAAGCTTCGATTGAGGAAAACGCAGAAAACTAGAAGGCCTTTCAGGTATGACCTGGATCCAATTCCATTAGAATATGCTGTGGAAGTGAGGAATCGATTTCAAGAATTAGATCTAGAAGACAGAGAGCCCGAAGAGATGTGGACTGATGTTCGCGATATAATACAAGAAGTTGCTAGTAAGGTAGTTTCAAAGCAAAAGAAATGCAAGAAAGCAAACTGGTTATCTGAAGAGGCTTTGCAAATAGCTGAGGAAAGGAGGATGGCAAAAGTTATGGGGGAAAGAGAAAGATACAAGGTTCTCAATGCGGATTTTCAGAAAATAGCAAGCGTCTTTTGCCTGCTGAAAGAAAGTGGAGCGAACCGTTTGTGTCCCCGGGGGTGGAACCTTGCTACTCAAGCTTAAGAACATTCCCAGGACCATCCACTAAGAAGACAGGAAGAGGAGTTTTCTATCACTTTCCAGAAAATAGCAAGGAGAGATAAGAATGCCTCCCTGAACATACAGTGCCAAGCAGTTGAGGACAACAGGCAATTAAGGAACACAAGAGCTCTGTATAAGACAATCAAAGATATCAAAGGAAGCTTCTGTGCTAAGCTGGGCGTGATAAAGGACAAACGAGGCAAGGACCTCACTGAAGCCTCAGAGATAAAAAGGAGGTGGCAGGAATACACAGAAGAACTGTACAAGAAGGAGCCGAATGTGCAAACCCAACATAAGACGGCTGTAATTACTGATCTCAAGCCGGGCATCCTGAAGAGTGAAGTTGAATGGACCTTAGCCAGCCTTGCTAAGAACAAAGCTAGCGGAATTGATGGCATTCCAGCTGAGTTGCTTCAAAACCTCAACCATGACGCTGTTAACATTCTGCATACATTATGTCAGAAGATTTGAACAACCCTGCAGTGGCCACAGGATTGGAGGAGGTCAGTTTACATCCCCATTCCAAAGAAAGGCAGTGCCAAAGATTGTTCCAACTACCGCACGATCGCGCTTATTTCGCATGCTAGCAAGGTGATGTTGAAAATCCTCCAAGGTAGGCTGCAGCAACATGTGGATCGGGAGCTTCCGGACGTGCAAGCTGGGTTTCGCAAGGGCAGAGGAACTACAGACCAAATTTCTAACCTTCGCTGGATCATGGAAAAAGCACGAGAGTTCCAGAAACCCATCTACTTCTGCTTTATTGATTATGCGAAAGCGTTTGACTGCGTAGATCACAGCAGATTGTGGCAAGCTCTCCAAGAGATGGGAGTTCCAATTCACCTCATCTATCTCCTCAGGAACCTGTATGAAGGGCAAGAGGCCGCAGTCAGAACTGGGCATGGTCTTACTGATTGGTTTCCGATCGAGAAAGGAGTGAGGCAAGGCTGCATACTGTCGCCCTGCCTATTTAACCTATATGCAGAGTGCATCATGAGGAAGGCCGGTGTGGACGAGTCTTCAATAGGAGTGAAGATTGCTGGAAAACGTATCAACAACCTTAGATATGCGGATGATACCACTTTAAAGGCAGAAAGTGAAGTAGAACTCAAGAGACTTCTGATGCGCGTACAAGAACAGAGTGAGAAGTTTGGGCTTAAACTAAACATTAAAAAGACAAAGATCATGGCGTCTTACCCTATCAAGTCCTGGAGCCTCAATGGACAAGAAGTGGAAGCTGTGACTGATTTTCTGTTCTTGGGCTCCAAGATTACCTCGGAAGGAGACTGCAGCCATGAAATTAGGAGACGCCTGCTTCTGGGAAAGACAGCAATGGTTAGCCTTGACCGCCTAGTAAAGAGCCAAGACATTAGTCTGCCAACCAAGATCCGTATAACTCGTGATATGGTCTTTCCTGTTGTGATGTATGGATGCGAGAGTTGGACTGGGGAAAATGCTGACCGCCGAAGAATTGATGCGTTTGAATTGTGGTGCTGGCGAAGACTCTTGAGAGTTCCTTGGACTGCCAGAAGATCAAATCAGTCGATATTGTCGACCATAAACCCTGACTACTCATTGGAGGGTCAAATTCTAAAGTTAAAGCTCAGCTACTTTGGTCATCTGATGAGAAGAGAGGAGTCGCTGGAGAAAGATTTGATGTTGGGAAAGGTTGAGGGTCGCCGGAGAAGGGGTAGGCAGCGAACGTGATAGTTAGATGGCATCCTCGAGGCACTGCAGATGAAGTTATGTGATGTTAGGAAGATAGTGAGAGACCGGAAAGCGTGGCGTGACATGGTCCATAGGGTCACGAAGAGTCGGACACGACTGAACGACTGAACTGAACTGAATGGTTTCTGGATGTCTCATTAATTTAGGCACTGACACTCGCAAGTGAGATAGCTGGTCATGGGGCTTGTTGCCCAGTAGCGCAGTGGATACGAACGACACTTGAGCGCTGTCAAATTATTTTTTAGACCTGCGAAAATTTTCTTTATTCGACATGGCTTTCAGGAACGCAGCACGCGACAGGTAAGAGCTTACAAAATGTAACACGTGTCACAACTTCGGATAGCAATTGAGCTTTGCTTACTCGGGTCGCTGCGTGCCCGCGTGAAGCTGTCACAGATGGGAAATTAGCAGTTGACAGTACAATTATCTTAGACGGAGTGTTGTGCGTCGGAGATGGATGTCATTAATTGCGCCGAGTGCTTCAAGTCGCCGACCGTGCCCTCAACAAGAGGTGCATGGGCAACGTGCCGCGCCGCGGACACCGACCGCTATGACGAGTGCACTAGCTGTGTCGTTTCGTGTTTTTTCTTCCGGTGACTACATGCGGAAAGAAAGAACGAAATTGAAAGTTGTAAACAGAAAAAAACTGTAAAATTACAGAAAAATGAAGAAATATAAAACATAGCAGAACAGAAAATTTCTGTATTTTTCAACAAATATTTTTTACAGTGTACCGCTCAGCAGGAAACAACACGTTACAGTCCTTTTTTTCTTCATGCCCGCTCTCCTCGATACACCCTCGACAGCATATCCTCCCATTCTTCACAGAGTCCGATTCCGGGGTTTCCGAGATCCTCTGCCGGGCTGAAACACCCCGACGGATAGCACGCCTGAGAACTCTCGCCTCACAACAGCGTTCAAAATCCCGCTACGACTACCATCATCGCCACGTCACCGATCTCCCTGGCGAGTTGGTCTGGCTTTAGCGTCCAACGCGGAAGCGTGGTTTAAGCCAGAAAATGCTCGTGCGCTATATCGGTCCCTGTGTGATTTGGGAAAAAAATTAGGGATCTTAACGAATTGCGCGCCTCATTAAAAGTGGCGAATATTAGGCACGCACCGAAGTAACGCACGTCGCCAGACTGAAAGCTTCCCATCATCGCGCTGACGACAGACTCAACCGGCGGCTTTGTCTGCGACGAGGGAAGTGTTACGGAGATGAAGACGACTCGATCAGGGCGAGAAAAAGAAAGAAGGAAGTGGAGATCGAAGTGTGCACGCCCCGTTCAACCTTGGTTTGTATTTCCTGCGTCACTGTCTGCTGGCTGTATGAACCTCGCTTGTCAAACTCCTCAGAAGGTCTCAGTGGTCACGTTACGGGCGTGACAGTACCACATAATACACGCCCTTTTGGACATTCGTTAAACCGAGAAGGACATTTTCCCCAAGTCTGTTAAAAAGTGGGATATTCAGCGCATTGTTGTTCTTGCAAAAAATTGTAAGCACCATTTGGTTGTCATTGCTATGGTTTAGGTGAGATTATTTTCATGAATTCAATGGTCTTTTTTGTGCGTTTATTTCAGCAGTTTTCCTAATTTTGTTTACTTCGCGCATGTTTTAAGATTTTGGTTTTCCGGTTATATTTTAAACGTGTTTTAGATTTCCTCCTCAATTTACATTAGCGCAATGTTATTTTTCTATCATCATATTCGTCCACGGCAAAAAGTATTAACGGGCGAAGTGGGAGATCACAGTGGATGGAATTACGCAATAATCACATCGCAAAAACTATCACAAACCTGTTAATTAGTACCGTCCTTATTGGTCGATATGTCCTGCGCTCAGGGTTGACCGATAGGAGGAGGTCATATTGACAGATTTGTGACATCTTCTGCGTCACAATCGTTAGACCGGCGTTATTTGCGACGCCCCGTTAAGTGAAGATACTTTAGTGCATCAGCTGCAGCATTGGAATATAAAAAAGAAACTCTCCACAAGCTTGATTTGCTTCGCACAATACTGATAGATATGGGTGTGCAGATTAGAACCGGTAAACGAGGTCCTATGACCATTTCAATGAAATTTTTATGTCTTGTGGGAAAATGTCTCAACACAAATAAATGGGCTTTAGTTTTGCAAGATACGCCGTAGTTTTCTAGGGAAAAAATCGTATATCAGTACAAATGGATAACGCCGTTTTTGCCAATTCAAAAAGTTTCAGGTTTGGAGACCTGTTGCTAGCGTACTAAACTATTAATAACTATTATTTTCTACTCACTAAATCTATGCAACGTTTACTTCTATGGGAGTTAATAAAAACCTGTTTTGTTGTTTCACTTGATTTATAAAAAAATCGCCAACATTGCTAGAGAAGCAACAAACTACAAAAAAGTCCATTTTCAACCTGAAATACGGGAATGATGCTTTATGTTTTTAGCGTTAAATCTTTTTGAGTTTATTTTTCAGATAATTTCTTTAATTTTAGACAAAAGTTGGAGCTCTAGACTGCTAGGTGTGTTCTCCCCAGGCATCAAATTGGCTCAAGGTTCGAAAACAGCAAAAAAGGCGCAACATTGATTCAAAAAACAAAAAAAAAAAAAGAAAAGACATCATCATCTATTTTTATGAAAATCCCTTTCAAGACTTCTCATTACCCCAGAATCATTACGGCTTGAAAAATAAAACAGCAAAAAAGGCGCAACATTGATTCAAAAAAAAAAAAAAAGAAAAGACATCATCATCTATTTTTATGAAAATCCCTCTCAAGACTTCTCATTACCCCAGAATCATTACGGCTTGAAAAAGTGTTGCATTATACTGTTTAAAAATGATAAAATAACTATGAAACTGAGGGCTGGATTTGAAAGTTGTCAATATTCAGCCCTACATTCTCGCATAACCTAATAAAGTGTTGCAGCTCAAACTTTTTCTCTATATTATCCGGACTAGTTCTTTACTTCTACAAAAATTGGAAGCTCTAGAATTGTTTGTTCTGTCTCCACATTATTTAGAAATAGGCTAGAATTCAAAATTATCAAAAAGCGGACAGCTTTGACTCGGATTTAAAAACTACTGACTTACGAATGACGATAATGTTTGCGTTCTTCCATGCTCTTAAGACATGAAAATGCTCTCGTTGCGGTCGTAACAGAAATGCAGGGAGATACTGAGGCTCTATATAGACCATTTTCACGGGCAAGGAGGAAATCAGCGACGTGCCCTTGGCGCCCTTAAGTCATCTAAATAAGAGAAAATTAGCGAATCAATTTTAATATTTCGATTTTAGGAGCGCGAATAAATTTTTGAATCGTTACAGCGATTAGCGATATTGAACGCATAATAATGCGCTCAAAACAAGCCAGTACTGAAACTGGAAGCGCCGCAGCGCGGAAAAGTGATAAACTATTTCACGCCTGTATGGGCGCCAATTACTTAGGGAAGGTGGAACCAAGAAACACGACCTGAAGGCCTGACGTGCGCTCATTTGCGCTTTTCTTTTTGTACAAGCACTCGCCTCTCTTCTTCCTCCCACCTGTATACGCTTGAAGTTGATCTACAATATATTTTCTTTTCGTCATCGTACCTGCAGCGATACCATCTGACAAAGCAAGAGCGGATGGTAGTTAGGTATTTCATAGTGGATATGTTCACTACGATACCACATCGTGCAAGATTTGGTCGCTTAAGGTAAGCATGCACTTACCACAAAGAAATGAGAAAAGAACATCCTCTCCCTGGAAATGTGCACTGTGATGCCGATAAAAAATGCGTGGATGATGTATACGCCGAAGGTGAGCCTGCTCAGAGGTGCAAAAGCGCTCCATGACAGAAAGGTGCTCGCGAAGCCTGCGTGAAAAAAAAAAGAAAGAAGAGAGGAAGAAACGATAATGTAGGATTTCTCCGCCAACGACAGCCAACATGAAGACATTGTCATTTGTCAACCGACAGAGTCACTTTTATTGCGAAAACAATACTATAGCGTAGCGCGGCTGGTAGCCTGTCTTACCCACGTGACGCTGTGACGTCACACCCCACTTGACACTAGGGTGAGAGATGGGCTGCCAACTTTGGTCTCTCGTTTCACATGGGACGGTTATGTCAGAATCAGCCTGCTAGGACCCTGGCATTCACGTTACCTCTATAGGGTACTAAGACACGTTCATACGGCTTGGTTAAAGCGGGGCTTTATATGTGGGCTGAGGAACAAGAAAAAGAGAAAAACGCTCGGTCACCCGCAGCTAATGCTTTCGCTCAATATTTGGTTCAGCAGCGTTGAACCCTTGTATTTTTTTTTCTTTTCGTTTAAGCTTGTGACCCACGCATGCACAGTGCCAACGCATACCTCCTCGTCCAGTGGCAGAAGCGAAGGTGAGCCAGGCCAAGAATACGGACCACAGGATGCGGTCAGAGAACGCCGTGCACAGGTTGCCGAACGCGGTGGTCGGCTCCTTGGTCCGGTACCAAGGCCCCTTCATGCAGATACAGCACAGCCCACAGGCAACGGCTGTACACCAAGCCGCCCGCTGCAGCACCTTGATGGAGATTGATACGAGTCGGTAACTGCTTTGAAACGCTTTTGGTAGTTTTCCACATATGTGCGGAAGTTTACCGTGTCACATTATTGTCAGCGCAGTAAGAGTGATTTTAAAAGCAGCCCTTGATAATCGGCCTCCTGCCCTATGAAACAAAGGAGATCGGCCGCAAAAACCCCGACGCCGTCATGCACATGCGCAGGCATGCGTTTGCCCGCCATCATGCATGCATAAAGGAGGAAGCAAAAAAAAAAAAAAAGATGCTGTATGTGACCAGAACGTTATCTATTGGATTATTTTATTAAATGTGCAAGGACAGCCGTGACGCATGCGAGCGCAGCTCGCACTGCCTTGCATGTGTCTTAGGCATACTTAGACGAGTGTCGTCCAAAACTTCGGTGAACATTAGGCCATACATGAAGCCGGACATAAACGTCTAAAAGGCGCCAAGCAGTAAGAAACCAGGCGGTACAGAGATATGAACTGTCACCGGTGCAGAATGCGCAGATTAGTTTTCCGATGCCTTGACCATCACAGCAGCAACGTACTCAAGCTATGCGTCCTATCTGGTTGTCTTTTTCTTTTTATTCGAGAGTCGATTGTCTCTCGATGAATAGCCGAACTGGTACCTCCTTGCCCTTTTCTCATTAAGCCTTATAACACGATCGACAAAATTGCAGCCGATTTCCATAGTTAATCAAGCGCGAAGTATAGGTGCGTGGCACTGCTTACGCCGCAGTACCAGACGGCCGGGTTTCATCCATATATCGAGCCAATCAAGAGCTTAATGGGCTCTCTTCACACTATCTGCAGTGTAGACAGCACAGGAGAGCGGCCCGGTACACAGGAGAGTGTGAGGAGGAAGAGTGTGTGTGTAGAGCACAGGAGAGTGTGAGACCGGCCCGGTGAACGGCTCGGAGCCGAGGTCGAGGGAGCACCGCGCGTACGACACGTCTGCTCTCCGTGCAGATCGAAGACCGACTGGCACCAGCGGTGAGAGTCCGAATTTGAGGGTGTGCGAGCTACACGCCGCTGCTCAGCCCGGAGTATTGTACAACGTTGCCCGGTGAGGGCCACCGTAACGGCTGCAACTGTGATACTCGCTACTCTCTCATTGGCTGCAGCTGTGAGGCCGCTCCGCCTTCTCATTGGCTAAGACGTGCGACGCGGCGCCGCACCATCTACGCTACCAAGGCTCGCGCCGTCGCCACCGGCTTCTTCGCGCCTCAAGTCACGGCCGACCTCGAGGGAGAGCGCGTTTCTTTAAAGGCCCACTGTCCACCCTCCGGTCGAAAATATTTTCTTCCCCGATGACTGTGAGACTTCGCCCCTAGAACGCAAGGCCGCAAAAGGGCTACGATCCACCGCGCTATAATGGCTTTCGCCTCATCGCAATTTAGTGGTCTAAAGTGCCCTCTAGAATTTTACTTCGCATCTACGAGCGAACATATATCAGACTTGTCTCATGAACAATACGGATCATATAAACTGTTTTGGGGTATTAGCCTCCCTCTATAGTGTGCGTCACAAGTTGTTGGCCGCACTGCTGACGTCGGTTGAGTGTGAACGAGCCAGAGCTGCGCCCGAACAATGTCAGCTACTGATATAAACGCAGCAACGCAAGGCTGATCTCAAGGCTGAACTCCAAGGTCAGAAGTTGCGACGATGACAAAAGCGAAAGGAAGAAATATGGCAGTATCTTCTGAGAGTGTCCGCGAGACGGCCCAGTTATAAAGTTCATGTTTGAGCCATGTTCGGATGGGATTTGAATGCTGATAGCGCTATTAAATATAAAAATGCTAAGCTTGCCCTCAATGACTGATGGGTGTCACTCTGTGTGAAAAGTCGAGGTCGTGTCAATTTCTTCAGATGCCAGTGGCGGGTCGCTTCCGAACGCTTCCGCCCCTATGCGGAAATATCAAAACAAGCTTGAACCTTGAAATGCTATAAATTGTTTATTGGACCTCATCTTGTCTGGAAGCATCTCGTCTAAATGCCACTGGTACTCCTTGGCGGTGGCATTTGCAGCGCCATGCGGCGTTGTACATAATGTTAAGACTATCGAAAAAAAAAAAATCTAGTTTCACTTTTTTTTTTCTTTTTACAGCAGCTTTCGGAATCGACGTTTGTTGGCCTCATCTGTATGCAAAGAAAAGAGCGTCTGCTGGTGCCCATTTTTCGTCTCTATTTGAACCATTCACGCTACATTTTTATGCCCTTGTAGCGCGGTGGCCTTCCCTTTTGTTTAGCTATAATTCCTGCAACACGCGAACGCTGTCTTCCCCATTGTATCAAATCGGATATACCTTATTTATTTGTTTACTTTCTTATAAAATTGCCTCTCCTCGAGGACGTTAGAGCAAAATAATTAAGAGTAGGAGCGGGTAGAGAATAACGTACTAACGCTCAAGCATCCAAATGCACATAATAAACCGCACCGTAGAAGGTACCTTCACGCATAGTGCTTCATTAAGCATAAAACAGCGCTACCACCTTGGTGTGAGCCAAAAAAATTCTTAACTTTGGACTGCTAATTCATAAAGCTACACACTGCACCACAGTACCAGTCCAAGCTATGTTTAGATGCGCCTCGGCCGACTGACCGTGGCTGTCTCCGCCACCATGTTGCGTATCACACGGCAGAGATGAACTCAAATCTCTGTCAGCTGTCTTGGCTCCATTGTCCTATTCAAGGCTACCGGGTATGATTCGAAATACGTGTATTCCGACCTATTCTCCCTGGTACCTTAGACGAAGGAAGCCCTGTGCTTTTACGACTTACTTCGGCGAACACATTGCACAGACTTATAGACTGCGAAGCAAGCTACCAGGCCGTCTCTTGCATTTTCTGCCCTTTTTTCCCCTCATTGGTAGTTCCCTCCTCTGGCATCACGATGTGTAGTCGGCAAGCAACGCCGCTCGCCGGCTCCGTTGTCAGACCTCGGCCTGATCGATCGCAAAGAAGTGAAAAATAAAAGAAATGAGAAAAGAAAAAATTCGTGCACAAAATGCGACCCGAAGTAGGTGATGCAGTGCACGGCTGAATTGTTTAACAAAAGTTTACAAGTGAGCGCGAGGGTCGTGACAAGATCTTCAAGACACGGACAACTATTTCCATCAGGGGGGAATTCGGACAACTTCAATGTTATTTTTTTTTCATTGATGACTATGTTGTTAAATTTGTCATGAGGACAATGTAAAGTCAATGTAGAAAATGCAGAAAGCGATGCGATACTGCTCTTCTAGTGTCAAGCAGCAGCCAACGTGTGCGCCATGAGACATTGTCCAATGGATATATGTTTGGTATGGAAAAATAATTCCATTCGAAAGTGATAAAATTACAACTGCGCCTAAGCAATATGTCACCTAAATGATAAGGCCTTGTCTGTGCCTAGGTGACGAAAGGAGAGTGGTCGGGAAAATTCGAGCTACATCTAGGGAATGACGTCACGACCTGGCGGCCGAGCTTGCCAGCATCTCTCTGCTGTGGACTGTGTCGTTTCGTGTCAGTAAGCTCTCATGGCTTTTCTCACACCGTAAAGTTCTGTGTACCGAAACTGCGCTCGTTATCATGGATGGACGATCACTTGCTTGGATATTTTACCCCGCACACCTTCCGAAAAGCGACGAAGCAACGTAGCGATCAGCCTTTAGGCCCAATTCAAGCCGATATGGTATAAACAGCTTTGGACTTTGTGCTAGTGAGTGGTTACGGAAGTGAAGAAACGAAGCGGAGATGTGCTTGAGTGCATTATGACCCGCCTACACAGTAAAGAAAGCGCATGTCACTTTTCTGGCAAGTAGTGTCCGTGCAGTATACTTAGTGATTGATTGATTGAAAACACGTTTATTCCACTTTTTTTTTCTTTTGCACCGAAGGCGCTACGGTGGAAGGGATATACGCAGTGAAGAGAAACAGCCTGCCTGCACAAGCTCAACTCTCTGACCTCGGCTGGAGCCGACAGCGTAACTCACTATAATATTCAAAATCAAGTGTATTCACGGATTACTGAGGGTGTGAATTTTGTTAGATACCTTCCCATTTAGCGTGCATTGTGCGTAGTGCTGGAGGCCTCGAAATCGCTCTGGGCTACTCGTGAACCTCGCGATGAAATAGAACAGCGTGCGTTGTGTTGACCCGTTCGTGGCCCAATATAGGTATTATGGCGATGTGTTGCGTTGGGTTATGCGATACCCATGAGTACATTTTCTCTCACCTGTGTGAAAAATTTGCGAATATATTTTGTCGCTGCGATAGCTGAAATACGCATATTTACTTGCATGTATTCGTTTGTTGTCTGAGTAAAGATAATGTTGAGCACTCATCAGATTTGCTTACAATCTAGTTTGCATGTTGGTGGTCATTAATAATTTCTTCTTTAGTTTTCCATGTCTCGCACGTTAGAGATATTTGCGAAGGCAACATGCACAGCGGCAGATAACGAAAACACTCTTCATTAATATATGGATTAGTGGTTCCTCAGAAACAGCGCTCGCAACCCTTATACTTTTTCTACTAGCATTCTAAAGACACTTCAGCTATAGTCATGCACCTAATTAGTTGTAGTTAGTTTGCAAAGCTCTGGGTGTGTGCGGGCTTTTTGAATGATTAAAGATGCAACGAAGCGTGGTTTGTGAATTCCCCTAACTACATTCATTCATTCATTCATTCATTCATTCATTCATTCATTCATTCATTCATTCATTCATTCATTCATTCATTCATTCATTCATTCATTCATTCATTCATTATTTTTTTCCAGAAAAACCCGAACGGCCCCCTGGGCTAAAAGCTATGTGCCCTGTCGCTGTGTTGTTTGAATTAGTCACGAATGAACTTTTTCCTGACTTTAAAATTTGCACTAAAGGCCAGTGATATGTAGAATTCGTGAGCCTAGATGACTGGACCGGTTGGTTCTGCATAACTTCGTAGCAGTAGAGAAGACATGGATGGTGAATTATGCACGCACAGTCAGGGCAATAATTTCCTGCAGCCGTTTAGTGGGAACAGTAACTTGATATTCTTGAAGCCAGTGCCGTTCAAGCTTCGAAGCATTCCGATTAATATCGTTTTGTGTGCCCTTGTGCCTACAAAAACTAGCCTGCTTATTTCATTTCATGATCGACCCATACATGTAGTCGCCTTATAGAGTGCCATAAATCTTTATTTGATCAGAAAAAAAAAAAAAACTGCTTTTTAGTTTAACCTAAGCTTGCCTTGTTGGCGATGTTACGCGACGGTCAATTCGCTGGCGTACTTTGTTGCCGGAATTTACGTTTGTTGATTACCTTTGTTCTCCTGGTTTGCATGGTAGATGCCGGAATGGATTTACGAGTGGTGATTGGAATAAACTCTCGTTTGGAAACGAGCGCCTTGTTGGATGTTTTGTTGTCCCTCTTTTGTTCACGTCCTGCTGCTTTGGTTCATCATAAATGATGCCCTCACTTTGGGGCCGTCAGGGTAATTCGCTTGGTAAGAACAGGACAGTGGCCTAACACTCTCTGTTGTCCTTCAGGAGCTTCAACATTGTTGAACGTGCCGGGAAAAAAGTGCGAGTCAATGTTTTTTTTTTTTTTTGTGGCCGGCGAGGGTCATCAGGAGACAGAACGATCATGGTTGCATATTATTTTTTAGAGCAGCGACGAGTAACCGTAAAGGCAAAGGCGTTTAGCATGAAAAGTGGAAAGAAACTGCTAACTACTGATAATTTTATCTTCTGAGACCTATGCCCAATCGCAAGAAAGGTGATTTGAAATTGCGGATCACGCTCGAGCCACAGCCACCACAGGGAAGGCACTGGCCGCCTCTGTCACATCAGTCGTGTGGAGAGGAGGACATGAGTAGGCCTAGTCGTTTGCCTAGGTGCCATCGTCGTAAGTCACGTCGAGAGCAGGAAGAAAAAAAAAAAAGGAGACTGCAGTTTTAGTTTGAGAGCAATTCATGCAAAGTCGACGTATTGAAAGGACAAATAACGGCTCCCGCATCAATTAGAAAAGACGAAGGCGCCACTGTTTTCATCAAAATCTACAAAAAGATAATCAAACACTTGCGTGCGTTAAGAGCCGCGAAAAGAGAAAGGAAATGTTTAACCACGGTTGAACCACTTTATCGTGCGCAAGCTTTGTTTGCCACTGGCGCAGCATCCGATGCAACCGAACAGCATAATTCGCTTTGCGTTCACCATCGTCCGTTGCGACGGCATTATAGGCTCAGCCCGAGAGCAGTTGTGATGCAGCTATATAGCAAGTGCTCAGCCGTTAACACCGTGTTCGCTATGCAATCGTTGTCCACTTTCTCGTGCGGAGCTTGGTTCAGGCACACCAAAAGGTGCGCGTGCGCACTGAGCTGTTGATTATATGCGTTTGCTAATTCGGTCTTTTACTAAGCAGCTTCGCAAAGGCAGATGAAGGCGAAACTTATGCGCATTCTGAAGGTCGACTTCTGCATACAGATCTTATGCTCTAAAAGAAGCAACAATAATAAAAAAAAAAAGCCGGATGGCGCTTCTAGTGCCACCTCGCTAGATTCATTTTGTGCGGGGGTTTTCTCTTCTGAACGATGATTTTAGTGATTTTCGGTCGGACAAGTTGGCGGTCAGCGCTCTGCGCTCTGTTGTGTTTACTTGCGCTGACTTTTGGACTTCATGGAATTGCAGGGGTGAAAAAACCTGGTTGTTTTTTTCGCATGTACACTGCCATAGCTACCGACCGCAGACTATGAAACAAAAGCTTGCGGTATATTTTGCAAGAGCGTACAAGCAGTGCAAGGAAGCCGTTGAAAACAACCTTGTCGCGACGAGCGCAAGACTAAGTAGCTAATTATTCCCTTGCGTAACGACGGCGAGGAAAGGTTTCAGGAATACGGGAAGGCAGGTTTCGCAGTCGACTCGGAGTCGTCATAAAAGTGCTCGCGCAATTACTGCATGCGCAAATAATTAGTTTCATTGACTTAGCGCGCACTGGCCGATCGATCAACGCCGTACGCGCCGCTGGCGTTGTGTTACTGAGTGAAGCCGCCTATCAGGGTGACATTGGTGAGTCTTGTAACGCCCGCTACGATTTATTTAAGAAAATCTCTTTTTCACCGGTATACTATTGGAGGGCGAGCTCCAATTCTGGAAATGCAAAATACCCCCTAGGATCAAAATTAGTAATGCTAATTAACGCCAAATTATTCGACGAAACAATTGAAGCAGTCTGCCTCTTACTTGGTGCCTACTTTAGTCTCCAACATACCCCCAGGGCTTAAGTAAATCTAATGCCAGTTACTTTTGTCTTAATATTTTGGACCTTCCTAAAAAATAACACCTAGTATATGCTGATCACGTGTCACTACAGAGTAAAATAAAGCACAAATAAATGCTACCTTTATTTGTCAGTGCTAAGCCAGGAAGCCCTTAATACCTCGGGTAAAAAAAAATAAGGTGCTGCTGGCAGAAGCAATAGTAGTCTAAAACATTCCTAGGCAAATCTGTTAATTTATGAGCTGAAAAATGATATGGTTGGGAATGGCATCTAGGTCTTAACTTCCCAACGCGACATAGGCAGCGAAGGGCTCCGTAGTGAAGGGGTGCGAATTAATCGCAGCCTTCTGAGGATCTTTACCATGCAATAATATTGCAAAGTGCACGGGTGCCTTGCGTTCCGCCTCCAGCGAAGCCTGGCCGCTGAGGTGGGGATCAAACCCGAGTCCGCGGGCTCGGCAGTAGAGCGCCCTAACAACTATGACACCGCGGCTGGCCGTACTGAGAAATGTAACAATTTACTGTTGCTACCTAGATTTCTGCATACGCCGTGTTATTTCTGAACACATCTCGTAATAGGCGCAAAACGTTTGCCGACACATCGACGAAGAGCGGCAGATATTGCAGGCCTCCATGTTGCATGCTAAAGAGCATGCCACATATGTGTCCTTCACAGGTCGTGCTATACTTTTTAAAGGAGCACTTTTCCTGTTAACCATTTTTTTTCTTTTTTTGCAGAGAAATCCGTTCATTTATTCATGACATTAGCCTGAGCCTCTCCTCACTTCGAACTTCGAAAACTAGTCTGCATTCCGCACTGAGGGAGAGAAGGTGAGAAAAAAGCAGGAGAACTTCAGGAAGGTTGCCCAAGCATAATATGCGGTTTGCTGGCCTTTCCTGGGAGAGGTTGTAAGGAGTCAACGAAGAAAGTAGAAAATAAAACCTTGTGAATTTCGAGTAGGTCATTCGAGAAGCACTGCCGCCGCGTGCTTTTCAAGTGATTTCTCTAATATGTGTAGGCTGAAGTATTAGGGGTCGTTCTGAGGTGATTAAAGATAGAGCTTCTGAAAGGTGAATTTTCTAATCAAACGGCAGCAGTCCTTCATGCAAGGAATGGAGAAAAGTTTATTTTCTCTATTATTTATTACACAAGAGCTATAAACTGGCCTAATATTACCAAAATATTTCGGAGCACGATATATTCAATTCGAAACAAAATTCGGACACACTGCATGTGTCTTCATTTATTTGAAACAATTCGTCAGTTCAAGTAGTGCGAATGTAAACAGCAAATGTACTCACCTCAGATATCTTTCTTTCTTTGTACCTCCTGGCGAAGAAAAATGTAATGCATCCCGCGAAGTAGCAAACGGCGTGATAGTGGGGGTAAAAGAAGTAGTAGGAACGAGTGGCCAGGAACGTGCTGAAAAAAAAAAAATAATAAATACACAAGTAAAACGCGCTGACACTTTTTGTCACCATGCTGGTTCTATTCACTGAAGAAGTGTTAAACAATTGTGGGCAGCATTCATTTAAAGGGTGTGTGCACCTGTAGTGTAATTACATATTACTATATTATGACACAAATGCTTTATATTATGTATACATTTATAGTGCCGAATACGCTTTTCCCATCGATGCAGTTGCGCGACCTTGATTGACAGAACATTGTTTATCTTTTAGGGTGTCATAGAAGCTTCTACACAGGCAATGAATAATAATTGAGCACAAAACAAATTTAGAAAGCCTGTTCTGAAATGCAAGAACATACGAAACAAAAGGTACGAAAAAAAAAAACAAAACAAAAAAACACCGTCTATGCGCACAACCACTAAGTGATTCATTTTCTATGAGCCGTGACTAACAGCTGCTGTGAGGAAGCAGCTCCGCTGAGCAGCTCTTCGCACAAGATGGCCGTGCCAGCGATATTTTAGAGCAATTATTGGCGCAGCGAAATTCGTCTTTCCCAGCGTGAGACCGAACCATTATCGCAAGATGCTTCACGAAGAAAAAGTTTACTTTGGCGCGGATTTCGAGTGCATATTGTGGCGCGAGCTTGCAAAATTTTTCAACTTTGCATGTCCAAATTTGCGCGAATCACTGCAAGTCAGCTGTAGCTATACGTTTATACCGTTTTTACCTTTTTGGAAAACGTAGCTAGGCAGAAGCGTTCCTCTCGCTGTTGAACTACGTCACGGTGGCCCTTATCACAAAGTGTGGAAATGTTAAAAAAGAGAGCTGGAGCCATCAAAACACGTTGCTGTCGTTTCAGCACATGCACCTGTCATTCCTTGTCTCTTGGAATGGCTGGAATATTCCGCACTGAAAAGTAAATTGCCCTTGGTCCGTCAAGCCACCAACCTGCTAGACGCTAAAATTATACTGAGCGAATAAAGTATCTTCTTATTTCCGCTAACACCCCTACTACTCAGACTACTTACTACTCTTACTACAATCACCACCACCACATCCACTACTGGCATCACTGCTATTACTACTACTACTACTACTACAGACGGACCTCATAGAGTGAAATGATTTCGCTTACAATGGTGATTCGGTCAGAGGCACAAGGAAGGGTGTCATATCATGACTGGCCACCTGCCACGCTGCCACGGAACAGCCGACAACAGACAGAAGAAGGAACATGGAAACGGCAAGCCTTGGACGCCTGTAAAAAAACAAACAAGTTTCCGCGTTAATTATGGATGTTGGGTGAAGCGCAGATAGACAAACGTCATCCAACCGTCATCCGACCTCGTGAACTTTTGATAAAACGAGTCAAAATGGGCTCAAAATTCAAGTTCGTCATTTAGCAAGTACTACACTTGCTTTTTGCGCAAAAAAACTGAGAAAGTTTTTTTTTTTTTTTGCTTCGTAAATTATATGCATGACACTATCTGGGGGCTGCAGCGCATGTGCACGGCAAAGTTTCTATTTAAACGGACCCGATGTCTTCAATGGTATTCCTTAATTGAGAGGCTCACTTGACGGCAGTATACGGGATTTTTGACGCCTCTGTCCAAAGCTCTCTGCGCTCTTACCTGCAATAACGTTGCGCATTTAGCGACATTGTTCACCTGTTCTCCAGTTGTCACTGCGATGCCGAAAGACTGGTTGCCTTTCGCACTCCGACAGCCGCTCAAATTCACTACAGTTTACGCTCGAAGAAAAGTTTCGAAAGGAAAATTCAGCCCTCAATTGCTGTACTATCCCCTTACAATACTCATTTTCGCTCATAGATGTGCTTACGGGTTTCATGCGGACAGTATATCAATCTACCCTCACAATAACCTTTGAACAATAACCCTTGCCGTCTAGTGCACCCTAGAAATCGATGCGCAAATAAATAAGCAAATTGTCCCTATCCTTACTATTACTTATAAACTTATATAAATGCGGTTGCAAAACTATGATTAAACTGTCATTAGTCTGCTTTCGTGATACTATCGTCCGCAAAAATGAAAGCAGCATTTTTCAAAGCTGTTATTTTCAATGCATCACCTTTGGTAACAATAACCGTTCCGAGTAAAGTGAAGCTCATGCATCACGTACTTGTACAATGCAAGGATGTAAATGCAGCTGAAACTCTTGCAAGTTACAGCAATATAAAAAAAACGACACAGCTGCCATCATTTAGTGGAAGCAGTTAAAACAACGAACATTTTTCGCGGTTACGAAATAGCATACTACCAAATTCTTAGAAGCCTTGAAATAAATGTCGATCTGTTTTCAGTCATGCTTTTTAAACATATCTTAAAAGCTTTTCATTTTGAAAAATTGAATGATTTCTGTGTGCAAAGACTTCAAGAAGAAATTTTAAACTCTAGAGCCTCGCAAGAAATCTCCAATTGGTTCATTTTGGCAAATGCAGCTTATTTCAAATCTTCCCAAAACAATTAGAAGTACAAGCGCAAATCTCACAATATCATGCGTAACCGCCCCCTGGCGCTCCCGCAACGCGCGACGAAAATTTACTGCGCTCTTAAACGGTGAGTTTCACAGGCTTAGTTGAATGTACCGAAAAAAAAGACCCCAGAAAGGTAGCTGCCTAATTATTTTCGAAATGTCTCCATTTAGTTTTCTTCTTCCGCTAAATATGCCCGATTATTACGTTCGGCCTATCTCGAGCCGTTCCAAAGCGAATAATTTAGTAGTAAATAAATTATTGATAATTGAGAAAGAAGATATATGAATTAGTGCACTAACTAACCATCAAGCAAACTAACGTTATACTAGCAAAGAGAGCACAGCTAATTTCAAATTACGTTCGTGCTCAGCAGAACCTCCTGCGGCTGGATTATCCTCCTTGAGAAAAAAAAAGTTACTATGATTTATAACTGGTTACATATCATGGTATTCTCTCCAATAATACATTTTAGAGGTATTTTTTCGCCTTTCCTTTAAAAGTTTGGCAGTACATGCCAATTTCCTAATTCTATTTCTCTCCCTCTCTCTCCTCATCTAGATATATGTCTCTCTTTCTTTCTCTCTGTTTTGTTCTTGAGTTGGCAAAACATGGGGTACAAAGCCTGGATTAACCACAGCGCGTTTTAAAAATTCTTCCAAAATTTCTTTTAGACAGGAATCTCTCTATAAGGTCGCATTCACACCTGCGAGTATCGGTCGTTGCGTAACCGATTTCAGTCGAACAGTTAGAGTTCCGGAGCAGTAGGGAAGACACGAGGAACCAAAACCAATCGGCCGAAACCTGTTGAGCGAAATGCAAACGCCAAACAGTTTTCATTTTAAAAGTGCAATAAAAAAAATGCAAAGGAGTGATTTTAGAAAAGAATGTTGCCCGGGCTACTTGGAAATGAATACAACAATTAGTAATAATGACAGTGTAATGGAAAAAAGAAATTTCCACCCTAATTAATGTAATTTCAGGATTCTGTAGCAAAACACGCGTGTAAATGGCTGCAGTCGGATATGAGTTAAAAATGCAGCCACAAATACCCCTCAGAGGAGGCCCTCCAGCCAATGGCCTCGACCGTTTGCCATGACGTCGCGGTTAATCCCTTAGTGTGACATCAGAGGCGTTCCTGTGAAGGGGGCTTGCCTTCGTTCTTCATATCGACCACAGACGTCTGTCGGCTGCAAGCCGCTTGCAATATTTTGCCATTTTCTTCTATTCTTTGCATTACTCTGAAATCCTCGATGACTGTTTTAGCAAAAATAAATTTCTCTTTGGACAGTAGTTTGTAGCGTTTCATTTCATTCATGTTGCAGTCGGCCATGACGTTATAGCAGCGATAGGCTGGGAAGCAAACGACCAATCACGGGCACGGCTTGCTTGGATGCGACGCAGCTGCTAGCGAATCTACTCCCGCTACATCTGGTCTGGCCGAATCACAAGGACCATGCTTTGTGTTTCGGCGTACAACCACCGCGTGATTTTCTTTCCGAGACGAAAGCATTCCGTAAAAGCTCGCCAGCCGTGTCGAACGCTGTCGTTGTGCGTCGCCGTTCGTCGGCGTGGCAGCCGTTCCGCCTGAAGGGTATGGCCGGACAGTCGTTTATGTAAGAAATTGGCGATGTTTCAGCTGCGACCGAAGTCATCGGCTGTAGCGACTAATGACAGACGAAAAAATTGAAAGGCTACGAAATAAGGATCCTGGTTTATAATTGGTTTGGTGTTGGTTTGATTTATGGGGTTTAGCGTCCGAAAGCTACTCAGGGTTTATAATTCTCGCAAGCTGTTTATGAAAACAAAGCAGTATGAGGTTGTTCGCCATTGCAAACGGATTCATGAGCTCTCCGAGCGGGCTACACGCGGCTCGCATTTCAGTTATCCCGAGAATCGTGCATAAATGTTGCGTAATATTGCAGTTAACGCGATAAATTGTTTGTCCGTGTGAATAAGATATCAGAGCAACCAGATAAAATGCCAGTTAGAGTTGTGTACTTCGCCTCATCCCTCAGACCTGAATGTCACTTACTTTTTCAAGAGGATGAGCATCGGCAAGCACAGAAGGAAGAACTGGAAATCCAGGGACAGGTACCAGACGTGGGCTAAGGCTGACTGTGACAGAAAAGGAAAATGAATAACTAATTGGACCAGATTGCTATTTATTCCTATACTGCTGTCGAGCGATTGCAACGGGTGTTGAAAATATGTTTTTGGAGCTGGTTTACCAATAACGATCAGTTCGAACTGCAGACAAAATAAATTGGACATGCCTGCGATTCTAAGCCGTATACATTTCTCCCATTTTATTCGTCGTTTTTCTTAGTTAAAAAGTTGGCAGTTAATCATATTATAGGGCATAGCTGAAAGAGTGTTGATATTTCTTTTACTGCCAAGAACAGTAATTTGAGGAAAGCGGGTAAATTTTAATCGAACCATTCTTTTACATACACGGGTTGGGCACTCCAGAAAAAAATGTACAGCAATACCGAAAATACCAAAACGAGCAGTTGGAGGAGGCGCTATCTACCCGAATCTCGGCCACCAGAGGAACCTGGTCGTCCGGACTAAAATATAAGCAGCTTCCAATGGAGAACGCCACTCAGGCTGCGTCATCTAAACGTTTGCACAAATAAAGTTATGGCTATCATTATCCATTATCAAATACGTTGCACTGTCAACCAAGCGCCTTTCGCTAGCTTACGCTCTGTTCCGGTCAAAGCTGACATGCTTGGACGCATTAAGACCTATTGCACTCGCAACCCTTAAATGGACGCTGAGAACAACTCTTGCCTTCTTGGTCGATATGTACGTTGCGGCATGCATGTGCACTAAGAAGACAAATTGGGTGGAGCTGTGCTGCGCAGTGTTTCCATGTGCGCTCTGACAAAGCAAACACACGAAAGAGCGTGCTCGTAATGCATGAAAGTTGGCTAGCGGTGAAGGTTGTTTCAAGCGGCGACAATGCTTCGCCTGTGGCTTCCCGTCCGGAAGCACTTTTCTGTATGTGAAATGGCCCCTAGAAAAAAGCGAGAAGTATGCAAGAACGTTTGTCATAAATTTCCCATTGCGACGCTTTCACAATGCATTCTAAAACAGCGCAAAAGAACAGGGACGAGAGAACGAAACGTACAACACGAGCGCTGACTTACAACTGATTTATTGAACATAGGTGAGCAATATATAAGAAGAAAACTGGGTGATAAAACCAGAAGTAGTCGACTTCAAACGTGGTGTAGGGGGCCGTAAAAGCGATAAGAGCGTGGTAGGTTGATAAGGGTAAAAGACGATATAATCTAAAAAGAGATGATTGAAGTGAACAGATACATTCGAAAGATGGGAAGCAGTTAATGTGACAAGGTGTAAAGAGCCATAAAAACAATAAAAGCGAAGCATCGAAACATGATAAAATTGATAAAATGTACATAAGGAGTGGAATGCATAAAACTGACAGGTTACTGCTAAAAACTGCTTAAACTTTAACGGCGAGTTAAACGATGACGGTCAATGTTCTGCAGATAGAAACCTTATTTCTTTGTCGGACAGAAGCACAGACGGAGCACTGACACAGGTGTATTTATTAGTTTTTATGTTAAAAGCCTCAATCACTTCCCTAGTCAGTTGATCAGCGTGATGTCCTATGATTCTGCATTGTTGAAATTCTGTTAGACATTCGCTGCAGTTTTTGATATGGTCTGCGATATGTCCTTTGTCACCTTTTTGCACATCTATGTTGTGTTCTCGCAAACGATCATTGATGCATCTTCCTGTCTGTCCGATGTATTTGTCACCACATGTTAAGGGGATTGAATAGATGACTTCGTTTTCACATGGGATGAATTGCTTTTTATGATTGGTCCTGCAGGTTCTTAGGGTCTTGGTAGGATGGTTGACACGATGGCAAATGTTAGCCAACTTTTCTGGTGCAGAAAACACTACTTTTACTTTAGCCCGATTCATAATCCTTTTGAGCTTATGGGGCAAGGCGTGGCAGTACGGAATGACTGCGACCTTCTGTTTCTGATTATCCTTATTATCACGAACTCCTTCACATTGCCTGCCTTGTATATTTATCTGCTTTAGAAGCTTCTGGGAGACAGATATAATAAGGTGCGTGGGATAGCCTGCCTGAGATAATCTACTGCATTGTTTTTCATAACTTGAAAGCATGCTGTGTGGGCATGATTTTTTGAGCGCATTAGACAAGCACAGGCCAGCAATGGCTCGCTTCACCAATTTTGAATGAGCTGAATGGTAAGGGACAACTGGTTTCTTATTGCGTGGCTCATAGGTCCAACATATGTGGTGGTCTTGGAAATCCAGCTTGATGTCAAGAAATCTGATAGTATGTTCCTCAGGCAACTCATGTGTCAAGACAAGAGGAAACATAGCTGAAGTGAAAGATTCATAAGATTCATAAGATTCTGTACTCCTTTTGCACATTCCACTCCTTTTGTACATTTTATCAATTTTATCATGTTTCGATGCTTCGCTTTTATCGTTTTTATGGCTCTTTACACCTTGTCACATTAACTGCTTCCCATCTTTCGAATGTATCTGTTCACTTCAATCATCTCTTTTTAGATTATATCGTGTTTTACCCTCATCAACCTACCACGCTCTTATCGCTTTTACGGCCCCCTACACCATGTTTGACGTCGACTACTTCTGGTTTTATCACCCAGTTTTCTTCTTATATATTGCTCACCTATTTTCAATAAATCAGTTGTAAGTGAGCGCTCGTGTTGTACGTTTCGTTCTCTCGTCCCTGTTCTTTTGCGCTGTTTTAGAATGTATACATACCAACTCGCCCAGACTTCTATTTTGGCAGATTTCACAATGCGTATGCTGTGTAAGAGAGGTTGGCTATTAGGGAAAATTAAGTCAGGGAAACAAGCGCCATACTTAGCATTATTTATCGCCGCAGTAAAGCAAGACAAGGGAATTTGTACCTTACAGAGGCGAACAACAAGAGAAATTATCGAAGAAAACAAACATTGTTGCGTCTTTCGTCAACCGTATAGCTTCAGTTCGGCAAAACCGAATTGACGCTGCTTCGGCAAAAGCTGCTGGACATATTCTGAGTGCACCTTTGCTTAACTCGCGGTACACTTGAGTGAAGCATCAGGTGGGGGTAGCTTCAAGAAAGGCATATCATGTCTGACATTTCTTGCAGGCAACTGGTCTGATATTTGAGGCGAAACACTCAATAATATGGTCGTGCCTAAGCCAAACCCATTATTCTACCGATCAGGTGACAAGGGCAGGAATCATTTAGCGCCAGCAACTTACAAGCACCCTATGGTATTATTGCAAACAGTTTGCGCATCACATGTATTTAATGCGTGACCTAATTTGATATAAGAATTGTAGAACGAAGCTATATACATCAATATCCCTGTATTGCAATTTTTTTTTTTTAAAGTATGCAATATTTCTAAACAGAGAAAAAAAAGAAGATAAGGAAAGGATTAACAGGTCTAGACCTAAGCAGTCAACGCAATTCTCTCATTTTCATTTGGACTGCTCCGAACTATATTTATAGCGCTTGTCCAAGAGATACGTACAACAGGGCGGATGTGGAAGAAAACGCCTCATTTGACACGTAATTATTCGGCATAATACTATGAAATGTCAGCCTATGTTGTTATTCCTTGCTAAGATTTTTTGTTCTTTACTCCCAGTGGCTGCAGCTTCTCTTCTGAAAAACAGGTATTGAGGTTGGTGGTGAATTGGGCCTTGAGAATAACGACGATCTTGCCGTGGCTCACAACAGCCGGCGTCCCCATCGTCTGCATCGGCGTCGGTGGCCGTGACTGAACAAACACCTGTTTGGGCGACAGGGTGCTGACGTCCCAACCACTTCACCTGGCGCAGGATTTCGAAACACCTCATGACGCTTGTATTAAGCGTGGCGTCATACGTGGAAAGAAAATGATTGAAACACGGTATATAATGCGAATTAAACGTCGCCGCACGTCTGAAGTTATTGAACTTTATAAATGACGGACTTTTTGGTTGCGGGTGGGATTCGAACCCACCACCTTCGTGCTGCCAGCCACATACGCTACCGAGTAAGCTGCGCAAGGCACGCCTGTCCTGCTGCGGGACAAGCGGGGCTTACGCAAATGTCATGTGGTCTTCTAAGTATTTGAGTAATTAAAGTGGACCACAGGCCGTTGTTGCTTCATATACCATTAAGGTGGAGCTTATGCACTCCACTAACATTTCTTTAGGCAGCATTACGCACTGTTCTTCCCTGATGACTGAGCAGCTGACTTAAATAACTCCGGAATTGCAAACACATTACGCATATCAAAATTGCGGCGCACACGTTGTTCCGCAGGAAGAGCGAATATTGTGGGCGCACAGAATGTCGTGCAGGCTAGTTGCCCTTCCGGTGTGTACTTCATAAGTCAGTACCCTTGGTCAGAAGTAAACTGTAGAAACCTCATGCAGGAAGATGCGACGGAATGCTTACGGTTCTCACGTTCACGGTGAGGCCATAATTTTGGACTTGAAAGAGTAGCAGCGGCCACTGCGATAAGAAGTCGTTATGGAGCTTCACGAAGTAGCCCATTGCGTCCGGTCCGGAAGTGAGAAGAGGCAGCAGGTACAGGCACATTATAACGAAGAACAGCGGCACCGTGGTCCTGAAACGATGCGTCTTTCAGTGATACGTGCTATAGTGTATGCGAAGACTCACATATGTAACAGGGTAAATTCAAGTTAACTGCAAATTCCGAATTCGCCGTGGGGCTTCAGTGCGCGCGAGCAAAAGTTGCAGGCTCAGCCTTTAGTCCCCCTCAAGTCCACTGAAGTAGTGCCTCTGACCCCGAGTAGGGTAGTTGTGACGACAAAGGATGAATAAGATTTTTAAGATTCTTCATCATCTGCTCCAGCTATGCCTATTTGCTCCCGGCACGATCATAAGCAACAGGGTCACTTGCTTTGCGCTATACAATAACGTTTTACTACCTAAGGTCAGAACTAACTACGGGAAACAATGTCTTCATTTTTCTTCCATATAACTTTGGAATTCTTTAAACTTAGGCATCAAGTAATCTAATGCACTTTCTTTGTTCCAGTTGAAGTTAAAGGTTTTCCTTCTTAATATGGGATTTTCATGTTACTGATTCTATGTATCGCGACATCCGTAAGCGTTTTATTTTAAATTCTCCTGCATTATATTGTTTGTATTTAAACCTTTCTGCAACTCGTATTGCACTATGTATCTATTTATTCCCTGTGTGGCTTAATAATACGCTGTTGCTTATTGAAGTTTATTTTTCTGGGGGGTACCACCTGCGGTCTTGTACCATGGGAGCTCTCGCTGTATATGCTTACAACTTTCGACTCCCTTATAAACTTTAAACTTCAACCCATCTCGAGCTATTTGGCTCATTATGACTGAAAAAGTGCAAGCTACACAAGGACAGGAAAACTAAGACGAGACACCCGTACATCGCTTACTAACAACCGACGATTTATATTTATGACAGTGACGCAACAAAAAAGCAAGGTCAACAACAAAACCTGACAAACACTCGTCGGCAGAAGAAATCTCGCAGGAGAACCAAGATCACCCAGCTTCCGATAAGAAGCGCAACTGTTTATCTATAAGGGCTATGGAAGGTGTGCCAACGAAAAGCTCTTTTAACTCACGATGCTTTCGGCTTCAGTGATCTCTCGCGTGGTCTTTCCGCCGCGTACCTGCGCAGCCCGCTCGTGTTGCTCAACTCAGATGTGTATTCACAATCTTAGCAGTGATCAAGGCCAAGATGGCCTGAAATCCGCTTTGTCACAATGTAAAATTGGTGTTCAAACAATTTCTTATTAGGACATCTGCCGGTTCGTCCTACGTATGCATGGTCACTAGAGAAGGGAATTGAATACACGACGCCCTCAGCACAGGAATCAAACCGGCCGCGCTTATTTTTAGTACATCCGACGTGCCTTCGACCCATTCTATTTACGTGCTTGCACAGACTTGGCAAGCAATCTAGTGAAATGGGGCAGCTAAAAGAGGGCAGAGGACAGTGAAACAGTACAGAACCGAATTTTTAAACCTGAAAAGCGCATAAAAAACACACGGGCAACAGCAAGAGACAGACACACGAGTCTCTTGCTGTTGTCCGTGTGTTTTTTATGCGCTTTCCAGGTTTAACATGTCTAACCAACTCGCCCAAACGCTGCCATTACAGAACCGAAGACAACGACGAATCTGCGTTTGTGAATGCCAGTGGTGTCACTGTGCTTCACCCTTCATGAAATAGGGCGACCTGTCCTACGTTCAACGGTCAGGGGTGTGTATAGGTACAATGGTGGTCACAATCCTCAGCGACATATTCCTTGGGATGATGGGCAAGGCGCTCGAAGTCGACATCAAGATTCTAGCAACTAGAGTGTTCCGGTATGTAGACGACTAGGCTGGTGTTCACTAGAGCAGGAAGTAACGTGAGGACCCCGGTAGACCTGTTGAAACTTTTCAAGGAAAAGAGAAATGGCTTGAAATTTATATTGAGTCGGCCGATAATCGTCAAATCCAGTGCCTAGGCATTAAAAATTGTTAATTAAAGAAGATCGCGTGCGTTGGAATTGTGCACCACGATCGCAGAAACCCCTTTTGAGCCATAGTTCTGGTCAATCGAGGCTTTTTAAAGATGGCAGTGACGACCCATGCCATGCATTGGGTCGTCACAGAGTAATTCGTGCCTGCACTTGGTAGAGGACAGCTTCTACGCACAGGCTAAAAGGCCTAAGGAGCTGGATTGCTCTAACAGAGCCTTCCCCGTCTGACGGAGAGGCTGTTGGTAAAAATGAAGGGGGTCGCCCGAAAGCTCAACAAAGTGCAGCTGGACAAAGTTGTGGGCCTACATGGCGTCTCCCACCGTCTCACAAAATTTGCTGGTAGGTTAGGTATACAGGCGGCCTTTGCTGTCGAGAACAACGTCTACGAGGTTTGCGGTGCGGTTAAGTAGAATCTCGATCCGTGGAGGGCCATTGCAGGGCCTGCGTTGTCTGATACGCCAAAAGATACGTGCTGCGCAACAGCGGGTTGTGTATAGGCTGCCTCGCGCGGAAAAGTTTATTATGGCAGACTGAAAAGGGCCTCAGTGTCCTGTCACTGGGGGCCCCGGCCACCTCTTCAAATCTTGCTATACGTAGATATTATCGGGACTGCAGCAAAAAAAAAAAAAATTATATCGTATGTGCACCGGATTTTGGACGTACCAACGTCTTCTGACCCAGGGATCAATTGTGCCGCGAAATAAGGGAAGCAAATCTGATGACTATATCCCGCAGCTAATGCGTTGCAGAACCTTCGTCGTCGTTACAGTAGATAGAAGTGGATTATCTTCACGGTTCCCTACCAATGCAATGAGGTAGTGATTTAGTAGTTCCAATTTTGTTTATCACTTTTTTACTTTTTCTTGCTTTGTGAGGCTGCACGAGGCTGCGTTTGAAGTTTTTTTAAAGCACGAGTATTTAATAATAAAAATTCTAGAGGGCACTTAGGACCATTGAAGTGCGATGAGGCGAAAGCCATTATAGCGAAGTGGGTCGCAGCCCTCCACTATGGCACCTATATCTCCCTCTCTTTCACCCCCACCTTCCTTTCTTACTTTACGGCGTGGTACACGTGTCCGCGAAGAATTGTGGCAGATACTGCGCTTTTGCTGTCCTGTACATTAATTTCATAGGCTGCTGATACCTGCTCTACTAACGCCTCCTAGACATTTGGGTCTCCTTCTGTTTACTGTGTGGTGTGGCGTTCCAATAAGCGGCAAATGAAAGGCGCCGCACGGACGCCTCGATCGGACGCCAGCGGGGTCAGCTTCGTATATGCATGAATCGCCCGGTGACGTCATGACCTGTCGTGACGGTACATCGCGCGCCCCTTGTCGAACACGACCAGCATTTCATTGAAGGCACCAAAGTACACCGGTGTTTTATAATTCGTTTATAGGAAATTAAAGGCGCAGTATCTATCACTCGTAGAATCCCGCTATCATCCTCACGGTAGACGAGGGGAATTATGAAGAGCATTTCACGATCCGGGGCGTGGCGCAGTTGGTAAAGCTTTGGGCTGGAGATCCAAGGGATGGAGGTTCGATTTCCGTTGGAGACAAGGTTTAATTTATTTCTAACTCTCGCTCTCGAAAGTGTAACACCTCCACTGACAACCTTCTGTGGCAACGATGAGGCATTAAAGGCTTCCGCCTTAAAATTCAGTTTATAATCAACGCTTTGAGTGTGCGTGTGTGTGTGGGTTGCGCGTGCGTGCGTGCTGACTGCTATCCTGTTATCGTTATCGCTTTTTCTCTTCTCTTTTTTTCTAAATGAGGCCGCAGCCACTGAAGATAGAGCGTGAGCGAGTATCCATCCTGCACTTGTCAGTACATATGGATCAAAAAGATCCCTTTCAGATTGTGGTTGCAGGATTTCTGGAGTGCATTTGAACCATGAATTGATGATGCTACGCTTAACCAGTTTCGAGTGCGCTGAAGCAGAACGTAGATGTTTGTTGGCCCTAGGCTCAAAGGCCCAACACGCATGAGTCTGCTCAATATATAGTCCTAAGTTTAAAAACCACATGAAGCCAATAGTGGGAAGTTCGCGCGTGGTAACCAAAAAGTTCATAATGCTTGAAAAATTACTAAGAACATTATAAGAGCATCAGAAGAAGTGACAGAAATAAGAAAATAGCGGTCAATACTTAAGCAGACGAGATTTCACTGAACTTGAGGAAAATAGTAGGACGATTTGGAATAGGCGTTATATTTTCAGATCTGGATCACTTGTCATGTCTCTGCAAACGCGTAAATCGGGTCGCAGGCTCGTCGGATGTACGTTAAATAATCGCGGCCGTTTCGCTTCCTGTGCTGAGGGCATCGTGTATTCGATTCCCTTGTCTTGTGGCCATGCATACGCCAGCCGAACCGCCAGATGCCTTAATAAGAGATAATCTGAACACAGCTACAGTGTGACACAAAGGATTTGAGGCCGTCTTGACCTTCAGCCGAGATTGTAAATACACTCCTGAGTCGAGTAACACGAGCGTGCTGCGCAGGTACGTCTTGATAAAATCCCGCAAAAGATCTCAGAAATCGAAAACATTGCGAGCCTTGAAGAGCTTTGTGTCGGCACGCCTCCCTTACAGACAAACAATTACGATTCTTATCGAGAGCTGTGTGATCTTGGTTCTCCTGTGAGATTTCTGCTGCCGATGAGTGTTTATCAGGTTTTGTTGTTCTCCTTGTTTTCTTAATGCTTCTGTATATTTACCTAACTGTCAGAAATATAGATCATCAGTAGTTAGTCAGCGCTGTACGTGTCTCGTCTTTGTCTTCTTGTCCTCGTAGCTTGCTCTGTTTTCTACCTTGCCAGGGAATGTTTGATGTATTCCAGAAACCTTGTTAAGCTGCGAGCTCTGCATGCTACCTGCTACCATATATAGCCAGGGCGATTTGCCGTTCTTAACCAATGTTAGAGTTGTTTGTCTCTAACTAAAAAGTTTAGAGGTATACAAGGCACGCGCCGAGTGATGGGAGATGTTATCGATGAGAACTTGGCTCCAGGCAAATAAAATATTAAGACATAAAGAAGAAAAAAAACGACGAAAATAAAGAGAGGCTTGTCACGTTTCAGGCGCCCATGGAAAGGATTCACTTTAAACATCCATGTAGGCTGCCTCATTTAGTTCTTTTTGAAATCACGACGTGTAAATGCAGTTTGGTCTCCGCCTTCACCTTACTGCGATAAGTGAATACGGTATCAATTACGGTTCTCGCTTTATCCATCAGAGAAATTTCAAATATACTGCATAAATATGATCATTTAGCGTTTATTTCGATATAATTGAAATTCTTCAGGTGTACTTCAAGTTCACGGAACTCAATATGATGGCAGTATGTGTAGTGACTTATTCACGCAAATAACATGAACATTCGCACTTTCTTGTAGGAATAATCCAAAATAATGTTTCGTGTTTTACTCCCCAGCTGGGCAGCAGGTGGCTGCGGCGTCCAAAAAGAAAAAAAAAAAAGAGTGGAGAGGGAAAGGCGCGAAATGAATAGAGTTTTTTATGCGCCGGAGATTTTCGTGGTTGGGGTTAATCATAGCCTTCCACTGCTCCGTTCTTCACATAAGTGACCGAAGCTTTGGGATGAACGAAAACGGTCGTAACCTTCGAAAATAAACGTGTTTATCATCATGATTGCCACTGTCAAGAAAGTGTCTATGCAGAAAACATTTTGGAAAGCAAATGAAGGCATCAAACACACCTGGCTATGCTGAATTCTCTCTTATGTTCACAACTGAAACCGTGGCTCAATGCCCGGGGATGCGGTCAGACATAGCTGTCCAGAAAGGGGCAGCGCGAAAGAAACGAAGACACAAGAGAAGACACATAGACGACAGAACAAGCGTTTATCCTGTCGTCTATCTGTCTATTGCTGGGTCCCCGTTTCTTTTGCGCTGCCTCTTTCTACAATGAATCATCGAATAGCACACACCAACTGATTAATCATGACTTAGCTCAGTTCATTTCTCAAGCGCTGCAGCCGGAAGAGGAACAATGAATAGCCTTATGATAGCATACAAAACTCCAATTGTGTTTTTTTTTTTCGGCACCCGACGTTCGCAGCAACTATTTGATGTACCGAGGCCCACAAAAATGTTCGGAACAAGGTGACCGAGGAAAATTCGAATATCGCCAGCTGCCTAGTGGTACAGCCTAACAAGGAGAAGTACACTGCGCAATTTGCGTTGGAAAGTCAAATGCACATCCAACGGGTTTTCTTAAGCTGCCAGTAAAGCTGTCAGGAAATTAGGCATTCTTTTTGTGGTTTCCAAGTTTCGAAAATATTTTATGAGCGCGTGTACGTCCCCGTGCGCGTAATCCTTTTCCACGTTCTTTCTTTTAGACTCTTCTTATTGCTAACACAATTCTTAAACAAGCAGCTATTTCATCGCCATTCCAAATTAGAACGAGCCGCACGCTTTAAACCTTTGTTTTAATATCACGCATTTTCTTTCTTTTTTTGGGGACGAACGACGGTATTCCCACATCTTACGGGCTTGAGAACCACGCGTTCCCTCCTATATCACACGGTCACTTTTACTCATGTAAATAACGCAAACTTTATAAACATTGGCAATGCTAATAGACACTGTTAACCCCAAAACTTGGGACTTGGAAGCATTATGTTAACGAACAACGAACCTGATATATCTTTTCACCACCGCAGCAAGAAAGGCATAACCACTGGCCCCTTTTTGGTTGCACACAGAGACAGCCAGGAGGAATCCGCTGCAATGAAAGCGTCAAAGGGAATATCGTAACTATAAAGATTAGCTATAGGCCTAAGACTAGAGCTTGGTTAGCCGGAAACAATTTGGCCACCATGACTGGCCTGCCAGTCATGGTGGCCAAATTGCCAATCAAATGGTGCTCTTACTTCTAACCCTTGTGCTTGCACCCTGCTTTCCGATGCGGTCGAAGGACAAAGAGAGAGAGAGAAAAAAAAAAAAGGCACGATAGTCTTCAGAACCCTCATTACGACGCGTTGGAAGCCTTCATTCTGGGCATGAACGAACGTTCCGCCACACATCGCCGCATTAAGCTGACCGGTGAGGAAAGGCTCACCGCGAAGAAGCAAAATGTCCACCGCCGACGTCAAAAATGCCATATTGTGAGGTGCAGCGCAGAACCCTCGTGCTTGCAGCAAGGCGTGTTGCTAAAGGCAGCGCCTCAACCAAAGCGCCCAGCATTTTCTTAAGGCGCCTAGCGTGCATGCTTCGTTTCACCCCTCTGAAAAGGGTAATCATCGGGCACGTATTAAACGACCCTTTGACAGGATGTCCCCACCTTGGGCCTGTGCCAGTACGCTTCGCATAATAGAATGCTTGTCTCAGGAATCTCGTTGAAACTTCCTTTTCTTGTGGACCGATGGGTACGCTGTCGTCTAGTGATCTATTATGAGCTCGATTGGCAGGCCTTTGCAAGCTCTATCAAACAAAAAAGCATCCCTCTCTTCCGTTGTCTTTCGTTTGGCGGCGGGATCTTATGCGGGCTCGCCACTGTAAACGGTGAGAAACTTGACGTATTTTCAGGATTGTGAAATGCGAAGTACTGAGCATGTACAGAGGTTGCCGCGAAGAAGCAACGTTAAGCCTATGCAGTTTTGTCGAGGGCTAACTTATTGCTGTCCGTAATTTTGGCGCCCCATAAGTTCTGCCGTTTCTGCTAGTTCATGGTAATGCTCCTATAGCCGGATACAACTCGAGAAAGAAAGGGCATATATCTCCCTCAGAGCAGGAACCCCAGCCATTGGGCTCGATCAACAGTCATGAAGCTTCTATCGTATTATTCCCAGGTCAATCCCTTTCCACTTGTTAGTCTCCTGGGACGTCACGGTATCACGACGAGGCGAATATCGGCAGGCCTCATTGAGAGGAGAGCCTTATTTGAGCAGGAATTTGCGGCTTGCTTCTAGAGTTCTAATTCACAATCAATACTCGTACGCACCTCAGAAAGAAGAACGTGTCCAAGCCAGCGTATCCCAGTCCTGCGAGTATGTTTTCCCACTTGTCAGCATATATTATTGTGTTCACCATGCGAGCTGCAAGCACAAAAGGAAAATACAGCTCAAATGGTTTCTATTAGGTTCTATGTTGGTTCTTTGCGTCTATTTTGTTCGTACACAATATTCTGAGCTGCAGAAAGACAGACAAATATGTGAAGCACTGAGTTTGCTCTCTTCCCTTCACACACTGTTAGAGGCAAATAAGTCAGGTTGTATAGCTTTCTCAATTGCTTTCCTGGTTTGTAAAGTAGGTAATTTTTTCACCAATAATGCTGGAAGCAATGGGGAGAAAAAATAACGACAAAGCGTGAGGTAAAACACAAAAACAAAAAACGAACGTGCACGCATTGACGGCGTGGGAAAACGCCGCCTACGAAGGCTGTGAAGGAAGAAGCGCACTAGTCACGAAAGCAAGGAAGCAACGGCGGTGTCAGTACGGCCTGCCGGAGGCAAAAAGCGAGCCGTCCGTGTGCTTTGCGATTCCAGTGCACGTTAAAGATCCCCAGATAGTCGAAATCTCAGGAGCCCTCCACTACGGCGTCTCATAGCATGAGACGCTTTGGGACGTTAAACCCCCCCACAAAAGTTAAACCAAACCAGTACTGTCTGCTCATCGTTAGTCCTTCTCCGATGCGTCCACTTCGACCACCAAATCGAGGCTCGACGACTGGTGTCCACGTTTCGTAAGTCTGGGAATTAGTTTCTTGTTTTCATTTGTTATTTGCATCTACACGGCGCATGTGGCTTGCAAGTAGGCTGGATCTTTCATACTATTTCGGAAATATCTGTCGTGGCGGCTCAGTGGCGTTCCTGTGCACAGCGCGATTCAAGGGTGGCCTGGCCAATGAGGCCGCATTTCTGCGTGTAGGATGTCCCAGCTAATCTTTAGCCAAGGGTTAAAGGATGAAACATTTAGGCCAGTGAAACGAGCTGCATAGAGCTGTCAGCTGTTCTGTGCACCAAAGGCGTATTTTATTTTGCAATTAATTAGTCATTAACGTATCTTTATAAATTACTCAATATTCACTTTCGACAATAAATGTCATTTGCAAAGTTGGAGCGCACCCATTCTATTTATTTGAAATAAAGAAAGCCTCACGGGTATCTTATTTCCGAGGTTCAATGAAAACCGCGAAATAAAAAATAATCCCGGGAATAGCGCATTCGCGCTCAACGATTGCACTGCTTTCAACCGTGGTTTGAGTGAACGAAATCAGCTGCGGCCGTGGCCGTATGCACCGTTGAAGCGGCAGGCCGATATGTTTGCGACTCTTTCTACGCCCCCGTGAGCCAGTCGGCGCATATGACGGTGCAAGTTGCAGCGAGCGCGGCGAGCTCGCTGCAACCATCAACTTATCGGTATACCGCTGGAACTGGGCCGTCGTGCCACAGACGCAGCTGCAATATTGTTTCCTCAAGCCACGCTTGAGAATATCACAATCATGGCACGAGAATGCTCGATTCATGTGCACGTGATAGTTTTTCTATTCTAGTTTAGCACGTGCAAAAGTTAGATGTGCTACTGAAATAATGAAAGGGGGTGAATCGGAGAAGACTACAAAAAAAGAAAAAAGAAAAAAAAAAAACGATGCGGTTGGGTAGTGAAACAGTATGACGAAATGTGTCACTCGGGGCTGCATTGCTTTTACAGCCTTGAATCGAAAAGTATTTGGGCACCCTTCTTTACAGCCCGCTATATATAGCCGTATTAGAATTGACGTAAACACTCGAGCAGCTAGTGATAAAATCAAGCTTCACTGATGTCTGAATACTGCATGTCGTGTGGCACTGACGCAAGCAGGCTTCTGGTATGAGTGACGTCGGAGCCCCCAAAGAAAAGCGTAAAGATTTAAACAGGTAAACAGGTTGAAGAAAAAGGGGACTATAAATTACTTTGCGCTTTCTCTCTGTGTTATTATGGAACTGTGTAAGGTGCAACTTTCTCAGAGATCAATAACTGATGCGCCACCATTTTGGCGCAATACCCACTTAAAAGTGGCAGGCGGTCAAAATAGCTTCGGAGATCTCCGTCTCTGAACGCCCTAAAAGCCGCGCGTCGCTCTGGCGCGCGAGCCATAATAATGACGATAAAATGCTTTTGAGAAATTCACTACACGTATTTCAAATCATTCACTGCCTATCTTGTTTTCGTGCGTCACGTTTTCCCGGGAGCCGTCTTTGCTAACCATAATGCACTGCAACAGATTTATTGTTATCGTTGGCTGCAAGCAATTTATTTATTTTTATTTGTTTTATTTATTCAGATACCCTAAAGGCCCGCGGGGGGCGTTACGTAGGGGGGGAACATAATCCAGATGTAATGATATGTATCGAAGATTTTACAAAATAATTTTCCCTATTCATGGCGACAAATCGGTCACACTATAGGAACCGGTGAGGGAAAGTGCTGCTTTTTTGTCGGACAGTGAACCTTCAGTAAACCTCAGGGAAGTGAACAGCTTTGTTTGCATCACACTAATGAGGGGCTAATTCTTACTCGGGCGTTGTTTATAGCTACTCTCAATCTTCAAGGACCTCTTACGAAAGCTGTGCCCAACTGTAGAGGTCGCTGCAATTTATTACACCATGACTGCGCTTGTGTAGACGCTAATGATGAATTCCTCCCTCATTAAAAAACAGCTTCACCTTGGGGAATTCGCCTAAACATGTTTGACTAAGTACTCTGGCACAGGACTCACGCCAGTGAAAAGGGCAGTGTGCCGCGTATTCGAGAAAACAGCGTAAGGTAGATAGCCGTAGCCACGAGCGATGCTGTGTGCACCTCATCACTTGTGGTTCTGTTTACGACCTCGTGGGCGTCCTTGTGTTCAGCGTAGAAAAACGATTTTTAAATTTTTACACCTTCGAGCAATAAAAGTACACTTACTTTTCGAGACTAAAATGGGCCTAACTGTGGGGTGCCGTAGTTGAGAAAGTGGCATCCATCCGTAATATACGTATGCCGTAATATTCGTAGGAAAGTACTTCTCTGTCTCACGCTTGGAGAATTGTAATTTTAGGGACGGAGTGTCGAATCCATAAACTCGTGCTCAGCAGTCAAACACCGTAGCCTTCGGGCCGCCACGTATTATATGATATTTATTTGTGAACTTATTGTGCGTCATATTCGAACTTTCTTGCCTTCTCTAGGGCTAAATTTCCTCGCCGATATTTACGCTCTAATTTCCTGCTTAGGCAAAAAAAAAAAAAAAAAAGCGACGCCACTGGTGCACCTGAGAGGCCGCAGAACTCATTAATTCCCTGCCATCGAAATGGCTAATGCTTGCTATTACAGCACGTCAGGGGGTATACAAGCTGTTAAGCACCAGGGTAATCGATAAACCCGTTTGCTGTTTTTTAATGGCTGGGCCAAATTCGCACCAGTAACAGCCCCCGTGAGAATAAAAAAACAACAACAAAAAAACACGATGAAATGAATCTTTCATTTATGCGGCACCAAGTTGGAATCGTATCGTAAAAAAAAAAAATAGCTTCTGAAACATTAAAGTATATGTAACGCGTAGAAAGAGGATTATGCTCTTCCGAAAAGAATAAAAAGAAGAATATTTTTGCTTGCTGCATATACCTGATGCACTTGGCCCTAGATAGCGGTATTTTTTATAAGTCGTTTTTGAATTTTTTACAGCCGTCCAGTATGCACCGCGGCTCTTTTTCCTTATCTTTTGGTGCAGCGTAATTTAAGAACGTGGCATAGATCCAAACTCCTAAGTAATAAGGCAGCACTCTGTCACACTCCAAGTAAAAATAGTCGGGAACAAAAAGAATTGCAAATGCCGCAAAAACCGACGCGCGTAGAGGAAAGACGGGACTATAAATAAGCGCCTTTCGTACGGTTCGCAACATGCAGCGGCTCGAAGTCGTGGCCCCTGGCGTCATTCTGAGCCGACTTAATGCGCTATACGATCAGGTCGGGCAGGAAGCGTGCCAGCCCTCTGGTCGGGTAGTCAACAAGTGGCGAATGATAGCGCCACTCGAGGCACTCCGAGCCAAAGAGCAGCCGGTGATTGAGGCAACTTAGATGCGAGCAGAGCAGTAAACGCTGCCTACGTGGTCACTATATATTGCCGTGCATCACACATAAACTACGCGGATTACTCGCCTCTAGCTGCATATAGTGTTATAGGCCCTGCACCGGTTGCTGCGGGTCCTCTTATTCCTCATCCAGCTTGAGTAGCTGTGTTGTTTGCTTTTGCAGAAAGCGAGGACGGCAAAATGCGTACACCATACATCCGAGGTCGAGACGTAGCATCCCCCGATGACTATCCAGGTGAGGCTCAAGAATCGGATACCGTGCAGAAACCTCAGGCCGTGGGCTTCAGTGCTGTCGTCTATCGACGAGTGTAGAATCATCTTGGTATTTGAAACCACAGAAAATAAAGCCAAGAAGGGTAACAGGCCACCTAAAAGAGAAAGGAAAAGAGGAACAACAGAAAAGAATGAGAAGCCAACTTTGCGTTGAGCCGCACTGCTTCAAGTGTCGGTTGCTCTGTCAAGCAGTTGCCCCCGCAATCAAAACCAGCCTGAGCTACTGCTGAAGCTGGATGAGAAAGCAGTTGTGAAGATTGGGGACACATGTCGTTAGAAATGTTTGCAAGACCAGTCTCTAATCTTGAAATGGCTCACTAAGAACACCACGGACTCAAGAAAGACACAGAAGGGTCACGAAGGACCCAGAATTTGCACTCGATCAACTTCGTTTTCTGTGAAAAAAATTCCAGCACTTTGAAGACGCTGGCAGACGGTTTTTGATCAAACCTATTTTTCATGTCGTACTTCACCAATGCGACAAAGCCTACACTACAAATAATTTTTAAACAAATATTTCGCTCATGACCATAAAATTACTTTTACCTGAATAAAAACAATTTTATTTTATAAACGAAGATATCGAAAGTATTCCTTTTCTTTTTTTTTTTTCCCAAATATGAAACACCGAAAATACCGCGAAACGATGTATACTTTGAATACCATTTTAATTTGTATGTTCTGCTCACAGAAAAAGCTTTTTCTCTTATATTGCTTTTCGACCCTTTTAGATTTCTTCGTCTAGCTTCATTAATTGTTCTGTGTCAGATATACTAGCATCGCCTATATTTAGACGGCTTCTTAATTAGATGCATTGTCAATGCTCGCGACAAAAGGCCATTTTGCGTGGTAAAAACTTCTTTCACCCAACTCACCCACATCTTATTGTTCACGGTTTTCGTAATGTAAGAAAAACGTATGTTGAAGATTGAAGGAGTTTTTGCGGAAAATTATTATATACGAAAGTTGTAAATCTTGCTAAGGCGAATTGCGTGACGACTTACCATTATTACTGCTTTTGCAATCCGCTCGTGAATGTCTAACATCCACGTAAGTGCCGAGCGCAATCATGATGGTCAGGGTGGCTATAAAAGCACTGCAAAGAAACAAAGATATATAAGGAGTGTTTCGAACGGCGCAATTCTAGTTTTATGAATTTATTTTTGCATGCTATATTGTGCGAACTCACGCAATGAGGAGCTGTGCCTTTGTCCATCCAGGAGGAATCCCGGTGACACAGTTCGAGACAGTGATATCTACAATAGGTGGAAGCACTGGAAAGAAAGCCGAAACATGAGTTGCGTAAAGGAAGAGCTTAAATATTTTGTGTCATTAAATAAAAAAAATATTTAATTTAAACATATAAATACCAGCAGAGGCATTTATTCGCAAAGGCCGTAAACAGCTAGATATGACGCCTGCCTGGACTTGCCGTTCCGGGAAAACGAATTTCCTGTTTCTCCTTCATCCGCTTGTGTGAATATAAGTTCTACACAGACTCTCTCTCTCTCTCTCTCCTAGCATTATCATTCTATGCGATTATTGTCACTAACAGCATTGTGAGTATACTAGCGAGTCAAAGCTAAAGTAAAACAGAAAGGCCTCTTTCATGAAGCTGTTGAAATCGTAGAAACATATTTAAATTAGGCTAACATACGAAAACAAACAAGATCCCAAAATAAAGCTGAATAATATGTAAGGAAAGAATTAGTTCTGAGGGGCCAAACTACGATTTTTCACGGTCCTTCCTTGTCCGAGTCGATTTAGGAAATTTTTCTGTTGGCAAAGGGGTGGATGATCAGCAAACATGAAAATTTTCAAGAAAGGAAAGTAAATTGAAAGGAATGAAAGCCCGCCCTAAATATTTCAACTAAAGCGCCAGTTCGAAGCGATGAACTATTAATAGGTGGGTAACATATGCGCGCACATTTATTGTCATGTACTCGTCGTACCCGCCTTTAGCCCACAGCTGCTGACCCATTTGGGTACAAACCAACACTGATCATTGGTTTAACCCAAAACAGTCGAATACAAAAATAATACTCATCCAATAAATAAATATGCAAGTAAATAAATAACTTACCCGCCTTTATCAGCGATTGAATTTCCTGCCCACTGCAGGCATCCAGCCCACAGATTCCGATGCGTAGGAATGGCATTCCTGGCTCCTTAATATGATCGCTGAATTTTTTTATCTGTGTGAAGACACAAATTGCTTTTATATTCCAGCCGAAGGCTCGTATTCTCCATCCTGCATGGCTTTCGGTAGAATCGAAAACTTTGTTTTGTGCAGCAAGTCAACGAGGTTGTGCGAAAAAAGCTAATTCATTCGATTGGGTCGCTCGCGGCTTATCTGAGTCTGCGAGAACGCGAAGAATCAATTACAACTGTCGCTCAAAGTCCGCAACTCTCCAGCGTGAGTGCGCTGTTAGAATACTGGTAGCGGCTGGTAGTGGCTGGTAGCGGCTCATCTCACAGCTAGCTGTTTAATATTTCAGAGCAACCGGTTTTCGCAAAGAAACATTTATTATCGATGCCTTCTTAGACAAATATTCCCTTGTTGTCGAGCTGCTTAGTGCAGAACAAAGACCTATTCATATCGTTCTGCGCGCAGGATTGGAACACTGCTGTCTACTTTCAAAAAGGGAAAAGGGTAGTGGACTCCTCAAGCATTTACGCTATGAGGTGCCGTGGCAATGGGAACGACTGCCTTGTCACCCTGACACAATGTGTTTCTCCAGGTGTTTAAAGGAAGCCCACGATAAATGACTAAAAATAGGCTTTTTGAAATATGAATAGGATTCTGTGGCACAATTGTACTAGTTTTGACGGAAATCAAAAAATAAAAAGAAAATGTTCGAACCTGAACGCGACGGTTGTGTTTTGATGGAGGCGAAACACAAAAGAGAATGTGTGCTGTGCGATGTGAGTGCACGTTAAAGATCCTCTGGTGGTGGAAATTATCACGTAAGGCTCTTCACTATCGGACACCTCTTTCTCTCTTATTTCTTTCAATCAAATCTTCCTCCCTTCTCTTATGGCGTAGTTGAAGTGTTCATTCTCAAGTGTGACAGATACTGTGCATATCCTTCCTTATAAACCAATTTAATTTAATATTTTAACTAGGGAGCTGGTTAGATAGTTTCTTATAATTATCATTTTGTTATAACAGTCAGGCCTCTAGTTGCCATTACAATTTGATGCTGGTCATTGCTATAACCGCATCAGTTCATTAAAATTTTCTTAAAAAGAGTTCGCAAACGCGATTAACCTTGGAAATGTGATTCAACAAATTTTAGCGCGGCCACCCCAAAGAAACGCGCGCTTTAAAAAAAAAGCAGCTCTCTGAGCCCTTGCCGCCATCAATCATAGCTACAAGTGCGACGTCGCCTCCCCCGTTTCGTTCGGGCAGGGGCAGTCAGCATCAACGAGTACCGTAGCTTTCGGGCGTGGTCTCTTTTAGCACAGGCCATGGATTCGATATCCAACCTTCATTGCACCATATACAAAGACGCAAGGTTCACCTGCCTGCGGACGTAGGTAGCTGCGGCTCTTCGGGTAGCCATGAAGGCGGTCCACATGTGCATGTTCGACAAGCAAACATCTCCTCAGCGCCAGAAAACTTGTAACTGTTACTGCTAACGAAAACACCATACCAATGTTTGCGCAATGATTACGTTACGTTCACTCTGGACAACCATCCTATACCTGCAGTTACCTCCTGCAATATCGCTGGTCTGTTCCTCCGTTCCTCCACATCGGCACTGGCCGTTCATTTGAAATATCAATCTTCCACTCAGCTAGTCTCCTAATGCGCAGAGTAGTGTCCAAACACTCGATCGAGACTGAAAATCACGCCGGACAACTCGCTCAGGCTCTCGGTTTGAATAAGTTTATCTACTACATGTGTTACATACCGAATCCAACATTAAAAGCAGGTCCTCTCTGCACACTTTGTACAATCTCCTCTCGATCTACAATCGTCTACTCAACCTTTATTCTACGCCGGTCTCTCATTCTTTGACCACACTTCTGAATGTACTATCGCGATGAAAAGAAAAGCAAACAGCGGAGTGCGCAGTTTTCCGCTCAGTCAGCTTAGTCTAGCGTGTGCCAGTCCGCGGACCCGTGTCGCCTCCGATGGCGCTGAAATCTCGTCCTGGCTACGAAGGGCTTCAGTTCTGGCTGGCACTATTCCATCAGGTACGTATTCTAAGATTTAGCTCTAGCCAGCGCAAGATAAGCAGTTCGGGTCGCTTGGAAACAGCGCCGTGATCTGCTTGTATTATGGGACGACCGCGTTAAGTTAGTTCGTGTCCGGTCGTCGCGAGTTTGTAGGCATGCATAAGAAAGAAAAACAAGAGATTAAAGAAATATAGGTGATTAGAACGGGCGTTCAGCGTGTGTTGTTTATTCGCCCATGGTATAAGAGCGGAGCTATCGGCTCAGATTTTGTTTTAGTTCGGAGTGAAAATTATGCTGCCAGTGTGAGGACGCTTATCGTACTACATTGGCCAATTGTGACGCTTTGAACACGTGCGCGGAGAGATAGCGCAAGCCAGCATGAGCCGCTACGGCGGCTCCCACAGAAAGCAGCAGTTTGCATAGCTACAGCCAGAGCTTACTGAAGTAAAAGTGGCTGGCAGACGCTTCGCTGTGATGACTGTGCAAGGTAAATGGCGCTCCATTGTTCCCATTGTTTTTCATCGCGATAGTACATATAGACAGCCCGACAGGTCGACTTTCACCGCCTATCAAGGCAGGTGAATACTACCGCACGCCTCTCATAAACCAATCGACCTTCCCATGCAGTTCCCCTTCTTCCGACATACATCCAACTAGCGCTTTGCCTCGATTCCGCGTAACACGTCTTCGACCACCCTTAACTGTCATCGGGCGGCATACAATCTTCGCAGGTCGCTGGGAAAACCATTGGTGGCTTACAATAATGCATTCCACGCAAAATCCAGCGAATCTGCGGCAGCAATCATTTATTCCACCCATTATCACCTGAATCTATCAACTTCACTAGTGGCCCGTTCTCAGAAACTCCTGGTATCCTCTACCTGAAACACTTTGACATTTATTCATGGTATTTTATATTTTCTACCATTTCTTCCTTCCTGTACTTATGTAGCTTACAAGGACTCTCAGGGGCCCCTCAGAACTTTCCATCGCAGAACCCTTCCGTTTTATCTCCGCACAGCCCTATATGATACACTAATGCAATTGCAATTCTACTCTGCAGTAATTAGGTGGATTCTTGGCCATAGGCCGGGGCCAGGCGGCGCTCCAAGAGCTAGAGCAACTAGAAAAATTTCAGAGTACTGCATTCCTTTTCCCCGCGCCACCTACTCGCCTACTGGCTGATCCGCGTCACGTGACTTCACGTCGCCATATCCCTTCCAAGCGCGTGCGTGGAATATGTGTCTTGCTCTGCAGCTCCTCTTTTTCCGGTCGTTTCTCGTAGAGTACACGCGAGAGATTCTGCTGTGCCTCCTACGTGACGCTAGACCTGAGTCTAGAAATGTGTTTTTTTCTTTGCCTGAATGAAATGAGTGATCTGCAGCAGCGGTAGGTGTGGCCTCACAGAACCGACCAGGAAAAACTCGTGCCATCAAGGAACACCTTGCGCGAAATATACTGGTTCATTGGTTTGAAATTTTGTTAGTTTAGCCGCGAAAGAAGTGCACGAAATATTCAGCGTGAACATGGTTCGCCTAATGGCAGCATGTGTTTACCTTCCAACGCCGCGTGCCTCACATGCGCAGCAATATGCAACGTCCAAAACTCTATGCACAAATTTATTAGTTATATATTCTTAGTTGTACGTTAAATAAACTCAGGTGTTGAAAATTTCCGGAGCTATCCCCTACGGTATCTCATTGTATGTATGAGCCGCCCCGGCATGTTAAACCCCATTAACTAAACCAGCCAACCATAGTTGTGTGTTTGCAGCTGGAAACATTTGGCAAATGTGTGTCAACCAGATATGTCATCAACGTGCGATGTCATTTGAAATTTTGACGGCAGTTAATGAGCGCCGTTCTAGCAAATTGACAGCACGAGGCGTATGCCGATGGAACAACATAAAGAGATGCCATTACACAATGAAAAGTAAATATCCACAACCGCGCGGTGATAGCCATGATATAGTACGCCATGTTTTTTTTTTTTTTTTTTTTTTTTTTCAGGGTGAAAATCTGTGCTACCAGCGCGTTACTTTTCCTTCACTTAATGACGGCGCCGCAAAAGAATTAAGTTCACGCAAAACAATATGCTTCAACAAAGCCTGCTTGGCGTTCTTGGAGCAGCGACGGCGATACTAAATTGCATGTTAGTCTGTCACGCTGTCTCAGCGAGCCTGCTGCTTCACTTTGTGTTGCTTATACAAATGATTCATCATGTCAGAGCGTAATAAACTCTGCACCTCGCCCTCCGTGTCTTTACCGCGTCTGGCACAGCGTCGCCAGCGAAGGGCATTCTCAACTACTTTATAATATATGCACACGTTCCTGCGATCTTATCTTCGCAGATATGCTATTTCACATGATAATGTTGTAATACCACTGCACTACGCCTACAACACGAGTTGATGCAAATGGTCGGCGATTTACAAGAGCAGGCGTCCTGAAGTGTTCGCCGGTTCACCCACATCCTTCATCTTTTCCCATCGATTGCGGACTAAAGTAATAAAGTTATTGACCACACAATCCCTGGTGGTACTGTTCTGAATAAACATACCAAAATATTTCAGTTTTGCTACCTTCAAAACATGTTAGAAGTCTACGAATACGGTCACTCGCCGTTCAGACGGTGGCTAGGTCCGGCGATCTGAAAGGAACATGGCGCCCGCGGACACCTTTGCGGTACTATGAAAATTTTCCAGTGACTCTACCAAGAGCTACCAAGAGCCAGCGATCAGCGCCCTCTTCGGCGGGAATTTCATTACGCGGGAGGCGGGCAGCTCGCGCGCCTCTTTTAAAAATGTGTCGGCTTAAGTGCGGTTTTTAAAAAATACGAAACCTTCCTAGTCGAAAAAAACTACAGAACTGTGTCGAAAATACGACAAAATATACTGTAGTTCTGTCGTTGCCATCAAATATTTCTGTAGTTCTGTAGTTTTTCTGTAGTATATTTCTGTTGTCTGTAGTTCTGTTATACTTTTCTGTTGTAACTACAGAAATTTCTGATGTTACTACAGAATGTTCTGTCGTCACAACAGGTTTCCAGTTAAAAACCGCACAGAAATTCTCTCGTAATATCAATAAATTTTCTGTAGTTTTTTCCGACCGGGTTGAAGGACATTTTCGGTGTGGAAATCTTAGAAAAGGGGAAAGACTGCTTTCTAACGTGTACAGTGTGGAACAAGTCATACAAGGCAGCAATGCTTTTGCGGAAACGAAGTGTGTGTCACAGGTGAGCGACAACGACACCTACAACGTACATCTCTAGGTCAGTACACAATTCTCAGCATTTTTAACGTTACAGACAGACTCGCATGGCTAGTGGGAAACTGTTCAGGTTCCTTCGCATGATGCTTTCTCGAATTTTGTAGGCTCGGCACGAGGATTAATCGCCTAAGTACCCGTTTCTCGCGCATGTGGTTCCGGACCTATTACATACGTTTACGTTTGGCTCGTGATCATATATGCGCGCGGTTCAGCTCGCTGTGACATTCCAGTTCACACGTACATGTGTAAACGCGCTGCAAATCACTGACATTGTATCCCAGAGTCGATTCCTAATATAGATTACACACGAATGCACCGCGCAGATGTAAGACGCCGGCCGCTCTATTTTTGTCCGCACGTGTACATATGCGCGCTTGGATAGACGCACGTTTAGTGAAATTTATTTTTAAACTGTCAAATATAGATCAACTGCTCTTAATGGTAAATTGTAAGTTTAGAGTCATCGCACCTGCAAACTATGCAATAGTTTGCACAAAAACCGTCGTTTTGTCTGTGAATTTCTCAAGCAAACCAGAAACCGGGGATGCTACGCCCTCTAACTATAGCCGAAAACAGTCGCTAAGAGTCTTAATGAGTAAAACCACGGCGGAAAACATGGGAAGCGATGCACACAAGCGCCGGAAGAGTGCCCCTTGTCAATCAGCGTTTCGCGTTATTATGGCGCCAGTTCAGAGTGGGCCAAAGCAAATTGGCCAAAATTCCATCCTGCTAATTGCATGCGGCACTGTTGAATTCATTTAACATTGCCGGCAAAGCGCGCAGCCTTCTAACGTGCGAAAAGCAGCGGGCGAGTCGCTTTTATGTAGGGCATGCAAACATTATTTTTTTTTAAGCCAGTCTTCGAATCAGTCCGAGGCACAGCAGCGATGGTACTGCTAAGCGATATGAATTAAAATGACACTATAGCAAAGGAGACACTTCCTTAGTTCTGTGGAGCGCAGCTATCAAGCCTTCGTGCCTCTGCTACTCATACCACTTGCCCGGGAAGCGGTAATTTTCATAGGCCGATCCCGGTTATTTGAGTTGCGCAGACTGTTGTGACCATACAAAACACAACAGCAATGGCTTCCTGTTTTTCGCGAAGAAAAGGGGACATATGTTATTGCGAACATTTGAATAATATTATTAGTGACGCACGTTTCGGCGTTGCTCAACGTGTTGCCGCGCCTGCGGCACTCCGCGATTTTGTAGCCGGTCGGCTCCCGGCAATTACGCCTCGGGCTACTGTGGCGCTGTTCCCGCGTCTCGAAACTTGAGGTTGGGAGCCCCATATGGGGATCACTGGTAATCAGCTGGCTATTCCCCTCGTTAGCGAAATTTTTCACCAGACGCCAGTGGTCTCATGTTAAAGCCCATCGGCAGTGGACGAGTGGGTGGTCATCAAGAAAGCCATCAAGGTGCTCTACCCGCGCATCATGTCATCCCGCCTGTTCAGTCTTACTCCACTACATCCGTGCCTTACGATCGCGAAAAACTAGCTTATACCGCAGAATTCAGTTCAACTTACTCTTAGCCCCAGCTAGGCTGTGCCAATGCAAGCTTGTACAGCATTGGACAGTCTCTCTCCGTCTCTACTTTTGCCCCGTCTCCCTCACCTCCTAACACTGTCCCAACCTCCTCTCCCCACGTGACCCACCTAGTTGGCGAATGCCAACGGGAAAGTACAGCGAGCCATGGTCCGTCTGGGCGTTCTTCTAATAAAAGTGTTTCCTCCTGCTCCTAATTGCTACTGGAAGTCTAAGTGTAATAGCTAAATTTCTTTCTTTATATTGTGACGTTCGCCAACCCTGCTACAGTTGTACCGCAGAAGCCCTCATATCACAAAAGTCCTATATTTAGATGTTAGAGGCAGTCTTCTTTGAAATACCTGGTAAAACGCGTTCAAATCACGACCTCAGTAATTCCAAGAAAAAGGTTGCCAGACAAAGAACCGACCGAACACTGAGAGAGAGGCAAACAAATAAAATACGCACCCATAACTTTTTTTAACTTTGTACCTACATCGCAAATTTCAATAAACGTGGCTGCGGGCATAGTCGATGCAACGTCGTATACGAGTGCCAAAAAAAAAAAAAAAATGGGAGGGGGGAGGGAATGAAACTGCAAAGAGTTCACAGGGCTGAAGAGATTGCAGGGCTCCTGCGATATCTTGGCCAAGCCCTTCAACATAGGAACGAGCGATGGCCACTACAGAAAGACAGTTAGAAAACACTGCAAAAAACTTAAATCATCAACCATACTCCGGTCCTTTTCTTAGAGTCACATGCTTTCGCTCGGAATGTGCTGACTGTGGGCAAAGCCACACGCACCCATGTTCTCTCTAAACGAGACCACGACTGTACGCATTGGCGTTGGAGGGAGGGCAAGCGTCACTTTACCCGAGGATGCGTAAAAGCCATGGCGGCGGAGATGAACTCTTCCATGTTGCTGACGTTGCCGGCGTAAACGTGCAAGTTACAGTACTGCCCGCGCGCACTTTCGCGACCGAAGCTGTCCAGCACCACGGTCTCGACGCACTCGTCGAATGCACCCAGGTCTGCTCGTGACATCTGGAGAGCTCCGGTGGGGAACTTGCCGGTAGCGTCCAACACTGCGTGAGATAAACTTTTAAAGTTCAAATGATTTCTCCAGGCCGGACATAAGGCTTACGTTACTAGCGTACGCAAGGCCTAGAGCTACAATCCCGGTGCATCTATAGCCGTCCTTTATCCACCCCTGGAAAAGGGTTAGTGGTTGGGAAGGTGCAGCATGTCAGATACATTTTCAAGTTTCTAATTTGTGTTTTTGAAGACGAATAAATGGATATGTAAGCTGTTGCTACTCCAGTGAAGTAGGGCTTCCCTTCTCAACGGACTGCATATTCGTGGTTGTGGCGTGATGGACAAATCTTGCTAACGCTTCACGTCATATCCACCAAACGATGTGAAGAAAACGTGGAATCTATAGAGAGTAAAATTAAGCTCCTGTCGATCTTAAAATGAAAATTAAGTTCAGGATGTGCACTTAAATTTCAAGGCCCACACAAGTCTGCTTACTTAAAAGCCACCGACAAGTAAAATAGTTATCCATGGGGTTAAAATACTTCAATAATAGGTAGCCAAAAGCTATACAATTTGACAAGACGAGTTCACATTTACATCAGTAATGCAAAAAAAAAAAGGCAAGCACAAAGCTCCTCGCAGCAAGTGCATGTCTTAGAGCATTAAGGAATACAAAATAAACTTGATGCTCCATATTGTAATATTCATACGGGGCGTCCCCGAGCGAAGAGTCTCCCTTAAAAGTCAGGAGCGCCTCAGGGACACCTGTGCACAGCAACACAATCGCTTCAGCGTCGTCGTTCTTCCACCCAGCGCCCAAAACATCTTCGTTGTCTTGTGACATCTGCGGCTACAGTAGTAAAAATATATTGACAATGGTTGTGCATTAAAGACATTTCGCTTATAATAATATAAGGCAAGTTTGGTTTGCCTATATGTCCCGACGTGCGCACTTTCTTCACGCTGTTTCGATGTTAAAAAGTGCAATGCATACGGGCAGTTTGGAACATTATGCTCCTTCGATTTTTGAAGCGAAAAGCTTCACTGCAAGGGTCGGAGCCGAGCTTCGCGTATGCCGTATGCCGCGACCGAGTGACGTCACAGCCAAGGCCAGCTGCGCAGCCCCCTCGCAAAGCTCCGCCGGCGTTGAAGAGGTGTGCGACACCTCCTCGTTAAAACAAAAAGCAAAAATTAGTCTCCATCCGGGTATCGAATCTCCATCCCTTGCATACCCAGTCGAGCGCTTCACCTATGCCACGCCCCGGGTCATGAAACGGTTCATAATTCCGCTTGTCTACCGTGAGGATGATAGCAAGATTTCGCGAGTGATAGATACTGCGATTGGCGCGCAATTTGAAAGTACCTAAGACTAAAATAGGTCACTCAATTAGGGTGACCTCAAGGATGTGACGTCACCCATCTGCCGTCAGCTATGAGGACTAAGCGGGAACGAGTGCGTTCCAACGCCGCCGTGCGGCGCTTCTTGCCTTCCACGAGTAACAGATGCCGCGCCTTTCCTTCTTTTATACACAATTATAGAACGCCGGTGAACTTGACGCACTCGACATGGAAGCCAAGGAAAGTTGAGCAGCTGGCGAACGGCGCAGACGACTAGAGAAATTAACTTCTTCTGATCCCGAGGTAGTCACTGCTTTCGCTACGTATATCCAGGCATGCAGAGCTAAACCATTTTCATTTTTTGTCATCTTTTCTACAGCGCCAGGTTCATAATTGAAAATTATGCGTAATTTAAGCTGCTAGATTTTCTTTTTATTCCCACAAAACGGGCATTCTCCATTGACTTCTGGCCTAATTTTATGCAATCATCTCTAAATATTGCATGTATTTGAATATGGTAGCTATATGTGGCCCGCGGTAAGGAAAGGAAGAGCGCTTTTCAGTTTGCACTGTAAAGTAAAACCGATTGTTGGGCTAGTTGGTGCATTTTTAATTAAAATGACAGGGTAGGAAAGGTATACGTCGGCCAAACTGGCCGATGTGTGAATAATCAGGCTGCAGAACATTAGCGTTCTATGAAATAAACAATCCAAATTTACATCTACTCGCCCGTGAGTTGCTCGAAGCGTCTCATATCAAAAGGCTGGGATCATACTGCATCAGTGACACATTCGGTATCACTTTTTTTTTTGTGGCGAAAGGCGTCTTCTTAATTTAATTAGGTAGGAATGGCCTAACGTGATATTCATGTCCTTGCCGGTGGTGTTGAGGCATTCGTGGGCGTTCACTTCGCAACTTTCTGTGCGTATTCTGTATCTTTCTGTACCTAACAAATAGCATCGACTCGATTGACCTAATTGAGTCTTGACTACCTTAACTAACCTGTTGTTGTGTTGCTGCTTTAAATATTTGTGTGTGCTTTAAATAACAAAAAAAATGTTTTCTCTTGTACTGCCGATTTCACTGACGTTTTTCATTTGATTATTGTACCAAATGTTCGATTTTTCTACCCCTGGCTGCCATGATTATTGTGTTCTAGCTGTCTATAATTTTTTCTTTATATATGATGTATTAATATTATTGTTGCCACTCCTGCTCGGGCCCACCAAAGGTCCTGCAGTATATTGTAAATGTTTGTATTGCAGTATTGTATTGTAGGGCTCGTGGCGCGCCGCGCATTCGAAGGCCGCGCCACTTCCCAATGCTCCCTGCGCGCGTGCCTGTTTCCCTCTCCCCACTCGCGCGGGGATAACCGGTCCCGCGCGAGGGGGCTATAAAAGAAGGCACGCGCCGCCGTCGCGCTCTCTTCTTGATCCCTGGCGCTTCCTGGTCCCTGGCTGGGCTCGTGGCGCGCCGCGCATTCGAAGGCCGCGCCACTTCCCAATGCTCCCTGCGCGCGTGCCTGTTTCCCTCTCCCCACTCGCGCGGGGATAACCGGTCCCGCGCGAGGGGGCTATAAAAGAAGGCACGCGCCGCCGTCGCGCTCTCTTCTTGATCCCTGGCGCTTCCTGGTCCCTGGCTCGTCGCTCCCGCTTCCCTCCCGTCTCTCCACGAGAACGACCCGCAGCCACCCGGACGACGACCCCGGACGGCCTCGACGACCCCCGCGCGTAACGTGAGATAAAGAATGTTTGTTACACGGCCCACTGTGTGTTTTGTCGTGCGCATGCCTCGGGCAGAGGAATCGCCCACAGTATGTATATTGTAAAAAAAAAAAAAATGTTTCATTCTTTTTTCTTTCGACGAAATGTGACCGGTTGGAGTTGCAGCTCCTTTCCTGTCCGTGTCTATTCGTGAATTAATCTTTGTTAGCGCAGTGGAACCTCTCCTTCTCGTTATCAGTAACTGTGACCGCGTTATGCAACACACTGTTTAAGCAATTCTATTTGCAAGATCGTTTTTTTCTTTTTTATATAAACTGCGACTGCATTCAGCGCATGCAACTTCTTCAAGACATATTGAGCACTTTTCTTTTTTTTCTCTCTCTCTCTCTATCAAGGCAGTAAACTTCAGTTCAGTTCACTTTATTTCCTTTCAAGCGAAAATGGAAGACGAGGCAAAAGGCATGTAACCTGACAAGGCCTCGTCTCCCATGTGCAGCTCGCAGCAGGCAACACGTTTAGATGAGTAAAAAGGGAATTCTCCTGATTAACAAAACAGCCAATGATATATATATATATAGTAAAAATATAATGACAATGGTTGTGCATTAAAGACATTTCGCTTATATAAGGCAAGTTTGGCTTGCCTATATGTCCCGACGTGCGCACTTTCTTCACGCTGTTTCGATGTTAAAAAGTGCAATGCATACGGGCAGTTTGGAACATTATGCTCCTTCGATTTTTGAAGCGATAAGCTTCAAATATATATATATATATATATATATATATATATATATATATATAGGATACATATCAACGCACAATGCAGAGAACAGATTAACACCGCTTTGCGGTGAAACAAACATATAAAAGAATATGTGACAGCACAAAGATGAGAAACAAAATTCAATAAAAATATGGATCTGTGTTTGACAGGAATAACATGACGACATAGACTGAAAGAAAAAAAATTATGAAGAAAAACGAAAACTGATAATTTGGATTCGGATTGGCGCACCTGTATTCAATAAATATATTCTGTGGTCTTTGGGAATGCTTTATATGCTGCTTTGAAGGAATTAAATGGTAACGTAAGATCAATTCTGTGTTCATGAAGGATATCCGTGCAGAATATCGACTAGCGCTTCTAACAGTCTTCACGTGCTGCTAGATATTAATACTCTTAGTTCCATTCTTAATCAATGGTCTACGCTCAAAATTTTCCCGACGTGCTTCCCTTACTGGTCAGGATGTTTAGTGTGAAAGACGATACCATATTTTGCAAGGTTCCGTAATAGCTCGCTGGCACGCTCGAAACTGGGCGGCTTTTGGATCGTTAGAGCGGAATCTTCTGGCACATGGCCACAGGCTGTTATGTCAGAAAACTGAGACCACATATTAGGCAAGCGACCTTCTTAAATCTCTTGCCTAATATGTTCTTCGCAATAGCGAGCTCCGTGAGTTTCTGACAAATAAGGATTATAGATGCAGCACAGCACTCGAACTGCAGAGCCTTTCGCAGCTCTGCGTGGTTGCTGAATTGTTGCATGGCTCTTATTACATAATTTTTTACGACCGTCGTCCATCAATGCATCGCATACGCAAAAAGAAAAGGAAAACATCAGCGCAATTGTAACGGCTGCCGCTTGGCATCCGTTCCGGGAAGTAAAAGACACGACTTAGCCGCAGCTGCGAGGTCCGAAGGCGTTGCCACATCCTAACTCCCGTAGTATACGCAGTGCGAGCATCCGCTAAAGTATGCCCGCCTGTCTCTTTTTGCTTTCTCTGAAAGTTGTCAGAGATACGCATTGCTATTATTGGCCTTTTCTCCAAGCCAGCAGTCGATTGGTAGTGCAAAAGGTGAGAAAAGCAGTCCAGCGATCAATGTTTCATTGAACAGGCTGAAAAGGTCTTAGGCACTCCTGTTTTTGGGTGGCCGGCTTGCTTTGGGCTCATTCCATTGGCTGGATTAAGAACGCATGTTGTATTCGCTTCTTTTGCGAGGACACAACCACGCTGCATGCAAGTAGCGTGTGTTTCATAGAATAAATACGGCTACTGATAATCATCATAATAATAATCATCAGACTGACTACGCCCACTGCAGGACAAAGGCCTCCTCCATATTTTACTAATTAACCTGATTCTATGCAGCTGCGAAAAACCTTATCCTCGTAAACTCCCTAATGAATTCCATACTTCTATAATGAATGTGCCTTCCATAAACCTCCATAATGAATGTGCCTTGAATGTAAAGATCATCAACTAGCCCAGTTGTATGCTTTAAATGCTTTAAAAGTCCGCTTTAAACTTCCTGATCTCATTCACCTTTTTGTCATTGCGGCAGGCTACTAATGTAACCTTGTTATTGGTTTTAGTCTTGTATGCCCTGTCAGGCGCTGCACTCTCAGTTGATTTCTCTGGAGGTCTTTTCAGGGAGCAATTAAACGCGTAAGGATGTAGCCTCGCCTTCTCTTGAATAGACATCAAGTGCGCGCAGTTGCAAAAAACGGAAACCGGTCGCCTGTATTCCGTGCTTGTTGAAATATCTTATTTGTGCCGAGGAACATCACATGACTCTGTTTATAGTCTGGCTACTGCCTCTGAGGTGAGTTTGGCGCCGTCCGGCTCCTTGAAGCATTCAATCAGCGTTTCATGCTGGTAATTAAACTTTGGAAAAACGAACTCCGTAAACGCTGTAGCCTCTCCACCTGCACCCATTGTAACACTGCTGCGAAGATATGGGAAGTTCTTCTACCGGAAGAATGTCGGGAAGCTGCTATTGTCATTATCTGCCGTGTTTTGTTTGAAACCAGAAAAAAATGTCTACTGTAATCAGATGGGGAAATGCGCGCCTTCGAGTTTTAAATTTCGTCCTTTTTCCTCTCTACAGAATGCCGTCAACCAGGCTGCATCGCCTGCGTATAGCAGCCCGCTCAGAGGCTTTGAAAATTTATACAAGCTAACTGCAACGCCAGAGCTTGGAGGGACCGCTTGCCGTGCATCTTGAAGTGCAAAGCTGTGCGAAGGTTTTGTTGGCAGGACAATACTAGGCGTTAAAAAGAAGTAAAAGAGCACTCCAGAATCTGCATTGGAGCAATGCGAAAGCACGGATGCTGCTGTTGGTTGCTTTTGGTTGCTTCTAGTTAGTTGCTTAGTTCACTTCCTGTTTACCCATTTTAGTCCTTGGTACTTTCAAATTGCGCGCCAATCACTTCCTATGCCCTTTTCCGGCTTTACTTCCAGTTGCATGACGTCACATCCTCTACCTCACCCTAATTGACTGACTTAAGTAACTAATTTAGTCTTCGGTAGTTCAAACTGCGCTCCAATCCTTTCCTATGCGCTTTTTTGGCTCGACTTCAGGTTGCGTGATTCACCTTAATTGACTGATTTAAGTAACTATTTTAGTATTTGATACATTCAAATGTGGCATCGTCATTGGCTAGTGAGACCATTTTCGCCTTTATGTTTACATTTTTTGCCTCTAATCGATTACCTAATTAACTTATTGTCCTAATTATTTTTGACACAACATTATGTCACCCTCTATCGATTGAAACCACTCATCAAACTCTACCGCTTCTCGATTACTCTTAACTGCTGCGGGCATGATTTTGCGGGCACGAATTTGCGGACACGTTCTGCGGACGCCGTCTGCGGACAGTAATTTGTGAACATAGCTAAGTAATGCTTTCGCATTACTAATATTTTGAGTTTTTTGTCGTACCTAGCATGTTACTTGGACTGCAATAAGCGGCTTGGACCCCATGTTTTGTAAGTCACCGGGGGCAGTAGCGCATAGCTTCGTCTTCCCGATAGCTATGACGACTTGCCTCGACATCTCAGAAACTTATTAATTGTTATTAATAACGCATTCTTCCGTCCAATAATACAAATAGTTGTCTTTATATTGGATTAAATATTTTTTTTTGGCACAAGCAAATGCGCCATAGCGATCCCACACACATACTCGAAAAAGGCTGGTGACCGCTATGGAATCTTAACGTTTTTCTTTGTTGAAGTGAGTATATTCTGCACGCACCGCACACGTGTCGCAAGTTTGAATAATCGAGCGTCCGTCTGGGTTACCCAGTCCGCTACCCAGGCTATACTACGACACTGCAGTCAACATATTCTGGTAAGCTAGCTAGGTATGTGACGCACGTGTTCAAAGAAACTTACGATATGCAACTTTTAATGCGTCAATATTGGAACCCCCCTCTTGGAAAAACCTTCCTAATCATCTGACCTTCCTCACATCTGTGTGACGCCTATGTTGGCAGATGCAAAGTACAGAGAGAATTCTCTTCTGTACTGTTAGAGGAGAGAAAGAGAAGAGTAGGGATACGGACGACAAAAAGAGGGCGGGCAACAACAGGTTGGGGGGGGGGGGGGGTAGGGGGAAGCAAAGGATAGTTGTTACGGCGGGTCACACTGTAGGGGTTGAATCGGGTAGGGAAATCGAGGGTAGGAAGAGGGGGAGGACCCTGTAGAGCTTATTCACGTGACGTCATTGCAGCTTTACTGGCAACCATGAAACGAACAACGCAACATCGGAGAAGGAGAAAGAAAGAGAGAGAGAGAGAGAGAGCGAGAGAGAGAGAGAGAGAGAGAGAGAGAGAGGGCCTATGGCGAATCATGACACGGCGTCGGTTAAATCCGAGCTCTGGTTGGACGGCGTTGCATAGCGTCTCAAGTGTCCGACAAATGAGCGACGCGCAGCAAGGAGAAGGCCAGTAGACCGGCGCCGACGATGTTTTTATGTGGTTTTAGTTTTCAGCAGCGGTGGCGTAGCGGTAGAACATCCGCCTCGCATGCAAGAGGACCGGGGTTCAAATCCCGGTGCCGCACAATTCTCCACCAGATGACAAAAAAAAAAAAAAAAAAAAAAAAAAAAAAATCCGCGTGTCGATGGAATTGCAATACAGGTTTGGGGTGCGACCTGATGCCGGTGAACACCTCCGGCAACGCACTCCCTCACCAGAACAGGAGTTGGCCACCCTGGTGCAGTAATTGGCCACAACCTCCTATGATAAGCTCCATAAAACCTCGGCCCTCAGTCACCAGCGGCTGCGGAACAACTGACCATGGCGGCGGTCAGACCTGTGACGCAGCAGGGGGTGCTAAGAAAGCCTGGCTCCGCTGGACAGGCCGCCATTGGAAACTGACCCTGGCAACGTTTAATGCTAGAACCCTAGCTAGTGAAGCTAATTTAGCAGTGCTGTTAGAGGAACTAGAGGGCATGAAATGGGATGTCATAGGGCTTAGTGAGGTTAGGAGGCCGAATGAGGCATATACTGTACTGAAGGATGGGCATGTACTGTGTTATCGAGGTTTACCAGAGAGGCGACAACTAGGAGTAGGTTTCCTTGTCAATAAGTATATAGCGGGTAATATAGATGAATTCTATAGTATTAATGAGAGGGTTGCAGGCATCGTAATTAGGCTTAATAAGCGGTATAAACTGAAGGTTGTACAGGCCTATGCACCTACATGTAGTTATGATGACCAGGCAGTTGAAAGCTTCTATGAAGATGTAGAATCGGCAATGCGAAAAGTAAAGACGCAGTATACTGTACTAATGGGTGACTTCAATGCCAAGGTAGGGAAAAAACAGGCAGGAGGCAAGGCAGTAGGTGACTATGGCATTGGTTCTAGGAATAGCAGGGGGGAGTTACTAGTTGAGTTTGCAGAGCGCAATAACTTACGAATCATGAATACCTTCTTCAGCAAACGGAAGAACCGAAAATGGACATGGAAAAGTCCTAACGGAGAGACTAAAAATGAAATCGACTTCATAATGTGTTCAACCCCCGCCATTATACAAGATGTAGAGGTAATCGGGAAAGTGCGATGCAGTGACCACAGGATGGTGAGGTCCCGAATTAGCCTAAATCTGAAGAAGGAACGCAATAGATTAGTAAGAAAGAAACCCATCAACGAATTAGCGGTGAGGGGGAGGGCAGAAGAGTTCAGGATCTCGCTACAGAATAGGTATTCAGCTCTAACTGAGGATGGCGACATTACCCTAGAGGCAAGGAATAATAATTTCAGAGATATCATTACTGAGTGCGCGGTAGAAGTAGGCGGTAGGATAGTTAGAGAGGATACCGCTAAGCTGTCTAAGGAGACGAAAGATTTGATTAAGAAACGGCAGAGTATGAAAGCTTCCAATCCAACAGACCAGATCGAATTGGCCGAGATATCAAAGCTAATCAATAAGCGCAAGGTGGCCGATATAAGGAAGTATAACATGGAGAAAATTGAGCATGCTGTAAAGAACGGGGGAAGCCTTAAAGCGGTAAAGAAGAAATTGGGCATAGGCAAAAACCAGATGTATGCGATAAGGGACAAGGCGGGCAACGTCATCACTAATATGGACAAGATAGTCAAAGTAGCCGAGGAGTTCTATACAGATCTCTACAGTAGCCAAAGTAGTCAGGACCGTAATGAGATTGGCGTCAGGGAAAAACAGCCAGACGTTCCACCAGTGACGAAGGACGAGGTGAAGAAAGCACTAGAAACTATGAAAAGGGGGAAATCAGCTGGAGAGGATCAGATAACTACAGATTTGCTGAAGGACGGGGGGTATATCGTGCTAGAAAAACTGGCCACCCTGTATACGCAGTGCCTGGTGTCATCGACGGTACCGGAAGCATGGAAGAATGCAAACATTATCCTCGTTCACAAGAAAGGGGACTCTAAGGACCTTAAAAATTACCGACCAATCAGCTTACTGTCTGTTACGTATAAGGTATTTACTAAGGTAATCGCTAATAGAATCAGGACAACCTTAGACTGCAATCAAGCAAAGGATCAAGCAGGGTTTCGGAAACGGTACTCTACTATCGATCATATCCATACCATCAATCAGGTGATAGAAAAATGCGCGGAATATAACCAGCCCTTATACATAGCATTCATCGATTACGAAAAAGCATTTGACTCAGTTGAAACCTCGGCGGTGATGCAGGCATTGCGAAATCAGGGGGTAGACGAGCCGTACGTGAAAGTGCTGGAAGATATATATAGTGGTTGCACAGCAACCATAGTTCTGCATAAAGAAAGTAACAAAATTCCCATAAAGAAAGGTGTTAGGCAAGGAGACACAATCTCCCCAGTACTATTCACAGCTTGTTTAGAGGAAGTATTCAGAGACTTGGAATGGGAGCAGTTAGGGATAAGGCTAGATGGAGAATACCTCAGTAATCTGCGATTTGCTGATGACATTGCCTTGCTAAGCAACTCGGGAGATGAACTGCAAATAATGATTGATGACCTAGACAGGAAAAGTAGAAAGGTAGGCTTGAAAATCAATATGCAGAAGACTAAGGTAATGTTTAACAGCCTCGGGAAGGAACAGGAGTTTACATTAGGTAGCGAAATCCTGGAAGTAGTAGGCGAATATATCTACTTAGGACAGGTAGTAACCGCAGATCTGGACCATGAAAAGGAAATAACAAGAAGAATAAGATTGGGATGGAGCGCATTTGGCAAGCACTCGCAGATTATGACTAGCAGCTTACCGGTATCGCTCAAGAGGAAGGTATACAACAGTTGCATCTTGCCTGTACTCACCTATGGGGCTGAAACGTGGAGGCTAACCAAGAGAGTTCTACTTAAGTTGAGGACAACCCAGAGGGCTATGGAACGAAAAATGGTAGGGGTAACATTAAGAGATAGAAAGCGTGCAGAGTGGGTCAGAGAAATAACTCAAGTTAACGACATTCTAGTGGAAATTAAGAAGAAGAAATGGACATGGGCAGGACATGTAGTGCGAAGAGAGGATAACCGATGGTCGCTGAGGGTAACAAACTGGATTCCAAGGGAAGGAAAGCGTAGCAGGGGGCGGCAGAAAGTTAGGTGGGCGGATGAGATTAAGAAGTTCGCAGGGGTCAAGTGGATGCAGCTAGCACAGAACCGGGTTGAGTGGAGAGATATGGGAGAGGCCTTCGCCCTGCAGTGGGTATAATCAGGCTGGTGATGATGATGATGATGAGTTTTCAACCGCTCAACGTTATGGCGGCTCCGCAATACAGGGTTCCCACAACTGCCGCCTTCTAGACTTGATAGCGAATAGGGTCTATAACATCGCGACTGAAGAGCATAGCGGATCTCGCCACCCGCTCACTGTTTCCGTGACAGTTTCCGTGATCCGCCACCGCACGTTCCACTACGCATGCCCAAACCCCTTTTACCCGGACAAATTGAGCCACATACAGGATGTCGGCACATAGACCTGCCCACGCGCGATAGAGGGTCACGGTGGCGGATAGCGGATCACGGTAATCTAAATCTCTCTAATGTCTTATCCCGTCATCGACAGCGGCTGCTCCGTGAGGAAGGAGGGTAGAGGGAGACACTAATGTTGCGCATACTTTGCCCCATTAAATTAACTGATCATATACAGTTCTACGGCGTGAGCCGTTATATGGAGCCGACCCTGAGGCGTCGCGTGGATGAGGTCCTTTCAACGGCTGCGATCGAAGCAGCTATAAGGAAATATTAAAGAACGAAGAGATCGGCGGTGAGGCGAGATAGATGGGAAGACAGAAACAGGTAAGTAGTTCTTTTGCTAAAAAAGAGTTCTGCGCAGCGCTTGCAACTTTCTATTGAAGGGGACACCTCGCTGCAATGCGCTGGAAAGAGTTTGGGTGAAAAAAAAAAAAATAAAGATATGAGGGATGCTGTCGCGGAAACTCGGCCCTGGAGGAAAAGAACTGCAGAGAAACAAGAAAGCAAGAAAGGTGACCAATGAAGAAAGAAAGCAATAAAGGGGGAAAATGAAGGGACGCTTTTTCTGTGGGAGATCTATTAAAAAGAGGAACAAAAGGTGATCTGGATCTGAAGCTGCTGGGCTGGCTGTGAAAGCTTCCACGCGCTAGTAGTGATTGCGAGCTGCCCCCGCGCCTGCCGCTGGACGCTTGCAGTCGGAGACGCGAAGGTGATCGGATGCGTTAGCCAATGTAACTGGTTCTGTGATTTTTCTCCCGCCGAGCGGCCGCAGCGCGGAAGCGAAAGTGCATCGTGGAAGGAGTTCAGCCATGCACGTTTTGTGTGCGGACGGGGAAACGAAATAACGAACTGAACAATCAGCGCAAGCGGATGGTGCAGTAGGTGTCGTGCTATACAGTCGCGCTCGCGAAGCTCGACGTCGGCGTAGAAAGGCCTCAGTACTCCGTTGTGCTCGTCGCCGAACCAGAAGCCGGTCTGCGGAGCATAAAGATTGAGCAACGTCGCAAGACGAAAGGCGCGCAGCAACGGCGAGAGCGGCGCCGGCAACAACGCGTCTTATATTCGGGCAAAATTAAAAAATAAGCGGCTTATGTTTCTTAAAGGATACTCCTGCAAAAGTAGACGCCGAGTAGTTTTACGACGTTGTGAATAATCCCCATAACGAGCTGAGCATCTTTCGGAAAACTGCCCGCGAGCGCAATTTTCACGTACAGCCTACAACATGAACAGATGATCTGGAGAGCACATTTCTCGCTTCCGAAGAATCAAGCATACGCGAAAGTAGATTTTCTCTATGTAAATTGTTTAGCCCATCAAATTCTGCTTTTTCGAACATCCACTTTCCTGATATGAAAATTAGGTCCTTTTTTTTTTTATCCTTTCTCACAGTTTTCGCGGAATCGTCTTAAAGGATATCTGTCATCTTGATACAACACAAGGAACATGTTCTTGGGGGAACTTTCATGTTTCTTGGGCGATTACTGGGTGCAACCAAATTACGTGAGGGAATTAATTGTGCAGCTAGCTTGCTGTAAGTTCCAGTTTGTTTTTTTTTGTCACTAAAAATTACGTTTAAAGAATGATGTTACACAACAAAAACAAACCGGACATTTCATAGGACGTTTTGTTTAATTACAATGGGTAAATTCTTTCTGCGGTTGAATATTGAGGCCTTCCTAGACTCATCTATTAGAACACAAATATGAGCATACCTTCTAGTTTTAGGAACAGAGTTTCTCTACTTAAATACCGACTTAATCATTGCTAGCGGGAACCCGAGTGCTTGTGCCGACGCCTAGAGCAGCGCGTGTCAGACGCGCACTGCGCATATGCGCTGGTTCCTCGCGGCACCGTCAGAATGCGCTGATATTCAATGAGGCCACGCGCTCCTATTCTCCCGCTAAACACTTTTAAGGGAGTGCATCTACACTTTTATTTAATTATATTTATCTTTTTATGAAACCACGCGAGAAAAAAATATCCTTTCAGCTATACATATTACGTAAATATACATCAATGATAAAACTTTTATTCAAATTCTATAAGTGGTTGAAGTTTTCTTGTCTTTTAGCCTTACGTTGATTCTTTAGGCTTCTCATAAATGCTGCGCTGCTTAGGTGTACACGGACAAACCGTTTGTCCAGTTCCTTTGTCCGTGTACAACTAAGCAGCGCAGCATTTATGAGAAGATGTTCTAACTAGCCCAGTCTCAAGCACTTCTTATTTTTAGGCTTACCTTATTACGCAAAACGAAGGACATGCTCAAAAGTAGCGCCACGTTATAATTAATGACGGGCAATGTTTCGTGTTTGGGCCCAATGCAGTGCGCCAACGGAGGTTTATATTCGTCTGGCATGCAACTTTTTTTTTTTTTTTCATTTCGCATAACATTGCGATTTACGTTACAGCTATGAGCTTGAACCCGCACTGTACTACACAGAGCAACCACTGCAAAAAAACGTCATCATCATCCTCGTCATCATCACCGTCAGCCGGACTATACCCACTGCAGGGCGAAGGCCTCTCCCATGTTCCTTCGATTAACCCAATTTTGTGCTAGCTACATCCATTCGACCCCTGCGAACTTCTTAACTTCATCCGCCCACTCTGCAAAACTAGCCCACCGTTAGTGAAAGTGCCGAAAGAGAAGTACCGTCTATAGGAATATTCAAAATTAGGGATCTCATTGCGGTTTATGTGCGTGCCAGTTCTTATTCAAATGCCCGAATTCCATTATATATTGAGTGAACCGCGAAAGAATTCATCGAGTTCAAACAGCCCTGCGTGGGGTGGCCGACAAACCGCATGCCCGATACAAGAAATCTGCACGCAGAAGGACTCACGTCTAACGGCCCATGGTTCCAGGTTGCGGATCCCGCGCATAAACATGAGAAGTCCGACGCTGCACTGCGTCGACAGCTCCACTGACAGAAGTTGGCGCTTCAAGGACTTCGGAGCGCTGTCCATAGCGTTAGCGATCCATTCCTTGACTTTAACCACGTAGTTTACTTGGGGCTGCTCGGTCGATGCATCGGAGCTGACGCTGCCATCGGCAATGCATGGTGGCGCGAACAGAAAAAGCGCCAGAAAGAAGAACAGTGTGAATGATAGCGAGTTCGTCCTCACTAACGATTTCATGGTAGAGGCCTTGAAACACCGTCTTGATTGGGTCCAATATGCGGCGATGAACGAATTTCTTTTCTTCGGAAGGCGGATATTTGTTCACGCCGCAGCCAATTTTCTTCTTAGATTACCTCAGTTTCATGTTGGCCCCTTCACTCCCCGAGACGACTGACATATGTTTCGATGCCAAGAACTGAGCAGCTAAATGTAATCGACGACGCGGTGCCCGAAAGGAGAGGGACTGGCGTGTGGTGAGGGTGTAAATTTGGCACACCACACTTTATCAGCCTACCATCATCACGTCCAAGCAGAGCTCCTTGCTCCTCAAGCAGCTTCTCCTTTGAAGAGAGAAGGTTGCAGAAGAGTCGATACCTTTACCTTTCATTTATTTTTTTCAGCAATCAGAGGGCTTCTTTCGTGTTCAGAATTTGCTTGAAAAGAAGTGGATATATTTTTCTACCATTTCTTTCCGTGTCAGTGTTTTGCTTCTTCACAAGTGGTAAGGGCCTCATATGATTCCAGAGAAAGCGACATATATAGCTCGCTAACTAGCAGCCTGAAGTATTAACGAGTGTGTATGTGGATGGGGGGGGGGGGGGGGGGGGTGAATAAAATTTATTCTGGCAAGCTACGGTACCAGAAATAATTTCTCTATGTTACTACGTCACACGACACAATGAAGTATCGCTTTGGTCTCAAAAGCAAGTAATGCGAGGCACGTATTGATTTAATATATGTTTATGTGACACATGGTACCAGAGCTGTATAGAAATACAGCTCGCCAGCCGTAGGGGGTTCCTGTACCATGTAGGCGGCTTTAGTTAACCGGCGCACGTGCCACACGAGCGGTTGCGTATTTTACGTGACTTTGACTGTACTGTGGTTCTGACGCAAATTTGCAAGATTCAAGAGTGATGCAAGAGTCCATTCAAAGTAGCTCCCTGCAGCCAACACTCAAGGCCGTTCACGTTACTTTACCGCCGTGGCTGCATCCGAGCTCAGCTGGCGGTGAATCGGCATTCCGCGACGTGTTGTAATAACGCCTGAAGTCCATCATAGCCGCAGCACACACACACACACACACATACACACGCACCCACACGCCGAAGTAGCAAACGCAACGAGGAAATAATTGTCCGAAGAGATTCGTATCTTTCTTTTCCCTTCTTTTTTCCTTTTAGCCCGTCAGGCGTAATCATACATTTCAGCGTTTTTGTGCATATTTACATCAGGTTTGCTGCCTGTACACACTGAAATTTGTTTCTATTTTTTGTGTACCCTTTATGCGAACTGTTTATATCCACTCAAGGTACGCTGGTCTGTTGGAAAGGAATGTCTTATCTTGCTTCAATACTGAGATTACAGAACTATGCTTAATCAATATTAGAGTGTTCAGGTAACATGGTTCACATTAAAGCCTTGGGCGCCTTTTAAGCTCAAAATCTGTTCAAGGCAAGGTAAACCCTCGTGCTCACCTTTCAAGACAGTTTCGAATTTAGCTTTTCCGTGTGGGCCCCACTGCAGAACTCAAAGTGAAGCTCTGTAGCTGGAAGACCTTGGTCCAAGGTTACACATCGTCTTTCTCTGGTAAGTGAGCCTTTAAATTTATTACTGGAGAGAAGGAATGTATTTTGAGTCTGAAACGTTGAGAGCATCCGAATCAACCTTGAATAGGAATAGCTTAAATACGAAGGTTTTATATCTTTTTTTTTTGTTTTCTTTCGTCTTTTTTTTTGGTACTCTTTTTTCTTCTATTACACGGTTTTTTTATCTTCTTTATAATATATATATATATATATATATATATATATATATATATATATATATATATATATATATATTGATTCGAGCTGAAAATGTGCTCAACAGGGAGAAAGAAACTTGCGCGCTGGGGTAACTTTCGTGCGGCGTGTAACAGTCAAGAATCTATCAGGCTTGTGATATTTTCTACGTGTCGCTCGGTGCTCTAAAGCTACTTAGAAGGCAAGGCTCTACATTTTAAGTGGCGCGGTCTGTCGCTTCTCCTGACATTCCTCTAGGCTTGTTAAAATCTGGGGAATTTTTCTTAACTTACAGAGCAATAGAGAAGGCTTCTGATCGCGCTTGGAGGCTGCGAATATGATGCTGAATGTTTTATTACCGTCAACGCACCACTTTCTTAAGTCATGGCTCATGCTACCTGAGACAGCTTCTTTCGAAACCGTTGAAGAAAAAATGCACTCCCGCGGCAGAGAGCAGGAGTAAGTAAATGGTTTTTAGTACCGGCGTTGTATATTTCAGAAACTGAACCTCGTTGGAAGGCAAGATCTCGACTCAGTCAAGAACAACCAATCGTCCGCAGCGTCACTCAGGGGGCAGAGTAGAACGCCTAGGACTACTACCATCCACTTCACCCACCGCTACCCACTCTGTTTACAGCGGGTTCCGCCTTGAACTCGAAGGATAGCAGCACGAGCCCTGTTCCCAGCGTGCATTCCTGCGGAAGCAAGCAGGCCGCTACCGATTCGCTCACACGTCACGAGGACAGCGCGTGCGCCACTCGCGTGTGCCAGGACAGAGCGTGGACTCCTCCGTGCTTCGCTCTGGCTTCGCTCACCACTGGGCTATGAAAACACTTGCTCCCACATGCGCTGATTCCGCGGCGGCGCAACATGCAGGTTCAAGGGGTGATCTAGGAAGCTTCGAAACTTTTTTTTAGGTTCGCTTTTGTGTTTTTCTTTGCTTTGGAGGCAAGTTCTTTGATGAGGCGCCAACAGCGGAAACTATAAGCGATTCACATTCAAAATTTTTTCTGAATTTATACGGAAAATATCAAATGCTCATCAACTTCCTAAATATTTAGCAGACGAGTTGAGAGAAGTGAAGGACGCGTTATAGCACGCATGAATACTGCTAGATTAAAAGCGAGCATGCATGGAAACTAAGGATAACATAGACGAGTTGTACTCCTTTTTATGGTGAGTTCGATTAAAAGAAAATATCAGCGCGCGACCATTCTATAAAGCAGATAGCTTAATAAAGCAGAAGAAAACGCAGCCTCTCGTTGATAATGAGATCCGCATTCACGAAGCCCGCTTCTTTGCCAGCACTCAACCGAGTAATAACCGCAGACAAGACTTTTAATTACGACAGGAGGTTAATGCTTTCATACATCTTGACCAGCGTAAAAGCGCACTGGCAGAAATTAAAAGTAATGTACACGCCAGAAACCGAAGAAATGACAGGAAAGAGGAAAGGCGACAACACGGGGTGGTACTGCCTCTATCCTGCAGCCGTTTCTGCGGTTTTGTTCCTTGAGGTGATGACACAAGTGATGGAAAGATATTGAAGAGGATGTAAAAGAGCCCATCGTACGAGAAACGCTAACTCTCAAACCTCGGAGTTGGGTTAGTAGTCCACTCCTTCTTACCTATCAAGAGCTTCCTGCGCCCGCCGCAGTGGTGCAGTGGTTAGGGCATTCGACTGCTGTGCCCAAGTCTGCGGGATCTAATCCGGGCCATGGCGGCCGTTTTTCTATTAAGGTGAAAAGCAAAGCGCCCGTGTGCTGTGCGATGTCAGTGCACGTTAAAGAACCTCAGGTGGTCGAAATTTACGGAGTCCCCCACTGCGCGTCTCTCATAGCCTGAGTCAATTTGGGACGGTATACCCCATAAGCCAGACCAAATCAAACCAACTGCTTCCTATGACCTACTTCATCTTGACTGCAGTCAAACTTCTTTCTCCTTTAGTTCAAAGTATGCATGCAACACTTAGAGGAGGAACAAGAAAGCGATTATTTTGAATCTTAGAGCGAAAATGGTGGGACCAGGGCGTTCAACCATATATTAAGTTCGTCGCAGGGCAAGGTGGCCCTCCCACTGCTCGAGGGAAACGTATCGGCAAGGGAGGAGGAGAAGTGGTATCCTGTTGGGAAGCACACATCAGATAAGTTGGCTATTTCACCGCTGTTTGGGTAACGGGGGGAGTATAGGGTTATAGTTACCAGTGTTGACTTTTGGAAGCGGTGGGAAAGGCAATGGTTTGGAGTCGTTGGGATGTGCATTCCTCGGATTTAGAGGGAGATTTGGCACGTAGGGGATATGCTGTCACGTGGTCGTGACAATAGTGAAGGCAGCAAACAAAGAGACTGGAATTGCGCCTAAATGAACTGGTTATTGGGCTAACCCTGGCCCGCAAGCGAACCAAGCAAATCGGTGGCGGCAATAGTAGCCAGCGTGCTCGACGGCCATCGAGCTACGATTCCTCGCTGCGTTCGGCAGCGCTCCCACTTAAACTCGGCGAAGAAACATCTATATAACCTGGTTATTGGTGACGAAAACAATCTCGAACAATGTGGGAGCAGACGCGAGAGGATACAACCTTTTGAGGACACATGTCGGCGCTTCTTGCGTGACAAAGAAAACGATAAACCCATGACTCAGCAAAACTGAGCGTTAACAAACAGAGCATAGGACTGTCCCACGCTCTACAAGGAAACTGATAAGGCTGCACACAAATAAAGGTTACAGTCAGTCGCGGCAGTATTCTTCCGGTGAGGTGGCAGTGGGTCGGAATTTGTGAGTAGCAAACTGTTATGGAACACGAGGGGGAGGGGAGGGGGAGTTCTGGTGCAATGCGTCGTTCAATCCGGTTATATACTGGTGGTCAGGAAACCAGATCATAAAGGCTCAACTGACTGGGTGTTTTAGGACGATCGAGTGGCCCTGAGGGCCTATGCAACACTGTATGATTTTGAGGCAGACATCTTGAGAGTCCGTGAAGATCCCGGCTCAAGATTGATAGCAACTGTCAGTGCGATAGGCGCTCTCCTAGAGTATATATGTTGGATTTTTAACTCGAATAGTTATGTGCTCTTTGCGGTTCACCCAAACGAGTGCAGACGGCGGTCTAGACATTCTGCCTGTGACAGCTAGGCCCTGTGGCGTCGACATACAACGTGCCAGAGTGAATAAGGTCCCCCGTCTTTCAGAACTACTGATAAGGAAACACCTGCATTCGTTGTTCTGATCATAGAGCCCTACACGCGGAACGTGGGCACTATAGGTTCTGTTCCCACTATAGTTGCCGGTGGTTATGTTTTCTTCTTCTTCTTCTTCTTCTTCTTCTTCTTCTTCTTCTTCTTCTTCTTCTTCTTCTTCTTCTTCTTCTTCTTCTTCTTCTTCTTCTTCTTCTTCTTCTTCTTCTTCTTCTTCTTCTTCTTCTTCTTCTTCTTCTACTTCTTCTTCTCTTCTTCTTCTTCTTCTTCTTCTTCTTCTTCTTCTTCTTCTTCTTCTTCTTCTTCTTCTTCTTCTTCTTCTTCTTCTTCTTCTTCTTCTTCTTCTTATCATCATCATCATCATCATCATCATCATCATCATCATCATCATCATCCTGACTATACCCACTGCAGGGCGACGGCCTCTCCCATATTTCTCCACTTAACCCGGTTCTGTGCTAGCTGCATTAACTTGACCCCCGCGAACTTCTTAACCTCATCCGCCCACCTAACTTTCTGCCGCCCCCTGCTACGCTTTCCTTCTCTTGGAATCCAGTTTGTTACCCTAAGCGACCATCGGTTATCCTCTCTTAGCACTACATGTCCTGCCCAAGCCCATTTCTTCTTCTTGATTTAACTAGAATGTCAGTAACTTGACTTATTTCTCTGACCCACTCTGCACGCTTCCTATCTCTTAATGTTACCCCTACCATTTTTCGTTCCGTAGCCCTCTGGGTTGTCCTCAACTTAAGTAGAACTCTCTTGGTTAGCCTCCACGTTTCAGCCCCATAGGTGAGTACAGGTAAGATGCAACTGTTGTATACTTTCCTCTTGAGCGATACCGGTAAGCTGCTAGTCATAATCTGCGAGTGCTTGCCAAATGCGCTCCATCCCAATCTTTTTCTTCTTGTTATTTCCTTTTCATGGTGCGGATCTGCGGTTACTGCCTGTCCTAAGTAGACATAATCGCCTACTACTTCCAGTGCTTCGCTACCTAATGTAAACTGCTGTTCCTTCTCGAGGCTGTTGAACATTACCTTAGCCTTCCGCATATTGATTTTCAAGCCTACCTTTCTACTTTTCCTGTCTAGGTCATCAGCAATTATTTGCAGTTCATCCCCCGAGTTGCATATTGATTTTCAAGCCTACCTTTCTACTTTTCCTGTCTAGGTCATCAGCAATTATTTGCAGTTCATCCCCCGAGTTGCTTAGCAAGGCAATGTCATCAGCAAAATTCTCCATCTACCCTTATCCCTAACTGCTCGCATTCCAAGTCTCTGAATACTTCCTCTAAGGAAGCTGTGAATAGTAACGGTGAGATTGTGTCTGTTTGCCTAACACCTTTCCTTGTGGGAATTTTGTTACTTTCTTTATGCAGAACTATGGTTGCTGTGCAGCCACTATATATATCTTCCAGCACTTTCACGTACGGATCGTCTACCCCCTAATTTCGCAATGCCTGCATCACCGCCGATGTTTCAACTGAGTCAAATGCTTTTCGTAATCAATGAATGCTGTGTATAAGGGCTGGTTATATTCTGAGCATTTTTCTGTCATCTGATTGATGGTATGGATATGATCGATAGTAGAGTACCGTTCCGAAAACCTGCTTTATCCTTTGCTTGATTGCAGTCTAAGGTTGTCCTGATTCTATTAGCGATTACCTTAGTAAATACCTTATATGTAACAGACAGTAAGCTGATTGGTCTGTAATTTTTAAGGTCCTTAGAGTCCCCTTTCTTATGAATGAGGATAATGTTTGCACTCTCCCATGGTTCCGGTACCATCGATGACACCAGGCACTGCCCCCCCCCCCCCCCGTATTTTAGCAAATCTGTGTGATTTCCCCCTTTTCATAGCTTCTAATGCTTTCTTGACCTCGTCCTTCATCACTGGTGGGAAGTCTGACTGTTTTGTCCTACCTCCAATCTCGCTACGGTCCTGACTACTTTGGCTGCTGTAGAGATTTGTATAGAACTCCTCGGCTTGACTATCTTGTCCATATTCGTGATGACGTTGCCCGCCTTGTCCCTTATCGCATACATCTGGTTTTTGCCTATGCCCAATTTCTTCTTTACCGTTTTAAGGCTTCCCCCGTTCTTTACAGCATGCTCAATTTTTCTCCATGTTATACTTATATCAGCCACCTTGCGCTTATTGATAACCTTTGATATCTCGGCCAATTCTGTCTGGTCTGTCGGATTGGAAGCTTTCATATTCTGGCGTTTCTTAATCAAATCTTTCGTCTCCTTAGACAGCTTACCGGTATCCTAACTATCCTACGCCCTACTTCTACTGCACACTCAGTAATGATATCTAATTTCTGTTAAATTGACTCACTGAATGGCGGCACGAATGTGACGGCGACATCTGGTACGTGGGCTTCAACGTCAAAAAGCTTCAGATATGACTCGGTAGAAGCGCTGTAGCGGAGAATTTAGACAACCTAAGTTTTATTTTTATTTTTAAACGCGCACCGACATCGTGCAGCATATGGGAGTTTTTACGCCTCGACTTCATCGAAACCGCAGACAGGATTCGATCCTGTGACCGCGGGCTCATCAGCTGAGTACCTTGCAATAAACCACAAATATCGGCGGCTAAGAATAAATTGGCTCCTTTAATCCATACCACAGTAAGGTGAGGAACATGTGCATTTACCCTTCTCGGCAATAATGAGGACTTCTTTTGTACTATTCATATATCCTGGCCGGTACCGTCATCTTCTTGTGTGCTGGGACCCCCGAGAGGGCATCTTAGGCAGCATTGATTACATGGTTCTCGAACAAATGCATCTTCGCTGTTCGACTATGTCCTACGTGGAACCTGCGGGGTGACAAGTCGTATACCACGCTAGCCGCTATGATTGTGTGTTGAGCGCTACTCAACACTCTGATTTATAGGTGACAAGCAGAGTAAATATGTTGAAAAGTAGAAGACGCTTTTCAAGGTACTTACGCCGCCATAGCGGAGTTCTTTCGGTGCGTAAATAACTACATTTGAAGCAGCTGCTGGTGAAATTTTATTTACACGGGTGTCATGGTCGTTCAATAACTGAAACGTTAGGCTATATATAGCCCACAGCCAGTGTGGAAATTTTGGAAGAGTAATAACCTCTACAAGGGGGCGGTTCACTGTGTGCGGCCTTCCATTAAAAAAAAAAAAAAAAACTGCAGCCATCACTGACAGGAGCGTTGAAATGCAACAGAGTGAGCTGCTCAGTGGTTAAGACGCTCGGCTACTGAACCGGAGTACCCGGGTTCGATCACTACCGCGGAGGCTGCGTTTCGATGGAGGCAAAATCCAAAGGCGTCCGTGTGCCGTGCGATGTCAGTGCACATTAAGGATCCCCGAAATCATTCTGGAGCCCAAAACTACGGTGCCTCTTTCTCTCTTTCTTCTTTGACTCTCACCTCTTTCCTTCCCTTACGACACGGGTCAGATGTCCACCGAGAAGCGTGACAGATACATTCATTCGTGCCAACTCCATTGATTATTAGACTACTCACTCATATGCGCCTTTTCCTTCCTGTAAATCAAATTAAAAATTTTTTGCCACTGCTGCCGGAAGTTACACCCTCGTTACGGTTGCAATCATCAGAGTTCATTGGTACAACTACGTCACACATTTTAAAGCTGGAATCGACTAGCAGTTTGGTGTGCATTAACCCAATGAACCGTTTAACATCAGTCCAAACCTCGGGTGACAAGCGACTAAATTAAACCAAATGGCAAACCACCGTGATGAACACTGCTTCAGAATTATCGCCAAACGTGAGAAGTAAGAGCATACGCTTTAAAGGGACACTAAAGACATCCAAAGGTGCTATGAAAATCTAATAAACTACATTTGGTCACACTGTCGCCGCATATCCGGGAGCAAAAAATCGAATAATTGCTGAGATATTGCGATAAGAAGTTGAGGTTTTTTCTTGTTCCCTCCGGTCGAATTCAAACTGTTCCCTCCGACTACGTAGTCGGAGTTGAGTGACGCACACTATGACGTAAGCGGAGACTCCGTGATAGCTAGCGAGCCGGCGCGGCCCGCGGCGCCGCATCCCTCAGGGCCAACATGGCAACAGCGTACTCGCAATGACGGCCACAGCCGACATTAATAAAATGATGGAGAGTAATTTACCGAGCGATGGGCCCATAAAGGAAGAAAAAAAAAACATAGAGCGCTTGTAATGCACAATACTTTACATGTTTCTCAAGCTTTTGCGCTCCTTCTTGCACTGTGTATAAACAAACCGAGCCCTCGGTTATCGCAACGCTTCCCGACATGCTTACATACAAATAAGATTTAGTTGCCAGCAAAATAGTGTCCTCGCTGCTGCGCTTGTCAGTTTTGAAGCTTCGTCGCACTTTTTTCCTTCAAGATTTGTGCTACAGCTCCGTGTTCAGCGAAACTTACGTCCACGGTAGCAGAGCATGACCGAAGAGCCGGCGCCACTAAATTTGCCAGCGCTGTGAAATTCCTCATGTTAAAATGAATCCAGTGCACTATATAGTGCGCATAGGCATCCAGAACATCAGTTGAAAGTCGTGACGGCAGGCTGCATGTTCCGATGGGCAAGAAGTTGTAATTTTTAGACCGGCAGCAGAAAAATTTTATTGTAAATGGGGCCATGACGTAAGAGCAGAAATATTTCCCGAATTCCTGTGGCGCGGCGCAGCCGAGCGCTTAGCGCCGAACGTTACGGAGCAAGCAGTGGCGAGTTATAATCTTACCGCTAATGGCGTTTTTTTTTCTACAAATCGAATTTTTTTTTTACCTTTTGTAATGTATTTCTGGTGCTTCGTTATTTTTAGTTTTTACTTTTTACCCGAGGCCCTTTTTTTCGCCGGGCGACGAGCGCAATATATCGACGCTCTCCTTGGCATGAGCGGCAAGTATGCCCCTTTTGTTTACGATGCCTGCAAATAGCACGTTGAAGGTCTTGTTGACGCGGTATGTTGGTCAGATGTGCCATGATTTAATGAACAATTGAATGATAATGCGTTTTACTTAAAGCATGTGTATGCTTTTCGTGGCGTACGTAGCTGCAGTCGAGCGGTCAGGTCGCAGTCGAAGCGGCGACGGCGGCGATATGTTGGCGCAGAAGTGTGAACGAAGGAGCGTGTCGGCGGCAGCGGATTTCGCTCGCTCGCGCCTCCAAATGCTCAAATGGGAACAAGCTAGGCGCATCTGCTGCTCCAAGCTCGTAATTCAGGCGCTGCAGGTCCAAACAAACTATCCGAGTGCGCACGAAATGCCTGAGCCGAAGCATAACCAAAACTCAAGTTGGCGCCTGTGGCGTCTCCAAGCATATTTTTGTATTTGCCTTGCAACGTTTACGTTGTCTTTTCGCCGTCGTTTATGTATGATAAAAGTGTGTTATTATATTCGAGACAAAACCTACGACCGCATTCAAACGGGCAACGTAATTCGCATTTGTCAGCCTCCGTGATCCCTAGCGCGTCACGTGATTTGTAGTTGCGAGTTTCGGCTGTGGCGGCGATACCTGTATTTCTGTTCTTCCTCTTTACTACCTTATAACAGCTCTGTTTTCTGTAAGAGTGGACTTTTTGTAATCAGGAATTGGCATTCTATCAATGCAAGCCCACTTCAGTTTTCTCTTTAGTGTCCCTTTATAATGTTACCATATGGGCAATCGCAGCTTATACTGTAACGGAACAGCGGGGAATGCGCGGGATTTCTCGGAAGCTGTTGGCGTTTCTTAAATGCAGCGAAAAGGTTTTGTTATTGGGATATTTTTTCTGATATTCTGAGCCAAAAGACAAAAAAGAGAGAAAAATGGAGGGGGACTTTAGCTGCGCCTTTACTCGATGAAGCGAAAGCGTTAATACCTCCAGTTTGCTATAGCTTCACTTAAGGATCCTCATTCCATTACTTTTGCTACTCGCTTAATCATGCACTGGTGTTTTGATTTCTGCCTGCATTATCCCTCACATATTCACTATCATACAGCTGCCGTATTATGTGAAAGACCATCCTCCATAGATATGAAGTCCCGCTATAACCAAGGCGTAGCGCGTCTGATTCGGGATCGAAGGGTTCTGGAAGGCTGTATTAGGATCTTGCCATTTCATCTCAAACGACTTGGCAGACCATGCACTGTCTCATACCATGCAATATCCTCATATAACCCTATGACTAGTCAGTACACGGTAACCAACTAATATAATAAGAGAGTAATTACTCATTGACATATCCACTCAAGCGCAGTCATACGGCTACAAAAGAAAGCCATACAGCTTTCAGGAACTTCGCAGTTAAAGGAAAATTTGCCCTGGTCCGAGGATCGAACCCGGGACCACCGCCTTCCTGCGGCAGTTGCTCTACCAACTGAGCTAACCAGGACTGATTCGATCCCGAACCAGGACGAATTTTGCTTTAACTACCAAGGGTCTGAGAAAGCTATATGGCTTGCCTTTGTAGCCGTAAGCCTGCGCTTGGGTGGATGTCAATGAGTAGTTACTACATTATTACAAATCTACTCCACCTTGGGGGTTTCCCCTAAACATTCGACCAAGCCAACTATTACCTGCCAGAACCACGTCCACGATTTTTCGCTCCCAATGGTGACGCCGGATTTCCTGGAGAAAGGGGCAACGCTCTCGCATTCAAAGCTGTGCAGATTTCCCGAAAGCGGTGCTTGGCAAGTGAGTCCTGGAGGAAGTAACTCGCACAGTGAACGGTGAAAAGAGAGTGATCTTTAACCATACGCACGATGTTAACCGCTCACTACCTTACAAAATCTAGGTTACGCTATAGTTAGCGCTTTTGTACGTGCAGTATGAAGTAAAACATGCGTCATGTAGCGGGCACTACGTCATTATATGGCTAGTGCCAGCGAAAAGGAGCTTGATAGGCAAGAGAAAAAGCAGCATTTGCGGAAATCAAATTTAAGGTTTGTTCAAGAAGAGATATTGGCATGTGTAAGGTTCAAGGAGACGAGTGAACACCTGACAGTGAAAAAAAAAAAAAGAAAAAGGCCCACATTGAAGCTTGACCACGTTATAAGTAGCATAGAACCTACTACCTCACCTCATCCCTGAGCTCCTTACCGAAATAAAAAAAAATATTAAGAAGCACGAAGAATAAATACCAGAAGCGAATAATTTGCGTGCGCTACTGGCTGGTTTCAGGAACGAAGAGCGCAAGCGGCTGGGATTCTCATACGATTCTTTAGGAATTATGTCAAGGTCCTGGCGTAAAAAAAAGACAAAATATTTGGCTCTTATTTGAAAGGAAGATAATTTTCGAAGGGACTAGATAGTGAAATAATTCCCTAAGGAACCGATCATATATTTGATGAATTGAATGCCGGCAAATCGTAGGGAATACACGGTGTGAGGGAAGTCTTTCATAAGTTCCTTATTATTTGATAAGTTTTTATACTTTATATGCTCTATTAGAGAGTTTAGAAAAAAATATTTTTATCTCGCTTTTCGTGTATTGCATGCTGATATTGCCTGAAGTTTGAAAATGTGTGAACTATATTTGTTAAATTCTCAACTAAATGCTGGTGACGTTTAGAAACGTTCACTGTAAAATACCTACGCTCATTCATGATTTCTTAAAGCGATTTCAAAATGTTATAAAAATTTCGTCAGCCCTTATTGAACGCGATACAGAACGTGAGAAATAAAAAGCGGGAGTTTGCCTAATAATATCCACACAACTCGCGGCGTTCCAGAATTTCTTAATAAGCTACAAGAAGTTACCTTTAAAACTGACCTCGACAAGGCATTCAACGTGATGATGCACGAAATGCTGTGCTGCTCGGAGGAATATGTTGGTATCAGCTGCGTTCTTCTTTATAGAGTGAAAATAACATACATTATGCATTCATTGTGCTTGTCTTTGTTCGCTATTCGTGTCGGCTCTTTACGTTACCTCTCGATACCAATTTGAAATTTGCTTTTGCACAATGAGCCCTGACAGTCAACCCTTCCGTGGTTTCAACTTGGGACGAACTACAAATTTTTTTAAAGTGTTTCTTTGGCACGACCGGATACTTTTTCTCCGTAGGTAATCACAAAATTAAGTAAGCGAGAAAAGGGACAGCATCGGGGATGTAAAATAGTATTGATGACGTCATCGTTCTTAATAGCTGGAAAGAGACAAGAACATGGTTTTAAACTTTTTAGACAACAAAAAGTGGCAAAACTTTCAGCCCAAACAAGTTCTCTGCCTGGCTTCTGGAAAGGCTATCGCAAGTATATACGCCTTACCACGCGCTTTAATCGAAATGTAACGACCTGCCTGGGCAAGCCGCTGGTATCAAATTCAAAACTTTGAGACTGCGAGGTTTAGACCAACCTTTCATTTCCACTGGCTACGCGTGAAGTCCGCGCTATGCTAGCAAGGGGGCAAACGTTGTGGCTGTTCGATTATTATACACTAACTAACTAACTAACTAACTAACTAACTAACTAACTAACTAACTAACTAACTAACTAACTAACTAACTAACTAACTAACTAACTAACTAACTAACTAACTAACTAACTAACTAACTAACTAACTAACTAACTAACTAACTAACTAACTAACTAACTAACTAACTAACTAACTAACTAACTAACTAACTAACTAACTAACTAACTAACTAACTAACTAACTAACTAACTAACTAACTAACTAACTAACTAACTAACTAACTAACTAACTAACTAACTAATAAATTAATGAGGCCTTTATTTGTACGGAAGGGATAGCTCTCGGCTGTTGCTTGAGGAATTAAAGAATAAAATGCCAGTTTTGAAAACTAAACCACTGTACTGTAGGTATTCCGTAAAGAGCAAAATTTTGTCTCAGAGGATGCAGCACTTTGCGCGTTACCTCTGTTTTAGCGTTGAGCGACAATAGCTACGTTAATTGTGCCTTAGGCCGATTGAATCGTCGCGATCCAACGGAAGAGAAGGTCCTGTAGAAAGGCGGCCACGTTGATCGTCAGGCTTGAGTGACACTGTTCCCGTTCTCCGAGGGCATACTGTTGTACTTAAAGCGCTTCATTTGAACCCACCTCCTATTTCTTGATTCTCCTTTATATGCCCTCTACAATTTCCAATAATGCAAGGTAGCTTGTCGGAGCCACCTATAGGTGATCCAACCCTTCTTTAGTTCTTTCTCTTTAAGTCTCACTGCCACACCTCGTCGGCACATTTATACATCCTCTCGGAAAAACATGACCGGGAAACTGCAATCCTTAGCCCCGATACCCAATATCGAAAACTAATTCTCTTATTGCGGCAACAAGGCTGTCGAAAGCAACTGCATGGTGGACAATGTAATGCATTTTTTTTTTTGCTACAGTCGCGGGACGGTTAAAAGAGGCAATAAACAATGTCTTCGTAGATTCTGAGCAGTATCCTTCATGGACGTTGTGTGCGCCCTATGAACTTTGACTCTCTCAAAACGAGTAAGCCGGCTGCTGCACTCTCTCCAGAAGCTACTTACTCCGCCTATATCGGATGAGGAGTGAAAAGATTCGTTCAGCAGAGAATGGAACTGCCGGCCCACTTTCGCAACGGACAAAAGGGATTGGAGGATGTTTGCACTTTGTTTTCTCGTGTAATGGAGCAGCTTGCATAATGCAGTCTGTGACGTGCGTACCGCAGAAAATACTTCCGCCGCTGATTCCACTCAAATCAATAGAGATTTCCCTCAAAGCACCAAGAAGTACTTGGTTCACCTCAGCAGAAGTTCTACTAACTACCATTCAGCGAACGCATGCATTTGCGCGCATAGATGTAGCTATCTTCTAATTGTCACGATGTCAGCGAAATAATTACAGCTTTGTCGATAAACGAAAAGATTATGTGCCCTTTGGGAGTACCAAGACAAACCCCCGCACGTGTTTTTCAAAACGCCGACCTCGCAATAATAACAATAAAAGCTTCGTAGAAAAAAGAAAACGATGCTCCGGCTCAAGGACAGCACTTCCGCTAAATGCTCCTAAATCTCTCTCCCCTCTCACCCTATCCTCCCTCGCCCCTTCAGCAGCGAAGGACCACTGTAAATACTTCGTATTAGAGTGTTGTCGTCTGCCGAGTCTTATAGGTGAACGCAAGTGAACCCTCATTGACTTTTTAATACAATGAATTATGCAACAGGACGCACGAGGGATCTCCGTTTACGAAGGGCGAGCCTTTAACACAACCTACGCTTTGAAACTGCCTTCCACTGAAGGTTACCTGTGACCTGCAGCTACTGCATGTTTTGTTCTACTGTTTATTTAAGTGTTCGACCTCCAACGGAGCAGTGATCTGTAAATAGCTAGCCAGCTGTACCACCAGAGGTCGGAGAAGAGAATGTACTCAGGAATCAGACGGATAACCCGAAGCGAAGCATACACGTAGAGGAAACTGACATTTCTCTAGATCGCTTTCCATCGCTAATGTGTTTTGTCTTTCCTCACATTTTTTGGTTGTATCACTTAGTTATGCTTTCAGTTAGACTGTTGCATAATAGACACCAGTTGACTTCTTCGTAAATAGCGTGTATATAGCATATTATTCGCGCATTGAAGCGTACTAAATGTCAAGTGAGCGAAAAAAAAAGTGGCAGTCAAGGAGTAGTCGTGCATTTTTAATATCTTGGTCGAAATTTTTAATGAAAGATAAATTTCCCGCTTGGCTCTTGGAGAACCGCAATCAGCGGGCAGAACTGAGTGTATGGACGCTGTAACTAACCTTGGAATAGGCCGCCTATACCCGGAAGCCTGGGCCTTTTGAATGTTTACTTGAGTTTGAAAGACCTTTGTGACTTTATGAGACCTGCGTATTATAAGGAAAGGCTTCTGATGCACTTTATGAAGCTCTCGTTATCGACACTTCCCGCACTTCTTCGATTGCTTTGCGATGTCACTGCACGCTAAATAACCCCAGGCAGCAGGAATTTCCCGAGCCCTCCAATACGGCGTCTCTCATAGCCTGAATCGTTTTGGGGCGTTAAACCCCCGTAAAACAAACCAAATTAAACTTAATTTCCGAACGCAGAGAGATGCGTTGTGCGCTCGAGTAGCGCTGAGTTGAATTTCAAAACATTTGTTCCGTCAGAAAGGGCAACCGCAGATTATCCGTGCTAAGTGGAGGCTGCAGGTGCCTCCATTGGTAGGTTGCCTCGTCTGACAATTAAAGAGCCGTTTAATAACTTCCTGTCGTCAACAACAAGCCCTGAAGTTGTGATGGTCAGATCAATTGAGAGAGGTATGGTGATTTGCAGGACCAACTCGTACCTTCCCTTCAACTGCAGCTGCAGATTAGTACACCCGGGCAATTCTTTAAGAGTACCGTGACTGTCGACTTCATGGCGCTACTGGGCCGGAAGACGTATGGTATAGGAGATGACAAGTCAAGCGAGGGCAAGGTCACTCCCGCAATTCCTGCTGCTGCAGCGAACCTCGTCTGCTAGGCTGCTCTGATGAGTGCGAAGCAGCCTCTGCCCACAATCGGCTGGTAATTACCGATGCTCCAAAAAGATTCCACTGCTGGTAAAATTTTATCGGCTGCATACAGGGCTGATAATATCTGTAAAAGACACACATTTTCGATAGGCAACGTTGTATGCCAAATAACTAATTGGAATTGTTACTTTTGGAACAAATAATTGACGAGGATGTTAAATGTCCACAAAGTAATTAATTTGAAAATAAACATTCTCGAGACAGCACCCGCAAATGGAACCGGGAACAAGTGTAGTACTTGGAACGTTACAAGTTTGCACCAATAAAATCGACAAGCGCACGAAAAAGCGCTCTCAGAACTCGAACATGGAACTTGATTCGAGGGGCTGCTTCAAACGGAGCAGAACTGCCAAGCAGACGACACTCCTTCGAGCAGCATGATTCCTCCCTCGCGCTTGTTCCCTCTCCCGATTTCCCCTTAGCTTCGGCTCAGTACCGCTGGGCCCTGATCCGCTGTCTTGAATATTTTGTGCATTTGGCCACATCAAGAAGAGCATAATTGTGCATGCACTTGAAAAAGTTCTTAGTACGTTGCTACAGTCATGACTACGCACCCCTACAAGGAGAAGGCATCACTCTCCAGCGCTCCTGAAGACAACATTTGGAGCCCAGGGCTATGAAAAGACGTGCCTCCATCTAAACAGAGTCGATCATTCAAAACACGCCAACGGGAAATATTCATTGAAATTTAGCGCTTGTACCAAGCACTCTAATAGAAGAAAACCTCTGCACTACTAGTTCTTCTCCTGGCAGCCAAGCCTTGCGTTTGGGGCTTAGGGTATGACCTGATGCCGGCGAATACCTCCGGAAACGCACTCCCTCACCAGAACAGGATTCGGCCACACTGGTGTAGTAATTAGCCACAACCTCCCATTAACATTTCAACAAACCCCTGCCCTCAGTCCTCGGCGTCTGTCAACAACTGATCGCGGCGGCGGTCAGACCTATTACGCAGAAAAGGTTGCTAAGAATCTCTGGCTACGAACAAGCAGCCATTAGAAACTGGCCTGGCAGCGTTTAATGCTAGAACGCTAGTTAATGAGGCTAGTTTAGTAGTACTGTGTTAGAGGAAACAGAGGGTATGCAACGGGATGAGATAGGGCTTAGTGAGGTTAAGAGGGCAAATGAGACATATAGTATATATATATATATATATATATATATATATATATATATATATATATATATATATATATATATATATATATATATATATATATATATATATATATATATATACTGTTGTACTGAAGGGCGGACAAGTATTGTGCTATCGAGGTTTACCGAAGAAACGAGAACTAGGAGTACGGATTCTTGTCAGTAAGGATATTGCTGGTAATATAGAGGAATTCTATAGCATCACTTAGAGGGTGGTAGGCATAGTAATTAATCTTAATACGCGCTATAAACTGAAGGTTGTGCAGGCCTACGCGCCTACATGTAATACAGTCGAAAGCTTCTACAAAGATGTAGAATTGGCGATAGGGAAAGTAAAGACGGAGTGTACTGTATTAACGGGCGACTACAATGCCAAAGTAGGGAAAAAGCAGGCTGTAGATCTGACCGTGGGTGAGTATGGCATTGGTTCGAGGACTAGCAGGGGGAGTAACTAGTTGAGTTTGCAGACTTAATAATCATGAATACCTTCTTCAGCAAACGGAAGAACCGGAAGTGGACATGGAAAAGCCCTACGGGGAGGCTAAAATTGACTTCATACTGCGTTCTAACCACGGCATTGTGCAGGATGTAGAGGTAACCAGAAAGGCACAATGCAATGACCACAGGATGGTAAAGTCTCTAATTAGTCTAGATCTGAAGAGGGAACGAACCAAATTAGTGAAAGAGAAGTCCATTAATGGTTGAGGGGTAAGGCAGAAAAATTCAGCATCTCCCTACAGAATAGATATTCAGCTTTAACCGAGGTGACGACCTTAGCCTAGAAGCAAAGAACAATAATGTAAGAGATATCATTACTGAGTGCGCGGCAGAGGTAGGTGGTAGGATAGCTAGAAAGCCTACTGGTAAACTATCTAAGGGGACGAAAAATTTATTGAGAAACGCCAAAGCATGAAAGCTTCCAACCCAACTAAAGGATTGAACTGGCAGAGATATCAAAGCTAATCAATAAGCGTGAAGTGGCTGACATAAGGAAGTATAACATGGAGAAAATTGAGCATGCTGTAAAAAAAAAGGGCAGGCTCAAAGCGGTGAAGAGGAAATTGGACACGCATAAAAAAAGGATTTATGCGCCAGGGGGCAAGGCAGACAATGTCATCCAAAATATAGACAAATTAGTCGGAGCCGAGGACTTCTACGCTTATCTATACAGTAGCGGAAATAGTTAGGGCAATAACAAGATTGGCAGCAGTGAAAAGCTTTCAGACGTTCTGCCAGTTACGAAGGACTAGGTTAAGAAAGCTTTAGGAACTGTGAAAAGAGGAAAAGTTGCTGATAAGGATCAGCTAACTACAGATTTGTTGAAAGATGGGGGAAGGGGGGATCTAGTGCTAGGGAAACTGGCTCCCCTGTGTACGCAATGCCTGGTGTCATCGACGATGTTTGAATCATGAAAGAACGCTAACATTATCTTAGTTCGTAAGAAAGTGGATGCTACGGACGTGAAAAATTACAGACCAATTAGCTTACTATCTGTTACTTATAATGTGTATACTAAGGTAATTGATAACAGATTCAGGACAGCCTTAGACTTCAATCAAGCAAAATATCAAGCATGTTTTCGAAAAGGGTACTCTAGTATCGTCCATGTCCATACTATCAACCAGGTAATAGAAAAATGCTCTGAATGTAATCAGCCCTTATACATAGCTTTGATTGATTACGAAAAAGCCTTTGGCTTAGTAGAAATCTCGCGGTCCTGCAGGCATTGCAAAATCGGGGTGTAGACGAGCCGTATGTGAAAGTACTGGAAGATATCTATAGCGGCTGCACAGCAACCATACTTCTGCATTAAGAAACAAAATTTTCATGAAGAAAGGTGTTAGGCAAGGAGATACGATCTCACCAGTACTGTTTACAGCTTGCTTAGAGGAAGTATTCAGAGACTTGGAATGAGAGCAGTTAGGGATAAGGGTAGATCTCAGCAATCTGCGATTCGCTGATGACATCGCCTTGCTAAGTAACTCAGGGGATGAACTGCAAAGAATGATTGATGACCTAGACAGGAAAAGTAGAAAGGTAGGTAGGCTTAAAAATCAATATGCAGAAGGCTAAGGTAATGTTCAACAGCCTCTGGAAGGAACAGCAGTTCAAATAGGCAGCGAAGCACTGGAAGTGGTAGACGAATATTGACACGTGCAGTCTATGTCTTCACTCTTCGGTGATCGCGAGCAGGGGTCTCCTCGAGGCGAAGAAACCGATGTTCTCCCGTTGAGGCGCTGGCCTGCTTGGTATGCTGCCGCTCTGTGCTCTGTGACTTCTGTGATTTCTGGCGGGACATTACTCCGTGAAATCTGGTGGAGACGCTGGTAAGGCAACCCATGCTCCGAACACCTCCAACTGCCGAGACACCAGCCCTCACAGATCTCCCACCATCGAGATAGCGCCTAACCATCACTGTAGCCGACGGCTTGGAGATATTGAGCCGGAATTCGCGCCTCAGCAATTTCACCGTACTGCGGGGACGCCCCATGCATCTTCTCCAGCACCACCTTCGGCGGCCACACATCCACCCATAAGGATGCACGTCGATACCACTGCGCCGTCCTTCGTGTTGCAGCAGCCGCTGGAGATACCCACCCTCCAGGGCTTTCCAGGTGACCACCAGAAGACTCGCTCGATAAATTTGAGCGGGCGGCCCAGTACCATCGCTGGGGTGACGACCAGGAACTGCTGCATGTATTTTTTTTTTCGCTGGACGGTGCAGCACGCATCTGGTTTCAAAATCATAAGACCACTATCACAACGTGGAGTTCCTTCAAGGACCAGTTCTTGCAAGCTTTTACCACCATTCTCCTCGAGGAACGCGCCAAGCTGCTCCTACAGGCGAGACTTCAGCTCCATAACGAAAGCGTCCTCATTTACTTCGAGGGCATGACGAGGTTGTTCCGTTGGTTTGATCCAAACATGTCCGAGAAGAAAAAGCTTCGTTATCTCATGACGGGAATCAAGGAACAGATCTTCGTTGGCTTTGGGCGGTGTCCCCCCAAGATCATCGAGGAATTTGTGTCCGAGGCAACTACTATGGAGAAGGTTCTAGAGTTGCAATCCAAGCCCTACGAGCGGCCATTCATTCCTATGGCTGCAGCCATCATTGACACTTGTAGCACTGACGTGCTCCGCGAGACTATACGAGCTGTCGTATGCAAGGAGCTGCAAAAACTATTTTCGACGGCAGCACCGCCACAAGTATCCTGCTTTTCGCAGATGGTTCGGAAAGAGGTCAACCAGGCGCTCACTCCACCCCAGCCACTCCAGGCAATACCACCAAAGGCCATGATATACACCGCAGTCGCTCGTCGTGTCTGTTCACCTTCCAGTCAGCACCAAGAAGCCCCTACATTCATCCGTCCAGCACCTCCCGCTCGACCTCCTCAGGTGCATCCAAGCAAAAGCAGCGTCTTGCGCACTCGCATTCATCGCCCGCTGTGCTACTACTGTGGCGAGGCTGGTAACCTGTACCACAATTGCTATTACCGAGGAATGGGCGTGCCTGGATTTAGTGCCGAAGCGCGAAATCGGCATCGTGGTGAACGCCCCCCTGCCATTGACGCGTACTTAGCTGAAACATACCAAATGCCCTACCACTATTCCCGGTCGCCTTCACCGCGCCGTTACTCCTCGCAGACACGTCCTAACGCGGGTCTGCTCCCCTAGCGCTCATCGGAAAAACTAGACGCGGCAACCTTTGGTGGGAAGGTTGCTGATCGGCGAAATTCTAAGCTTTTCCACCGCTACAACCGGATGGCACCGTTTCACGACGACACGACGCGCACCACCTTGATCCGCTGCCACGGCGCTCCAGTTCTCCGACAACATGAAACCAGCGAGTGCCACATCTCAGCCATGACCGAAACCCGCGCCATTCCGGCACCACCACAGCTGTAACCGGCGACGTGAACATTTCAGTGGAAGGAACGGACGTGACAGCGCTCGTGGATGCCGGCGCCGATTATTCTGTACCAAGTTGGCTATTCGCCTCCACTCTGAAAAAGATGGCCACAGGCTGGACATGTCCTCAAGATGCCGGCGCCGATTATTCTGTACCAAGTTGGCTATTCGCCTCCACTCTGAAAAAGATGGCCACAGGCTGGACATGTCCTCAAATTTGTACTGCTGGTGGCCGCTTGATCACGCCAACCGGCACCTTCACTTCTAGGGTAACAGTGCGAGAAGGAATGTACCGTCTTTGCCAAAAGTAACCAGGCGGCGTGTTCCGCTTCTCAGGCGGGTGGGAGGAAATTCGTAACACTTCTGAAGCTGTAAATATATGCTATGTAAAAGCGAGCTACTGTCCTCATTTCTTAACAAGTTGTGATCCTCTGAGAATTAATATTGCCTTTAGAATACAAGCGAGAAGCGAAACATGCAGCTTGGTTACTTTTGGCAAAGACGGTACTTTGCAACCTTCGTTGTACTTGCCGAGTGCTTCGCGACGACATCCTTGGCATGTATTTCTTAGCAGAAAATGGAGCAGTTATCCACCTGCAGTCTAAGTCAATAATCTTATCGACGGAGAGCGCAATACACAGTGCTTCAGAGCGACCGACAGCACTGTAAATGCGTGATGATTACGTCACCATTGCTCCCAATTTCAGTGTGATGACGTCTATCGCCGCGAAGACATTGCGAAGCTTAGGAGGTGTCGTGGAGAGCAAACAGATCTTGCTTTTCGAACGCAGTCTTGCTGTCGTCAGTGGAGTCGCTCGCCTCAAAGACAGCAGAGCAGATGTCCTACTAACGAATTTTGGTGGTCGGCACCAGCATTTAGCAATTGGGAATGCAGTGGTTCATATTTGCGGCATCACACACGTTCGAAACGCCCCTGGTTTTGTCACGGTGCCATCGACCGAGCTGGAGAGGCCTACTATACCGATTTAAACTGCAGCATCGCCATGTGAACGAGCTCCTCCAGCGCTATCAGGCGACCTTCTCTAATTCTTCACGCGTTGGCAGAACCGATCTCGCCAAGCACCGCATTATTACGGACGACACAGTGCCGCCTCTTAGACAGTCACCTTATCGAGTGTCTCCGACTGAACGCGCCGTTATCACTCGCCAATTGAAAAAGTTGCTTCGCGACGATGTTATCCTGCCCTCGCGGAGACCATGGGTTGCACCTGTCATGCTTGTAAAAAAAAGATAGCCACTGAGGTTTTGCGTCGATTAATTACCGCCGGCTATGCAAGATTACAAAACTAGCCGTCTATCCCCTGCCACGAATCGACGATGCTCTGGATCCTCTCTCCTCCACGAAATATTTCTATTCAATGAACCTGAAATTCGGATACTGGCAAATAGAGGTGTATTAGAGAGACCGAGAGAAAACGGCGTTTATTACTCCGGATTTGCTCTACGAGTTTAAGGCTATGCCCTTTGGTCTCTGCTCTGCGCCGGCTAGTTTACAACGGCTTATGGACACCGTACTTGCAGATCTCAAGTGGCAGACATGTCTTATTTATCTTGACGACGTTGTGGTCTTCGCTCCAACATTTGAGGAGCACCTTCGGCGCATTGAAACAGTTTTGCAAGCCATATCGTCATCTGGGCTTAATTTAAAGAACGAGAAATGCCATTTTTCTTACACCGAGCTCAGGTTCCTGGGGCCCGTTGTAAGCCATGCAGCTGTCCTGCTGGCTTCCGAAAAAACGACAGCTATTGCCAACTTCCCTCCGCCCCAAGACCAGAAAGCTGTTCGTCGATTTCTTGTCTTATGCGGTTACTACCGGCCCTCCGTCAAAGATTTCGCTTGACTCGCCGAGCCCCTGAAGCGTCTGATGAAGACAGACAGGCCTTTAACTGGGGCACACCACTGGTTCAAGCGTTCCAAGAACTTCAACACCACCAAAAATCACCCCCCCCCCCCCCCCCCCATATTGACTCACTTCATCGAAAACGCCGACACGGCGCTTTACACCGATTCAAGCAACAGCAACGTAGGTCTGGGCGCCATCCTAGTTCAAATCCAGGGCGGTCAGGAACGTGTGATCGCTTACGCCTGTCGCTGTCTGTCTAAAGCTGAATCGAACTATTCTGTTATAGAGAAAGAATGTCTAGCCATTCTGTGGCCGACGTCAAAATTCCGGTCATATCTTTATGTGAAGCCGTTCAATGTTATTGTTGACCACTATGCCCTATGTTGGCTCGCGAACTTCAAGGACCCGTCAGCCTGTCTTATAAGATGGAGTGTCCAACTAAAGGAATTCAGCATAACTGTCCCGTACCAGTCTGGTCGCCAGCACTCGGACGCCGACTTCCTCTCGCGTGCCCCTGTATATCCCTCCACCGATGATATTCCTGATGACGCCATACTCTTAAATGCCATTAATACGGAAAGTTGAGCTAGTTGGTACATGATTGCAAATTACGAGCGCTGCGACGGAGAACAACAACGAGAGAGTAATGACAAGGACAAGCGCTACTATCAACTGAAAGTTTATTCGAAGAACACAAATTGAATACTCGCAGAAGACAACCAAAGGCACATGCGCTTCACAGATTTTCCTGTGTATCCAGATCTAAAATCTCACAATCTTGGATGGTTACAGATGGTGAGCTCACGCACGTGTCACTGTTCTTATGGATGTGATATGACTCTGACAGTTCTCTAGTCATTTGATCTTGTGTCTAAACTTAATCTTGGTTTTTCTAAAAAGCGGTCGGCATTTTTTCCTGCTAGGCACATTTGCACTCTTAAATGCCATCAGCGCAAAGTACCTCGCTGAACGACAACCTGCAGATCTCGAATTTCGTCATATTATGGATTATATAAACGGTGCTAGTAAAACTGCTCCGAGAGCTTTCAAGCGTGCTCTGTTATCGTTATGTGTGCGCGACGGTGTTCTGAAGAAGCAAAACTTTTCCGCCAGCCAAATGCCGTACCTGATTGTTGTACCTAAGTGCCTGCGTGATGAAATTTTACAAGCTTGCCTTGATGAAGCAACTTCTGGACATTTGGGAGTCACCGCACACTTGCAACGACCAAGGAAAAATACTACTGGCCTCATCTTAACGCGGACGACTCACACTAAGTCAAAACGTGTCGCGGCTGTCAGCGTCGTAAGGTTCCGCCAACCAAACCAACTGGATTCTTGAAGCCAGTAGACCCGCCATCGAGGCCCTTCCAGCAGATTTGTATGGACATGCTTGAACCATTTCCCATTTCACACTTCGATAACCGGGGGGTTATCGTTGCTACGGACTACCTTATTCAGTATGCGGAAACCTACACTCTACCCAACGGCACTGCCCTAGAGGTTGCAAAGTTTTTCATCCATCACATTGTCCTGCGTCATGGCGCACCGGATACTCTGATCACTGACAGGGATGCCGCATTCACAGCCGAATTGCTGCAGCAGATTTTGCTTCACAGTCATACGGAACACAGGAAGACGACACCATACCATCCTCTAACGAACGGCTTGGCCGGATGGCTGAACAAAACAATAGCTGACATGCTCTCACTGTACGTCAACGTAGAGCACAAAACATGGGATAAGTGCTACCGTATGTCAACTTCGGATACAATACGGAGGTCCAGGAAACAACGAACATGTCACTTTTCCGTCTAGTCCATGGCCGCGAGGTGGCTACCACATCTATACGATAACAACCAACACGATTATGTTCATACCTTTCTGCACCTCGCCGAAGAGGCCCGTCAGCTTGCCAGGGTGTAGATTTAAAATCAACAGTTTCGATATGCCCAACGATACAACTTCCGACGCCGAGAAGCTCGACACACAGCTGGAGAACGTGTCTGGGTCTAGCTTCCTATACGTCGACGAGGCCTCAGCGAGAAACTTTTCTGTCGATACTTTGGCCCGTACAAAGTGCTAAAACCAGTTGGGGATCTAACCTATCAGGGCGTTCTTGATGGATTTCAATAGTCCCGACTCTCCGCGCTCCCTGAGGGGGTCCACGTGGTCCGCCTGAAACCGTATTACGACCAATAGTGTTGACTCCTTCCGTTCGCCGACCGACTGCCCTCCAAGCAATTTTTTTTCTTCTCTCCCGCACACACTTCTAGCATCGAGACGATGCTTGTTTTTACCGGCGGGGGGGAAGGGGGGCAATGACACGTGTAGTCTTTGTCTGCGCTCGGTGCTGATTGCGAGTGATTACCGCCCCGAGGCATAGAAACCGATGTCCTCCCGTTGAGGCGCTGGCCTGCCTAGTTTGCAGCCGCTCTTTGCACTGTGACTTCTATGACCTCTGTGCCCCGGTAGCGTTTGGTGGGACTAATTACTCCTTGACAATATGTATACTTCGGACAGGTAGTAACCGCCGATGCGGACCATGAAAGTTAAATATCTAGGACAATACGATTAGGATGAAGCTCATTTGGCAAGTAAGCTGCCGGCCTGTCACCGCCATGCTCGTGATTTTTCGCTCAGTGCCTACTCGCGGATTATCACAAGCAGCTTATCGGTATCGCTCCAGAGAAACTATACAACGGTTGCATCTTACCTGTACTCACCTATGGGGCTGAAACGTGGAGGCTAACCAAGAGAGTTCTACTTAAGTTGAGGACAACCCAGAGGGCTATGGAACGAAAAATGGTAGGGGCAACATTAAGAGATAGAAAGCGTGCAGAGTGGGTCAGAGAAATAACTCAAGTTACCGACATTGTAGTGGAAATTAAGAAGAAGAAATGGGCATGGGCAGGACATGTAGTGCGAAGAGAGGATAACCGATGGTCACTTAGGGTAACAAACTGGATTCCAAGGGAAGGAAAGCGTAGCAGGGGGCGGCAGAAAGTTAGGTGGGTGGATGAGATTAAGAGGGTCGCAGGGGTCAAGTGGATGCAGCTAGCACAGAACCGGGTTAAGTGGAGAAATATGGGAGAGGCCTTCGGAAATGGATGCGCCTCCAGCGCTCTCGAATTACCTATTCCACCTAGTATTAGGAAGTCCGAGTGGATGGGCGGGAAGTTACGTCTTGAAGCGCCGCTTTGCGTGGAGCGAAAAAACAAGGGGCTCACCACGATAAATAAAGATAAAGGGAAGGTAATATCAGAATCACCCTGCCAAGACCCTTGCATTCACAGTACCCTTAGCCATGCAGGCACGTTCATACGGCGTGGTTATGCGGGTCTTCATATGTGGGCTTGTAGCCTACCTTGTGGCGTCATACCCTTAAAGCGGTGCTTAAGTGTCCCCCCTAATTTTCGTTCAGTATGGTGTATGGATCCCGAAACTGCATGCGCATCATGAGTAACCGTAGTAGAAGCTTCCGGATTCATTTCGACCGCCTTGGCTTATAAACCGTGTACTGTAATCGCACTGTACACGGACACATCTCTCGAGACACGACCTCTGCCGCCAAGATTCTATCCCGCTACACTTGGCTAAGAATCCTTAACACCCAGTAGTCGAGCCAATGCAGCAGGCAATTTTAAGTAGAGAATGTAGCCGTATGCTTTTCTATTGGCCTAAAGTGTCATATTTCGTCGTAGAGACTCTATGACCCCTTCCGAGTTTCTTATCTTATTCGCTCATTTGTAGCACTCGTCTTTGTTTTTAACAGTGGGTGTGATATCGCTGTCTCGATGGGTTCTTTAATTGAACTGAGGACATCGCTCACGTGGTGCTTCGTGACCTTACACAAAGAAGTGGGAGGCGCGCATTAACGTGGTATTAGAAGGAAGCAGCACGCTAGCGAAGCAGAGGCAACTTTATTTATACACCTTTTCGCAAGCTGCTTGCAGCACCATGAAAGGTAAGGGATATCTGGGCTGCGGATATCCCCTTTCGTACCCAGTGTACCCACCGGTTTCCAATGAGTACAAGATTTCCCCCGGCCTGGTGGTCGGCTCTTCTGGGGTGAAATGCTTCGGAAAAAGGGGCCATGAACCAAAATGTTGGTTCAAGTAGAACAAGAAGGTGCGGGGTTCATGGCCCTTTTGGTTCATGGCTCCTTTTTCCGAAGCATTTCACCCCAGAAGAGCCGAGCACCAGGCCGGGGGAAATCTTGTACTCATTGGAAACCGGTGGGTACAAGATTTCCCCCGGCCTGGTGCTCGGCTCTTCTGGGGTGAAATGCTTCGGAAAAGGGGCCATGGACCAAAAGGGCCATGAACCCCGCACCTTCTTGTTCTACTTGAACCAACATTTTGGTTCATGGCCCCTTTTTCCGAATCATTTCACCCCAGAAGAGCCGAGCACCAGGCCGGGGGAAATCTTGTACCCATTGGAAACCGGTGGGTACCCGGCGGCACTGGGGATCGAACCCCGTACCTTCTTGAACCAAAATGTTGGTTCAAGAAGAAGAAGAAAAAAGGGCCACATAATGGGCTTTTGCTGCACAAGGCGGACTTATTGTTGTCCGAAGGCGGAACTTATCACTGCCACATCGGAGCAACTATTAACCAATAGCAAAGAGATTCCGCAGTATTCTTATACGCAAACATTATATTGAGTCATTCCACGCGAAACGATCCAGACCCCAAAATGAGAATAGCAGACAATAAAAATTAAATAATTGTGAATGGCGTTTAGTAAATGTATTTGTGTCGAGAAACATTTTTTGTTTTTTGTTTTTTTACCAACGTAAGAAATTTTGCAAGTTTCCGCGGAGATACCAATTTTAGTTCAAGATAAACATTTTTAAATCAAGTGTGAAACAAGGTGGTGTGACTAAACATATTTGTTTCAGAACATTCTACTTCCATTATTCTACTTGTATCTTTAAGAATGAATCAATGTAAGCACTTTCACGTTTTCTTGGTTCAGTAGGAATGCAAAAGCAGCGATGTTTTTGGAATAGTTTTACATAGCCCAACATTGTTTTCTTCATGATTTTTCAGTCTGATTTAGATTATGTGAAAAAAAAAAAAAACTTGTTAAACCAAGTACCATTCAAAAGAGCACATTTTAACCTTACTGAAAAGTAACTTTTGTTTCTTAGATTTAGGCATAAATTAGGAATCAGGGCCCTGCAAATGAAAATCCTTATCGTTGTTCGTTACACTTAGCACCGTATTAGTTTTAATATAGAATACTTTATGGCGATTAAATTTTATGTGATGGGGAAATATCTTTTTAAGTACATCACTACCAACACCGGCAGATATTGCCGATCTGTGGCTTCGTTCCAGAACACGTACAGGGCGATCCACTTCTATGTATAACACGTTCACTGCTTTCAAAGCAGCATTGCGTCGGATGCAGGTGCTTGTCGAAGCAAAGCGACATATGCACAGTGAGACACGGAGGTGATGCTTCGCAATGGCCTGCCGCCTAGCTTTATAGAATGGTCGGGTCGGACGCAATGCTGGTTTGAAAGCAGTGACCGTGTTATAGCTAGAAGTCGATCACCCTGTACTTGCCACATACGATTATTCTGGTTCGCATACGCACTTAGGGGTCAATTTGTGCAAGTCGCGAGTCGACAGATAAAAAAAATACTGCAGGGAAGGTCACCTTAGCGCTGATTTAAACAATTTTGTTGCGTTAAGTATGTTTACATTTCAGGAGCAATACTTGAAGACCTAGTGAAACAAGATTTGCCGCAATTAAAAAGGCAGTTCTTTTATGGCTTGTCGTCATCACAATGAAGGACAAAAAAAAATAACTTTTTGAACCTCCGCTAATATGAAGAGAGCCATAATTTATTGTCCGAGTAAGAGTACCTCACGAATTAAGGCCGCAAAAGTTCATTGGACGCTGTCGACGGCTCACTGTAAGAGCCAATTTACAGACCTCATAGTGGGAATAAATCACAAGGGTGTATTTTTCGCTACGCCATACATAATATGTGAATAATATCGTAGTCTGGCTGACAAGTTTCAAAATAGAAGTAAAAAGAAGAGAACTGGCCTAGGAATTCGCCGTGGTACCGTCATATTAACGCGACAGTTCTTCCACTTCCGGCCAGCTGCAATTCCAAAATTTCATGCAGAAATCGCATACTAGTACTCAAACACTCAAGGGATTCACACGAGGACACCGGCATGAATACGTAGGTAGCGTTACTACGCTGGCACTAACAATTCAATCGTTGAAAAGTTGAACACGTGTGGATCAGAAAACTGAAAGCAGAAAAGAAATAGTGAAAAAAAAAATGGCTGCAATAGTCACCAACTATGAGGTTCTGCAAACCCGTTCAAGCACGGCATTTGTTCTACGGTGAAACGGAACGGAAATTATCCTGCCACTCCCTGAGCACCAAAATGAGATTTGGCGAACAAAGGAAAATATGTCGCTTCCACTGAACTTACACAGCTGTGAGGCTACACGACCACACGTACGCTTCTTAAAGCTCCAAATGCACATTCGGAGCAGAATAGGCAGCGGATGCACGTGATATGCAATGAAGCCGCAGTAGAACAAGGCTTGACGGTGTGGCTGGTTATGGACTTCAAAATACTTCTTCCCCTAAAACAAAATTTGCTCGCAAAATGTCTTGTATATTTATAGCTAGGAGGTTGACGTGTATTACGTCTATTACGAGCGTTTTTATTCTAGAGATCCATGATTTCTATAATTTAGTTTGGAATCTCAAGAAAAGTCGCTATTTGCGATATTTCTAACATATTGATTAAAGGGATGCTACATTTAGTAAGTTCGAATCATTTGTAACGTCAAATGCAGCAACCTGTGAAAGTGTGGAGCGAGTGACATGAAATAACTTTGGAAGCGAGATGTTTTATTATGTTATTGTCATTGCACCTTGTTTCAAATTTGATTTAAAAGGTCTAATCTTGAGGCAACGTTTGTTTTACAGAAACTGGAAAGAGCGCTGACGTGGACAAAAGTTTTCTTTAGAAAAAAACTTTTACGAAAGATCCTTCACACAACTGCCAACACACCCAATTTTCTTTAAAAGAATCGGCGACTAACATTTATTAGGTCTGGGACATTGCACATAGAATGTCCTCATTATTATACGGATTTGGTCTACGATTTGCTGGAGCCGGGCATAGGTTCAGCTTTAGTGCTCAAGAGTTGTGATAGTAATCAGCATAAAAAGCGCACAAAAGTTGCCACATTCACGAATATAGTGATGCCCTGGAAGTACCTACGTGCTCATCTTCGGTGCAGTATACGTGCGCTGCACAAAGATAGCTTTTCTTCGGGAAAAGCCGCCCACGTATGCGCCCTTGCGTAAGCTCGTGTTTTATCTGTCCCACCACCGCTACTAGCCTCCTGAATAGTTGTCGGGAAAAATTAAAATAGAAATACGTGCAGCGATTGTTTTATTATGTGCTTGCACGCCGCTTCTCACTTGGCCTCTAGAATGAACATATGGGCTTCTCAGCGTATACGCACAGCGTCGCTGAACTACATACAAAGGAAGACGTGACCTGGGTGCACTTGATCGGTTGTTCCTGTCAGGTAATATGTGGTAAGTCAGCCTCGCAATGCTAGTGTAGCAACTACGGTTTGGTTTGGGGGGTTTAACGTCCCAAAGCGACTCAGGCTATGAGAGATGCCGGTAGTGGAAGGCTCCGCAAATTGAAACCACTTGGACATCGCATAGCACACTGGTGCATTGCTCTTCGCTCCATGGAAAAGCGGCCTGCACAGCCGGGATGCGATCCCGAATCCTTGGGTACAACACTCGAGCGCTCTAACCACTGCTCCACCACGGCGGGACTGTACCAACTACAACGTTATCATCTGCGAGTGCATTTCTCGTCGGAATGCAGCCTATTTCCCAGATTGTACCCCTTGGGTAGTACAGCTTAGGCACTGAAACGTTTATTGAGCAAAATTAAATGAGGCAGCTGAATGGTGGTGCCCCTATTCCAGGGCCCATGCAGAAGCTAATGGCGTTCGAACTCGGTCGACCAGCTTGAGCTGGTCGCGAGCTGTACAGCGTTTCGTCCCACTGCTGCTGTGTGGGATTTTAGTTATGGGTATATAATGCTGTTTTGTTGGTAGCTCTACGTCATGTGGTATGGCGTAATAATCTCATCACAGGCGCGGAAGACTCGGCTAAGTTTGTAGAGCGTTGCCGGGGAATAAGGTTAAGCCGTTTCGCCCAATAAAAGCTTGCAGTATATTTCCAAAAGAAATAAAATGTTACCCTTAATCTTGACCTAAAAGTTAAACTGTTTACCACAATTTTTGAGCGTAAATTGATGTTTATAAGTTTCTTAATATTCTAAATATAGTAATAAAATTAGTATAGTCAAGGTTAGTGATTAATGCAAATTGATTTCCTGATATGCAAGTGCTTTATTCATCATTCTCTTATGCTGTCACTTTGCATAAATGAAACATTAAAACTTTGTTTTGCATCAATTCACTGTCTGAGTTCTTTATACAGCGAAGACAGTATGCCGAATCCATACAGGCCGGACCTACAACGTCAGACATGTTTGTAGACAGCAGCGCAGTCTAAGCGGTACTATTGGCCACTCGTGGATGCTTCGTTGCTCTTAAGTGTGAGCTCGCACGAAGCTAGGCTTTTGACCGAAAAGAGGATCTACGCCTCAGTTCTTGCGCGGAAAACGCGAAATTAAAAAAAAAAAATTACAGGGAAATTATGTCGAATGCATGAATAGAATACTTTAAATAATTCACAAACCATTGAATAGGAAAGGCTTCTAAATTTATTAGCAGGAATCCCCCATAACAGCATTGTCATAACGCACTGCCGAGTGTCTCAACTGTTTTAGGATCCTTCGCCGAACTTTGCTCATCTCTTAATGCAGCGAAAACGCTATAGACTCAATTTTTTCCCTTTCTTTCTTGGTTCTTATAACACAGGAGTAACCCATCCCAGCGCAACCATAAGAGTTGCACGGAAAGCTTTGCGGCCTCCACAGAAACTTCGTAGTTGAAAAAGCAGTTCGCCGTCAATTTTGTAGCTGTGCGCATTTAACGCAGCTGTTCGTTTAAGGATGTCCTAAGTTAACTAGCGAAAATGTTATCATAAAATTATGCACAAACTACGTCACGAGAAATCGACAAGTGCCACAGGAAAACAGACGTTTACAGGGGTATAAGTTAAGTGGTTTCACCTACAAAGGGTCGGGATTCATGACTCACCGGAACTCGCGTGTGAGCGGCTAGGATTCGACTCCACCAACCTTGGACACAGAAGAATCACGCCATACCCATTGCGACAACGCGGCGGGTCAGATTATTAAAGTACATACAACGTAATGAATCGCAGAAATGGGCCGTTCAATAGAAACGGGTACGCAAGAGAAGACGCATAGACGATTCAGCGCTTGTCCCGTCGTCTCTGTGTGTTCTACAAATCACCGACTAGCCCGCACCAGCTTAATAATCAACATAATGAAATACTGCATCATTGTTTTCATGCTTTTGTGTGTGTGCCTGTATGTTCTGAGGTCTGTAAGTATTCTTTGTTAACTTTTTAGCCACTACGTGCAAGCGAAAAATAAGCTACGTATTAGTTCCCCATTGTATATCTGATCCTTTGTTCCGCCCCTTTCAGCACTTCTCTGAGAAAAAGTTCCAGGGGTGTAGTTAAGTCTGTTAAGGTTCAGTAATGCGAAAGATTTGCGCAGGGTGCCTCGATAGTACCGCGTCTCCGTTCAGGGTGGTGACACGTCGGGCGGCGCCGATATTTTGGTACATCCGTAGCATAAAGTCATCATCGCGGCCAAAGGTGCGCAGTTAGAATCTAGTTACCGGTGCACTGACACTGCACTGACTTCGCTCGATCATGTTTTAAACATTCGCGATGTATTGTCATTTAGGGACACTTTACGATAAGACAAAAATCAGTGCAGCAAGCATGATGGGAAAACAAGCATAGGCTCTGTAGGAAGCTAGCGGCGCAGTTTCTTTCGTGTTCATGCATTGTAAAGAAGGAATGTTTATTGAATGCGAAATTCACACTTGTGAACCGCAGTTACTACAATTTAGCTGTTTGCAAAGAAAAACCAGGATACTTCGAAAATAAAGGGAGAACACAAGGTCTACTGGGAGAAAACATCCAAAGAGCATATTTTATTTACTTGCTTAAGCATAGTACATCTGTACAAACTAAAGTCACAGCGTGTAAAAATAGTCAACTGCTGTGCTAGTTGATTGGCTGCCCTTATTGCGATTTCATTAAGTGTGAAAGGACAGGAAAGAGAAGAAGGCAACTGTGACCCGAAGTGGTATACTCAAATATTTTAAGGCGCAGGCACAGTCACGGGCTCGCACAGATGCGACAATGGGAGACACTCGGAAATGCGTCAGAAGTGTTATTAAAAAAAATTAAAAGAACTTTTATCTCACAGTTATAAAGACCTACTGTGATATCACTGAGGCAGTTTGAAAGAATTCATGCGGAGACAAAGTTTCACGAAATACTTTTGTGTGCTCCTTCCCAAGATTCTCACACCTTGGAAACGTGGTTCACAATCAGTGCATGCCAAGGAGTGCTGCACAAGATGTGTGCTTTCATTATTAGTTAAATGTTTTGCATGCTCCAAAAGCGGGTGGTTCAACGCAAAGCCTCATTTGGCCACTGTATATTTGTCACAAGACAAGGGAATCTCATTGGCAGCATTAGTGGGTGAAGAAACTCCTCTCGTGCTTATCTGGCAGCCAGACAACTTCTCGCAAATAACGCGGTGGCTCGGAATGGCACTTGTATTCGTCGTTATCTTCCTATCTTGTTCTTCCCTTTTGCGGGTTATGAAATCGCTATAACCAAGTCGCAATGTAACACTTGTAAAGGTGACAGCGAAGGGCTACCAGAACAGTGACGCATGGTAGTGTCGAAAAGTAGCTTTCATACGCTTTGCTAGCGAAGTACTTCAGTTATTAGCCCATATACATTGTAGTGTTGGTAATGACAGCTCAATATTACTCAAGAGACACAAAGTGTCAAACGGCGAATGGCTTTTTCAGTAGCAGCGCCAAATCGATATACATATCAGGGGAATCAAATCGCATCCGCGTTTTCAGTTATAATGAACACATAACTAACGGGCAGAATTAAAGTTTTTTTTTTTTTTATTCTTCACAGTTTTTCTATGTCGGTCGCTTTCGACGATCATATTTCGTCGGGGACTCCCATTTCTTTCTACGCTTCGATTTCGTGGGAACACGAACACTCCGATTCCCATTTGCGTCATTCCGATGCAGAAAGGGACTCGTTAGCGTGCCATCTTCATGTGCTCAACCACACAAGCGTAACCGCGTCACATTTTGTCTTACTCGCGCGATCGTGGGCATGGAATCTGCAAAATAATCAGGCCGCGGAGTAAGCACAGCCACCGTCCGCAGCAGCCTCCTTGTAACAGCATGGTGGCGGGGCGACTACAAAGAACTCACGTTTAAGGCAAAGGCCTTTCTTGGCTTATGGTGAAAATCTCACATGTGCAATATCTGTTCTCGAGATCTGTCCGCGAAATTCCGCGAGATGCGTACTCCTTTTCTAGCGTTCCCGCTATATCCATGGCGGCGTAAGGGGTGCGACGCCGAGCTACGCCGTACCGCCAATCTCGCACTTGCAGGAGCACTGTAACGACCGTGGGTCAAGGAACGTCACGCGGCAGGAGCGATGGTGTACCGTTTAATCCCACACTTGCAGCAGCACTGCAACGAACCTGTGCCAAGGAAAGGAAATTTCCAATGTGCGGCGCGAGCCCTGGCCTTGCTAGCAAAAGCGTAAAGGGCGCGTGATGTACCGTGTGTAGCAGCAAAGCTCAGGCTTTCACATTTCTCGAGTGCAGATACTGTAATGCTCTGCGAAGTTTTTTATTTGCACGTCGGGCGCGTAGGGTCAAGTGATAACAAGGACAACGTAGAGCCTACGTCACATACACCTAAAATCATCCTGGTCGCACCTCCTTGCCCCTTCTGCGCGGTTTTTAAAAACCACAGGACTGTGCTTAAATCTGCTTAAGAGCGGAAATGGCGAAAACCACTTTACAGGACTGTTCTCACTAAATGAATTGTCATTGTCATCCCTACTATTATCATCACCATCGCTATCGTACAACCATCCCTATCATTGTCACTCACTACAGCGCCATTGTCAACGCTACTATCATCATTATCATTATCACTAACTGCATCATCATTGTCATTGCTACTCTCATTTTCACACTAGAATTGACTTCAGTCGTGTCCGGCGTGCAATAAAAGTTTTTGTACTCCACGTACAAGATATTGTACAATATAGAAGGTTTGTACAAGGTATTGGCGCGACTGTTGCAGGCTTTCATGGCAGTGTTGGTCCCCACGAGATGTGTGGTATTAAAGGGCGGTCCATTTTATCCAATATTCATAAAGCGCAAAGTGTCCTAGAAGACAGTAACAGTAAGGTAGTCTTTCTCCAAATTGACTTAGAAAAGGCACATGACTGCGTCGCTCATGAACTATTGTTTGCCATTTTATATCATGAGAATGTCGGTTCTGTTATCCGTGAAGGCGTGGCCTTGGCGTACCGGAGTTGTACGACGGGACTGATCGTTAACACATGTTTATGTGCCCCAATTAACGTACAGCGTTTCATACGCCCGGGCTGCCCCCTCAGCCCTCTTTTATTTTGTATGTATATTGAGACGGCTTGGTTTGAAAATGCTAAAAAATAATACTATTCAGGGATTCACGGCACAAGCAGCCGAAGTAAAGCTGTTAGCGTATGCAGACGGTATCGCTGTTTTTACTGATGACGAGGGGGTCATATGCCAAACTGTGAAGTGTGTCCGCGAATTCAGTCACGTCACCTGGTAGTGGAGTTAACTGCTCGAAATGTCTCGGGTTTTGGCATGGAAGGGGGCCCATTTACACCTAAATGGTTTGCCAGTGTGCCCCGAAATACGACACCTGGTAGGTACTTGGGCTTTCCGCTTATGGCTTACCGTGACAGTGAACAGAATTGGAGAGGGCAGGCTCTTCTGAAAAGTGGAGAGGGACAACCTATCTGTGTTTGCAAGGGCCACAGTTTGCAACTTGTTCTTTATCAGCAAGCTCTGATATGCTATGCAGGTGTTGCACTGTTCACGGTTAAATATTCAGAAGCTGCACAGGACTCACGCCGTATTTGTCTGGGCGTCTGAATGGAAGCGCTCCAGCCGGACAACTTGTTCCGACGAGTAAAAGACGGTGGGCTAGGACTGGGCCACCTGTTTTTGCGACGGCTGGTAAGTAATTTTTTGTTTTTATAAAAACAACCATCCCTTCTTGCGCACCGTATCAAATCAAATCAAATCAAAAAGTATCAAAATTTATTCATCTTCGTTCAGTACATTGGTTTTCCTGTCCAGTCTAAGCGCAGTATGCTTGTTGGTTGTTCAGGAAGTATGGTGAAACACCGAACGTGTACAAAAAATTGTTCCCAAAACAATGACACTAGTACAGCCTGAGTCGCTTTGGGATGCCCCTTACAAAAAAGCTTAATGATTTTCTGATTAAATGTTAATTACATTTCTCATCATGCACATTAACATTTCTATACATTTTCTTGATGCATTTTTGATGAGTTTTACAAGAAAGTTGGCCACCGTGTTTCTGATTGGTACCTAATGTGTGCATTTCTTGTGTGCTGTTCATGAGTGTTGACCAATGAGCGCCTCATGGCTTTCACTTTTGGATAAAAAGTAAAAGCTATAACGTAGCGAAGCACCTCAACTAAAAAAAGCTAAAAAATAAAATAAAAATTAAAACTAAGCGAGAAAAGAAACTGCACCAATGGCGCGATTCGAACTCAGTACTTCTTACTCCGTAGCTTCCTACGCTAACCAATCGGCCACTCCGGGAACTGGTAAAGCTGCTAACGTATTTGCTTCTTATGTCTGGACTGCATTCATAAGATTGGGACTTAATGTTTCGAAGCATGTTTCGAAGTGTACAGGCCATTGCGGCTGCTCTAACAATTACAACTTCTTGACCATTAGAACTTGCATCTAATGTTCTGGATACCTATGTGCACTATTTTGTCCACTGGAGTCATTTTAACATGTCGAGTTTGGCATCGCTGGCAAATTTATCAGCGCTGGCTCTTCGGTGGTTGCTACCTTGGGCATAATTTTCGCTGAACACAGAGCTGTAGCCCGAACCTTTAAGGAAAAAAAAGTGCGACCAAGCTTCAATACCGACAAGCGCAGCAGCGCCAACACTATTTTACTGGTAACTAAATCTTATTTGTATCTAAACATTTCGGGAAGGGATGCGATCACTGGGGGCTCGGCGAATCTATACGCAGAGCAAGAAGGGGCTCGAAAGCTTAAGAAACACGCAAAATATCATGCATTATAAAGAAGGCATTGCTTCTCGTGCCCTGGTCGCGCACATGCTCCCAGGACGGTCCAGTTCCGAGGCAACGCACGGCTCGGGTTACGTCCGCCCGTCGTCGTCGGCGCAGGCAGGGTACCCCTGCTGGTCTTTCCGAAGCGGCCTGCTCGCAGGTGCAAGGAGGCATTGGAAATGGAGCGGCCGTACGTCCGTTTGCTTAGAGGCGATGTGGCAGTGCGTCGGTTCGCGTACACAACAATATCCTTGCCCGTAACACCCTAAAGCATATTGCGCAAACATGCACCCCTTCGCTTCGCAAGAAGTGATTTGCAATGGCACAAACACCCAAGACTCAGGGTGTAAGCGTGTTTTGAATGAAACAAATGTCCAAAAAGTTGTTTTTGTTTTTACAGTGCATGCTAAACAGAAATGAAAACATAGTAAAGTATATACATTCGCTTAGTGATGTATACTTTCTCTCATTTGAGAAAGTCAATGTATTTCCACATTAGCTCCTATACAAAAATACTGTGTTTTCCAAGCACAAAACTTCTTACGTAATCTCAAATGAAAGTCTGTTGCGGATCTCATGTTAAAACACATAAAAGTTGTTCCTTAGGCAACATCCTACATATGCTAAACAGAAATGCAAACATAGGGCTCTGAAAGTGTGCAGTTAACAAGGAAAGAATACATATTCACTTAGTGATGTATACTTTTCCTTATTTGAGAAAGTCAATGTATTTCCACATTAGCTCCTACCCAAAAATACTGTTGCGTTTTCCAAGCACAAAACTTCTTATGTGATCTCAAAGGAAAATCTGTTGCGGATCTAATGTTAAAACACATCTAATCTTGAATGTCCTTTGAGTGGTTGATGACTCATCAAAAACACATTACGTGCGTAACAGAAATTCAAATCTATTTTTGTAAGGGCGTTTTGCATAGTACATGCGTACTATGCAAAAATTGTGCATGCATATTGAGCAAATAGGAATGCAATTCGAGAAAAGAAAACAAAAATGAACACAGGTCATCATAGAAGCTTGAAAGGAGTAATACCTAAACAATTCTAAAATCGGAATCAATAACAGGGAAGGTAGAATACAGCATGCAAGGTGCTATCAATGATTTATCAGCAAGGATGAACACCATTTTCTTAAATCTTTAGTCATTTTACGTTTGGTTTTGAAACTGCAAAACTCTTCGCGAAGTTCATTGAATATTTGTGGCGCGTAATATCTTCATAACTTTTTCCCACAATGTGTAAAGCATCTTGGCTTTACAAAAGCTTCTGTCTTTCTTAAGGCCGCGTTCTTCTTGACCGGCATTTTTCTAAAATATTTTTCTAAATTAAAACCACTTCTAAAGTAATGACGTGTGAGCACAGTGTAATAAAATAGTTCCCGCATTTCCAGTACGCCTATTTTTCCTCCTAACCAATCTCCTGCAGCACAGTACCATAAGGTATACTGTTTACAATTCTTTTAATTGAAAAAGATGCTTCGCGACGATGTTATCCTGCCCTCGCGGAGTCCATGGGTTGCACCTGTCATGCTTGTAAAAAAAAGATAGCCACTGAGGTTTTGCGTCGATTAATTACCGCCGGCTATGCAAGATTACAAAACTAGACGTCTATCCCCTGCCACGAATCGACGATGCTCTGGATCCTCTCTGCTCCACGAAATATTTCTATTCAATGGACCTGAAATTCGGATACTGGCAAATAGAGGTGTATTAGAGAGACCGAGAGAAAACGGCGTTTATTACTCTGGATTTGCTCTACGAGTTTAAGGCTATGCCCTTTGGTCTCTGCTCTGCGCCGGCTAGTTTACAACGGCTTATGGACACCGTACTTGCAGATCTCAAGTGGCAGACATGTCTTGTTTATCTTGACGACGTTGTGGTCTTCGCTCCAACATTTGAGGAGCACCTTCGGCGCATTGAAACAGTTTTGCAAGCCATATCGTCATCTGGGCTTAATTTAAAGAACGAGAAATGCCATTTTTCTTACACCGAGCTCAGGTTCCTGGGGCCCGTTGTAAGCCATGCAGCTGTCCTGCTGGCTTCCGAAAAAACGACAGCTATTGCCAACTTCCCTCCGCCCCAAGACCAGAAAGCTGTTCGTCGATTTCTTGTCTTATGTGGTTACTACCGGCCCTCCGTCAAAGATTTTGCTTGACTCGTCGAGACCCTGAAGCGTCTGATGAAGACAGACAGGCCTTTAACTGGAGCACACCACTGGTTCAAGCGTTCCAAGAACTTCAACACCACCAAAAAGCACCCCCCCCCCCCCCCATATTGACTCACTTCATCGAAAACGCCGACACGGCGCTTTACACCGATTCAAGCAACAGCAACGTAGGTCTGGGCGCCATCCTAGTTCAAATCCAGGGCGGTCAGGAACGTGTGATCGCTTACGCCTGTCGCTGTCTGTCTAAAGCTGAATCGAACTATTCTGTTATAGAGAAAGAATGTCTAGCCATTCTGTGGCCGACGTCAAAATTCCGGTCATATCTTTATGTGAAGCCGTTCAATGTTATTGTTGACCACTATGCCCTATGTTGGCTCGCGAACTTCAAGGACCCGTCAGCCTGTCTTATAAGATGGAGTCTCCAACTAAAGGAATTCGGCATAACTGTCCCGTACCAGTCTGGTCGCCAGCACTCGGACGCCGACTTCCTCTCGCGTGCCCCTGTATATCCCTCCACCGATGATATTCCTGATGACGCCATACTCTTAAATGCCATTAATACGGAAAGTTGAGCTAGTTGATACATGATTGCAAATTACGAGCGCTGCGACGGAGAACAACAACGAGAGAGTAATGACAAGGACAAGCGCTACTATCAACTGAAAGTTTATTCGAAGAACACAAATTAAATACTCGCAGAAGACAACCAAAGGCACATACGCTTCACAGATTTTTCCTATGTATCCAGATATAAAATCTCACAATCTTGGATGGTTACAGATGGTGAGCTCACGCACGTGTCACTGTTCTTATGGATGTGATATGACTCTGACAGTTCTCTAGTCATTTGATCTTGTGTCTAAACTTAATCTTGGTTTTTTTAAAAAGCGGTAGGCATTTTTTCCTGCTAGGCACATTTGCACTCTTAAATGCCATCAGCGCAAAGTACCTCGCTGAACGACAACCTGCAGATCTCGAATTTCGTCATATTATGGATTATATAAACGGTGCTAGTAAAACTGCTCCGAGAGCTTTCAAGCGTGCTCTGTTATCGTTATGTGTGCGCGACGGTGTTCTGAAGAAGCAAAACTTTTCCGCCAGCCAAATGCCGTACCTGATTGTTGTACCTAAGTGCCTGCGTGATGAAATTCTACAAGCTTGCCTTGATGAAGCAACTTCTGGACATTTGGGAGTCACCGCACACTTGCAACGACCAAGGAAAAATACTACTGGCCTCATCTTAACGCGGACGACTCACACTAAGTCAAAACGTGTCGCGGCTGTCAGCGTCGTAAGGTTCCGCCAACCAAACCAACTGGATTCTTGAAGCCAGTAGACCCGCCATCGAGGCCCTTCCAGCAGATTTGTATGGACATGCTTGAACCATTTCCCATTTCACACTTCGATAACCGGGGGGTTATCGTTGCTACGGACTACCTTATTCAGTATGCGGAAACCTACACTCTACCCAACGGTACTGCCCTAGAGGTTGCAAAGTTTTTCATCCATCACATTGTCCTGCGTCATGGCGCACCGGATACTCTGATCACTGAGAGGGATGCCGCATTCACAGCCGAATTGCTGCAGCAGATTTTGCTTCACAGTCATACGGAACACAGGAAGACGACACCATACCATCCTCAAACGAACGGCTTGGCTAAATGGCTGAACAAAACAATAGCTGACATGCTCTCACTGTACGTCAACGTAGAGTACAAAACATGGGATAAGTGCTACCGTATGTCAACTTCGGATACAATACGGAGGTCCAGGAAACAACGAACATGCCACTTTTCCGTCTAGTCCATGGCCGCGAGGTGGCTACCACATCTATACGATAACAACCAACACGATTATGTTCATACCTTTCTGCACCTCGCCGAAGAGGCCCGTCAGCTTGCCAGGGTGTAGATTCAAAATCAACAGTTTCGATATGCCCAACGATACAACTTCCGACGCCGAGAAGCTCGACACACAGCTGGAGAACGTGTCTGGGTCTAGCTTCCTATACGTCGACGAGGCCTCAGCGAGAAACTTCTCTGTCGATACTTTGGCCCGTACAAAGTGCTAAAACCAGTTGGGGATCTAACCTATCAGGGCGTTCTTGATGGATTTCAATAGTCCCGACTCTCCGCGCTCCCTGAGGGGGCCCACGTGGTCCGCCTGAAACCGTATTACGACCAATAGTGTTGACTCCTTCCGTTCGCCGACCGACTGCCCTCCAAGCAATTTTTTTTTCTTCTCTCCCGCACACACTTCTAGCATCGAGACGATGCTTGTTTTTACCGGCGGGGGGGGGGGGGGGGGGGAAGGGGGGCAATGACACGTGTAGTCTTTGTCTGCGCTCGGTGCTGATTGCGAGTGATTACCGCCCCGAGGCAAAGAAACCGATGTCCTCCCGTTGAGGCGCTGGCCTGCCTAGTTTGCAGCCGCTCTTTGCACTGTGACTTCTATGACCTCTGTGCCCCGGTAGCGTTTGGTGGGACTAATTACTCCTTGACAATATAACAATGTGTAAAGCATCTTGGCTTTACAAAAGCTTCTGTCTTTCTTAAGGCCGCGTTTTTCTTGACGGGCATTTTTCTAAAATATTTTTCTAAATTAAAACCACTTCTAAAGTAATGACGTGTGAGCACAGTGTAATAAAATGGTTCCCGCATTTCCAGTACGCCTATAGTTTATTGTATTTTTCCTCCTAACCAATCTCCTGCAGCACAGTACCATAAGGTATAATGTTTACAATTCTTTTAATTTTCGCTTTATGGCTCCCATTTTGTGATCAGAGCAAGTTCCATATAATGTTATGCCGTAGGTTATAATCCATTCAGCTAGCGCCTTGAATATGAGAAGCCTTAGGTGCATCGAAGTCTTACCTTTGAGGTTGTACACCACCGCGGACACAGCTCTAAGCCTGTTATATATATATATATATATATATATATATATATATATATATTGCACATGATTATTCCGTGTTATGTGGTTATCAAATATTGGATTGGTAACATATCCAAGATATGTTACCACAGATTCAAACGGTATGACAATACATGTGCACGTAAAAAAAGTGACTCATTTAGGAGTATCCTGTTGTGCGGGTTTTTCTAAAACAGAGAAACATTGTTTTTTTTTTTGTTTTTTTTTGCCGGTTTAAATATATTAAATTTTGGGGAAGCCAGTCTATTATCTTGCATACATCCTGCTGAAAGCATTTGCTCCCCAATGTAGGATCAGTGAATACTAGTGCTAGTGCTGTGTCATCTGCATACTGAAAAATTCTTGACGTTAATTTCAAAACACCGAGTTTGGAGACATACATATTGAATAGTAATGAGTCCAGTGTACTTCCTTGTGGAACACCAAATGTTGTCACCTTACATTCACTGTATTTGTCATCAATTCTAACACACGGTGCTCTACCTGTGAAATAGCCCTGAAAGAATTGATGAAATTGTCCCTGGAAATCCGTGTTTTCCACCTTTTCCAACATTAATGCGTGGTCAACAGTACCAATTAAATGCTTTCGATAAGTCTAAAAAAGTGCTAGTGTAAGGTGATTGTTTTCAATTGCGGTGTTAACGCAATCCGAAAATTCTTCTAAGAACGTAGTTGTATTCTGGTCATTTGTGAAGCCGTATTGTGCCGGGTTGTCTAGATAATACTTCTCGCAAAAAGACCGCATGACGGATCCCACGTGTTTTTCCAAAATATGCGCTAAAGCAGGTATAATAGAAATTGGTCTGTAGTTTGCGCAGTCATTTTTCTTTCCGATTTTATACACAGACCTCACTATTGATATTTTCAATTCTCTGGGTATTATTCCAGTTTCTAATATGCCGTTCAGTATTTAAGAACCACGCGTTTTAATATGTTAAAGTTCCCGTACAGATCGCGTACACGGATCTTATCACAAACCTGGCGGCTTGAACGTCTTCATTCTACTTATGATGTTCCACAGGTCCGCCTCTGTTAACTCGAAAAGGTACGCTGTTTGTGCACATGTACATATCGGTTTGTAGTCTAGATATTTTTTGCCATGAGCGACGCGCAGCTTATCTGTCGCGTGTATGAATGTGTCATTAAACATTTCACACAATGACTGTTTCTTCCTTCGGAAAGTTTTTTCAATCGTCTCTTGAATATTAGCCTGTTTTACACGGCCCATTAAACTGTTTGCTAATTCTTATGTCCTTTTTCCATCGTTTTATCCCTGTAAATTGATAGGTTAAGTATCTTCTTTTAGCCAGTCGCATTTTAGCTGTTACTAGATTTCGCAATGTGCGAAATTCTTGTCTAAGTGCGGTGTTTTCAGGGCTCTTTCTACAACTCTGTCAAGCTTTATCCTTTACATAACATAACTCCAAGAGTCCCTGCGTTATCCAACGGTTGTCTTGTTTTCTTTGCTTAATTTTGACAAATTTGTACGATGTTGCGTATATTAGGTGCATATTTGTAAGAATTTTATTATACAAGGCCGTGTGGTCCAGAGATGTTCGCAGAGATGCCAAGTTATAGGCTGAGGCGGCTGCTGCCGGAGTACCTTGTTGGAACCGAATATTTACTGCAGGGATTAGTTGCTTGTACAAAGAAGTCGTAACAAGTGTAAGGTTTCTTTCGGCGCTGTTATCAGGCGATTATCTGTCAACAGTAAAACGAAAGAAATTGTACTGTGCGTTATGCGACATTGCGTTCCCAGTGCCCTTGTACAGGGCCTTGTGCTGTGGAGGCGCAGGTAGAGATGTTTTAAGAGGGTAAACAAATTCAGCTGCCGCCAGGAACAAACACCTTCTTTTTTTAAGTTGCACACTGGAACCTTGCCGGTGAAAGAAATTTCGGAGGAAAAGGGATTATTTATATCCTGGAGATCGCACTGTTTAATATGCAGGAAGCCAGAAACAGTAGAAGTTTTTTTTACACTGTTGGGAAGGGGTTTATTTGTGGGGTATACTAGAAAGAATGGCAATGAAAGATTTCCCGCGACCCATCTGTTGGGGAGAGGAGGGGGGGGGGGGGGGGCTGTACTATTTATTTAATTATGCTCATGGGCCTCCACTGCTCCACTGTATATGGCGATCAAGAATAGCTGGTCACCATTGTGGTAAAGACGTGCGACCTGCCTGAATTGTTTTCGAGAAAGCGTAGACGGGTTTTTGGCAATACAGAATGCTGCTACGGAACCTCCCGAGTGGCTCTCAAGACTAGAGCCTTTGTTGTGTATGCGTGAATTTTAATTTAATGAACCCAGACCCATGCTAGCAGCGTAATAGCTCGTTGGGTGCTTTTTGTTGATTTTGCTTTACTGAAATACTATGTGTCAAAGTGAGGCAATACTGAAAAAATACTGCACACCGCTGATCATTTCAGACGATGTGAAAAAAATGACACTAACTAAAAAGCGGAAAATCTTGCAAAAAGCAACCAAGCATGCATGCGTGGTACCTCTTCGAGCTGCGCTCGCGGCTCGTATACTGCCGCTGCTCTAGTATATATGCACGCGGTCGCTCAATATGAAAAAGAATGATCAGTTTGCACAAAATACGACCCTTTTTGTATCTATTAAAGTCGGAAATAACTTTTGAACGTTAAATGTCAATAATGGCTGCGTTTGGGTGAGTTGGTTAGACATGTTAAACCTGAAAAGCTCATAAAAACCACACGGACAACAGCAAAAGACGGACACACGAGCGCTTACTTCCAACTGATTTTATTCCATGCGAGAAGCAGAATATTTGTACACTTGAGGTCACATGCGCATGCCAAGGTAAAAACTCAGAGTGAACAGGAAAAAACATTATCGGGCTGCACATGTAAAAGATGAAAGATATGCCATCTCTTTCTTTTTGACTGTAAAAAGATGCTTTCTTCAACAAAAGATGCTTTCTGTTGAAGAAAGCATCTTTTTACAGTCAAAAACGTTGAGATGCTGGCTACCCATTGCACATGCTGGTGTCAGTTGCAGAAGGACTTGTCAAAATAAACAAAAGGAAAGCTAAGTCACAGCAAGAGCCGGAAAAGACAAAAGAAAATTTGCAGTCATTACCTATATAAGCGCAGGTTGTCGCACAACCTTAGAAAAATTGGAAACCGAGTGAATGTCAATGTTTTTTCTCTGCCCCAAGTAAGCTGAGTGCGCTAAGTAAGCAGAGCACTTAAGAAATCAGGATGAAGTCTGGTTGTACGATCAAGCATCAAAAGCCGTTTGTAAAATGCACAGAAGCGGTTGTGTAAGGTGCCATTGACTTGTAGTAAATATTACATAGGCCAGACTGATAGATGCCTAAATGAGAGATTAGGTGAACATAATTACGTTGTGGACAACAAAAAAGAGGGGCACTTGAGCACTCATTGTTTCAAGTGCAAAAGCAAGAAGAATTATCCTTCTCTATTTCCTCAATGTGAAGTTCTTTATAAAAGTAAGTGTAAAATAACGCGCGAAGTTGTTGAGGCAGTTGAGATAGCACGAACTGGCGATGATTGTGTAAGTGGTGTGTCGATTATGCTCTCTGAGAAAGAGATTGCATATCTTCAATTTTTTTACATGTGCAGCCCAATAATGTTTTTTTTCCTGTGCACTCTGAGTTTTTACCTCGGCATGCGCATGTGACCTCAAGTATACAAATATTCTGATTCTCGCATGGACTAAAATCGGTTGGAAGTAAGCGCTCGTGTGTCCGTCTTTTGCTGTTGTCCGTGTGGTTTTTATGCACTTTTCAGGCTTAACATGTTGAATGCCAAGTAGAATTTTAATGAGCAAATATATATGCTGGCATATACGGACAAATCGTTTACTGAATCCTGAATATTTGTTCGCTCTCATTTTGAGCCACCCGGTGCCGGCCGCCAAGGATAACTTGTCCACATTTGCGCAATGTAAAAAAGGGCAAGGCTGCGGAAGAGCAAGACAGAAGTGCGTTTAGTAGCAACCAGTAATATTTCAAGTGGCAAAACTGAAAAAGACGGCACGTTAGAAGGCAAGCAAGGTGAAAGCTAGGATATTTGAAGTAGGGTAGCGTGGGAGACCGAAGGGAACAGGAATAATCCAAACTGTATGATGCTTCTTCTAGCTGTAGCACCGCTTCATGAGAAGGTAAAATAAAATACAGAGGTGTTATGCCGTATATCTCGGCGCGCCATACCTGTGAAGCCCTCCAAAGAAAACACGCTTACGACACGGGTTGCATGAAATACGTGAGGAGTGAGTTGAGATTGTAGAGTCTTACGAACGGCTTCTGCAGAGCGCTCAGCTGCCTAACGGTTGACAATTTTGGACCACCACCGCCCAGATACGGCGCGGTGGTACAAAAAAAAAAAAAGGCATGTAAGAACCCGCCCACCTTTGCAGCGATAATACGGTTTATTCACCATCCCCAGATCTGCGTGAGAAGTCGCACTTAATAGTGAAAACTAAAATCACATGGGTGACTTGCGTCTGTCTTTCCTCACTGACGGCGCTGACTGCGCCGGGAGACAGTGGCGAAAATTCTGAGCAGTCATTCGTAAGAGTTCACTTCGTCGTTTCAGTGAAGCCGGCTTTAGAAGGGTCCTGCAGAAGAGGGCATGCAGTTTGGTTAGTACAACGCCAGAGACTCGTTAGAACGAAGCTTTTAATCAGATTAGGATCTGCAGTACAACGTTCAGAATACGCGTGGAGGAAGCGTAAAGACGACGCCTGTACTGTTCACCTTGCGCCTCCAGTCTCGACCCGAAGCGATATTCTCCTCTTCGCAGCGTTGAGCGTGGGAACGATAACCGTGGTCGGGTTCTCTTTTCTTACAACCAGGCTAGGGAAACGATTTAACTGCACGAAATACACTGGAAGGCGTATACATTAGCCGCTGTCTGCATTGATTACAACTGCATTGATTACAAAGCGAATTGCAAAAGTGCTCAAAGATCGGTCAGTATCCCTCTTATCAATGCTCGACTGTGAGATGAGCGTCCCAATATACATCAAAATCACTCACCTCCTGCTGGGTCTTCTTGCGTCCCCTGGGACCCTTGGACAGTGCGGAAGTTTTTTTCCCGCGCGATGACGAGTCCAAGTCCGATCGCGGTTGGTCTCTTAGAGGCTCTGGCACTTGCTTGGGTGCGGCCGCCCCAGTGCCGTTCGCTCGGCGGGAGTTCCCCACCTCCTTTAAAGAAGGGCGTGCCGAATGGACATCTGGCTTCTGTTTTGGGGACTTCCTGTCCTCCGACGCCATCCCCGTATCACCCAGGCGCTTCTCGACTCGATTCTTCAGGGACCTAGCACTTGGCGGCGAGTACGGGTCACCCACCTTGTCTCCTGCTTCTGTAACCGCCTTCTGCGATTTTGTGGCGTTTGAAGGGGGCTCGCTCGTTTTTATAGAGGCCTCCTTGGTTGGTGTTAGTAGAGGGCTTCGTTTTCCTGCTGCTGCTGCTGCTGCTGCTGCTGACGCTGGCCGCTGGTTAGCTTCTTCATAGTTCTTCGTGTGCGATGACCGCAGGCTTAGTAGTGTGTCAAAAGGCGAGACAGGCCTTCGCCGGAAACTGCTTCTTGGGCTGCGCACGAATGATGGCACGAGCTTTTGATGATGATGATTGTGTTGCTGTCCCTTTGCATGGGGGGAGAAAGGGGGGTGCGCTGCGTGCCCTAGCCTTTTGCATCGAAGCGAAAAAAAAAAGAAACAAATAACAGGCATGGAGTGTGGGTTTCTAAGTTCTCTTTCAGCTAGTGTCACAGCGAATTTCAGTCTAATGTGACACGGGCACCGCAGTCTTGTGTCGGATGGCCTTTCGCTCTACTTTGATCAATCTAATTTGGTTGTGGCAAATTTAAAGATGACGCTGTTGTCCGCAAAGGGAAAATGGAGGATCTGACCTTTGTATTGATGATTGGCTAAAACTCGGGCGGTGACGTGCCATTTAATGCTCGAAAATGTCCAGACTGCATGGCCGTGCTTTTTTAAGAGAAGCGTACTGCTGTAGCGACGAAACGCAGCCGCCGTACCGCAGTTTGAGACGAAGCTTTGAAAGAGCTGTAGAATTTTTGCCTGAGAAACAGTTTGATTGGCGCCGTCATGCGATGCGGCAGCCACCGGAACTTAATACCTGAAATGTGTTCGCAAAGTATATGGCCCCTCCATGTTTAGTGCAGCATCGTCAACGATGCGTCACGGTCGAGTCGAAAAAGGTGAGTAAATGATAGATGCCTTGTAAAAAGTGCATACGATCAATGTAGTTTTGGTAGATCAAGTGATGGTGCTTGAAAGTGAGATTAGTTGACTGATTGATTTGTAAGTAGTCATTGAGGGTTAGGGAATGAAACCAGCGTGGTTTACAGAATTAACCTCTTGGGTGTGTCGCAGAATTTGAACACGTGCTAGGACCTATGCCTGGTACTTGTGCGACAACATTGTCTGACATTGTACCAGATGCGAGTAATAGTGCGGGGACTTTCTTTGAAGATGTGCCTTTTCGTGATTGTGCTACTCGACGACCAGGGAGAAGTCGTAAGACGGATACCGAGAAAGCAGAGAAGAACGCTCGGTTTGAGGCAGCTTTGAAACGAAGGCAGAATACCGAGGTACGAGCGTCAGAAACGGAAGCGAAACGCCGTAATCTTGCGGTAGAAGACGATTTGGAACGTCAGCAAGCTGCCGACGATCGTAAACGTTCCTTAAAGCCAAAGATTCCGCGCTGAAACGTCAACGTCTTTTAATAGGGAACGAAGCGGGTGTGATAAACGTAGCGTCAAAGTAGCAACCAATAAGGCAATGAACGTGCACGCAATCTTGTCTACTTTTAAGGCAAAGCTCAAGGGTCCTCCTAATTTTGCTTTTTTTTTTTCGGCAGCGAAGACTCATCAGACAAATTATCCTTTAGCGCATGCGCACAGTCGCTTACTCTGCAGAGACAATTATGTGCGACGTGCTGGGCGCTTACCTAATACCAGGATTAAAGACAAAAAATACTTTGACGAATGCATTTGTTCCCGGACATTGATCAGGGGCGGATCGAAGCGTGAAAGAAGCGCTTCGTTTTCCTTATACTTAACCTGGAAATCTTCCACATTATATTTACAATTTCCCTAATTTTCTTTTCTGCAAAGAGAGGTCGATAAACGGATTATCAAAACATTGTATAACCACCGTATAAGTTAGTTTCATTGCAACTGGCCCAATGTATTTTATAATCCATGCTGCCTATGGGTTGCGTTGATGTCAGCGTTTCTTCTATGTATAAGACCAGTGTAGCGTGCCCAAAGCTGAACTTCTGCCTGTTTCAACGCGCACAGTGAAAGCTGTACACGGTCGTCCACTTCTACCTTGAACACCGCTCTGCGTGGCCAGCGTAGGGTGCCTCGATACCAGCGCCGCCGTACAGGGTGGTGACACCCTTTGGCATGCCTCGCGCCGCCTCTTTCGCCGCTCTCGCCATCTTGGGGCAAGCCGCTTCGGGCCGTTGCTGCAGGGTGTCCGAAGAGGTTGCGCTGTGCGCTGTGTGCCGGGCGATTGAACTGTGTTCAGTCGCGAAAATTAGCATGCCAGGCTGTTGTGTTCCATTGTGTGCTGGCTCAGCAAAAAAAAAAAAAAAGGAGCCAGATGTTTTCGTTCTCCATGGGATAAGAGACTGAAAAATGTATGGGACGCGAAAGTGGAGCGTGAAGACTGCGAAGTAAGCCACAATATATGTGCTTCTTTTATGCATTCATAAATTTTTTTGAGTGAATAGCTGCATTTCAATCGTGTAAAAAGGTCTAGCACAGACACAGACCACTAGAAAGATGACAAACACACACAAGCGCTTCCGTATGTGCGCGTGTCGTCTTTCTTGCGGTCTGTATCTGTTTATACGAAAGCGTTTTAAAGTATATTTTTGTACTCGTCTAACGCAGTTACGCACTTCTGTTTGGAATGACATTATCTCACGCCGCTTCACCCATCTGCTTGTAATCACGAACTTTGTGCGGTTTTTGGCTTCCCCATCTTTCATTGTGCGCAACAGATTTTGGTCTGCCTTCTTCAACGTTGAAGCGGGTCGAAGCATCGCATTTCCTGGCATCGGGAGTAGCGCACTGTGTTTTTTAAGTGTAAATTTTGAATTTTCAGCGTATGTGAGGGCTTTATAAACTAAATATATGCACAATTGCGTTTGCTATGTTGTAGTCACCTGGGGAAATTTAGTGTAACTTTCAGTGAGTGACACTCGACTTTAGTATCATTCGCGTAGTGTCACACAATAATATCTGTTGTTGAGGGTCTGCCTTTCTGTGTTCATAGCTGCACCAAGAACATGTGGAGAAGGTCGAGCCTGGTATTTGTCAAAGGAATGCACCATTGTGCCCTTTCGATCGCTCCCCTTTACACTCGATCTTGAAAGCTGGTGGCAACCGCCGAGGCGACAGATTCACACAGATTACATTCCCTCTGTCCTTCTCGGGAAATAATGCAATGGAGAGCGACGGATGACATGCCATCTCGCGACAGAGTAGGAAGTGAAACGCAGTTTGTAACAATTATTTTGGTCGCAAAAAAAAAAAAAAAAAAAACACCCCGTGAGTTGGCCGCGCTGGAATTTGGCAAGTGGGCTTATCGCTAGTACAACATTTCGCGAAACAGATAACAGGTCCCCTGAAGCTGTTCTTTTTTAATTATACACAGGAGCAGTTTTACGCGAGGCTTTTGAGGTTCGCAATAATATAAAAAGTTGGGTTCTCATGAAAATTAATTCGTTTTTAGCATATGATTGGCAGCTCGACAAGTCTCAAAGAAACTGATCTCGTGAGCTGGAAAGTGTAGCGGCATCATCATCTTGTGAAAGCGGTTGTGAGGAAGCAAGGTTCTTGCGCAGTACAAAAGTTCATCCCGAATGCAGCTTTTCCTTCCCTGTATAATAATTACGCATCGCGAAGCGATGTTCCCACCCTGTTGTCCCCGCAAGTACTCGTCTGAGGTTATAAGCCAAATTTAGGTGAAGCTAAATTTGACCGCCTGACACCCGAATTAGTGCTGTCACTTGTTTGGCATCCATGGAAACATTTTGCGATCGTACATGTAAATATCTCATTGCTTCCATAATGTTTTTATTATTTCATTCATTTGCATGCACACTACAAAATACGCAAAATGACTGTTTCGTCGCCTATCTCATTTCAGCGCCAGTTCGAGGGCAAAGACATGGACGGTGGCTCCTCAAGTCAACAGCTGTCCCGACATTGTTTGATTGCGTGTAAAAATTTATCGGAACAAAACGACATCTTCCATTTGAGTCGAGTAAAATCCTATAATGCCTTATCGAACAAGCCGTTCCGATTCCAGTGGTTGATTACGCGGAATACCCCAAGCTTATGAACAGACTGTATGAGCGGTTTGGAACGATGCGCTTGCGCATTTACTTCAGTTGGCTAAGTCAGCCAGAAAAATCGAATGATGGGTACGGCAGCAAAACAGTAGCTGGCGCCAACTTTTATTAAAAAGCTGCCTCCTAGGCATGCATCCAAAATCAGCTTCAAAGTCTTAAACAGGATTGTTTTGGAATAAAATGTCTTGTGCATCAGCATGCGACACGTGTCAAAGGTTGATTTACGCATCGTTTTTTTGCTGTCTCTTTTCTACGGTTTACGATGGGCCTTTGCGATACAAATTATTTTCGATATACGGCTCCCGGAAACGTACACTTGGTTGTTCATCTATAGCAATAGACGCAACTGAATGTTATGCACCTCATAAACTCATTCATGTCCGGCAGTGCAAAATGCATTTCTTTATAAAACAGCCAGTCGTCAAAATAGCCGCATTTGAACATCCGAGACGGCGAAAGAGTAAATGCTTACCATCTGCAATTTGATCATTTCCTCTTAAACTACGCATGCTAGCAAGCAGTAGTTGCTTTCACATTTTTTTTTTCGAGCAGAAAAGCGCTCAGGATTGCGAGTATGTGTGTAAAAACGGTGCACAGCCGAGCCTGCTAGCGCAAGCGCGCGCTGAATAAGAAATCGGGCCGCGGCTCCATAGCCCGCCGTATCTGGTCTTGCCCCAACATGGCGCCGTCGAAGGCGGTGTCTCCACCCTGTACGGCGGCGCGCTACATCGAGGCACCCTAGGCCAGCGCTCCGCGGAGCGCCTCTCGCGGGTGCCTGGGGAACGAGCGCGCAAGCGCAGTGACAGCTGTAGGTGGGGCCTCCGCTGCGTCGTCTGCTTAAGCGGCGGCTCCGCCAAGGCGCGCCTTGGCGGAGCCGCCGCTTAAGCAGACGACGCAGCGGAGGCCCCACCTACAGCTGTCACTGCGCTTGCGCGCTCGTTCCGACTTTACTGTTGATATAAAGGAGCTCCCGGTGGAACCGCTACCGTGGCGGGGACCCACGTATGTACACGGTCGTCCACTTCTACCTTGAACACCGCTCTGCGTGGCCAGTGCTCCGCGGAGCGCCTCTCGCGGGTGCCTGGGGAACGAGCGCGCAAGCGCAGTGACAGCTGTAGGTGGGGCCTCCGCTGCGTCACGCAGCGGAGGCCCCACCTACAGCTGTCACTGCGCTTGCGCAGCGGAGGCCCCACCTACAGCTGTCACTGCGCTTGCGCGCTCGTTCCCCAGGCACCCGCGAGAGGCGCTCCGCGGAGCACTGGCCACGCAGAGCGGTGTTCAAGGTAGAAGTGGACGACCGTGTACATACGTGGGTCCCCGCCACGGTAGCGGTTCCACCGGGAGCTCCTTTATATCAACAGTAAAGTCGGGGTACATCGAAAATGTTTGCTATATCAAGCATAATATAAATGAAACATCCTGAGAGATTAATAGCGCATATCCAAGCTTATGCATGTGTTTCCTTCGGTAACAAAGAGCCTGTGCGCAAGCGCCTATAGATAATATGCCCATCCTTCGTACTTGTCGCTGAAAATAAACTTTGAGATCACTGCAGTCTGCCGCATTAGAGAAATGCGAAAGCATGTGTTGCTGCAATGACTAACTGCCTCCTTTGTGCGATTAGATGCCTCATTTGTGTCTGTTTGTGCCTCTTCATCTAGTCACGTTATCTTCGCCATCTCGTCACCATATTTCGAAACTTTCTTTTGCAAGTAATCTTGTCGCGTAATTGCGACATATTTAATTGACATCCTCGTAGTTTTTCATGCACGCCTCAGTACGTACCTCGAAGATACGTTTTGATGACAACTCTGCTTTAACAAGACGTGCCTTTATTTACCTTCAAACTTCGAAGCGACTTCCTCGAAAGTCCGAAAAGCTACTGTAACCGCAAATGCTCTAACATCCTGCTTGGAGATATTAACTTTGTGCAGTTCGCAGAAAATCCAGCAATGCACTGGCACTCCTCTACTGACAAACTTGACTAGTGAAGTTGACCTAAAGACATGCCATGCCGCGGTGGTACAGTGGTAAGACGCCCGACTACTGTGCCAGTGTTCACGGATTCGATCCCGACCGCCGGCGGCTGCGTTTCAATGGAGGCGAAACAAAAAGGCAATGTCAGTGCACGTTAAAGATCCCCAGGTGGTCGAAATTACTCCGTAGCCCTCCACTACCGGCTTCTCTTTCTCTCTTTCCTCTTTCAATCCCATCTTCATCTTTCCCTTTACGGCCCGGTTCAGGTGTCCACAGAACGAGTGTGACAGATACTCTGCCTTTCCTTTCTTGTGAACCAATTATACTAATATTTTATTAGAAGACATTGAGGATTGCATTAGCAAAAGTCAAAAAGTATACACACATTTTCAAGGCCTAAGACATGCTCGTTTTTACTGGGCGTTGTTAAGCACGGCGACAACGAGTCGGGCAAGGGAAATGCTGCTTTAGAGTACAGAGGTTGGAACTCCCGACCAAAAGGGGGGGAGCGGTCAAGAATGGAGATGGCGAGACGTGACTGGAAATGGCCATTACAAAAAAAAAAAGGCCGCAAAGGAAAGCAATGTTGTTCGGCCGGTGGCCGACTGCGGTCAGCGACGGGCCATCGGGAACAAAAAAGTTCAAATGACTCCCGCATGGGTCGGTACCCTCAAGGCGGCCGTGCGGACATCTCTCCTGAGAAGTTGAACGGAGTGACACAAGGGGTCATCTCTGGCTACGCTTCTCCAATTCCTTTTGCCGACGGCGCGTGGCGGCTCTTTCGACTCAGGTGTGTGCCCAGATCATGAGCCGCCGGCAGACACCGAACTTCTCTCGTGCCGCCATCTGCACTGCCACAACGGTTTCTTCCTCCCCACCAAGTCCATACCCTTTCGAAGGGGAGTGTCTGCAGGAGTGACAGTGTGTTCATGTGAGTGACATTGAAGTGACAAGGACGCTTCTTCCACGACGAGCCCGCCCTTCACTATGGGAAACCTGGGGAACACGAACCCTATAAAACTGTGTGCGTGTTCGGGCATCGTTCTTCGCTGCTCCTTCAAAAGTGGAAATAAACGAAGTCTTCGTCCTTCCACTCCTAACCCCTTTCCCTCAGCGGCACTTCTTCCCAGATGGAGCGCGCGTCGATGCGGCCGAGGATCTGTCAAGCTCGGTACCCGAACCCCACATCTAACAACGTCCGTTTTGTTTCATTAGAGTTTCAGCAATGGTTACGGATTGCAACAAAACGCCAGTTTCCTTTGGTGATAATTATGGAATATCTTTTAGTTTGCGCGCTAAAAAGAAAGTGCAAATGTTTTTAGCCGAGATTGTGGAAATTGAACGTAAAGCTTTTAGGTGATTAACAGAAGATTTAGAAACGAGGAGTCACTATCATGTGGGAACGCTTCAAACCGCGCACTGAGGGGAAGGTCATGAAGCAATACAGTGCAAAAAGGACACTAATAGTATACAAGTGGGAGGCTGTCGAATCTGGTGATGATAGGTCATCCGCAGTGAAGAAAACTCCGCCATCTCCAGAAGTGCCCCGCACGCCTCCCCTGTGAACGATACCAGCAGCGTCGAGGAAAGCTGCCGGTGGGCTGAGGTACTGCGTGGAAATGCGGAAGTTGCAGCAGGCGGTGAGGGCTTCGGTAAACACTTGCTTTGCACCAATCTGTTTTGTTTGCTTATTTTTAATATTGGTGTACTGAATTGACTTCATGATTTCTCTTCTGCCATTACACTGTCTGCTACAGCTACCATTAAGCGGGCATTTGGAATTTCATCATCATTCCTCCCGCTCCTCGCGTTATTCTTACCTTTTAGCTTGCTTTATTCCTTGCCCCATGATATGGAGTGTATAGTTAATATGTGCACGAAGCGACAGGCTCCAGATTTATATGTCTGGGTGGGTGGTTCGCTTGTGAGCACATGGAAATGGCGAAGTTATGCAACCTTTCGCCTTGCTTTTCTTGCTACGTCACCTCTACCAGAAGTGAGTGAATCGTATACAACTCGGCATCATTACTATGCTTTCATTATGGTACACACTTGAAGAAATACAGAGAACATAGTTAAGTTGGCATATTTTGATAGATCATCATCATCATCATCATCATCATCAGCCTGACTATACCCACTGCAGGGCGAAGGCCTCTCCCATATTTCTCCACTTAACCCGGTTCTGTGCTAGCTGCATACACTTGACCCCTGCGAACGTCTTAACCTCATCCGCCCACCTAACTTTCTGCCGTCCTCTGCTACGCTTTCCTTCCCTTGGAATCCAGTTTGTTACCTTAAGCGACCATCGGTTATCCTCTCTTCGCACTACATGTCCTGCCCATGCCCATTTCTTCTTCTTAATTTCCACTAGAATGTCGATAACTTGAGTTATTTCTCTGACCCACTCTGCACGCTTCCTATCTCTTATTGTTACCCCTACCATTTTTCGTTCCATAGATAATTGCATTCTAAGAACACAAAGGTATTTTGAAGTAACATAGGGGTTCTAAAAATCACGTGTGAAAGAAAAAAAAACGAACTCTAGCATCGTTACCACCAGCTGCCCGATTTGCAAGTATTGCTGCGGTACGTCGAAAGTTTCTAGTTTATTCGAAAGTTTTCCGGCTAAAAACGACCAAGGCTAGAACGGCTCTGTTTTATTGGCCGTACTTATGGAAAGATGTAGAACAATTCGTGCGCTCGTACGAAACCTGCCTGAGAGTCGACAAATTAATTGGCAAATGGATGGCTCCGATGAAGTTGTTGCTAGTTATAACTGACGTTTTCGGCGACTGGTAATCGATGGTTCTGGTCCTCTGGCACAATTAACGAAGGGTTTTCGGTATATGCCGACTCCGATGTGTGCCACGATCAAGTTCCCATAGACTGTACTACCTAAGGAGCTAGATACTTCCCACAGGACTGTATAGTGGACAGTTGGTATGGCATGATGAAGGATTATTTTACCAACCAAATAAGACACACAAACACAAGGAAGAACAACACAGGACAAGGGCTGGACAAACAACTTGTCAGTTGTTAGTCAATTCGTTGTCCGGTGTTGTTCTTCCTTGTGGGTGCTTCTTATTTGGCTGGTATCTTTCAGTAAATACCCCCAGGTCGTAGACTCGCGTTCTGCTTTCAGTGTCTGCACGCGTAGAGTTCCTTTCCAAGACTGAGTGCGACAAGGCTGCATCTTCACGAGCTGCCTAACTTTCACCTTTTTAGAAATGCGCAATCGATATGGTGCACAATTCGATCCATCACCTACTATACCCCGTCGTACACGACGTGGTCGCTGACCTGCGACCCACACTTAGCCTTCACGATAACAGTGTTGTCTTCTACAATCTGCTCAACAGAATGCACATGGCTGACTAACAGCTCTGCCTTTTTGACATTTGCGCTGCAAAAATAGCCACTGCTGTCGGCGATTTTCTTAAAACCACGTCGAAGCGTGTACATTCCTGCACACTCGCTTCAAACACCACTTCGTCCAAGCGCGAGCTTGAAAAGTAGAAGCAGGAGCGCGCGCGCAAGACAGCTTTGTTTAAGCGCGGAAATCCAAGTGCGCCAAAAACGCGCGAAAAGTGAGTAGACTGTGGTCAGGGCGCGCGCGCGCGTAAGCAGCTTTCAACAACGCGAGCGACAAAGAACGCGAGCGCGCGCAAAGCGAGTTGCTTCCGCGTGCAGAAGCCGCAAAGACACAAAAGTCTACAGGCGAGCTGTTGTGACCGCCAGCAACACAACAGTACATTTCCCTACATTTCGAGCGTCGCGGAACCACTCCAGCCATGTTTTAAACTCAGCTGTGACACCAGTTTGCATGCCTTCGAAGCCACGGTGGCGTGCCGGCCCGAGCACTCACAAGGAGAGGTAACGCGAGCGACGCGGGCAGCACACGAAGCCGCCAAAGCACGTTCGGTCAAGCGCCGCACCAGCGCAGCGCCCGACCGATGCTTCAAAATTTTGCCGCTCGCGGAGGAGCGCGCGCTGCAGTCGCGCAGTCAAACTTGAGGTTGGTTTGGTTTGGTTTGGTTTGTGGGGTTTAACGTCCCAAAGCAACTCAGGCTATGGAGACGCCGTAGTGAAGGTCTCCGGAAATTTCGAAAATTCCGGAAATTCCGGAAAAATCTTTAACGTGCACTGACATCGCACAGCACACGAGCGCCTTGTTTTTGGGTTCCTTATTGCACAGACGCGTTCCTCTCCCAACGCGTTAGACATGCTGCACCGCCGGCTCTCCATGACGTCACCATTGCTGGGGCAAGCCATGTTGGCGTGCGGTTGCCATGGCAACGTCGCCAAAGTGACCGTTACCACATACCTGTCTCCATTATTGCTTTTGCATGCTCCTCCTCGCTCTCTAACATTTATTTTAATTTACAGTTATTAATCACTTCTCGATCAATCTCGAACATATTATAGCGCTTTTTCACTCTGACGTCGAAACATATTCGTCTCCCGGGGACCCTATTCTCGACACACATGGTCGCCGTTAGGCGCCACTTTGTTTCCCTGATTGGTTCTCAGAACAGTCACGTGTTTCAAATTTGTGGCGCGAAATTTCGGTGTGCCGAAATCGCTTTTCGCGGTGACGTAAAAATGGCGTGAAAATGGATTTTTAGCAGCGGTATTTATGATGTCTGGATGGTATTTATAACTACTTATGGAGGGAAAACAGAGGTATATATGATAGAAAGGGAGGCACTTACGCTTGCTTTACGTATGGGCTGAAATGAACTGCCCACTGTCAAGATCCGACTCTTGAAATCTAATTGGCTGACGTTGTATGGCGGGAAATACGCCGTCCGTAAACATTTATTAATGACGTCAAAATGACGTGTCATTACGTAAAGGATGTTCTGTCATTGCTGTCAATGACCAAAGTTGGGCGCCGCATTTCGAACCGCTTGAGACGGCCGCGAAAAACACATGGCGAATTTGACGCGCAGTGCAGGCAGCTGTTAGCTCACCGCAGTTTGGTAGACAGTTTGGTGGGTGGTAAAGTAAGCTCACACATCTTGTTTTAATTGCATAAAGCGTCGAAACGGCGTTATAAGGGAACTTTTCAGCTGCGTCATCTTTTAGAGGATTAATATTGAAGACGCAGATTTACAGTCGCACGAGGGTCGTAGCTACCCTCCCGTTGCAAACGCTTTGCTCTCATAGAGAAACCATCGATCCGTGCCGTCATTGCCAAGCGCAGCAATGCGGCCCGCTAACTCAAGCGGTTGATCTGCGCGAGACGAGGCATTTCAGAGAGCAACAGAAGGGGAAGGTGGGCGAGTTGTAGGTTGTTTATGATGGTTTCGTGGGCGGTCTTTCACAGAGGCAAAGAAAAAAAAAAAGCGCCAGTCCCGTGTTTTCTTCTCTTTGTATTTGTGTTAAACCGCGCCCACCCAACTTTCATGAATTTCAGAGAGCACCGCGATGCTTTCTAATTATCTGTCTGGTCGGTTCGCGAGAGGTCATATGGTTCGATGGCTGTGCAGAAAGTTTGTGCGACAGGCAGCGAGGGATCACCAAAGACTGTCCTAAACGTCGGCCCTAAAACATTGCCTTTTTTGCCTTGTACTATGCACTCACTGCAATGTTAATAAATTGAGCAGCCTTTCCACGTTGGGAAAAGCAAGCAAAAATACTCGCAGCTTCTATTTTAATAAAGGAATGTATGTTTCATGTACATGGCACATATTCGCTTGCCACATGTGATGTTTCATATATTAAGTTTTGTTTTAATGTGCATGCGGGCTCACCATGCATTGGCTAATCTTTAAGAAAAAAAAAAGAGTACTCCAGATCACGTTATGACGGTACGCTCTAATCATATGATGTAGTTGAGTGACATTTTGTGTTGATTGCTTTTTTTTTTTATTACAGCCGGAAAATAATCTCCCTTTATTGATTAGCATTTTACCGTTTCGACAGTAAGGAATACGTTCGCGCGGGGCCGCCCTAGTTTCACACCAAGATTTCCTCAGTCATCTTTCGCTTTCATTCTCCGTTTATACCCCTCTGCACGTGTGCTGTAGCCTGGGCATCGCCTATAATTAACATTCCTGCTATTCCATTCTTCTGTTTCTTTCTCTTTCTCGGACGTCTTTTGCGTTTCGCAAGAGCCTTTCGCACGCCAGCACGTGAAAATTTACCGACTAGGTATAAGGCCCAGCGTATTCCTTCCGCTTCGTGTCTGTGTAAAAGACTCTCTCTCTCTCTCTATCCATCCATCTCTCTCTCTGCTCTGCTTTCCGCGCTCTAAACAACTCATGCCTACACAATATGTTTGAAACTTAAGCAGACTTGGTGACCTGACGGTAGCTGGTCATAACGTGGCTTTTCGAAAAAGGTGGGTAGCACAGCCTGTACTTAACAGTAATTGGTACTTTGAGACTGCGAGCGTTGTCCTCAGACATGGGCAATGGCGGTTGCGCCGGCGCCTAGCTCTTCGTCAGTGCTGGAGCTACTTTGAAAATCTGTCGATTCCTACTGTTTACGACCACGTCCTTAAACGTTTTAGTTCCTGCATTTAAAAGCTGCTGATAAGTGAACGTGAGAGGTCATCGGCGCTTATGAACAGCAATGCTACTTTCCGCTCCTATTTTGCACCACTTCGAGTATTCCGTTGCCGTTCTCGCTCTTCAGCAGAAACTTGCGCAGCCTTTCCGCGCGTAGCTGATGCCTAATGTTCGACCGCAAGCACATCATGACACACTCAAACCACAACGCCACAACATACTTCACTCGCCTCACTGCAACCCAAGGCTTCCGAATCGCGGAGTGCACCGCAGCGGCGCGGTTCCTGCAGGAACATCGTCGTTTTTCATACTTGGCGCCAATATATAGTAGCAGACGACCGCGCGCTTTTTCGGTCTCTTTATTTCTCTTTTTCTTCAGAATGCGTACCCCGATTGTGTGCTTACGTAATCTGGCATAGTCATACTGCACACGTCACGTGTACGTCACAATTTGAACAAAATGGCGGATTGTCGAGAATAGGGCCCCCGGTTGCGCGACATCACATCCGTACGAACGTCAACATTAGCTGGCTAGGCTATTTCGACGTCTGATTTTTTTTTTCGCTATAACTGATTAACTAATGACTCCACTTCAAACACACGATTTCCCTGGTGAGATTTTTTGGTCCTCTTTCAAAGCATAGAATCTTTATTTTTCGTCTCTTTTCACTTCACCGCAGTTGTAATGACAAACTCTGGGGACAAGCACCTTCGAACATAGCTACTTAATGCTCACTGATTAAAAACGTGCCTTTGAGATAGGCATCAAGTGATGTCGCTGCGACCATCGAAGAAAAACAAGGTCGATGTTCACTGCGAGGGGCCCACAACGGTTTTTTTTTAAGCTTTCCGATACTAAATACGAAGCGAAGTTAGGGAGAAGGTCCAACAAAATTTATCACAGCAACTTAATGAAACCATGCATTCATCATGCGATTGTAGCATGCCTGTAAGCGCTCGTGATGAGAAAGATGGTGAAATCCCGACGACGGCCAACATGAAATAATGGAGTTTAGCGAATAATGTTGGAAGAGTTGATGTTGGACATGCGTCTAAGTGATGCCCAAAAGGAATGCTTAAATGGGATGGTTTACGAATTTCAAGAGGCTCTTGCGAACTGTCCCAGACAGTCGTATAGAACGAAATTGCGCCCGCATAGGAGGAACGGATCCATACTAAAGCATTGTTGTTCCCTCGAGCAGAAAAATCGTGGCTGAGGAAATCTAACGCATGCGTGACTTGGAAGCTTTAGTACTAACTGATGGGGACTGCACATCACTCCCAATGCTAGTCCAGGTTCCGGGAAAAGATCTGAGGACATCCATCGATTATCGGCGTCTGAAGGCGATAATTCGTGGTCAAATATATCCAATACTGAACTCGGAAGAAAGTGCGGAGAGGATGGGGAAAGCGAATTACGTATGTACTCTAGATCTCATGCGAGGCTTTTGGCAAGTATCCCTTACGGAACAAGTTAGCCGCTATGAGGCATTCGTTTCTTCATTCGGAGCTTCCCGCTCAATTTGGTTCGGTATTTGACTCAGATACGCCGTATTGCTTCTCTAGCCTGATGTTACCGATCGCTTCATGTCTTTGGCGACTTCGCATAACCATACATAGACGACGGTGCTATCTTTTCAGACACTTAGGAAGAACATGCGGAACACTTGCGAGTGGTATTGAGCAGGTTGAAAGAGGCAGGCCTTATGCGAAACCGACTAAATGTCATCTAGGTTGTGGTGAAGTCGCTTATCTGGGCCATGTGCTGTGGCGCGGCCTGCGTAAACCTTCTGGCAGCGAGGTATCCGATATTGTGATTTATCCCTTGCCAACGACTAATACTGAGATCATTGCATTTCTTACTTTAGCAGGATATTACCAACACTATGTGACAGAACACTCGGACCTCGCCGACCCTCTAACGGACGCGCTTCGAAAATCAGGGCTTGTTAAGATGACTTGGGATCAAAGGAAGAGAACGCGTTTCAAATGCCAAGACGCGCCTTGAGCAGTGAGCCGGTTCTAACGGCACCATGTTTTCGAAAGGCTTTATCATTCAGTGTGAAGCGGGTGGTCGCGGAATGGGAGAAATACTCTGCAAAGAGGTTGCCGATGGTCATGAACGACCAGTTTTATATTTTAGTCACGAACTCAGTTGAAGAGGACAAACACACTGCTCCTCTGAAAAAGAATACGCCGGCCTTGTGTGGGCCGTTCAGAACCTGCAGTTTCTTCTTGGTTTGTTGCGGAAACAGACTACTTCCCTCTAATATGATCAGATAACATGTCATAGAAAAGCAGCCGTTTGGTGAGGTGGCGCATGACACTTCAGCAACACAATCTCATTGTTTGTTATAAGAAGGGGAGGTTTTGCACGAACATAGATGCCCTAATTCGTGCGCTCTAGGCCTCGCTATCTGCAGCATTATCCGCGTTATTTGCATTATCCGCGTTATCTGCAGCCTTATCCTATGCTCTCGCTTCGCGACAAACTGCAAAGTTTGCACGTAGATCGGGGAAACGTGAATGACAGTCTTGTTTCCTCAGTTGTGTGTACGGTCCTAATAATTTCAAGGGGAGTATTTTCATTATTCATTGTTAATTTTAATTGTTCACGCTATAGTTAATGGGAGAAAGTGTTGTTTGAACCTTCTGTACTGCATCCTACGCTTGTCTGTAGTTGTAGCGGAAGCAAAAAGAGGACAGAAAAATAGTTAAGTCGATTTGGATCATAATATTGTCTGGTGTTTGACGGGGGACAGATGGTACTGGCTGTGCTCTTATTGACCAGTTTTGCAAGCTGCAGAACGATCAACCATGACCAGTAGCGACAAGCAAGAGCATCGGAGCGACCACCCGAGCGCGGTTGGTAGAGGTACCTTGATAAAAAAAGCTGTGAGAATATATCCTGACCTGGTAAGTGGAGCCTGAGGCACATAGACCTATCTGGCGCCTGGGCGCTGGACGTGCATTTGAAAGAAACTAGCGAAAGAGCACGCCGGCATCCGAGCCACATCAAAGAAGCCTGCCTTCCTGGCATATTTTCTGACGTCAGGGTTGATGTTGTGCTTGGACAACCCACCAGGATTTCATTTCAGCCCAACGCCAAATTTCTGCTGCTAACGTACCTTGACAAGCCCTCATCACAAGGAAACATCAGCGAGCGTAGTGCCCTATAACGGCGGAGCTCCCGCGTGTCTCGGCAGATTTGAAGTGGGTGACTATAGGCCTCGCTAGTTGCTCCCTCGTGTCGCGGCAGATTTGTAGTGGGTGACTATAGGCCTCGCTGGTTGGACCTGTCGGGACGCCGACAATGCTGTCTCCTGGTTGAATAGTTTCAGTGCAATGGTTTCCCGGCCTATACAAGCACATGCGCTGCCACTTAGAGAGAGAAACTGTGAGAAGCGTCCGTCGAGAGGAGTGCTGCTTGCAGGGAGGGGACATGAACTAGACTCCCGGTCGTCGCTGCGCAAGGACAGTCGTGTATGGCTAGTAGCTTTGGGCCCTTGTCTAGAACTTCCTCTACAAAATTCTCTGGAAATATTGTGCTCACTCGGACGCTCACTCGGAGTATCGCTAATGCTTGAGCTCTAAATTACCAAACGGATGACGAGATCGACGCGTCGAACTCGATGCATGAGAATGGTGTCCTGGCGAAGACCGCGGTGATGCCCTGGAGCTCGAGCTTACCAGTTCGACCCCTGCACGTCAGTACGTCTGGAGGTAAGTAGTCCTGCTCGAGACGCCTTCGGTGACGCCCTCGAGTGCGGAGAAGATCGGCGCAGTGGTCTTGAACGCCACCGTACGTGTCCAGCAGCGAGGAGCCTTGTGTGGCTCCCTTCGAAATGGACGAACCTCAGACGCCGGCGCAGGAGGCTCTTTGAAGCATCCGGTGAGACAGACGCAACTGCACACCCTTCGAAGTACAGCAAATAAACCGCCATTGTTGATCTTCTTATCTTGTTTCTCCTTCTCCAAGCTTCGGTATGATCCCATGTCATAGATATATGCAGGGAGTTCTAACCAAACATGGGAGAGAGCGGAACGTGACAGCATTAATGGGCCTCGTCGTTGTCTTTCCTACTTGAGTTCGATGTCACCTGCTTATAACACGATTGATTCAGAAGACTACTTGATTTTGTTTGTAAATTCTTATTTTTCGTTTTTTATTCAGAACTGCATTTCCTTTCAATGGCAACGCCGCTTTATACGTAGTACCTAACTCCTGCTTAGAACACTCCTAATTGCAGTTAACATTACTATTTCTTATTAAGACACTTAGTCAAAGACCTCGAAGCATTCATGACAACCTATTCTAACGTGCCTGAATCAACGAACCTTCGGGCTCTGTTTGCCACGTGTTTAGCCCGCAGACAGAGGACTTGGGGTCGACCCCCGATACCCGCCCCAACTGTAATCTCTTCTTCTGTATTTTTCGTTTGTCTGTGCTACATGACCGGCATCAGATCTCGGCTTCACTTGGACATTTCCTTGCATGTTCTGACTGTTTTTTAATTCCTCTGAGTATTCGTTCACAAACGGCGCTGGCTATTCTGCGACGCCGGGGCCTTCAGCTGTCGTGTAAACACAGATCTCTTGCTGCCGGGTAAACATCAACAGAGGAGGAAAAATCCAGAGAAACAGTTGTGCTACAAAAACCACTATTTTCCTCCGTGCACGTGCTTTTAAGAAATAGGAAGCCTTCCTGTGCAATGCAGTGATAGCGAATTTGCATGGTTACCAGTCGAGATTGCAAACCCTATAGCTGTGTAAAAAATAATACGCATTGCATTAGTGCCACGTCTGTATACCCTCACATCGGCTGATAGGCAAGTAGGTAATGTATGGTGCAGTCGGGTTCGTTATGACTGTGCACGTAGAAACTCGGCCAAGTAGTCGTCCCGAAGCCACGAATTGTTGACAGGAGGGGCGTCTGCTTGAACCATGATCACCATTACGCGCTCCTTGATTTTATTGGGGAGCAAGGTATGCCCGCCATTCACTGCACGACGAAAAACAATTAACTGGGGTTCAGCTTTAGTTAAACCCGGCAGGTTGCGTAAGCAAATTCGACGTAGCTTCTTCTTCTTCTTCTCCATCTGCGACGCACCATGACTACCGGCTGCGGCCCCCCGACGGCTTGAGCTTGGAGCCCAAGGGCAGCCGCTTATGGCGAAAGCAGCGCCCCCACTCGGCAGCGGCGCTGCTCTATCTGCGGCGCACCGTGGCTCACAACCACGGTCACGCGCCGACTTGAGCTGGGAGCCCAGCGGTAGCCGCTCATATTGCCATGGCGACGGCAGCGGCCCCGCTCTATCTAAGACGTACCGTGGCTACCGGGCCGAAGCATCGCCCTACCACCCTCAGGCCAACATCACAGAAAGAGTCGAACGAAATCTGAAAACCATGCTTGCGGCTTTCACAGAGCGTCCAAGGACTTGTATTCCCGTGTGCAGGAGACGCTCTTTGCTACAAGAGCCGCGGTAAACCGATCAAGTGGTTTTACACCTGCGGGGTCATGAGCTCCGCTTTCCCGTTGAGTATGCTCTTAGTCAGTGCTCTCAAATACAGGCTCCCATGTTATTTTAAGTTTACCCAGGGGCTTTCCAGCCGCCGTGCTGAAAGCCTGAGGGCGGCCAGGGAGAACATGAGCTTCGCCCGCCTGGAACACTGCAACTAGTACACAAGGGAAGGTGACCCCTGGAGATCACTGTCGGCGACTAGGTAATTTACGCACACACCCAATAAGTGACGGAGCAAAGATTGTGGGGACGTGAGCCTTCCTTGAACTTAATGGTATGAGAGCTAGGTTAAGCATGGCTTAACGGTTTGAGTTCGCCAAGGCTTGTTTTCAGTGTAGCCACAATAGCCCCTAAAAACCGCCTTTTCAATCTGCGATGTTTTTTACATTTTTTCTTTATGCATATAATTGGTGCGCAGGTACGCAAAAGCGCAGTATCAATATTTTTTCCGCGCACACCTATAGCGCACCGTAACGGAAGGGAGCAAGGCGGGAATGAAAGCAGAACTTTAAGTTACGTTTTGGTGAAATGAAGGTGCAGTATACTTTTCGGTGGACACCTACACTTAATCGGGACAAGGTCACACCACAGTTAATAAGGGCAAGAGCCAGACAGGGTGACCGTGGCTGATACATAGCGTTGGGAAGCTTTCGCTCCGAAAGGTACTGCTTCTCACTTTCCGCGATGGAATAGCCTTGCGCGGTTCAAGCCTGTGTCTCGGCTTTCTTATCTGATTCGTCATACGCTGATTGGCGAGAAACCGGGCCAGTCAACGTGGCAGATTTTCGACCATACCAACTACGTTTAAGAACTGCGTAGAAGCACTTGGCCTACGAGTCCCTATAGATCTTTTCACAAATAGTCGTTTCAGTAGCGCCATTGCCCGATTCTGGCGACGTCTAGCGTCGAAACAGGTTATGCCGCCATTTTGGGCTGTGCTTGTGAAAGCTGAACTTGAGCCTGACGGCAGCTCATGTTTTGTGTCCTTCAAGGCGCCGTATTCGTACTGCTTCTTCCTTCCATTTCCCCTCTGATGTGCCGCATGACCTAATAAGCGATTCATATGCTCGCATGAACGACCTATGTGATGTAATGGCCAACGCAAACCCAGCCAGCGGATCCGGCGCTTCGTCGTCGGCATTGGTGTCAAACGCGTCGAGTTCGTCGAGGCCTGGTGTACTAGTCAGTGGTAGGTTATATTATTTATTAACGCGAAAGCGTTACTTCGCTATGTTCGCAGATGTTTGTTCGCAGACCGTGTCCGCAGACAGCGTCCGCAAAATCGTGTCCGCAGCAGTTGCATTGAGAATAGGTAGAGGTTAATGAGTGGTGTCGACAGAGGCTGACGTAATGTTGCTGACAAAAAATAATTAGGCAAAAAAAGGTAATTAGGTAATTATTTGAGGCAAAAATGATGAGAAAATGAAGGTGAAAATGGTCTCATTAGCGAATGGCTTGGCGCCACATTTGAATGTATCAAATACTGAAATAGTTAAATAAATCAGTTAGTTAGGGTGACGTCAAAGATGTGACATTACGAAACCTGAAATCGAGCCAAAAAAGGGCATAGAAGGGATTTGCATGCAATTTGAATACATTTTAGTCTTTGGTACTTTCAAATTGCGCGCCAATCCCTTTTTATGCCCTCTTTTGGCTCGGTTTCAGGTTGCGTGACGTCACCCTAGTTGACTGATTGAATTAACTATTTTAGTATTTGATACATTCAAATGTAGCGCCAAGCCATTCGCTAATGAGATCATTTTCACCTTTACTTTTTCATTTTTTTGCTTCTAATAATTTTTCTAAATAACCTATTGGCTTAATTATTGTTTCGCACACATTACATCACCCTCTATCGATTGACACCGCTCATTAACCTCTACGAGTTCTCAATTACAACTGCTGTGTATATGAATTTGCAAATTGCGCGCTAATCCCTTCCTATGCCCTTTTCCGGCTCTACTTTCGGTTGTGTGACGTCACATCATCTACACCACAATAGTTCACTTTTTGTCTATTCATTTTAGTGTTTAGTGCTTTCAAATTGCTCGTCAATCCTTTCCTATGCCCTTTTTTGGCTCTACTTCCGGTTGCGTGACGTCACATCCTTGATGTCACAATAATTCACTTCTTGTTTACCCATTTTAGTCTTTAGTACTTTCATATTGCGCACCAGCCACTTCCTATGCCCTTTTTTGGCTCTACTTTCGTTTGCGTAATGTCACATCCTTGACATCACACTAATTGACTTCCTTAATTAACTACTTTAGTCTTTGGTACTTTCAAATTGCGCGCCAATCCCTTTCTATGCCCTTTTTTTGGCTTGACTTCAGGTTGCGTGACGTCACATCTTTGACATCACCCTAATTGACTGACTTAATTACCTATTTTAGTATTTAATACATTCAAATGTGGTGCCAAGCCATTCGCTAATGAGACCATTTTCGCCTTTACTTTTTCATTTTTTGCCTCAAATTATTTACCTAATTACCTATTTACTTAATTATTTTTTCGCACACATCACATCACCCTCTATTAACCTCTATGACTTCTCAATTACTCACATCTGCTGCCGACAACGTTTGCATTTCTGTTTGTAATTAATTGCCTAATTAACTTATGGCCTAATAATATTTTCAGCAGAAACATTACGTCAGCCTCTATCAATCGACAACACTCATTATCATCTACCACTTCTCAATTATTTGCAATTGCTGCGGACACAATTTTGCGGACGCGGTCTGCGGACACATCTGCGGAAAGAAATCTGTAAACATAGTGAAGTAAAGCTTTCGCGTTAAAATGAAGGGCTAGTCCGAATGAAAAGAAAGCCCAAGTGCTGCGCCGGCACAGCGTTCACGTCAGTCTTTATTCCGTGGTGAGCGAACCCGCGATCACGAACTCACTGTAAAATCTTTGCGGCTGACTGCGGCTATCCACTGGCTTCGCAGATCGGGTGATGCAAGAAACCGGTTCAGCATACACATATCACATCGGCAGTGCTCCCGCAGAGTGCTGTGTTGTGGGCACACTTCAGACCCCAAAATCGTTCTCTTCCGCTGGTTGTTCGTATACCCATACACAGCACACTGCTGGCCTGTAGACGTTCGATTGGCATAATGCCATTATTTACGAGGGTAAGTCATTCGCGACAAAAATAAATGCAAACATCGATGGATATCTACCACTTCACAATGCAAGCGTGAGGCAAGTCACAGTCCAAACCAAACAGGCAACATTGATGCATACTGTCGACGCCAGAACATCACAAATGCTCCCGTGAAAATGTCTATACCGCTGCGAGAGCTCGGCGGATGCCTTCACGAGCATGCAGCCCGCCAGCAGCAGCATCGCTTCTATTTTTTTCACCACTTTCTTTTTCCCTTTGACGCCTTGGGAGGTGTCCATTTTTAATGGGAGAGTCTGGGGCTCCAAACCCCTCTTAGCCTTTTAAACTGTGCGCTTTTTTCGCTCCGTCTTGGTGGGCACGGAGGCAGCGCAATGCGCACATCCAAAGTTTTTCCCGGCTATTACGTGCGGCTCGCGGCCCCTCGGTAGCGTTGGCCTGGCGGCTCCGTGGACGGCGGACGGCATCAACGGTCCCAGCAAAGACGAGGCGTCTTCTAACGAAACAACCTTTACTACAACATCATGAAGGAACGGGCAGAGAAGCTGACCCGGAGAGAATACAGACACTCTCACACAGCTGGTGTCTAGCGTCGTGTCAACGGCGCGTCAAAGTAGTCTCTGTCGCAGCGGAGTCTGCCGCTGCTTTTTATAGGCTTGCCAGTTCACAGGGAAAGGGATAGCCCTCACAGGTAATGAAGAGCCAAACACGTTTAGACACGACGGGATGACTCAATCGCAGGTGGTCTGACCGCATCTCCTCCACCTCCTGCAGACGGGCGAGGGCGACGCACTCTCCCTCGAGCTCCAGGCTTGGCCAGCTTTTGCACACACACGCACTCACACACATTTGGCGCGTGGCAGGATAACGTCAAGACTTGCCCGCGGGAGGAAGCGTTGGGCGGCCGAGGAACGGCGCCGAAATGGCCGATCCGCTCGCGGTTCTGCCTGTTGCTATGCGGTTGCCGTGTCAGCTGACACGCTTGTCGGTGGCGAAACATAAGACTGCCCCGCCGGGGAAGGGAGATCCCGAAGGGCAGGGGACTGCATCCGCTGTCCGGAGGGATCGGGATGTTGCTGCTAGCCGGGGTCGTCCGACCCTGTTTCTCTTGAGCCAGTCAGCCTGAAGAAGTCCTTGGCAAGTCCGGGTTTCTAAGGCACTCTGCAACTTGTCTTCAGGAGAGATTTCTGACAACCCACAACGTCACAGCGGCGCTAAAAACTCAATCGGTCAGCCAGCAAGCACGGCACAATCTTCACTAAGCTATGCCAGACTATTTCCCTTTTATGCCCCCATCTATATGAAAGGGCAGCTCAGCAACAGTTGAAACGCGTCCACAAATTTGAAAAAATCATTTTCAAAAAAGCACTTCAAATAAAGATAATACAATACTAATGTTCAAAATCCTATGTCAGGCAGAAAAACACCAACTAGAGAATACAGGCTTCTTATCACGTTATCGGCTCCGACTTAAGCCATCGGCGTTACCGTTGGGATCACCCTTTTCACTAAAGCTTCGGCTGTCCGTTTCACGGAACAACCTTACCTTCCTGTTTCTGTGCAAAGAAACACATGAGCATGAATCACTCACTTTTCTAAGCAACCTATCCCTCTCCTTGCGCTTGGCGCACCAGTCACGCGATTTCTCGGCACGAGCGCATTTGTGCCTTTGGGATAGTCGCTTTCTTTTTCGCGATAGCTTCCATTTGCTCCATTCTTTCTCGCGCCTGCCTTTCCGTTTTTTTCTACGGCAACGCTTGAACACAGGCTTCCTGCTTTCTTTTGACAATAGTTTGAGTTTACTCTCCTTACGACGGCAGCATTCTTTCTCGCGCCTGCCTTTCAGTGTTTTTCTTCGGCAGCACTTTAATACTAGCCTTCTGCTTTCTTTCTGGGCCATCTCTGACAAGCTAGCGGTCAATGTTCTAGCGGTAACCGCAGCTAGTAGGACACCGGAATCGTCAAAGTGGTCAAATAGCGGCACCGCGTCTGCACCGCGGCCCGCAGCGCATGACTCACTTTCAGTCAAGTCCGAACGACAACGGCTGACATAAGCCGCGTCAGTCCCCGTTCTAGGCATTTGCTCTGGCGGCTCGCCACTCAGTGTGTCGTCTCGCTCAGCGCAACAATCAGGCTCCTTCGACCGCTGGGGCGCTTCGGATTGCGTGAGGGCCATATGTGCCACGTCCGCGTTCGTACTGGGGTTGCTTTCGCGAATACAACCTAGCGTGGTATCGGGGCACGAACGATTCTGACTCTGCTCTGGTCGTTCGCTGTCGCAAGTCTCGCTCTCTACAGCGGACGCGCACTCCTCGTCGGTCTGCCCTGGCTGATCACAACTCGCGGGCTGCGTTGTTTCCCTGATCGGCACTTCGTTTTTCTGCGTGCTCTGCTCTACGACACAGCTGATTTCGGAAACCGAAATTTTCTCCTCTCCTAGCTCGTCTCCAGCTCCGTCGCGCTCTACGCAAGCTTCTGCTTTGAGAGGTGGTTCAGGTACTACCAGTTCCCCACTCTCATTTGATGGAACTGTATCTCCTACAGCTACTTGGGTCGGCATGCAGTTCACCTCGCTGGACAGCGTCCCTACGGATTTCTCGGCGTTTGAGCCGGCGTTAACCTTCTCAGCTAGTGGCTCGACCATGGTAACAGGACACTCTTCTGTTCGAGGCTCGGTCGGCTCGCTACTGCGGTCACGTTGCTCGGCCGCTTCCCAAAGCAGTGTCCCACACTCCAGTGCAGGTTCGATTCGCTCTGAAACTTCCGCACTGTCTAGCCATTCGCTTACAGCGGCTTTCAACTGATACGCCAAATCAAAGTACCACTCGTCACAATGTTTCTCGCTCTCATGCCTCTTCCGAAGATCATGAGGCGTTATCTGATATCGTATCAGCAATGACTCTTTTAGTTCATCGTAATTTTTCAAGCGGTCGCCAACAAATCGCTTGATTTCTTCCGACGCTTCAGCGGAGAGAAGAGCTACCAACTTCTGCGCCCAACTATCTCGCTCGAAGCGTTTACTTCTGCAGACATTCTCGAAGTCTGTCAAATACTCTGCCATATCCTCGGCGATGAGGAACGGTGGTGGACCGTCTCGCAGTATTCAACCATTACACTGAATGACATTAAAAGCTTTAATCTTTTCCACGCTCATTCTATGTGCTGAAATCTCCAGCTGCATCAGTTGCCTTACGCGGGCGTCCTCTTTCTCGTGACGTTCTCTACGTTCACGTTCCTCTTGACGTTCGTCAATGATCTCAAGGCATTCCGAAAGCTCGTCATGTTCAGCTTCCAGCGCAAGAATAGCCTTTAACGCTTCTGGTTTTCTGAGTTTGTCTGACAAATCCAGACCTAACTCCTTCGCAAGCTCCAGCAATTTCGGTTTGCGCAATGACTTCAAATCCAAATCCATGGCTGTTCCGCGTGCTGCCATCTCTACTGCCCGCTATTGCCTTGCTGCAATTAACCCAGCAACAACGACAACACAATTACCAGCTCTGTTCTCTACTTAACAAAAGCCTGGCAAAACTCAGTAGAAGAAAGTACCGCACTCACCAAACCTCGCAGCCAAGAATCCAACGCAGTCGTTCCGCTGCAGGCAACCAGTCATCACACAGGGCTCGTTGCACTGCTCCCGGCTTTCCGCTGAGCTGCTTGTTTCACGGGTCACGCCTGGGACATCTCCGCTCTTCCCACCAGATGTTGCACCTCGGTCAGGCCTGGCTCGTTTCACCGACCACGGTCACGGCTTGGTCGTCCTCGTCCCTCGCTGTTCACCAGTTGTTCGACGACGGTATCGCCTGGCTCGTCCATCCGACCACGATTACGGCTTGGTCGTCCCCCCGCTGCCTACCAGTTATTACGTGCGGCTCGCGGCCCCTTGGTAGCATTGACCTGGCGGCTCCGTGGACGGCGGACGGCATCAACAGTTCCAGCAAAGACGAGGCGTCTTCTAACGAAACAACCTTTACTACAACATCATGAAGGAACGGGCAGAGAAGCTGACCCGGAGAGAATACAGGCACTCTCGCACAGCTGGTGTCTAGCGCCGTGTCAACGGCGCGTCAAAGTAGGTTCTGTCGCAGCGGAGTCTGCCGCTGCGTTTTATAGGCTTGCCAGTTCACAGGGAAAGGGAAAGCCCTCACAGGAAATGAAGAGCCAAACACGTTTGGACACGAAGAAATGACTCAATCGCAGGTGGTCCGACCGCATCTCCTCCACCTCCTGCAGACGGGCGAGGGCGACACACTCTCCCTCGAGCTCCAGGCTTGGCCAGCTTTTGCACACACACGCACGCACACACATTTGGCGCATGGCAGGATCACGTGGAGACTTGCCCGCGGGAGGAAGCGTTGGGCGGCCGATGAACGGCGCCGAAATAGCCGATCCGCTCGCGGTTCTGCCTGTTGCTATGCGGTGACCGCGTCAGCTGACACGCTTGTCGATGCCGAAACGTAACACGGCGCATGACATGTGATTGACGCGACAGTGTGCCTTGATAAGGGCGGCGAAATACAAGGGGCAGGAGGGTAGGGGGATTTAGGTGGGAGATCTGCAGGGGTGTGGCCACGCTGTCGATGAGCACCACGATGAATCATGTACATGGACGTACATGATGCAGTACAAAGATGAAGACGGAAGCGGCACATGGCTGGGCCATTTTGCCGTGCTGCATGGCCTATATTCACACACTGCTATGATCTGCCTTGACGGGATAAACAACTGACCATCTTTCTTTTGTAATCAAAGCATTAATCAACTGACCATCTTTACTTTGTAATCAAAGAGTTGCCCTGTCGCGGGCCTCGATCTCATACTTCGCTTCGCAGCAACCTCTGATGTTGAATCGCTGCAAAGTGCTCTTGTTGTCCCGGAATAAACCGACGTTTTTATACGAATTATGGGTTAGTGACTCGCTGGGCCAGACCACAAGTCTAGTAGGCGGGACTTTCAAGGTGGTGCCTAGCTTTATATTGGCATTACACTACGTCCCAGAATATACACTCCGTTGAACAAGCCGTTTGGAGTACTACGTTTGGTAAGGACGACCTTTTGGCCAACCATGGAAGACACGCACTGCACGGTTGTATAGCTAATGCCAAGCGCGATATTGCGGACTTTTGTGTGAGTGTAGAGATTGGGGGGGGGGGGGGGGGGCAGTTTTTGAAACATTCTTCCTAGAGCACAATATTTGTGAAATCCTGAATAGGAAACAGCCTTAGCAACACGGTTTCTAAGGAATTCATGAGAAGATTGTTACGCCTCTGCACTCTTACGAACAATTTATACGGAACGGACAGCTGCATGAGTTGACAATTGTAGACCGCCACTCCCATGAAGTGACGCGGTGGTAAAAAAACAAATGACCACGTGCCAGCTCGCCCACGTTTTCAGCTGCAAAATGTTCTATTTATATTCCACAGATCTGCTTGGAGAGAATTGCGCAACAGAAAAAAAAAATCCAAAAGGCGATGGATCAGTTGCGCCTGTTTTCCATGCACCGACCGTGGTGACTGCGTTGGTAGACAGTGCGAACATTGAGGACTCGTTCACATTGCGAAGGAACCTTCACATCGGCTTTGCGATGGTGCCGGCTTCGGATGGGCCCTGCAGGAGAGTGGAGAATATGAAGTTGGTTGGTACAAGGCCGCAGACCTTTTTATAACGAACTTCTTCTTTAGATTAGAGTCTGCATGCAACGTTCAGAGGACGCGTGGAGGAAGCGCTTCAAGAGAACGCCTGTACTGTTGCCCTTCCACCTTCAGTTTGGACCCAAACCGGATACTCGACTGTACGAAGATATGGGTTCCTCGTATGCGCGATAGCCGTGATCAAGGCTTTTTCTTACCACACTAACGAAATTATACGTATATATCAGGCATTCCCTGTATTGGTCAAGAATTAATTTTGTAGATGTCCAAAGATTTGCCATCATCACAGTTATCGGCGCCCCACTGTGAGATGAGCGTCACAAAAACATGGAAAGGCATATGCAGAAGGCGTAAGGAGCGTGTGAAACGTAAGCAGTTTAGTGTGCACATTCCTACAAATCAGGTTGCGCGATATGAGATTAAACATCGACATTTTCAATTTTTTTCTCTCAAATATAAACATTAAGGGAAGTTTACGCAAGTCTGCCACACTCACCCCTAGCTGCCTCTTCCCGGCCTCTTGCGACCCTTGGATGGAACGGTTGTTTTCTTCCTGCTCGCTGTAGAGTGCAAGTCCGGCTGCGGTTGGTCTTGCAAAGTACATGGCACCTTCCTGCATGCGGCCGAGTCAGCACCGTTCGCTCGGTTGGCGTTATCTAGCTCCATTGCAGCAGGAGGAGCTTAGGTGTGGCGGCTTCTGTTTCAAGGACTTTCTGTCCTCCGAAAACGGTCCTGTACCTCTCCGAACCTATCGTTCACGGACCTATAGTACGCGGCGGCGACAATGGATTGACCACGTTGTCGCTTGCTATTGTGGCCACCTTCCGCGGCTTGTTTGCTGGGTGATTGGACGTCTCTGTCAGCGCCTTCCTGATCTTTGTCGAGGGCTTGATATTGCTGCTGCTGCTGCTGCTGCTGCTGCTGCTGCTGCTGCTGCTGCTGCTGCTGCTGCTGCTGCTGCTGCTGCTGCTGCTGCTGCGCGATGACAACAAGCTCAGTTATGCGTGAGTGACCGCCAGAAGCTTTCGGCGAAGAGTGCTTCCAGGGCTACGCGGTGCTTCGAACGATGGCAGGGGTTTTTGATGATGATGATGACTTTGCGCCTATCCCTTTACATCAGTTATTCTGGAGTTGTTCGCCTTTAGAGTTTGTGGGGTCAATTAAGCATCTCAGTAAGCTCGAAGTCTGTTTAGAGCTATGATTACCTCTCAGGGAATCAAATCTTTTGAGCCAGTTGGATTGAGAGAGGGTCCACGCATACTCCTCCGCATCTGGCGTTGTGATTGTAATGCGGCATTTTAGAGTTCTGTTGTGGCGCTGGTGGCGTCAACGTTTTACTAGGCCTCTGGAGGCGTCCCACACGTGTAGCTTGCTGGTGGGAGTCGACAGAAGGGTTATAGAAAGGTGTTGTGAGCATGCGAAAGTGTTTAGAGCACAGGTGCCTGAGGTCCGATGGGAGGAAGTGGAAACGGTGATTTCTGGGTGCTTGGTTTTTTCTGAATACGGTTGTCACGAATTCGGCGCACATTTTTATTAAGCCCGCGCGGTGCGAAGCCAGCGTCAGAAGCATCTAAGGCTCGACTACTTTTGAGAAACGCCTCCTTCCCCGCGCGAGGTGAGCGCGTGGCCTTTTACGCATCGGCGTCACCCTCTTTCTCATCACCCGGAGATGACGGTGATTCATCAGTCTGGAAGATGCGAGCCGTCTCCAGAAGGTTCGACGGGGCCTAACCAATGGCGACATGCGGCTCGGCGGGAGGAAAAGGGAATGCTTCAACGAACGAAGCTAAGCGTGTGCTCGTCAGCTTTGCTTTGGCTCTCTGAAACGGACAGACGCGGCGCGTCCTATCTGGATGTCGCGTCACTTTTGTGTTTCAGTCAGTGTGTGAGCTGGTAGCGGCGTGTTCGCAAGTGTTACGGCTCGACACCCGGGGTTCACCCGCTGCCGGCAAGGTTACAGACCTGCGAGGGAGCAGCGCTTGTCTTACATGGCGGCCACATCGTGACTCTCGAGGCGTCGGTCTCCAAACGTGCCCGGGGAACAGTTTGGTGTTTGTTTATATGACTCTCTCGTACTCTCTTGTGTTTTGTTCTGTTTTCAAAGCATCTGTGTTATTGAATGCCTTTTTAGTTGCATGCTTAGCGTTGTTTTCTGTGAACGTCTCGTCTGTACATTGTTAGCGTTCGTATGTATTCCCCTGTATCATCTCTTGCTGTGTATAAAATTTGTTTTGTTTGTTACTTCTGACTCCGATCCTTACTCTGGCTTCAACCGGCGAAAGCTGGGCAAAATACGGCCACCCCGTCCTGTCACTACAAAGTAGTTGAATTCCGGCTGAGCTTGCCCCGCAAGTCGAGGGCATCTCGTTTGCGACCGGAACAGCTACCCCGGAACAGCTACCCCCCCCCCCCCCCCTACTCTGAAGGTGTCTAGGATTGTGCGCACCATTAAAGGCGCATCGGTTATAATCCTCTAATTATTAACGGGTGACAACGGTACAACCAGTCATTTCGGCAGTAGAGCGCATGTGTCTGAAATAGTGTTCAGTCAATCACTCGCCCTCATTATGTTTGGGTTTTTTCCTCTTCTCTTTGATGTTAACGGCTAGGGTGCGCAGCTCGCGCTCCCCCTTTGCAAGTAGGCGTGATTCCGTTCTCTCAACAGTATGGATGGATGAATGGAATCCAGAAGAGTCCCCTTTAAAACTTGGTGCTAGCAGTTGGTATCATGCTCGTTTCCCCCCTACATTTTCATTATTGTTTTAGATCAGTTACCTATACCATCATTCTATTATGGAATTTTTTTTTCTTCATTACTGACATTATGTTACTTTTCTGCTTTTAAGCCATCAATCTTCCAATCGTTTTTTGCTAGCTTCCACCGCAGGTTCATTCACCAGGCCACTGGCATCTCTAAACCCCTGGGCCTCAGGATGAGTGACTGCTCCTGCATCATGGAGAAAGGAAAGAACTTAGGATAAGCCCTGACATCATTTTCTTTTTTGAAGCCGGCGCATCCGCGCCGCGAACGGACGCTGGAACATCTCTCCTCCTCCTTTACTCGCAGCATTTTCCTTCTTACGTACCTAGGACCCTTAGCAACGCTGTTGCTAGTGGCCCGAGTTTTCATATCAACAGCATCGCCGTTGCTAATGGCCCGACTTGGCTAACCCTAAAGTTTGACGTCACTTCCGCCACACTTTCTTCAATGCATTGGGAATGACAACGGCCTCTCCTAAGTTGTTTCCTTCCTCCATGGCTTGGATCGATTTCCGGATGGATGAGAAGCATCACGTGGCGACAACTATCGGGAATATCGTCAAAACCAATAAGAGTGTATTTATAGCCCACCATTCCCGTCGCTTCTGTGGCGCAATGAATTAATGCTTTTTATCTCAGCACTCAAACAATCCCTCCAGTGCAATTTTTTCTATTTTGTTTTGCAATTCAGAAGATTAAAAAAAATTACTAACATCTGGCCTGGGGTGTGTTCTCCTTTTGGTTGCATTATGTGACGGTTTTGATTCTCTATAGCAGCAAAACCAGCCATGAACAGAGCCAGGATGGGACGGTATGACAACGGTCACACTATACAGTTAGCTTCACCGCAATCATTTCCTGCCTTCAGTGAGTGCATGTTTTGTTTATGTTGCGTTCAGAAACATCTCGCTGCGACAATTGTCGTTTAACTCGCTGAGAGACAACCAGTGAGGAGAAAGAAGTTGTGGGACCCTACCGTTGAGAGAACGGAATTACGCTTCAAAGAGATAGCCACACAGGCATCATCATCATCATCATCATCATCATCATCATCGAAAAGCTTGTGCCATCATTCGACACGCAGCCCAGGAAGCGGTCTTAGACGTAAGCGTCTCTCGCACTGTCCCGCTATACTACGCCTGCGATCATCGCGCACGTACAATAATGGAGAATGCATTCAGCGGCAAGCGCAAGTCAACCACGGCGCCTAGAGCAGCAGCAGCAGCACCTGAGGTCACCTCAGCTCGACGTGCTTTACAGGAGCTAAGGAACGACCACCGAGAGAACGGTGCTGAATCAGTTGCGCCCAAGGATGGGCCGGGGCTTCTCCAAGGCCAACCGCTACCGGGCTTCGACGCTACAGCGCGCGAGAAGAAGAAAAAGGCCGCTGCGTCCAAGGGTCTCAAGAAACCGAAAAGTGGTCAGCAGGAGGTGAGTGCTTCTGACTTGCACAAACTTGCCAATACTTTTATTTTTGGAGAGCCAGTATCTGCGAATGGCGATATTTAATCTGATATGCGTCATTCCATTTGCAGGCATATCTGTGCAGTAATTCACTGCTTATATTTCACAGGCTCTTTGCACTCTCTTAATACGCCTTTCCAAGTATTCTGCAGCGTTCATCTTGCAGTGGAGCAGCGATTAGAGTGATGCTGAACAATTTGTGGGCATCTTCGCTATTAATTCCTAACCAATGCAGACAGTGGCTGATGTATACGTTTCAGTGTAAGTTGTGCAATTAAATCGTTTCTTACCGTGGTAGGAAAAAACCTTCATCACTGATATCGCTCCTACGCGCAACGCATATCTTCGTACAGTCGAGTAGTCGCCTCGGTTCCAAACTGAGGATGGAAGGGTAACAGTACAGGCGTTGTCTTGAACCGCTTCCTCCACGCGTCCTCTGGACGTTGCATGCTGACTCTAATCTGAAGAAGAGGCTCGTTCCAAAAACGCCTGCGGCCTTGCACTAACAAAACTTCATGTTTTCCGCTCTTTTGCAGGGCCCATCCGAAGCCAGAACCACCGCAAAGTCGAAGTAGAGGTTCCTAAGCCTTGTGAATGACTCCTTAATATTCGCGCTGTCTTCCGGCGCAGTCACCGCTGTTGGTGAAGGAAAACTGGCACAACTCATCCACCGCTTCTTGGTCTTTTTCTTTTGTGTGTCTCTCAATGCAGACCTGTGGATGACGAAAGGTACAAAAGTGGGCGAGGTATTACGTTGTTAGGTAAGGAGGCAGCAACAACGTCCCTTACTAATACCATCTGCCAAGATATATTATGGAAGCCTAGTGCTTTCAGATGTTGTTTTGGATTTGCCCAGGGGTCGAACGAGACTAAGAGGTAACCATTTTCAAGAGAATGCTGATGTAGTCTTGTCTCTGGAGTCGGCGCAAAAAAATCTTTCAATGCACCGCAGCTATATTTGCGAATCGGGCAGCCGATGATAAAACACACATATTCAGATTTTTTTTTTACTTATCGTTTTCAAAACCTCTATGTTATTTTTAATCCTTTCGTCTCCTCGGAATGCAATAATCTTTAAAAAAACGGCAAGCTAAGTATGTTTTCAGTATTTCGCGCAGTGTACACCAGAATGAAAGCTCAGTAATGATGCCGAAATCATACGATCCACTTACTTCTCGCAGAGGTGAAGAAACAGGGAAAATAAGGCGAGGGATTGCAAATCTCTGAGCTTTTCATGGGCTTGCGAGGCAACCACACCCCCAAGTGCAGAAATATGGAATCCGCCGCTTCGTGTGCTTTTTAGCGCAGAAGCATAGCCAAGGAAAAAAAGCACGCGAAACGTTGAGACTAACGCGAGGAACGGATGCAGTCATAACGAAATCCTAAATGCACTCATAAGGGTAGCAGTAGCAGACACAGTGCAATGTGGGCTAAGAAAGCGCGCTGTGGGGAGGCCAAAACCGGTACAATAAGGCAAGCCTTTGCCTTATTGTACCGCATTTCCAAGTGCACCTCGACCCACCAGCAGTCTCGACACAAGCGATGTCGTTACCAGGGGCGGCTGCCAGGGCTCTTTTCGAGATAGCAGAGTTTTCTTCACTGAGCGTGAAGTATCATCATTCGACAGGAGTGTGTTTTCTACAGCTTCGAAAGCGTAGCCACCGGCTTTCAAACTTGGTCACCTTGGGCGGTGATATAAGCAATGGCAACCTAATCCACCATTACTATATATTCATCGCCGATCGTGAGGGCATCAAGACATTGGTGGTGAACCACTACCGCTACCGTGTACCCCGCCTCTGACTGCCGCTTATTATAGGTATGTTAGGGCTCAATGTATTGCACGTATATTTCTGCGTCCGGCGCCATTGATGGAATGATAGATTGCATATTGTGGGCTGGGGGATTCGCCATGAACGAGACTGACCACACAGATTGTATGACTTGTTTTTGTGCGTAACCTTGCGGGCTAGGTAAGGTAAGGTCCATAAGAACCATCTGGCCCGCACTGGTTATGCCAGTCGAATAATCTGCGTTGCACGTTCGGCGGAAATTCTCGGGTTGAGGTAGAAATACGGAGTGAAATCAGAATTCTATCAACGATGAATGCTTGTAGCAGGCGTGTGTGTGTGTGTGTGTGTGTGCGCGCGTGTGTGTGTGTGTGTGCGTGCGTGCATGCATGTGTGTGTGTGCGTGCGTGCGTGCGTGTGTGTGCGCGCGTGTGTGTGCGTATGCGTGTGTGTGTTTGTGCGTGCGTGCGTGTGCGTGTTAGTGGCGTTCATCGAACTCGGGAATTATATAGTGAAAATAGGAGACCGTTACTACAGCGCTTATTCTTTAACAATCTCTTTGTGAATCTAGCCTGAACTAAGCCACAGCTGTTACTTATTATCGAGGCCAGAATTAGCTACGAGGGCTAAATTACAAAACTATTTCGGCAATTTGCACATGCGGTTGATATTACTAGCTTAAAATGCTATTATGCTGTTCTTCAGTGCTTCAAAATTTGAACTCATTTTTTTTTAATGCAGAAAGTAAATCGCAGCCTACGTCGTCAGTGTTCCCGGGTTTGGTTAGTTGGTTGCACAACTTTTATTTCCATCTGAAATGGGCGTCCTCTTCCCTGCCTCCGTCCCGCGTGCCGGGAAAATACGGGGAGTCGTGCGCCCGCGGATTAGAGGCTGGCAGGGGCTACTAGCGTGACGTAACACTGCGCCACCTGTCATTTTAGTCACGTTGGTTTGAGCACGTTGGCTCAAGCACCAGCTTATGGCGACATCTAAGCCAGCATGACCAAACAAGCAAAACTCACAGCTTCTGTCGCAGTTGATGTGAAAGTCTGCCTATGATTTTGTTACATGAAAAGAGATTTCTCTTATTCCACTGGTTTGGTCTTTTTCCACATATTTTTCCACTTATTTCATTGGTTTGGTTCTTTTACGAAATTCGAATTTGGAGCCCTCTTCCAAACTCAGCATCATAATTTGCTTAGTATATGCAGTATGAACGAAATGCAGTCTTTGCTTGCACGATAGGCTATGGCTAGAACAAACTCTACCGATCTTATGCCAGTGTCGCCACCTGCCGGAAACTCGAATGAGCAAACTGTACTTTTTTGTTTTTGTTTTTAAGTGTTGTCTATTACCGGTAGGGGGCGCCACCAGTTCACTCCACTTTTCTTACGCAGCGCCCTTAGGAGGCTGTCTTGCACGTCGATGATAGGGTTCCGGTGTGCCACACACTTATTTATCTGGACAATATTGTCACCTGGGCTGTGACCGCAGTCTGGTACTGTACCGTTGATAAAAAATGGGCAGTTTGGTGCGGCACTAAAATTATTCATTAAGATGACACATGCACCCGCACCTAGTTTCGGCTACTGTACTGGAATACCAGGGGCCGAATTCCGAGTTTGCGTCGTTATTGAAATTGTTGCAATCTCCTCGACCTCCAGTCATCTGATTAGTAGACACCGGAAACTGATATCACTATCCCTTCCGGTTCCGGCGTTTCCAGCCATCAGAGGAATCGTGGTCGGGGGGATAGCGACACTTTCAATAAGGACGCAAACTCAGAATACGTCCCCAGAGTTCGAACCCGACCAGAGTGACCGCTTCTTGATAAAGACAAAACGCAAATGCGTACATGTGCACTGCAATGCGAGTGCAAGATAAAGATCTCCGGGTGGTCAAACTATTCATTTACTGCGCCTTTAAAGATTACTGAGCCTTTCCTTTCCTAGTTATATTTACATTTGGCAGCCAGCCATAAAACGTTGAGGTACTTGGGGGTATAGTCTAAAGTCCCATTAAGCAACCTTCTCAGCCACGCTGAGTTTAAATCCTGTGAGCCTTAGAGATAAGCCCCGGAAAGCATACGACAATATGGAAGCGAAACATTCAAAGGTCTATTTCTTGTTTTTTAGCAGGCCCCGGGGTACGGCCTTATCACTCTAATTCTGGCGCGTGTATCCATTCTGTATTTGTGTTTGTTCATGCTTGTTCTCGCGAGACGCAGCTTTATCAGTTTCTATGTCGCACAAGAGGCGCTGATATGCACCGCGCAGATTCCGGCCACTCGCTTGTGTTTCTTCAATGTTTGAGGTTGTGGTAGTCACCGTTTGCGGATTTATCTCGATGTTTGTTAGCCGCCTTTAAATTGGGGGTTGACGGGTGCGACGGGCATTATCAGTTCGACTACCAGAGAGCATGTTTAGTGCTTTCGCCGACATTGTGTTTTTTCGTTCTTTTGCGGGCGCTAGTTAACCCAATAAAGACTTCATTGAAGTGTGATTACACGTGTTTTCGTTTTGGTGTTTACTATCTTCTCACCGCCACGTAACATCTGGTGGAGGTTCTGCACTTTGAGATCCGGCCTACCCCTTCAAGCTAAGACCTCAGCGTCATTCTTGTCACCCTCGGGGACCAGCTTACAGGTCACCGACCCAGCCGCCGACTTCAAAGGCTCCAACGCGAACATGGTCTCCTGCCGGACACGTTCGACCCTGGAAAAATGCCCCAAAATAAACAATGGCCCAGTCTACAGCACCTGTTGTTTTCATGCAACCCCGGGAGCCTCCGACCTTCCAAGATCTGCCCACTGAGGAAGCGGAAGACGGGCTCGAGCTGTTCGAATACGTGTTAATGTACAATGCCTGGGATGATGAAACGAAACTCAGGAAAGTGTGCTTTACTCTTCAGGGATCCGCCCAAATCTGGTTTGAGAACCACGAAGCTCTTTGAAGAATTGGACCACTTTCAAGAAAGAGCTATTGATTCCTTTTACAAATACTATCAGACTAGCCCAGTTACTTAACCAGTCGAGAATCCAGCTCCCTAATGAATCTCACCTCAATTACGCAGAAGAAACGAAGCGCCTATTTCGCTGCGCAAGACCCTGGTATGAGTGAGGAAAAGAAAGTAATTTTTTTTTTAATGCGAGGCGTCAAAGTATCTCTTTTTGCTTGCCTTGCGACGCCTGGAGGGCTGCGAACAACCGTCTTCTATACTTCCAATGCGGTGAGGACGGCCACATTTTACGGCGCTGCCCGTGCAGACGCATCGTCTTGCGCGGCTTCGCCATCGACGCCCCGCGACCCCGTCCTGGCGAACGACCAGAAGAAATCGAACACTACTTGCGCAGGGCTATTTCCGAAGTCACTGGCTGTACCATATTAAGAAAAAAGCAAAGTGCCCTTGAGAACCTAGACAACCCCGATTATGCTTCCTCGCATCCGACCTCAAGCACCTCTGCTCTAAACACATTCGCATACTCATAACACCTGTCGATAACCTTGCCGTTGACTCCCACCTGCATGCTACACGTGTGGGACGCCTGAAGAAGCTTAGCGAAATGTCGGCGCCACCAGTGCCACAACAGAACTCTGAAACGCCGCATTGCAATCACAACGCAAGCTGCTGAGGAGTTACGGATCCTCTCCCAACCCAACTGGCTTATAATGTGTGATTCCCTGAGAGGTAACCTTAGCTCTAACAAACTTCCAGCTTACGCAGATGCCTCATTGACCCTACAAATTCCAAAGGCGAACAACGCCCGAATCGTGCCAGGACTCTTCACGGCTTCCGCGGCTCAAATACATATATGATGCAGACCATCACACAGAACTATTTCTGCACCACATAAGGTAAGATGGAGTCCAAAGTCAGACACCTCAACTTATGCACCACATATATGATGGTGAAGCTGCCCAAAAGAATAAAGAAAAACGCGTCTCTGCCCTTGCCACTTAGTATAACGGACTTAAATCAAATGGAAGAAAAAAGAATAGGGATTTCTCTAACAAAGAACTCAGTATTGAAGAGAAGAGAAAAAAAAAAACATCTACTTTCAGCCCAACCACCGCCACGGGAACGGACCGGCTAATAGCGGATTTATTTCATTTTACTTTTGTGCTATTCTTTTGATCCAGATGATATGTCGTGGATTGAACTTAATTCCTTGCTGTTAACAATTCTGATTAAGTAGTCTTCCGGAGTCAGGGGAAGGGATGGATGGTGAGACAGGCCTTGCTTCGGATGGTAATATGGGCTCTTGCTGGGCTTGGCCTCGACCTGGCTGTCGATTCCCTTGAGGTGGTGACTGTTCATTTGTTGCGTTGCTTGTGATTCTGGAAATACACAAGAGGGGAGATAGCGTCCCCCCTGCCCCATGACCTTGTTTCCGGTGTGTGTGTGTGTGTGTGTGTGTGTGTGTGTGTGTGTGTGTGTGTGTGTGTGTGTGTGTGTGTGTGTGTGTGTGTGTGTGTGTGTGTGTGTGTGTGTGTGTGTGTGTGTGTGTGTGTGTGTGTGTGTGTGTGTGTGTGTGTGTGTGTGTGTGTGTGTGTGTGTGTGTGTGTGTGTGTGTGTGTGTGTGTGTGTGTGTGTGTGTGTGTGTGTGTGTGTGTGTGTGTGTGTGTGTGTGTGTGTGTGTGTGTGTGTGTGTGTGTGTGTGTGTGTGTGTGTGTGTGTGTGTGTGTGTGTGTGTGTGTGTGTGTGTGTGTGTGTGTGTGTGTGTGTGTGTGTTGTTACGACCGTGCATCCGCATTTGCGCGCTCTATTGTACTCCTGTGGGCATGGAAAAGTTTTGTGAATATGTGGTGATGGTCCAATGGCTCTAAGTGAGCCTGTTTCCAGGAATCCTGTTTTGTAAGCCTGTTTTGCTTTGTGGACAACCTGCAAATGCCAAATTGACCCTGTCAAGAGAACGTCTGGAAAAACACAAAGAAACGTCCCCCTGCGGGAAATAGCAGGAAGTGCTTTCTTTCTTTTGTTCACCCTTCCAGTCGAGAAGGGCTATCGTCCAGTGAGGAATGTCTACTTTTCAAAGGAGACGACAGAGTGACATGTCCGCTGACGTGCAGGACAAGAAAGGAGCATGACGCATACAGCCATTAAGTGATTTCCCAGGAATGCAGGAAAGATTTGCAATTGTCGAAAACGGACAATGCTGGGAGCGGATGCGGCGCCACGTGCACTCGGGTTTCTGAGAAGTAAAACCACTTGTCAGAACCAGCCTGTGGTTTCTTTGCTGAAGAATAGAAATGTACCTCCTCTCCTCGCCGTTCCCAAGCTTTTCCCGCCAACAAGTGATCACGCCCAACGAATGAATGCCGGACCAGTCAGTGCTTCAGACCATCAGTGCAGTGATGTGTTCGATTGGATGCCGATACCTGAGGGGCGTGCCCTGGATTTGGTTGGTCAGCATCTTCAGAGAGGGGCTGGACATAGGGGGTTTTAAGGACGCTGCAGAGCACGAAATGGCGCTCTGGGCCCTGGGTAAACGGCTCATCCAGTCGCTTCTCGCTATGAACTCTTAACGCTTGTCATTTTGCTGATGTACCCTTCTTCTTCATGTAAATATTCTTGTAAATACGTTTTCTCAAAGTGCCATTAAACCTGCTTGTATATAGTTCACCAACTTCGAAGATTCAATCCTTCATGAACCCCGAGTCTCTGCACGCTACCAAGTGAAGGCCGGGTCGCCATAGCCCCAGCGTCACGACAACTGGTGGCAGCGGTAGGATCTGAATCTACAAGCACAACGACTGGTGTCCAGCGTTGGGATCTGAATCTACAAGCCACAATATCTGATGACTGGAGGTGGGATCTGGATCTACAAGCTACAACATCTGTTGATTCGAGGTGGGATCTGAATCTACAAGCCACTACATCTGGTGATCGGATGTGGCATCTCAAGCAACAAGCAGGCGCAACAATCGGCCAACAAGAGAGCAGCTCGGAACATCGATCGCATGTGTGGGTGAGTGCTTGGCTTTTCTTCTGATGTGGACCAGGTTCTAGAACAGGGTTAGATTTTAGAACTGGTAAAAAGTGTTGAAACGCCTTTAGGTTTGGTAGTTTGCACTGTTGTTTTGGAAGTAGCCGACACTCGGAGCGATCATGGACCTACAAAAGCTGCAGAAACCGGAACTGTTGCAATTGTGTGAGGAATTGGGAATTGATACAAGTGGTTTGGCACGAAAACCTTTGATTATAAAGGCAATCACAGATTTGGGAGCCGATGATGAGGAGCTCAGTGAAGCATGGAACCTCATCGGTCAAAAAAAGGAGCAGCTCAGACAGCAGAAAGAGCGGGAAAAAGAGGAAAAGAAGCGTGAGCGTGAACTTGAGAGGGAAAAAGAGGAAAGGGAGCGCGAACGTGAGTGGGAAAAAGAGGAAAAGAAGCGTGAAAGAGAAGCAAAAAAGCTGGACCAAGAAATTGAGCTCCGGAAATTAGAACTAGAGTTGAGCAAGAGGTCGGGCGATTGTCCCCAGCTAGCGGTACCTCTTCTCAACAAGGAGACAGATTTCAAGATGTCAAAGTACATGCAGCCATATGTGATATCAGGGGATATCGGTCTGTATCTGGTTAACTTTGAGCGAACCTGCGAAAAACTGTCCTTCCAGCGAGACACGTGGTCTCAGAGATTATTGACGGTTCTGCCCTGCGAGGCAGCGGAGGTTGTCGCGCGGCTTAGCAAGGAGGACGCGGACAACTACGAGAAGGTCAAGGCTTGCCTTCTGAGAAAGTATAGGCTTAGCGCCGAGGCGTTCAGACAACGTTTTCGGAATGCTACTAAGTCCAGGGACGAGAGTTACCCTGAATTCCTGTACAATCTAAGAGTTAATTTGGGCGAGTGGCTAAAGAGCACTGATTCCTACAGTGATAGGGACGCTGTAGTCGAGCGAATTCTTTTGGAGCAGTTTTATAACTGTCTCCCAGAAAAAGAAAGAAATTGGTTACAGGACCGAGGCGACATTAAGTCGGCAACTGAAGCTGCCGAACTCATTGAGGAGTATGCTTCGCGCCGACAATTCAGCAACCCAGCAGTGGATAGGCCCCACAATCCCAAGTTGAGGATGAATAACCGTCAGAAAAGGCACTTTGCTAGATTTGCAAACGAAGAAAGGAAGGCTTCTTCAGGCAAACGCCCTAGAAAGGACGGCAGTGAGAAAAGTAGGGAAGTGACAAATGCGCAGAACACAAAGAACAAGCTTGAGGCTAGGAAGCCGCTCACATGCTTTAGGTGTAATGAGCAGGGTCACATTGCCGTCAACTGCCGGAAAGAAAAGTTTGCTTTCTCGTATGTCAGTGACTGCGATGAAAATATGCAGCTTTTAGAATCCTACCTGCATGACCTAGTAGTCAACGGGAAGCCTTGCAAGGTACTGCGTGATTCGGCCGCAACGATGGATGTTGTCCATCCGGCGTATGTGTCGCCTTCCGACTATACAGGACAGTGTGCGTGGATCCGCCAGGTAGTGGAGGAACAGAGTGTGTGCTTGCCAATCGCGAACGTGGTCATCGAGGGCCCTTTCGGCAAGTTGACAACCGAGGCTGCCGTTTCAGGAAAGCTTCCTAAGTGCTATCCGTATTTGTTCTCCAACAAATCGGACATGCTACTGCGAAAGAGGGGCGTCCTTTTCGGAGACAGAGATGTGCAGGCCTTAACACGTTCAAAGGCGCGAGAACTAGCTACACTGCTCATACCAGAAAATTCCACAGCGGAGGAAACGGCAGTTAAGACAGTGGTCGATGCGGAAGATAGCGGGTCAGAAAAGTTTGAGAGCGAGGCATCTCAGATAAGTCAACTTGAAAGTGAGCTTGATGAGACGCGGAATGAGGACGTTCTTGAGAGTAACCTCTTGCCGCCGGTGTCTAGTAATCTCCCGAGACTTTTAAGTGGAACCCGAGAGGACTTAGCTATGGAGCAAACCGTGGTAAATCTAACGTTAAACCTTCCCGAGGAGATGGGGGATAACTTGATTTGCCTCAGCGGAAAAGGAAGCAACGCTCAGGAGCTTCTCAGAAAGACAGAGCAGAGAGGAGAACTAAAGAAATCCCAGCTGTCCGATCTGGGCGAGATAATAACAGAGTTTGAGACCTGCTTCGTGGACAGGCCAGGCAGGACTGATTTGACTGAGCACGATATTGAGCTGACTTCAGACGTGCCAGTGCGATCAAGGTGCTACCGATTCTCTCCAAGGCAAAGAGAAATTCTGGATAGGGAAGTAAATCGCATGCTGGAATTGGGAGTAATAAAACCCTCGGAAAGCGATTATGCTTCGCCTATGATCTTAGTAGAAGCTCCAGGTAAAGACCCTAGGCCTGTGGTAGACTACCGAAAGCTAAATTCTCTCACCAGGGATCAAGTGTATCCTATTCCGAATATTGAGGAGAGAGTAGAACAGGTCAGTAGAGCGGCATATGTGACTACGCTGGACCTTACTCGAGGATACTGGCAAGTACCGCTCACTGAACGCGCCAGCAGATACGCGGCTTTCGTCACTCCGACGGGCAGCTACCAGCCAACAATGATGAGTTTCGGGCTCAAAAATGCTCCATTTTGTTTTTCCCGACTCATGGATAGGGTGTTAAATGGGTGTGAAACATTCGCGGTGCCTTATTTAGATGACATTGCGGTTTTTTCCGACTCATGGGCGGACCATATGGTACATCTAAGAGCTGTACTGAGCCTTTTGCGTCAAGCTGGACTAACCGTAAAGGCCGAGAAATGTTGCCTGGCAAGGGCGACCGTGGACTACTTGGGTCACAATGTAGGTCAAGGTTTCAGGAAACCCAGCGAGATTAAGATTTCTGCGGTAGCAGACTACCCGCGGCCGAGCACGAAGACGGAAATTCGAGCATTCCTGGGTCTGACTGGATACTACAATCACTACATCCCTAACTATTCAGCTTTGGCCAGCCCTCTGACCGACGCTCTCCGCAAGACAGAACCGACAAATGTAGTCTGGGACGAACAAAGGGAAGCCTCCTTCGTAAACCTGAAGGCTGTGCTGATTAGCCGTCCGGTATTGCGAGCTCCAGACTATGACCGAGAATTCACGGTCCAGTGTGATGCCAGTGATCGAGGGTTAGGTGCTGTTCTCTGCCAGAGAGATGACGACGGTAATGAGCACCCCGTGCTCTACCTGAGCAGAAAACTGAGTTCTAGAGAGAGAGCTTATTGCACGTCAGAGAAAGAGTGCGCTTGCATTGTATGGGCCATTCAAAAATTGCAGTGCTATCTTGGAGGGGCCAAATTCACCGTAGAGACGGACCATTGTCCCCTGGCTTGGCTGCAAACTGCGACATCGAAGAACAGTCGCCTTCTTAGGTGGAGCTTGATTTTACAGCAGTACAATTTTGAAATAAGATACAAAAAGGGGAAGTTAAATGGGAATGCGGACGCGCTTAGCCGCTCTTTTTAAGCGGTCCGAGATGTTCCTCACCATGTATCGAAATTGATAATCAGGTTTTTTTTTTCCGTGCGCTTGTATATGTGTGACTATGTAAAGCAGCACGTTTGGTTTTCTAGGCATACGTGGGTCCTGAACGTCTTGAGAGTGGGCTTTTCTCGAACAACAAGGGCAGTTTTCTTTTAACCTGGTCTCTTCAGACGGGAGCCGAGTGCTTGTTTAGACATGTGGTTGAGTTTCAGACAGCTCGAGCAATTTCGCCTACAACAATCAAGACAACGCGACAAGCAACAGCGAGCTTCAAGCGTTCACGTGCAGGCCATTAAGTCGTCTCTTCATGCAGCAGCGGCGACTGCTGCCCTCCGTGACTCTTCTGGCGGGGGAGGAGGCTGTTACGACCGTGCATCCGCATTTGCGCGCTCTATTGTACTCCTGTGGGCATGGAAAAGTTTTGTGAATATGTGGTGATGGTCCAATGGCTCTAAGTGAGCCTGTTTCCAGGAATCCTGTTTTGTAAGCCTGTTTTGCTTTGTGGACAACCTGCAAATGCCAAATTGACCCTGTCAAGAGAACGTCTGGAAAAACACAAAGAAACGTCCCCCTGCGGGAAATAGCAGGAAGTGCTTTCTTTCTTTTGTTCACCCTTCCAGTCGAGAAGGGCTATCGTCCAGTGAGGAATGTCTACTTTTCAAAGGAGACGACAGAGTGACATGTCCGCTGACGTGCAGGACAAGAAAGGAGCATGACGCATACAGCCATTAAGTGATTTCCCAGGAATGCAGGAAAGATTTGCAATTGTCGAAAACGGACAATGCTGGGAGCGGATGCGGCGCCACGTGCACTCGGGTTTCTGAGAAGTAAAACCACTTGTCAGAACCAGCCTGTGGTTTCTTTGCTGAAGAATAGAAATGTACCTCCTCTCCTCGCCGTTCCCAAGCTTTTCCCGCCAACAAGTGATCACGCCCAACGAATGAATGCCGGACCAGTCAGTGCTTCAGACCATCAGTGCAGTGATGTGTTCGATTGGATGCCGATACCTGAGGGGCGTGCCCTGGATTTGGTTGGTCAGCATCTTCAGAGAGGGGCTGGACATAGGGGGTTTTAAGGACGCTGCAGAGCACGAAATGGCGCTCTGGGCCCTGGGTAAACGGCTCATCCAGTCGCTTCTCGCTATGAACTCTTAACGCTTGTCATTTTGCTGATGTACCCTTCTTCTTCATGTAAATATTCTTGTAAATACGTTTTCTCAAAGTGCCATTAAACCTGCTTGTATATAGTTCACCAACTTCGAAGATTCAATCCTTCATCAACCCCGAGTCTCTGCACGCTACCAAGTGAAGGCCGGGTCGCCATAGCCCCAGCGTCACGACAGTGTGTGTGTGTGTGTGTGTGTGTGTGTGTGTGTGTGTGTGTGTGTGTGTGTGTGTGTGTGTGTGTGTGTGTGTGTGTGTGTGTGTGTGTGTGTGTGTGTGTGTGTGTGTGTGTGTGTGTGTGTGTGTGTGTGTGTGTGTGTGTGTGTGTGTGTGTGTGTGTGTGTGTGTGTGTGTGTGTGTGTGTGTGTGTGTGTGTGTGTGTGTGTGTGTGTGTGTGTGTGTGTGTGTGTGTGTGTGTGTGTGTGTGTGTGTGTGTGTGTGTGTGTGTGTGTGTGTGTGTGTGTGTGTGTGTGTGTGTGTGTGTGTGTGTGTGTGTGTGTGTGTGTGTACTACCTCACTCCTAATATCCTAATATGGTATGAGTTGATGGGCGGTGCTGTTCTTTTTTTGTCCGTAGGTGAACTTGGTCGTTATGCTTCCAGGACCTTTCCCGAGAACCCTGGTTAATTGACGGGGACCTTCTCGCAGAGGCGAGATGCGGGCGGTGTGGATGACTATGGCCGCGCGGGATTCATGATTTTCTGGTGTGGAAATGAGAATTTAGAGAGGAAGGAAATATATACGCACATATATATTTAAGAGTAGGAAGAAAATTAAGGAGGGAGGAGATTAAGTTCAGATGGTTATGAAAAGGAATTTGAAGGGTCCTTGGGGAAGTATATTAATTGGAGTTTTATTTTGGGGGTAAGTATTTTCCCCTCCTCTCCCACCTCCCCTTCTTCTTTGGGGCAGATTTATTGAAGCCAGTTTGTTTTGATGGATTTCGTTACTCTCACTCTTCCTGTCCCCAAACACGAGGGTGAGCCAGCGACAGCAAGTGTCGGCAGTGACCCTGGCTATCATTCGCAAACTGATTATTGGCGTATTGGGAGACAACGCGCGCACGCACGTCCCCCTCCACCCTAGCCATTTCCTTTAGTGTTCCCCCCTTCCCCCGATTCCTCGTTTTAAGTTATGATTGGTGGGGTTTCTTGGGAGGACCCCCCGCCTTGATCTTCTAAAAAATATACAGCGACACGTCTGTCGACCCGCACTCTTTCCCTCCCTATACTGGGCAGAAAACCCAAGAGAAGTACTGGCCGCCATTCTAGCTATGCGCAGAGGCACATCTCTCAGGAAAGAAAAGATCGCGGTGGGGCTCCTCGCCACCCTCCACGGGGTAGCCCTCACGCAACTCGTGCACGGTCCGGCTCTGTGATGAGCGGCATACATCGAAGGTGCACTCTTCAGCAAACCGGGAAAATTCATCAATATAAACAATCTACGACGCATCTCTATCACCTCTTACCTAAAAGGAAATGCATGAAAAGGGCAGCGCAGTTGTGAGCAAAAGGGGTATACAACACTCAGCTGCTGACGGAAGTTGGGAAAACTGCATAGAAATGCCATCTAGCGAAAGCGACAGGGACAACGACAATGACACGTGCATGCGGATAAAAGGGGGCACCGCTACTGTTGTATCGATATTATATAGCTGTTGTTAGATGAAGTCGCGATGCAGGTTTTTCGAGCTCCACCACGGCTAAGTGTTGTGTACCACTTTTGCTCACGATTGTACATATCAGGTGCACCCGTTATCATGAAGAAAATTACATGTAACCGCATCATGTTCGGATTCCAGACGGGCTACCGCAGATAAAGTCCTGGAATCTAAAGAAGTCATAGCCCTCATAATAACCCTTTCTTCAGGGGCAATTTTCGATTTCGACCTCTATGGAGCATTTAATAATGTAAACCACCACTCTATTTTGGAACGTATGAGCCACATCATTGGCCCCAGAAGCTGTGCATATGTAACAAATTTCTCATCGCCGTACAGTCTTCTAGGCCGACCTTGCAATGGCACACCCCATCCAGATACGGCTAGGCACGCGCGGCATGCCATATGGTGCTGTCCTTTCACCCTTACGTTTTTTAATATTGCTTTATTCAAACTCCCAGCCCAGCTAAATAAGGTATCGCAAGCGGGACGCCTTTTACGGGGATGAGGTCACCATCTCGACTACGGCCTATTCCACTCCGAAAATTGAGGATCATATTTAAGAGGCCGCAACCATCGCGCAAGCACTCAAGTGCGGCCTCACTTTCTCCCCAGAAAGGTCGAAGTCTGTTGCTATACACAGCTCCCGACAACGCAGACTCACTCTTGAGGTCAACCGCAATGGAGACACAATACTGCAGAAGGACACGATCAGGGTTCTAGGCCTTCACAATAACAACAGCGCTAGAAATGGATATGCCATAACCGGGCTCAAATACACCAATCATCAGTTTGCGCATAATAGCCAGGGTTACTGCCAACACTTGTATGCTCGAAGAAGACAGCGCCTGGTACAAGCATTAATTGTTAATAGAATTCTGATTTCACTCCGTATTTCCACCTCAACCCGAGAATGTCCGCCGAACGTGCCACACAGATTATCCGACTGGCGGCAACCCGCGCGGGCCAGATGGTTCTAATAGACCTTAACCTACATAGCTCGCAAGGTTACGTACAGAAACAAGTCATACAGTCTGGGTGGTCAGACTCGTTCATGGCGAATCCCCCAGCCCACAATATGCATTCTATCATTCCATCAATGGCGCCGGAAGGTGCGGGACAATATATCCAGAAATATACATGCAATACACTGAGCCATAACATACCCTAATATGAAGCAGTCAGAGGCGGGGTACACGGTAGCGGTAGTGGTTCACCACCAATGTATTGATGCCCTCACGATCTGCGATGATTATATAGTAATGGTGGATTGGGTTGCTATTTCTTATATCACCGCCCATGGGGACCAAGTTTGAAATCCGGGGGCTACGCTGTGGAGAACGCACTCCAATCGAATGATAATACTTCACCCGCAGTGAAGAAAACTCCGCCATCTCGTAAACAGCCTAGGGCGCCGCCCCTGGAAAAGACATCGCTTGTGTCGAGACTGCTGGTGGGTCAAGGTGCATTCGGAAATGCGGAAGGCGCAGCAGAGGGTGAGGGCTTTGGCAAAGGCTTGCCTTATTGTACCGGTTTTGGCCTCCCCACAGTGCACTAAATTAAATTCATGATTTTTTAGCCACCATTGCACTGTGTCTGCTACTGCTACCCTTATGAGTGCATTTAGGATTTCGTTATCACTGCATCCGTTCCTCGCGTTAGTCTCAAGGTTTCGCGTGCTTTTTTTCCTTGGCTATGCTTCTGCGCTAAAAAGCACACGAAGCGGCGGATTCCATATTTCTGCACTTGGGGGAGTGGTTGCCTCGCAAGCCCATGAAAAGAGCAGAGATTTGCAATCCCTCGCCTTATTTTCCCTGTTTTAAATAAGAAAATAACATAGAGGTTTTCAAAATTATACGTAAAAAAAAAAGCTGAATATGTGTGTTTTATCATCGGCTGCCCGATTCGCAAATATACGGCGGTGCATTGAAAGATTTTTTGCGCCAACTTCAGAGGCAAGACATCACCATTTTCTTGAAAATGATTACCTCAGTCTCGTTCGATGTATATTTACAGGCTTGAATCGAAGAGCGGAAAAAATTTAGTCACCTACTGCAACCAGTGGGTAAACCCAAAACAACGTCTGAAAGCACTAGTTTTCCGTAATATATCTTGGCAGATGGTATGTGTAAGGGACATTGTTGCTGTCTCCTTACCTGACAACGTAATACCTCGCCCACTGTTGTAGCTTTCGTCATCCACAGATCTGCATTGAGAGTCACACAAAAGAAAAAGACCAAGAAGCGGTGGATGAGTTGCGCCGGCGTCTGAGACAGATTCCCTACATTACATGAAGCCGCTTTTGAGGTTCCCCGTCCTCCAAGCCCGGTTCCCCCCCCCTCGACTCTAATTGAAGTACTGAGAGGTAGAATTCGCAACGTTCATACCTACTCCAAGGTACTCGGCAAGTGTCCAGACTTTAATCTGCCGCACCCTTAGGGATACTCTTCCCCGGCTTTCGCTCTGCAGTGCATGTGTTGGAAGGTACATTGATCAGCGTTCAATGGAAAAGAGGCGTTCGCTTTAATCCCATCCATTGCATCATGGTCGATCCGCACCCTTTCCCTTTCCTCACTAGGTAGCCAAATCTAGTGATTTCTGCGAACTCCACCGTCCAAGGAACACAGACCGCCATTCTAGCTATGCGCGGAGGCACAGCTCTTAGGAAAGAATAGATCCCGGTGGGACTCCTTTTAAGCCTCCGCGGGGCAGTCCTCACCCAGCTCGCGCAGGGGCTTACTGCCTGAGGATTGGAAGATTTCGTAGGTGAACTCAGCACCAAAGCAAGAAAACCCATCAATATCAACAATCTACGACTTATCTCTATCGCCGTGTAGTGAAAGTCATGAAAAAGGCAGTACATAACAGGTGCACCCGAGCCCATGAAGAAAATGACTTGTAACCACATCATGTTCAGAATCCGGCCGGACAACCGAAGATTTCCTGCAACCTAAATAAGTCATAACCCTCATAATGACCCTTTCTTCAGGGTAATTCTCGCTTTCGACCTGTACGGAGCGTTTGAAAATGTAAAGTACTACACTATTTTGGAAATATAAGCCACAGCATTGGCACCAGATCCTATGCATATCTAATAGATTTCCTCACCACCCCAAAGTCTAGGCCGACCTCGTTATGACACACCTCATCCAGATGCAGCTAGGCACCCGCGGCATGTCATAGGGTGCAGTCCTTTCACCCTTGTTTTAATATTGCTTTAATCAAGCTCCCAGCCAAGCTTATTCAGCTATGACATCTGGAGTAAGCCTTTTACGCGGATGACATCACCATCTGGACCACTGCGGGAATCGAGGACCACCTTCAAGAGGCCGCAACCATCGCGCTAGCAATCTAACTGCGGCCTCACTTGCTCCCCAGATATGTCGTAGCTGCTGTTACTACACAGCTGCAGCGAACGCAAACTCACTATTGAGGGTAACCGCAATGGAGACAGAATACTACAGAAGGACACTATCAAGATTTTAGGCCTTTACTATATTACAACGGTAGAAATGTGTGTGCCCTCACCCGGCTCAAAAACACCAATGATCAATTTGCGCGCGTGATAGCCAGAGCTACCGCCAGCACTTGTATGCTCAAAGAAGACACCTTGCGCCTGGTACAAGCATTCATCGCTGATGGAATTCTCGTTTCGCTCCGTATTTCCACCTCAACCGGAGAATGTACTACAGAAACCCCCTTACAAATGCGCTTGGCCTCTCCCGAAGCACTTCTACAGAGCGCCTTTAGCAAGTCGTGGTGCATAATGCAGCAGACCCCCTTGCCGCCGAACATGGCACGCCGATAAACCGACTGTCAGTAACCCGTACGGGCTCGATAGTTCTAATGAATCTTACCCTATCTAGCCCGTAAGGTCACGGACAAAAACAAGTCATACCGTCTGGGTGGTCAGACTCGTTCATGGTGAATCCCCCAGCCCACAATATGCATTCTGTCTTTCCATCAATGACGTTAAGGTGCGGGCCAATAGATCCAGAAATATACGTGCAATACACTGAGCCCTAACATGTATATGCAGCAGTCAGAGGCGGGGTACACGATAGCGGTAGTGGTTCACCACCAACTTCCTGACGCCCTCACCATCTGTGATGAAAATAACATTTCAAGGGTTCAACGCTGCTGAACCAAATACTGATCGAAAGCAGTAGCTTTGGGTGACCGAGCGTTCTTCTGCTCTTTTTGTTTTTCCTCAGCCCACATATAAAGCACCACTTTAACCAACCCATATGAACGTGTTTTATAGTGGCCTATAGGGGTAACGTGAATGCCAGGGTCCTAGCAGGCTGATTCTGACATAACCGTCCCATGTGACGGAGAGACCCAAGTTGGCAGCTCCTGCCAGCCCGTGGGTCACGTGCGGTGTGACGTCACAGCGCCACGTGGGTAAGACGTCACTGCGGCCGGGTCCCGCGAAGGCTTGAAAGTTCGAATAGTATTGCTTTCGCAATAATAGAAATGGTGGAGGAGGTGGCCATTGCTTATATCACCGCAAAAGGTGACCAAGTTTAAAAGCCGGGGGCTACGCTTTCGAAGATATAGAGAACACACTCCTACCGAATGATGATAGATCACTTGCAGTGAAGAAAAATCCGCCATCTCGTTAAAGAGCCCTGTACGCCACCCCTGGAAACGACATCGCCTGAGTCGAGGCTGCTGGTGGATCGAGGTACCACTTGGAAATGCGGAAGTCGCAGCAGAGGGTGAGGGCTTTGGCCAAGGCTTGCCTTATTTTACCAGTTTTGGCCTCCCCACAGCGCACTGAATTAACTTCATGATTTCTTAGCCCACATTGCAGTGTGCCTGCTACTGCTACCCTTATGAGTGCATTTAGGATTTCGTTATCACTGTATCTGTTTCTAGCGCTAGTCTCAACTTTTCGCATCCTTTTTTTTTTGACCCTGCTTCTGCGCTAAAAAGTACACGAAGCGGCGGCTTCCAAATTTCTGCACTTGGGCGAGGGGTTTCCTCGCAAGCCCATGAAAAGGGCAAAGATGTGCAATCCCTCGCCTTATTTTTCCTGTTTTAAATAACAAAATAACACAGAGGTTTTAAAAATTAAAAGTAAAAAAAAAAACTCAATATCTGTGTTTTATCATCGGCTGCCCGATTCGCAAATATAGCTGTGGTGCATTGAAATAATTTTTTTTTTTGCCGACTACAGGGACGAGAGTACATCACCCTTCAAATGAAACTGGTTATCTCTTAGTCTCTTTCAGTGTATATTTACGGGTTTGAATCTAAAAGCGGAAAAAAATTGACTCAACTACCTCAACCCGTGGCTAAACCTAAAATAACACGTGAACGCGCTAGTTTGCTGTAGAGTAATTTAGCAGGTGGTAGATGTAAGGGATGTTGTGGCTGTCTCCTCACCATCACCTGCTTGAGGGGCGATGATGATAAGAACCAAGGTGCATGCTTTCCTAGTTGCCAGGAGTGACGTGTAAATTAAGCTCCTCTTTAATTCAACCGCATAAACATGCCTGCGTAGCTTAGGGGCATTCAGTGTTACCTTCACCTTCTTTCCCAACAAAGAAGCGTCACGGCTCCGGATGGGCGGTTAAACATCAACAAATGCGATAGGTAAGCAAAGTGGCAAAGAGAACACACGTGACTAAATTCAGATCCGCGCTCGCAGTTTCAATTTCTGGACCTGTATCTCCCACCCGCAGTCGTGACATAGGCTGCTGGGTTCCGCTGGCCATGTCAAGATCTCGGTGGTGACGGTGTAAATCGAGATCCAAGGATCCTGGAGGGGTGAATATTGATCTCACCCTCCGATACCGATCCCCGAGTTGACACCGCCTGCCAGTATGCAGAAGCAGTAAATGGTAAGTTGTTTGGACCTGGTGAAGCAGAGCTTTCTAACCAAAACATGAAAGAGAGCGGAACGTGACAGCATTAACGGGCCTCGTCGTTATCTCTCCTATACTTGCGTTCCCTATCACCAGCTTACAATATCATTGATTCAGACGACTACTTGGTTTTGTTTATAAATTGTTATTTTTCGTCTTTTATTCAGAACTGCATTTCCTTTCAATGGCAACGCCGCTTTGTACGTAGTACCTAACTCCTGATCAGAACACTCCTAATTGCAGTTAACATTGCTATTTCTCATTAAGACACATAGTGAAAGACCGTGAAGCATTCATGACATCCCATTATAACGATCCTGAATCAACGACCCTTCGTGCCCTGTTTGCCGCGTGTTTAGCCCGCAGAGAGAGGGCTTGGGATCGACCCCCGATACCCGCCCCAACTGTAATGTCTTCTTCACTATTTTTGTTTGTCTGTGCTGCATGAACAGCATCAGATTTCGGCTTCATTTCGACATTTCCTTGCATGTTCTGAGTGTTGTTTTTTTTAATTCCTCCAATTATTCGATTACAAACGACGCCGGCTATTCTGCGACGCCGGGGCATTCAGCTGTCCTGTAAACACAGATCTCTTGCTGCCGGGCAAACATCAACAGAGCAGGAAAAATCCACAGAAACAGTTGTGCTACAAGAGCCACGTATTTTCCTCCGTGCACGTGCTTTTAAAAAATAGGAAGCCTTCCTGTGCAATGCAGTGATAGCGAATTTGCATGGTTTCAAGTCGAGATTGAAAATCCTATAGCTGTGTAAAAAAGAAAACGCATTGCATTAGTGCCACGTCTGCTTCCCTCACATCGGCCGATAGGCAAGTAGGTAATGTATGCTGCAGTCGGGTTCGTTGTGACTGTGCACGTAGAACATCGGCGCAAGTAGTCATTCAGAAGGCACAATTGGTTGCCGGGAAGGGCGCCTGCTTGAACCATGATCACCATTACGCGCTCCTTGATTTTATGGGGAGCAAGGTATGCCCGCCATTCACTGCACGACGAAAAAAAGATTAATTGGGGTTTAGCTTTAGTTAAACCGGGTAGGTTGCGTAAGCAAAGCCGACATAGCTTCTTTTTCTTATTCCTCTCCATCTAAGGCGCACCGTGGCTACCGGCTGCAGCCACCCGACGGATTGAGCTGGGAACCCAGCGGCAGCCGCTCATGGCGAAGGCAGCACCCCCACTCGGCAGCGGCGCTGCTCCAACTGCAGCGCACCGTGGCTAACGGTCGCGGTCACACGACTGCTTGAGCTGGAAACCCAGCGGTAGCCGCTCCTGTTGCCATGGCGATGGCAGCGGCCCCGCTCCATCGAAGGCGCACCGTGGCTACCGGCCGCGGTCACACGACTACTTGAGCTGGAAACCCAGCGGTAGCCGCTCCTGTTCACAGGGTGATGGCTCCATCGAAGGCGCACCGTGGCTACCGGCTGCAGCCACCCGACGGATTGAGCTGGGAACACAGCGGCAGCCGCTCATGGCGAAGGCAGCACCCCCACTCGGCAGCGGCGCTGCTCCAACTGCAGCGCACCGTGGCTAACGGTCGCGGTCACACGGCTGCTTGAGCTGGAAACCCAGCGGTAGCCGCTCCTGTTGCTATGGCGATGGCAGCGGCCCCGCTCCATCGAAGGCGCACCGTGGCTACCGGCCGCAGTCACACGACTACTTGAGCTGGAAACCCAGCGGTAGCCGCTCCTGTTGCCAGGGTGATGGCTCCATCGAAGGCGCACCGTGGCTACCGGCTGCAGCCACCCGACGGATTGAGCTGGGAACACAGCGGCAGCCGCTCATGGCGAAGGCAGCACCCCCACTCGGCAGCGGCGCTGCTCCAACTGCAGCGCACCGTGGCTAACGGTCGCGGTCACACGACTGCTTGAGCTGGAAACCCAGTGGTAGCCGCTCCTGTTGCCATGGCGATGGCAGCGGCCCCGCTCCATCGAAGGCGCACCGTGGCTACCGGCCGCGGTCACACGACTACTTGAGCTGGAAACTGAGCGGTAGCCGCGCCTGTTGCCAGGGCGATGGCTCCATCGAAGGCGCACCGTGGCTACCGGCCGCGGTCACACGACTACTTGTGCTGGAAACCCAGCGGTAGCCGCTCCTGTTGCCATGGCGATGGCAGCGGCCCCGCTCCATCTAAGGCGCACCGTGGCCAGCGGCCGCGGTCACACGACTACTTGCGCTGGAAACCCAGCGGTAGCCGCTCCTGTTGCCATGGCGATGGCAGCGGCCCCGCTCCATCTAAGACGCACCGTGGCTAACGGCCGTGGTCACACGACAATACTTGAGCTGGAAACCCAGTGGCAGCCGGTCCTGTTGTCATGGCGATGGCAGCGGCCCCGCTTCATCTAAGGCGCACCGTGACTGCCGGCGGCGGCTACCCAAAGGCTTGAGCTAGGAGCCCATCTGCAGCTGCTCTAAAGGTCACCGTGGCTACCGGCCGCGGCTACGCGAAGGGGCTGAGACATGGAGTAGTATTGCTTACGCAATAAAAGCGTCGCTCTGCTACCCTCAGGCCAACATCACAGAACGAGCCGAACGAAATGTGAAAACCCTGCTTGCGGCTTTCACAGAGTGTCCAAGGACTGATATTCCCGTGTGCAGGAGACGCTCTTCGCTACAAGAGCCGCGGTAAATCGATCAAGTGATTTTACACCTGCGGGGTCATGAGCTCCGCTTTCCCGTTGAGTATACCCTTAGTCAGTGCTCTCAAATACAGGCTCCCACGTTATTTTAAGTGCATCCGGGGGCTTTCCAGCCGCCGTGCTGAAAGCCTGACGGCGGCCAGGGAGAACATGAGCTTCGCCCGCCTGGAACTCTGCAAGTAGTACACAATGGAAGGCGACCGCTGCAGATCGCGGTCGGCGGCTAGGTAATTTACGCACGCACCCAATAAGTGACGGAGCACAGATTGTGGGGACGTGAGCCTTCCCTGAACTTAGTGGTACGAGCGAGAGCTATGTTAAGCATGGTTTGACGGTTTCAGTTCGCCAAGGCTCGTTTTCAGTGTAGCCACAATAGCCCTTAAAAACCGCCTTTTCAATCTGCGATGTTTTTTAAATTTTTTCTTTATGCATATAATTGGTCTGCAGGAATGCAAAAGCGCAGTATCAATCATAATTTTTCCGCGCACACCTGTAGCACACCATAACGGAAGGGAGTAAAGTGGCAATGAAAGCGGAAGTTAGGTTTTGGGGAAATGAAGGTGCAGTATACTTTTCGGTAGACACCGCGGAATGGTGGGCACCTACACTTAATAAGGACAAGGTCACACCACAGTTATTAACGGCAAGAGCCAGACCGGGTGACCGTGGCTGATACATAGCGCTGGGAAGCTTTCGCTCCGAAAGGTACTGCTTCTGACTTTCCGCGATGGAATAGCCTTACTCGGTTCAAACCTGTGTCTCGGCTTTCTTATATGATTCGTCGTGCGCAAATTGGCTAAAAATCGGGCCAATAAATTCGGCAGGTCTTCGAGCATCCCAACGTCCTTTAAGAACTACGTAGAAGCACTTAGCCTACCAGGCACTATACGGCTGCCTGAGCGGCGGATGCCTTCACGGGCATGCACCCCGCCAGCACCAGCATCGCTTCTATTTTTTTCGCCACTTTCTTTTTTCTCTTTGACACCTTAGGAGGTGTTCCGTTTTCCATGGGAGAGTGTGGGGCTCCAAACCCTCTTAGCCTTTTAAACTGGGCGCTTCTTTAGCTCCGTCTTGGTGGGCACGGAGGCAGCGCAATACGCAGATCCAAAGTGTATCCCTGCGCATGACACGTGCTTGACGCGTCATTGTGCCTTGATAAGGGCGGCGAAATACAAGGAGCAGGAGAGTAGGGGGATTTAGGTGGGAGATCTGGGATGTAGCCACGCTGTCGATGAGCCCCACGATGAATCGTATACATGGACGTACAGCCTCGTCAACTTCTATCGATACCATGGTCTCTGTTTTGAAAGAGCCACTGCGTCCAACCAGGTTAAGCACTAAAGCTAAGAGGCAGGCCATGTGAAGCAGCACATCCGGGTCCTTCTCTGCTTCCGTCGCTTTGCACTGATATGCGCCTGCATGAGACGCAATGTTGCTTTGAAAGCAGTGACCGCTTTATAGTTAGAAGTGGATTACCCTGTACATGACTCAGTACAAACATGAAGGCGAAAGTGGCACCGGGCTGCGTCTTTTTGCCGAGCTGCATGGCCTATATTCACACACCGCTATGTTCTGTATTGCACGGTTAAACAACTGACAGTCTTTCTTTTGTAATCAAAGCATTGCCCCGTCGCGGGCCTCGATCTCATACTTTGCTTCTCATCAACTTCCGATGTTGTATCGTTGCAACGTGTTCTTGTTGACCCGGAATAAACCGACGTTTTTATACGAATTATGGATTTGTGACTCGCTGTTCGAGACCACGAGTCTGGTAGCGGGACTTTCAAGGTGGTGCCTAGCGCTATATTGGCGTTACACTACGTCCCAGAACATACGCTCCGTTGAACAAGCTGTTTGGAGTACTACGTTTGGTAAGGACGACCTCTTGGCCAACCATGGAAGACGCACACTGCAGGGTTGTATAGCTGCTGTCCAGCTCGATATTGGCTCGATAACGTGGTGACTTTTGTGTGCGTGTAGGTTGTTCTTGTTCTTGGAGCACAATACTTGTGAAATACTGAATAGGAAACAACATTAGCTACACGGTTTCTAAGGAATTCATGAGAAGGGTGTGTGGGATTCTCTACGGGGCTGCGGCTCCGCTGTCAGAGCAAACAGCGCTCCGCTAGCTCAGACCACAGTGGTGGCCCCCCAAGAACAACACAATACTGAGGACCAAAGGGGTAAACCGGTTTAATGGTTTTCCTCAGTCGCGCACGCGCGATAAACCAATTCAGTTCACCTGGTTCCAGGCTCTCTTTTCCGGACGCGTCCGCACTGCTGGCCCGTCCGGTCCGCTCTGTTCAGGCCGCACACCTCCACACTCGCACACAGCGCACGCCTCCCTCGCCACAGCAGTCGAGGGAGAGAGGGGGGGGGAGGCTGCCACGTGAAGTGGAGAGGAGATGCAGCGCCTCACCCTCGCCGCCTTGCTGTAGCCAGGAGGGGATAATACGTGCTTTCCCACACCCCTCCTACCTTAATTAGAACGCCTCCCCCGCGAGCGATTACAGATCGGCTAGAAGGTCATCCATCTCAGCAAACTCCATGACAGACCCATGCACGGGGTCCGCGTCGTCCGGAAACGCAGGGGCCGTGTAGGCAGCAGCGGCTGCCATGGCCTCCGCCGCCTGCCCGTTGTCGAAGGCGGCGTCCACTGCTGGGCGCCCGTCGGTGTGGAGCTCTGAGGTCTGGTGGCGTCGTTTAGAGAGCAGCAGCCCTCCACACTGGCCGCTGTATCTTGCACCAGCGTCAGGTGCCATTCCCGAGTTCGGGAACGCCTTCTCGTGGTCCCGCAAGGTGCGCCCGCGGAAGGGATGGGGCACGGCGTGCAGGGGAAGCCTGGCTTCCACCTTTCGCTGCACCTTCCACGGGGCGTCGCTGTAGTAGCTCAGCGGCGGCGATCCCCCCTCCTGGGAGGTCCACGTAGCCACGCTGCGGGACGACGATCGCTGCTTCTGCTGGCGGTGTTCAAACCGGCGGGGTCCACCCGTTTGGCCCGCGCTGGTGTTCTGCGAGCGAGGGCGGTCCCCAGCCCGGCGAGCGCCTTGGTGTGACGACGATCGTTCCTTCTGCTGGCGGCGTTTAAACCGGCGGGGTCCACCCGTTTGGCCCGCGCTGGTGTTCTGCGAGCGTGGGCCGCTGCGGGCTTGCCCTGGCTGGGCAGCCCGGCTGCTGTGGTGGCCCCGACCACTCCTGGATCGCTGGACAGCGGGACGCCGATGGCCGTCGACACCAGCCCTGCCGCTCTGCTCTCGAAGAGGTGCGTTCTTGTTCATCTCCAGCTCGAGTCTAGCTGGCGGGCCTCCGTCTGCGAGCTCCGGGATTGCGCTGGGAGGGTCGAAGTGCACTAGCATTTCCTCGCCCTCCCGCTTGTGATATATTCATTCGAGCTCGAATGCAAGCTTCTCCAAGAACGAGCTCGAATGCGAGCTGTTCCAGGAACCACTGTATGACTGCGCAGCCACTGGGCTGCCAGACTAAACATCACCTTCGCCGTTCATCGCCGCCTGAACGCAGACAGCGTGGCCCATGCGCCCGGAGTGCCGGTGTCATAAATAAGGCCAGTCGGCGGGCTACGTCCCTCTGAACGTGCTCAGCACAGGCTTCGCGTAAAGGAACACTGCCGGCTTGTGTATCGACACGCGCCGGATAAACACGAGACCTCTCGTGCCCTTGCGGTTGACATTAGGCGACTTCGCCTACCTTCCGCACTGTAACATCGCGGAAAGGACTGCCTTCCCTTGCATGTGCTTGCGCGCGAACTCGCGCGTCTGGCGTTCCTCCTTCAACAGCTCGAATGCGAAATGTGCAAGCAAGGACCGTGTTTGAGGCCTGCATGTGCGCTCTCACGCATGCGGCCTCAACGATTTCGCTGGCTGCGGGTGTTATAGCGATGCCGGTAGAGACTGCTCTCAGCATCGCCCGCCTCGGCGCTCTCCGGAGCGAGAGGCGTTTCCGCTTCCGTAGCATCTCTCTGGAAATACTGCTTCAGCTCTCCCACATGAATGGGTCCGCTTATTCGGCCCGAGTGCGGGTCTTTCAGTCGGTAAATCAGCCGCGACTGTTGCTCTGCGATCACAAAGGGCCCGACCTATCGGGGCGCAAGGCCAGCCGCGAATACCGCGGATGCATCGCTGAGAACATGATTTCACCTCAGAACTGTGTCTCCCAACTGGAACTCAAGGTCCCTGTGGGCTTGGTCGTAGCTCGCCTTTTGGCTTGCCCAGCCTCCTCACGGCTGCGGCTCGCCTCCTTAATGGCATTGGCCAAACGCTCTCGTAATCGCCGTGCGTAGTCGTCGACATTGGCCTTGACTTTGCGAACATCGTCCGACCGATGGGTCAGAACCGTGTCCGTTGGCGTGTTCAGCTGCCTGCCAAACATGAGAAAAGCCGGCGTGAAGCCGGTCGAGCGATTTACACTCGTGCGCAGAGCGAAGGATATGGCGTCCAAGTGCTCATCCCAATCATTATGCGACCGCGCATATGCGCCCAGGAGCGGCTTGATATCCCGATTGCGGCGCTCGCTCACGTTGAACTGGGGATGATAGCACGTGGTTTTCTGCTGCCGTACACCCATTGCCGCGCGCGTATCACGAAACACCTTCGACGTGAAATACGTGGCTTTGTCGGTTATCAGTCGCTCTGGAAAGCAAAAATGACAAAACACCTCCGACAGCTTTCCCAAGATCTCCCGGGCAGTAGCTTTCCGCAGCGGGTACAGTTCAGCGAAAGTGCTGAAATGGCACGTAACGACGAGCACGTATTTGTACCCCTTTTTGCTGCGCGGCAGCGGCCCCATCAAATCGCACGCCAGGATTTGCCATGGCTTCGTGCTTATGATGGGCTGGAGTAAGCCAGGTGGTTTGCCACCTCGAGGCTTCCTCTCTTGGCAGATGTGGCATGTTCGCACGTAACGACATACGTCAGCCTTCATTCCGGGCCAGGTAGCGAACCGACAAAGCTTCCGCCATGTCTTTGGGGCGCTCCCGTGACCGTCGGCGTCGTGATAGTGCCGCATAGCGGCGCGGCGCAGTTTGCGCGGAATCACAACTTTAAAGCACTCACTGGAGGCTTCTTTGTCTGGCACGTATTTTAGCAAAGCTCCTTCACAGTCCAGCAGGAAGTTCTCCAACTCACTCGTAGCAATACCAGCTACACTAGAGTTAGCGCCAACCACACTACCAGTGGCTTCACAGCGCAATTTGGCCTGAGTTGTCAGAGCATCCGTCTCTTCGCTAAGACAATTGATTAACTCCTGACAGTACGAGTCTTCCTGCTGAGCTTTGAGAAGCTCTTCTCTACTGAACGCAACTTCGAGGGGGACTACTGCTCCCACAAAGCGCACGTGCTTTCAGGGCTCCGCAGGCGGGGTGCTGCCCGCTGCGCGCTCCCTACGCAGAGGGGGAGACAGCTGCCCTTCCGTCTCCTCCTCGTCTTCGCCTGCCGGTTGGGTGTCAGTGACCGGCGCCCGTGACAGCGCGTCCGCGACTACATTGGCAGTCCCTTTTCGGTAGCGCACTTCGCACTCGAAGCGTTGTAGTGTCAGGGCCCACCACGCAAGCCGACCGCTGGGCTCGCGCAGGCGTTTCAGCCATGTTAAGGCCATGTGGTCGGTCTCGACCGTGAGCCTTGTTCCTTCCACGTACATTTCGAAACGTCGCAGTGCGTAGATAATGGCCAAACATTCCTTTTCCGTCGCTGAGTAATTGCGTTCTGCCGGCGAGAGCGCGCGGCTCGCAAACGACACTGGTCGCCGCTGATCCCCATCCATCTGGAGGAGTACGCCCACTCCGATATCACAGGCATCGGTCTAGATAACGAATGGCTTGTTTAGGTCAGGCAGCTTCAGAGCTGCTGTCTCAGCGATGGCGTGCGAGAGCTGGCGAAAGCTCCTTTCCTGCTCATCTTCCCCATTGCCAACGGGAAGACTTTCTTAGCAATTGTGCCAAGGGCGCTTGCAGGCGCACACAGTTTGGAATGAACTGTCGGTAGTATCCCACCATACCGAGATATCGGCGAACAGCGCTGACATCTGTAGGCGCAGGAAACTCTAGGATCGCCCGAAGTTTCTCTGGATCAGGAGACACCTGCCCCCGTTCAACTCGATATCCAAGCAAGCTCACCTGAGCCTGGCATATATGCGCTTTTGCGAGATTGAGCGTAAAGCCAGCGGACCTGAGCTTTCCCAGAACGTCTCTGAGGTGATCGAGGTGTTCCTCGAATGTGTGGGAATAGACGATCACATCGTCCAGGTAGGCGAGGGCGTGCTGCCATCGGGCATCGCCGAGTACGCGGTCCATTAGTCTCTGGAAAGTGCTCGGAGCGCCGGACAATCCAAAGGGCATTCTTTTGAAGTGGAAAAGTCCTCTGTGACATGAGAACGCCGTTTTGTACTCATCGCCTGGTGTGCATTTCGACCTGCAGATACCCCTTGCTGGCGTCAAGTATCGAAAAGAACTGAGCGCCGCCAAGATTGGAAACAATCGTCTATTCTCGGAAAGGGGTATGCATCTTTCTCCGTGACCTCGTTCAGATGCCGATAGTCCACGCACAAACGCCAAGTGCGGTCTTTCTTTGGAACGAGCACCACTGGGCACCCCCATGGACTTTGAGAACGGCATATAAGACCAGCATCGAGCAACTCCTGGAGAGCCTCACCGATCGCTTGCCTCTTAGCAGCGCTGACGGGCCTTGGGTTACATTTCCAGGGCAGCGCGTCACCCGTATTCATGCAGTGCTGCACCAGATTGGTACATCCCGGCTGGTCTGTGAACATCTCGTCAAAGTTGTGTAGCAACGACAAGAGTCGGTCACGTTGGTGCTCTGTCAGCGCACTGGCATCGGCCAGCAATCTCTGCATTTTCTTTTCCGAATGCGGATGAAAAGCGTGCTGGCAGGCCGCTGCTGCCGATCGCGGTAACTGACACGGAAACCCACTGTCTCTTTTTCCGCCGGCAGTGGCCGGGGTTGTATGCGTTTTCTTCTCCGACTGCGGAGAGGGAGCATTGAGACGGGCCGCCCTAACCGAGCTCGGTCGGGGAGGGGGGGGGGGGCGAACAGCGCTCATAGGAGGTATGCCTCCCGTCTGCGAGCGGATCGGCCGTGCGCGTGAACAACGATTGCGTTGTAACCGGCGGTTCGGCGAATGGCCTGAGCGGGGCACACTGGCTCTCCCGATAACCCCCACTGGCGATATCGATCACCAGTCCAGTTTTAGCCAAGAACTCTCGGCCTAGGATAATTGGTACTGTCAGGCCAGGCAGGTGAACAAAACGCATTCTGCGTACACGCTTATCGAAGCGCACTACGAGGCGAATGTCACCGCAGGAGCGCACCTCTCCGCTAGCGAGCAGGAGGGGCGTTGTTCGCTGTCGCATCCGAACGGACCGCCGTCGGAGCTGGGAAACGACCGCGTCTCCAATGAGCGAAATGCTTGCACCCGTGTCCAGCAGTGCCCTAAATGTTGCTCCCGCTACGGCGCGGTCAACAAAAGGCGCTGGCGTGTTAGTTGGCTCTCCAATTGTGAATGCGGACGTGACGGGTACAGGCTTCCGAGCGTTTTCAGCCTCCGCCGGTGCTGCTACCGGCGGCCTGCCTCGTTTTCCAATCTCGAGGGGCAGTTTCTGGCTATGTGACCAGTTTGGCCACAGCTAAAGCAGCGCACAGATCGCCATGCTTGTTGCTGCGACGCTCGGCGGGTTTCAGAGGCACCCCGACAGTCTGGCCGTATGCGGCCCTCCGGGGGTGCGTGCTGAGTAGGTGCGGACTTTCGCGGCTGAACCCCGGTGAACTCACGGGGGTTGAAATCAGCACTGCGCAACCGGTACCCAAAGGGATCCAGGGCGCGATCCGATATTTCGAGCGGCAACGGCTCGCTCGTGAACCCACTTGCCTCAGGAGTGTACTCACTCCTTACCGTTGGGGCGCCGCTCCAGGCACACCTCGGCTCTAGTGATTCCCTAGCCGGTGGCGGGGGCCGGTATTTACGGGCCGCAGAAATCTGAGCCTGGACTCTGCGAGCTTCAATGGCAAGCTCGTTTAGGTCGCTGCATCGGCAGCTGGTCAAGTAAAGGGCAAATGTGGGGTGGCACTGGCGCAGGACGCGTTCCACTCGCTCCGAATGCGAAGCTTCCGTGCCGGTGTACTCGTACAATTCCTGCATCGCTCGTACGAACTCTACAAGCGATTCATCAGGTGCCTAAGTCCGCAGCTCCAGTTCTCGCCGCATTCGCTGCTTGTAATAGTACGGAAGGAACTCCTCCCTGAACAAGCGCCGAAAGTCAGACATAGTGCTCGCTTTGTGGCCTACCAATAGGTACCACCGGGCGGCTTGATCGACAAGTGCAACTGGCAAAGCTCGTCTCAGAATATCGCTCTCGCTCAGGTCACTCGCAAGCTCATACCGGCGCAAGGCCAGTAGGAAGCCATTTGGGCTCTGTGTGTCGCTGTAGCCACTGTATGTCGGTATCGGTACGCCGATCCGAGGGCCAGGCGAGTGCGCCTGCTTCAACAGCTGTTGCAAAGCGGATGCGAGGACGTCTGCGGCATCTCCCTCCGGGTGACATACTGCGCGCTCACTAGCCATCGGGTGTGATGCGCGTGCCGCTGTGGCGGGCGTTCTCCAATCGGGGCCATTGGGCAATTCCGACTGAATACCGGGGGGAATAAAGCCTTCGCCAACGGGCGGTAGCTTGTGATGCAATTCGGGATCTCCCGATGCTAGGTACGCTGCATGCCTCTCCGTTAAAGGACGGGGAGCGCTCGCCGCATTGGCGGGTGTAGACGCAATTTGGCCACCGGACCAGCCTGCGTGCGCAGCGGGTGACAGGAGCGAAGTGTAGCCGCCGCCGACGGGCGATGGCTGTACGAGTAATTCAGGATTGCCTGTATTAAGACTCGTTTGGCGAACTGCATTGGCCGTCACACCTATTACATGGCGGAGCGATAGGGCCTGGAAGCCACTGCCACTGGGCACGGGCTTCGGAAGCTGGCCAGGAGTTCGCGGCGCGAATATACTAGCGCGAGCCGCATCGGCGGGTGCGCCAGGGGACACGTTCAAAAGAACGGAACTTCTATAGCCACAGCCATCGGACTGTTCCGGCTCGATGTGCTTACCGGGAATGCCCGGTTCAACGTTTCGGACGGTAGCCGCGCCTGCGGCATCATGCAACACGTCCAATTGACCTCCCAACATCGCATCGGCGGTTGGATTTGATGTAGCCAAATGGCTAATGCTCGAGATCTCCCGAGCTTGGCCGCAGACGTCGGCCAACATCATTAGATCAGACAGCCCATAGCGCGGGCTGGTCATGTTGTTCATACAGAGCTAGCTTTCCCCTCTGGAACGCCAACAGGGCCCCACGTTGGGCGCCAAAAATGTGGGATTCTCTACGGGGCTGCGGTTCCGCTCTCAGAGCAAACAGCGCTCCGCTAGCTCAGACCACAGTGGTGGCCCCCCAAGAACAACACGACACCGAGGACCAAAGGGGTAAACCGGTTTAATGGTTTTCCTCAGTCGCGCACGCGCGATAAACCAATTCAGTTCACCTGGTTCCAGGCTCTCTTTTCCGGACGCGTCCGCACTGCTGGCCCGTCCGGTCCGCTCTGTTCAGGCCGCACACCACCACACTCACACACAGCGCACGCCTCCCTCGCCACAGCAGTCGAGGGAGAAAGGGGGGAGGAGGCTGCCACGTGAAGTGGAGAGGAGATGCAGCGCCTCACCCTCGCCGCCTCGCTGTAGCCAGGAGGGGATAATACGTGCCTTCCCACAGGTGTTAAGACTATGCACTCTTACGAACAACTTCTACGGAACGGACAACTACATGAGTTCTATACCATCACTCCCATGAAGTGACGCGGTGGTAAACAAAAAATGACCACGTAACAACTCGCCCACGTTTGCAGCTGCAAAATGCTCTATTCATTATCCACAAGTCTGCTTGGAGAGTCGCACAATAGAAACAAATCCAAAAGGCGATGGATGAGTTGCGCCTGTTTTCCTGCACCCTTCACTTCGGCTTTGCGATGGTGCTGGTTTGAGATGGGCCCTGCAGGAGAGTGGAGGACATGAAGTTTGGTTGGTACAAGGCCGCAGAATTTTTTAGAACGAACCTCTTTTTCAGATTAGAGTCTGCAGGAAACGTCCAGAGGACGCGTGGAGGAAGCGGTTCAAGAAAACGCCTGTACTGTTACCCTTCCACCTTCAGTTTGGACCCAAAGCGGATACTCGACTGTACGAAGATATGCGTTGCGCGTATGCGCGATAGCCGTCATCAAGGCTTTTTCTTACCACACTAACGAAATTATACGTATATATCAGGCATTATCTGTATTGGTCAAGAATTAATTTTGTAGATGTCCAAAGATTGGCCAGTATCACAGTTATCGACGCCCCACTGTGAGATGAGCGTCACAAAAACATGGAAAGGCATATGCAGAAGGCGTAAGGAGCGCGTGAAACGTAAGCAGTTAAGTAGTGTACACATTCCTACAAATCAGGTTGCGCGATATAAGATTAAACATCGACATTTTCAATTTTTTCTCTCAAATACAAACATTAAGGGGAAGTTTACTCGAGTCTGCCACACTCACCCTTAGCTGCATATTCCCGGCCTCTTGCGACCCTTGGATGGAACGGTTGTTTTCTTCTTGCTCGCTGTAGAGTGCAAGTCCGGCTGCGGTTGGTCTTGCAAAGTACATGGCACCTTCCTGCATGCGGCCGAGTCAGCACCGTTCGCTCGGTTGGCGTTATCTAGCTCCATGACAGCAGGACGAGCTGAGGTGACATGCGGCTTCTGTTTTGGGGACTTCGTTTCCTCCGAAAACGGCCCTGTACCTCTTCGAACCTATCGCTCACGGACCTAGTACATGGCGGCAACAATGGATTGACCACCTTGTCGCCTGATATTGTGGCCACCTTCGCGGCTCTGTGGTGTTTGCTGGGTGCTTTGACGTCTCTGTCGGCGCCTTGCTGATCTTTGTCGAGGGCTTGATATTCGCTGCTGCTGCTGCTGCTGATGATGATGATGATGAGGATGATGATGCTGGCGCCGTGGATGCCTTTCAGTGGCCGCCTGTGTTGTCATCTTCATAGCTGTACGTGCGCGATGACATCAAGCTCAGTTATGCGTGAGTGACCGCCAGAAGCTTTCGTTGAAGACTGCTTCCAGGGCTACGCGATCCTTCGAACGATGGCAGGGGCTTTTGATGATGATGATGAATGTGCGGCTATCCTTTTCTAACAGTTATTCTGGCGTTGTGCGCCTTGGGAGTTTGTGGGGTCAATTAAGAATCTTCGTAAGCTCGAAGTCTGTTTAGAACTATGGTTACCTATCTTTTGAGCCAGTTGGATTGGGAGAAGGTCCACGCATACTCCTCCGCATCCGGCGTTGTGATTGTAATGAGGAATTTTAGAGTTCTGTTGTGGCGCTGGTGGCGCCAACGGCTTACTGGGCCTCTGCAGGTGTCCCAGACGTATCGCATGCAGGTGGGAGTCGACAGAAGGGTTATAGAAAGGTGTTGTGAGCATGCGAAAGTGTTTAGAGCACAGGTGCCTGAGGTCCGATGGGAGGAAGCGGAAACGGTGACGTCTGGGTGCTGAAGGGTACCTTGGTTTTTTATTAATACGGTTGTCAGGAAATCGGCGCTCATTTGTATACAGCCCGCGCGGCGCGAAGCCTGCGCGGCGCCGCCTCGAAGGTTCGACTACTTTTGAGAAACGCCTTCTTCGTCGCGCGAAGTGAGCGCGTGGCCTTTTACGCATTGACGTCACCCTCTTTCTCATCAGGCATCGATAACGGTGATTCATCATCCCGGAAGATGCGAGCCGTCTCCAAAAGGTTCGACGGGGCCTAATCAATGGCGACGTGCGGCTCGGCGAGAGGAAAAGGGTATGCTTCAAGGAACGAAGCTAAGCGTGTGCTCGTCAGCTTTGCTTTGGCGCTTTTAAACAGACAGACGCGGCGCGTCCTATTTGGAGGTCGCGTCACTTTTGTGTATCAATGAGTGTGTGAGCTAATAGCGGCGTGTTCGCAAGCGTTACGGCTCTACTCCCGGGTAAGACCTCCTGCTGGCAAGCCCTTAGACCTGCGATGGAGTGGCGCTTGTCTTACATGGCGCCACATCGTGACTCTCGAGGCGTCGGTCTGCAAACGTGCCCGGGGAACAGTTTGGTGTTTGTTTATTTGACTCTCTCGTACTCTCTTGTGTATTGTTCTGTTACGTAAAGCACCTGTGTTATTGAATACCTTTTTTGTTGAATGCTTAGCGTTGTTTTCTGTAAACCTCTCGTCTGTGCATTTTTAGCGTTGGTGAGTATTCATCTGTATCGTCTCTTGCTGTGTATTAAGTTTGTTTCGTTTGTTACTTCTGACTCCGACCCTTACTCTGGCTTGACCCGGCGAAAGCTGGTTATCAAACGGCCGCCCCCTTCTGTCACTACAAGGTAGTTGAATTCCGGCTGAGCTTGCCACACAACTCGAGGACATCTCTTTTGCGACCAGAACAACTAGCCCCCCTTACTGTAAGGGTGTGCGCACCATTAAAGGCGTATCGGTAATAATCTTCTAATTATTAACGATTGAAACGGTAATACCAGTTATTTCGGCAGTAGAGCGCATGTGTCTGAAGTAGAGCTCAGTCAAGCACTCGCCGTCATCATGTTTGGGTTGTTTCCTCTTCTCTTTGATGTAAACGGCTAGGATGCGCAGCTCGCGCTCCCCGGTGGCGTATTAGAAAACCTTATCCCGTAGGAGCACTCGAGCAGGCGACGTTCTGGCGCGTGATTTCTCTGAGCAGCGCCACGAGGCGACAAATAGTGGATATATTGTCTAAATGAATAAGAACACATTTAAAGGCCACCGTTCCCGTCGTTTTGGTGGCGCAATGGATTAACCCCACGCATCTCTTCACTGATGCTACTATAACATGCGTTCGACTCCTGAACTGTATTTTTTTCAGAATATTTTTTTTGCAATTGCCTTCTCTGTAATTATATCCTGCCTTCAGTGAGTGTATGTTACCTTTAGGTTGCGTTCAAAGAGATCTTTCAGCAACAATCGCAAGGCGTCATCTGCTCCAGTGCGCCCACGGGATATGGTTTGGCAATACGCCCCCCGGTGCAAGTAGGCGTGGTTCTGTTCTCTCAACAGTATGGATGGATCAATGGAATATAGAAGCGTACCCTTTAAAACGGGCTGGTGGCAGTTGCTATCATGCTCGTTTCCCCCCTAAATCTTCATTATATTTTTAGATCAGTTAACTATACCATCATTCTATAATATAATTTTTGTTTCTTCATTACTGACATTATGTTACTTTTCTGCTTTTAAGCAATCAATCTTCAAATCGTTTTTTTTTTTCTAGCTTCCATCGCAGGGTTATTCACCCGGCCAATGGTATCTCTATACCCCAGGGCCTCCGAGTGAGTGACTGCGCCTGCACCATGGAAGAAGGAAAGAACTTAAGAAAGGCCCTGACGCCACATTTTTTTTTTTTTTTGAAGCCAGCGCACCCGCGCCGCGACCGGATACTGGAACGTCTCTCCTCCTCCTTTACTCTCCGCATTTTCTTTCTGCACGACGCTCATGTACCTGGGGCCCTTAGCAACGCTGTTGCTAGTGGCCCGACTTGGCTAACCCTAAATCTTGACGTCACTTCCGCCACACTTTCTCCAATGCTTTGGGAATGGCAAGGGCCTCTGCTTAGTTGTTTCCTACCTCCATGGCCTGCATCGATTTCCGGATGGATGAGAAGCATAACCTGGCGACAACTATCGGGAATATTGTCAAAACCAACAAGATTGCATTTATAGCCCGCCATTCCCGTCGCTTCTGTGGCGCAATGAATTAATGATTTTTATCTCAGCACTCAAACATCTGTTCGAATCCCTTGAGTGCAATTGTTTTATTATGTTTTGCAATTCAGAAGAATAAAAAAATTACTAACATCTGGCCCGTGGTGTGTTCCTCTTTTGGTTGCATTATGTGAAGTTTCTGATTCTTTAGAGCAGCAAAACCAGCCGTGAACATAGCCAGGATATGACGGTATGACAACGGTCACACTATACAGTTATCTTCACCGTAATCATTTCCTGCCTTCAGTGAGTGCACGTTACGTTTATGTTGCGTTCCGAGACATCTCTCAGCGACAATTGTCGTTTAATTCGCTGAGAGACAACCAGTGAGGAGAAAGAAGTTGTGGGACCCTACCGTTGATAGAACGGAATTACGCTTCAAATAGATAGCCGCGCAGCCGACATCATCATCATCATCATCGAAAAGCTTGTGCCATCATTCTACGCGCAGCCTAAGAAGCTGTCTTAGATGTGAGCGTCTCTCGCACAGTCCCGCTATACTACGCCTACGATCATCGCGCACGTAGAATAATGGAGAACGCATTCAGCGACAAGCGCAAGTGAACGAGCGCGCCAAGAGCAGCAGCAGCAGCACCTGGGGTCACCTCAGCCCGACCTGCTTTACAGGAGCTAAAGAGCGACCACCGAGAGAACGGTGCTGAATCGGTTGCGCCCAAGGATGGGCCGGGGCTTCTCCAAGACCAACCGGTACCGGGCTTCGACGCGACAGCGCGCGGGAAGAAAATTACCGCTCCATCCAAGGGTCCCCAGAAACCGAAAAGTGGCTAGCAGGAGGTGAGTGCTTCTGACTGGCACAAACTTGCCATTACGTTTATATTTGGAGAGCCAGTATCTGCGAATGCCGATATTTAATCTGATATGCGTCATTCCATTTGCAGGCATATATGTGCAGTAATTCACTGCTCATATTTCACAGGCTCTTTGCACTCTCTTAATACGCTTTAACAAGTATTCTGTCGCGTTCATCTTGCAGTGGAGCACCGATTAGAGTGATGCTGAACAATTTGTGGGCATCTTCGCTATTAATTCCTAACCAATGCAGACAGTGGCTGATGTACACGTTTCAGTGTAAGTTGTGCAATTAAATCGTTTCTTAACGTGGTAAGAAAAAACCTTGATCACTGATATCGCTCCTACGCGCAACGCATATCTTCGTACAGTCGAGTAGTCGCCTCGGGTCCAAACTGAAGGTGGAAGGGTATACCAGTACAGGCGTTGTCTTGAACCGCTTCCTCCACGCGTCCTCTGGACGTTACATGCAGATTCTAATCTGTGGAAGAGGTTCGTTCCAAAGAAATCTGCGGCCTTGTACTAACCAAACTTCATGTTTCCCGCTCTTCTGCAGGGCCCATCCGACCCCAGAACCACAGCAAAGTCGAAGTAGAGGTCGCCTTGTGAACGACTCCTTAATGT